>NC_079471.1:8750000-10000000 GCF_026250575.1 Diorhabda carinulata
AACCCAGACATGATCGTCGATCGACAGCACTAGCAGTCATCTAGGAGTGGGGGTATCTCTTATCCAGAGTTGGCCGTTGATTCTGTTTCGTTCGTGTCATTCTTTTTGTGTACGGTTCGCACGGGATATCTGTATCATGTTCGGTAGATATCTATGGTAGTAGCGTGTCTACTGTCATACTTCAGCTCAAGTTTACTTGATTTATCTGGTGCATCTGTCTCAAGCGCTCCTCTATCACAGATGGGACGTCGCAGACCTCCCAAAACTCACGAGATGCGTCTCAGGCTGCATCGTTTTTACAATCCACTGTGTAATGTCCCGTTTCGTCACATTTTCTACATTTTTTTGTCCGGTCCTGACTTGCCTTGACTCTCGGATGCGGTAGTGTACCCATCTAATGCCTGTTTGAGCTCTAGTCTAGTCTAAGTTCATGATCTTCATTTGGGTTTTGGGGATCATAGTACTGACATTGCCAGCGTGCTAGAAATCGTCTCGTTCTTTGTCTGTTTTCGAGAGACAGAATCCGTTTTTGGTCTTTTTGAGAGCTGTCACCTGCACGCCATTCTTCGTTGGGTCCACAGTTATGCGTATTTTGTCCGAGTACGTTTCATCTGACCTGAGCTTGATTAGAGTAGTCATTCACTGATTTGTGGGTGTCTCTGTCCCATCTAATACGTCCTTATGTGCCGTATTAAATTTCGTGTTACTGACCAGCCGCTAAGGACTTATAATTTCTATTTTTGTAAGTATCTCTGAATTTTTTAAAAATAAACATCTTACTCTTCACGTTTAAAATCGATTAAATATATTTTGAGTTTATGAATTAAAAACAAACTTACGAGAATGTATTGATATCTAATTAACCTAGACCAGTTCTATCCATAAATAAAATATTGCGTTACCATAGTCCACCGAAATTGTGAAAATTTAAAAATTGGAGTATCGAGCCATCATCAAGTATCTGTATTTAAAAGGGTTAAAAGGTAAGCAGATTTACTAAAATATGCTTAATACCCTTGGTGATCAATGTCCTTCGTATGCGACCGTGAAAAATTGGACAGCAAGCTTCAAAAGAGGTAAATTTTCTATTGAAGATGATGACCGATAGGAAAGGCCAGTTTCTGTGTCAGTCCCCGAAAATATCGATGCAGTTCATGACATGATTTTATCAGACCGTCGAATTGGGCTAAAACGGATATATGAAGCACTGAATATTTCATACAAATGTGTTCATCATATAGTTCACGTCAATTTGGACATGAGAGAATTTGCTGCAAAATGTTTGAATGTTGACCAAAAGCGTGCAAGAGTAGAAGCAACGCGTTCGATCAGTGCTCGATTTGAAAACGATGTAGACTTCTTAAACCGAATTGTTACTATGGATGAGACATTTCTACGATCCAGAAACAAAACTACAATCGATGGAATGGCGACACTCTGGTTCTCCAAGATCTAAGAAGTTTCCTGTCCAAAAATCTGCTGGAAAGTTCTTGCTTTTTTGGATGAGACTAAAACAATAACTGGAGATTACTATTCGACATTACTGACCACTCTACAGGAAAAAATTGAAGAGAGAAGACGTGTAAAGTTATCCAAAGGTGTTTTGTTTTTGCAGGACAACGCACCAGCACACAAATCTCTTGTTGCCTTGCAACAAATTCGTGATTTCGGGTTTGAATTACTAGAACACCCCCCTTATTCACCAGATTTGGCTCCGTCGGACTATTACCTCTTTCCTCAGCAAAAAAAGTTTAAAAGGTCGTATATTTTCTTCCAACGAGAAGGTAATAGAAGCTGTCGAGGTCTGGTTTGCAGAGCAAGAAGAAACATTTTATTTTGAAAGGTCTAGAGACGTTGCAGGTTCGCTGTAATAAATTTATCCAATTAAGAGGAGAATACGTTGAGTAATAAAATATTTTGACATTGGAATTTTGTTTGGTTTCATAGTAGGCTAAGAATTTTTCAATATATCGTCGAATAAACGACCAATATAAATATAGACGATTTAACATTGACGTTTTTATGGATACTGGTAAAGCCAACACTGGACATGATTGTTTGATTGAAATAAGGAAAGGTTAAAGAGCTATCAACAGGTTCAAGCAGAGAAAAAGGTCGTTGATATCATAAAATAAATACTACAGTTTTATTTGCAATCAGGTTAGTCTATTATCAGTTACAGAAGATAAGAGTGCTCGTTTTAAGTGTTCGAAAATGTTCGTAACGCATCATTTTTCTATAGACGAAGTGAATAATTTAATGAGTGAACATTTTGTCAGGATATTTGGGAATGTAGTGGAACATTTTCCAGCTGCAGCTATTGGGATTTTGAAATACCGGCCGTTTAACGATAGCAATGCTATAGTAAAAGCGATTTACGATTTTTTGGATTCCTTAAAATGTCAAGGTAAGCATTTTGAAATGATTATGTCGTACTTAAATTAGCAATTAACTATATCAGCATAGGAATGTTAATAATTATAGATAAATCAAGATTCATGGAGAGATTTAGATACAATAATATAGTATGGAGGTAAAGTTATTATTATCAACTTTTAAACAATTAAGCCTAATACACATGGAGCAAGTGAAAAGAAACTAAACTCAAAGGTGACTGAAACCACCAACTGGTTGCCAACTGATTGGTGAAATTTATCTGCACCCACAGCAGACGCAGTTGTGACCGAAACTTGACTGACTCGAAAGTAATTTTTTACAAATAAATAATGAATAATTATATTAGTAACAACATACCTCTTCTTTTCAAGTTTAACTACAAAAAAAAAAAAAATAAATTATACCACTGTTGAACCAAACAATCCAGTCCACACTTTTTTGTAAATGTACAAACTATCTTATTCGTCCATCTTTGGAATATTGCTCGTACATTTAGAGCTCGACCACCAAGCATTCCCTGAGGATATTCGTCTCAATATAGAAGAGACTTATAGGCGATCCAGAGTGGACCAGAAACTTGGAAAGCTTGGAGGATAGAAACAAGGTCCCCGACTTGATTCTGTTTTACCGATGCTACCACGACACATGCACTTCCCAACATAATCCCACGTGGAGCAGTTTGTACGACAGACAGACGTCGCTCATGAATACCGAGTTCACCTGCAGGCTCCCAGATCGTCAATTCATCAAGATTTCTTCCTTTGGAGAAGTGCAAGGCTGTGGAATCGCTACACTAACTATAAAAAACAGAAGTTCAAGATCAGGCATCTTGTGTTTGCTTTTCACATAAAAAAATAACAAGTATAGTTCCAAGAAATCAAACAAATAAAAGGAAGTAATTTTACTAGAACGAATTACTAACATGTTGAAGTGAAAAATTTGTGTTGTCATAATCAGATTAAAAACAAAATAACCAAATGCCGGCTAATCAACAAGTTGAGCTTCTTCAAACAAGTTCCCAACGCGTTGTCGTCTGGTTGGTAACCAGTTCCCCATTCAAATGTTGTTACTCATTGCAAACTGGTTTATTATAAATAAATAATATAAATAAGCTGAGTTTATTCGTATGTATTCGGCCTTAGGTGTCCATGTGCAATTTTGAACAAAGCCAAAGTGCCCCTTTAAAAATTGGATAATTTCTATATGAATAAATTGCTAAAATTAATGAATAAGATAACTAATAAAATAACCAAATGTTCAACAATGCTTCTAAGAAATTTAATTAAAAACGTTTTCGTTTCAATTCTTGCCATTGTGTTTCTTGCAAAAGTTTTAATATTTCTCGTTCATGACCAGTAAATTCTACTAAAATCACACTCGTTTCTGAATTATCTTCTGTAAGCCGGGTACGATATGGATTCAAAATTATTTTCATATGAGACAAAACTTTCTCACAAATATAGGACGATCCGAATGCTAAAAACATTGCAAATTCCACATTTCTTGGCAATTAAATTTACCCAGTAAACTATCACAATTTAGGATTTCGTTTAATTTATCCCGAGAATCATCTTCTTAGTTCTACAAATTTTTAGTTTCTAAAATCAAAATGCTAAAGCTCGAAATTTTGAATTTCCTGAAATTCTTCTTTCATTGTGAAGTCATGCAGTTTAACATTTCCTCATTGGAGGCCATATTATCAGTACTAAAATCTCTTGTGTTAACATTTTCCTACAAAAGAAAGTGGAATTTAGTCTACAAATGAAATAATTGCATTTTATAGTAAGATGTTATTAGTTTTTTCTCGATTTCTATGAATTTATTTAATTTTCAAAACATTGCTGGTTGACCTCACATTGCGGAGACAATGTGTTTCTTCTTTGGTAATGGCAGTACCTTCCTAGACGATATTATCTTGTACGAGGTGTGGCTATAAGTAATAAGCACAAAACACTTATTTTCTTTGCTGCGGAAAAAGTACGCTTGCGCCAAAGATTAACGACTGTCTGCTGTTGCCCGAAGCTTACTCTTTCGAATGCGAGCTATGTAGACAAACCAGTACAGCCGTCGCTTTCGTTGGTTTTTATATCGCCGTAAAAATGATCGATCGAAAAGCGGTTTAAGCGTTTTCAAGATGGACGAGAAGATGTTGAAGATGATTCGCGTTTCGGTTGCCCTTCCTCATCAATTGACATGTGTGCGCAGAATTTTTCACATGCAAAGAGTGTGTATAAAATTGGTGGCAAACTCCTCACGAAGATATTGGTATTGACAGTTTGAATACGATTGAAAATGACTCAAACTTTTAAGAAAATATAATAACGTGTGAGGAATCAAATCAGCTTTAAAAGGAACAAAATTTGATTTTTTTGAAGCTGTGAAAGAAAACTCAGAACGCGTCCTAAAGGAACTGACAAAAAAATCTTTTTGCACTGCACCAAACAATGGAAGAGTCGCATTGGACGGTAGGGCAGAGGTGTCAAACTCAATTTTGCAAAGGGCCATATATTAAATTTTGAATTCGTAGCTGGGGCTGATTGAAAATAAAAAAAAATGAACTGAATTATTATTTTGCTTGCTACTAAGAGACGGAGATACTGTCTTTCCCGCTTGTCCAGGCACGCGCTGCCCTTGAAATTACGTAGACTTGAGAGTACGAGTATATAAAAATAAAATTAAAAATGCCGAATAATGGTAAATATCTAGGAAAATATTATGATGTTATGTGGTCCTATTCCTACTATTGAATCGAGGAGCAGCATTCTCTGCGTGATCTGAATTATTTGTCTCTGTCCGAATAGGCCCCATGAACTATTGGAATTTTTCTCTGTTTCAAAAATCAAAAAATTGTGAGAAAAATAACAAAAATAGTGAAATCGTGAGATTTAAGATAAAATCCTGTGATCTTACGATAAATCGTGAGACCTGGCATCCCTGATTGACTCCAAAGCGTGGAACGACGCAAAAATCGGTCGGAAAGTTTATGGTATCAGTATTTTTTTTTGAGGGATTGAATCGCGGAAAATTAGCATCATTTGAAGAAAAAGAAGGCATCGAGACAATACATCGTGTCACAAATCAATGAAACCGATGCCAAAACTACTTGAAATGGGCTTTTAATTGCCCCTGCATTAACCGTACTCTGTATGACTGCTATAATCGTTGTATAGCCGTGAAAACGATAGTGACGTTGGAATAATTATGGAATAGATTCCAATCAAAATTTTTGTAAACACCACGATTTCTTCAGAATTTTTCGTATCAAATTTCATAATTTTCATTTAGTGGATTCAACAATAATTAAATAGAATATTAAAGTTTATGTCTAATATATCTATCTAATCGTAAATAGGTTTAGTAAGATAAAACAAATTTATTTTTTAATTATGGCCTTGAGACTGTTTACTATTTTCAAGTTCAGAGATTATGTATTGTTTGTCTACAGGTGTTAAGATAAAACGAAATATCTGGAAAGGAACTATATTGGTATTCCTTACTGTTAGTTTTACGAGGATGGTCCCAGAAGTACCTGGCCTGACTTTAAGATGGCAGTAGTTGCTTTAAAAACACCATTGTATTACAATGTACACAATCTATACAGCATTTGTTTCAAGTTTGAAGATGCCACGTTGTTTGGTATTTGTTTAGCATCCAACAATAGTGAAGGTTTTCAGTGAATTTGTAAACGTGAAAAAGTTGGTCTTCGTTATGTGATACAATACTTTTATTTGAAAGACGTTAGACCAATCAATGTAAAAGATTCTACTCTTCGTGAGACTGCGCCTTCGTTATCAACAGTAAAATATTGAGTAGCACATTGTACTCGAGGCCTTATGACCTGTGAAGACCAGCATCGCAGGGGTCGACCCTAGAAATGTTGAATAAAATCCACTGGATGATCGTCGACTGAAATTAAGCGTGCTAGCAGACGTAATAGGCATTTCACAGAATGCAATACCGGATATTAACTGAAAATTTGGATATGAGAAAGCTGTGGGCAAGATGGGTGCCGCTTTTGCCCACAATGGAACAAAACCCAGCATCGGTAAGATGTTTCCATCGATTGTTTGGCAATGTTTCACAAAAGTTTTGGCGCCGTTCCATTACGTGGGTACATCACTCCAACCCCGAAAAGAGAAAAATCAAATTAATGGACTGAAGAGGGAAAACCGGCTCCAAAGAAGACAAAGACTGTTTCATCTGCAGGCAAAGTCATGGCGTCGATTGTTTGGGATGCGTGTGGGATAGTTTTCATTGATTATCTTGAAAAAGGAAAAACTATCAACGACGAGTATTATGCGAACTTATTGCTACGTTGGGGCGAAGAAATCAAGCAAAAAGGGCCAACATTGGCCAAAAAGAAAGTGTTGTTTCATCGAGACAATGCACCAGCTTACAAGTTGTTGCAATAGAAATTGATGAATTAAATTTTGAATTGCTACCTCATGCATCCTATTAGCCAAATTTAGCCGCCTTGGATTATTTTCTGTTCCCAGACTTGGAAAAATGGCTCGGTCGTCAAAGATTTTCCAACAATGAAGAAGTGATGCCGGTAGTTAATGGTTATTTTGAGTAGCTAAAGTGTGTGGAGCTAAAAGGAGATTACGTTGAAAATTAAATATATTTTTTTCCAAAATTTTTGTATTTTCTCTATTCAGGTACTTCTAGGACCATCCTCGAGTGTAAGATTTTCCATTAATCCTTCATTTTTGTTACAGAAAAAGAACAAATTTTCCAACAATACCCGGATATCTTCGAAAACGCCATTTGTAACTACCCGTTAATCGTAGATAAAGAACCAGGCTACATGAACATTGCAGAAAAAAGGCGGCTACAAGAATTGAATCTTCGATATAAAGAAAAATTCGGTTGCCCTTTTATCACCACAAAAACTGAAATAGACGATGTATATTCAGAGCTTCTGTCTAGAATAGAAAATAATAAAGACGACGAAATGCAGAGAACGATGAGGGAAGTTAAAGCAATTGTGTACGATAAAGTTCACGAAATAGTACGTTAATCGGTCAATTTATTGTATTGAGTGAAAATTGAAAAGAAATTATTTGAATACTTGAATGTCTTGAGTGAAATTTTCCATATTAAACGATGGGAAAACTATCAAATTACTACGTTAGACGCTTTCTATAATTATTAGTCGCAGTAATTTGGTTATACGTTTTTTTTTTAATCTAACAATAGGCAAATTTTGGAAGATATTGTACAAAATATTATTAGAATCAAATAATTAAGTTTCGTCAATAGTTTGAAAAGGAAAAGATACATCAATCATAGTATTGGATAATTTGAAATGGGTATGGGCAACTTTTGCTCAGCCCTGGGAGCAACTTCGACACTTAATTAGTTCGGAGGTTGTAGGCAACGAATAAGTAGATATTAGAGGCGAAAAAACTGCTCATATTTATACGTGCTTCCAAATCTGTCAATTATTTTCCGTGTGAAAGCTCTCACAAATTTCATTTGGGAAGGATTTCTTGTTCTTCTATGGTGCTAGAGCCCGCTGCGGGCTTTGATCTCTCTAAGTTTTCTTGCAAAGTCTACAGCTGCCCTTTTCCAATTGCGTATATACAAAAGCGAACAGATTTCAACACAAATTTCGTTAAAAACACCAGATGAAATAGACCAAGTCATTTATCAACTAACTGGAGTCATACAAAAGGCCGCAAGGGCAGCAATTCCAGAAAATAGTGGCTCAGAAAGCACAAATAATATTCCATTGTAATTAGACAGAAAACAGTCGAAAAAACACAGTTACTAAAAAAATGATAGATTTCAAGAAGTGAAAACGACAAATCCAAATTAAACAAAGCCACGAGGAATCTGGAGAAGCTGCTTGTAGAAATCAAAAATAAATCAGCCAAGACTATTCAGATTCTTCAACTGCCACTGAAGCCACAGATTAGTCCCTCTAGAAGGCGACAAAGAAATTGAAAGACCGCAACAATTTTACCCTCCAGTGGGAGATAGCAATAGAAAATGGGCGAGGAATGACATAGAAAAGGCAACAGCTTTGTGCAATTATTTGAACCAAACTAAGCAGACGCCACTATGGATCATAAAGATATTAATGACTTTTTGGACACTCCTCTGCAAATGGACTTACCGATAAAAAACTTTAGTCTCAAGGAAATAAAAAATACAATTAAGAACAACTTAAATCCAAAGAAGGCACCGGGGTATGATCTTGTGATTGGGAAAATATTACAAGAATTTTCAATTAAAGGTTTTAAAATGCTACAACAGATTTTCAATGCAGTTTTAAGGACTGGTCACTCAACGGAAAGTTTCGCAGATCATCATGATACCAAAAAGTGGAAAAAAACCAGAAGAGTTAACATCATATAGGCCAGTAAGCTTACTACCTATAACTTCGAAGGTATTTGAAAAGCTCCTTATAACACGACCCCAGTTCTAGAGAACAAAAAACTTATTCCAGATCATCAATTTGGCTTTAGATCAAAATAAGGCACAATAGAGCAGGTACATAGAATTGTTCACAAAGAAAAGAAATCCTTCCTCTCAGCAGCTTTCTTAGACATTAGTCAAGCGTATTTAGAGGAATAATTGCGTCTTCTGCCACCTTCTTCGAGTTTTTCCAATCAAAATTTGATTCAAATACTTTTCCCAGAATTATCTGTTCATTTATTCGCACTATATGACCTGCCCATCGCAATTTCTGTATTCTGACAAATTCCCTGTATTTTTGACATAATTTATGATTATATCTCACATTACGAGCCATTTTCCTGTCAAATCTGCTAATGTTTGTGTTAAGATCCCTTTTCACAAGCGTACGTTATTACAGATCTTAGAATGCTCTTGTATATTCTGTCTTTATGATGGCGTTTGAAAGTTGAACGTTCATATGGTGCAGCCATCTGAGAATAAAATGATGGTTTTATTTCTATCTGCGTGTTTTTCAAGGAACTTGACAATTATAGAAGCAAATTCAGTTGCATTTAATCCTCCATCAACCTCGCTCCGCAAAAAGCACCAGCCTTTGTTTGATTTATTATTGTAGATTGTAGAATTATGCACACGAAGTTAAGTTTTGTAATACATCGTTGATACTTTTGAGAATGGGGTCAGTATTACAGATTCCAGGTCCACTGTGCATCCATCATCTAAAAGGTTCTTCATTGTCTCTCTAGCCTTTTGTTTTTTCATTATATGAAGGTCATATGTCTCTTTACTTACGTTTTTGTGCTTATAAATCCCGCACGAATAGATCCTTTTTTGGTCTAAAGCAGGGATGGGGAAAATACGGCCCACGGGCCGTCTCCGGCCCGAGCGCGGACTGGGATATGAGCGAAAACCGAAAATGAAGCTCGAGTAGGTGCGTCTACCCATTTGAAGCAACTATTTTTGAACACCAGCAAATTGGAATTTTATAATCTCGGACACAATACCCAAATATAGTTGCCCACGCCCAGAAAATAATGGCTATGTTTGGTACAAGCTATTTGTGCGAACAAACGTTTTCAATAATGAAACTAAGCAAAAATTGTCTTCGTAATAGGCTTTCGGGTGACCTCCTTTTTTCATTGTTAGCAATTCAGCATCACAAATGGAGCCGGCTTATGATAAAGTCATACAGAAACAAAAACAGTTCCACATGTCATATGTTGCCACAAAGACCAGCGCTTCTCAACCTTTTACTTCGCGGCTAACTTGAGTTCAATTAATTGCAATGGAAAATGTTATTTTTTAATATTGCACAATAAATTATTGTGCAGAAAAATCAAAACAATATTTTTATTTTACTAAATAATGTAGTGCTACTTGGACCACCATATATTTCGTTAGCAAAAATTGGCACGCGAAGAAAAAAGTTTCCCCATCCTTGGTCTAAACAATCCTATGTTCAGCTCGGCGAAAACCTGATTATATAAACAGATGGACCCCTTTAAATTTGAATTTAACTCTTTCCATAGAAGAGGTCGCTTTTGGTAGTAAATGACTCCTCCAAGTACTCCTTGTTGGATCTTGCCTGGCAGTAATGTGATGGAAGCTTGGGAAGGGTTTTCAAAAACGAAATCATGGTTTCAAAAGTGCTGCGCTTGAGGTTTCTCTTTCTCGTTATGGGGCTTTCAGGTGGCTGAATATGGCAAACACTTTTCCCACAAGATTTTAAAGTTGACGATCTTATAGATAAAGTGTTAAGAAACATCGTTTCCACACTCATACATGAGTATTTGGCAAGAAAAATTTAAATGTCATCTCTCTTTTTCTTGTTTTTATGGCATTAGTAGGCCTTCTACGCTGAGTCGATGGGTTGAAGCAGCATTTGTACAAATAATTTATTATCAATCCACCCCATTTTCCAAAATCTCTTAAAAATTAAACGCCACTTGTATGTTTTCGGCAAACAGTTGCACCGTGATTTCACTTTTTCTTTCTTCTCTTGGAATTTTGTAATTCCATTTGCCGTCGGTTTTATCTTTCCGCTTCCGTTCATCAGCCTTGCCTTCTTCTCGCCTGCGCTTATTTCACGTTCAGTCCACTCATTCTTATCAATTAAGTGCCACTTCTTTCTGGTCTTTCTCCCAACTGTGTCATCCACCTGAGCTTCTGGGTTATTTCCAATTTGCTTTACGGAAAAAAGTATTTTGTATTGTTTAAAATGGAGAAAATCTCTTGAATCCAGTACATTGCGCTACGCAAATGTTTTAAATCCATAACCGGTACAATACCGATTTTGAAACCATAATTTAATTGGTTTTACTGTTGAAACATTAACTTTCTCCAACAAATAATCAAAAATAACGTTTAAAATTCCATAAATATCCAGTATAACTCATAAAATAATATAAAAATAATGAATCACCTTGACTTGAATATTTTTCTGCCGGCATTTTGCATGTACACAGTTGGATTTAAAATATTTGCGCCACCTGGTTAAGCGGTCAGGATGTAGAACATTTTCTTTCTTCACTACGGTGGCCCCGCAGTTTTTTTACTGGTTATAATTCCTTTGCCATTCGATGGCTTATTTTTTTTAACACAATGGTACTAATAACTCATTTTCGCATTTTTTTTGGATTTAAGATATTTGCAGATTAAGGTATCGATATGTCATAATTTTTCAACGTTTTTTCAATAATTTTTGTACGATGACTCCTTTATCTTTATTGCCAATATTTTATTATGAAAATATTTATAAAAAAGTCAATAAATAAAGATAAATTTTATGTATTGAGTGTTACTATTAAGGATTTTATTGTATATGTAGTAGGTATGTACTTATTTAGAATTTTATTATTTTTTTCATTTTAGAAAAAGTATTGTAAATAATCGTATTTAATAAAGTATCATTTGTATATAAACTTATTTTTATTTTACCCTCTACTGTAACAAGCGATACAGCTGGAAAATATTGAAACTACGGCAGTTTAAGCAACAGAATTAGAGATTAGTTACGAAGTATGGGATCATCTGAATTTTCAGTTTATTATTTTATATTCTTATTAATATTGCTTTACTAAAAACTCATATTTCACTACAATCCCCTATCTACTGCCATTTTCTGGTTAGTTTTATAAATCCATCGTTGTAGAACCTTTGTGGTAAACTAGCAAAAAAGCTGCTACGATTTTCGGAGTCTTTTTTATCAATAATTTTTTTAGATGCTGCAACATCTTCATAACCAAATTACTCATCAAACATGTGCGTGACGGGTGTTGTTGTGGTAAAACAACATTTTCACTGTTCGCATCAGACATTGTCTTGGTCGCCTACTTCATCAATGCTATCAACTTCGACTTTACATCACTTTGTGTCATCCAATGGGTTTTTTTCTAAGACAGATTTTGACACGCTTATTTGAAATTCGCGCTGTCAACTTATGCGAAATCTAAACATCAATTCTTCTATTTGTTTTGTATACACATCATATTTCTCAAATGATTCCAAACTATTTGCTTGTTGATGTCCAGTAGATCAGTGAAGTCTTGACTGCTTACACGGTGATCTCTCTCGACGAGTTCAAAAGATCAACGGCTTCTTCAGTGATCCAAATCTTTCAGAACCAAATTTCCACCATGAAAACGTTCCTCCCGATCAGTGATCCCTACACATGACATATCTTAGCTTTCGAACTGGTTAGAGCTGCAGCAAATTGAAAAAAGCTTCATTTTATAGATAGCAAATAATAATAATAAGGTGTAAAGGGCCGATGCATCAGCCTGTGGATAAAAGTCGCAAATACGATTATTGTTTCCAACTTGTTTTCATTTAGTAATCCTTTCATAGTAACCTCAATGATACGGAATTGTAGCTTTTAATCCCACATTTTAAAAACTTAGGATAGAAATCTTGAACAAGTGGCAAATCGATTATCTGTCTCATTGAAACAATTTCAATTTAGTGGGCCCTTATTTAATGTTAAGTACACATCAATGTCACTTGAATTTTTAGTATGGCAGGCATCGAAGGAGGTAAGTAATAACTATTTTACATTAATACTTTTGAATAACTTTTTTTCCTTAATATCTTTGAATAATATTTTTTCGTTGATATCTATATAATATTTAAGAAAAACTTCAAATCGACATTTCCAATTTCGACCCAAAACATTCTTAGTTCTTAAAATATTCTGATTTAGTAACAAATACGAATCATGAATATATAAATCATTCCTGCTTTGAACGGTTTTATGTTTATTTCTTTCAGAAAAACATTGATATTCTGGAAACTTGGATAAATTCCAAAGGATCAGACAGAGTTTCTGCTGTTTACTCTGCTATCGTGGATCGTTTGCATCTTTCTGTACCTTCAGATTCCATACATAAGACTATTCAGAAAACGGCAAAAATGTATGACTGGGCGATGAGAAGAAAATGGCAATCTTGTGCTCAACATCGGGAAAACTTTTGGACGATGACGAATATTCTTTGGATTCACTTCAATTTGAACTATACAACTTATCTTCATCTACGTCATCTGATGAGAGTATTCAACGAGCAGTGACTCAATATAATTTTCAGATATATCTATGCATTGTAAATTTTATTGTTGTGATATTTATTATTATTTTATAACT
The DNA here is from genome assembly GCF_026250575.1 of Diorhabda carinulata. Classification (NCBI taxonomy): domain Eukaryota; kingdom Metazoa; phylum Arthropoda; class Insecta; order Coleoptera; family Chrysomelidae; genus Diorhabda; species Diorhabda carinulata. Next base: position 8,763,457 of record NC_079471.1, read on the forward strand.
CTAAAAAAACATTATTTGTATTCAAAGATCGTTACTATATTGTTTTTTAAGTTATCAACAACAGTTTCTTTAAAAGCCAGTCAATAATGATTTTTGTCCACTTCGATCATAAGAGCGCCGCACTGTGATGGTAAGGCTATCAATGTTTAAAATATACCGGTTGAAATGTCAACCTACTCGAGTGGTTATAACTGGTACAGATAAGGCTCTGGCCATCGAGTCACGATTCATCGAGTGTTAAGGAAAGGTAACACTCACAAAAAAACAACCCTGCCATCCCACATTAGTAAGGATGGTAGGGAAATTGCCAATATCCCCTTATAATAGGACAAACCCAAACACAGCCTCTAGTCAATGGTAGCTCGAAGAGCCCTAACTGCAGTAGCGATTGAACAGCACAACGAGCAAGGCAACAGCAACGAACACTTTCATCTCCTCAAAAACTTCTTAAGCTTGAGAAAGAACTCTCACAGATCAAGTGAGACATCCCAAAGTCTATTTATCGAAGAAAAATAGTAAACCAAAATAATGATCAGAAACGTGAGCATCCTGGGTGAAACGCGGCGCGGCATCGTTATTGGTCCAAATCAGTGGCACCATAAAAAACCACAAATAAAAAGCCGCTATAGTGAGATTGTTTATTTTTGTCTGTTTCGTTAAGAAAATTTTCTTAAACATGTCTGACACGGATGCAGCTGATGGAGTTGTTGACATTAGCTACACTCCGCCGGAAAATGGCTCGAAAGCTTCATTTTAACGGTAGCAAGAAATGATTGTGAATATATAAAAATTAAATGCAATAAAATTGTGACAAGACTGTTGATGATGTTATTTCCAAAAGTGCAAATATTTCGGGAGTATCTTCTTCAAGTTCCTACCGAATTGTTCGTGAGTACAGAGCCAATCATTCAGTAGCCGAGAAAAAAAAATTAATTGATGATTTCGACAGGAGCGCCATCAGAGGGATTGTGCACAATTTTGTATTTCAAAATGAGTTACCTACAGTGGATATAATTTTGAGAGAAGTTAACGAAGATAATGACTTGCCGGATTGTAAGAGATCAACAATTTATTAAATGAAATGGGATTTCAATACAAGAAACGTGGAAGGAACAGTTTATTATAAGAAAAAAGCAGAAATAATTAGGTGGAGGCAGGAATACTTTAGAAAAATTAAGAAATTTCGTGAAGAAAATAGAAATTCACTACCTGGATGAAACATGGGTAAACGCTGGACATATTCAGGATAAGATTTGGGTGGAATCTTCCATACAATCCGTAAGCATTCTTGAATTGACTTTCTACCTGATTAAAAAACATATCAGGTAGGTAGTGCTTCATAAAAATTATTTTTTAGACGACGCCATCTGAAAGTTGTTCGTTCTGTTTTCATTTAAATACCGAAAGTTGCATTTTGAGTGTTCCATGTAGTGAAAGTGACAGTTCCATACTGCAAAACACTTTCGGGACGCTCTGGAGTAGACAACTTTAACTTCCTTAAATGTAACTCTAGCCACTTCAATGTTGACAGTTGACAGTTTCACTTCGATGATTTTGCATAACCTTAAATTTTTAATTTTTTGAAATTATTTATTTTATCCGAAGTTTTGTCTAAATTAATGAATAACAATGAATGATGATGAAAAAGAAAACATCAGCGATGAAGAGTTACTCGAATCCACGCCACCTGATCTCACCGGAGAAAGCAATGCGACCGTTCTTAATTTGTTGCCGTATAAATCTCGTGCAAGGTACGAAAAACAGTAGGAGCTCTTTATAAATTGGTGTCACCAGAAAAAATTATAAATAAAATGTTTATAATTCTCTATTGTTTATTTTCTTTCCTCAGTGTAATTGAAAAAGTTTTGGATCTTACGCGTCGTCTAAAAAATATTGTGTACGCCACGGCTGATATACTACTTTGTTGGACTCGTCTGTCTTATATTTTCTGTAAAAACTAGAATACCCACAATAAGAAACATATGAAGTGTCCGGTTTTCCATCCTTTATTCAAACAAATATAAATTCAAAAACCAGCAATTTTTAAAAATGTATTACTACTGTGTTTTTGTAAAATCTAAATTTATTTAAATCGCTTTAGTTTGATGCAAAAATTGTTGGCACTATCTGCTATTGAAATGAAATAAATAGATGGTGCAGTAGTTCCAAACTGTAGTGATATATGCATATACACACCGTGACTATAAAACTTTGACCTAGTGATTAGTCACGTGATCTATATACTTAGATGTTATAATGAGCCAACCGGCGCCAGTGTTTGCGTAAATATGTAAAAAATTATAATTACTTGTTATTATTTATACATGCAAATATTTTGGAATGATAACAAATTGGAATAAAAAATACTTTGATAAATTTAATTTATTAGACATATCATAACATAAACACTGTGAAAACGAAGAGGTGTGAATCATCTCAACACTGTAAGGCGTATTCTTAACCTTGTAGACGACTATCTGAACCTCGTTGAGTTTATTTTTTAGTATGTTGCCTAATAATTTTTGAACTTATAGTTTTAATATTATGTCGGTATCTATTAAAAATATATAATTGGCGATCAAAAATCCCTTATGCGATCCCAATTCTAAGTGTGTTAAATAAATGTTTAAGGTAGGTATGACGTTGATTTTTTCGATCCCTGCGTCTTCAAATCAAATATTATCAAGTGTTTGAAATGAGATTCTATTACAGACATGGGTGAGGCCACATTATTCCGAGTCAGACTTTTCTCCAAAGACAAGTAATGGAACATTGTACTAAATGGAAGTCAATACACTACTGAACGATCACCAGGCTCGGTATTCTCATGTTCTCGCTTGGAGCGATATCGATGTCGGTGAATCTCATGCCCTCTGCTCGTAATAGGAACGCTCCCGCCAAAGAGAAGTGATTTATTTCACTCGCATTCGCATATACGAGGCATATTTTTTAAGTAAGTACCGTTTTACGATTCCGCCGCCGCAACCCCAAGGTCAGCGTTCCGCACATGCGCGCTGGTTACCTACATCTCTTATCTACGCACTGACGCAGTGCTTAAGATGCCTCCGATAATCGTGAGTCCCGCGGATTATGAAATACGGGCTGTTATACGATTTCTTAGTGCTAAATGCGTAAAACCGATCGATATTCATCGTGGATCTGTGAAAAAGAAGAAGCAACAATCCATGGAATGGCGACATTCATCATCACCCAAAAAAGTGAAGTTTAAGAAAACAATTTCTGCCCGGAAAATCATGTGCACCGTTTTTTGGGACAGAAAAGGAGTATTGCTCGTGGAGTTTCGGCCTCGTAATCGATGCAGCGTCTTATTGTGAGACATTGAACAATCTGCGTCATGCAATCCAAAACAAAAGACGTGGCAAGTTGAGTAAGGGTATCGTTTTGCTGCATGATAATGCCCGTCCACATGTGGCTAATCGGACCAAAGATCTCATCCAATCTTTTCAATGGGAAAAGTAGTGGTGGTGATACAGAATTTCATAAGGAGGGTATTCAAAAACTGATGCCACGTTATGACAAGTGCCTCAATATTCACGGAAATTATGTAGAAAAGTATATTAAGGTACAGGCTTTCATGTAAAAATAGAATTATTGCGATATCTTTGCACTTCTTTTTTTAATTCCAAAACGGTACTTACTTAAAAAATATGCCTCGTATATAGACAATTCTAAGCTATCATTTTTATTGAAACAGTGTTTTAAAAATTATAATTGTAAAATTCTAAGGGCTTGTTGTGGACAATTCCTTGAAATGGGAGTTACATATTGCGCTTTATCTAAAAAAATTAAGTTCCTCCTGTTTTGAGCTCAGATCAGTTTCCAAAGAACTGAACTTATTCCCCTCCTTAACAGTCTTATCGAGTCGCATCTCCGATATGCCCTTTCCTTTCTGGGTATATCTGGCAATGAGAAAGCAGACAGTCTCGCTAAAAAAGGGTCAACGATTCCATACTTAGGACCAAAGCCCTCACGAGATGTCACATCGACAACGAACAGAACGGGTGGCTAAAGAATCAGATGGAGTCTCACTGTAGAAACGCTCTAGACTCCAGGCTCGAGACAATCTAAAAGATTCATAATCATATCAGTTAAGAAGTCTGGGGAACCAGAAACGACACCAAACTGGTTGTCGGTATTCTGACAGGTCACTGCCCCGTCTAATACCACTTTAAGACGATAGGTATGGCAGAGGATCAAAACTGCAGATTCTGCGAGCAAGCCACGAAAACAGCAGAGCATCTACTCTCCGAATATCCTGCCCATTTTATTATAAGGCTAAAGTACCTAGAAGGAGTAGTACTAACTCTAACAGAACAATGAGATGAAAAATCTTAAATAAGATATCTTCTAGGTATAGGTAGAGAGTGGCTGAAAAGCTAAAACTACTCCCCAAACAATCCAGGTTTGATTACCTTAATTGGCCAATAACTGGGGAAAAAGTTATTTTTCTGTCAAATGCGATATTTTCTTATAATTTGCCGTTTCATAAATCCAGAAACGAACTTGATGTTCCAACCCAATTATTGGTAAAACCGGAAGTATTAATTTCCCACATCTGAAACCTCAATAAATGGATTCTACGACTTCGAAAACGCTAAACTAAGTTGTTTTTATTATGATCCTAAACCGGCAGTTATAGTAAGTCAAATCATATGAGATAATGTCATCATTAAGGAAAATTATTGGTGTGGTGCATTGCCTTCTCCTCATCGAATTTATTAAATTCCACTTTGAATGCTGATGAATATTATATTTGAATATTTCGAGACAGCTAGGAAAGTATGTCGAATTATTGTTTTCAGTTTATACCAATATATGTCTATTATTCCAAACAAATCGTGAATTTCAAGATCTAGAAATGACTAAAAGTATTTCTAATCTCTGGAACCGACTATAAACTGAAATGCCTCAAATTTTCTCCATGTTATCTTCAATAGTTGGAGACTTTTACTAACTGAACTTATTGTGCTAGTTTTTAATCACACAAAAATCCCAAAAATTATCTTCTGATTTACTAAATATTTTATAAATAATTGATAATTAGTTTTATATTTAGTCTTGCTTAGTAAGTAAACAAGTGATTAAGTATTTCAACTTCCAACACAAAATTCTGGCAATTTTATTAAAAAGGAATATTTTGTTTTTTAATTAGACCAGTTCAATAATAATGGGAGTAATGCTATTACCATTGAAAAGTGGAGATACTTTTTCTATAGAATACGAATCTGCGGCCAAAATTCTTCACTTGCGTAATTTTTTTTAAAATATTTGAGGTTATCTATGCAAAGAGTATCTTTTTATCTATTTTTGAGGTTGTTAAGTTGCCTCAACAAAATTTTTGGGATATCCTCTTTAAATCCATAATTTATTTAGTTTCTTCTTAATTCATGAATAACAGAGTTTAATCAAAATTTTTTTTCTGTTGTAGATTGTTTGGAAGTAGTTTTGGCTCTGTACTTATACCTATTTTGTACAAGATTCTACATCTCATTGTTCTGCTTCCCAAATGCGGAGTCTCCTCCCAAAGTAGGCTATGTCATGACAACAGCAAAACTAGTTATTCTCGCTAGTTATGGCTCGCGGAATCTGCAATTGTTGTCCTCTGCCATACTTATGGTATCTGACGGAGCAGTGACCTGTCAGAAGACCGACCACCAGTTTGATGTTGTATCTGGTCATAGAGTTCTTCAGACTTTTAACTGAAATGGTTATGAATCTTTCATATTATGTAAGACCTGGAGTGTTTCCCCATTTGATTCTTTAGCCATTCATTCAGTTTTAGGTATGGAGTCGTTGCCACTTTTTTGGCAAAGTTGTCTGTTTTCTCTTGGCCTGGTATGTTTTGATGGCCCAGTAACTACATAAGGATTACTTTGTTTCTGTTAGCTAGTGTTTTAAGTTTTTTTGCACTCCCGCACTAATTTGAAGGTGCACTCAATATCATTCAGGACCTTCAAGGCCTCTTGGCTATCTGAGTGAATGTGCTTTTTATCCAAATACTTCTAAGCACATTTATATTTAGGCTGTGATTCTTGTTCAGTTTTTTCCGAGCTTCCATTGGTTCAGTTTTCAACTACCAAACAAGCGTTGTGTGCAGGGTCGGATTAAGATTTATAAGGCCCGGGGCTAAAATAATGACGGGGCCCCCTTAAGGAATTCGGAAACCCGGAAATTCACAAAATAGTATCAATACTTTAGATTTGTGGCATCAACACATTAAAAAATACAAAATGATTTCCAAATGATGGGGCCCTCTTGGACCTGGGGCTATAGCCCCCACAAGCCCCTAGCTTAATCCGGCCCTGGTTGTGTGTGTGATCATGGAATTGATGACTGTTTGATATAACCAGAATACCTTCTTAGGCTTTAGTCCACATGCCCTGCGAACAAGCTTGCCACAAGTACATATAGCCACAGTGGCTTTAGACATTACCTTGTCTATATGATTGTTCTAAGATGACTCTTAGATATTTTACGTCAGTATCAGTTTAGTTCCTTTAAGGATAGATACACTACTATTTTCCTTCTCCTTGTAGCCTAGAACTATAAATCCATTACTGCTAAGTCTAAAGAGAATTTTGTCAATTACAAATGACCACAGTAGGGGTGATAGGTCTTCGCCTTGCGGACAGCTTTTAACTGTAGTAACAGTGAAAGGGTTGCCATTTATTTCTGAGATTACTAAGAGATGTTGTAGCATCACATCGGTCCATTTTAGAATAGGGATTTCTACTTCCCGCTCTACTAACGCTCTTTTGATGGTTTGATGTGAAATGTGTCAAAAGCTTCTACGTCGATGAAAGCTGTTAGAGCAATATCTTTTCTGTCAAGAGCCTTTCTATGTCTTTAACTAGACAATGAACTGCACTTGTGGTGGACTTGCCTTATTTTATAAGCAAATTGTTTCATGTTTTTTCCTGTTATGTTAAAGTGAAGTTACATGGGGTTATATCATTCGGATTAATTTCTTTAGAGCAGATTTGTAGGGACAAAGGGAATTCAAGGTTCAATTTTGAGAAAATAATGATTGTTCACCAATTGAGTGAGGTTAATGAATAAAGAGCCAGAATACTGCTGCAATAAAATGAGGTAGTGACCAGTATCAATATATGACTGGTAGCTGTTTATATATGTTTTGTTTCAAAAAGGATATTAAAATTCATATTTACAAAGAAATAGATTACAAAATATATTGTAATATGGCTTTGGACAAATTTATTTTTTCAGCATATCAGCATAGGCACCAGAAATCAAATCCTGCTTACTAATATTTAATTTCACCATCAACTCATTTGCAATGTTTTCACCATCTTCAGGGCTTTGATCATCATGCAACATTACCTGAAAAAAATTGAATTATTTTGAATTATATTTATCAAATTTATTTGTACTTCTGAAATATAACACTATACCAAACTCAACTTACAGAGGCGGTCAAGTAAAATTAATTTAAGGGTGTAATCACTTTTATTCTCTCTTCCCATTGGTTGAGTTTTTGTCTGATGCAGTGTCTAGTTCATGGACTATGTGTTTGATTCATAAACATCAGTGTTTTGTAAGTATCCATAGTTATTTATGCTAATGCAGGTATAAAGAGTGTCTGATTCTTTATGGCAATGTTACCACTAACTTTATTACTGCTAAAAAATTAATTTCTACTATAAATTTATTTTACAAAGCACATTATTTATTTTCAAACTAGGAGAAACTTTTCTGTATATCAAAAGATTTGTGCTACGGCAAAAAAGAGTGTTTCATAGAAAGAGATTTATTTATAAATAGATATTTTAAATGGTACAAAATTGTAACCTAATCAGTGGGAAAGTCTACACAGAGAAATAAAAAAAAATATCTATTACGAATAAGTTGAGGTTATCAATGAGAAAATTCTTGGTAGCAAAATATATGTTTTTATTTACTAAAAATTTGATATAGGGAAGAACATGAAAACTGGAAAGAAACTTGAAAATCCCTCAAGGGGAAAAGCAAATCATTATGTTGTCATTGTGAAGGGAAACAAATAAAGTCTAACATGTCAGAAGTTACAGGGAAGAGAATATGAAGGAGGTGAATAGAATTATTATTGATAGAAAATTTTTTTCAATTGAGAGCTAAAAGAACAAGAATGAGATAGTATAAAATGCTATACAAACTGCACCAATCATTTTAAAAACTACAAAATTTTTTTAATTAGAAAATAAAGTACAAATTTCATTTATATAAAGTAGGAAAGAAATTAATAAATATTACTAATAATTTTTATGTACCTCTAATTCCATAAAGTGTCCTAATCCTTCTACATCATCAATATGGATTCTAGTTTGGCCGACTAACAACATTTTTCTAACTTTTCTGACAATATTCTTAATACCCAAAGCTTCTTCTAAAACTGAAGTTAAATCATCAATAGATACATTTATAGAAGCCTTTTTAAATGTAGATACTTTTGGTCCCTCTGTATCAGGTCTATCATAATAAATTAATTCTCCAGTATTATTCTGAAAAATACATAACTGAAAATAGACTACTACAGATTTTTGAACAATTTTCCATTATGTGATTAGTTAGCTGAGATTTTGGGGTAATATATATGCTAATATATTTAGATTATGGGGAAGAATTCAATTAATAAAATTAGTACTCTGAAAACTTATTTTAGACCAATATTTCATTGTAATGATTTTTTCATACTCTTAGCTTTTTAAAGCAGCATTCAAAATATTACAGAAGCTATTAACTTCAAAACAATTCTGTGACATTGATTCCAATCATAAAACAAGGGCTCTTAGGGAAGGTTGACAGGTGTCCGGCTTTGGCCAGACATTTTCAACTTTTTACAGTCATGTCTAGCTAAATATATACAAGTCTGGCTTTAGGTCAACCTGATTATTAATACCTGTTACTACACTCAATATGACCTGACATACATACATCTTTCACCTTTTCTACATGCTCTTTGGTTAAAGCAACTCTTTTTTTATTCATAACATAAATAATAAATATACAAATAGAAAAGCTAATTATTTTTATTCATTTCAAAAACAATGTGTCAGGGTTTTAGGGCAAAATGTCCGACTAAAACTGAATCTATATTTGGCTTTTAAACTTTTGGGCCTGGCAACCCTACTCTTAGAAAATATTTTATTTAGTTTTGCATAGCATATGCATTCAAACATTAAGTTTAGTAGCTACACAAGATTCTTTTATTTTGGATATGCTGGTATCTTCAATGCTTCGAGAAAACTATTTACCTAGGTAATAAGTGACAAACAAAAATATTTTCTCAGCTATGTTTGTTAATAAGTAATAATATTGTAGTTTACAACAAAATAGTCTATAGAATTTGGATATATTCGCCTATAATTAAAGAAATTATTAAAACTGTTTACCTCAAACTTTCTCATTTTCAGTCTTCCATGTGAAACATTGTAAAATGTGTCATATTGTTTGATTATTTCACTTCGTTCTGGATTTAACGAATTTGCTCGTTCGATAAGATCATTTATATTACGTACTTTGGCTTTAATTTCAACATTTCTTGAAGACATTTTAGAGTTTAAATAGAATTAAACAAATACTCTATCACTTCTCTATTATTATTTTGAAATAACCTTCAAAGCGGTAAGCAATTCTTTGATTCTTCTTTTTTATAAATAAAAGATTAAGAAGTTAGTTCAATAATTTTAGATATACATATAGTAGTTCGATAATTACAATATGAACGAAATGAAGGAAGAAGAGCGTGTTAATCTCATTTAAAATGTATTATTAAATATGTATAGACTCTTTCGAATTTTACGAAATAAATCTAATTTCAAAAAGAATTTTAGCAACTTAATATATTCAAAGCATTCAAAAATATGTAGAGTGCGGATTAATATAGAAAGAACATTAAAACATCAGAACTACAGGCAATATTCTTCGGAGAATGAGGAACCAGATGATTATCCCTTATTGGAAACCGAAATATTGGATACACCAGAACGAACAAAATATCTCTTATTTAAAAATAGTGATGATACTTTAGTAAATCAGTTGAATAATTGTTTATGTATAGAAGATGTATGGAATTTATTTGAAAAATATAAAAATGAAATGTCTGAGAGACACTTAACTCAAACCATATTAGTTTTAAGAGACTTGCAAGTTGAATACAGTACGATTAATTGCTTTATTGACAATGCATCATTGTTTTTCTTTAATAAATTGAAAGACTCTCCTGCTTTTACAGATTTACTGAATAAAATTATTAATAAATTACCAAATTTTAATATTGAACTTCTAAGCTATACATTTTCTTACTTACATAAAATAGGATTACATATAGAGGACTATCCAATGTGTATTATAGCTGAAAATTTACGGAGAAATTTATTACAAGATTTTGATATTGGAACTTGCAGTAGGTGGATAAAAGTTATTTTTCATGAAGGTGGAATAAGACCATATTTTTTGACTTTGCCGTTTATACCAAATGTTTTGAAGTTATTAGGTGAGATTTATTTAACTTATGATCTTCTTAATTTACTTTATATGAAACTTCTTTTAAAATTTTTGAAGTTAAGCTATTTATATTAGTTATGTAGTGGGAATACCAAATGTTAATTTTTTCAATTATAGTTTTATATGTTGAAAGTTAAAGCCAAAAAACATTATGATAGAGCAACAACATATATTTAAGCATGCATTTTGAGAATATTCGCCATACTTAATATTAGAAAAGCACTTTTCGTTTAATGTCTTGTCTTATGTAACATCAAAAGTTCAACTTAGTACAGTGATATTGTGGGGTATAATTATATGCAAGGACTTGTGCAGTTGTTACTTCTACATCATCTTGTTAAAGGCATCTCACCTATTTGGTTATGGATTCCCTACAGTAATTGTTGTGATTTTGATTATTTGTTTATCCATTGTTTTAAAGGTAATTTGATAGATTTCCTGTGAAATGCTATTTCATTTCATCTTGGCGAATCTATCAGGTATAATGGTTTGTCAGTTATCATCACAAGTATTTTGTAACTAAGTCATAAATCATTTATATTTAATTTAATTATACATCAGTATTTCATTACTATAATGGAACAATAATAATTTTAGATGAATGTGATTCCATTGAAGATTTTGAAAGTATAACTACTTGCCTAATGAAATTAGAGAGTATGGTAACCAAAAGTGTTATTGAAAAATATATAGATAAAGTGGAACACTTTTTAGAAAATAAAAAATTAACAGGAGATAAAAAAAATGCAGTTCTAAAGATAATAACATTTCTAAGTAATCCGTCTTGGAGGGATCAACATGTTCCTTTGATGTCTAAATGTATTTTATTGTTAAAGAATGAATTTAGCCAATTTGATGCATCTCGCCTCCTACACCTTTATGAAGTGAGTATGTTCATATATTTGTAATATATTTTTGTTACAATATTTTTATTGCAATGGAGGCTAACATTTGTGTTAACCAGTGGGCTCATTGTTGAGTAAGGTTTTCTATAATACCTCTCAATGATGGCTATTATATGCATGGTAACAAATACTTTGAAATAATATTATAAAATATAAAGCTTGCCACAGTTATGTGTAGTCTTGTCCAGAAAAGGATATACATTTTTGAAAGATAACACTATCTCAAAGGACCGACATAACTTAATGCCATAATGAATCTAACATATCTCAATATATTGATACAATAATTATAAACAAATCCACATAATCCATCTATAAAAACTGATATTTGGTATTTATTTTTAGCACACATTTTTTATATGATAGACCAGATTAGTTTTCATTAGCTTTTATTTCTCATTTATCAATATAACAAATGAAAAAAGTGGCCTACAAAAATAAAAACCTTTTGCAATAAATGAAAAAGCTTTGAAAAATCAGGTCTGTTAAGTTAGCGGGCTAACCTATAAAAAAATAAAACCCTGTCAAGCTCAAAAACTGCCGTTTTTGTGACGTTTTTTGCAATGAAATTCTCAGAATAATGATTTGATGAATGATGATTTCAGTTTGAATATCCGTACAAAGGGAAGCAATATTCCAAAGAGTGGCCTGGAATATTAGTCCCGTTTAAACAATAAGTGTAACAAAGCACGTAGATAGTTGCCTCTTAATTTGCAGTTCACGAAAATATCATTGTCGACCTCAGGGCTCGTTGGCATCTGGGGTAAAACGGGGAAAGGTTATTTCTTGGCATTAAATCATTCCAGATTTCATACATAGAAATAGTTTTTTCCTGTTTTGCCCCCAATACCGACGACGTGCTCCAGTGTCGGCAATTATATTTTCTTGAACGTTAAACCAAGTGGCAATTATCTATGTAGTTACTTTTAGTTATTGTAAAAAGGAGAGCCATTTTCTAAGGGGTGGCTCGTTATCTTGATACACAAGTTATCGAGCCACCCCATTATTTTAAAAAATAATTAACGGCAAATTCTAGAAATTTCACGGCATAAAAATGGCAGTTTTTGAGCTTGTCAGAATTTATTTTTTTATAATTTGTCCCGTTAACTTGAAAGACTTAAAAAAATCAGTTTACGAAATCTGATTGTACTGTTTTGTTTATTGCAATTAGTTTTTAGCTAATAACTGTATAAATGTATAAATTTTATCAACCGCCATTTAATCATGTATTGATGCATTTATTTCAATAATAATTTTTAGATATTTTTCAAAATTCAAGAACCGGGGGATTTACTAAATGATATCCAAAGAAGTGCCGCAAAATACTGGCAGCAATATGAAGAAAGCGGTAACCTGGACACGAATACAGCTTTAAAATTATTTTCAGCATTAATTTATTTTAATTCTCCTTTGCAAAGGATACAACTTCGAAAGGATATAAATAAACTTATCAAGGATAAAATGGGAATAGCAAATTTAATTCTGTTGCGGAAAATATTTTCTTACATTAAAATTTCTGATTATCAATTATGCCATAAGTATTGGCAGTTGTGGGGAAATATAATACAGGAAGATAATAGTATTCATTTATTAATTAAAGCATGTCACAATTACATGCAGTTTAATACCGATATTGATAACTATAGAAATAAAACATTCGAAAAACAAGCTGTTCAACAAATTATCGACATTGTTCAAAATGATAGAATTATTTTCCCCTCAGATTTGACTGTTCTATTAATGTTTGTTACATTATATGCTAAAGATAAATCACTCATACAGATTTTCTTGGAAAAATTTAAGAGCAATCCATATCAGTTGAAGGGGCTAGACTGTCTTATGCTGTCACGGATATTTATAAATGAGAATAATTGTTCACAAGAACAATATTCCGAAATTAAATGCGTTTTGAACGAAGCTTCCCAATATCTGTTGTCATTAAATCACAAAAGATTTGAAACAAATGCATTATTAATAAAAGCAGCGATTTTGAGAAATGAGTATAATAATTATGAAATTGATAATCTCATTATGGCATTTAAAGAAATGGATTATATGTCTTCAAAGTTCTTAGAAACCATTAGTTACATTTTCTTAAGTACAAACACACTTGTCCCAGAAGTTTTTAATAAAATGACTGAATATGTTGTGAATAAACGTGGTAATATTGTTGGATTCAATGCTGAGAAGTTGTTATTTTTATGTTTTTATTTAGCATACTTTCCCATAAATGCTGATAAATTCTTTCTCACCATAACTGATATCATTATAAGGTAAGGGTAATCATTTTATTTCATACTATTTCTCTTGATTCAAATTAACAAAGTAGCAACAAGAATGGCCATTTTCTTTCTGCAAATTTGGCTTCTCTATTATATTGTTTCTTGTACTGTTCCAATTACAAGGTCTTTGTGACTATCTGGTTTGAAACATACCAGGGAGCGTCGATAATTGCTCACAGAATCTTAGATTCTGCCTTTTGTATAAAGGCTATACTCGAATTGCTGGCACAGTCCCACAGTTGTATGCCAAATTCCAGATTGGAACGATGACAGTCTTGTAAAATAAGATCTTATTTTCTAACGACATTTTTGATTTTATGCCTAGCAATCAATACAATTCTCTCATTTTAAGGTCTATTTGCGTTTATTTTAAGTTTGTTCAATTTGGTATCTAGGTGCATTTCTAGATATTTTTATCAAGATTATTGAGAAACGTTGTTAATGTATATTAAAAGACACCCCAGATTCATGGGTTTAAATTGTAACGTTTTGCCTTATATTTTTGTTCAAAAGAGTCTATCTGTTTTCTATATGATTTCGGTTGAAAAATGGAGTCGGAAGACTCCATTTGATTTTAAATAGAAAGCTGTCATGCTTAACTCTATGAAATGCTAACTTATGTCTAAACATACTTCTGAACAATACTAAATTTATTTTATGCGCAATTCGATGGCACTGTTGAGTTGTTGAGTGTTTTTGCTGAAAACCAAATTGATGGTGTGGAACTATATTCAGTTGGGATTAATTCGTTGCAATAAAAATTTCTCAAAAAGTATCGAAATGGTAGGTAATAAGCTTATTGGTCTCTATGAAGATGAATTGGTTAGATCATTTCCTGGTTTTGGGATAAGTATTATTTCAGATTTTTTAAATATTTTTGGCCAGTACTGCAGTCTTGAGATCGCGTTAAATATACAAGTCAGCATCACGATCCCTTTTTTGGGGCAATTCCTTCAACATTTTCAGTGTTATTATATTTTTTGATGATTTCAGAAGAGAAATTGTTACTTTCAATTTCTTTGGACTTCTAAGTCTTATGTTTGTCGTGTATGTATCTTGATTTCTATTTAGTTCGTTTTGGATAGTCTGATCTTAAAAATCATTGAGAAGGAGGAAATTTCTGCTAGGTGTCGTGAAAATAGCTTTACTTTTCCTTCTTAAATCATTCTAAATGCCAGATTTCGTCATTTTTTAAGTCTTAAGATTTGGTCATTGGTCATAATTTCATTGAAATTATTAACAACTTGTTTCAGTGCAGGAAATATTTATTTTTGTACTTTGTACCTATATATAATTTTCTTTTATGGTGTCTCAAGTCACCTCCACAGGGGCGGCGACTTGAGACACAGCCTAAATTGTGTTGAAACTCAAGTATGCTAATCGTGTTTCAGACTTGAGACATCAAAAATCATTTTTAAAATATATATGCGATCATTTTGAAAAAGTAGTAGATAAACATAAAATATTCTTTGATAACCTATCTGCAGATAAATATAGAAACTGAATAAAAAAACTTTCCAAAGAACAGAAAAAAATCTAATGACTAAAATTCTACTGAAAGAGTATATCTACCGCGATGAAGAGATACAGGAACGAACTTTGACAATAATTGTGTTTCTTCAACATCTGTAATGTCTTCAACCTTAGAAATGGCGTATAAAGCTGCATGTGAATACAAAATTTTTTTTGTACTTATTTTTCCTATAAACTTAAAAATGTTTGACATTTGTGGAGGTCTTTAGTTCTTCTGGATTTACCTCACCACCATCCCTGTCATAAGAATAGTTAAATTCGAGATCCCATTATGTCACGAATCATCGGAATCTCTGTAGGTCCGGACTCTTTTAAGAGTTTTTTTTTCTTTAGAAGTTGATGGGGCTCGGTATACATTCTGATTTTGATCGGTTAATTCTTCTTTAATGTTTTTTTGGATTGTATTGCTAATATTAACATTTTCAATGCTTTTTCCTGGTTCTACTTGAATTCTTCTTACATTGATAAAGCTTTCTTTAGAATAAAAAAAGCTTAGAAATGTTTTGAAAGCATTATCTACTGTAATATTGTTCTTTGAGTTTTCAGCTTCGAGGCGCTCTTCTAAAATTGGGTGGCAACTTTTCTTGCACCTTTTGTCTGTTTATTGGGTAAATTCCAGATGCGCGGAAACCCGATATTGGTTTGTTTAATGTTCTATAATTCTCGTCCAGTTTTTTCAAACATTATTTCAATAATCTGGGGAATCTATTTTTTGGCACTACACCCCTACTTTTATCTTTCAATTCAAAAGCGTATCTCTCCAAACTCCTTTTAAAGACCTAAAATAAGCCACATCTAATGGTTGACATATGTGTGTGCTATCTTCTTTGCATAATTCTATAACGATATGTAATATGGCTGGCGAAATTATCGCTTATAAGCGCCTTTGGAGAATCTTTGGGCAATTTTTTGAACTATGGTAAGGTAATAGCTCTAAACCATTTCTCGAAAATAGCTTCATTAAACCAGGAAGATTCAGACTTATTATATGTAGCCCTTACTGGTCCATTTTGAGTCCTACTATCGATTTCCGGCCTTCTAACTATCTATTATCCTTATTTGCACGCTTGGAACCTCTTCTGATGAAAACCTTGCTCCTTCCCGATCATCCGAAGTATTTGTTTAATCGTCGTTCAAGCTTTACTTGTCAAAATACTTGTTTATAACCTCCTGCCCCAACTCTCTTAATATTTCAACACCATCGGTTAGAAAGCATTTCGTGGTGTCATGTATGTATGTATGGGGTCTCATAGTCACTGCTACCCAAAGCATCTATTGTGTCCCGCTTTTTTGCTGCAATACTGGAGAACCCAGTGTTTACAGCTGATCCATCAATCCCACTCAGTTGTAAACACTTGGCTGTCCAGTATCGCAGCAAGAAAGGGGGACACAATAGATCCTTTGGGCGCCTTCTAATAAAGCTTCTCATAAATTCTCTGCCTGGTAGGTTATTTTTCAATTTGACCACATTTCTACGAAAACTGTCAAGATATACCTTAATTAAGTACCCACATTACTGATGTTGAGGGAAATCCCCATTCTCTGCTTAGCTGGATATTTTCCACTAATTTAGCCTCTTCAGCTGGGGTCATAACAGTTTGTCCACCTGGCTTCAACGAATAACGATGTTTCACCCTAAGGTCTATAGTGTCCTTGGGTATTCCGTATTTTTCTTGTGGTTCTCTTAATGAAACTCCTTCCTTTTTACCAATATTATATCTCATTATTCGCCGTTATTTAAACAGATACACTTAATTGTAGTCCTAGTTGGAAAAAAAATCATTATTATACCATGTTAACTTGATACAACTGAATTATACGTAAACGTAAATAGACGAGTAAAATGTACCTGCCTGTAAGGGAGTTTGGCTTAAACAGGGTACCAGACGTGAACTGAGCCTTTTTTGTACCCCATTTGTCTATTAGAATTTCGGTAGTCTTTTATCTGACGAAAATAATCTTGTTGTCATCGAACGATCCTTGACGATTCGGTTATTGCCATTCGTTTATTCAGTTTTTTGTGTTTAAAACATTTTTTAAACATTCGAATACTCGTATATTTAAAATAACCTGCTGTGTTTGTATACTTAAATCTTTATTATTAAATTCATACCTGCCTTTATTCTCACTACACTGTGCAATTTCATTTTCTTCATTCGCCCATGAGGTAAAGAACGCCATATTTCTATTTATTTAAAGAAATTTATGAATTAAATAAATCTCACTAAGCCACGCCTCTGCTTATCGCATACTGTCTGGCAGGAATATTTCGAGGAAATTGTGTACAAATACCTTCCGACTGCTTCGACCAATAGAAATGCATTTATGTTTACGATTCAATGATTTCATTGGTAAACAGTGGAGATGATGAGTCCATGTGGACTGACAGTTTGTTAGATGTTTACCGAATTTTATATGGGGAGTAAACATTATTTTTCATTTCTTAATTTGGTATGAGTACCGTGCGTATTTATGAAATATTGATTGATCCTCGTTTAACTGTTTTCTGCAATTGATATTTAAATAGCCTCAGTTGAAAGACGAACCAATGTTAGAAGTTCTAATAATAGCTGCTGACCCGTTACCTTTGGGGAACAAAAGTTATTGTTGAAAATGACTTCAAATACAGAGTGAGAATAAAATTTATCAAAAACCAATAGAAAAAATGGGTCGAATTAAAATTCAAGATAATCGATATAGTGTTTCATTAGAAAAAACATAACTTTGAGGTGCTGTAACCTTGTGATTTCAAAACTTGAAGCTTTTCACATTTTTCTAAAACTTCTTTTTTAGGGATCAGGAGAGACTGAGCGGATTAGCGTTTCTGCAAAGCGCCCTTTCTCTAAGTTTTTTCAACAAGTTGCCAAGTTTTCTAGTGAAACAAATCTTCAACGTTGAATTTATGGATAGATTAGACAATGAATTGGCCAACTGTTATTCAAAAGTAAATTGAATTTATAATTGTTTATGTTGTATACCATCAGTTAATACAATATTAATTTGTTCTTTTTGTTTTAGGATAAATACCCACAAAGAGTGAGGCAAACCTTAATGTATCTTAACAGAGCTGTTTGTTTAGAATATCCTCAGTTTGGTGTTCCATGGTTTCATGAAAAATACATTAAGGAAACACAGAAAATATGTAAGTAGGTATGTAAACCTTTTGAGGTTTCAGTATTGGTTCTATAATGGAAAATTTGTTACACAATATTTCAGATGAAATTGTTTGGGTTTTGAAAATGTCATATTACAAACAAAACACTATATGATGACGAATTTTCTTTTATTATTCATCAGTTTTCTCGCGATTTTAACTTTCATTGAGTATTTTTCAAAATTTGCAGAAAATATAATTCAATTACAGCTATGAATTTTTGTCAAACACACATTTTAGATATAAACCATGATCAAGTCACCAGTCTAACCGTTAGAGATCAACATAAATCATATTTTTATATTCTCTTAAGAATATAAGACATCTTCAGAACGACAGACATTAAATTTTGAGCTTATTCCTTTAATATTTCTTCGGGCTAACCAATTATGGTTGACCATATTCTTTGTATTAAAACATTAAAACTACTTTGTGAAAAACTATTAATTATGCAGAAAAATAATTAATTAAACTTGATTTCAATAATTCGACTACCACACTTGACGAGTGCCGAAATATTAAGAACCTCGTATCTGTTTACAAACCGCTTTAAATATCAGAATCCTATTGTACACAAAATCTATAATTATATTTATGGTTAGAGTCACATCAATATAAAATAAAAATTATTAAGTGTCTAAGGGACACTTGGAATCGCTTAACTATGACGTTGGTTCCCATTAGGAGCGGTCAATGTACAATAAATCTTAGCGAATACAATAATAAATAGAAGTTAGGTTTATGATTCTTCAGTCACATTAATACAAGACAAAAATTAAGTAAACGAAAACGATACGTTAATGGACGGTAAAATAAGGGACACTTTAACGGATCCTAATGGGTCCCAACACAAGAGGTTGTATCTCTGTTTCTGTTCAGTTCAATCGCAAACAGGAGATCATCATCATGTCCGATAATTAAGCAGCCATTAGAGCTCTAAACTCCAATAACATAAAATCCAAACTCTACAATGGATTCCGGGACATACCGGAGCGAAGGGAAATGAAATAGCTGATAATAGCCCTTCATGGAACCTGAACCCTCCTGGGGTATCAGCTACAGAACAATGGAAAAAGCACTGGAAAAGAAGTAGATAGGAGCAAAAGCAATTATTGGGACAACCTACTAGGGTTGAGACAGGCAAATACTCTTCTGGGAAACTATAACCAGAGTAGATCTACTGAATGTAACAACCTAAGTAAGAACAATCCACGAATTTTGTTGCACAGAGCACAAAACCTCTATCCACATTCTCTTGAAGTGTGAATTACTAAGGAACTCCAGAGCACTACACCTGGGAGCAATTGAAATACACGATGAAGATCTCTGGCAATTGAAGCCATCCCACATTCTAGACTTTTTAAAAGAAATGGAATTGATGGGAGGTATCAGCTATAAACATTGGGTTCTCCAGTATCGCAGCAAGAAAGGGTGACATAATAGATCCTTTGGGAAGTGGTAGAGAAGTTGTAACCTGGTTAACTTTGGACGTTTACCAAGGCTGCTTTGAATCGTGGAAGCAACATTGGAATCGTTGTGTAGAGTTAACTTTAGACTACTTCTTTCAACTTTATTTAATTGTTCAAATTGACTGAAATATTTTTTAAGGTTACATTGATTTTGTTGGAAGTGGAGTGTATTCTTACTTATTCTATAGCAAACTTGGGAAAGTTTTATTGTACATATTTTTCAATCAGATTCGATTTAGAATTTTTTCTTCAATAAAACTAATCAGTGCTATAATATTGTACCTACTTGATGAGGCTTTTGTCTAATCTTTTATGATTTAAATCACTTTTCGCTTAATTTTAATTGGGGAGTTTTCATCTGATAATTCGACACCCTACAATATCAATGGAATATTCAAGTTTTAGATTCAATTGACGCCGAATTTAATATAGTTAAATCAATAAAAGAGTATTTGGTGGAAATAGCTGGTAATGATGTACTGGAAAATGTAATCACTCCATATGGGTATCACATTGATTTTATTATAAATTTGAATAAGGAAGATAAAATAGTACCTCCCCATTCAAAATCCATAAGCAAGAGGTATGTATTTATGAAAATGATTCGAATAGTTGAATTTAAACAAATAAAATTTTTTAAATGAATGAAAAGAAAGTACTAACGTCCAATGTTAAGATATTGAAATGAACAGTGCTTATAGCAATTCGGTATTCTCCAATTTTTGTGACTTTATTTTCACTTCATAATTTTTTTTAACAAATTTCTTAATTTCTGGTCTGTTTCAATAACTAAGTTGTTTTTTACAGGGAAGCTTTTTGACATTTTGACTTTGACATAGTATTATTCGACGTTAAAGACATTGATATAAACAGAAGAGATTTTTTATATACACCTTCGAATTTATAAAACAGAATAGGGTACTTGCATTTTTTTAAAAATATTTATTCTTGATATGAAATAATGCCAGAAAGTGAAATATTTAATTAAAAGTGAAAAAATAAATATCTAAACATATTTAGTTCAAAATTGCTAAAATTTCAAATTTTTAACTACATAAGAAAACGATTCTCATTGGTTTTCAGTTGTGACGTCATAGGTTTAATAAAAACATTGAGCAGTTGTCTCCTTGATGATCACGAGGTTATCGTTGCCGGTAACGTAGCGTGTGCTGTTATAATACAGTTTTTATTTATTAGTGACGTATGAATAAAACATTTTTCTATATATAAGAATAAAGGGATAAACCTTTTATAGATTAAGTTCTTACATTGTTACATAATCACGCTAAAAATTAAAAGCATAATAAACTTAATCACTATGAATTATTAAAATAAGTTAAATTTGAATCTTACTTTATATTAAAATGTTCCTGGCAATAAAAATAATTACATCTCCCAGGATTGTCAAAACGTCCAACACTTTCAAACCTTTTTTGTTGTAGTATATTCGAATTTCTTGGTATCATAAAAAAAACTTTATCGGGTGTTTTAGTCGTGGTATTTTCACATCCTGGTACAAAACACAATTCATGTACCATTTATCAGATTATTCAAAGTTTAATAATGATTATTTTAGAACAACCGAGAGAATAACTGTCGTATTTACTTTTAATCATATGTTCAGTGTTTATTTTATACCTTACTGAAATGTGTAAACTACCTACAAAATTTTTGAATTTTCAATAACTATTTTTTCTATAAATATTGATTATAGAATTAAATAAAAAAATTATAATAAAAGTTGAATATAAACTATCCAAAACCATCCAATCCCCATATTATATTTTTTGTTCAAATTTCTTAAGTTTATTTTTGTGGTATATTGTTACGTTTAAGTATAAAGACCAAAGCGTCAATTTGAATATTGAATTTTGAAATCGATGAATTTTATGTTTTTACAAGAAACTACATTTAAAACCGTCGAATCTTGATTCTTAAGTAATTATTTCCCAGACGATGAATACATAAGTATTCGAAAGCTTTGGTGTTTAATTTTGCCACATTCCCAATACGAAAAAGCTCATAATCTAGCTTTTTACACCACCACTACACCAACACTCACAATTACACTGTCTGACTAAAAATATTTTGATAAAGACGTCAATTAGTCTGTCGAGAACATTTAGATGCATAAATGTATCAAAAGGTCTAAGAAAAAAAATTGAAGAAATATATAACTTATTGACGTCTTTATCAAAATATTTTCAGTCATACTGTGTAATTGTGAATGTTGGTGTAGTGGTGGTGTAAAAAGCTAGATTATGAGCTTTTTCGTATTGGGAATGTGGCAAAATTAAACACCAAATTCAGTGTGTCCTTTGCTTAGCTAACCAGAGCTTCCTTTTCCCTTCTTTCGTGTTCTTTTCACCTATCTTCTATTATAAATTTTGAAATGGAATTAAATCGAAAACAAGATAGTTTTCAAAATTTTTTATATTCATAAAAATTGATGACTAAGATTTAAAAATTTAATAATTCTATTTGATAGATGTAATATTTAGAATCAAAACGTGTACAATGTTCATTATAAAAAAGCAATTTATTAAAATAGATTTAAAATCAAGAACATTAAAAATAATACAAAAATGTTTAAGAACTCATTATTTTTCGAGTAATATATCAAATTAACTGAAAAGTTTACAATGTTTCAGGATGGCTCTACTACTTGTTCGTAATTATGCTTTTACCCGGTTTTACATCCATTTGAGAGGCACTTATCAGATGAAAATAAGACATTTGGAAATAATGGGTTACAATGTTTCAATAATGAAATTCGACGAATGGACTAATTTATTATATTCAAGTGAACGAATAGAATATTTGAAGAAGTTAATATGGCCTGACAATTGGGAAACAGTTCAATGTTTATCGAAAAGATGACATACGCGAAGTGGTTGTTTAAAATGACATTTGATAAGTGGAATAATAAAAAAAAAATTTTTCAACATCACTTGTATGGAATAACATATCTCCCAACAAAAATACCCGGCAGAGTATGGAGCCTATCTCATCCATTTGTGCAAATAAGTCTCTGGAATCGTTGGTGATATTCATACTGAATCCACTGTTTTCACTACCACTACACCAACACTCACAATTACACTGCCTGACTCGCGTTTCGATAACCAAGATATCATCTTCAGAGACTGAAGGTAAACAGACTCCGAAGACTTGGTTATCGAAATGCACGTCAGACATTGTAATTGTGAGTGTTGGTGTAGTGGTGGTGTAAACAGTGTGTTCAGTAAAAACTCTTCTATTTTCAGTTTATAGCACTCTTAAAAGCATGGTTTTGATTTTTCATTACAAGTGTATATCTGTATAACTTTGTCACCAATTATTCAGCATCAAGTTATTCATTCAGTATTATATATTTGTCATAGTCTATACAGGTTGGCACATGTCTCAAAGCTTAGATGTAGAATCCATGTGGGTAAATTTAGCCCAGCTTTTTTCGAAATTCAAAAAAATCAAAGTTGTCTTGAATTGTGTTAAGTTTGTGCCACTTGAGATGCGAAACAAATTTTTCTTTTAATATTACAAGTTCTATGATCTGATCAAAAATTCAGAAAAAGTTAGTCCAGCCATTTTCTAATTTCGAAAAAAAAAATAGGTTTCAATTGTGCTAGCTTTGTGCAATTTGTTATACTAGAGAAGAATTAGGAAAATTAATTGGAACACCTTGAAAAAAAATTTTTATCGCAAAAGTGAAGGTTGTGCTAGCATCCTAAGCCACAATTCAGCACAACTTTTATTTTTTTGAATTTCGAAAAAAGCTGAGCTAACTTTACCCACATGTAGAATCATGAAATGCAAATACGATGATTGAACCTCACTATATTCGAAATCATCTTGTTAAATTAGTTTAATGCATTAAAGTTTTTCTGAAAAACAATCACAAAAACAGTTGGTCTGAATCGATTTTCATAATTTTTGGCATGTTCTGTGAGTCTAAGTCACATTTTGAGATGGTTTTGGTGATCATCAATGTTTTGTGTTGCAAAGGGTCTATTGTGTTCCTCTTTTTTGCTGTGATATTGAGAATCCTCAGTTTTCACTTATCTATTAATTTCTCCTTTCTCAGAAATTTCAGATCTAAGCTGCCAGAGATCTTGTTCTATTCCATACGCTCCCAGGTGTAGTGGTTTGGACTTACGTATTGTCCCACACTTCGAGAGAATGTGGATAGAGGTATCATTTTCTGCGTCTTCAGGTATCCATTGAAGTCCATACAGCAGATCTCTCCAGATTATAGCTTCACAGGCGTCTTTGCCTGTCTCAGCCCCTGTAGATTGTCCCAGTTTTACCCCTCTTACTTTCTTTTCCACTGCTTTTTCTATTGTTCTATAGCTGATACCACAAAAGAGTTCAGGTTCTATGAAGGATTTGCTGCCCCTACTGTAGCAAGTGGGTTGCTATTTCGTTTCCCTCTACTTCAGTATTTTCCGGAATCCATTATTCTTCTTGTTTAGCTTATTTAGCTTGTCCAGGCACTCCTATGGATTTTATGACTTTGAGATAGCCAAACAACTCTAATGGTTGTTTGGCTATCGGATAGGATGATGATCTCCTGTGGGTATACCATTTAATGGCATTTCTGTTCATTTCTCGAATGGTGTGTTGGCCCCATTTGGGTGATAAATCTTCAGTCAAGTGTGAAAAATTTTTTTTTCAGAGAGATGTCTAGTACAGAAAACTATTCAACGTACTGAAAATATTCAGGGTGTACCATGTAATTAAATAATTGTTTGTATTTAGCGAATGTGACCCTAAATTAATTAGATTCATCGGAATTTAACTTCTACTATTCACTTTCGCAAAAAATGGAAAATCTCAAGAATGGCAAAACCTATGTTTTTTCAAATCCAAAAATGTGATCAAATATAAGGCGTGCCATTTACAGAATCGTATGTTTGATTTGTTCAACTACTTTTGGGAAATTCTTTATGTCTGCAAATAATTTGAAATGGTAGCTGTAACGATGTTGACATATCCACAAGAAAAAAATACCCCCTGTAATATAAATAAAAAAATTAATTAGAAATTTATTATTTTATATATAAATCTTGCGATTCATTACACGAGAGAAATGAATAGGTACTAAAAATATGAAATGTACAAAGTAAAAACAATGGATTCCGAGCAATAAGAATCATACTTGATTAAACTAAATTGGGCGTAATGTCAGTGTTATTAGATAAACTGGGCTGATACTACATACAATCAATTGCTTCTTAATTTATCATTTAATCCTTATTATGGTTTTAAAGAACACATACATTGGAGGATATAAAGTAAACAGGTTCATTGGCTTTATGTAGAGGATGTCCCAAAGAAATTTATATTGTGTATATTTTGATCTACACTAACTACTTATTATAAATGGTAACATAAGCCATTGTCTTCTGAATTTTCAATATTTATTTCTTTATCAGCAAACAGAACATATTCAAAAGTTAATTGGACTATGTCGGGGTGAGATCTTCTTCAATCACTTTTTGTAGGTTTTTTGGCAAACATGTAAAAAGTGTAAGGCATGTACAAGTTGTTGTGTTCTGGTTGTAGTTGCTTGGTAAAACTAACTTTGAAATCTTCGTTAGATTTAACATATGCCACTTTCACTTTGTTGTAACCTCGATAAGTAAAATTTCTGAAGAAAACCTCAGTCGAGGATGACGAAGAGAACACAATAATAAAAATTTAATTAAGTACATAAAACATATTTATTAAAGAAATACAATTGGAGTCACTATGAGGCGAAAGCAACCAAGAAATATGAGTTTTTTTAAGTAAAAAGCAAGCACAAGAGACTAAACCCTTTACACTCAAAAGTAATTCGAGTGGTGCCTGCTGTGTAGATATTGATCTTGAACTTTTGTAGGTTATAGTGCTCTGGAAAGACATGCCTTTGGAGCTGTTTCCACAGTGTTCATGAGCCACGTCTGAGACAACTCGTGGTAGTTTAGGTAAAACAGAGTCAAGTCGGTGACCTATCTTCTATACCCTGAGCTGTCTAAGTTTCTGGTCAATTCTGTATCGCCTATAAGTGGAATTACTCTCTGTATTGAGCCAAAGATGGATGTAGAGGATTAGAAGCTGTTGCGGGATATACAGTTGTTTGGTCCTAGAAAGGCCTCCAAGTTTTTGTGGAGCTGCATCGATTAAATCGGCTACGTGACTATGCCAGGATATATTGCTTCGAACCTTAATACCAAAAAAGCGAATTCGCGGTGTGATGGAATATTTAATGTCCAGACAGGACCAAATTTTGAGCTACAATGGCCGCCTTCTTTGTAAAAACAGCAGGCTGAGTCTTTGCTGCATTAAATTCAATCAGTTTGCTTCTACCTTACTTCATAATGTTTTCAAAATCGGTATTGATCTTTTGCTGTGTACGGATTGAGGTGTAAGTTTAATTTATTGGGGCGTTTAATTTGACATCAGTGTGCTATCGTCGAAGAAGCTATATATTGGGTTTGCAGCTTTGTCGAGTAAATTGTTGATGTACAGGCGAAAGAGTAGGTGAAATAATGCATCCCTGATGAACAACAGAACTTCCTAAAGTGTGTCCATCAATAGCGACCTAGATGGATCGATCTTAGGCATGCCGAACACTGTCAAAAGCCTTCTTTTTCTATAGCTTCAGTACATACATTGATGACATAGGCCAGGAGGTCCTCGGTTGATCTATGTTTACGTATTGATGGTATCTGATAATGTTAGCAGACTCAAGATTTGCTGGTTAACGACTTTCTTCATGAACTCAAGCAGTGTGAAAGGTAGAGAGACGTAGTTATGTTAATTTTTCCTGAAACGTACTACAAGATTTATCTTGATGTAAGTTCTATGTTGATGTAGTTGTTGTTGTTGAATCGTAGAGTTCTCTAAACTACCTCTCCCATTTTTCCCATATTTTCTTTTGTCTCCCGTAGAGATCATTCTCCATATCACTGCATTTTCCAAATATTTTCGTAGACCCTATTTCTTACGATTTTCTCTTCTCTTCATTCAGCATCTTAATTTCTTTTCTGAACAAAAGTTCAGTATTTGATCTTCCCCCGTTCTTTATGGTTTTTTTTCCAAACGCTTCCTTTGCTACTTCCAGTATGGTCGCTCTTAACTTTGCCCATGCCGTTTCGACGTCGATTTTTGATACCGGGTATAACTTCATGACCAATTCTCGCATTGAAATTGTTTGTAATATGTGGTAGAAAAAGTCTATATATACTTGTGGTTTGCTCTTATTATATGTGTTGGTTTTGACCTTTGTAGTTCGATTGTCACCTGTAATAGTCTGTCGTTAATGTATTCCACATTGTTGATGTGGGCTTCAAATTTCTCTTGTAACAGTAGGCCTACTCCTGATGCTGCTCTCTCATTTTTATCCTTGCCGCTATATATCAGTAGTACTCCCCATATTTGCTGTTTCCTTTGCCCTTCTTTTAGGTCTCCGATAGGGCACACATATCTAACTTATGTCTTTTCATCTCAAGAATAATTTCTTGACCCTTGTTATTAAATGATGTTACGAGTACATTCAAACATCCCACTCTGAGTAAAATCGGCTTCCGTTTGCGTTTAGTCCTTGTTTCCGCTAGGTAGTTATCATTGGATCCGGTCAATTCCGAGGCTACGTCATTGGTTCTAGGTGCACTTTAATTTAAGTAGGTCACTGGCCTTACTTGGAACCCTCCTCTTTTATCCGGGCTTGAGACCGGCTATAAAAGCACTCCGTCCACCCAACGCAATCATAGGCAGAGTTTATCTTCGTTCTAATGGTCTCTGTTGAATTCGTTCATCTCGTACTTTTGATGGTGATTTACGCAATAATTGTGCGGTACTCACACATAAGCAATGTTTTGTTGGATTTCTTCGCCTGATCTTCGTGCTCTAATATCTTGCATGACTTTAGATTTGATTGTTCGGCAACTCACATTGGTCTCTTTGCATCTTGCTGACATTGCTGACTGTACATAGAACATATAAATAAATGAAGTTAAAATACTTATTGGTGAAACTTAATGTGACTTAATATTGTATTCGTTTGCTTATTATTTGACTTATCGTTTACAATGATAAAACACGTATAATTTATTAAACATGTACACGTTTCTGTTTTCATTTAAAACTATTTGTAAAAAATGTTAAGTACAATATGTACAGGTACGGTAATGGCCGTTGTTGGCGGGAGATCACAACACGTGTTTATTAACATGAGAAGCCATTTCGGAGGAGTATAGTAGCTAACATTATGACACGAGATATTTAAATATAAGATTTCTTCTTTAAATTCTATTATTTTTCTTAAATACCGAGCGTTAATTTTACAGCCAATCCGATGCCCTATAATAACCTCACTAGTTTCATTACACAGAAACATACATGTCGACGTAATTTATAATTTATCGTGGTTTACTTGGTTTATTTATTAAAACTCGAGAGAAAGTTTATCTACCTTGCCATTTTTCAAAAACAATATACGACAATACGACACTTGAATGTATAATGTACTTTATGAATATTCTCTTTTACAATGGGATCGACCTACTATAACACTGTCTGAGTTGTTACAAACAAGAAATAAATTTTTCGTGACATTGAAAATGATGTTTTTTTTTAAGTATTTTGTTATATTAATGCAAGTATTTGTATGCGCACCTTTCGCTGAAAGAATAACAAAAAAACTGTTATTTATATACTTTTCATGAATGTTATTATTTATCCAGGCAAAATATTCCAAATATTTTTAATTTACACGTAAATTGATTTGAAACCGTCAGTTAATAACGCCGAGTAAAATGTAGTATTAAGAAATAATTTTCACAAGTCCCTAGGGCATTTGTCGGCGCCTCGTCGGGATAAAATGTTGAAATGTGTTGAAAGAAAACGAGTAAAAAATACTCAAACATAAAGCATTTTTTTCTTATATGAAATACTACAGATAAATAACCCAACCATAAATATAATAATAAAAATACGGCTCAACACTTTCATATACAGGGTGTTTCTAAAGTCATGTGACAAAATTCAGGAGTTGATTGCTCGTATGAAATTATAATTCCTATAACAAAATTTCCTCGGCCCACCCCTTTCCGAGATATCACCTCTAAAAATTGTTCATTAAAATGGGATTTTTATTTTTTTTTCTAAAATTTCAGTACTAGACACTTGAAGCAACCCTTACTTATAAGCATTTATTATTAAGCGTATTACATTTTACATTTTTACTGTTTTCCACTAAATTTAATAAAAAAATTATAAATTACTGCCTTTTTTTCTCTGTAGCTATTGGTTTTGGGAAAAAATTTAACAATAAATAATATTTTGTAATGAAAGAAGTTATAATTTTATTTCATAAAACTTCATCCTGAAAAAAAGTTTTGATATGAAATAAAGTAAGGACTGCCAATTCAACTTTGTATAATGTAACAGGAATACAGTAGAAACTCGATTATCCGGCCCTCGGTTATACGGTTTCGCGTTTATCCGGCTCTCAGTTAACGGATTCGCGTTTATCCGGCCGTCGGGTATAGGGATTCGCGTTTATCCGGCCCTCGGGTATAGGGATTCGCGATTATCCGGCCCTCAGTTACACGGATTCGCGATTATTCGGACTATCAACTGCGACCAATTAAATAATAAAATAATATTGAGCCAGTTACAAAATGTTTAACCTATGTACTGAAAGTCGAATTTATGCAAGCACGAACGAAAGTTTAAAGTACAATTTTTGCCTCCTAATGTAACGTCCTTGCTACAACCAATGGATAAAAGTATTATTGAAATATTGAAACAACTTTATATAAAACAAATTTAAGCAGATTGTTATCTGTTTATGAAGATGATGTAGAAGTCGTTTTAACACATTTTAAGGGAACGAATGTGAAGAAGTAGAAGAACATGTTTGTGGATGCGTGGAATTTGATTGAAAGGAAAACATTAAACAAGGCTTCGAACAGAGTACTTAATCGGGAGAATGAAAATTCAATAACCAATACGAATGATTTTATTTTGGAGGATATGAATGAGCTAATGTTAAAGATACAAATATACCATGCCAGGATCGTGATGATAATCATATCAAAGAATGGGTCACTTGTCACAGTAATGATCAAGTCTTTTAGATTTTGTCGGATTACGAATCGTTGTAAATTGTAAGTAGATGTAGCAATTATTGCTCTATTTTTGGAATAAACAATGAAGAGAATCGCAGAACTTTAGTGGCGGCTACAGAAAATACTGATTTTGTCTATATTCTACTTGGAAAACAAGATTTACAGAAGGAGAATAGCCCACACTCTTACCTCTTTTACTGGACGACAAGACTTACTGGAAAAATGTGAATGTGAACCCAAGTACAATTTACTCCTCAGACACTTGGCCGACTGTTGATCGGAGTCGGATCGCGACGCAGAAATAAATGAAAGATTATCTATTAACGGTAAATAAGACAGTATACAGCCAATATAAACGTATGGAAGGAACATATTGATTAAATCAATAGCTAAAATGATAAAAAACAAGTTCAGATAGTTTGAACGTATGGTTAGAAAGTTTTTAGTATTTCTTAGCGTTTTGAAGCTTTACGATCTTATATTTGACGCTGTATTAATGTAAGATGGCGCTGTAGTCGAAGTTATAACACGTGACCTCGTTTGAATTCTGAGCCAGCGTCAACATGAAATTGCATTTCAATTTCACACGATAAATCCGTATTTGGAATGTATGACCTAGATCACCTATATTTGTTTTATTATAATGTTATTCGTTTGTACCAAATTCACGCCATCTAGGAGACTGAACTTTAACTATTAATTTGTCATCTGTCACAAAATATTGGCAAACTCTAGTTAAAACATCACTTACCGATTTATTTACTGAACGGGCAGCCGACCCCTTGCATTGGAAATACAGAAACACTCCCCCTATCATATGATATCATATAATAAATTTCTTTGTCATTTCTTTTCATATGATTCCCAAATTGATCATGTCAATTTGTCAGAATTGGTTATAAAAACACCGACTGCAATAAACTTTTTCATTCCAAGAAGGGATATATCAATTTCTTTGGCCTTCACTGATGATTCCAAGTCCGAGAGAAAGGTAGGTTACAGAATAAATTCCCCTTACTCTCCTTGTGTGATCAACTACCTTCCCATTTCTCTATCTTTTCAGCAGAATGTTATGCTATCATGATTGCTTCACAAAAAATCATGATTTCCAATATCTTCAATGCTATAATTTTCTCTTCCATATCTAAACTACCCTTCTTTTTATCCTTCAATCCCTTCATCCTTAAAATTGGGGAACTGCTTTATGGGTTGTATCAGCAAGGAAAAGACATAACAGGATCCCATGAAAGAGCAGACAATCTCGAAAACCTGGGAAGAGCAATCAGACGTTCCATCTTCCCTGCCGTACCCTATTCAGAGATGGAACAGCTTATTAAAAGTAATATAATTGAAAAGTGGCACTCAACCTTTAGAACACTTAACTCGTCAAAAGGAAATTTATACTCGCAATTTATCAACTATCTGAAAAGAAACCCCTGGTTTTTCGCTGGAGCTAACTTATCCAGAAAAGAGATATGCATCATCTCAAGAATACGCTCCAACCACTGTGCAACATTGGCGTTCTCGCATCGAATTAACAAAGTGTCCTCGGATTTATGCCCCTGCGACAAAAAGCAAGACCTACCACACATTTTGTTATAACTGCTGCTTAAATAACTATCTCCACAGTTCTTTGAAGATTACGAATAGAGTTTATGGTCCATTATCAGTGTTTAAATTTCCAAACAGTGAAAACATAAAACTTGTTTCTAAATTTTCAAGTGCTGCCAACATCAAATTATAATCATAGAACTGGTATTAGCAAGTTTACAATCTAAATAAAACCAAATATGAACCATAAATAGATAGGAAGTCGGATAAAGTCACTAAAAACAGTCCGAGTAGCCCCAACCTTAACAAAAAGAAGAAGAATTGGCAAATTTTAATTTTATTAATGGTGAGAAGTTTGATTGACAATTTACGGTTATTCATAATCGTTACTGAAAAGAAAAGAAAGAATACAAACTACTCGTATTGCGATCCGATCTGATTCTTTATTTTTATATGGAATGAGCCAATGTTTCTGATATAACTCTGTAGATATTTTTTACAGCACTACTTCATTATTCGTATTTTGCAGTGGCAACATGTAATTATTTGCAAATTAATAGGCTTACTTTTCAATTCTTATGTACACTGTATTATTACCATTTAATTATGTTACCGTTTATTTGTACTAATGAACTTAGTTTAATTGTTAACTTCTATGTATGTTCTTCCCACCCATTAATTGACTCATGAGTTTTGAAGTGGTGTAAATAAATAATGAAATAAAAATTATCATCGACATTCCACATTTGAATTCAAGATTCTGTATTCAAGATTTTGTCGCAACTACTGGCAAAATTGTATTGAAATTTTAAACGATTATGTTTTGGAAGCTGATACATCCAATAAATTTGTTTTTATGTCCCACTCTCATAGAAGGCGCTAGTTACACGGTCCGTACCAAGTAGTATTGAACATAACTTCTTCAATATTAGATTTATTAAGCAAAATTTCAATTCCACTTAAACACCACTCAATTTTACACGAAAAAGGTATTCTTGATAAAACTCGATACTGTGTACCGTTTTCGGAATATTTTAATTTGAAAATTATGAAGTAATAACCGATACTGGTATAAAGTATTTTATTAATTATTATTATTATTAATTAGTAAGCATTATATGAATTGGAAATTTTTTGACGCGTCAATGAGCCCCAATCGATAAAACGGATACATTTAAAAAAATTAGGCTTTCATTTCTTGTAACGTTTTATAAAAACCTGTCTCATCAGTATAGGATGTTTTTTCAAATTTAAATAAGTATGTGCACTGAACAATTAGAGACCTAAGTATGGAACAAAAATCAATTTGCTTGTTTCATACTAAGGCCCCCAATAGTATACTGAGTACCCTTAACTATTCAACTTTAAGTTTTATACGGTAATAGCATTTTCTTCGATTTTCTTATGGAAAACTGCCATTCATTGAGAGTTATGACGTTGATTCAATAATAATTACATTTATGAAACCTTGTTATTTGCTAAATTAGATATTGTTAACCAAAATGTACTCAAATTTTGAATTCACTGACATGTTATTACGCGTTATGCAGAGAAGTTTCCTCGAAACTTACCAAGTAAAAATACATTTAGAGAGTTTTGAATGACGTTGTCGAGAAACTGGGAATGTGAGACCTAAAAAATAAATTCTGGTAGCCCCAGAACAACAAGAACTATTAATAAAAAAATATGATTTTCAGTTAAATTGATCAAAATCCAATGTGGTAAGACAAAGAAATACGCCTTCTTTAAGTACTTGGAGGATACTTAAAAAGCAACAGCTACATCCTTATCATTACAGACAAGTCCAAGAGCTCTTGCCAGACTATCTACCGGTTTTTAAAATGTATTCTTTTTAAGGAGGTGGCCACTTTTATGCGACCAGGTATGTTTAACTCCAATTATGCACACTGCTACAAAGTTTATGCTACAGAGGTAAATTCACCACAAGAATTCAGACAGAATTCAATGACATTTTAATGACCTCATAGCTGACTCCCAACTAATTTAGAAGATTAATGGTCTTTTTTAAATTTTCATCTTGTGATTTACTTAATTAATACATTTATCATTACTTCATAACAGCATCGGTTATTACTTCATAATTTTCAAATCAAAATATTACGAAAACGGTACACAGTATCGAGTTATCACACACAGTTCACTTGAAATTTTGCTTAATAAATCTAATATTGAAATAGTTATGTACAATACTAATTAGTAACTAGTGTAACTAGTGCCCTCTATGAGGATCAGACATAAAAAAAAATCCATTGGATGTTTCAGATTCCAAAACATAATCGTTTAAAATTTCAATACAATGTTGCCAGTAGTTGCAGAAAAATCGTGGAAAATGTGTGTAATTTTTTCTTCTTCAACGCCCTTTATCTTAAATACGGATGGCGTTAGGAAATTTTTTACTGAGCAAACCTCAAATATTTTTCAGTTTTCCATCTATCCCAGACACGGGGTCACCTTTTTTTGAAACACCCTGTAGATATAAATGAAAAAAAAATCAAAGATGTAAAAATATAGCAGCTAATCTTCTGTATTTCTTTTTGAA
Source organism: Diorhabda carinulata (assembly GCF_026250575.1). NCBI lineage: Eukaryota > Metazoa > Arthropoda > Insecta > Coleoptera > Chrysomelidae > Diorhabda > Diorhabda carinulata. Next base: position 8,797,550 of record NC_079471.1, read on the forward strand.
TATATCCACTACTTCATTCGCATCAATTTTTATCCCATAGTGAATATTCAAGAGAGCAAATCCATTCAGTTTATTTTCACTCATTGTGTTCCTTAGACTTGAAAAAGTTTTGGGTTAGCAGACGAAACAGAGGTATGGTAGCCAAGATTTTTAGCAATGTATAAAAAATCTTTGATCGCACTTATCTAAGCATGCAAAGTGATAATCGTAACTGCTTTCCACACTTCATTTCCGCTTTTACGACAGATGAACTTCTTTTGCACAGCACTATTAAATACGTATAAAAAATTGCCCCTCCAATTTAATTTTTTAGAACTGATAGTGCCAAGACTACTTTACGGTGTTTCGTAAATCAATTGTGTAAATTTTAGAAAAGGTATGAACAAATTTATTTTGTAATACGTGCATATATCCGACGAACGATTAAGGTGCCTTCCATCGTGGCATTTGCGGTATACCACTATTTTCTTCGAGCAACATCTTTGCTTCTTTATATCTAAAGATGAAGGTATTCTACCTTAACTTTATTTCTCAAAAGTTGCAAATCATTAAACATATTATTCATGTGACTGAATGCTGTTATGAGGTAATTGTTAATTGCTTGCAGTTATTTTGATAACGACAATGTATATCTCATGACTTTCCGAAGAATCACTAGACTCGTAACAAAATTCGAGGTAGTGAATTAAATTTGGACGGCTTATTGCAGTGTTTCTTTATTATGATTAGACTGGAGTTCTTCGAGAGCATTAACAATCGCTGAATAAATTTGTTGGAATCTCATAAAGACTTCATGCTTGTGAACCCATCGTGTTGCAAGCAGGATTTTTGTTGATCAGCCAGAAAATGCTTCCGAATTTCACCTTTCAAAACGGCAGTATGTTGAGCAGATTGTCTGAAGTAGGGTACAACAGACTGCACGATCCGAACGCAATTCCGCACATCTGCTTGGTAACATGTGTCAGCAATAGCAAGGTTAAGAAAGTGTGTACTACAATGTACATAAAGAGGAAGAGCAAATTTTTGACGTATATACGCCTAGGCAATGTGCAAACACCCACTCATTGCTTCAGCTCCATCGTAACCTTGATCAACCATACGGGAACATTTAAATCTAAGCTTTTCAGAGCTGTAATTATGAGATTTGCAAGATCGTCAACAGTTGGAACATCTCGTTAACTTTATGACGTTTAATATATTTTAAATCAACATATCGCAAGCGCAATGAGACTTGCATTCATCAGAGAGAATAGCAAAAATTCAGCTGCCTTTACTCCCACCAATCTCTTGTTGAATGTTACATTTTGGGCCGTTACTCTATCATAAGAATACATATTTGGGTAATGATAAGTAATAAGTTGTTAATATGATTATTAATATCTCAATTTTTCGAGGGGAACGTTTGAGTCCCAAAACCTTCCCTATGGCTAAGTCCGTGAGTGAGGCAATTTTTGGGTTTCCTGGCGGGTATCTTTTGTAAATCGCTAAGAATATGTGCCATCCAAAGAGTCACAATTTTTTGTTCAAGTCATCATATAAAATTGAATATACTGCTACGGAATCAACTTCAAGGTTGCCTCGCATCATAGGAGCTTCTTGGATCTTCTTCGATCACGCATTTCTCTTTCTCAATGTTTCCAAAAGTAACTGAATGTCAGAGTGGTCTTCGTCAGCAATTCGAGTTTAATCGGAACAAGTTCAATGGTTAATTGAAAACTCAAGAGCAGTTTGGAAGATAAACAATCAATTTAAACGAACTCAACGGTATTTTCCGTAATAACACACACACACACACACACAATTGCCAACATAATAGAAATCTAGTGTTTATTTCTAGTTTTGGTTAACGTATATTACAAACAATCTCTTATATAATACCACTTTGATTGTTCATTCGGGTATAAATAGCTTTTGGTGTAATCAAGTTGTGGTTATAGGCCAGTTTATGAACTGAATATATTTTGATTAAGGTAAAAATTAGGTTGAAATGTCAAAAATAATTGACTCCTGCAACAAAATAAGTTACTAGTGTTTGATAACCTTCTCACTTCCACTTCTACATATAACAGGTCTGTCTAAAATGTTCTGTAAATGGTATTAACAAAGAAATACAACGGAAAATACTAGATTATCTTTATTGGCATTAGAAGTAATCGGCTTTGTCCACAATTAACGGTTGTCCATAAAGCTTCTGAAAAGTTTCAGAAAATTCCTTCATTCGGAGAAACAGGAAAATATTAGTGTGCAGCAGGACCCAGTCCTTTCTCGTAGAATGCGGTGTCCAGAGAAACGAGTACCTCGTGGATCATTCCACCGTTGTCGAAAAATGTGATCAACATTGTTTTGACAGCGACACTTTTTGGGTCGCGGAGAAAACTGCGAAAATTATTCTATCGACTTCCGCTTGGAATAAAATCGAACTGATAGCATTAAGAATAGATCCCGATTGCAAATTGTAATGAAATCTCTAGTGGATTCATCTTACTCATATCTTATCAGACGATGGTACTAACCGTGTCCTTGCTAATACCTCAATTTATCTTCTATCAATAGTAGATTAAGTCTACGATCTCTTTTCACCAGTATGCCGGTAGTTACATGCACCAAGACTCGTTAGGACATCCTCAACCCAGTAACCTCTCATGACAAGTAGAATAAAAATCAGCCACTCAAGACTCACTCATGGTTATCTAATGCTTTCTAAGTACAGACCCATTTGTATCGGATTTAGTTCTAGTTATAAGTACGTTATATTTTGGCTTACTGTCACAAACATGCTGCCCAAAGACAACAGCTTCAGGTTAATTCTAACTGTAGTAGCCGAGTTCATTAGAAATGATTAATAAATGGAGAATTATTTAAGAAATTTGACAAACAAAATTGCATTGAGAGGATTGATAAAAAGGTGATAAATACAACAGTGGTGGCTTTTGATTTAAAGAGAAGGGGGTTTGTTACCTCTGGAAGATATCTAGTTTGTGGGGAATGTGGATGTTTACCGAATAGCCACATTTTATGAAAAAACAACTTGCTTTTTAGAAAACGGCTTAGATTAGATTGGGCATATGCTTCCAGACAATTAATAATACAATGTACCTCCTCAAAAATAATTAGAGCCACAGCAAAATCACTTTCTTCTTTAAATTTAGAACTGTTACTTTTTAATTCGACCGATAGTTGAAATCCACCCGTTGCTGCTTTTATCGAAAAAATAATATTTTGGAGTTTTTCGTCAGACGGATTCCCAAAACAATCTTTCTTCCTTCATTGGATTTCTCAAGAAAGTACGAATGTCTTTCAATCCCATCCAAAGAGTCACAATTTTTTCTTCAGGAAGATCATCATATAAAATTGAATATACTCCTATAGAACCAACTCCAAAGTTGCCTCAACCGCTTCATAGGGCCTTCATGGATGTTCTTCGCTTACGCATTTCACTCTCCAGTAACTGAATGTCAGAGTGGTGGTCTTCGTCAGCAGTACGAATGTCTTTCAATCACATCCAAAGTGTCACAATTTTTTCTTCAGGAAGGTCATCATATAAAATTGAATATACTGCTATGGAACCAACTCCAAGGTTGCCTCAACCGCTTCATAGGACCTTCATGGATCTTCTTCGCTTACGCATTTCACTCTCCAGTAACTGAATGTCAGAGTGGTGGTCTTCGTCAGCAGTACGAATGTCTTTCAATCACATCCAAAGTGTCACAATTTTTTCTTCAGGAAGGTCATCATATAAAATTGAATATACTCCTATAGAACCAACTCCAAAGTTGCCTCAACCGCTTCATAGGGCCTTCATGGATGTTCTTCGCTTACGCATTTCACTCTCCAGTAACTGAATGTCAGAGTGGTGGTCTTCGTCAGCAGTACGAATGTCTTTCAATCACATCCAAAGTGTCACAATTTTTTCTTCAGGAAGGTCATCATATAAAATTGAATATACTGCTATGGAACCAACTCCAAGGTTGCCTCAACCGCTTCATAGGACCTTCATGGATCTTCTTCGCTTACGCATTTCACTCTCCAGTAACTGAATGTCAGAGTGGTGGTCTTCGTCAGCAGTACGAATGTCTTTCAATCACATCCAAAGTGTCACAATTTTTTCTTCAGGAAGGTCATCATATAAAATTGAATATACTCCTATAGAACCAACTCCAAAGTTGCCTCAACCGCTTCATAGGGCCTTCATGGATGTTCTTCGCTTACGCATTTCACTCTCCAGTAACTTTATGTCAGAGTGGTGGTCTTCGTCAGCAGTACGAATGTCTTTCAATCACATCCAAAGTGTCACAATTTTTTCTTCAGGAAGGTCATCATATAAAATTGAATATACTGCTATGGAACCAACTCCAAGGTTGCCTCAACCGCTTCATAGGACCTTCTTGGATCTTCTTCGCTTACGCATTTCACTCTCCAGTAACTTTATGTCAGAGTGGTGGTCTTCGTCAGCAGTACGAATGTCTTTCAATCACAAACGCACTTCGCTATCCACGGATACTCTTTTATAGTCTTGTTTCACATTTAAATTGAATCATAGTGCGACCCTAAATAAAGAGCTGCCATTCTCCGGACTACCTTAAAAGGACAGTGGTCATAAGGCAAAGGAATTACTAATCGTGGACTGTATTAAGACAAGAATGCGGCGATATAACCCATGCATTACCAGCAATTTGGAGCTTAATAGGAAAACGGTCTCGCAGAGCGAACCTATCTAAAAACGAAGTTGATTCTTTTAAATGTAATATTTTTTATATCACCGGTATATTTAATGAAATTATCCGCTGTACTTCTCCAATTTTTGATAATATACCTTATGGATAAGACAGCTATAAAATACGTCATTTGAAACTCCCTCAAATCTTGACCACGATTTACACTTTTGATCTAGATAATGAAAAATTGACATTCTAAAAGTTAAGCGATTATTATCTAAAACTATGTAAATGTTGAAATCACGTCATTTTTGTTTTATAAACTGGCCTAACATACACCAACGTAGACGTATCCAGTCGAGTTGTTTCTAGAAGGTGAGTACCATCTACCTACCTGTTAAATTAAGAAAAGAAAAGATCATTGATTCCCTTGACCTTCAGGTAAATACCTGAACTGGTATATAGTGGAAAGAACTCAGTGAAGTACTTGGAATACAACAGAGAATCGCTAATGTCTGATTCGACCGCATAGGACAGCAAACTCTGAAAATTAAACTTTTTTCCTTATTTTAATAATAGCTGCAACTAAATAAGAAAGTCAATTAACAACTTATATAAAGTTAGTTAAAGTTATTAAACTGTTAATGCCTATTTATAAGATAATTTGTTGAATCCTTTGAAGTTCACAGATTTTTTTTATTTTATCACTAACAGAAACACTTGTTATTGCATTAAAATAACATTATTTAGGTTAATTAGTACTTTGATATATAATAATGTTTTCTTTCCTTTTTGAAGTTCTATTATTTTCCTGTCAGTGTTCAGTTTCGTTACAATGATCCACTTTGAGAGTTCATACCGAGTGTATTGTCACGTTTCTCAATACAATTGTACAATTAATTACTTGAAACATTGTCAATCCTCAATTATCACATTATCTACAACAGTATTAACAATTTCATAATCTCCAATTTTCTACTATCTCCTATAAACTCCTGCCGCAGAAGAAATGTAAACTTATTCATTGGAAACAACATGACGGACTTTCGATGCCAGTGCCCTCGATGGAAGGCGGCAGAACTAATCTATTTTCGCGGCTCATTTAAATTTATAACAATAAACTGTATTCTGTTATTCATTTCCATCCAGTTCCGATTTCGCAGTTTAGTGAATTCACGATAAAAAAAACATCTTAGAACTGGGACACGTTTATTTACAAAATAATATTTATTCTCAACAAAAACAAGGAAAATTAGTAGACAACAAACAAATTGAGAAGTATAATATGTAAATAAATACTAACCAGAAATAAAATAGTATAATAATATCATTTCAATGATATAGTACTAGCATTTTGGTTGTTAACAAAAAAAATATTCTACAAACAAAAGTCTCGAATATTCATGAACGTGCCTCTAAATCAAAACAATTCAAAACAAGAAAATGAACCAATTACGCATAATACAGCATTTTTAAGAAAAAATAAACATAAAAATTCAATGTTCTTGGTTTAGTATACAGTCATTAACTTTGGCATAACTGTGATCTTCATAAAGTAGACAAGCAGATGAGAAGTAGGAATAGATGGGATAACTTTATACTTCAAATGTTTTCTATTGCAAATTTCAGAAAATGATTTTCATAATTTTCATAATTTGATGTTGAGCATTGAATTTTACAAAATTTCTCCCATTTTGAACACACACCAGAAAAGCATTTGGGAAATCGAAAAAATGTTTATTTATCTTTTCTTCCATATATTTACTATTTATAGAAAAGAATACTTACCTCTCAATTTTTCAGTTATAGTCCAATAAGATCTTTCGTGGTCTAGGGCTATGCTTCCTACCCGGCTCTAAAACAAATTCTCATTAATATAAAATTACAATCTAACTGTATACTAAGAACTATATATTCTCCATTCGAACCAATACCAACAAGAAATCATAATTATAAATTACATTTCTGATAATATCATTTATCTGTGTACCGAAATCTAAAGGAATGGCGGGAATTCAGAAATTGATGACGAATGACATATTGACATTGACAGTAATGACACATTTTTATTACACTCGTGTCACGATTGGTAGGCCTTCTTCTTCTTCTTCTTCTTCATTGTACGTTAGGACTCAGTCCTGTGTATGCAACAATGGTTGCCTAGCTGCAGCTGGGATGATAAAGATCAGCTTTCATACCATCTTGTAGGTGGTCGGGATGTATTCGGTTTTTCTTCCTATGCAATCTTTGCCAACCTGTCATCTGATATTCTGGTCAGGTCAGGTCTTTTATATTCTGACTTTTCTCCTGGTAGTCATATATTTATTCCGTAAAATTACATCTCTCAGGTACCCTGATATTAATGACGCCTTTGTTGTTTTAGCTTGCACTTGATTCTTCAGATTTCTATTACTTATTATGTTCGCTCCTAGATATTTGAATGACATCACTTGTTCTACACTCTGATCGAATATTGCGAGTTTACATCTTCTCGTTTCTCTGGATACTTTAAAAGATTTCGTTTTCTTCAGGGATATTTGCATGTTAAAAGCTTTCGTTATTTGTTCAGACCTATACAGTAGCCTTTGTAAGTTATCTTTGTCTTCTAAGATGATCAATGCGTCATCAGCATAACATACTATTTTTATTTCTGAATAGGTCGCATATTTTCTTTTGTCCCCCGTAGAAATCATTCTCCATATCACTCGAAAATGTTTCTCTTTCTAGAACATGGTAAAATCATCCAAAGTGTCTTCTTCCAAAACATTTCAAACCTAGTTTAGTGTAGTTATCCAATAGATGGAGCCACTCACCATCTTTTATAATTCCACTCACGTTTTTGGCAATGGCATGCCTGATTTGATGGTTCGAATAACGTATCGGTGTTGAAGGTCGTTTAGACGGTTCGCAATGTTCATATAAACATATATATAATATATAATCGATTACAAGTCGGATGTATGCGTTGTACATATGAGGTAATGTATTTCGAACACTCAACTGAGCTTTCAGATCGGCCGTACAGTTAACAATGTGAGTAAATTCCTGCGAATCTCTGTACGTTCTATCCAAAGCATCAAGCGGGGCTTTTTCGATATAAATCTCACGCTACCAGTGTTGGAATAGTTGAAAAACATGACTTGAGTTTTTGGGGTATTGTGGGCCAGTCTCCATCTCCCGCACCAATTCCAGGATTCCATCAAGAGATTTCTGGATCGCATATTATTGAAAGAGCAATTGTCGGCGAGTTGAAGCAATGACTGCGGTAGTGCCGTGGGTGTCATACGCATGAATTATGTATAGAAGGGGCCTTGTGAAATGCTAGTCAGAGGACTGAATGGTTGAGAAAAGCAATAACAGATTTTGACACACAGAGTTGCCATCTAGAGGCTCTCGGTACAGATCTTGGTGAGTGGAGGCCAGAGGGATACTAGTCATCCACACTCTCGATTTATAATATATTCACGTCCTTTGAATCTGTCAGGGATGATAGTGAAGCCGAGCACATCGCCCACACTCTCGCATCGAATAGCCTTTTGGAGAGTCTTTATCGGGCAATATAGTATGGCAGGCGGATGGTAAGTGTGACATTTTAGAAGAAATAGATTTTAATTTTGTACTTTTCAAGTGCTAGGGGTTACTAGTACATAAACACTGCAGCTGTCATTACTAAAAAGAACTGAAAAATGATAATAAGATAATTTAAATAGTAATAATCTGAGTTAACACATTTTCTATTACTTATCCAAAAGACAATTTTTAATATTTCGCAGTTGGCTTCTACTATCATGATAAACGATAAGTAAAGTCGACCAGTTGAATAATCTAGCTACCTTACACGCTGTATTAGTATTCATCCGGAATGCAAGAACATGCTCTATACGCTCATTACTTGCTCTACGATGACACACGTTATAGTCTCGATGGTCTAAAACAGTGACGTATTCAGCTAGAGAAGTTCGCCGCATGCATTTTAGTGCAACGCGTATAATAATAACAATATACTGTAATAGACTGTGTCTTACTGTGTTCAGAATGGAAGTTGTATTCAATTTAAGTGAGTTGTATTCAAGATAAGAAATACGGTGAAAAGGTAGGTTATTACCAAATATTATTTCAGGAAAAATTGTTGTGGATAGAAGAAGAAGCTACACAAGATCATAAACACTACATATTAATGCATCGTATTGTTTTTCCTTTTCGGTGGTGATATAGCTTGGACGGAAATAGAGATCAGCGATCTAGAGCATTTAAGTTTGAAGATAAAGCCACCAAAATCCAAAATCGCTTTCTTTATAATTGCGTTATTAGGATCACTCAATATTATGGTTAAATTAGATTCTGCTTATTGGTTAAATATGAGGCATAATGGAAATGTGTCGAATACATTCTCAAAACTTATTGTGGTTTTGTGTGGTTTATAAATTGATTCTCTCAAAATGGTTAAGTTACTGGAAGTTTAAAATTTGTTTAAGCTGCTCATTACATTTTTGAAAACATTGCGAATTTTACTTGGAGACAATAAAAGTAAAGTATAGTAGAGACCTAGGTAAAGACGATGATAAAATTGATGGAAATTTGGCAAAGATGACAAGATAAGTTTTTGGCAACGTTGCAGAATAGCTAAAATATTTTATCACGAGCCGCCATTGATAAGGGCTCACATTTGCTTTAAGTTTTGTTCAATAGATTTTGCGGTTTAATTTATAACCTACCTTTTAGTGATACCCTGTATATATTAACAGAAAAAAATCGACTACTTCGATTCATGGTTAGAGAAGATATAGGGAACGAAAGTAAGTTAAAGAGACATTTTGGATCCCTTATAAGCTCACTCAAAGTAACATGGATTGATTGTCTGGAATTTAGATAATCATCATTCTTCGGTCGTCAATCCAATTGCATTCATCTGAAGAATGACAAAGCAAAATTAGTAATGGTTAACCTGCTGAGTTAATCTATCTACCTTTGATAGTATACAAAAAGTAGTAACAAATTTTAGAATAGAATCAAATATACCTGCTTGGTAGTTAAAATTTGTGTTGTAAAATATGGAATATTATGATTAATAATTTTTTTGGAAAACTCAACTTGATAAGGTTATTTCGGTTAATTGTAACATAAACATTAATTGTTGCTTTAGAACTGACAATAAGTAATTATCAAATATCACTGTAGCTTAATAGTAGAATTAATAAAAAAAGCCGTGAGCAGCAGAGCTCCATCACGAAAGTCGAATTTTTCGTCGAATGAAGAATTTAACTAATACACAAACAAATATTTCCATAAAATGAATTTCTTGGAAATGATATCAATTCTCAATCTTATTTCTTTATATGGAAAATTTGCTATTCCATAATTTCAATAGACCCGGTGGTCTCGAACCCTCTTGTTCAATTCCAATTGACAACAAAGAAAAAATTGTCATAATGACAAGAAATTTCGAAAATGGGAAGTAAAAAAATCACCCTAGCAACGATCATACTCGTATTATTCATTAAATAGGAGGCGGTGCATTTCAACAATTACAACGATAAAAATGATTTCGGGCGTTTTGTGCTAGAAGAACTGAAGAAGAAAACTTTGAACTTGACAAAGACAATTATTCAACATCACCCCTACTTGCATACGAAGTTCGAACCCTCTAGTTAAACTTTTTCTGGCCAAAAAATAAGAAAATATAACAAAAATGACCATAGAATGGAGAGGGGTGGAGATGGAAAGTTTCGACCTTAGACAGGAAATCATCTCGCAACTAATTGAACCTTCATGTGAAATTTCATTTTTCAGTCGCTTTTCGTTTGACCTGCGGAAGCGAGCAAAGGTCAAAAACCACTTTTTTGCACTGCGACCCCTCTAAAAAATTCATTTGTTTCCAACCAAACTCTAATAACATCAATCCGCCGCCAAAAAAGCATGTATGCTAATTTTGAACCAAATCGGACCCATAGTAATTGCTCGAGAGACGAAAATATGGGAAAAATGATGTGCCCCCCATTTTCCTTCTAGTCATGCCTACCGTAATAGTCTAATTTTTCTTTGAAAAATACGACTAAAAATGGTGATTTGAAAATCATACTTGAAGGTCAAAATCATTTGAAGTAATATTGAAAATTTATCGTGAAAGAAATTTACTTAATATGAAATATAAATTATGATACTGTATATATAAAAATCTACCCGATACAAAAAAGGTGAACTATCTGTTGGAATGGCAAAGACAAATCACTATTGGATGAAGAATAGAACATTGGAATATTGGGATTTGGAAATTATTGGAAATTCAGACAACGCAGAGGAAGATTTCACCCTAAAACAATTACCTTCCTGACCATGAAGATGTTTTCGTTGAATTTGTAATACCTTATCTTAATCTCTTAAGAAACACACTCAGTTGGTGAGGATTTTTTCTAAACAAGACTTCACCAAATTTCATAACTTATGTTTAGCTAATGATTGGATTGATTTTTCTGACGATATTGATTCTAAATTTCTTCAAGTCCTGGTCTGACGCGAACGGTCTCTATTTAAACACTAAGAAAACTTTAGTTTTATCCTATAAAGGTATGATTTGCCAGTCCGGGGGTCTTGTAGTTTGCACCTCCTCGAATCTATCTTCAAATTAGAGCTATTCGTTATATTTTTGGTTTGAGTACTAGCACGCATTACGAATTCTAATTTAAAAAACATAGAATTGTAATTCTCCCCGCTGTTTTCATTTTAGAATACGTTTGTTTGATTCGCAAACATTTTCACAATTCAACTGAGAAGCCCATTCATGCTTACCATACTAGAAGCAAGAATTTGAACATTTATTTAATTATATCCACTTCTGATCTGGTAAAAAATTCCATCATCTTCAGCGCCATAAAATTAGAATGGCATACTTCAATTTGGTGTGAATTAAAATATTATAGGTATATATTATGGTCACTGTTTTAAGTCAAATTGTTATTTTATATTATCTAATATATAATTGTATTGCTTTGTCCATAAAATTGTGAAATTTTCTAATGACAATGCTTATATATATATATATCTCTCTACAATTTGTTAGTTACGAGCAAAATCTACAGCTGCACATGCTCTTAATTGATTCTAAATAAGCGTTCCATACCTTTAGAACACCAAAGTTATATTATTTAATGAAATACCTTGGACTACAAATTAGATGGATTAATATTAGGAGCTTTAAATTTAGAGAAAGAGGATCAAGACAAGGTGACTCACTTTCTTGGTTTAAGCAATCACCTAATGTTAGAAACCATCACGAGGAAAAGTTATACGAATACTACAGGTAGTATTTATCAACAGAACCTCTAATGTATTGCCTATGAGGACGAAAACTATTAAAAATAATGAAAAAACTGAACGCATAAGTCTAAAAGGATTAAACCTGTTAAGGTCGGAAATATAAACCACAATTACCTGAAGAAGTGTACAGGATTTGCTTTCAATAACAAAAACACAAAGATCCAAGTTCTATTATCGAAGTCTTAAGTGAAAAGAATTAGAAAACAATAAATCATAGTTGAAACAACTATGGCAGACGCATTAAGAGCAATCAAACCAAACGTCTACCTTGACGAAGTTGGAGTGAGGGTCAAAATTCAAAAGTATGAGGACGCCCAATGGAGATGCTCTGCTAGGAGTACAGGGCGGGAAGCTAGAAACGGAATTAATGACAATAGTTATTTATGTAACAAGTGTGTAAAGCCTTTTTTGACGAATGTGGATATGAGCCGGAGGCGAATGCGACAATCACATAAGTGGAAACAAGGTCTTTACATACGAATTGTATACAAAATTTTTCCTACTAGCGAAAACTCAAAATACAGAAGTTTAATGGTAATTTTTCTTTAAAATATATTATTATTTATTAATATTTTGAACTTTGTAATCAAAATTAGAACCAAATAACAAACTATCGACCGAATTTGTGTTATTAAATTTGTCAACTCTTCTCCTCGACATGTATAAATCCAACCTAAAAATAATTATTACTACATAAATAGAAGAATGAAAAATGGCATCAGCGCAACTTCAACCTGAGATATCCCGCATGTGATCCTCGTATTCTAGCCACTACACTACGGAGACCTTAATAATACGTTTTTTACACATTACTGCTTAAAGTATGTTTCTTTACGCACTAGCTCGGAAAGTTTTACGCACTCGAAAGTGAGACTAAAGTACGTACTTTACGCACGGAAGTAGAAAAAAGAGATTTAAAATAAAAACCAGAACACGAAAGTACAAACTAATGACAATACACATTAAAGACATCGATAGCGACATTAAAGAGAAGGAAATAATAGCTGCAGTGAAAAAGAAAGTGAAAATGGAAATATCAGAATACTTCAAACAGGTTTGAGGGACAAACGGCAACAGATACCTTTAAAAAAGGCACAGCAACAGATCTTGAATCGGGTCGATCATTACATGGATGAAGTAGAATGGACTCAAACTGGCTCCTCACAAAGCTGCGTCAACGCTCGTAAGAGGAAATCAAAATAGAGCCAATATTTGCTTCACGCTAGAAGGAATTACCATAGTTCTCAATAGTACTATAAAATAGCTAGGAATCCTAGTGGGCAACTGACTAAGCTTCCGAAAACATATTTATTATCTCGAACGTGGGTGTATCAAATAGTTACAAAAGCACCGTCCACGACATGATTTTATACGGGGCACAAATTGATAGACCTAATAATTACCGAAAGAAGCTTTATACATACATGAAAACACCGAGGACGAACGAAACGTAACAAAAAACAGAGCTAGAGAAAGAACTCCAAGAACCTGGGAAGAAAAATGGGAAAACGAGAAAACAAAAGCATAGATGGCACAAAGGCATAATAGGAAATATTCGTGAATGGGTAGACTGCTAAGCCAAATTTTCTTAAAACATGGGTATATACAAAACGATTTGGAAAAAGCGACACAGAAAATTGTTAATAATCACCGTGGAGCAAACTATCTTTAATTGCAGATAACATTATAAAGTCAATGATTGAGAGCAAAAGAAAGAGGTTGACAAACATCATGAAGAGGAAGAAAGACGAACAGAGTCACGTAAGAGAAAATCACTGACAGGTGCCGAACCCCTAATCATCATTGATGGAAGGGGGAAGTAGAAAAATTACTGATCTTCTAAACAAGACAGATGCCAATGAAGATATGCCTAGATGGCAGTACCACAGAAAATATACGTGAGAATTGTAGCCTCTCAAAATTGACCCTGTATTTTTGTGGGTGGACATTTTGCCCTATTTAATTAAAGCTGATCACATATTTTTGCAGTTTCAACTATTGTTCTCCATTTTTCTCTGTCCTGCATCTGTTTATTCCAGACACGTACTCCCAGATTTTCCATATCTTGCACAATCTGATCTTCCAATCTATTTTTTGGTCTACCAGGCAATGTTTTCTCGCTCGGTCTCCATTCTGTGATTTTCCTTGTGCCCTACTTTTTTTCATTCTTTTAATGTGCCCGAGCCATTGTGTTCTTTTTGCTGTAATTGTATTTACTATATCCTCATTTTCTAATATATTCTTAATTTTATAGTTCATTAGTTTTTTACAGTCATTATTTCCAACTTTTACTTGTCCATGAATTTTTCCAATTATACTCCTCTCATATATTATTAGTTATTCTTTGTCTATATTTGTTAGCCTCATTGTTTCAGCGGCGTATGTAACTTTTGGTCTTATCGCAGTCTTGTACACTCTCAATTTGATTGCTCTGCTTATTATTTTGCAGAGCAAAATAATAAGCAGAGCAATTGTACTTATTATATGCCCTATATCCCGCATGAATTCTTTGTTTTGTCTCGTTTTGTGTCATTTTTGTTGCTTATCATTGATCCTAAGTACTTAAAGGTGTCGACTACTTCGAAGATGAGGTCATTTATGTTTGCGAATTTCCTTCCTTCTTTCAATTTTCATATATTTTGTCTTTTTCTGATTTATTTTTCATCCTCTTTTACCCGCCTCTCTTACAATTTTTTCTAATATGTTCTCTAGACTCTTTCCGTCTCTTGCTATTAGTATCAAATCATCAGCATATGCTATTACTTGTATTGATTCATTTATTTAAAATTCCTCAGCTGGTCCGTTTTTTGCTATTACCCTTGCATAGTCATTTTCACCAATCGTTTCAACTTTTGGGGTACTTGTAGTTTTGCCTTCTCCTTTATAATCATCCTCCTTATCAGACTGTCGAATGCTTGTTTGAAGTCGATGAATAGCACTTACATATTAATATTGTGCTCGTGTTTTTTCGACCACTTGCTTTATAGTATGTACAGCATCTACTGTGGATTTTCCTTGCATAAAACCTTTTTGGTAGTCCCCTATTTCTGGTTCCACTACCTTTTTCAGACTATCATTTATTAATGTTGTTAGTATTTTGTATTAAGCAAACTAATACCTCTATAATTACTACATATGTTGGGATTTCCTCCTTTCAGTATTGATATAATCCATCCAGTAGACCACTTTCTTTGCATTGCTTCTGTTTCCCATACTCTTTCTATGATCTTGAATATCTTGTACCTTAGTTTATCTCCTCCATATTTTATTAGTTCATTCACTATTTCGTCTGGTCCTCCTGTTTTATTGTGTTTCCGTCGGCTTTACTTCATTTTCTAATATGGTACCATTGTCACTTATATTATCTTCTTCGTATTTACTATCTTCTTTCGTTAATAATTCTTAGAATACTGACTCCATTCTCTTTCATTAATATTTGTTGTATTTCGTTTTCTATTTTGTTTCTTTATATGTTGATATAATTTTATATTATTTTCATTGTCCTTTTCTAAGTTGTCCATATTATCCTTTAGCCATTTTATTCTCTTTGTCTTTATTAACTTGGTGCTCTCTTTTCTTATTTGTATATATATGTATATTATAATCCTCTTGTTTCATCGTTCTTAGCCATTTCAACTTAGCTTCTTTTTTCTCTTTAATTTTGATTGTACATTCCGTATCAAACCAATCGTTATTTTTTCTAATATCTTTTGTACCAATGACTTTCTGCGTTGCATTTATAACACTTTTCTTAATCACTTCCCATTGCTAATCAATAGTATCTCTTTCTTTACACTTTTGTAGTTGCTTTTCTATTTCTTTTTCGTATTCTTCCTCGTTTTCAATTCCTTTACATTCCATTTTCTCCTTTTTATCGCCTTGTTTACTATATTCACCATTCTTAATTTGATTTTGATTATTACTAAGTGATGATCAGTCTCAACACCTTTTCCTCTGTATGATCTTATAACTTGTATCATTTTTGATCTCCTTTTTGATATTAATACGTGATCTATTTGGTTTCCCTTGGTACTACCTGGTATCATCCATGTAATTTTATGTTTTGTCTTATGTTTAAAGCTAGTGCTACTAATGTACATGTTGAATTCCTCGGCTAGACTGCATATTCGCCCTCCATTATTGTGTGTGGGTGTGTTTTTCTGGCTCAGGCTTCAAAAGAAATAAATTTTTCATTGAAGATGATGACCGATTGGGAAGGCCAGTTTCTGTGTCATTCCCCGAAAATATCGATGAAGTTCATGACATGATTTTATCACAACGTCGAAATTGGCTAAATCGGATATCTGAAGCACTGCATATTTCAAACGAACGCGTTCATCATATAGTTCATGCGATGAGACTTATGTACATTTCTACGATCCAGAAACAAAGCAACAATCGATAGAATGGCGACTCTCTGGATCTCCAAGACCTGAGAAGTTTCGTGTTCAAAAATCTGCTGGAAAAGTTCTTACTTCAGTTTTTTGGGATTGCCATGGAGTAATCATGATCGATTTTTTGGATAAGGGTAGAACAATAACTGGAGATTACTATTCGACATTACTGACCACTCTACGGGAAAAAATTAAAGAGAAAAGACGCGGAAAGCTATCCAAAAGTATTTTCTTTTTGCAGGACAACGCCCCTGCACACAAATCTCATGTTGCCATGCAAAAATTCATGATTTAGGGTTTGAATTACTAGAACACCCCCCTTATTCACCAGATTTGTATCCGTCCGACTATCATCTCTTTCCTCAACTGAAAAAAAGTTTAAAAGGTCGTAAATTTTTTTCCAACGAGGAGGTAATAAAAGTTGTGGAGGTCTGGTTTGCAGAGCAAGAAGAAACATTTTTTTCAAAAGGTTTAGAGACGTTGCAGGTTCGCTGTAATAAATGTATCCAATTAAGAGGAGAATATGTTGAGTAATAAAATATTTTAACATTGAAATTTTGTTTGGTTCTACAGTAGGGTAAGAATTTTTCAATATATCCTCTTACTTGCGATTCAAAATGGCTCCTGAAGAAACAAATAAAAAAATCAAAATAAGTTGTACTTGAAATTGGCCAGAAAAAATAAATTTTCAACTTTAATCTTGTCAATTTGAAACAATTTGTTTTCAAGATATATAGGAGCTCTCCTAGTCCGAGAAAAGGATTGAATCGAAATATTAGTAAAAATATAGAATGTATGATAAAAATGGATCGTACTTAGAAGAAAAATCGACGTGCTCGAACGTTTCCTTGAAATATATTGAATACTGTCAAATATCGGGGAGAACTGTAGCCTACTTTGTGTAATATTCTGATTCCGCAATTGAAAATGTTGAGGAAGATAAAAAATATGGTTAAATAAAAAGCCAATTAAGCAAATGAAATGCTTTATTAGATATACACCACTGCAATAAATACACGCTTTATTATAACAAACTGATATGATCTAATCATCAAAAGTTGTACTTAAAATTGGAAATAAAAAATATAAATAAAATACAATATCGATTTTCAACTCAGATTGATAAGAGAATGGTTTTTGTCCCATCCAAAAATATGAGATCAATGTTTTTTGGATGTACAATATTTTACATAAATTAGTTTAAAAATTGACCTGCAAAACTATTTACTAGGCACACTTATATATAACAAGAAAGTGTTTCATGAAAAAATAGAAACTTTTCTGACAAAAAACAAAACCAATAAATTAAATCAACCCCACTTTGTAGAGTAGAGCGTCGCAACGGTATTTTGTTCAAATTTTAAAAATAGTTTATATTATTACATCAACATATAAATTATCCTTGTAACATTACCATTACCAACAGTGTATACACGGAACGTTTAAAATCAGCCAGATAATGTGCTCCAATATAATATAGTTATCGAGTGACACATATTATAATATTATTAACGATCATATACAAAATAAATTTTTCGAAATTCGATCTTTAAAGGAAACTACTACCATGAGCTTCTATACCATTTTTTTTATTGAATCTTAATACCATTTCGAATAAACGTCATCATCTTATTAACGGCTAAAGTTACTACTAACTCCTCATTAAATTTTATCGCATCAATAAATAATAAATGAAGTTTCATCATATGATTTAAATTTAATTAAATACAATAGAATAGTAAATTTAAGAAACAATAACTGATTTTATCAAACTAAATGTAATTTAGTTTTTTTTAATACACGTGTGGATTGTTCGGTTATGTATAACATTTGATTAATGATTTGTTTTGACTGAAAATATCAACGAAAAATTTTATCATGATTGTACGAACATAATTCAATTTTTTATTGTTCATAAATGGATACGAATATGAATATTCACCGGTTGGTTTTGAGAAATTCTCAGAAAATTAAAAGGTCTTTCATTTGCTTTTCCAAAGTTATCTTGATAATAAATTCATATATGTTTCCAGGAACTGCGAACCGAGGAGAAACATAGAAAATGTAACAGCAAAAAACGAATTAATATTATTAAATATTAAAAGAAGTGAAGATAAAAAATTCCTGAAAGTATAAAATAGTTATAAAAGGAAAAATTAAGAAAAGAGACAATGACAAGCTGGACAAATTGCTAAAATACCATAAAAAAAGGATTAACAGGAATGTAAAAATTATAGAGGTCAAATCTTAAACGATAGTTAGCTGCTTAGTTGATAAATCCAGAGACAAAATGAGAAAATGCCAATAGAAACTAAGCTAAGAAGATGGATTGTAATGATTATATATTAAGAGAGAACTTCAGACTCACAAACTAATAGAGGTGTAAGACAGAGGTAACACACTCTCAACGACGTTCTGCAATTTAGTCTTAGAGTAGAATTTTATCAAATTTATGGTTACTTTTGCATTTTTTCTAGTTTTTTTACATTTTTACATTTCTTTTTCAACATGAGGCTTATTGCGTCAGATTAATCCTTCCTTAAAACTTATTAGTTCCATTATCTGCTGCTCCTAAGTTAAAATGTATTATTTGTCTCAATTTAAATAAATTATCAATCAATTTGCAAAACTTGTTGCTTTGTCGACCAATTCTGTGAAACATAAAGAAGACATCTTCAGTTTCGATTTATGTAAAGCCTTCGAATGTACCCTTGAATAATTCGAATCGCTCTAGTGCTACAACCTTTCTTGAAAAATTAAAAAACACTTGGTTGTTGATGAAACGACGGATGTTTGTGGGGGATATGTAGCAAATGTATTAATATTCTGACTCAAAATTTGTCAACAAAATATTTCTTAGTTGCCATAGAAGAATTAGATATAATAAATGTTAGTAGACTCATTCAGGAAAGTTGGATAAACATATTTTTAACGAATGTATTGTTTTAAGTTAATGCTTATCGATGCTGCTACATATATGGTTAGCGGGCACACATTTAAAATAATTCTATCCCAATCGAATTCACTGCACTTGTCTCACTCATGGATTGAATAAAAACGCCGAGGAAATAGCAAATCAGATCTTATTTGATTAACAACATGAAAAAAGTATTTATTGAAACTCCTTTAAGGGTGCAATGAAAAACTAAAGTTGCCAGTATCATCCAGTTTATTTTAAAAAAATTATATCTAAACGCTATTAATCACCGTTTTCATTTTCAAATAAGTTTAGGCAAGGTGTCAACCTTCTTCCAATGTTCCAATTCCAATGAACAAAAAAAATGAGAGGTGGAAAACAGTATAAAAGGGGGGAAAATATGAATTTGACAAACTGAAAAAGTTCAAGTATTCGGAGGGCGCAATAGGCAATAATAGAAGGTCTAAAATAGTCGAAAAAAATTATTGGAGTTAATAGAGCTTACCATGCCAATGAGACATTACTGTGAAACTGTATTAATACCTAAATTTATTTTCATCACCTGTGATAATGGAATGAAAGAATATAACAATTCTAGTTCCAACAAGAATTGGCTGTAATGAATACCGGTATTGTAGGAACTTTTTTTTTACTAACACTCAAAATATTTTTTACATTCTTTGGGTTAATTTGCTCGCGAGTGTTAGATAATCTAGCATCTCTAATGTCTTGGTGAGGCTTACATCCAGTGATGTAACTTCTTGTACCTCATATTAGTCTATTGGCCAACTTTATTTCAGTCTTTTCGTGTTTCGTGGCGTTAACAACTCCTCTAGTAGTGGATTTGGGTGCATTTCTATAGTTTTGTGATCTTTTCCTTTCTTGGATAACTTCTTGTACAGTGGGCACTCCCAGGTCCACGTGAATGGTGTGATTTGTTACATACCATGGAGCGTCTACTAGCTGACGGATTATTTTAGATTGAGATCTCTGAATAATATTTGTATTAGATTTGGAAGCGCAACCCCACAGCTCTATTCCATATGTCTATATAGGCTTGATGACAGATTTGTAGATGAGGACTTTGTTTTCAAGTGAGACTTTGGATTTTCTCCCTATCAACCAATGTAGTTCTCTTGCTTTTATATCAAGTTGTTTTCTTTTTTTTGTGATGTGTTGTTTCCAGTTCAGATGTTTGTCTAGGTGGATTTGGCACTATCTGCTTGTGTTATTTTCGTATTGTTTAACCCGACTGGCGGACATGTACTCTTACGTAACATAAATGCTACATTTATTGATTTGGTGTGATTGGTCAAGATGAGCCTGGACATTTTTGCTGCTGTTTGTGGTTCTTGATCTGTAGAGAGGATAACTGTGTCGTCAGCACAAGTTCCTGTTTTTGTATACTGTGTCTGATGTATACAGTGCATAAAATGGCGGGCCTAGTACGCTACCCTGAGGCACCCCTACTGCTATAGTAAAATTTTCGGATTTTTCCTCATTATCTTTCGTTCGAAAGGTTTTGTTGGATAAGTAAAACTTCAGAAGTGGGTAGTAGTTTGGGGTAAAAGTTCTTTTAATTTTGTATAGCAGCCCTTGATGCCACATTTTGTCAAAAGCCTGATGTGGGAACTATGAAATACTGAGAGAAATGAAAAGTGAAAAGAATAAAAAGGTTCAGCAGTGTTTGAAGAGAGTGTGAAATCGTTTTATCAATGCTTCTGTCAGATACGGGAAGTAGGAAGAACCAGAGCGGTAAAAAGAAGTAGAGAATGATTTAAGAATGATGACAATTGCTAAAAAGAAACCATCACATACCGTATTAACCCCTCCACTTCTCACCACCAGACAACATGTTGGTAAACCGAACAAAAATATTATGGAGAATTCAGGTCCGGGATGCGCCGTTCTTAGGAGTCTTAAGTTAGCTCTACCTATGACGATAGACCTCTCCGGTAAACCGTAACGTGTATGTCAACCATTAAAATCGTGTTCAGTTCTATTAAGCGTTTAGAATATATAATACAAAATAGTGGAAGAGGAGGTTTGTATAATGTACTAAAGTATACAGTGTCAGTTGTAAGTAAGGAAAGATTCAATTATTCCAGAGACGACGATATTTGTAATTTTTATAGCGGATATTATGGTGGTATTTATATTTCTGTCAAATCTTTTGTTTTTCTGAAAATATAATGAACTATACATTTTTGTAAATACTTTATGTTTTTTAAAATTCGTCATTTTTTTCTGCTTGAATGTGGATCATCGTTTGAGAAAAAATCTACTACGAAAGTTACTAATTTACTGACAGTAGATTATTGTTAGGATATAAAGTATCGAAGATTATTGAAATTAAAGGATTTTATTCATTTATACCCATTTTGATGTTTTAACATCGACGGAGATTTAGCAATTAAAGCTAACATTCCATAGATGATTTCACAAGCAAAAAAATTGTTTTGAAACAACAAAGAGCATTTTACTTCTAGAAAAACGAACACCATAATATCGGTCATATTACAAAACCCATAGACAAAAATCTGTAAATTAGGAGCCGAAGAGTTTCGAGACATAAGTTTTCAAAGGTCTCCAATAAACTTCGGCACGTTATACTATTTTCACCATTTTTAATTCGTATTGATGATTTATATCTAAAATAATACTACGTTAAGAGAAGTGATAAATTGTAAACGTACCCAAAATGTCGTAATATATTAGGTAAATAATAGATGAAATATGAAATTTATATTTGAAGAAGGGCGCTCGTCACAATTGACCATATACATAATAAGTTGTTGATGTTTCGTATAAAAAATACCAAAATTATATGGAAAATTTGTTTATACTATCAACACTTTTTAAAAATTTCTCGCGATTTTTAATAAGATTGACGAAGTGATTTCGATATAGTTTTAGCTAATTTTTTTTGCATTTTGTTTGGATATAGAAGCCCAACGGAAAGTTACAGCTACGTATCAATAACATTTTGATTAACAACTTTGAAAAACACTTTGGAAAGTTTAGTTTGCCAACAAGTGGAGAACAGTAATATTTTATTGTCCACTGCCGCAAGAGAACTAGTTATGTGCACTTCAGGTGAAAGGGGGTGCAAGCATGCGCAGAAAATCTACACTAGGCCAAGCCAGGTGCCAACCTTAGGCCAATGAGAACGAAAAGAATCATGTACACAACTATAAACATACCAAGTTTGTCATATGTCATTGATATAATTATTTATGTATATAGAAATATAGTTATGTACATTTTCTTTATTGATTCGTTTTATATTAAACACATCGGCTTAACACTTGATAATATAGCTCAAAAATATATTACATACTTCACGATATATTGCCATCAATTTTGCAAATATAAATACACACTAACGCATCAGTCTTTAGAGAAGAAGAGATATGGGTATAGGGTTTATTTGATTCGAGAGATTTTTTCGGTTAATTTGGCACACTTTGAGACATGTATCCCCTTTTAATTTATAATTCGCTTAACTTTCATCATGGATCATTATAATTGACATCATAAAATCAATTGCTAAAAATGGAAAATTTGTGATTATTATGACCTTTTACATAATTTAATTTGAAATGACATACAACCCACTTATCAATATAATAACCACAGCTTGATGTTACGCATTATAAAAACTTCCATTTGACCGAAATAACCCTTAGCCAAAGACCTCTTAGTTTTGGCATTTTGGCAACTTTGAAAATAATATTTTGAAATCATTTTTTATAATGAATTCAAAGCAGCTAATACGGTTTTAATAAGATTAGACATGGTAAGTATTATTCAACGATTGCTTTGACAAAATTTCAAGTAAATACTAATACAGGAAGTGAATGAAACGTACCGGAAAACTGATTGAATATTTTTTTATTGTTTCTAATGAATGAAAAATGATCAAATTCTATATCTTGTAAAACTTTCTTATTTTTATAGAAAGGAATAAAAACGAAAAAGTAGATTATATTTGTGCATTTGATAAAAAAGAGAAAAGTAATTTTAAAATATTTATCCATTCCAAATCTCATTAAAATCGCATAATCCGTTTTGAATTCGTAATAAGAGAACGATTTCCCGATTTCAACTTCAAGGCCACATAGCGCCCAAACTAAGCGGCTTTGCACTAAAGTAAGTTCACTTAAATCAGCTTATTTAGATCTGAGACTTTCAGAGACATGTATAATAAATCAACATATTGGACTCAGTATCTTATATCTAGTACCACATAATAGGAAACAAATTTTGAAATTTTAGTCACAAAATAATAACAAAGTTTTATTCAATATTATTATAGAAACTTTGATTAATAAAAAAAGTAAATTTTTAATACAATGTGCTGGATGGTGACTTACGTTTTGGTTGAAGTTGAAACAATATTTGATAAGAAATTTTGGCTTCAAGTAAAGTCAATCACTAGTTTGTATGAGATGCAAGCAAAAAATTGAAATACCAAGTACCGTTCAACAATTGAAAATCTATCTTTTTCGACTAAAATAAAAATGAATGCGAGAATTAATGTAAAATGCATACAGAAAGATCAATGAGGAAACTAATACGATGTTCAATATTCGATACCTAGATTACTTAATTACCAACAACAACTCTATATGATTTAAAATATAAAACAAATTAATTGAAAAGACAGTTTAGAGATTTTTCTAGTAAATACGTTTGAGAATTTCAAGGAGTTTAGTAGTAGTTATAACGACAAAGAAAGATGTTTTGATAGATAGTTGAGACAGTTGTAAGATTTTGTAAGAGACAAAATGGCATGCGATGACAAATAATTAAATACGTTAGCGTTGTTAGGAATCAGAATTGTTCTGGTAAGTAATTACTTCAAGTCCTAATGCGTTGACTGACTATAGAAGATGTGAAAGAAAGAAGGCTAGGAAAACTAATTACCAACAAGTCTTAAAAGTTGCGTTTACCGATGTCCTGATCTACCATAGGATTATTTTGAAGTCACTACTTTCAATTATCATAATTGGTTTCTATCTTTTCGGTTCCATGAAATCACAATCAAGCATAAGCTAAATCTACTAAATTAGCTTCCAAAATTTTTGTTTAATGTCAATATTCTTATCAAACAATAACTTATAACAAATATAATGTGAGAGTAATAAATTGATAACTTGCAGGAATAGTAGTAGTAGGAAAATCAATAAATAAATTGGTCAAGTGAACATGAGCTTTCAAACTAACAGAGATAAAACAGCAATTTTACTATCTACCTAGGGTTATATAAAAAAATTATCAGATATCATGCAAAACAAGTTTCTAATTCCACTACATGAAAGTAGTTGACCTTAAGCCATTGTGATGATAGCGAAATATCCAAGTCAAATATTTGGACTAAGTTGGGGCTCATAGAGTTAGAATTGTGACTATGAGATTTAACAACTTTTTGACAATACGGGGCTCGCCTTGGAAACATTTTATATGACAATGTTTTTAGTGTGATTTCACTTCAACCAAGTTTCCTATAACAAAATGTTTGGATATGTTTCATGAATCACTCTTCCTTTTAGCCTCTTTCCTTTGGTTGTTTACTATTTGTAATAAGTATTGATGTGCTGTTAGTAAAGTTAAAAATTATCAGATGGATACTACACGAGTTAGTCACACTTGCCCACAAAATCTAGATGATCCAACATCAATGAGAGTCCTCTGCTACTGACTTTGGACGTGATTGGCAATCTTCTATGTTCGGATTATAAGTTTCTGTCTTCCTCCCTTCTTCAAAATAATAGCGAACACACATTATCATACCCTAATTTGAAGGGTGGGAGAGGATTCACACAAAATTCTGATTATCTCTTTCATTATTCATTTCGTACATCAACTTTGAAACCTTTAGTTTAAGTTGTGGGAGCAGGTGAAAATTCAAAGTTTTAAAATTTTGTGATTGTTCACTTATATGGATATGGATAACATACAAAATTTCAGCTTTCTAGGACTTCAGGAAGCATTTTAAGAATATTGATTATCGTTAATAACGAAAATTTTAAGGTATAGAGCTCTAGAGTTGAATCTTTAATAAGTTCATTGTCGATATAATAACATAAGACTGTTTGTATATTTGATATAATTCAAACTCAAATTAAGAGACCGTAAAAAAATGATAAAGAAGTACAAGAAAAGGTAGATAGAGTGCCTTTGCGGCTTGTTTTGGCAGGGGCACTGTCATGGAAATACAACACAACAATAGAACTATTGTCTGTGCTTCACCTTACACTATAAAATATCAGATTTGACTTTAAAAATTCTTATAATGAAAAGAAGAAAGGCTACTCTACTATTTATAAAGAAAATTACGAGTAGTACTAAACAACTAAACAGTTTTTATCCCTAAAGACGAAGTTTTTTTGAGATTTCGTAAGCTATAATTTTCTCGACTGAGCTGAGTTTAGTTTTAAGAAAAAATTGACCCCAAAACTATGCTGTCCAAGTAAATACGATGAGAACTCTCCAAATTAGATATTCATAGAAATATCATCAAATGATAAACAGATGGCGTCAAAAAGGCAGAAAGAACTGGAGTATGAGCCTCAAACCCAAACTGGTGCAAGACACCAAATATTATTCAAGTGGAAATATACGAAATCAAAAAATGTGAAGGAAGCTATCATCTTCTCCGATAGCTAAGCAATTAATACAGCTCTGAGCTTCAAAGTTATAAAATCCACGAAAATTGACAAGAGTCTCGTTGAAGCATTGCCGACTCAATGGACTACTGAATATTCTGGGATTAACAGAGGATTAATAAATCAGCTGTAAACAATTACCATCCCCAGTGCCACATCAAGTAAAGGGAACAAAGATCATTTGGGTCTTTGTCTCTTTCTGTATTTGATATTGAATAAAGTAGTGAATATTAATCTTCTATGATAAAATCGTTTTCTCATAAAATAAACGATGAATGACCCATGACTTCATCCATGAAACCTATCATGTATGAAATATCGTATAAAAGAAACATTAGCACGTAACTATCAGTTTGGATGATGAGAAAAAAACTAGCAAAATTATAAACTTTTTTGTCATAAAATTTGAAATAAATATCATACAATACAACTTTACGTAGCAGCCTCGTTCATGCTGATTTTTTTCGTATATTTGTAGCAAATGAATTTAACTTCCTTGACTGGTTTAAAATGTCAACAATGATTTAGTTTAGTTTATTTAACGTATCTTCCCCATGTTTATCATATTGGAACAGATACAAACTACTTAATCATATAAATGTTATAGTATATTAAATCTTGTTAAAACAAATATTAAAAATGACTTGCATTCGGTGATATTTTTAAAGAAAAACGTTTTTCAAAACTACTTTCTAAATCATTGAACTGTACATTCTCGAAATCTAAACATTTTAGCAGCTTGAATTTAAGTAAATTGTTGTTTATTTTTCATTTCCCAAAGTTATTGCAGTAATCCTCAAGGCACGTATCTCATAATAGAAATGAACTTCATCTACGTGATTAGAATCCTTCGAATCGTAAACTCACTATCAAATAAAACGCAATACACGAAATAATCTCAGGATTCCATAAATTTCTATATTTCCCAGGCTGTCAAACACATTAGGGATTTACTCTTGAAGTTTTTGTAGTATTTTGCCATAAACCCAATACTATTATTTTAAGGAATTAAGTATGATTAAAAGATTCGCAATTGCTGTTATTTTTGGAAAATAACAAAAACGTATTAGTTATACAACATTTGACATTGTAAATAAGGTGTCATTTATCGATCCAAGTCATGTGTAGTTTATAAATTCAACTATTTGTATATAAAGTGAGGACGTGACAGTCTGCATAAATTCGAGATTTCATCGACACAAAATTATATCCACAAATCCCCTGGTAGATCAATTTTATTTCCCATTAGGTATTGAATGTAATAATTAAATAATGATAGCACGATCGTTTTTATGTATATGAAATTGAGCAACACATTTTAATTTTGTGTTTCCCCGCCAACATACGGTTCCGTTTTCTTTTCAATTTCAATCTTTCCATTCTCATTTATATAATTTACAACTATTTCAATTTCTTCTGTAATCTTCTATAATTATGAATTCCTTCTATCTTTTCTTTTAATTATCTTTTTTGTATATCTCTACTAGTACTCCATACTCCATCTAAATATCTTTCATTTTGTATTCCTATGGGTTTTCAAATATTGTGGAACCAGCGTCTTGTTTGTATCTCCCTGTGTTCTAATATTCTTTCTTATGTTTGTTGCCTTATTTATCCAACATACTGTAAACGTTTTGCTTTAACTTTTGGAATTTTGGAGCATAAATATTTCTTCCCAGTTAATTAGATATACAGGTACTTATGATTCGATTCTAAAATTTAACTTTACTATTATTACGGGGGTCATTTTTAAAGTAAGAAACGATAACGATTCATATCCAAGTTACGTAAGATCAAGGTCTTAGTCTCTTTCTACGCTGTTTTGCGTCTTTTCTGGTGTTTATTGTATGGTCAAACTACTTCATTTGCCGCCGTATCTATCAGCAGATTGTGAAGTTACCTCAATTTGATTTTTAAATGCAAGCAAACAGCGTCATGATAAAACTCACGTTGAAGTTTATAGTGTAATGAATGATGAAAATATGTAGTCTTCTTAATAGAAGAAAGATAAATACTCATAACGAAGACTTTTATCTGTTTCCAAAATTTTGAGGAATTTCTTGATGGAAAACGTTTAGAAAATGATGACAAGTTGGTTGGAAAATCATTGTTACTGACAAAATGACTACCGAGAATGTTGACAGAAGAACAAAAAAAAGCAACTGACATATTCTTTGTTCTTATTGGAAGCTATCACAAAGATGTTAACGAATCGCATTGTGAGAATGAAACGTGGATTACATACTACACTCCAGAGAGTGACTTTTCGACACTACCACGAGAAACTTCAATACAAAAATTATGGTTTTTTGGAACCGAAAATGCATTATTGAAAAATATATTCTTGGAAATAATGTTGGCAGCGTTGTTTCCCTTTAAGACAATGCTTGGATTTATATTGCGACAAAGACATAACTAGAAAGTTTTCACTAGGAAGTGCTGGATCATCTAACGCATAGCAGTGAACTAGTGACAAGTTAGAAACCAGTTAATAACTGGTTTAACGGCCAGAGTTCTTTAATGATGGGATTCAAAAGCTAGTGACTCGGTTCTTACTTAAAAACTCATCCTCGTATATCTTAATTAGTTCCTGATGAAGTATGAAATTAATAAATTGGATTTAATGAAATATTATAACATATCAGTGTTTTTGTATTTATATTCTCATTTAACTTTTCATATTTCAAATGTGACAAAGATGAATATTCAATATCGTGATAAGTACGCTAACATAAAAAAAACGTTACCGGAATATATATATTTTCAATCATCATAATCACAAATTTTTCCTGTAAAAAAATTTACCCTAAACGAGAAAGACAAACAAAAACGAAACTCGTCGCCATACATCGACGCCAACACCTATCAGGGATACTTTATCACAATTTTCTGCGATCGTTAACCTCTCCCTCTGTGAAAAATTCACCCTTGGTTTCCATATCTGACTTAAACTTAGGCGCAAAAGCACACAGTGAAAAAGACAGAGATATAGGCAAGGACGGACATGAAGCAGCAGGATAAAGCGGAAGCAACAAAAGAAGCACATTATCGGGAACGAGAGAACGCCATTTTTAAATATGACGCAGATATGTGTTTAGGAATGATCTAACACACACTAAATCTTATTCGTTGTAAAGTGCCTTATATTTTTTATCGAACTGACAACAATATTTATTCAATATTACAGTTATTTCTTGATAGACTTTTATCCAGTAATACAAATAAATTATAAAACCATATTCATCAATGAAACTTTAATTTCACTGATTTAAACTAAAAAAAAAGGTTTAATAAATAACATAATTTATTAAGTACATTTTTTGAAACATTTTTGTATTGTACACTATATTGTACCAAAGTAATTTTCAAAGTCAAAGGTATTTTTCTTTTTATAAATGATTTCAGCCCTGTTTTATGATGATAATATTAACGATTACAAAAAAAAAACAAGAAGACCAAGTACCTCCAATAACCACTTCCTAGATAGAAAATATTATACAGTATTGCTACACTTTGATAACACTATCTGACTTACGTTTCAATAACCAAATTAATGTATCAGGAAAAATGAAGACTAGAGGATAATCTGGTTATAGAATCGCGCATCAGTCAGTGTAATAGTGTTGTTTGATTAGTAGTTGGAAGGAAGACATCAAAAAGTAACAAAGGGAGATGAATCTCAAGTTGATAGATTCTAGAAGACAGAAGATGTGATATTAGTTTTCCGGAAGAGAGTTAAAT
Organism: Diorhabda carinulata; assembly: GCF_026250575.1. Lineage (NCBI taxonomy): Eukaryota > Metazoa > Arthropoda > Insecta > Coleoptera > Chrysomelidae > Diorhabda > Diorhabda carinulata. Next base: position 8,827,242 of record NC_079471.1, read on the forward strand.
TAATAGATTGAGGACTGTTACCGTTCATTATTTGTGGTTATTCGGAAAAGAAACGACAGCTCGATGTTATAATAATGATGTCCTTTAACCACCTCACTTCTTTATTAAAGAGGAGTCTATTTCATCGCGTCAACGTATATCTATCGTAGGCAGTTTGCAGAATCCGGCATTCTGCAGACTGCCTAGGGAGTTGGCAGACTGCCGGCAGATGGAAGGATGTATCATCCAAATCACCTGTCTTCCAACTGTCTGCCGACTGCCTAGGGAGTTGACAGAGTGCAGTCATTCGGTTGACAGCTACGATAAGAAAAAGTCTGTCGCGTTTTCTTTTCATCGTAAATCGCTTTTAGTTCTGCCTCAACCCACTTTTTCTGCGAGTCGTGATCATAAGTGATTAGAAAATGGGTAGTGATTCAGTGAACCGAGATGAGTTTGAACAAAAACTGAAAGATGCGTTAGGTTATGTTATGTTAGGCTAGGTTAGGTTAAAGTTTTAAGAAAATAGTCGTTCGAGGTGTAACATATAAAAGTTGTATGAAAATTATTTTGATAGTGGGCCTAAATGATCGGGAACACTCTTGAAACAAGCAAACAAATCATGATGTTCATAGATCCTGTAGCTTATGTAGATAATCGGAATCAGCGCTTTCGAAAATCGATTTTTTCCGTTCTGGCACTACTGTACGCCCCTGGTTTTCTAAGAAGCTTTTATTTAACATAATTTAGTATGGTTTACATACAATATGGTAAGTTGGTACGTAGAATGGATGACAAGTCAAATGCTCAAAATAATCGATAAAATTTGTTTATGTAAATCATTTGATTAAATCTTTGTAATTTGAGTTATTCTACGTCACTATTGTTAATAAAACACACTGTATGTTTTATAAATTGTATTATAAAAGATTTTGGGAATTGTATTTGATGTGATTAACAAGATATATTTCTAAGAATACTTGAAAATTATCGGAAATAGTATGCGTACCATTTGTTATTAAAATTCTACACATCAAACCGTGTTTTGAACAATTTCTCTTCGGATTATATGAATTGAATTTTATAAGAACGCTGTTTAATAACTACTCGTATATCATACATACTTATAACAATTATAGTGGTGCTAATCCAAAAACTTATGTTGAATGGTTATATGCTAATTTTGAAAAATTTCTGTCAATTTTTCTGTCAACTTTTCTGTCAACTAAATTTTTAAGACGTTCATTGATATAAGGCTTGATTCCAGCTATAAAACAAATATATGTCCCATAAATGGTTATTTCAAACTTAAGATTCAAAAAATAATATACCTCAGATATCACAAGTGTGTGGAAAAATTATTTCCAAAACATTTTCGGATTGTGTAAACACAGCCTTACATTTTCAAAGAACTTTGTTTCTAAATCAAAAATAAATATTGAAATAACTAATCATTTGAGATATTATATTAGTATAACAATAGCTCATTGATAAAGTATTTAGAACTTAAAAAAAACGTTTGCTTAAGAATCATAGACTAAAAGGTGTATTACATTTAATTGAACTTGAGAAAAACTCGTACCATTGTTGGTTATCTCCAACAAAAGAAAATCACACTCGTCGCATTGTAAACGCCTTGTAATTATATGTATTTAATACCGTGTTATAAGTTATTCGTTATAGAGGAAAGAGGGGCACAGGTGACCGGCGGCTTAAATCATACCAAACTTATCAAAATGAATTTGTAAATAACGTGGAAACACTGTATACACAACCTTGGTAATCGAGTGAAAGCGGATGTGTGTGTGTCTTTGTTAATTAAATAAACAGTGAAAATATATTGTTTTTAAAGGTAGTTTTGTGAAAAAAATTCATTGAATTATATTTATACGAATAAATATATATTTTTTTAAACCAGTCACGTGTTTTTTTCGTAATTACTGTCTTTGGGGTACAAAGTACTAGTAGATTTGAGGGCACATAGGACCTCTGGCCCGCCTATTTTGGTTTTGTGATATAACGATTTAAAAAATTTCAACTTTTTTGCAGATATATAAAAAAAGCAGCAATTTGGACCGAAATTGATATGAAAAAAAGCAGTTTTAGCTGGAAAATCTAAAGAAATGTCGGCAAATTTTGCATAAAACAATTTGGAATCCCTAAAACATTCCTTTTACAATTATTTAAAAATAATGTGGAAGTGAGCGGTCCTCGTAATGATAATCATAAACCAGTTTTTTCACCAGAACAAGAAAAAGAGTTGATTGCTCATATTTTGGACTAAGAAAGTTAATTTTATTGCTTGACTATACGAAATGTCCGAAAGTTAACCTTTGACCATATAAGCATATAAGAGAACCGAAGCTTCAAGTATAGCTAGACCTGCTGCAGTTAACAGAATCCACGTAAAAAAATGGATGATATATTAAAATCAGTTATTGATAAATACTCTTTGCAACCAAATCAAGTATTTAACGCAGATGAGACAGTAGAAAATACAATCAATACGCCTAGAAGGGTTATTGCAAAGAAAGGCCGCAAACATCAGCAGCTGAATAATATATTCCTGCTTTTTTCCTCTTCCCTAGACAACGTATGCCACTCACAATAATGAAAGGAAGTCCAGCAGAATCGGTTGAATACACAAATGGAAGTGGATGGATGAATTATTTTTGCTCGAGAAAACAACATAATCATGGTTTCGTTGCCTCCACACACCAGTCATCGTTTACAACCATTGGTTTGTAGTATTTACAGTTCACTAAAAAGTTAATATGCCCTACAGTGTGATTTATATCGTACAAACCATCCTTCACAAAGCATTAGGATCTATGATATTTTAGAAATATTTGGTAAAGCCTTTGCTACTCTAGAGAAGGGTATTAAGGAGTTTCAAGTTATTGGGATTTATCCGTTTGATCTAGATAATTTTTCTGAAGAATACTATATGCCTTCTCAAATCACTGAAGTAGCTGAGCCTTCGACAAACCCACCATTGTGTTCAACTGAACATCAGCCATAACCACAATAATAAAGTCACAGTCACAACAGATTTTTTATACGATGACTCTCGAGCTTTAACAAGTGTCCAAGAGATAAGTAATGAAAACAAAATTCTACAAAACGTTCTCAAAAAACCAATAAACGAAAATCAAAAACTCAACCATCAGAAAAATTCACTGGTATTTTGAGAATATTTCCTGTACTTTTACAAGATATTCTGGTTCGAACAACGGTTATTGTTTACTACCAACATCGGCCACCCCTTCAGCAGATGTTAGGTTAGAGCAAATCAGGTTATGCTGAACCGCCAAGGTGAATGGAATAATACTACAGTTATTTGAAGATATTTAGAGGACAACATATCATCAAAAAATGAGGTTTTAAAGAAGTTGATGTGACATCTGCGTCTCGCATTGCCTAGCTAGCAGCCCAGATAATGAATCATGAATCAATCTTTTCTGCAGGAAATTTAGCTGTCTGCAGGATTGCTAATTCGGTACAAATACAACTACATAAGGTATATATATATACATAAGTAAATTTAAATTGTTTATAACTAATTGAAAAAAATGTACATGTTGTGTTGAAGTTTGAGTTTTATTAAACATTAAAAGAATTGATAATTTTTTCAAACCCGATTGGAAAGAAACTTAGTGTAGTATACCTGCACTATTTTCCACATTTTCACGCTGATGCCAATCTGAATATCACTCGAATCTACTTGTTAAGGCTGGAAACATACCCCTAAGATTAATTTAATAACAGTATGTCATAAAAAGGTGGTGAGTCACGAGCTTAACTGCTTGCGTGTTTTGTGAGCATTTCTCATGGCAGTTTAATTATTAACTCAAACCAAAGTTTGACCGTTTCCTGAGTTGGAATAGTTATTGTTAGGTTATTGGCGTGGGGTGTTAGAATCCACGGCGACGAAAAACAATTGACTTTAAACAGTAAACTAAAATTTACATAGGAGTATCAATGAAAACATCTTACAATCCACCAGTGTAACATTCAATAGAATATAGCCATAAATGATAACCAACTTAACGGTTCGACTAGTTATTCGAAATCTATCAGGATCACAATAAAACGGCTTGGATATCTTGGAACGAAATGGTTAAATTGGTTTGAAATATATACAACTAAGGAAATATTTTCCGATTACAATATCAAATGTATAGAATTGGAATAATGATGGAAAATCAATATGAAAACGAGAATTGAAGAAAAATCATATTGTTTACAGATGCATCAACCTTTTCGATACATCGTAAACAATCCTTCTACTATGAGATATTGATTCCAGAAAACACTTTATAGACTCATTTTCCCAAGAAATTAAGTTTGGGATTTATACAAAATTTATACATTATATACATTATATATATATATATATATATATATATATATATATATATATATATATATATTATTATACATTATATACAAGCTTCCTCACTTTTTGGTTCTAGAGAGTTGCGTCCAATAGACTTAAGGTTGATTTTTATTTGTAAAAAACTTCTAAAAAGTGATCCAATTATAATGCAAGATGTTAATTGTGAGTCGCTCCTTAAAGTTGAGTTTTTGCCCAACTTAATTTGACATTTATTTGTTTCAGTGTATGACAAATTCAACCATGGAGAGGTACACAATTGAGCAGCGCGTTAAGATTGTTGAAGCCTTTTATGAAAATGGGCGTTCAAATCAAAATGCATTTCGTGAACTTAGTGATTTTTTTGGTCATCATAATCGACCAAATGTGTTCACAATCGGGAGAATTGTGCGCAAATTTCAGTAAATCGGGTCTGTAGGAAATGTGAAAACACCTGTGCATGCTCGCTCCGTTCGTTCAGCGGAAAACATTGCTGTTGTTCGCGATAGTGTGGCAGAAGAGCCTTCAACCTCGACCCGTCGTCGTGCACAACAAATAAACATTTCACGAACATCACTGATGCAAATTTTGAATAAAGATTTGAATTTACACACTTACAAGGTTCAATTGACTCAAGAGCTGAAACCTGCTGACTATTTCAAGCGTCGTCAATACGCCGAATGGTTCGTTGAAGAGACAGAAGTGAATGGTGACTTTACAAAGAAAATCATCTTCAGCGACGAGGCACACTTTCACCTCAGTGTATTCGTTAACAAGCAGAATTGCCGCATTTGGGCAAATGAGAATCCACGAGTGATTGTTGAAAAGTCGATGCATCCACAAAGAGTGACTGTTTATTGCGATTTATGGGCTGGCGGGGTCATCGGGCCGTACTTCTTCGAAAATAAGGTCGGCCAAGCAGTTACCGCGAATGGTGGATGATAACGGACTTCTTGTGGCCAGAAACTGAGGATATGGACCTGGACGATATGGGGTTCGAACAGGATGGTGCCACATAGCCAACGAAACAATGGCTCTTTTGCGCGCGACATTCAATGGTCGTGTTATCTCATGTCGTGGCGATGTTAAATGGCCGCCACGATCATGTGATTTCACACCGTTGGACTTCTTTCTTTGGGGATATATGAAAGGAAAAGTGTACGTCAATAATCCAAGAGCAATTCAAAAGCTAAAGGATGAGATAATTCGGCACATTAACGACATTGAACCTCAATTATTTCTCAGAGTCATTGAAAATATGGACCATCGGATAGAGGTATGCCGCCGAAACCGTGGTGACCATTTGGCCGATGTCTTGTTTCACACATAATTGTCATAGATCCTTCTATCATTATAAAGAATATTAAGATAATTCTCCGAAAACTTTTTGTTTTATTTATAATCAACATCGTGCATTTTGGTTGGACAACCCTTAAATAATAAAATCATTTCCTCAAGTGTTAAGTGATCTCCTGAATTACCAGATTTATCTTATAACGTTTTTCGTTTATGATTTTATTTAAAACAAAATATATTTATTTTCTTGTTTCTGACGTTATCATTGGTGCACTTTGAATCAACATTATTTCTCAATTTTAGCAAAAATGTTTAACATTATTTTGATTTACGTGTTTTTTAACAAATATATTTTTTAATATTATTCAACGTGTCTTAATACCGTTGGTCATAGGCAAATGAGCAATAATTACATGTTTAGAGAAACTCGAAACAATTATCACTATTATAGTTTGTAATAGTGGTTGGTAGCTTTGAGAGATGTTAAAACTTTTAGATATGTAGTACAGCGTAACTTCAAGGTTACACTTTGGGTATTTGCTCAACAGACATAAAAGCAACTATGACAACTGCTGGAAGCTTCAGAAGAAGTTTAATATGGCTTATTCGAAGTCTTCTAATTATGTAGCTTAATACTACTACGCCATTTGTTAGTATGACTATAATTTCTGGAATGTTATTAAAGATAGTTTGTGTAGCTGATGGAATATTGGTTGACACTTACTGTGTAATTTTTAACAATATAATTTTCTTTGGTTCCCTATACATTTTTATTACACATTCCATCCTCCTTGAGATATAAACAACTAATCAATTCTAATGAAATCATTCGAATATAAATTATTTCTTTCCACTACTAATTAAGGAAATTAAAAAAATGTCCTTAATAAAAAAGATGGAATTTCGCAAAAAAAATGTTGATAAACATTCTTGAATAATCTTTGTAATATAACTAGCAGTTTTATAATTTTTTTTTATATATTTCAGTCGATATTTTACTTAAAACCAATTTAATTCCTTCCTGATATTCTTCTTATTTTCTAAAACATTTTATGATCTTTTTAGGGTCAAAGTATCGGTGTTTTGGTTTTTACTTTCCTTTCCATTTATTTTTTTTGTTTCGTCCTCCAGCCTGTGCTACTTGCTCTAGCCAAGTTTTCCTTGGTCTTCCCTTCGTTCTTTTCTTAGATCTATTCGCTTCTATCACTTTTATTAATATGCGTTGTGGTATTTTTATTTTTATGTGACCAGCTTAAACAAATTTTATTTCCTATTGGTTCTTGTCTGCCTATCTGCTGCTGTTATTCTACTCTCCGTCTTTCTGTTCACTACCCAGGTTTCACTTCCATTTATTAAGATAGATACCGTCAAGTTTTATACTCTAATTTTTTTTATTGACTCTTTCCGTTTTTTATATCTGTTATTCGATATTCAATGAAAATGACCTCCAGGTACTCGAATTTGTTTAATTTATCTATTACTATTATATATATATATATATATATATATATATATATATATATATATATATATATATATATATATATATATATATATATATATATATAGTAAGGGCAAAAAGACTGCGTTGGTTGGGGCATATAGCCAGAATGGAAGAAAACAGGTTAGTGAAAAGAGTGGAGGAGATGCAAAAAGAAGAAGAGGGCGTCCACGTAGAAAATGGATAGATGCGTGTAAGAAAGACTTACAGAAGCTAGCCATGAACAAAAGGAGTTGGATAAAAGCTGTAGAGAGACTTCAAGCCATGCTAAAAGGCCTGATGTGCTGTTTTAAGTATATTATTCCTCCTTCAATTATTAAATTACAACCACGTTCCCTTTTTTGTTTGATTTTTTTTATATTGATTTCCACTCCATTGTCATTTGGGTTTACTCTCTCTTCCTCTCTCTTAAATCCATCTGCTACTCTTACCATATCGTCTGCATATACTAATCTGTTTTGACTGGTACCAGATTCTTTAGCGTCTCCAGTTTATGATTCTCCTCTTTTATTTCTATTCTATCATGTTATCTAAGACTTATATAATCATAAAAGTACTAAGATTGTTACCTAGTTTTACTTCTATCTTCATCCTCATTCTATATCTTTCTCCTTTTTGGAGATTCTTATTTTCCTCATACCATTTTTTTTCTATTGAATCGAAAGTGCTTTTAAATCGATAAATGTAATATTCAGTTCTTCTTCATGTTCTGTTTTCTTTTCTATTAAACACCTTAATATGTATATGTTATTCATCGTCTGCTTTCCTTTTCTATATCGCACTTCCGCTCAAATAGTGTCAAAAAAAAACAAACTATCGAGTAATAAGAGTTTCAAATTAATTTCAACATTTTCCACTTTTCGGATGATTAATCAAAAAATTGCAAAGTTTCCGCATTTATAACTATTCTTATTTAAGATAAGATTTTTCAGTTTTATAGCACTAACACTACAATAAAAAAGATTTTATAATTTTTTGACTTATGACACTATTTGACCGGATGTGTGATTTGTACATTTCCCCTCCTATATTTTCTTATCTCGTTGTCTTTCTTCTTCTTTGTCTCTAGGATTCTCTTATATGTTTTTAAAACAACAAATGATAATCATATTGTTTAGTAATCTTCACAAATCAGGTCATTTCCTTGGCGTATCCAGTTTTCTTTTCCTTCATTCATTTCTCCACTTGTTATGTTTATATTATCTATCTCATATTATATTTTGTCGAAAAAGTTATATAAAGGTTCTTCCCATAAATTTCTACAAATCCTCAGAACACTGTAACCACCTACAACCAATCAAAAACTGAATTTTGAATATTTTACTTGTTATTAAAACACAGCTTAAGACTTTTTAACAAATTTGTAGATGCTTATAAAGAATTTCCGCTTATTTAAAAATAGTAATTAATCAGCATATTCTGCGTTGAATTATTCATTAAGTAGTATTGAGTCACAACGTTCTATTGTATTTTACATCATAAGAAGGTTTGTTAGATGTTTAATTGAAATTCCTATATTCCTTAATTTTTTTTTCAGTATTGGTTTAACCCAAACATCGGTATTACACAATACGAGTTCCATCTTTCGACACAAAGAGGAGGAATGTCAATATTTGAAACTTTGATGGAGAAAGTGATTCCTTTCATTGGATTACTTTTATAATATTAACGTTAAGTTTCTATATATGAAAACATTTCCAGGATTAATGAATGCGTTGTTTTTATTTCAAATAACTCTCTATCTAAAATATATCAATAAAAACTCATTCCACAAAAGTGTTACTTAGAAATTGATGACTTTCATTGATTATACTCCTCTAATGCATGTCGTAATTTATCTTTGTCAGCTATTCAACAAGGAATCTAAGAAACAATTTAGAAATAAATTGAGCTGATACCTTATTTTTGATATGGTCGAGAACTACTCAATTATTCTTCCGTTACATTTATAAATCATGATAAAAAAGTTAATAAAAGCTCAAATTATTACTGAAAAAAAACGTTAAGTTGACAATCAAATTGGATATGGACATATGCGCTGTAGACTAATTAGTTAGAAAGTGAGATATTGTACGTAAAATTACTTTTTCAATGTTAGTATACAATATCTTCCACAATGCGATATATCAATTTTTTGATAGTTCGAGGGTATTTTTTAACATAAGAACCGATAGTGCATTCTGCCAAGATCTCATTACATCGCTATATCGATTCACTTCTCTGTCAGCCTTGGTTGTATCTTTGGATGGCAGAAGTAAGGAGAAGTATCTCAAACGGGAGCTAAAAAGCTGAAAAACTGTCCAGCTGTATACGATAAATAACAGTTCCAAAACCTTTTGATTTGATATCATTGTTGACTTAAGTCCATTATAAAAAATTTTAACGGCTTGCGTTGTATCAAAAAATGTTGTGAATGTAACCTAAAATAAATATATCCAGATGCTAATGTGGAGCCAACTTTATTTAACACATTTCGACGGACAATTTTTCATTTACATAGATGATTTTCCTCATCTCTATCCTCCGTAGTTGTATCATAGTCTAGTCATCTTAGGCCAAATTAGGTGAATATCTCGGAAAATTGACATACCCAGTATATTACCACGGAAAGTTTTGAAGTCAGGTGTCAGAGGTCACAAAAATCGATTCTTTTTACATTCATTGCAAATACCTCGTTTCCTATGGGCTCAATGCTATTTGTATTCAACATTTCTTTATATTTTGAACTGTTTTCGAGATAGAGGGCGAAGAGCGCGTGGTCAGAGAATTATCTAAGGTCAATTGGTAGTCTCGATCAAAAACTCGTAATATTAAGTTTATAATTTATGGTTAAATGTATATTTATTATTGTTAAAATTAATAAAAATTTCGAAAACAAGTTCTAATTTCACTTCTTCATGAACTCTTTTTCTTCTTCTTCATAATCGTCTTCATCGTCTCTCTGCTGCAGAATTTCAATTTCCTCTTCATTACCGACTTCAAAAACATTCGTCTCCAAATAATTCATGATTTCTAGGCTAAAGGTTCTATCATCATTAATATCGGTCTGATATGGTTCAGCATTGAGACAAGTTCGTCCATTACACTGTCCGCAAGCTAAAGAGCACTGTTACGCCACTTTCCTGCATCAACATCTTGAGCTACAGCTACTTTTCCAGTTACTTATTATTGAGTGATTGGTATAGGTGGTAAAATAGTCATGATAGGTTTCAGACATTCATTAAGTATTTTCCAACACCATACCTGGAGTTCTAAATCATTTCCTAACCAAGTTTGACTTGACGTTTAGTGCATAACGGAGATGACCGATACTATCACAGATTTCTGAGCAACATAAACTGCTAATAAGGTTCGCATGCCACTCTCAAATAATCTCTGAACCGTACAGTTTTCTTCTTCAAATGCTGCATCAAGTTTAAGGATCTAAATGAGATGAACTTAATTATTTTTTACTTCAAATGCTGTTAGTATAGTTGTCCTTTAGTAATTATCGAAAGAGATTTTATGAATTATTAGAAAAAAAGATTGGATTTAATCTAAAAATTGATAATTATAAATAGTGCAATGAAATATAACCTAATATTACGAGTTTTTGATCGGGACTACCAGTTGACCTCAGATAATTCTCTGATCGCGCGCTATACGCCCTTTATCTCGAAAACATTTGTAGGTATAAAAAAATGTTAAACACGAAAGTTATAGAGAATTAAATTCCCTACAATATTGATAAAAAATACAAATATAATTAAACCCAAAAAAACGTGATATTTGCAAAAAATATAAAAAGAATTGATTTTTGTGAATTTTGACCCCTGACTTCAAAACTTACGACAATCCTATTTTATGTGAATTTTGAGAACAGTTTCAGGATGCCAAAATACAAGTTTTTACGTGGTAATATACTGGGTATGTCAATTTTCCAAGGTCAACTTCCTATAATGACTGGAATATCATTAAACTGCTTTGGACAATCAGTAATCACGTCGTCTGCGAATTTCGTTCAGTCTTCTCTCTTTGCTCGTTACCTTTTACATGAGCTTCGTGACCTTTTTGGAATGTCTTTATTTCCTTTTTTTTAATGTCAACTTCCATATCTCTATCTTCAGCATTGTGTAACGTTACGTGAACAAACCATCTACTTATTTTTCCCTATACTTCTCCCGTCACTATAAGCCTGTCAATATTGGCATCTTGTCATCTAGATATGTGCCCAAAATATTGCAACACTTCTGGTGGTTATGTTTTATACGGCTTCGGTTTTTTATGATTTCATTGAGGCCTTCGATTGTGTTGATGATGATTCTGATTAACAAACTAGAGTATCATGGCAATCTAGGTGTTCCATTAAAATGATTTGTATCTTATCTTTACGAGCTAATGGTAAAGTTTTGAGTGATTTACCAGCTGGCAGCAGAACCTTAGATCCAATTCTTCTTTTGGTGTACATTAATAATATCACAGATTTAGAAAATAATGGTAAATTCACTTTATTTGCGTTTGACATCACTGTAACCTGGAGTGGTCCAGATGTAGAAGCTTTAAATTGTACCATGGGCAAAGATCTCATTACTATCAAGTCCTGGTGTGATGCGAATGTGATCTGGTCTGCTTAAACTCTGACAAACTTTGGTTTTATCCTAAAAAGGAGTTTCGTAACCTCCAAACCTCAAAAACCACTTAATACGATCATATGGTCTACATATTTATGGTGCCTTTCAATGATCTGTACATGTAAAGACTTTGAGTCAATCCGTTTGTTTGAGTCGCAAACACTTTCACAACTCAACTAAGAGACCCATTCATACTTACTAGAAGAAAAAAATTGAACATTTACTTAACAATACCCACTTCTGATCTAGTAAAAATTCCATTATATTCAATGCCAAATTATCCAATCAGCTACCTTCAGAATTAAAAATACATTTGATAAGTTCTGGAGATTGACAAAGGCATTTCTGCTTGAAAGACCTTAATATATATGCACTCGTTAGCTCTAATTCTCCACGATTCTGGGTGGTATGAGAACATTCGAACCAGATTCATTCAAGTGTTTTTCGTTATGTATGATGAGCTTCTCCATATTTTAGTAAGTAAAATGTTTTTAAATTACGATTATGGATGATGGATGTACGTCAAAGTTGAGGGTCTTAAAAGAATGAAGGTCTATGGCCATAGTTAAGAACTATTTGGATCTTCTAGTTTGATGAATCCAGACATAACATATGTTATATGAGTTTTAGTAGTTTATTACATTGTTACTGACAAAAAATTTTGCAAGATGGGTACCGGAAATGTTGACAAAAGAACATAACGAATGGCACATTTTTGGCAGCACAAAGTTGTGAGTTACCCTGTAACTTGTGATAAAATTCCAGAGAGTAATCGTGAATCTATTTACATGACCACCAAAATTCAAACAAGAGATTTAGGCACGAAAAATAATAACCACAGTTTTTTGGACTGTTAGACTTTAGGTCAAGAGAAATGACGATGAATACTGAGAGATATTGTGAAAGATTAATAAAGATTGTGCACGCTACGGTCTGAGTTTGTCGCAAAAACAAATAACAAACCATCATCTGTTTTTGAAGTTTTCTTGGTATAAAACGCTTGAAAAATATTTTGAAATTTCTGGAATCGTCGGTTATATCTATACTTAGCACACTGCATACGCTACCACTACACCAACTCTCACAATTACACGTCTCTGAAGACGATAACTTTGTTAACAAAACACGCGCCATGATAATAGTGAGTGTTGGTGTTGTTCTAGAGTAAAAAGTATGTTCTAGATGATGATAATTTGAACAGCTTTACTAACTGATAAACTGGTACATGATATATTTTTGAATATTAATGGGGACTATACCGAGAAAAATTATACGTATAATAATTTTATCCCACTATTTTATTAAACGATTTTACTTGGAAAAATACTCTTGTAGAAACAAAGTAACACCAAAGCTATCTTTACTACAATCATATCTTTCATACAATTTATTTAATCGACAAGAGTTTAAAGTGATGTCCATAGACAGTATATCCTCTAGAAATAGCTAGTGGTCTTATGTTCTTTACTCAAATCCACATTTCTCGCAAAACCCCTATTTAATCTTGATTCATCCGAATGCCTTCAACGTTTGGGAAGTTTTAGATTACAATCCTAAGTTTTAGGTTCCAAAAGGGATTTCTACGTACCAGGTGGAAGCGATACTTAATTTCAAATCCTTGAAGATTAATTTAATAATGCATTTTAGCCTTTGTATATTTTCAAGTTTCTCTGAGTTGGAACTCTAATCTAGCAAAATAAATATGAAATTAGTTATCAGAATGAGATGTTGAACACGCATTAGGGGTATGTATATGCAAACGGCAAAACTAATTAAAATATGTGAACAGTTTTCCTCTTCGCGAGGAACAGTGTTTAATTCGTATGTACAAATTTTTGAGGTGAGGACGAACTTCATCATGCTTGAAGTTTTAGGAAAATTGGTAAACAAAGATAGTCGAACGATCCAAGATAAAATCGAAAAGACTTTGGGGGATTGAATCGGCAGCTAAATGTACAAAAGTTAAAAACCATCTACGTGACTGCATTCTTTTAGAAAAATGGTTATATATAAAAAACGGCCTTCGTTTGTGATTATTGATTGGCAACACCGAGAAGAAACTCTTGTCTCCAAAACCTCAGGGAATAGGTTGTTTTAACTAATAAAGAATTATTTTTAGCAACAGCCAACAAAGTTAAAATGGTAATTCTAGTCGTCTAGGTCCAATAGGCACTACCAGAGGAAGAATACTGGCATGACGACAATGATTCTGCTCAGAGTACTACAAGAACTACCGATTCATTTGGTGAACAAGAAATTAAATTATTTTTTTTTTATTTCCGACTACTCTAAGTCTTGGATATACCAACGATCTAATAAACTTTCTCAAAATAATCTTTTCGTTCCTTAGTATCGTATAATTTTAAGTATGACCCTCGTATACTTCATAACGTAGAAGCTAAATTTTCATCCGTTTCTACGTAGATTGGTAGTTCTTATTACAGCTCCTAAGAATATTATTAGGTATTCTTGAAACTCACGGTGCTGTTTGCGTTTGAGTTTTATTTTTGATTAGTTAGATAACGTGAGGAATGGGTGACAAATCGTGCGATTCATCACGTGATTTAATTCATTATTATACTATTCACTCTACCTTAGGAACTGTCATTGCTTAGATTGACCGATTGGCTTTAATACCGCCGTTAAAACTAAGATACAACACCTTATATCGTTTGACGCAACTACCCGCCCTCCTTAGGTGTCACCTTAACTATTCTGTTCAAAGTAAAATAGATGAAGTTCGTGGAATTTCCTCAGAAATTCCTTCTCAATTGGTAGATCGGGTACCTTGGTACTTGTATGCATTCGTATTTGTATGGTTGATAAACAGAAGTCGGTTTATTAAATTGGGATCATTTTGTTAAAAAATAACAAATATTTTATCTTTGTTACGTTGCTCTTCCATGATAAGAAAATATTAATTATCCTAGCGCAACACAATCGGATTTGCGAATGCGCGAGCGGACTTGTCAGCATCTTAAGTCTTATTTTGATAACAAATTAAAAATTTTTTAAATCATGCACAAGATTACGCAGTTACTGTAGGTGTATGGTTTATATTTTTTATTTTATGTTTGGCAGAAATCTCAAATTTTGAGCAGTAGAACGTAAAATCAAATTTCTCTTGTTTAAACCAGTAGTTGATACAATTTTGAAGATTGAAAATTATTAATAATACATCCTTAATAAGCTCCAAGTAATGATCTCTTCAGTAAGAAACCCACAAATCTTTATAAGATTAACTAAACATTTTTGCAATTCCTCGTAGAAGCTTAAATAAGTTATTAAAAGGTAATAACACATCGATATAGATTCATACTTTTCTTTCAATATATAAATTAAATGAAATGAATCGCCTGAAAGTAAAATTAATCCTAAAAATTTGATATATATTAAGTGTCAAATGTGAAAGACATTAAGCACACTGAGCCACGAAAGTATGTATTTGTGCAAAAACTAATCATTTGCACGTGAAAATTATAGTGCATATTAAATTAATTACGAAAGGACCCGTGCTGCTCCGCAGTGATGACTATGTGAATTATTATAGCTTCGTCATAAAATCAAACGATACGATGTCGTCAAAAGGATACAAAAAGTATCAGGCCACAACCAAAAAATCAGCCATCATGTTGAATGTCCGCGCTTAACTCAATCCCCCAGACTCAACCAATTCACTCATATTATATCTCAAAAGAGAGAGCTTTATGTACTGAGTATTTTTAGACCAAAACGAAAAACTTATCTCAATGAGAACTTTGGATACGAGAAAAGAAACATCGGAAATGAACGGGAAGAAATCATGATTGAGTATAACTTAAAAAGGACATAAGTTGCTTGGTAACAAATGAATTCCGTGCAGTAAAAAAAATGAAGGAAATCGGCCGGATGGGGTCCATCAGATTTTTATAATTTCTATTAATACATAGATTGTAGTGAGTTTTGTGTAGAATGTAAGAAATAAAAAAAATATTTTGAGTATATAAGTGTTTCAAGTTGAAAAATTATTTGAGTTAAATACCTCAAATTGCGAGATGGCAGATTCACTCTCAAACAAACAAACAACGAAGCAAAGTAATGAAAAAGAAGGAATACAGTCTAAAATACGTATCTTGATTACACAAAGAAGGGATATGAATGTGTATTTAAGATATAATGTAATACAGTTTTATCCATAATATAATAATGAATAAATAACATATATAAATACTAGTTTTAGGAAGCACGCGTGTATAGTAATTTCCTCTGCAGGATTATGGTGTTGTAAGGGTTTTTTTAAAGATAACTATGTCATTGTAAATGTGTATTAATATATGTAGGTGATCGATGTAAGTTTGGTAATAATAATTAATAAAAATTTCTCACTGGCTCAATAGAACTTCCAGTATACGATCACACATATAACACAATCCACTTTCATTTTATTAGATTATACAAAATAATCTCATCGTGTATTCAATTACAATAGCCATTTGTTGACTTTTGGTAAGATATTTTGGTACATGGGTGATTCCATTATAACTGTGATATTCAATGTCCTGTATTGTTTTTTTGTACTAGTCATTAATTAATAATCAATTAATAAAAATTTTGTGTTAATTGAATAATTCTTAAGATATTTAAACATTATTTTTATACAATATAACTTGCCACTTAAAGAAAACTTATACTACATCACTTGAATGTCAGTACCGTGTCATGTCCATTCCTAGAATTTACCGATAAATTATTAATTTTTTTTGTCGTAACAAATGATTTAAACTAATTACCTTATAAATTCTAATGTTTATGATCAAACTGAGGAAAATTGATGCACTTGTTGTTTAATATCTTAAGTTACCATGTCAGTACCGTGTCATGTCCATTCCTAGAATTTACCGATAAATTATTAATTTTTTTTGTCGTAACAAATGATTTAAACTAATTACCTTATAAATTCTAATGTTTATGATCAAACTGAGGAAAATTGATGCACTTGTTGTTTAATATCTTAAGTTACCATGTCAGTACCGTGGATAAATGAGTCAGTACCGTGGAACTCAAAATCCGACATTTGTGTCTTGCTCGTGATACTTTGAAGTTGTAGTAAATTCCTCTTAGAGTTTTATTTTTACAGTAAAATAGATGAATAATATGCATAAAAAAGTTAGAAAAGTTAAATTTTAAAATCTTGAAATTTTGAATACAAAAAATCACAGTTAGAACGGAATCACCCACATATTCGTTTCCAAATGACGAAAACCAAATTTGAAGCGATTTGGATATTTATATAGATCATTTTTTCAAGTCATCTATTTTATATTTATTGAAGTTTAGCATAACATACATATATCGAATAGCGATGAATACTGTCTGAAGTTTTTCGTATAATATACCTTGTTTATATTCAAATTTATGGCAATACACGTTGTTTTTATATGAATAATATATTCAAATACCAATTGGTATGTATTATATCCTAAAATAACTTTCCTTTCCTTTAATACAGTCTCTTTTTCATAAGCGATTAACATCTTTCATCACCGTTTCATTTTTTGATTCTCTAATTGTACTGGAAAATAGAATCAACGAAACCAACATGATTGTCGTTAATCAATAAAATGATATTAATGAAACTGCATGGGATATTTACACGACTATATACTAGAAGACAATTTCATAAAAAAATAATAATGTTCAGATAAACGTGCTTTATTTTAACTATTAATTTTAAATTTGGAATGATTGTTTAAAAGGTTGTCAGTTCGATATGCCACAAAGGTATTTAAAACGAATACTAAGTACACATATAACACGCAAATGTCTATTGCTATTGCGACGATTGGCAGGAACAAGTACGGACAAAGCGGCTATAATGCTATTTTGGCGTGTCCGGCAAAACCCGTGAGACTATATGAGTTACAATCCTCCTTTTTCAGTCTAGGACCAATTTTTTTGCAATACACCAATCAATATAAACCTTTTGTATGAAAAATATACATTTTTACCTTATATAAACTGCGCTTCGGCGAAAATGGGCCACCGCATATATTTGCTAAATCATCAATAGTTACTAATTTCTCATTTATTAATTCAGTAAAATGTGCTGTCACACCGGCCCTGTACAAAAGAGAAGTAACTTCTCGGAACCAAGGAACAATACAATAATTGTTAGTTACTGGTCAAACACCAATCGCTTGAATGAAAATTTCGACTACTTCATGTACGTTTATTGTGATTTAAAACGTTTGCGTTGTAACATTTCAAGTGATTTAAAGTTTTAGACGATCTTTGTACTAAAGTAGCCTCTATAGATTTGAGTTTGGTTCTTAACATGAATGAAAAATATCGGAGAGCTGTTGAGATTTTAATATTGCTGGATATTGGTTAGTCGTTCAAAAATACAAAGAGCTCATCGGCGTTTTCTGGCGACTGGCTCTCACCATCAATAGCCCGGTACGAGTGGAAAACGAAAAACAACAGCTTGAATGGATCGCTGTCTCACGATTTCTGCACTGCAAGACCGAACGCAAACCGCTAAAATGCTCCAAAGCGGCCTTCAACAAGCTCACGGAATAGCAGTCAGCACTGTTCGACGAAGGTTCAAAGAACGTGGTTTGACAGCTTGCAGTCCAGCTAGAGGACCCTTGCTTACTGCAGCTCATAGAAGACGCAGACTTGATTTTGCTCGTGAACTGGACAGTGGACGACTGGACAAAGGTATTGTTCACGGATGAGTGTAGAATATGTCTGTATGGCAACGATAGCAGAAATAGGGTGTATAGAGTATGCTACCTGTACTCGATTACCACGGACTGCGTATGGAGGTGGCTCAGTAATGTTTTGGACAGGTATTTCTTTTGAGACACACACGGGTCTTGTCGTGATTTACAGAGACGCAGTAACAGCACGACGATATGTTTGAGAGATCCTAGAAGATTATGTACTACCATATGCTGAATTTGTTGGTAATGGTTTCCTGCACGATAATGCTCGACCGAACACTGCAAGAATGGTAAAGGAGTACCTTGAAGAGGTTGGTATTGCAAAAATGGACTGGCCCGCTCAAAGCACCGAACTCAATTCTATTGAGCATATTTGGTACCAGCTCAAAAGACGTGTAAAACATCGCATAGCTGCACCATCAACACGTGAAGAGCTCTGATTGGATCTGAATGAGGAATGGACCAATTTTCTTCAAGCAAACATTCAGAATGTCTTGCGTTCTATTCCCACTCACATGAAAATTGTCATCCAGTATCGAGGCGGCAATACGTCTTTTGAAAAAATAAGCCCCGTCACTTTTTGTGTGTGCTTTGTTCAATTATTGTACTGTCTGAACTGAAAGTGTTGTTTCTTAATGAGTGATACTTAATTTCTAATCGTAACCCATATAAACATCATATTACATGCTAAAAGCAATTTTTAGGGTGGCCCCTTTTTCGCTGACATGCGGTATATTTTCAGTTATAACTTTTTTATTTATTTTTAATGTGCTCAGTTACTATGGTCACTTGCATAGGAGCGATTATTATTATAATTTTCTTCAAGTTTTCACTTTTTAGATCTTTTAAAATGTTTTTCTTGATATTAGGTCTTTTTTGATAATAAAAAACAGGTAAAAATAGAAGTCTCGACCTTGTCGACGTGTCTTATATCTGTCGCAGGTATTTTGTCAAAACCGTGGAATTACAATTTTACTGGTAATATCATAATTATATAGTAGATTGTCAATCGACTTCTTCAAATCTCACAATTTAACGGACTCGTTTTAGTGTAGTCATTAGAATAAGTCTCTTTCTGATTATCAATTTTGCAATCATAACTTCCAGTTCTTTCACTCATAATATGCTTAGATATTATGATTTCACTATAGTGTCCACTGGAATTACGAATCTAAAATGAGGCCGCTAAATTGTACAAAATGAGGTCGATTCACAAACTATCAATTAATTATAATATCACTAGTGAAATTGTAAATGTCACGACTTTGACAGTATAACTGCGACATATATAGAATCATTAACAACATGAAGGTATAATTGTTCTTTAATTTATGGGAGTGTTCACATCTTTAAGGAATGGAAGTAGGAAGTAATTTGTTCAGGATGTTTTTGTGATTAGGATCAAACTGACGTCGGCTCCACACATTGAGGCCAGCGTTTGGGCAAACAGCATTCGTTCTATGTGTGGATGAACAAAATAGGGTTGACGCTAATGTTTAAAGTCTTTGGCGCTCGAATTGGCAGTTAACCAAAAGATCAAAGGGATTTGTCTCGTCTTTATTCTTGCCGACAACACATTAGTTTGAAGTTCAGTCTTATTTGAGTTCAAACGAATTATTATTAAAAATGGGTTCGTGTTGAACAAATGAATTAGTATTGGAGTTTCTAGAACTATATCAAGTGCAACTGATTCTTTGGATTCCCCGAAATTCTTAACATAAAAGTTGCCATGAACTGTTTGAAATTGCCACGATAAGGAGAAAGTTACTGATGTTTATTTATAGACTACACAAGCCTAGATATCTCAACATTGGCCTGATGTAGAAAGTAATGACCTTGGCGCAAATATGTGACACTCTATTAGAACGCTCCTCGAACGCAGTTAAGTTGGTCCACACATTGGGCCCAACGTAGGCCTACATTGGAACTACAAATGGGTCTGGAAGAAGAAATCATAAGATATCCATGGGTATGTCTTAAGAGGCTGATTCTTACTCTTCGTACAGTGGTTAAATGTTATCTCGAGATACCTACAAGTTACTTGGCTACGGTGTTGTACGCAGTGTAAGGAATTATTAACGGTATTCAAGTTTTGTTGCCACATTACTATTGTTTTTATTTTAAAGAGACATTTTAGGTCCTTATATATAGTTATATAATCGTTGGTTATGTACGTTGAACCATTTTTTGCCTGTTGATCTGATAGTTCGTCACCTACGATCCCAATGTGGAAATGTAATCAAATGTTATGGGATGCGGGAAGCTGATAGGAGTCATACATAGATTGGTCAAAGAATAGATGAATTTGGAGCGAGTGAGTCTGTATATACTGCGACGAGCTTATAAGAAAGAGTATTGAAACTGATGGTTTGTAGTATACTAAATAGTTCGCCTGAATGAACACTGTGCAGCCTATTTCTGTTTCTTTCTTGGATCGATACTTATATAAAATTAAATCAAAGTTACAACCAGTTATTATTATTTCAAAGGCTTTTTTAATGAATTGTTTGGATGGTCAGTGTTTGTCGTATCCCGTAAGGGAGGTTAATAGGCAATGAAAGTTAATAAGAAGAGGCTTTGTTTGTAAAAGATCTAGGACGTTGAGAAGCTGTGAAAAAATAAATGGGATGGATTTTGTTACTGGAATGATAGTAATTTATAACTATTACTACGTGGTATTACAGTTATATAGTGTTTTCGATTCACTTTGCCTATCGATGGTCAGGAAATTTCTTTTTTTCACTAAATAATGAAGATTTTATTCTAAATGGATAGGAATGAGGGCCAAAAATATCAAAGTTCAGTTGAAGTAATGCGGACAGTAAAATTACAACATATTTATCATACAAATAAGTATATATTAACAAATTTATTTCTTTGTACCAGAAGATATATTTGTCTTTTTCCAATTACCAAAACAATACGACGTGGAGAAAATCGAGAACTAATATACTAGAAGCAGCGAAAAATGCGGAATGATAAGGTAAAGGGAAAATTAAGAATTAGTTCTAAAAATAAATAAAAAGATTGGACAGAAGAAATCGTATTTGAAGTAGAGATCCAACGCTCATATAATAATTATAAATCTGTAAGAAACCGGACATCTCGTATGATATTTTCGTAAGACACAAGAAAATATACTACATTGAAAGAACCAATAAAAATGTGTGTACATAAAATAATTACGTCCGAAGAAAAGGAAATCAAAAGGAAATCAATTTGAAAAACTTTATAGCCCATTACAAATCAACTTTTCAAGAAACGAAGTATATAATGTGGACGAAAACATTAACTAATCCCAATTTTAGACCATATCTATAAAGAAAATATAGAAATTGGCAGCAAAATTAGGAATGAAGAAGCTCCTGACTATTAAAAAACAACAAATGAAATAATAAACGATGGAAGTGATATATTACAGATTCTCCTTAAAAAAATATATCATCCGAATGGAATGAACTCTCAAGGTAGTGCAGTACAAAATTTGTCTTTGAAAATGTAAATAGTCACCAAAATTTATAGAAAACAGCAAAGATTCAGAAGCAACTATTGAGGCCCAATTTATTCTACGATCTTAGTTCTAAAAAGAAATAAAAAGATTGGACAGAAGAAATCGTATTTGAAGTAGAGATCCAATACTCATATAATAATTATAAATCTGTAAGAAACCGGGTCTACGATAATATTCAAAGAGATTTTCAAACAACATCTCGTATGATATGTTCGTAAGACACAAGAAAATATACTACATTGAAAGAACCAATAAAAATGTGTGTACATAAAATAATTACGTCCGAAGAAAATGGAATCAATTTGAAAAACTTTATAGCCTATTACAAATCAACTTTTCATGACACGAAGTACATAATGTGGACGAAAACATTAACCAATCCCAATTTTAGACCATATCTATAAAGAAAATAAAGAAATTGGCAGCAAAATTAAAGAATGAAAAAGCTGCAGGCTATTAAAAACAACAAATGAAATAATAAACGATGGAGGTGATATATTACAGATTCTCCTTAAAAAAATATATCATCCGAATGGAATGAAAATATGCTATTCTCTATTTTTCGAAAAGAGAAAAAACAGATCCTCAAACTATCAAGGATAGTGCTGTACAAAATTTGTCTTTGAAAAATGTTAACAGTCCACCAAAATTTGTAGAGAACAGCAAAGATTCAGAAGCAAGGATTAAGGTTTAATTTATTTTACGATCTTACCCAGACATATCAATCAACTATGGTTATAACCCCCCAACAAAAAAATGAGAACCCACTCGAAGTTAATAACAATAAGGGGTGAAGGAAATATGTGGTAGAGGAGAAAGTAAGGTCATGAAAGAGGAAAAGGGAGTGGAGAGTCTTGGACAAAATGTTGAATACAATTTAGTGAACATTGCTAATAAGAAATGAAAAACATACCTTGACCACTGTACTACATATAAGATAGTAAAGCTGGTTATCATCATCTCAACTGTTCCTGTGGAGCTCCTAAAGAAAGATTTAGTCCTAGCGTATGGAGACGAAGTACTTCAATAGAGGCCCCGTTCGATATTTCAGTCAGTGTTTATAATAGTATTAAAGGTGGTTTTATATGAATATGCAAACTCTCACGTTCAATTAATTTCTCGAATTTGTCTATCGCCTACGACACAAAACTTTCATAGGGCTCTATAAATTGTAGGAAGCTTTTTATAACTTAAAGAAACTGTATCCGAAATTTTCCAATTAATCTTGGATTATGATATTATTAATGGATATATTAAATCTAAAATAATCGCTTCTAATACAAGTTTCAAGTAACGCCGATAAGTATATTCCAGCTTAAATTTTAACGATAAATTTGGAAATATATCAATAAATAATTCAGGTTTGATAGCATTATTAAAATATTAATTATACCAAGAAATCGTTCTTGCCCATATGAATTGACTTTTAAAGAAATACGCGGATTTTGAAGGTGAAAATTTTGTTTATACAGATTTTCAAAAGATTTTTGTTGCCGAATTGGTCCTAAACTAATATTTGAGAATAGTTTCTCCTACAGCCGGAATAACACGGGCCGAGAATTTCAAAATGTGCGGCTTCACAACAAGAAAACACTTAAATATATCATAATATAATATGTTGATAAACTCGAAATTGCCAGTCCTAACAAATATCTAAAATACTACTACTTTACAACCGAATCCTGGGTCTAGGCGAGAATATACCAAAGATTACAACTCGATTTTGCAATTTTGATTAGATTTAACTTCTCTAAAACAGTTTATAAGAAATTTAAAAAAAAAAGATAACACTGCGACAATTATTTCAGAGATCTACAAAAATATGTTTACATTTTTTACTTTACTTAACATCAATAGTTTTCACACACTTTTTTCTAAAAGTAATTAAGTTGTTTCGAGCAATTTTCAGAGGACTTTACTGAAACCATTGATACATGAAATTAGTGAAAAATTACGTAAATATTTTATTGTACTCATGTTATATATTTGTTTGCTTTGGAAATCCTACAAAAAATCTTATTAATGTGCCTCAAAAATTAGAGTGGTTGCTTATTAAATACTAGCTGATTCAATAAACATACTAAATATAAAAAAAAATATATTATACTCGAAATGTATGATATATAGTAGATGAATATGAATATGAATAATAAAAAGAAGTTATTAACAAAATGGTTAAGATAAAGGTATTATTTGGGACGGTTATTTTATGAAATACGTCTAGAAAGCAACCTTACGTCATGAAAAATAGTATATGCAGGTAAATAAGGTCTCGTCTTGTATACACTTATTTGCTGATAACTAGGAGCTAATTTGAAAATAAAGGGGACTCAAAAATTACAGTACACCGGCGACAGCGGTGATTCCACTATAAAACGTTAGAAAGTTAAGGTAAGGTAGCACAAGGCCCAACAGTCAAGCAGCCGAATTCAATGCTTTAGAACAAAAATATTAAAAGAAAAGTATCATCCATTACACAATAATAGGAATAACATAGGCTATGTGCCATTGAAAAAGAAGTAGCAAAAAATCATGATTAGACCATGTAGGAAACGATCATATCATGACCGGAATTTAATGTAATCGAATCAGATGATACAATCACTTCAAGGAAGACCGAAAAATATCAGATAAAGAATTTTCCAGGAAAATAAAAACGTGGCAGACCATCGCATAGTCGGAATAAAGACGTGGAAGAGGAAAAGCCGTGGTCTAGATGAGGGATATTAATTGAATAGAAATTTGTTAACGTCAAGAAGCTGTAGAAGACTGGTCTTCTAGTAATTAAACTTTAAATAATATTATGTGCATTGGGATCTTCTGCGAGGATGAAAGAATTGAATAATTGCTCGATCGGACTAGATCAATCAGCTACTGTGAAATAATAAAGTGAATATATTAGCTGTACGCCCTTATTTTCTTTAAACGCCCTATATTAATTTTTCTAGTGGAAACTAAAAACCACGAATCTGATAAAATCCCTGCGAGTGTTACTAAAAAACTAAAAAATACTAATGTAAGGTTTGTTTCTTGTAAGATGCCTGGAGAATTGCTGAATTTGTTCTTGTGAAAGTAGTACCAGTAGTAGAGCGACAGCTGATATTTATTGCTATTTTGAAATATGAGAAAGTATATTTATAAACTGGAATAAGTTTTTCTAAAACGATAGAAAATTTGAATCTGAAAACAAAAATGTTTTATATAAAAGTATACTGGGAAATAGAGGTAAGACTTTTGAAAATTAGATGTATGCTCATACATCCTCAAAAGTCTTACCAAGTTTAGTTATCAATGTTGTGATAATATCAACAAATTTTCACGGCTCTCTTTGTTAAAAGGTTTGTTTTAATTACGAAATGTTCCAATATAAGCTTAAATTCCCCGTAGCTCAATAAAAATAACACTTTATGCCATTTCTTAAGTCTCCGGATTGAAACCATTAACTTTATATATCAAATCAATTATGAACATCTTTGAATTAAATTTGCTCGATTATCATTACTTTTAGAAAATGTAGTACGTTCTTTATATTAGGTGAAGTAGACTTCGCAAATAGAACGTTTATTAGAACTTGTAACCTTACAAATGAAAAAACAATTCAACAAAATTTTATAAATTATACGTACAACTTATTTTACTTCAAGTTACTATTCAGATAAAATTGTTTAATAATAAAATATCATTAACTTATTCTATTTCCAATTGTTGATACTATGACTCATTCTAGTGAGGATTAAAACTGTCTCATAATATATCAAGTATATAGGGAGGCATTCGGTGGATTAAAAAGAAGGAAAAATTTATGCAGTGTCAGTCTGCAGTTAGATAAATAGGGTGAGTCATAATATCAGCATCGGCTACCACTCGATCAATGTCTAGTGGATATATAGGGGTAGAAATATGATTTAATTCAATGAGACATTCACATGAAACCATTTTGTGCACGGAAACTAGTAGAACTACTGTTCAAAGTAAAATAAGCTGACGGCGTTCAACATGAGCTAAATACTTTTCAACAATCAGAAAAATTACAGGATGTTCTAAGAAGAATAATTGCCTCGTCAACATTATATGAGAAATATATCTGTAAAATTTGCAATAAGTATTTATTTAATCGGTTTTGATTTTTTAGCAAATATTTAATTCATATATAGTACAAAAGAATATAAGAAATTAATTTGATAGAAAAAAGTTGCGTATTTAAAATGCGAAAGTACCGCTTATCATCTTTCTTCAGTTGAAGTTTTCTTAAAAATAGAAAAGCTGTCTCTTACATAATTAATATAAATTAAGAAACAAAATTTCTATTGGAAATTGTTTGATATTTTGTATTCTATAATGTCTACAGTAAATTAAAAAATAAGAAACATAATAATTAGAATAAAAAAATTATTGATTTTAAGAGCAAAGTACAACACAGAAAACAAGTATTTCTAGGAATCTCGTCATTAAAAAATAAATAGAATTATGAACGATTAACAATACTCAAAATATTATCACGCCAAAAATGTCTCATGCAGTTTAATTGTTTATGGAAATGTTTATTTTAAACAGCATTTTTGTAAAACTAATACATAATTCCTATTTAGTACAAATGTCATTAGTGGCACAATTTTTTTGTAGTATATAGTTCGTCAAGTAAATTATTTGATCGGTATTTTCCTTTATTGGTATATGCTAATTTTGAAAATTTCCTGTAGTTGTAAATATTTGGATGTACTTTGATAAATGATTTTTTTGTAATTATTTTTGACATTTTGATCTAATTTCCGTCTTCATCAAAATATAAGTCTAATGATTATGAGCATCAGATCACCTACCTTGGAATTTATAAAATAGAATTATAAATTTTTGCTAATTTTTATGAATATGAATCTTGTCTACTTTTTATCTTTTTCTTATAATTGATTTTGCTTGAAAGATTTTCATAATTAAATAAACATTGCTATTTCATGGTTTTTATTGTAATAATGAGCTCTTAATCTATTTTCTAAATATTGAGATGTCTGTCCTACGTAAACAGCAGTTCGTCAAGTAAATTATTTGATCGGTATTTTCCTTTATTGGTATATGCTCATTTTGAAAATTTCCTGTAGTTGTAACTGATATTTGAATGTACTTTAATAAATGATATTTTTGTATTGATATTTTTGTAATTATTTCTGACGTTTTGATCTAATTTCGGTCTTTATCAAAGTATAAGTCTGATAATTATATGCATCAGATTACCTACCTTGAAATTTATAAAATAGAATTATAAATTTTTGCTAATTTTTATGAATATGAATCTTGTCTACTTTTTATCTTTTTCTTATAATTGATTTTGCTTGAAAGATTTTTATAATTAAATAAACATTGCTATTTCATGACTTTTATTTTAATGATGACCTCTTAATCTATTTTCTAAATATTGAGATGTCTGTCCTATGTAAACAGCATCACAATTATTACAAAGAGCCACATATATTATATTATTTCTATTATTGTATGGGGTTTAAGAATTTAGACTCCTGATATATTTTGGTAATGTGTTATATCTTTTAAAAAATGGATTAAGAAGTCACCAATAGGATAAAAATGCGTTAAGAAATCATGAAATAGAAAAATACATTTAGTGATAAAAATTCAAATAGCCTTGAATACAAGAAGAAGAGAATTTTTAGAAATCGTTCATCTAAAAAGAAATGAGAAATCTATCAATGGTAAATATATCTAAACAATTTTAGCAAACTATTTTATTTTATCAATTTCAATGTAACTACATATAAATAATTAATTGGTAGTTGCTCATTCTTTGTATATTGGAATATATAAAAAATGATATTAATGGGTAAATACAGTTTGAATGGTTCAATGAGATTGTATTTTGATATTCATATAGTTATCAAATACCCAAATTAGGTTCAGAAAAAAATAAAATCTAAATTATTTAATCATAATTATATAAATCTAAAAATTAAAAAATGAGAAATTTCACAGAATGCATACAACATCTTTTCATATTTCTATACATCTCTATTCATATTTAAATGTTGATTTCTTAATGCCCTCTTATAATAAATAAAGTAAGAATTATTAAGTTATGGCTTTCCTTGGATATAATCTAAAACTGGTGACCAGAAATTTGAATTCTTCTTAGTAACTAGAATTATTTCTTTTCAACTGTTTCTCTATCTCTTATGGTTCCCGTTTAATATTATTATCTATCCCAATTTGGGATAGGATATAAAAAGCAATCATTCTTATTTGGACAACCGGTGTATGTATTACTAAATAACAATTTTTTAAAATTAAAACATTTGGCACAATTTAAATCGATACTCTTTATTATTGTCAATTATCAATTGAGGCAAAATGGTAAACAACATGAAGTTTGGTTTGCAAAATCGAGCGAATGCTTAAATCTAAACTCCCAGGAATCATTACAACCATGAGGGCACGTACAAAGCACATAAAAATACATTATATTTATATAAAACGACTAGAATACAACGTAAGCAGTTATTTGGTCAGTGAATTTGCGGGCCAGGCTTTGTTTTCTTCTTAGAACTTTTGCAAGCTTTGGTCCGCCATATCCAGCCAACAAAGCAAGGAAATTTTTGGTGTAATTAGTACAGTCAATAAACTTACAACACATAGTATAATATTTTGGTGTTTTTTTCCACGAAAGGGTGTGTATGAAGAGCAGTTATTGCTGTCTCTATTGGCAATTTTTATCTTTTTGTTTCATGTATATTTAACCGTATCTAAGTCTGGCTTGAAATTTGTAGAATAGCTTCGACCACAGAAAGGAGATATAAATGATTCTACTGGTAAACTCATATCTAGTTTGCGATCTTTATCCTTACGAATATAGTAAAATACATATATTCGTAAGGAAACTAAACTTAGATAACAGTTCAATACTTGGTATTATTTGATTACTTTCAAACATTTTCAAAGATAAAGCTGATAAAAAAGGGGAACGAATAAAAATATATTTTTCTTGAAGGTCTTGTGTGGAAAATGCAAGAAAGTCCTTTTCATTTCTGCTTTATTTTCGATGTTAAGGTTAGTTTTTGTCGTAACGTTTTACGAGAATTAAATTGCAAATTTTTATCTAATCACATGACATTTAAATAGTTTTTATAACTAATTATTAGTTTGTTTG
Organism: Diorhabda carinulata; assembly: GCF_026250575.1. Classification (NCBI taxonomy): domain Eukaryota; kingdom Metazoa; phylum Arthropoda; class Insecta; order Coleoptera; family Chrysomelidae; genus Diorhabda; species Diorhabda carinulata. The sequence continues at coordinate 8,856,365 of NC_079471.1, forward strand.
GACAACCATAAATAGATGAAAGGTGTCAAAAATAAACCAAACATATTAAATGTCATAAGAAACGTTACAATTCAACTTACCTTCATTTGAGATATGTTATATAACTTGATGATTTTTGGACCTTGAAGACAGAGTTATAACAGATTACATATTGAGCATCAGTTGTTACACTGAAAATAGTTTATAAAAATAATTGTTTTTCTGTGCGAATCGCATTTTGATTTAGTTTTGATTTTTTTTACTTGGATTTTTAAAGAGTAAAAATTGCCAATGCCAAAACATTTAGTTCTAACCTTCTTTCAAGCGAAATCGATCCCTGGTTTAATACAACTTGTTTATTATAACAATTAAAAGAAAATAATGAAATTTTTTAACAAGTAAATATTTAATGAATAAATAATTTAAATTTGGCAAATACGACTAATTCTCTACATAATGGTAATGAATAATATTTTGGTGGAAATATTAAATGTTATTTGTTTTTTAGTTAGTGAGACAAAAATTAGAAAGAATCTGTTTAAAATTGGGAAAGTCGCTAAGTTTAAAGCGAGGCATCCCAACGTGATCCCATGGAAAAGCAGTTACAATAAATGCTTTGTTTGATGAGCCTTGTTGAGTTAGTGGATTTTATGGTAGACTATGAGTCTAACCGGAGCCGAGTACGATTATATGTTTACAGTAAATTCTATTGATCATTATAAGCCAAGAATTGAATATCATGTCCGAGTACTAATACAGAAATACTTGTTTAAGAGGGATTTCAGTAAAGACTTACTTGAATTTTCAAACTCAAACTGTTTATGACAACCAAGAGTAGTTCTAGTCCATTTTCAAGGTCGCGAAATAATTTGCAATGTATACAAATTTATGGAAGCAGAAAAAGAACAAGGTAACATACCTTTACCGTCTTCAGGGAAAGGTGAAGTTGGTATGAATAGGATAAAATCCGCTAGACTATAAATAAAACTTCATCTTCCAAAGGATCCGTGGGTATGGTATTTGGAAAAGAAATAATTAGCAGAATCTTTCATTCCTATGTAGCAGATTATATATGCCGTTAAGGAGAAAGCAGGAATTAATTCTATCGGCAGAATTGACAAATTAAGAAAATTAGTGAAAAAGATGGAATTTAATAGAAAACTTTTAATGGATATCGAAGCAAACCACTTAAGAAAATTGATAAATATATGAAAAAATCGCCAGAATAGTTAAAGTAAAAGTCTGATTATATCACATACTGTAGGTGCATCAAGTATTGTACGTTCATATTTGAATAATAAAAGAAAATAAGTAATTATCACGACGAAATGAATACCAAAAGCTTTATAGTAAATGGTTGATGGAAGAGTGGACTCTTAACGCTTTCAATAATGCAATTTTGTACTAGATAATTCTTTGGTGAAACCAATATCAAATTTTATGTGGAAGAAAGCTGTGATGCAAAAGTAACTAACAAAAAGAAACATAACTGATACTGAAACGAAATGTTTTTGTTATCAACAGACATCGACTCGCGTTTATCACCTTGCTATCCAAAATTGAATCCAATAGAAACCATATGGACACTAGTAACGAATGACATAGTTTGCAGCGACAATATTGGACACTGAAAGTGGATACCACTGAACAACGCGATTTAAACATTTGAAATCATTGTATAAAATTGGTACAAAGCATATTATCTAGGATATGCACTGATACTATTAGATATTTTCGAAAATAAAAATACGAACTCATTTCTCGAACGAATTCAAACCCAATAGCAACAATCGATGATAATTCTACTATAGCAATGAATTATAAAATTTACTACGTCAACTAGATTGCGACGATTCTTTTGATTATCAAAAATATTTATTTTCTTAAAAATAATCTCGAGGAGCGACTTTTCTCACGATATTGTAATTTTTATATAAAATTTCTTTTGTTAATTTGAGAGATGTATACTTTATAAAATGACATTCACTCTCGACGTTCCTAAAGCAAAATCGAAGGTGAAAGAATACATTTTTGCTCTTAATACAATTATCCGTTGAATGAACCGGGAGACAAGCCTGTTGAAACTCAGTGGAAAATACGTAGCCAGCTGAATAAGCCAACGACCAACAGCGCCGTTATATTGATCTGTTTGGGTGTTTCTTCCATGAATGACTCCTAGGGAGAAGTCCCCCTTCTATTACAATCTATACAGTGTTACCTCGTATCTGTATTAAGCTCTAAATCTAGGGATTTTCTTGAAAAAGTAAAAACAGATTTTAGTACAAGCTTGAGTTAGTGTTTTAGAGAGTTGTAACGTTTGTATTTTATGTTCTAATGTCGAGAATGACATTATTTATATTTAACAGAATATAAAGACTTCGAAGGATGACTACTATAGTAGTAATTATAGTCTCCCATAAACTACTATCGTACATTAAGCAAATTTGTTGCTACAATCAATAAGACATGTAGGAAATAGTCCTGTGACCATTTTCTATAATTTACAATTTTATCTAAAATTATTGAGTTGGCTGTTGGGGACTATAATAAGCTAATTACTAAAATTAAATTTTGTAAATTCTAATAAAACTACAAATAATTTGATTGATTAAGTACTGCTACATATTTAAGATGTAAGGACTAAGTAAAAATTAATTTTTTCTTATTAGAGCATTTTCTATTTTGATTTTAATCTTATTTTAATATTTGTGATGTAGGGGATCTATTGATTGATATAAATACGCAAATTGTCACTGTCTATATCATACTTTGATGAAGATTTAACCTTTCGTCGAGCACATTTAATCTATAAAATTAGTTGAATATATTTTGGTCTACCAAGTTTCCCAATCTTCCCAATTGCTTTCTAAGAGTTGAGACGCAAAACCTACAGAGGTAGTTGAATTCAAGGAGTGGTCGGTAATCCTTGGAAGAACTGAGAGGTTAGGACGGATATTGTGTTCATTGATTATAAGAGAATAAAATTTCTTGTGACGTGCACTCTATTTGATAATATTTACACCAGAAAAACTCAAGAACAATTGGCAGCCTACCATATTATTTGTAAATAATTAGATAAAATTTTCCCTATTATTTGGATCTGTAGATGACACAATTAGGAGCACTGCCATACAAAGTTGTTCCAAATATCGCTCAGTTGTTAAATTCCCATAAAAGAAAAATAGACCAATAAATTTCCCTACCCAAATATAATTTTTTCGGAGCACTGGGTATGTTTTGATTGAATCCAGTGGGGGTTTTCTCAAGCCCAGTAGCGAGAATTGTGTAGATTTACTGTACCACTTGAAGAAAAAGTCTTAAAATACTACGGTATTTAGATAATTTGGATATTCGTCACGATGTCTCATGAATATTTCACAAAATTCCTTTCTCAGGAGTTTGTAAACAAGTGGAACTTTATGTATGGGTATGTAACAGTTTTTATTTCTTCAAAAACTTTACTACAAACGACTGACCAATATTTTATTGCAAGGCAATTTTTGTTGCGTTGTCTTCTATCGACAGGAAAATATAAAAATTTGCATCGTTGCTTATTCCTGGTCTCGTTAAATGAAACTTATGCTTCAAGTAACCTACCATCATTAAAACTTATATCCTCTCTTTTCCGGTTAAGGGAACCATAATAAAAAAGGAACTTGATCTCTCAGATGAATTGCGTCCATTCAGGTTACAAATCATATTGCGTGTGACAGAGGATTAAAGAAAAGTCGAAATTATTAAAAAAACAAAAATTTTAAAACAGAAGAGACCTAAAATCAAGAGCATTTAGATGCATTAATATATCGAAAGGTCTAAGAAATAAGAAATTAAAGAAATATTTTGATTTTTTGATCTCGTTGAGTTATTCAGTTGTAAGTTTGGTCATTTAATGAATTTTTTTAATGATAATTATTTTTCTAAGCCTTGCAAAATCAAACTAAATGGAAGTAAATCTACTTAAATGAAAATCTTGTTTATTACGTATTCCACCGGTCAAATGACAATAAAATATTATTGCGTAAACAGTTACCAACATACAAATCACTTTCCAATTATTTCAAAACAAAATGCCATGGAGAAGATTTATAGACGAGAAAAAATATCATCAAATAATTTGCCGAAAGCTATGATCGATAACTTATCAACGTACCATTATAAAGTTGTTCAAAATAAGTTAATGTAAATAGGTACCTAGAATCTGAGACTTGCTGCTGAATGAGATATCAGTTTTCTTTGAGACTGCTTATATGGTAAAACTATTACAGATAGTTTCATATAAATACGTTGCGAGTGGCTTGGATTATATTCCATAATGTTGACAAATTTACTTAGAACGTAATAAAATAATGGCAATAAATGTTTACACAAACAGATTTTTCTACCATAAGTATCGGCAACGCCGCTGGCTTTAACGTTTTCACGCCAGCATCCATTTTGAGTTCGTGAGAATTCGTCATCGGTTTTTATACAACTTATAAAGGGGAAATTCCTTTCCATAGGAAACAGGACTTTTGTAACAATTGAAGATTTATTTTCTTATTTTATTGCTCCATCCTGTTAGTCATAAAAGCTACTTTTGTGAAAGCAGATAAACTGAAACTTTTAGAATGAAACAAATTAATGCCTATACGCTTTGTCAGAATTCCTTAAAACGTTTTGTAATTTTATTACTAGACGAAACCTTTGACGTAAATGTCAGTCAATATTTTTACGATGAGGTTTACTTTGATACAAAAGAACTATTCAATTTTGAAAAACATTTACCCTCAACGACATCAACGTACACAATTCCGAAGAGAATTTGTGGAGTAATACTAACGAGACGATAACTTGTGTCCTGCAGCAATAAATTATAGGTCAATATGATCATTTGACATGGCGATTGGGTACTGGAGACGGGTGCGCTGCAGCTTGTGACGATTTTTAATCCGTTAAGATAAGAATGCGCCAACACGGATATTTCAGGTTAACAAAAGGGTACTCTGAGTATATAATACAACTCGTGACGGATTCATTAAGAGTATTACCTGGAATTTAGTACCTAATCCACTTTGAAAAGTTAGAAAATCCAAAAATTAGAACCTAGAATTTCTAGGAAGGTACAGTTTGGCAAATACAGGAGTGAATGTCGAGAGGCAAGAAGTTAAAATGAGAAAGTATTCGGATGACAAAGAGGGTTATATACGCTTGGTGAATTAGTACGGTAAAAATTACTGTTTAATAATATATTGATAAATATCTGTTAGAACAATACAAGTCTATATAAAATAAGAATGCAGATATGTATATAACTTAACTGCATATAATTCCTATGACAAGCAATGTTATTGCGCTGTTTGGCCAGAAACTACATGTGGAAGATCAGGCAATGATTTGGCAAGCGCATTGATGCAAATTCCTGAAAAAATTGTTTCAAACAATCCCAACATAACGGAAATAATAACCTGGAGTGACAGCTGTGTTCCTCAAAATAGGAACAGTTTAATTTCCTTAGCTGTAACCAATTTCTTACAGAAGCATCAACACATTAAACAAATTACAATGAAATATTCTTTACCCGGGCATTCCTGTATACAGGTTGTTGACAACATTCATTCCCGTATCGAGAAATTTATGCGAGTACAAGATATATGGTCCCCACTTGCAGTCACAAAACTTTTGCTAAAGACCGATAGAAAGAAGCCTTTTTACATCATTAACATGAGGCCCAAACATTTTTTTTATTACAAAAAAAGTACAGATTGTTTAAATTATGGCAATGTTCCATACAACAAAGTCTGCCAATTAAAGTTTTTACAGGGTAGTCCACTTGAGGTCCACTATAAAATAGAAAACCATTCTTCACAGTTCATAACAACGAATGTGAAGAAAGAAACGAAAACTAGAAAAGGTAACAAAATTACACCTGAAGAACAAAACCAGGATGCTTCTTTTAAAATCGAGCAAGTAAAAAATTTTAAAACGAAGAGTTTTACAAGCCAAAAAATCGATGCAATCGAGTTTGCTTATAAGTGGATGCCAATTGAAGACAAAACATATATGAAAGCCCTCATTTCAGAGTTTAAAAAAAATAACTGCATTTTCTTTATTTCACTAAATTTTTTAAGCTGTGTTGTTCGGATTTAATTAAATAATGTTTGAATTGTACTTATGCATATTTAAATAAAAGCATTTCTCTTAACTGAGGGGTTTATTTTCATAAATATTTCTTAAAGAAGTAACTTCATTGAAGTTGTCATAAGGTTCTAAGTACAGTCAAGTGTTCAAACTTTAATTTATTTTACTTTTTTGAATAATCTATATGAAAATGTATAAGTACAAGCAACTCAACAAATAACCGAATAAAGAATTAAAACTTTCAAAATTGAATAATTACTTTGTTTGACACATTTTTAAGAATGCCAAACATTAATATCGATTTTCTGAACAATTTTGAATTTGGCGCTTGGAACCCTCTGGTTCTCAGCCCACGAATAGTAGTCAAGTATACCTGCTTGAGGGACCGTACTAATCCCTACTACCATCATTTAGTAAGCCGCACTGACGAGCGTGCCTATTTCACATTCATTCCTGTATTTGCAAAAGTGTACTATACAACATACAATAGAAAAATAAATTCAAAAATTCAAAATTAAAATTCCCTATAACATAGTAATGCGCAATTGGTTAGTTTAGTCAAATAAAATAATAAAATATGAATTTGTAAAACAGATAGATAAAAAATGTTATAGTTTTGTTCTGTGTTTAGAATGTAAAATATTTTTTACTGAAATACACTGTGAATATATATTTTATTTTTCATTTTCATTTCATAATTAAAATCCTGAGCTGCAATCTTCCGTTACGAGTTGTCTAATCTTCATGACAACCACGATCACGAGTTGGCACATTGTAACAGAAGTTAAAATTTTAAGGCGATCATTAAAATCACAAGTTACTTCCTTTTAGAACATAAATCTGTTAATTTTTATTCACATCAAGCGATTATGAACATGAATATTTCGCAGGATCAACTCCACAAAGTTGGAATACGAAGCTGGTATAAGAAATTACGATAGAAAAGGATTGAAATATGATTTCAAATATATGGTGTGCAACGTTTATGGATATTTTAACGTAGTAGTTGTAAAAGTATGATTGGAACCTTATTGTCCACAAGAATTTGAGATTGAGACCATAGTAGTAAGTTTCAGGTACCTCAAATACATTCAGAGATCGGTAATCTATTAAATTGGATTATATTGCTAAGAGGAATATTGAACAGAGGTGAAACTTTTAATTTTATTTTTGCTAAGCATAAAAAATCGGAATTTATAGAAGAGCAGAGAATAATCATCTGCCAACGAAGATATGTTTGTAAAATGGAGGGTATTTAGACGAAATATGAGTAAATACTGGTAAAAATACAGGTTGGCACATCCATCACATGCAGTTGGAGAGCTAGTTTTGGACGTAGCATGATATTTATATTTAAACAAACTGGCGGCTCTCAGAAGAACATAGACGCAAATCACTCCGAACTGTGCTTTGAATTTGTGTCCAGGATTAATCAATTATTGTAATGGCGAAAGTCAGAAAGCTGAACTGCAACGATAGCTACGTGAAAAGGGAATTGGATAGGATAATACCGCAATGTAAGCAGAATTAATGGCAACTATCAAATTACATTTATATAGAATATGTTAAGCGATATCAACATTTTATCAGGAATACAATTTTATTTCAAATTCTGTATCGAGTTTATAATCTGTTCTATTCTCAACAAATTGAAAATTAATTTATCATGGTAGTCATTGTGAGCTAAGAATGAATATAATTAACGTTTCGAATAAATCTGAATTGTATCATTCATCGTTGATCTTTTCAATATTTCCCAAACTTATATTGAGATACAGATAAACTGAAATGTGAACAAAGCACTGATTTTGGAGGTATCTCTAATTATATAAAGAATAGAACACAATGTGTACAAATAACGTATTAGTTTAGTATGATAGTACAAAAATTCTTGAAATTACGAGTTTAAAAATTATTTTACATAAATAAGCGGGAAGATTTTTAAAATAAACGATTCATTCCTAAACTCGTATTAAGTACGCTTATCAAATCTGACCAAATAATTCATTTATTGCAAAGTCGGATTTACGAATAAACTATAGTTCAATTTCCTGAAACTTAAATATAAAAATCACATTTGACTTTGAAGTTCGAACTCGATGATTGCAAAAGTTGTTTTGAGGAAATAAGAAGTTAACTCTACATGTAAGGGTGGACGTAATTTTGATCTAGGATTACACGGCACTTACCAGAATTAAATCGGCGAATCTTGCCGAAAGTAATCCGAGTGCTTACGGTATTTGATCCAACGACCACCTTAAAGAAATGCAAGATACTAAATACGGCTCCAGATACGAAGAAGAGAAAACTTTTTATTTGAGCTACATCAAATTTCACCTAATTTGAAAAAATACTAGAGGAAAAAAATTTATTTGAGTTATTGAGATGAACAAACATTTACCAGAAACTTATCAGACAATATTTTCTTCTATTCTGAACACAAACTTTGAAAGGGTTTGAAATTGTTTTTTAAATTCTGAATTAGAACTAATTATAGAAGGAAATTTTAAGTACGACTGTCACTGTTTGTTTGTTCTCTAATAAAGACTTAAAAGCCACATGCCTGAAACATAAAGACTTCCTGTCAATATGTTCAAGAAAAAAAAGTAGATCAACAATTCTGTTATCCATAAGCTGTCTTTTCACCGCATCTTTTTCGTAATATCCAAAGTGTACATAAATGACAGTATTAAAACTTGTAATCTAGCGTATTCATATTTTAATTTTAAAATTTTCAAGATGTTGACGTTAGCCATTCATATTAAAAGTGATACAAATCGTTTAGTGATTCAAAGAAAACCAGATGCTTAACATTAACTAAAAACGGTTCATTGTATATTGACATAAAAAAAATAAAACATGTGCAGTCAGTCCCACTTATTTCAGATGATATTTTATACAGATGTATTTTTATGTAAACTAGGAGACGGATGCTTTAGACCCATTTGTGAAAAAATCATTTTAATCGTTCACAAGGGGTTTACTTAATATTACGTTTTATATAGGATCGTTTTATAACAACATATGTAAACTAGAAATTGTGATCCATTTGAAGGGAGTTACAAAAATAATATTCGATGAAAAATGGATTTTTCGAGCTTGCCAAAATATAAAGAAATTAATATTATAGAACATCAAAGAGTAGTAATTGAAGGAAGAAAAAACTTGTTCTCGTTAAATAATTTTTTCGAAAATATCACTTTCACTTATAGATTTTAAATGCGGAGATAACTCTGATGATGAAGTAATTTGAAATGCGTAGTCTATAAACTGCGAGGGTAATCGTAGACAAAATCGACCCCTAGTGTGCAAGGGAACAACAGCATCAACATAGAGAAATACGAAGATACAAGGAGACAAATTATTATATAAGAAGATAAAAAATCACCTAGTTTACCGAGGCCGAATAGTTTGTCATCCTGGACTAAGAATTTAAAGTAAGAAGACCACGTCAACTACCTACTGCAGTAGTCGCTATCGGTAGCTCGTACTGTAATCTTAGTTAGCTCTTGGCCACGCTCGAGTTGACATTTGTGCAGCCAGGGTTAGTCTGTATCTTATGTCACGTTTAAATTATTTCGTGGTTTGTTTTTAGTATGGTTAGGTTAGGCTAAGTTCAAACAAAGAGCCAAAAACTTATCATTTTAATGCAGAAGTGGAAACCGATTACTTTTTCACGCAAGTAAAAGATACATATCTCAATTGGAAAAGAAGGAAATACTAAGCCTCGAAATAAAAGGTAATGCAGCTGAAATCTTTAACTTAATGTACAATAATTAAGAATTGAGACACTGGTTTTCGCCCAAAATCGGAACTTCATAACAAAAACAAAGCTCAGATTATGTCTGCTATTAAGTCTGTTTAGATTCTGCTAATTTAGCGATGACTTCTGATGGAACTTCTCAGCATAAAACTGGCTGATTGTTGTAGTTATTTCTGCTTACAACTTGACGAATAAACTAATGTAGTTGATACAGTTCAATAGGCGCTTTTGGTAAGAGTGGCATTCGAAAATTTTCAAACAATAGAGTCACCGGTGAAATTTGAATCGTTTACTGACTATACGAGCTTAGGAATTGAGTTCCTGCAATGGTAGGCGTGAAAGGTTTCATTGCCTTGTCTAGTCAAGACAGTGACATACCAAAATTTTTGTCTTACTATTGCAGAGTGCTACTGAACTAGAAGATCGCACATGGCTACAAGATTTTGCCGATTCTCACTGGTTTTACCGCAAGTTTGGACTTGCAGCTTCAAGCAAATATAAGAACATCAGTGTAATGTCATTCTCTAAACAGCTTGTTATTAAATTTGAATAAAAGTATTTTTTTAGTAGGAAGAAAATCGGTAATAAACTCCTCTACAGTACCCCAGCAATATCCAAGATGTTGAAATTCTTTCACACTTAAGACAACAATTTGATCTACAATTCTAAGATTTCGAAAGTGCATTAATTGTGACACAATTAGTCTCTTGTTGTTAATGATTAATGCAAATGATTTATCATCTTTTGTTATACAACATTTTGGATGAAATTAGGCTGCAGTTGAAATGGAATTCGTCGATTTCCAAAATGATTTGTGTAAAAGAACTCTTTCTACCATTGGAAATATTTTTTCTCTAGTCTTCGTTTGTGCAGTATCTTTTCAATAGCAAGGTTGTGAAAAACGAAATACAAACAGACTGACCAATGAACATTTGGACAATTTCACCAGAATGGCTGCTAAAACATAATCTCTACACTACGAGAAGAGAATTTATGACTAAAATAGTTCCACTCCTATCATTATAGGTAATATGTGTTAATTCCATTTGGAGTACTTTCTTTCGTCCAGTATTTCTTGGAAGCTGACTAGAAAATGATATCTCACAGGCTCAGAAGCCTGGTAACTACGGAAGTAGATGAGACAAAAAAGTCCAGAGAAAGACCAAGCTCCACATCATCAGATTCATTTTTATTTCCATTACACTGTATAAACTTATTCGAAGAAAGAAATTCCAATTTCAAAAAACATCTCAACTTTGAGACTAGCAGCACTGAGAGTTTCATTAACGAAATCGCTAGGAGAAGAATCAAAGAAAAACCGAGAACCCACCCCAACATTCAGATGAGGAAATTGACGGATTATACAAGAAAATACTACGCCAGGTATCCAAAACCGAGAAAATAGTTGGACAATTACCAATAGAGAAGAAATAAAGCAGAAAGAAAACAACTTTAGTAAATTAAACTATTCAAGTTCGTTTTTAGTCGTAATACCTCGGTTAATAACGCGAAACGGAAGACAATAGAAGTAAAGTATTTGGTACTACTCCGAAGAAAAGAAGAGGATAACCGAATACTTCCATTAAACTCACGAAAGTTGGAATAAAAGTGAGCGTACCGGATGAGATGGAGGAGGAGTGTTACTAGAAAGTTCTTCAATTCAAGACCAAAGCATTGAGGTAGAAACGGGATCGGTCGAGTATTTGTGATAATACCATATGTTTAATTTATATATGGGTGATTCCATTATAACTGTGATATTCAATGTCCTGTATTGTTTTTTTGTACTAGTCATTAATTAATAATCAATTAATAAAAATTTTGTGTTAATTGAATAATTCTTAAGATATTTAAACATTATTTTTATACAATATAACTTGCCACTTAAAGAAAACTTATACTACATCACTTGAATGTCAGTACCGTGTCATGTCCATTCCTAGAATTTACCGATAAATTATTAATTTTTTTTGTCGTAACAAATGATTTAAACTAATTACCTTATAAATTCTAATGTTTATGATCAAACTGAGGAAAATTGATGCACTTGTTGTTTAATATCTTAAGTTACCATGTCAGTACCGTGGATAAATGAGTCAGTACCGTGGAACTCAAAATCCGACATTTGTGTCTTGCTCGTGATACTTTGAAGTTGTAGTAAATTCCTCTTAGAGTTTTATTTTTACAGTAAAATAGATGAATAATATGCATAAAAAAGTTAGAAAAGTTAAATTTTAAAATCTTGAAATTTTGAATACAAAAAATCACAGTTAGAACGGAATCACCCATATACTGATAGGTAACTCCATGATGAGCTAAGATATACTCGTACTATTCTATAATAATATTATTGAAAACCATATAAAGTATATATGTTCATATATAACCGTTTCTTATCGAGTTTTACTTTATTTTACTATAAGTCTGACCGAATTATTTTAATCGGATTATATTAACTATCCTTATTTAACAACATTTAAGTTTCTGGAATCCTGTTTGGAATAATCTACAACAGACTTCCGTTTTCACAAATAAAATTATTAAGCAGCGTTTTATCTTTTTCACTTGGCGTTTTTAATTAAATATTTGTTTCCAACGATTTGAGTAGAACGTTTTAATTACTTTCTAAAAAAAATTTAGTTCGATGAGATGTTGTAAAAATATACTGTACATACTGTTGACGATTGACGTAGATAATTTCATAACTGGCAGATTCATCTTATGTAAACAAGTTGCATAGTTGGCGGTTAAATCTAATAAATGTTTTACTAAGATTTCTCTATAATAGGATCCAATAAATACTTTTGTGCAGCGATTTAAAGCTTGGCATATGTAGAGAAATCAATAGTAATCAGTCAATATCCGTTTAGTTTGTGCATTAGGATACTAAAAATTGGCAATTTATAATAAGAAACTTGCCATAAGTTCCATTCCAACGAGGTTAACTTCATGCAGATATCAACGCATTATCTAGAATTTAGAAATTCTATATTCATAATCACGAACTCGTATGTACCCTTTGTGGATGTTGGATGTTGGATATATCTCATCATTTTTATGAATCTTTGTTTTTTAAAAATTTTTGTTTTCCCTGTTAGTCTTGTTAGTCAAATTTTCTACCCGTCTATCGTTGTCAAGCTACAGAGATGCACAAAGCATTTAAGTTATTGTTTCTGGTTTGTCACAATGCTTAAGTCTTTCCTCAATATTTCGTAATCGAATTTACTTGTGACACCTCTGACTCTACGTAAGTACTTCATTTCGCTGCTCGAATTTTACTCTTCAATATGTTTATAGGAACTAATCAAAATATGGTTTAGTTAGGAATTAGATTTCTCAAAATTTTTACTTAACACGTTGACTGCCAACTACGAGATAACTCGTCCGGTATGGACTTGCCATTTTTGTACAGCTACGATTAAACTCGGAATATCGATAGATGGGGCTTCTATCTATCAAAAAATCAATGCTGGCTAGCATGAACAGAAAATTTATTAAAAAACGAACAAAAATATAATTATAAAAATTTAATAATATAATGTAATTAAATCAAATTGTCGTTTTAAACGGAAGCCTGAACCTTACCGTGGCAGTCAACGTGTTAAAGTATGATATACTTCAATTGCCAAATAGTTCATATCTGCCTCCTGCTTTCTATTGCCTTGTATTTCTGCATCTAAATATATAAAAAACATACTTGTTCCAACTGTAGTTTATCTATTTCAATTTTAAGGCTTTCTTTCTGCCAGATTGCCACTAGTTTTGATTTTTCATATGGATATTTATTATAATCTCTTTTTTGGTCTGCACTCTGAAATTCAAAATCCTGTTTGTAATTGATTTACATACTCCGTTATCTGAAAAAATAGGAGAAAATAAGTGTATTATTCATTATCATGGTATATAACACTGGTCGTCAATTTTGTTATTATCTTTTGTAACCTGGTTCTATAGTATCATAATTATATTATTTCACAATTCAATTACAGCTCCTCTTTGTTGTGAACTTTTCCATATTTGCCTTCTGGGAACGCTATAAAAAGCTTTTTGTATGCCTATAACACCGAAGTATATTTTTTAGTTTGACACTGCTACCTATATATACATGGTTCTACGTACTACTACATTAAAAGCTTTCTCTTAGTTGGTTTTGTAGAAATTTCAAGAGATTTAGATGTAAAGACCAATCGGAGTACGGAATAGTAATATCTAATCGTTAAACATCTGTAGAAGTTACAACGGAAAAATCGCGAAGATAGGAGAATAGATAAAATTAGGAGACATAAGGATTGATCATATCATATTACCTAGTGCAAGTTTTCCAAAAGCAATCAGATTATTATTATTAGCACCTATTCTGCAACTGATATATTATTCCATTCCAAGCTTTCCACTCTCTATACTATACATCAAAATATTTCTTTAAGCTAGAATGTCCAAAAACCGTGGGTGATATTCATGTTTATTGACTACTGCTACATCAAAACTCACAATGACACTGTTTACCCACAGTTTACCTTCAGTCTCTGAAGACGATAACTTTGTTATCGAAACGAGTGTGAGACAGTGTAATTGTGAGTGTAACAGTAGCAGTAAACAGTGTGTTCAGTAATCTCGAACTCATTTCATTATTTTTATCTTTAATCGACTTATAATAGGTGCCGAAAAGTAGTATTCTACGGTCTAGAAAAATCGACGCAAGCTATATCAAGAGACTACTCTATCGTTTTTTTGATTTTTAGACAGATATTATGTCAGAATGAGATGCGTTCCAATTATTGTTATATTTCCACAATCCTTTTAAGAAGTTTGATTCCCAAAAATTACCCTATTGTATAAAGCCACAGGGAAACTTATTGTTCCAGGACACCAGCGTATACCAGAAAATGAAGAAGCAGACAGCCTTGTCAAAAAAGGGGCAACGACTCCATACCTCGTACCAGAATCCTACTGTGGCCTCACGAAATGTCACATTAATAACGAACTAAACGAATGGTTGAAGAATCAGATGGAGTCTTACTGGAGAAACACTATAGGCCTAAGACAATCCAAAAGATTCATAGCCATATCAGCAAAGAAGTCTGAAGAACTTCTGGTGATAACCTGAAAAAATATGAAACTGGTGGTCGGTCTTCTGAGACGTCACGGCCCCATCCCACCTTAAGACTACGGGCATGGCAGATTTTGCGAGCAAGCCATGGAAATAGCAGATCATCTACTCTGCGAATGTCCTCCCATTTCTCTAAAAGGCTTAAGTACCTTGAAGGAGTAGAACCAACACCTGGAAAAGTCTATGTATTTTGGAGGAAGAATAATAAGATGTAGAGTCTTGTACCAAATATCTTCTAGGTATAGATGCAGAGTGGTTGTAAAATCAAAACGACTCCCTAAAACAAACTACAAACTTGCACATATTTGTTCATGGAAAAAACGGCATGTATTGAGATTAATATCGCAGAATGAACATTTATAAACCGAATACAATCGAGAAAATCCCATAAAAGAAGAGTTTGAATTCGCCACTTTAACAATTCAAGTATAAATTGCAACGATTATCTTAACATATCGAAATAGTGATAAAAAATTGTTGTTTACTGATATAACCTCGGCAACTTCTGTGTCTAAGGGCCGCTTGAAATCATGCAAGACAATATATTGCATAGATGAGTATTGCATTTTATTTCATATTGGTGTGCAGCTTGAAAATGGAAATAATAAAACTAGGTAAAATAAACAAGAAAAAAGTTGTCAGTACATCACTAGCAATAATTATAACTTCAACTACTTTGCTGATGGACAGAAAAGAGTATTAATCAAAATCCTAACCACAAATTTCATTTAATATTTTGTGCCTGGCTTAACAATGAAAATAAAGCTGAGTTGTACGAAAAACTAACTAGATTTCTTCCTAGAATTGCAAATTGCACTCAATAAAACGGAATCAAACCCATAATGTTGCAAGTGCTAGATCTTGCATGAAACAATCAGCTGAACTACAACTGCGCATGCTTTTGAACAAGAAATATTGCGCCTTGCGTTGCATTGCATTGCACGTTGTCTTGCATCATGTCAAGCGGCCTTAATGAATTATAATTTGTTTATATATCATTGTAAACAAATTTCTTGTCCAAAAATTTAATAAACTTTGGTAAAATTGATAAAAAGGATACGGTCTCATAATCATATTTTCACTAAAATTTGTTTTGTTAGGTGAAGAACTGATGAAATAAGTCCCAATAAGAGATTTGGTCGCATTATTATAAAAAATACATATTTTTATCTATTCAGTTCTATTCCATTGTGCTTAAAAATATTATTCATTAGTCAATATGAAAAATTATAAAATTAGTTCTGAGTGATAAATCGAGATGAAATTTCCACCATAAAGTAAGTTTTTATAAATATTTCAATCTTTTAATAACATTTTTTGTTTTTGTATAATTTTATGAGAAGTAAATGATCTTTTTATTTTGGTAATAAAATATAAATGTTAGCTGTTAAACCGAAGGATCGATTTCACGCTTTCGAGAGCTACCCACCAATCTGTGCAACGTGAATATCGGTTTGGGAAGGCATTTCCGATCATCACAGTCTGTTAAGAGGTTTCTGTACTAGCGCAAAAATGAGTGATAAAAGAACGCCATCACTGAGCCAACAAACTAATTCAAAAATTTGTGTGCATGCAAATTCATCACCACTTTTTTCAATGGCCATTTCTATCAAAGTTGTTAACATGAAAACATCTATAAATATTCTAAGGGGTGCGTTGATTTTGTAGAGCGAAGCATCACATATAAAATTACAAATACAAGTGCAACCATCACTTTGCAAACCATTTTATTAGATATTTTATCATTTATTGAATATTGTTTGCACTGCAGTTTTTACAAACTTTCTGAATATACTATATTCGCAAACTTTGTACATTTAGAGCATTTTGAATTGGAAAACTTTTTCTATACGCTTGTTATAGATTTTTTACTAAGTTAACAACTTTTGAAACGAATTGAAAGTTTCGTTTTATGAAGTGTTGAAAGTGGTTATGAATCGAAATTGAAATTGAATTTTTAAACAGTTTTGCTAGCGAAATTTTGGCTTTTTAAAGAGTGGACATTGCGGCATGGCGCATTTAACAGTGCACAATAATTCTACAACATGAGCAATTATTAAACATTATTTCCTGCAACAACTCATGCATTGCATTATTAAACAATGGTCATTGTGCAAAAGTGAAAACTTAATCAAATAGATTCTCTCAGAGTTTGGACAACTGCGATATCTCCGAGGAATCCAATCAAGCTCCTTCCGTATTCAAAACGGGACTTTTAACAGAAAACCAGGAAAATATACGTATCATTGAGATTAGTAATGGTATACGGAAATGTATATAATTTTTAGTTTTAAACTGGATTTGATGACAATAAATTGATAAAAGCGAATTTTTACTTTCAAAATTCCATTTTTAATAAAAACAACATTATTTATTTTTTATGACAAGATTAACTTGAACATTTCCTGCCTCCTGAAATTTGAATAATCAAATTCGCATCATTATATTTTTGAAACTATTCTGTTATTTGAATAACTGGATTTTTGTTATAACTAAATTTTAGTAGCCATTTTTTAATAAAACCGAAAGTTGATTAAATAACATAAAGTTTGTAAAATGACCTTATGATTTGTAAATACAAAAAATTATTAGCATAATTAGGATAGTTATTAATGGACTGTCATGATATCATCTGTTCAAGTTACGTATATTGATAGAAATGAATAAAATTTCATAGATAACCAGAGATGAAAATGTTTGAACTAACAGACACTTAGATGTGACAAGCAAAAATGTATTATCTGTAATGGAATGTTTGAATATATACTTCTAATATATATCATCCAGCAACTGAAGGATAAAATTCAAAGAACATACTCCTATATGGATATATGAATGAATGAGAAATCTAAAAATATTCTGTGTGTGGAAAACGCAATACTGAAAAATAATCATACATAGTTTATCCATCAGAAATGATATGGAAAAACACATAAGTAGAATCGGCTTTGAGCAGATAATATAGGCGTAAGAGAAATCAAATGAACATAACTCAATCACAAATGAAAACCTGATATACCAGAAAGCATGTTTTACAATTCCGAGGATATGGAAAGTTAGGGAACAAATAATACAACCTAATACACTCGTCATGCCACACGAACTCTGATGGCTGATATTATTTTTGCCATCTACATTCATTAAGAACAGCGATAGTTTTATTTTGATTGACTTTAGATTTGTTGAGATATGTTAAGTCGTAATGTGATTGAGTGAACATAACTTGGTTTTACCGATATGAAAACTATTAATTCTAAAAAAACGTACACAGGGAGTTACCCTACTTTATAATTAACTAAGAGATTAGCACTCCAGACTGAGTATTTTCCTATAACACTGAGAACTGCGTTTGTTAACAGCGAATCGCCAGCCGTTAATGACGATGAATATGAATTTGAAGAAATCGCAAGTAAGCTACAGTTGATCACTGAAGCGCAAGTCATTCTTTAAATTAGGGAACTGCTTTATGAGTTGTATCAGCAAGGAAAAGATATTTGAATCGGCTGGTTACGAGAAATTACAGAGCAGACGATCTCGGAAAACTGATGGTTCTTCCCATCAGACGTTCCATCTTCCTCGCCGGACCGCATTCAGATGTGGTACAGCTCATTAAAAGTAATATAATAGAAAAGTGGTATTCTATATTTAGAACACTTAACTATCCGAGAAGAAACCCCTGGTTTTCCGCGGGGGCTAACTTATCCAGAAAAGAGATATGCATCATCTCAAGAATACGTTCCAACCACTATGCTACATTAGATTCTTTCATAAAATTAATAAAATGCCCCTGTGGCGGAAAGAAAGGCTTATTCCACATTTTTTACAACTGCTCCATAAATAACTCTAAAATTTACTCTCTCCACAATTCTCTGAAAAATACGAATAGAGCTTACGGTCTATTTTCAGTGCAAGACAAAGTATTTATATTTCCAAGCAGTGGAAACAAAACTTAGATCAAAATTTTCAAGTGATTCAAAGGAAGTCGAAAGTCACTAAAAAAAACATCGAATAGCCCTGGTTGCTGAGGCCATCCCAAACTAGAGAAGAAGAAGAACTGAAGAAGACCTAACCGCCTTGGTTCGTGAATGAATGGGTCAAAACTAAAATAATTTCCGAAATTGTTAAACGAGCTCTTTTCAGCATAGGGTGCATTGTAATGATATAAATGGAATGACGAAGAATTTGAAAATCTTCAATCTCCCTTGGGCTTTATTCATTGACGATCCTAAAGCTAGATTAAGGGCAGTTCTACTGCATAACGAAAATGTATTTTTCTCTGTAACTCTGTCCCAAGCTACTAATATGGAAAAATTTAAATAAAGTGAATATTCTTTCAAAATCCGTGGTGATTTGAAATTTGTGTCCCTTTTACTCGAATAACTGTTTTCCCTGTGAATACATCTATAAAACCTGGACTGAAAATTGTGAAATATTCCCATTATAACAATTAGATCTAAGAAAAAATTATGTTAAGACGATGTAAGACCATAGAAGTGAATTAAATAAAAGAAAATTCCCAGTGACGCAGAGATAATACACGCAACGGAAATGAGCCTCATATTAGGAAGTTATTAGAATATTCAATACTTGAAGAAAATTTAACCAAAAGAGTACGTGAACGAGTTGTTATTGGCTTATGAAGCTGCAACATGTCTCTCCATATTCTTTATTTAGACTCACATATTGATGTTTTTCTTGACAATTGCATGGGAGACGTTTCATCAGGCCATTCCGCAGATGTAAAAGCGCTATCAGAGCAAATGCAATCCCAGGATGTTGAACGTTGAAAAGAGACCATCCAGAAACAAAATTTACCAGAAAATCGACATGTAGTATTTTTGGAAATATTTAAAAAATATTAACAAAATTCCTGGTCAATTTTTTTTAGTAACTTAAATATAAATAAAGTTTGTGTGGCACGAGAAAGTTCAAAATTTTTTCCAGTGTTATTAACTGCTCTAGGTCATTCATTAAAAAAATTACGCAACAATTTAGCCCAGACCTCTCTACATCTGACTTCTATTTATGGGGTGCATGAATAAACCAAAACAATAATCAATTTCATGGAGAACATTCGTCAAAAAATTTTAGGGTAAGGTTTCAGACTAGATGGTGACCACTTGAACGTTATAATTTTTTGAAAGTAATTTTACATTATGTGTATTTTACTTGGAATAAAAATTTGTTTGAATACAAAGTGTTTCCTTTCTTTTAATGGCAATTTCGAAAAGTAACAAGTTTCGACTTCACGAAAACGTTGTTATAAAATATTTATACAAAAAATTGACTCAAATGACATGATTATCAAATGGCACTAGAAAGACCTTCCTCGTAAAGGTAAATTAGGTTAGATGGACATAAAATCAGATCTTTTATTTCAATTGTTTCATATTTTTTTGGGTCACCGAGGAAATGAAAATCCTCGGTGAAATTTCAAGGAGTAGGCATACTGATGCCTTGAAATCAATCAAAACAGGGAGATTCGTCGCTTGGAGTGGACACGGTGAGACCACGGAATCGGATCACTTATTACCAATGAACAAATAACCACCCTACCCCCATGCCCCCCTTGATAATGGCTTCAACGCGATTTAACCCATGGACCTTGTTCTTTTGTGTTATATCTATAGCTTCCGTTTGGCAGGAGAGTTTTTGAACACCCTATACAATGATTTCTAGATAATATCTGGCAGCCTATACAGACATAAAGATTTAGCTAAGCAGTTGTGCAAGTAAAAACAAAAATGATTATGAATGAAGACCGTGAAAGATAAAGGTACTCTGCTGGGTCAGAGCTTTATGAATTAATCGTTTATAGAATAAACGTCTAAAATAGTTCTAATTATTCATCACTATTTTAAATTAGATTAATAACGTTATAATTAGATTAATAATAATAAATTGTTTGAAATAAAAAAATTGATTATAATACTCAATATATTTTTTTAAATATTGGGATTGAAACTATTTTTAAAATGAGCAATAAATTCGATCATTTCAGACATTTTGTTTGAATAAACTTCATTTAAATTATAGCTTCATTCTTTTTATACACATCGGCAACATTAGGGGAACGCACAAAATTTAAACTGAATTTGTGGTTCAATTTCTCTTGAATCCATGAACCTATTGTTCGAATATCATCCAGTAACTTCGTTCTTTGTTATATATGTTACGTCCCAAGCCCGATCTTCTACGGAGTCGAGCTTCGTACAATAAATTTGTACGAAGTCCGATCTGTACAAGCCATTTTGTACGAAGCCGAGATTGGCGGACTTCGGACAGAGATGATTGTACGAAGTCGACTCTGTACAACGCTGGTTGTACGGAGTCGGAGCATCGATACTCACTCTGTAATGAGCGCGCTATTAAGATGTTAGTAAACACAAACGTAGTTATTGTGATTGAAAGTATGTTCTCCGGCTAGTTGGTTACCATCTATTGTTAGGTTAGGTTAGGTTAGGTTAGGTTGCGTGTACTACTTCGGAATAACGCGCTCATTACCGAGTGAGTATCAATGCTCCGACTCTGCTGTACAACCAGCGTTGTACAGAGTCGACTTCGTACAATCATCTCTGTCCGAAGTCTGCCAATCTCGGCTTCGTACAAAATGGCTTGTACAGATCGGACTTCGTACAAATTCATTGTACGAAGCTCGACTCCGTACAAGATCGGGCTTGGGACGTAACATATACATAAGTAACATAAGAAAATAAAGAGTAAGATTTTACTAAGAAAGCGATGTGGAGTGAATCGTTGAAAGACGAGAATGTTTACGTAAATTCAGATTTTTCCTTATCATTTCTGAACATTCCCTTTTTTTATTCATTACGATATCTTAATTTTGAGAGAAATTACAGCAATTTATATGGTACTATTTGTTTTACTCTTCTGCGAATATTTTTTCAAAGGCTTTTTTTTTTGTTGTGATTTCCATAATTATCACTTATTACCATATTGTACACATGGGTATCGTACGGATCTGATTAGGGCAGTTGCCTTGATTAAACATGGTAGATCATACACATATGTTGCAACTTTATTAAGAAAATCGAAGTCAACAATCCACCGCAATGTGGTGTCATATTGTAGACGCCAAATAGCGCCACCTACTGTTAGAGAAATTAAAAAAGCGTGAAGAAGAGATAGAGTCATTAGAAGAAGACTGGAAGAGGTTGGATTAAACGTCCACAAAACTAGGACAACCATCGATTGGCGAGAATGAACTTTACGAAATGTTCTGTTGATAGATGAGACTCGATTTTGCTTCACCTTATTTGATTGAATAGAAATTGCAAAAACATCTTTTACAAAGTTAAATAAGTTAATAATCCGTCGAGAAGTCCCCCTAAGCCTTAGATTGAGGGTAATAGAATGTTATATTTAGCCAATCCTTTTGTATGGTGTGGAGACGTGAGCTCCTTAAACAGAATAGAAGCAATTGAAATGTAGCTGTTGCGCAGACGTCTGCGGATCCCACGGAAAGAGCACATGGCAAATGAAGAAGTACCGAGGAGAGCGGGTGTGGAAAGAGAACTGATGGTAGTAATTAAACAAGGAAAAGTATCTTATTTGGGACACATCCTGCTAGTACCGAGATATTCAAATCTCAAGCTCATACTGACGGGAAAGATCGACGGAAGGAGAGGAACAGTAAAAAACAATCCTGGCTATGGAATATAAGAGACTGGTGTGACATTCAGGGTGCGGCAACAATTATTCGTCGTGCAGAAGAGGGGTGCCTTCAGATAATAGATTAGAAGTTTTGGACAGGAGAACACCTACACGCTGCAAAGTGTATGGTACTTGAAGAAGATTTGATTGAAGAGAGAGACTATACTGACGAAGTGAACAGAACAGAGCGAGCAATTTATCTTTACTCCTACTGTATCTTCTGAGCTTTTGTTATGGTATGGTGTGGTGTGAGATTTGCTTGAGGGTACGAACAGATTAAGTGAAAAATAGATGATGCCTTGGATAGATTATAGATATCGTAATGTAAACGATTTTCAGAAATAATTAGACATGAATATAATGCGTATGCTCCATAAAGTGCAAAATCTAGAGTAATTGGCAGCTGAACAAATCGAGATTTGGGATCATCTTACTTAGCAAATCTTATTCTCAACATGGGAAGTTTGTTGACAATGGTGATAAGAACACGTGGAAGGCATAGAAAATATTGTGCAGAACTTATTTTTCTACGTAACCATTATTGTTATAGCGTATTAATCAAATGAGAAACTGACATTTTGACTAACAATTTATTTAAATTCATCCTTAAACTATATGAAATGATGTTATTTCTTCCAAAATTGAGATGTAATGAAGGATACAAAAGAATTGTTTAGAAAATATAAAGCGAGATACGTATGGTCATTATAATCTATCAAAAATTTGCACAGGATGTTGTGAATAGAAGCTCTTTCATTCCTCTCGTTCACCTCTGTTTCTATAGCATAAAACAAGGTGACTAAGGACGTCATCTAAGGAAATATGCAACAATTGCTAGACTGCTAAAATTATTCAAAGGGTTAGGGATAAATTGAAGTAAAAACTTTAGATTTTGTTCGTGTCACTAATTTTAACGGTGTATTTTTACTGACATGATTCAGTATTCAATAAATTTCTATAGTTAAGACTCTGGATCTCTATAAAGGAAACAAACCAACGATTTTTCAATGAATTAATACGATTAGAGCATGCCGTCAATATGCTAAAATTGTAGAACTAAGCGGCAACATAGCGAAACTTGACATAATCAATAGAGACACACTACACTGCCTTCAAATATTTCACTCCCTTATTTGTATTTATCCCTTGAAGGATTTCTACGGTTATTTTCGGAAGAGCTATTTTGCAAAGTTGGAAATTTTTCGAGTGGTAATTGATTTCGCATTTTTTAAATTTTCGTACTACTAATCTCATACAGAAATATCCCGAAACAGGTGGCAGTATTTGATAGTAATAAAGGCTATCGCGTATTAATTTGCTACCGACCAGAGGTGCTGGTGTAGAGTGAGGTCATGGCATGTTTGGGAGGCTTGTTAATAATGAATAAAGTGAATATTTTACTCCAACCAAATTAATAATGACAGATATGTAGTTGTTAAGTGCAGTATCGTCAGCGGTGTAATACAAGCACTCTGTTTTGAGTGCCGTGATCTCTGCGAATCTTTGATAACCACTGATTTAAGAGAGTTTTCCCTCATGTTCTTTCACATTGATAGGAACCGATTTATATCTAAATGTTCTAATAGAGGTATTACTTTGTATAAGCCCGATATCATTTTAAGGTGGCTATAAAACCGAAGGTTAGCTTCAACTCGAATACTAATATACATATTTGTTTATTTGTCTATTAATAAATAAATTCAGCCTTCTACAATTCGTTTTAGATTTCTCTGTAAATTATTCTGCAATTGTAATGTATTTGCATAAAATTTAACTTTGATTCTTTTGCCTACAGTTTGATGTATCGTAACAAGAAGAAACAATAGGATTTATTGCAGGTTTCAATTAAAAAAACTTTGTGTTTTCTCTGCCGGACCCTTAATTTATAATTATACTACGTGCTTTGCCTTGTCTATATTTTTAATTTCGTATTTAACAAATCGAATATCAAATATAAAGGGGCCAAGGATTGTTATCCCGCAATTCACTTAATGCAAACATATATTTGTGGTTTATGTTTTTGTATACTCTTATACATTTATGAATGAAACTGCTTGTCAAGGAAGTTTTATGTTAGCAACCATGTTATTCAAATAAGTATGACATATTCTATACTTTTAACTATATTATGTTGCTGCAGATATTAAGGATTAAAGTTCCATTGAATAGTTTACTTTCGAAATATTAAGAGAATCCGAGCTGCACAAACTTCATGGAATCGACATAGAAACTTATAGCGCCGAGGATTATAATGTAGATTCTTTAGATTCAAGACGTTCCTGATGTGGTTGATAACGACTAATGTTTTATTATTGGGCTAAGCAAGAAATAGTTATAATGTATTGCTATATTTTGCATTTTAATATTGTAGAGAGGCCAACGTTTTGGTGGAATTTAGTTCTTAGTTGATATACTCTGAAGAATTATTTTAACCTGGTGAAGATATAGTCACAGACGAATCTCTGGTATTTTGCAGAGGCCGTCTGATATTCGCAAATAATGTTTGATTAAATCTGCGTAGAAACCTTTTCACCGGAATCAGAGCCTCTACACTAGCTAGCCCAATGTCATACTTGACAATCAAACACACCTTGTAGAGACCTAAGGCATATGAGGAACATGTATACAAAGAAATTATTATGTCAAAAATAAGAAGAGGAGTATCATAAGAGATTAAAATATATCATAATAATAAAGTGGAGAGAGATGCCGAATATATCGAAGCGCAACCATCTACTTCTGGCGTGAATCAGGTAAAGGATTCTACCGTCCAAAACATTCATTTTCATATCTTTCAAAAAGCCGAACTGGGTCAGAAGTAACAGATAGAAAGCGTAACACTCGACGCGTCGTAAAAAACCTTGGGTTGTTGTAGCGTTCAACAAATGAAAGACAAACGTAGACTTATGGAATCAAATAGTTTTCACAACCATGCGCAACGGATAAAATGGTTTAAGCTCTGCAAGTATCAACTGTTGGATCCTGTCCAAACCACGAATTCAAATAGTTGTATTTCGAGAAAATATGGCGGTAGAATTGTTAAATATGGCAGGATGAGTTCTGCAGGATATATCACGATTTTCTAAAAGTTTCTATCGTCAACAGTTAATGCTGACGATGAACGATTGTTTTCAGTTATCCCAAGCAACCATAAATATGTTTGGAATGTTTCAATATTAACCCTTAAACAGGAACACCGGTCTATTAGGCACGGTTCATTTCTTTTCGCACCAGTAGAGCTCGCACTGTTCCATTGTTAGGCCTGAGGTTCTAGAACAGTCTCGGTGTGTTTCCAGTCGAAGTAGAAAGTGCGTAAGTTTTCGAATCCACCAACCTCCGTGCTCATAGTGCACTATTTTCAAAGATACACAGGGTCTCACAAGCCGGTATTCTTGTTAAGATAAGTGACTACGCTGGTCTGTCATACCGATATTGAAGTGGAATTAGACAAAAGAGATAAAAGCTCTTTTTGATTTAATGCTTATTTCATCCATTTACAAGTTGTCCAGAATATCTCTATAATCCCTGTTTTCCATTCGTCCCACTGGCAGACCTATATACACGGCAGTTATGTCGGAAAAGAGATGCATTTTTTTGATACGGGCGTTGCGTTTTGATGACTCTTCAACCCGTCCTTCAAGAATTTTGGAAGACTCTGCTGCAGCCATTTCTGAAGTATTCGATAAATTTATTGAAAATTTCAGTAAAAACTATAAAATAGGAATGTACGCTTGTGTTAATGAGATACTTATCAAGTATAGAGGACGTTGCAAATCAGAATGTTCATGCCAAAGAAACCGGCAAAGTACGGTATCAAAATAATGTGCTTGGCTGATGCTAGAAATTTTTATCTTTCGACCGCGTTTATCTACAAGTAAAAGATAGTGATGGTCGTGAATTGAGCTCTGCAGAAAGAAGATTGTAGAAACCAAATCAAGCTGTGGGGTTCGTCTATCAAAAGCTCTCTATGGTTCCAATAGAAATATGACCGTTGATAATTGGTTCTTATTTTAATATGTTATGTTTCTGTACAAATATATAATTCCTATGCTATACCTGACTCCTAGATTTTCTAAATACGTACAGTTTGTATTTTATAATAAATATGTTGTTTTATTTATTTACGTTTTTTTATTTTTTAGTTACCTTTTTTACCAGTGTTAATTGTTAGTTATCTTTTTTTAGCTTTTTTATTTCTTAGATTATAAAAACACAATATTTGAGTCAGAAGAATAAATAACGTTATTGAATTCATTGTCATCAAATTTTAATTTTTACGATTTTGTTCGAACCAAGTATGAATGTTTTCCAAGGGGGCACGCTTCGAGGTTAGTATAGAAGTAGTATCCAACTTTTGATGTCCCAAACCCACTGTAATTCATTTAATATGAAATATTTATTTTTTCACCTTATTTTGACCTAATATTGAAAAATTACCTCAGTTTTCAATCAATCAAGTGAGTTTTTGTTCGTTGAAATCTCTACTTTTTAGTGATGTGAAAAAGCAAAAAAAAAACGAAAAAAAGTCACATCGAAAATTTTTCTTTAATAACTATGTAGTTTTCATATATTTATTAAAATAAACACTTATGTTTATCAATGTAACATAGAATCTCACATTTAATAAATAACTTGAAATTGTACAAAAAATTAGAAAAAATTTGGCTTTTTTCGTTTAGTTTTTACCTTGTCTGAGAGAATTTACCATAGTTATGGAAATATTTTTTTCCCTATCGATAAGTAGATTTTTCTAAGAAGAAAACCTCCCCGAAGTTGATATTTTGACAGAAGAATTTTCTATTGAAAATTAGGGCACTTTTTCGATATTAAATAAAAATAAGGTTAAAAAATAAATATTCCAAATCAAATAAATTACAGTGTATTT
This sequence comes from Diorhabda carinulata, assembly GCF_026250575.1. Lineage (NCBI taxonomy): Eukaryota > Metazoa > Arthropoda > Insecta > Coleoptera > Chrysomelidae > Diorhabda > Diorhabda carinulata. Next base: position 8,883,893 of record NC_079471.1, read on the forward strand.
GGGACATAAAAAGTTGAGTTTTCACCAAATTTCATAGAAAAAAAATGTTTTTTGGAAAAGATAAAAATAAAAAACAAAAAACTTAATTATTTCAATTTTTCACAAAAATCTTGATATTATGTGAAAAAAGTGTGAATAGAAAAGTTGTGGATCTTTTTATTACCTACCACTTTGCTACTCAAATTTTTTCCACAGGAGTTTTGAAGGAAACAGAGATAAACTGGTTTTTATCCTTAAAAACTCGCCTCTTTTTCCTTTAATTTTTATTATATTTCCCTGTTCTCCAATGGGTTTCATCCTACTATTATTTTTTTTTTGGTTTCCAATATTATCGATCCTGGTCTAATTATATTGTAGAACGTATATTCTAGAGATAACTACAATGTGAGGTTATGAAATGTAACAAGTGTTTTTCCCTTTTAATAATTGCTGCAGCTCCTGGTTCTTTATTGTAATGCGTTTCAAGGATATTTAGGCTGATGTGTATCGATTAATTGAAATTACCTCAAGCCTGCATTACGAAGTTAGCATGACAGTTCAAAGAAATTTCCACTCTTTAACTTTTAATCGTCGTCGTTAATCTTAGAAATCGTATAAATAGATTGTGGATTGTATTTACAAATGTCGGTAGACTTTTTCCATTGAAGCGTGCATGTATTGATTAGTTTTGAAAAAAAAAATACTTAAACGACTTATCTTTCTATTATTTTACACAGAAAGTTCACAAACTTCACTTAAATATTGCTTTCTATAATAACTAATAACCATCATTCAAGGAGACATACGGTAATAATCATATTTCTGTTTTTATCAACAACATCCTCTTTACGTATATTTTCGTGGTTTTCTTGAAAAAATAAGAAAAATTTGGGGGGAGTAGTGCAGTGTGTCATGAACATACAAGAAAAAACTACTTATATACACTCTCCACCTGAATCAATAGAGTTTTATGTTCCCTATATTAATTGACTTTAAGGTAAACGTAACATGTTTTAAGTGACAAACCCCTAAATTGGGACCAAGAATATTCGCTATAATTGTGCGTTAGTTCAGATAAACATTGAAGGTAAAAAGAACATAAAAGTTAATTAACGTTTACTCTTATTACTTTTGAGTAATAATATTTAATAAATAATATTTCCACGCGACGTTTTTGTTCATTTATGCTTCCTACGCTTCGAAATAATTCGCCTAGGATTAAACGAATATGGCAATATACGTCTTAACGCTTATTTGATAATAAGTAGTTGAGTTAATCATATTTATGAAACTGGAATATATAATAAGCCTGAAAAATATTATAATTCAACAAATACAGACAACATTTCAGATTATGTCATCTGTAAATGAACACTTTGTGACATTTTTCAGTAAATAGCTATTGAAGTTAGTCGAATAGAACAATTTAAAATTCAATGTTTCATTAACTGAATGAGAAGAAATAATATAAAAGATGAATTACCTATAAGACTTATTAAACACAATGAGATGTATGACGGAAATGAAAACTTGAGGAAACTTCTGGATCCGACCATTTAAAAAGAGAAATAACTTTTTTAGAAACTTACAATTCTTACAAATGAAGCTTTCAAGTTGTAATTTGTACCACAATGTGGAAATTCGTGGAGAAAATTATGATTCTAAACCCGATTCAAACACAACAAGTTGTATACTAACCCGTCGATTATATGACCATGCAAAACGCAGACATCAGCTATTATGTCTGCTGCGGTAGAATTATGATCGACATAAGGTTTGTTCTCACAGAGAATCTCCAAGCAATGTCTAGACGAAAGTTTTGTTTTCCAACTATATGCTAGATATGAATCAACATGGATGATTTTAAGTTCCAATTTCTCTCAATAATTCTTGCATAATCTCTATTTTTTTCCTTTTGCTTCAATTTTTAGTTTTTGAACTCTTAGAATATAATTTTTTCTAAGTTAAAACTACTGACGTCCCGATAATAACACCGTTTGTCTCCAAAATAACTTCTATTGAGTTGGGATAGAAAAGATTTGATTTTCGATCTTTATGTTCCAGAAAATCCTCCCCAATCAATTTCTAGGTAGTTATATCGGACGGAATCATTCATTATTTCTACTACGCTTGCTCCGGAAAATTTACAAGCAAATACTTTTGTCAATTGAAAGACCATGAGTGAAAGCCCAACTGTATTAAAACAATTAGAAATTTTGGTATGAACGTGAAAACTCGTCACGCAGAAACCTCACTAATTTGATTTTTTGTGATTAAAAAAATATAGACTTGATACTAATTCTATTGATTTCTGGCAAAAATCATCGACATCGGTCGAAGCATTTTCCTCCTACAATCAGAGGTAGTTCAAAAATTTCAACATTTGAAGTTAGCTTCTTCAATAAATCCGAGAATTACCTACTAAATCCAATACCAGTACCAGCCACAACATAAGATAATTGATTTGTATTATTACTTTGAAATATTACGTACCTATTTTAAAAAGCTGATAATGGTAAGTCAGAATCTGGGAAGTATGAAATTGGAAAATATTTAAATGAAACCATGGCAGACAATTCTGAGAAAATACTTAATTGGTGGAGAAGACACGTGAATGTCTACCAGTCATTATGGAAAATGGCTATGGATTATGTTGGGACGCCAGCAACTTATGTACCTGCGTAAATGCTATTTTCAAGAGCAGCTACAACAATAAAAAAGCCAAGAAATAGGCTAACCATTGAATCTATATGAAGTCTTATATATCTCAATTCATGGCTTATGAAATCTGACTTAAAAATGTGATAATTTTTTATTTAAAATCTAGTTTACAACTTCAGTTTTAACAAGATTATCATATATTATTTGGAATTCACATTTCTGTAAATCATTCTAGAAAAATGTGTTCATTAAAACATATTATGTTAAAATATGTTTTTCACAAATTTCAAATACATTTTAGCATTTTCATTGCTAGTCAAGATACTTCAAGATTTCTTGTTTTCTCGCAAGAAATCTTGATATTGTCCTAGTTTGAAATCTGAAATTACTTCTTGAGATCCGAGATCAAGACAAGATCTTGAAATTTTCAAAAACTTGGCAACCCCTAAATCTCATTATTTCTCGGAAGAGTTTCAGTCGGGTTTTTTAGTTTTCGTTCTAATTTTTTGAGCCCTGCTTTCTAAGAGATGAACCCCTTCTCAAAATTATTTATATATGTCAAAACATTAGCAAATAGGTTGGTCACGTGGTTTGCGTGCACTTGATCCGGTCGAAAAGCACTGCTCTAGAATATATACAGAAAAAAAACATAAATATGTCATAAATGTACTGGTTCAGAAGCGATCAGAGCTTATTGAAATTGGATGAATTAGTGTTATTACCAACATTATTAAATGCTATTACAGTTTTTACGAATCTCCTCAATTTTTCATGCATGATTGGTAATGTTCTGGTTTGAACGTCCAAAATTATTTTAGTGTCTATGAAGACATGTTAATTGTGGTCTCCATTGCTGCTAAAGAAAGCCATACACGCTATGGTCTCCCTGCACAGGTCAACCGAATGAGTATTAAAGTACAAAAAACTGCACAGGAAACTCCTGGGAGAATAGACCTTCAGAGCATGGCAACCTTAATGGTACATAAATTTAAATTCTCTTAACCTCACTTGAATTACTTTTTATCTAAAATAGCAAAGTGGATAATGCATTTGCATTGGACGTGAAATCTCATCTTCTGGTGAAGAAATATTCTTTTGATGTTCAAATGAACGTAACTTTATAAATGAGACAAATTAACGTTGTGAAAAAAGGTAGGCTAATTGGTTTATATGTAAGGAATATCAAAATGTATGGAAAAAATACATATGCTTTTTTTAGAACGATTTATTTTTCTTCTCAAGAGAATAAGGTTAATACAGAATTATTTTCAGGGTTACAGTTGATAATATAACGTAACAATTTCAATATTTTTAAGAAAAACCCTACTATGTGAGCAAAAAGCCGATAATCACTGAAATTAAACCGTTACCAAAACGTTTTAACATGCAAAAAAACTTCCTACTAAGATAACGATATTTTTTCAAATCAAATGTACGGTATAAATCAGAATAAACGGTAGTAGACTGTGGAGTTATTTCCTTTTAATACTAACTTGACAGAAAACTATATTTAATATTGTATATATGGACCAATAATATGCACAACGAGCAGATTAAGCATTACGATTTTCAATGTTCAGCGAATAGAATTTGGCTTTTCATATAAATTTTGTAATGAAGTAAATTATGTTTCATATGACTTATTAACATCGTCAAACTTGTTTGACCCTCCTCGTAAATTTTTAAATGACATACTCATCACGGCACTTAATTTTTATTTATTTCACAATTACTACAAAGCTTAAAAAGTCGTTTATATTAGAATTTAATGTGCTTAAGCAATTGTTCTGTTTTTCTTTATACCTGACAATGGAATTTCAGTGTTCAATAGAGCAAGAATAGTGGCTTTACATCACAAGGGTTTGCCGAATTATCGCATCGCGGATAGTCTATGGATTCCACGCGCTTCGGTTACATTAAACAGTGTTTAATGGAAATCGAGTCTCAGCTATCCGAACTAATTTTAAAACAACGTATGGCCGATTTATTTTCAGTACCACATTACGGGAGAAACTTACTGGAATCCATATTGCCTTCTAGGGGACCATTGAGTGTACCCAAGTTACTTCTCAAACATATAGGCCTTCGTCTAGGAACCTAGTAACTGGCTTTCAAGTCATGAAGTGAAAAAAGTATTATCCACTCAGCGTAAACCTAAAATGCGAGTGTCAAGCCTCGTGGAAAAAATTCCTCCAAGCTTTCGGCATATGGCTGATAAATATCCATCGATGCCCCTGTCAAGAAGAACGCAACCCAACAGCCGCGCTCCAAAAATTATTGTTGAAAGAAGATATATATAAAAATATTATATAAAAAACTATGTAATGTCGCACTGAAGAGATATTTCCTCATCTATAATCATTTTTTCTCCCCAGATAGTCATGTCGTTCTCAATCTAATCCATATTTGTTGGTTGGTATTATTTGTTCTAGTTGTTTTCGACTAGCTATTGCTGATATTTCTTTGAGAATTTTGCAGTGATTCATTATATATTAAGTTCCTGGTTTTCAATACTGAGACATATGACCATGCCCCTTAACTAATTGTGTTGTCTTCTACTTCAATGTCGGTTGCAATATTTTCACTTTGCTCATTATATTAAAAGGTTTTTCTACTCTTCTAAATGTTTTCCCATTGAATCTGCAATGTTGCGAGTTGTAATATTGCTTTTTGTGTTTTCATTTCTTTCAAGTAAGTGGCGACGTATCCTTTTTTCCGGATGAAGCCATATTTAATTTGGTTAATCGCAGACACAGAGTTTGGAGAGGCCAGTGCAAGTATCAGAGACTATGTTTTGCCATAGAATTCGTTCCATTCCAAAGGAACAACGATGTATTGGGGAGTCGACATGCATTCCAGGCACTTTGACAGGGGATAAATATTTTCGAAACATTATTGAACCCATTATTTATCATCCCCAAATTAATTTGCATGGAATGCTAGGTCCAATTGCACAAGAAGATTACAAAGTACACTAGAAATTCACAATATTCAAAGATTGCCGTGGACAAAAAATTGGTTAGACATGGATTTCAATGAGCATATGTGGGATTTGGTGAAACGAGCAATCTCTAATAGATATTTGTCTCTTATCACCCTTCAGGAACTCACACTCGTGGCTCTAGACGAATGGAACAACAACCCCATGAAATAAATATTAATGAATTTTGCTCTGAAGTACTCTTCTTCTAGAATTCAAATGTTGGTAACTATTTAATTATGCGCCATTATTCATTTGTATCGGGGATCAAAGAATTTTGTCGTTGTGTGTTTTTATACAACGAGTTCATTTTATCCTTTTTTTTTGGATGTTATTATCTACTTGCTGATCTATTTCTAAATTGAAATTATATTCGTTTCTAGATGTTGAGCCTTAATTATATGAATTTTATAACAAATTTCTGAACTCTGTTTCACATATTGTAAAATATTAAATTTGCTACTTTGTTGTTTGACATTTGAACATATTTGGAAAATTAATGTTATATCATTTAAAAATTGTATTTTCTAAAGTTACGATATTATTTTCCGAGTTGTTATACTTTGCATTTATTTATTTAAGTATATCTCGATGCTCTTTGGTTTGGAAAATAATATATACCTAGTGTTTGACGTAATTTTGAAATAAACAACTTGCTCATAATTGTTTTTTGATAATAGTATAATCATCCTTCATTTAGTTTAGTTAAGGCTCAAAATTTATTTCGGGAAAGATTTATTTTTGCCACTATTACCACGGAATATGAAATTGGTATACCGTAAAGGTAAATGCGTTTAAATTTGACCCACCAAAAGAAAACTTTGCCATTATTTGCGTTGTAATAGTTGTAATAATTATTCTGGCTACGTTTATTCTGACGAATACGGTATATATCTATATTACGAAAGTATTAAAAATATGAATTTCAATCGATAACCTCAACAGGTAAATACTTTTATGGCTGGATAAAACTCCAAATGGATTCTCGTTTCGTTAACATTTTTCCATATATTTTCCTTTGATCAGCGAAAAGCATATAGTATAAGCTCCCCTTTTATCAAGAATGTCGTATCCGCAATGAGAAATAAAAATATGGGATCATGAATTTTGCAAATTTTATGTATTCAGCAATGTAGGATTGAAATAACGAATGGTATCGCATACGTACGTCATATGAGAGAAATATCTTTTTTTATTTCCAAGCAAAGTTAATACATTTATTACTCTATTGATAATAACTATTAATTCGTTCCTAAAATTTCAAGATACTCGATTTTCAAAACAATCTAATTTATATTTCCGTTTTTTTTAAAGATTGAATCTACTATTTCGTGTTTGTTACAATTTCTAATTAACCACCTTGAAATAACAGGTAAAATTTGGAAAATAGCTGCATCAGACTCCGTCAAACAAACACAAAACAGAGCAGGTTTCAAAATTAAAACAACCGAATAATATTTCGAGAATTTTGACTCAAACATAGAACGAGATTTAGAGTGCTGTAAAATATTTAACAAATGTTCAAGGACTTAATAGAAAAGATACTTCTATTTGATATCTTTCAACAAGTTGAGTCGTTATTTTTTATTTATTATTAATAACAATAAATAAATTCATTCGATAGAACAAATGTATGGTTGTCAGTTTCATGCATGAATCGAGAAACATATGTGCCACAAACCTTGTCTACCTTTGGGAGTGGCAAATTCACCAATGGATCTAATTCGAATCCCAAACATTTTTTACAGATGTAAGTTCATGATATTTTCTTAATTCTATTCAATTCTCAAAGCAAAGGTGCTATGACACATCCCCAAATAACCAATGTATCCTTTACTTAACAGTAAAAACAAAGGTCTAGAGAAACTGACCCTAGATCATTTTGGATTTCGGCAATAGAATAAATTAACAAAATGCACGAAAACATGGATAAAAATTGGTCCATTTATTTGAATTACAAGCATTCTAAGTCGTGTTGTATGTTTAAAACTAAAGATAACTTTGGACTGAAAATGAAATTCTGATGCAGTTGAACAATGTTTTTACAAAAGTCAAAAAATGGTAAAGGTCGCGTATGGATAACAGTATGAGAGTGTGCAAGTATAATACTATTTTGTATATTAATCTTTATGGACTGAAATCGAATTAAAACTCAAGAAATCATTTGTATCTAAATGTTGAACAATAAACAGATCAGGCAAATGCAGCTCGTGATATTGTAGTTTCCTGTGCGGGAACACTGCATTTTTAAATCTGCAATTACTATAGATGTGATAGTACTTGATCCAGAAATTATAATTGTATAATTGAAGAGTCTTCTAGATATTCTTTGATGATCAAGGTCGTATATTCCCATTCCCAATGTCGCCTCAAAACACATATAACCCTTCCGCATTAGCAATAAATGCATCTGAAGCCTTTACTGTTCGGCTAGGTACATTTTTATTGCAATTTAACGTTTGTAGAAATAATTTTAATTGCAGCTAGTGCGAGAAATAATCGATTAAGTCGGGCATTGCATAAAAAATTACCATTATGAGGAAAATTGAGGAATATAAATCCAGAAATTTGGAAAAAACTATCCATCGAAGTAAAAAACTGACTTATTTCATAAATTCTGTGTCGTAAAAATTATTTGGATACAATTTTTTTCCCAGGTTCGTTGCTGAATACTATATCACACGATTCTGCATCAGCTCAAACGTTAACGACAGCAGGAAAAGGAAGCAATACTTGTGGATAGTATAAAAATGCACGTGTCTATTTTCTTTGACGTTCTCGGACTCACACCAGTTAGAATTTTGATTTCCCTACCTTCTTGTGCCCACGAACGGTCCCATGATTAATGAGCATTGAAAATGCCTAAAATTTCGCGATAGAATAAGATAATTTTGACGTCTTGGAATAATCTTTCGTTATACAAATAGACTGTAAACCTTAATTTTCAGTTAAAAAACATTGACAAGTACCATGAAAATTTTTGAATATTGGAAAAACTGTTGGATGCGTCTAAATCAATGCCCATGTTCAATATTCACCATTTGACATTTTTAGGAAATATACTTGGAGAAAATGCGAGTGAGAATTTTCTGACTAATCAATGAAACGAAATAAGTATACGGTATGGAAAACAGAGAAAAAACGAAAATCCTAAAAGAGTTGTTCATAGTATTTTTAAAAAAATACAGAAACATTTCGCTGATGATACTAACCAAATTAAGTAAGATAAAAGTAAAAGTTTCGAAGTGTTTGGATTGAAAAACGAAGTGGTTATACAGTTGCATTAAAAATTTCAATTTCCAGTGGTTACAGGGATGAGAATATAAATACTACTCGGTGTGCAATGTATAGCTTCTTAGTAACAGAAAAAGTAATTTTTATTATATTTCATACTATTATGGAAATTAAGTTTTTTCTAAATAAATTTTATGATACGAGTGACATTTTAAACAACTTGTATTTAAGGAAAGGAGATATTGATCTTGTACACTCCGTAATCAACAAAAACAGTCTGAGGAATAGAGCGTGGATTTAGTGTTTAAATCGCGATATTAGTTTCTAAGCTTATTGGTAATTCTGACTAGATTTTGATAAAACTAAATACCCAAAGGGTGTTTGTACAAAAAATCAATAATTAAAATATAAAAAAAAACACATATAATAAAATGAATCGATAAATTTAATGTCAAAAAAAGCAATTTTTTTATAGCTTTTAGCGCACTTCTTCGAATTTATCGTCAGTATTATCGTTAATTTTAAAATATGGTTTAAACTAACAATTTCAAGTAATTGAAGATACATTATAAAATTGATAAAATGTTATTCTTGGTCCCAATTTCGTACTATTTCTGGCGATTGCCTTATCACTAAGAAGTTCGTTACCAGAAAAAGATGTGTTGTTTAAATTCAGTCTTACCGAAAAACGTTAGCTTTCAACTCAGCCATACTGAGAAAACTGCCTACATAAATTTCAAAAACTACTATACACTACTAATACTAGTGACTATGATAAGAAAAAAATCACACATGCCTATACTAGTTATATAGGATTTTGCATATTTGGGCCCAAGGAAGATTGTTCAAAAAAGTTTTTTTTTAAACATTACACAAGCTTCAGTAAGGAATATCAATTACACTTATGTCTAGGTACAAAAGTACTATATAGAAAGGGATAGTTGCAAAACAGCAGTGCCGTGCTTATATTACCTACCGTTCACTCGGGGGGGAAATTGAGGATAGAGAGGAGGCAATAAATGTGTAGAACGAAAAGATGAAACTCCACGTTGCGATTAAAATTTTATTAAAAAGGCCGTTGAGCTGCTATTCAATCCATATTTTATTTAGAATAATTCTATATTTTAATCAATCAATTTATTCCAAGAAGTACTGCTATTATTTTTTGAATACTCAACTAATCAACGTGGTTCAGAAAATATAAACCATAAACATTTTCAGAATTTTTAGGTATTAATAATGATTTAATCTGAGAAATACTATGCTGAATAGTTTACTGAGAAATTAAAAGAAACAGTTGGCTATTATTGGAAAATGAGGAATTGTAATGTTCGCAGAATCACTTTAATGTGCTATGAATATATTTTCCGATTCAACTGTTTCTGAAACTCTCATATTTCAATATGGGAATGTTATTTCAAATTGGGTCCGTCTGCATATAAACGAAATTTATTTATCTACTATCATTCAAAAAATTAGTCAATTTGTTTAAAAGATCAATTTTTTTAGTGAAAAAAGAACAACAAAATAGGCTATTGTTTGAAAATCGTATGTAAATACTTCTATTTCCCTTATTAGTAATTATCAAAGCATCGTCACTAATTGAAAGATAAATCTCGGGAAAACATTTTCATTTTTTTTTAAATCTAGTTCAATCTAGGCCTGTAATTTAGTCAAGTATCGAGTCTACGAATACTAACAAAGTTGGATTATCTGGAACCGTTGGTTATGTTCATACTGAACACACTGTTCAGGCTACCACTACACCAACACTCACAATTACACGATTTGACGCGCGTTTCGATAACCAACTTACCGTCATCAAAGACTAAAAGTAATGTTTACCTTCAGTTATCGTCTTACGAAATTGTAAACAACACCATCTAAAGATAAATTCTACATTCGGTCTCTGAAGACGATAACTTATTTATCGAAACGCGCGTCAGATAGTGTAATCGTGAGTGTTAGTATAAACAATGTGTTCAATACGAGTACTAACAATAACAGTTTAATCAAATATAATTGATCATCACAATTGAAGATAAGTGACTTAAAAAGTATTTTATAGGCCAACCTACATAAATGGTTACGCATTTTTCAAATATTCAGTAATAATTAATAAAGCGATTAGAAGGTAATCGATTTAATCTCTCACGATTTCAAAATCAAAAAATAAATAAGTTGACTGGTCTATTTTCAAACTAGTTAAATGAAAAAATTGAGAGTTCAAGGTAAAGGAACTTTGTCAGTATATTTCATTCAACCCAAATGTGTCCGAGTGATTGTAGTTTATATTTTCTTCAACGGTAGATACTGTTAAAAGTTGTAATGTAAGTAGTAAGTAACTGATAAAACTAAGTTAAAACTAACTTTAAATAGTTTTTTCCTCATCAAATGCATAATTTCATGTTTGATAGAAAGAAATTGATATCTCGTGTCTAGTTCGGCATCCAGTATCTTGCTCAATATTCCATTCCACACAAATACATGACAAAAAACATTTAAAGCCTCTGCGAAAAGCTTTAGATATTTATAACGAACCCTACATCAATATCCTTGCTAGCATTCCAATCGAGTTAGCTTAAGATGGTCAAATGAAAAACGAATTCTATTGATGCAATCAGTTCTTCTTTTATATATCCTGTAAAACCCCAAGTCGGCGCTAACTTGTATAGATTGAAAACGGCACTTAGAAAGCTGGTTTTACAGATTTTACATCGAGCAAACATTTTATTATGTCAACCGCACCTGGGTTTTATTAACTTTTCAGCGTAGTGTGTTCCACTTTAATACATATATTCATTTTATTATTGCTACCGGCGGAGATCTACCGGAGGCTTTGTTTAACGCCGGAGCTCCGCGTAGCACACTTTGAGTAACTCTGGATTAAGTGATTCCTTCCTAGGAATCTTATCGCAGAAACAATTCCATAGCCGCGCTGATAGGATTCTTGTGAACAAGATACCAGTGTCCTCCAGTTTCTTTCAATAACACAATCTTTCAGCACTTAATATTTAGGAATGCATCACGACTCAAAACTCACGTGGAATGAATATATACTTAAGAGACGAGAGTAAATTGACTTAAGAACAAAAGACGTGTAATTATTTCTCGGAGGAAAATAAAAATTGGCCCTGACAACAAACTCCTAATTTACAAAATCATTATAAACCCAGACATATGATTACAAACGTACTTTTCGTACCAGATTCTTGACAAGAACTTGAAAATCTCCTAATCAAAGTACAAAACGCTGCAATAGATTAGAATTGCACTCCAATTCTCTTTCCCATCTACCTTTAGTACCCCAACTGGACCAAAGACTCAGAAGAAACTGACCCGCTAACTTGAACGATGGTTGAAGAGGTCCTATTACTAGATATGATCTCAACACGTCAATAGGAGCTAAACAGTTCACAATCCAATCAATTATAGAAAAAATTGTAAATTGTGAGTAATTTAGATACAAATAACATTTGATCAGTATGTGTTTGATGGAGCCACAGAACAAAATATGCAATTAAATGATGTAGTTACATTATGTAGTATTTTGATACAAGTTTCCGAAGTTAATGTGCAACGGAATAATTACAATAAGGAATGAAACAAACGATGTTAAAACTTCGAATGGTGAGGTTGATGGAAGACAACAAATAAAATTTGAAAATATAACCAAACAAGTCATAAGTCCAGAAATATCTGTATATTATCAACTGTAAAGAAAATTGCCTGTTATATCCAACCTAATGAAAATCTCTCATAAAAAAAAACAACGCATGTTTGAAAGTCTTATCTGGAAAACGCTTCATGATAAACTATATTGTTAACGACTCTGGAATTGTTGTATAAATTATCATTCAAAATTTATGCAAATTATTTGATTCAATGAAGATTAGAGATTGGCTTATTCGATTGTCAATCTACCCAATATAATTTGTACGTAGAAACAATGAAGTTGCAAGGAACAATGTTACTTTCAGATTAAATATCAAAAATATCTTTCGTCAGCTACGTGATCTCACAAAAGTTAAGTAAAATGCATCGCAGTATATGTAAAATGTTACTGACTTCATTGAAATTATCCCCAAACCTGCAATGCATCTAAGACATTTTAGGGATGAAACTTCATTCCAAAGCGCTGAAGATTATTTTTGGTAAATATCACATGCCCTGATTTTCTTTTTACCATTGTATTGTTTGACTTTAGATTAACAAGTTTACTGACTCGGTTGAAGTAGTCTGAGTGTTGGAGCGAACCAGCACTGTATATTTTTGTTTAAATACGTTCAACATAAATACTTGTATCCCACATTATGAATGTTTGAAGCAAACCGCGCACATAGAGAACTACTAGTCCAGTCAAATTAGATCAAGTGTGAAGCTACTTAGATTTCCAACAAGCTGAAAATGAGTAAAATTGTTTAAAATAAAATGTGGTTCCCCATCATTCCCGTGTAAGGAAAAAACGTATCATTACTTTTTTTCCTACGAGCCACCAGTTCTGAGATATAACGATTAAAAAGTAATAATCGTTATAATTTGCATAAGTACGCCACGTATACATCTGTAGAGTTAATGTATGTTAAAATATTTTTCTATTGGTCATTGTAACTTGCACTTAAAATATACATAGTTATAACTTATAGCAGGTAAAATGAAACCCAGAAACCTTGAGACATCATGCATGTTGAAATGCTAAAAGTAAAAGTTCAATTGGCTTGAATTCCTCCTACCCCTCAGTTGCTGCTCATCATCAATTCGGTTATATTATCAAGTTCAAGTTTGGTTATCAGCTAAACCCTACAGATTGAGGTTGGAAGTTGGTCAACAATACATTAGAACCTGTTCAAACTAGATATGGTTGCAAAAAAGTCGGACACTTTGTCCAGGTCGGTCGAGCTATTATATTGAATCACCAACAGTGGAGGATCAGTTGACGCAACGCTGTCGTCTTCTCAATTTTTGCTAATTTCAATTATTTATCAATAGTTGGAAAAAACGCGCAAAGTACATTATCTCATATGTGGCGTTGAAACGTGTGCATATTATGATGATTACAAGTTTTTGAATCATTATATTTCAGAACCTTTGATCTTCAATAAAAAATTTTCTATATACGACAATGATAAAGAACTTCCTAATTTTATTTTTAATTATATTTTGAATAATTTCACTGGGGGTGGGAATTTATGTAACTTCGAATGTCTAAATTGACCGGACTATACAATGAATATTTGGCGAAAGAAAATTACCATAAGTTTTATTAGCTAAGCACTTCATTGTGCATAACTCACTTGTTTACTGTACTCAACCGTAATGCGAAAGATTTTGAGCATTAGTTAATATTTCAGCTACTAAAGGACTTTTTACTCGATTAAACTAAGCGTTGTGAGATTTCATTCAATTAGAGAAGACGTAGGTATGATGGTTACCTGATAAATGGAAGTATTCAATAAGAATTTGAAATGGTTAATATGTTATCATGATCAAGGAAATCTATAACAGAATATACAATTACAACCCCTAATTGCAATATATCACAATATGTTTATAACTCAGATTAATTGTTTAATTGTTATTTGGTTTATTTTTTCAAGATAGAATTATATACATTGAAATTCTCTTCATTAGAAAATACAACAGATTGGTTGAATTTACGAAGAATTTTTTTGTGATGAATTTAATAGCAACTTTGAATTGACCGTTTTATTAAAATTTGTTTAATTCTCATCTTTTCATTCCACCAAAGAAAAGAAAATAAATAAAAAAACTAAGTGAAAACTGCAAGAATGGTATTATTAATTCAAAATAAGCATTTACAACAAAAAATCAAAGAAAAACAAAACAATGTACATTTTATTTAAGAACAAATTTTACCATTAAATTAAGATAACAACGGAGTTTTAAAAATGCAGTAATAATAATAATAATAATAATAAAATTGAGCGCCGTGTTGCACCGAGGTCATTCTGAGACTTCCGTTTCTCAAGGTGCCCATCCAAGGACGTCTACGAACAATAGAAAAAATATAGTGGCTCTAAAGAAGACACTTGAAAACAACATATACAACACTTGTCGGATGGGCATCGAGAGACGAATGGTCCGAAGTAACTGGGTGCCGCAGGGTTCTCCTCTCAGGGCTGGTTACTGGGATGAGATCGCTTAGCCCTTAAGACATTGCGAACCAATCGCCTCCGGTCTCAAAACACAACAATGATATAATTTAATAAAAAATAAGAAAAATCAGTATAAAAAAAAACTTGGGGTATTGCTATCGAGATAAAACCACGAGAATAGGACAATTTTATTAACGTCAACATCGATAAAAAAATTGACATGTATTAATTTAATCACCTACATTATTTAATATTAAAAATATTCACTTAGCTTATTCCAACAGTCTTTGAATGCGAGAGAATTGAAGCACATTGGTTGTTTTGTTTCAAGTCCACGTATATTATGTTGACATTATTTGGAAAAGAGCCTAAGCACTGAAACCATTAATCTACATCAAAGTAAACGTAGTTTCGGTCCCCGACTAGAATTTATGAGGGGGCATGCCTTATATAGCGTGTGGGCCTCATGTGGCAAATGGGGGGCATGCCGATTGAGGGATTTCCCCGCAACTTCCTCATGAGCACCTCACGGAAAAAATTATAAATATTGAAGTGAGGTATGCCGTATGAGTTTCCCATAAGGATATTATAGGGTAAACCTAACACATATATGGTATTTTAAAGAGATGGGCAATCCCCTCGTCTACCCCATGAGGGCTCGATTTGACAAATATCAAATATACTATTTTTGGTAAAATTAAACTTGTCACAATTGTTACTTTACTACTACTACTACTACTACTAATTGTTAATAGTACAATTGTTCATGAATTGTAATAATTGTTAATCGTTGTCTTATCGGATTTACCTTACGAAATTGCAATATTTTAGAACGTATTGCATAAAGTATATCGTTTATGTACATCGTATTGCGCATGCTCAGGTACACATAGTGTACATAGTACATATAGACAAATATATATTTTCATAAGCAGTTACAAATTTACATTAATCTTTACCAGTGTAAATAATTTCAGTTTGATTATTGTTGAAAATTATTATTTATTGAAGTAAATATTGACATAACATCATGAATAATTATTTTAGACAACGCGAGCTTAGGCGTTTGAGAGCAGAAAGATTCAGGCGAATTCGACAAGAATTACTGTCAGCAAATTCCAACCAAGAAAATTTGATGCCTTCTGGCAATGAAGACGTTTTAGAAAACATTGAGAATCAATTACCAGATATTAATGAGTCATTCAACAATACAGCAAGTGATAATAGTTTGAATTCCAATCTAGAAGATCATAGTGCTTCCAATTCAAATGCTGAAGTGGAATTGGAATTAGTGCAAAATTATGAGCAAGAAGCAATAAGTGATGAAATATCAGCTGTGGTAGAAGAAGAGATGAATGAAGAAAGTCATGATAGAGATGATGTTAATCATGAAGAATTTGACGATTTGTTATTATTTCATGATGTTAGCTCAGACGATGAACTAGAAAACGAGACTCATGATGCAATAGATGAAGAAGTAGATGATACTGATCAATCGGTTTATGATGTAGAAGACATTCGCAAGTGGGCTTTAATGAATCCGCCTATACCTCATAGTCGTTTAGAATCATTATTAGCTATTTTAAGAAGAAGATCTTATCCTACTCTACCAAGATGTGCAAAAACTTTCTTGTATACTACGTCAGAAAATTATAATATTGAAGTTTTTGATAATATTGGCAAGTTTGTATACTTTGGCATAGAGAAAACTATAAGAATTCAATTAAACCCAAGTATTCATGAGCTAAATAACATAGAACTGATTTTCAATGTTGATGGTTTACCTTTGTTTAAGTCCAGTAAAAAACAGCTATGGCCAATACTCTGTAAAATCCATCATGATCCAAACATTTACAAACCATTTCCTGTTGCTGTATATTGTGGAGATCAGAAGCCACAAAGTGTTCAGAGATATTTAGATAAATTTATAGAAGAACTCAATAGTTTAATGCAAACAGGAATTATTATAGATAATCGCAAATTCATTGTATCTGTAAAAGCATTTATTTGTGATACTCCTGCTCGCTCTTTTTTAAAGTGCATCGTAGGTCATGGTGGATACTGGGCGTGTGAAAGATGCTTAATAAAAGGTCAACAATACATGAATAGAAGAATTTATCCAATATGTGGGGAATTAAGAACAAATGAGTCTTTCAGGAATCAATCTACTCCAGGTCATCATCAAGGTGTATCACCTCTACTTCGTATATACCCGGAAATTGATTTAGTCAAGCAATTTCCATTAGATTCCATGCATCTGCTTTTCCTTGGAATAATGAAAAAATTGTTGGGATGTTGGATAGACGGTGACGTCAGAGAACTTAAACTTAGTAGCAGGTTTAAGTCACTATTGACTGATATGTTATCGAAAATAAAAGTGCCTAATGAATTCCAGAGGGCTACGAGATCTTTAACAGAATTTCATAAATTCAAAGCCACCGAATTTCAATTTTTATTGCTATATGCAGGGCCAGTCATTTTTAAAAAAGTTTTAAAAGATGAAGTATTTAAACATTTCATGTTATTACATGTAGCATGCAGAATTCTATTTTCTAAACAGTTAGCTATGGTGCAATGGCCATCCGCAAAACATTTTCTAACATTATTTGTCACTATAGCACCAGCTATATATAAACCTGAATTTGTTATAGGAAATGTTCATAATCTTTATCATTTAGCCGATGATGTAGCATATTTTAATTGTCCTCTATATGAAATATCTTCGTATCCATTTGAAAATGCTCTAGGTAAAATGAAAAAACTTATTAGAAATGGCAATAATCCTCTTTCACAGTTGTGTCGGAGATTCAATGAAATTTTTTACGTTTGGAATGAACCAACAGGTATACCTCCGAATGTTGTTATAAAAAGACAACTGAAACCAGATTCATCAGGTCGAACTACCATAAAACAGCTTGAATTTAAAGGAGTGTTACTAACTACAAAAGAGCCAAATAACACCATATTACTGACAAATCAAAAAATTTTACAAATAAATGATATATACATTCCTCCACGTGGTGATATAAGTACTATTGAAATGTGTGGTAAAATCCTAAGAAAAAGAAAACCTCTTTTTACATATCCATGTAATGCTAAATTTCTACAAATGTTTAATGTCTCTGCAAATAATGAGAATATTGTGACGTGTAAAATTATAGATGTGGATAAAAAAATGGTTTGTCTAAATTTAAGTGATGAACATAAAGAAAAAATATATGTGATACCACTACTTCATATGTAAAAGTGAAAAATAAGAATGTTTTATATGGTACAATCTGCCGTTTGTATTGACGGCTTTAAACTTTAAGTCTCATAATCTTATACAAACATCTATTCTACGAAGAGTATTGTTTATGTTTATATTTTCAAGTGGATGGTAATCAGTATAGAAATCTTTTCTACGCGTCAACAGTAAGAATCAGTTTAATTTCTGAATCGTGTTCAGTCGTTCGTGTATACTCTTAACCATATAATTATTGTAGGTTAATAAATAGTGATATAATTAAAATAGTTGATATATTCTCGAAAAATAATCACCATGAGTACTGATAATAGTACATCAAATGATGATGTATCAGAAGTGGTTGCAGATTATAAGTATAGACTAGTTGTTTTTGTTGGTAAGAAAAAAAAAAAAGATATTGACATAGTGCCATCGTCTTGGATTTTTTATGATGAAAAAACAGACACAATCAAGTGCAAATTTATGCCTCCACCATACGATGTAAAGCGATCGGATACGTTATCAAAAATGGTACAGAATTGTGAACAACCGATAAATGATTGGCCAGTTTATTCAGTAGACATCCGAGGAAGAGCTCGTAAGTTGTGAAATTATTCGATTGATTAATTTCATCTCGAATTTATATACTCTGAGAAAATAAGATAAATAGAACAAAGGTATGTTTCTTGTGTTGGATTCATTTTTCTAACAACCTCAATTAAAAAAATATTTCTAGCTTAAAAAAACTTTTAATGTCAATGTCTAACATGATATTATGATTACTATATTATTTTTAGTGATAAAAAATAGTTTTCAATACTGTAATTATTATTTAAATGAAAAAAAACTTTTTCGCAACAATTACAAAAAAACTCCTTTGTTCTAAAATTCTATTTTTTTCAGTTATCATTTTTTATTGATTTTTTTTATTAAGTACATTATTCTAATATTCAGGAACGTTTGAAGAAGCTAATGAATTGGCTATCCAATTGGAATATAAGCCATTTGCTTATTCTACACAAAATGAAGAGACAGCTAAAGTAAAGGCTGCTAATGATGTGCATTTTTTTAAAAATAGAAAAACATTCAGAGATGAATCTTTGAAGATGTTAAATGAAATCAACATCGATTTAGGTGAAAAAACACGTGTGAATAGAGGTAATTTATGATGAAAATATAGATTTTGTTACTTGGAAAACATATATTTGTAAGTACGAAAAGGTGATGATATATTTTAAATTTTTAGCTCAGCCATCATCGCAAAAGTTACCAACAGAAGAAGATAAACAAGATAGATATTATTCTTCCACAGACTCAGACGAAGAACATTGTTACGATGCATCTAGATCAAAAAAAAAGAAAATCATTACCAGAAAAAATATCAAAAGATCTCGCATATCTTCGTCCAGTACATCTGATTCGAATTTAAAAATTGATGAAAATAATCCACAAACACCTAATGTAATGGAAAAGCTAGATAAGAATTGTCAACCAGTATTATTATGCTCGTCAACAAACCAACATTCAATTGAAAAAATCGAAGGTGACCAATTTGGTAGGTATTGAAAGATGAATAGAAACCGCATTATTAATTATAATTATCAACATTTGGGAAACGAAGTATATTCTTTTCTTATGTTACAGAAAAGTTATATCGTATGATTGATGCCCGCTTTAAGACTTTTTCAAATGAAATATCGGAGAAATTCACTAAACTCAATAGTCAATATAATTCATTATCTTTACAAATTGGACAGTTAAGTGGAAAAATTATTGAGATTCAGCATCAATTAACAAAGAATAATATCAATAACACAGATATTGAAGTCGATAGTGATGATGAAAATGCTGAAATAAAACTTCCATGTAAAACAAAAATAGATTTTGATCAGTTCGATGAAAAACTTGAAAAAGATAAGAATTTTCAAAAAAAATTCGTAAGTATTCATGTTTAAAAAAAGTTTTTATTATAATATTAACGATTTGAATACTTACCGAATATTGAATTATACGTTTAGGTTCGGAAATTACTTCAAAAAGTCAATAGACGCTTACCCATAACTAGGAATTTTGGCGAATTATTAAGATATTGTATATCTCGCGATGTAGGTCTCATGTTCGCTCCAGTTAAGACTTCAAAAAAAAAATCACATGTATTCAAGGATACATGTCTTTTTAAAGTTATAAAAGGTTAGTGAAATTAATGTTCAAGTTTCACAAAATGAATACAAATAATTAATAAATATTGTATTTAATATTTATAATTGTCCTAAATTAATGTTTTCTTTTTAGCGACGCTCAGAAAAGTTTTTTCGAAACCAGGCGAAGATGTCCCAGACCAAAATATTCTTGATGCTATGGCTTCAGCTCTACATAATTGTAAAGACTGGGACGGTGGACGAACTGCTCGTTCCAAGAAACCTGCTGAAGCTAATAGTGAAATAGACAATGAGCATTTAGACTAGTATTTCAGATTAGTATTCTTAATTGCGTAACTTTTTTATATAAAGTAAAATATACATTATGTAGTTTATCCCGTGCATTATATTGTATTCTGAAAGTTTGATTTAAAAAATAGTTCTTTATTACTTATTGTATTTTAAGATTGTAATGACTATGAATGTATTGTTTGTAATTGATATATCTATATATATTTTAAAATACATTATTTTTAATGTTGCCAATGAAATTCGGTTAATTTCCCTGAAAATTTTCAAATAGGGTAACAGTTAATTTTCCTTATGAGGTCCACATGCGGTATACATAATGATGCACGAATGAGGCAAGGCGTTATATACCCTTTGTGCGCCCTATGAGGCAGCATCATGAGGTCCCCACGAGGCAGTGTGGCTAGCCTCGTGAGGGCCCTAGCTGAACCCCTCCCAAAATTCTAGTCGGGTCCTTATCGGATTATGTCAACATAATATAGCTGATAATTTAGTTCGTGTAAATTTGGCTTAAGGATTAATTACAATGTGTTTTTTTTTCTACAATTCCTCGCATAATAATTGGTTTGAATTAGATAAGTGGTCTAATATAATTATTACCTAAATAGATTCGTTCTACAATATATTTTTAGTACATCATTTGGTGCGCAAATAAGAGGTTACGGTAGTTATGAAAATTGGTTTTGATATATTTCGTTCTTTCCAAATTTCTACTTTGTCACAAACAAGGTTAGAAACAACAGTTGAGGCAGTGGGTTCATGGACAAAACACCAAGAAGGGAATGTAGATTCGATAATTCTCAAATAAGAAGAAAGTGAAAAAACATATAATAAAAAGAGTGTTACACGCGTTTACTGATTACGATGTGGAATATTAAATGAAATTTCCAAAAAATTTGAATTAGTTCATCCAAGTATTACAAGGTAGTTCAGTAATAAAAACTACGTCAGAAAAAATTAAGAATATTTGAAACCAACAAAGGAGTAATATTAGATGAGGCATAAAGCAAGTTTCTGGAAACTGGCGAGTTATTATGGCCATATTAATGATATGGTCATATTTGCAGAGAACGAAGAAACGCTTAATCAGAAGTAGAGGGATGGACGAAATGAACAAAGCTACTAAGTATTGAGGGAAGAAATTACACGAAGAGCTACCATAAACGAGAATCGAAAGAAATGCGAGATAATTTTAGACCCGAAGAAAAAAAAAACTCAAACCTCAAGTCTTACTTCCGTAAGGATATGAAGGGGATTAAGTAAGTAAGTAAATATATGAGGTGGCAAAGTATAAATTCGAATAAAGAGTATATGAACATCGAATAACCTATTTTCAAAACTATCAAATGAATGTACCTACTATTTGAAGACAATATTCGAATTTACTTAAACGTAAAGTTTGCTCTAAATATAAAATATATAAATAAAATAAATAAAATATTGTCATGTGTCGGCAAAATAAAAACAAGAAAAAAAAAAAAAAAACAAAAACGTGACCTAGGAAGGATTATCAGGTAGGGGATGATGTCTCGTGGTTTTTTTTTTCGAAAGTAACAATACCTAACGCATTTGAACGAAAAAAATCTAGCTAAGTATTATAGTCTTGATATGGGGATATAGTTCCCAAAGGACGCGAATCCATAGTAATTCTGAATTCGCACCCTATATCTTAAACTCGGCAGCATCAACAAACAAATATATTACTACAAAAAAAAAAACTACAAACTAAGTAAAAAAATAAGAGTTGGTGGAAATATGTAGTAGCATGCAGCACCACACATACACAAAAGTAACTAATTTTATGTGAATAACAAAACTAAAATTACGTAAACATAAAAACAAATGCCGACAACGGGTTTTTAATTTCCCGAGCGGCGGAAATGTGGGCACGGCACGTGGTATTTTATAGTATACAAACATCCACTAAATAGGAAAAATTGTAGAGAACAATAATAAAAATTAAACACTACGAAATTGAAAGTTCTCGGTTGACTAGGGTCCGTAACAACGCGGCATCCCGCTAACAACAAGGCGCTATTTCTAAGAACATACACAACATCATACACGCATATTAAAATAGATCATTATCATCGGAAACTGCTCAATTTAAATTACAACAATGGCCCAGGCACCATGCGATGCTTGGTTAACATTTCTAATCTGAATAATAATAATAATAATATCCCTGTTTTAAAAATTGATAAATTTGGTCATACAACATGGCAACAGGCCACCACAGTAGCGACTCTGTCCAGCTTCGCGTAGTCAAACGTTATAATATTAAAATATCAACATGTGAAATACAGTACAAAACTATGACGATAAATATCGTGAAAATTTTGACAACTTTAAAAAAATAATACGAGTAACAGACCAGCATCCGACCACTCCATTCAAAAATGCATCAACAAAAAGTGTTGGGAATGGCGGCTGGAGACCCTGCCCGGAGGAAATGTTTACAGGCCAATAGGAGGAACCTGAACGTAACGATAAATGTAGAGCCTGTAGTCCTTACTTGCCAATACAACCGAGCCATCGTCCATTAGAGCAACGTCGAAACATTGCGCATGTTTTACTTTACTTTCCAGAGCAGATACCAATTGTCCGTCTTGAGTGAAAATGGTCAAATTGAAATTGTTGTGATTATCGGCTATCAATATTTCTCCGTTCGCGTTTATTCCAACGCCGATAGGATAATTAGTAATACCTTCACCTCCGATTTGTCTCAAATAGACTCCTTCGTAACTGAATACTTTGACGCAATGCGCGCGGTTGTCACTTATGAAAATTTCTTGTTTATCGTTAACTACAACGCCGTTGGGGAATTCCAAATGTTTGGAACAACCGAATTTCTGGAGTACGGATCCAGTTTGATCGAATATAATTACTCTCATTACTTTACACTCGACGACAACAATACGTCCTTTATTGTCTACGGTTACACCTCGAGGATGTTGGAGGATGTTAGCTCCGAATTTTCTAACGAATTGACCGTACTGATTATAAATTTGAATTTGGTGGGTAGGAGAACGTTCAGTTACGATTATATCTCCGGAAGTGCGTACTACCGCCACGCGATTTGGATACAATAATTGACCATCGCGTTTACCGCACTCGCCGAATTGGAATTTGAATCTACCTTCTTTGTCGAATATCTGGATTCTGTGATTGTTCGTATCGGCGACGATTATATCGTTTTGGGCATTGACTGCCACTCCACTTGGTTCGGTAAATTGTCCTTCCATAACTCCGAATTCTCCAAATTTACAATGATATATCATTTTTTGTCTTTTTATTTGAGATTTCGGTGGAAATATCGCTGTCGACATCAGTTTCGTAGTTAGATCTAACATAGAATCGTTGTGGGCGGAACTCGATAAGGAATACGGATCGGTAGTTCCGCTTTGGAAAATACTATCTGCGCCTCCATTCGACCATTTTTCGTACGGGTTGATACCGTTCAAATTCAAATCTCCGATTGTAGTTGAAAATGGACCCAAACTATTGGCACTGCTGAATCGTTTACTGATTATGTTCGATTCGAACGGAGAAGTGGATTGACTTGAAGTGGAGACGTTATATTGACAGTGCATACCTCCGTTTAAATTTACGGAACTACCATTTACGCTGCTTCCGCTTGAACTAGAGCTTCCTCCGCCGCCTGTAGGTCTAGCAATGGGTGGTTGTTTACTAGGACCGACTAATGATTCTGCGCTCGATCTTACATAACCAAATGTGTTTCTTACGCCCACTTGGATGGCTTGATAATTTGACACAAATTCTAATTCGCCTGCGGCCTGTACTGTTTGATCAATGTTATAATTTAAGAGACCTTGTAATTTAGCGTCTAACAATTTTCTAAACATAAGTATTTCAACAACGTTTGCACATTTATTCAGTCTCTCTACAAATTCGCAAGTTTTATATATCTGCTCACACGTTTCCTGGCCCTTTTGCGTAGCCACTCCCAACGAGATTTGTTTTGCGCTGAAAACGCTCTCTAATTCTTTAAGCAGTTCTTGTTTTCTTTCTTCTAGCATAGACCTATAGAATAGGAAAGTGTCATTTATTTCGTTTTGAGCTTTATGATAATGTACTTGGAGGCGGCTGGAAACATGTTCAGCATTCTTAAGACTATTTCTGATATCGGTTGCTTTGCTTTTAGCTTCTGTTACAGCGTGTTGAATTGCTTCGATTTGTTTCGGTGCTGCTTCACTTATATGTTCGTAATCGTGAAGTCCAACGGGATGATCCAAATTTAAACATTCCTTGCAAATTGGTACTGCGCACGTACGACAATAATATTTAAGCAATTCGGATTTGTGACGTGGACAAATCATACTTTTTTCGGTGTTACTCATAATACTATTCGATAGCAGTCCGTTTTTTGTCTCTTCTTTGATCTCTTGCAGATTAACTACTCTGTGGCCTTCGAAACAGTGCATAAATTGATGTGCCATAACGCAATTCGAACACAAATAATTGACACAATCTACACAACGGGCAACTGCGTCTAATTTTTTATGTTTACAACCTGTGCAACGAACAGGAGCCAAATTAACTTCGTTACTATTGTCACCGTTGAATAGAAGGCTACTCAATATACCTTCAATGGATTCAGAATTGCAACGTGGACAGATGAGTTTATTCTTCTCCAGACAATTGTTGCAAAACGTGTGGAAACAGGACAGCAATTTAGGATCAGAGATTGGTTCTCTGCACTGTTGACAATGTAGTTCGGATGGGTCGCTGTCTCTATCTACCGAGTCGCTTACTGGAGGTGATGATCCGCTAATTGATAACGGCGAATCTGCCAAAGGCGAAAGAGAAAGGTAATCGTGTTGATCACCAAATGATCCAATTGAATTTGCTCGTGGAATCGATTCTAGTGAGGGTGTCGGTGATGCCATTTTCATTTAGCCGTCATCCCTAAAACAAAGAAAAAATCATTAATAAAAACGTTCCAATATACTTAAAAGTTGTAACATTTTATTTTTGTTAAAAATACATGTCGCAAATTCGATTTTGTCTGACCTATCTGCAGATAAACTGATTTTCTGTTTAATTGACTAACGTATCATTTAAAGCTTTTCTTCTGTTTCATATCTTTTATGCACCTTACAATAACTCGGCTTTAAAACAGACTGAATGAATAAAAGTAAACGCCACCGAAAGGCGAATACCACGAACACGACAAAATGAAGTATCTCTTCAGTAGAACATTTACAATGTTTGATCAAAAAATTCGACAAAATTTTTATAGCAGCATTTACTTACGCTGCATCTACTTAAACTCTAATATGACTCATACTTTCATTTTTTGAGCATCACAGTGTGTCCGTTTTGGATAGATCGCGTCTTCAGTGTATGATGAAATACAAATAACGAATTAAATTTAATTTGAAAAAATGTCAGAAAAAGCTTTTGAAATTATAAAATTTGTCTTTAGTTGTGACATTTAGACAAAATTTCAGAGTTCTCAAGGGCAAACCAATGATTCACCATGTGGTAAAAAGCACCATCAATTGATGTCGAATATCAAGGTCGTGGACATCGTTTTCATAGATTAGGAGGGTATTAGGGCTCGTTTCAAGGGGAATAAACGCGAAGGGAATTCAAACTTTTGTGTCTTGATGATGTACCGCGCCATAAGTTGCTTTCGACTGATTTTTGCTGCAAATGAATTCCTATCAATCCACATCTCCCTTACTCACCAAGCGTCTTCTGGATCTTCCCGGAAATAAAAATGTGCGCTTTAAAAAAACCTTTAGATACTGAGGAGCCGAGACAGTTCAAGATAAAAGTCATTTCTAAAGGAGCGTTCCATTCGTGAATATCACCAACGAACTCAGAATAAAACAGATACCTATGTAAAATTTAGTTTTGAAATTAGTAAGTGCCGATATTTGGTTTATCAAATCATCTTTAGATTAAGTTTTATCAAAATGAAAGTATGATTTCGGATACTGTTCGTGAGTTTGTCACAAAGAAATGGTTGGATAAAAAACTAACACATTTAAGTTAACAAATTTTGAATGCGAGAGCTGGGTTAATTAGTTAATGAGTTATTGATTTAAAATTTAAAGAGTAGATGTCTGTTTTAAATGAGAAATTGAAATCACAGCAATTTTTTGGAGCTTAATGACATTGTTAAATACCTAAATTTTTGACGGAAAAGGGTATAAATGCATTGTTAGCCAAAAGGAGTATAATGAAACAGATTAAATCAAAGTCTATGCTTAAATAAAATGATTCATCCTATGTATTTATCACATTTTATAGTATAATTACAATACAAAAAATTGAATGAGAATTGTTTTTAATTGAAATTACAATATATATCTTTAGTTGATCAATTGTCTAAATTTCTTTCTAGAAAAAATTGAACAAAGAAATAGCTACTTCTAGAATTACGTGCTCCGAGTATTGAAATACATTTCAATCAAAAACTTCCAACTATTTTGCAATAAAACTGTTAAGATAGGTTCCAAAAGAATGCCGAATGAAGTTCCACTCGACATTCCTCACTTAAAATTGCTAACAAAAAGTTCAACTGAGATAATAATAAATTTGAAGTTTTCCTAGAGCTGCTCTTCGGGCACTTTAACAGAAAACTATATACAAGTCATCTCTTTGAGTTCGTAATTAAAAAAGGGTCGTAGTCCGTTGAAGTGTAAATCAATACAAGTGTTTCTTCCTTTGAAAATTTTCAATATTTGCACAGGAGAATTTCATTTTGCAAACAAGAGAGATGTTTTCATACACCTAGCGAAATTATAACTATATTAGAATTCTAATATCCACATAGCATGCAATAATATTTATAGTAGTTGAGGGTTGAAAAGCAAAAAATTATTTGCTTTGAATCATGCCGATTGGCTTGTTACTTTTTTTATATTTAATTAATTATTGTGGTGCGGTAAGTAGTTACTTCTGACTTATCTTCATTTCCAAAAAGTATGATTTCGATTCTATTTAGGTGAATCTTTTTTTGATAAAGGCAACAACATAATATAGTTTAGATACATTTGTGAATGTTCATTTTTACATTAAGGCAGGGAGAGCAAAATTGAGATTAGTAGCAAGTTGGGCAATGGAAATATCTTGAAAGGAAAACCCCCATGCAGAAACATCAGGACGTATCGCTCAATGGGAACTTATCGCTTCAATATAAGAAGTAAAATAATTCGAAACGGGAAAATTTCGTGTATAATACTTGAATATTACCAGTTTTCAATCAAGTGTTATACTATCATACATTTATTTATTATAAAGGGTCTGTGGATAATTTTAAGCGCATTTCATAACCTCAATTTTGTTTTAAAATTGGGAGATTGGAAGAAAAGTAATCCATGGTGTTTGTTTGTTTGGATACGGACTTATAAAAGAAAAATACTAAACTCAATACTGCAAAAAGGAGAAAGCATGAATGCTGGTGCCTATGAATTTGGTATCAAACGGATGACATTGACAATATTAATAAAGACATTAACTGAAGGTGGTGATTCATCCATGGGTTATGCAACACCGAGACAAAAAGTTTCCCCCATGCAAAATGACTATTTAAAGAAAAATACTCGTTGCGAATGGCATCAATTTTTTTATGGATAGAGAGAAATGCTTTATTGGCAAAAAATTTTTACAATTTAAATACAAAACCTTGTAAAAACTAAAAAACAAAAAATAACTAAATAAATATGAAACAAATAAAATAAAATTTCAATATACAGAAGAAAACTATCATGAGTAACAAAATAAGGTAATAGGTAATAATTAGAATATAAGTCCATAGCAAAATTAGATCAGTATGCAGTATAACCGGAATTAAATATTCTTCAACTTTCCATAAATATGCCCTCAAATTATTGCGAAATGCGGGAAAAGATGATATCGATTTGATTTCAATTTGCAAGTGATTGTGCATTTTTTGCATTGTAAAATATTGAGCCCTTAACTAATTCTGAAGGTGGAATAGTTAGGTCAATTAAATATAACTGAAGTTATTGAGGTTATCGGGTGAAGTAGAGATTATGCTCGATACTTCCGAAAACGTTCGTTACCTGCTTACGAGTGTGCTGCGAAATTTGACATTATAGCCGGAAAAGACACGAAATGCATCAAAATTTAATCCAGACAATACCCACAAGCTTTGGTAAGGTAACATTATGTATTGTACAGATATTTGGAATGTGGATTATACAGAAGTGTCCACTGTGCTGAAGCCAAATGAGATTGTAGTTGCCAAAGGTGAACGTAATGTCAGCGACATGACTTAAATTAGAGTAGTAACTGCTATATCTGCTTATGAAA
This sequence comes from Diorhabda carinulata, assembly GCF_026250575.1. NCBI lineage: Eukaryota > Metazoa > Arthropoda > Insecta > Coleoptera > Chrysomelidae > Diorhabda > Diorhabda carinulata. Next base: position 8,912,846 of record NC_079471.1, read on the forward strand.
ATTCTCATGATTTGACTAGACTTTCTGAGTGCTCAATTTTCCTCATACCCTTGCTCGGCTCAGCTCACCTTGAGCTTGCTTGGATTTCTGCATTCAAACAGCTGTAGTTGTATGCAAAATAAACCATCAAGACTTATCTTTATTTAGTATTTTGACAGATGAGTTTCACGATCGTTTTGAAGATTTAGTTTTAGAGTAATTTGAAGATACCGATGTAGTACAATACAACGGCTAGGTTTTGTCTATTATTGACGTTGACGATGGCGTATAAAATCCATTATTCTTGAATTGTACATCATTCAAAGCCACGTTTTATCTTTTTTTCTAAAGAAATTATAAATATGAATCTATTAGAAAGGAATCGGAAAGCTGATTCTGTTTTCTCAGGAAAAAAAAAAGATAGATGCCTTTTTTCATTTTTACTGAGATCAAAATCTAGTCCAGTAGTGTCAGCTGTGATGTATCGTAACATATATTTTTAAATTTGATCATTTTCAAGTGTACTAAGAAAGAAAGATTATTGATAAAGCAGACCCGGAGGTATTTTCGATATTTTTTATCAAATTGTGAGACGATTGTTCTTATTTTTTAATATCATATACCATAATAAAAATATCAAACCAAATATAATATATGCTAGACCAAAATTGGGCAATGCGAAATAAGATTCGGTTCTCAATAGCTAAAAGATCGGTTGATCCAAATTATATAAGGAACACTGAAAGAAAAACCAGAAAACAGTGTGCTGAATTTAGCAAAACTAGGATTAAAACGATTTGTGTAATGAATAAATATGTTGTTATGACAATTATTATTTTGATGTATGTTTGCTATAAGAGTAGTAGGTACCAAAAGGGGTACATGCGTAGCTTGTGTCTTGGTTTTTCAGATATTCAGCTATGTCTACAATATCGTGTCTTAATTTTACTTTTGTAAGCAATTATATCGAAGAAAAGTTTGCACTGAGATTTCTAAATTACTTCTCAAAATGTTCTGTCATATAGAAAAATAATTTTTTGTTATTGTAGGAAAACAACATGAAAAAAAATACACTAAATAACAATAATTATAGATAAACAGTCAACCATCTGATTTAAAACTTTCATAGGATGAACTTTTTAATTCTCTCACATCAATATCAACACGAATATTTTAGATAATTCAATTGTAAATTCTAAATTTCTCTGAAAATATCAGTTGAATTTTGTATGACTCTTTCTTTCAAGAATTGTAACCTTTATTACTAATAAAATCTTCGTGGAAAATATGCAGCAGACTAGCAATTGAAGTAATCATATTCTTCTAACTCTACTTGACCTTACTATGAAATAAAATAACAAGAATAAAAAAAATGTGTTTATTCTGAAAAAGCTTGATAATATCTACACTAATAAGCTGATTTTATCTTGCTTCGTAGAAATTATGTAACCAATGTTGCGAATAAAAGATTGTTAACCTGTTAACTGTTAATTTAAAGAAAAAAAATTACACCTGGTCTTTAGGGGCCACGTCATTTTATCAAATTTAAATGATGTCTTAGTTTAAAACATGAACGAATATTCAAAATTTCACTTTAGAAAACTGTTTTCAAGTAAAAGTTCACATGGCACTTGATTGTACAAACTTTTTTTGTTGTTTGATTCGAACAACTCTTTGGATGTGGAACAAAGTACACCATAAATATAAGATTTCTAGGAAGTTAGCTTTCGAATTTAATAGCGATAGTTCAATAGAAAAATCGCTACACAACAAAATATGAAATGAAAAAAATTCAATGACTACGAATGCCTTGTGCAACTTTGAATTGTATACCAGCGATATACCAAACCCTGAATACAATACAAATGCATCTAATAGATGGTGTATCAAGTTGAACGAAAACAAATCTGCTCATGTTAACTTTATGAACAAACAAAACAAAAATATACTAGTAAAAATAAACAACCCTCAAATTCCTTATACTAATAATGAAAATGACTCATGACGTTAGACTTCACAGGTGAACCCACGTTAAAATGAAATTTGAAGAGCTAGATATAAAATATAAAAAGATGTACTGGCTTTGAGGAAAGAACTTCATTGTCCACGGACAACAAACTGCTTCTCTACAAACAGATATTGAAACCAGTGGCATACAGCTTTGGAGCTCTGCCATTAAAGTAACATTCAAGTAATACAACGTTTCCAAAATATTAAGGAGAACCGTTAATGCCGTAACAGTGATCTCCATAGGGATCTCAATGTAAAAACTGTTAGCAAGACTAAAGTCAAATTCGTAGTAGTCATGAATATCTTCAGCAATGCCAACTTAATGAGAAAGTTTAATAGGATCAAGCCGTTTGAGTTAGTTACCTTAGGATTAGAGAATTTCCACGTTAGTTTAATTAGGTGAGAAAAAAACTACTCATTGATCTGCAAGATCAGTTTGTAATAACAAAAAATACCATACTTAGTGTATTAAAAAATTGCAGTTTCGCTTAAAGCAATGGATCAGAAAAACACAAATTCGACGGAAAATGTGAAAAGAGAAAACTCGATACGGACAAGCTCTAATGCAAACATTCAGGACCGTAATTAGGCTATAAAAATGCTAAAGATCAAGTCAGAATTACGAAATATTTTTATTTGAATAAAATGTTTTTCCAAAAAGCACGTTTTTCGTTATTGGGATAACTAAGTTGGAATTTCTGGAATCGTTGGTGATATTCATACTGAACACACTGTTTACACTACCACTACACTAACACTCACACTATCTGACGCGCGTTTTGATAACCAAGTTATCGTCTTCAGAGAATGAAAGTAAACTCTGGTTATCGAAACGCGTGTCAGATAGTGTAATTGTGAGTGTTGATATAGTTGTAACGTAAACAGTGTGTTTAGTATTATTGTAAAAAAAGTAAATACTTTTACTAAAAAACTGTCGATATTGGTATTTCAAACAAGTGTATGTTCGGTGTACCGTGTCAGACGAACAAGAAATCAACGGACCTTTCTTTTTTGGACGAACGTTGAATCAGCACACTTATTTATAAGTTCCAAAGATTTATTGAAAAACTACCTTGGACAGACTCATTTCTTTCAACATGTCCTACGAATGAGTGTGATATGTTAGCCTTAGATCTTACAATAACAGATTTTTTTAATTGGAATGATAAAACAAATATTTTATCAAAAACACTTTCCGAATGATGGTGGTATATTGAAAAACAAAATAACTCGAGCAGTTCGATCCTATTCGAGGGTTCTACTTAAGTTTTGAGATTGTTGTCTTCTGCAATTGATTTTTTCTAACAAATGTTGGTATACCATTCATAATTGATCGTTCTACGTTGTTCTAATGGAAAGGTGGCCACATGTCCAGTTATTCTGAACAAACAGGCAACCATTTGCTTCGAGTGCTTCGTGCAAGAACCTTCATTGGTTTCATTTGGCTGGTCTTGAAAATCCCATACAATAGATTGTTGTTTAGTTTCGGATTTATTTGAATAGATCCATGATTTGTCGCCTGTCACGATCTTATACATGTCTTTTCAAGCAACGCGATTGAAATTTTTTTTGTACCAATCGACACGAACTCTTTTTTGAGCGATTGTCAAATTATGTGGTATCCAACGCGATGAAATCGTCTTGACAACCGAATGTCATGCAATGTTGAATGTATACGAGTGGAACTAATGCCTCAATCTTACGGTACATCACATGACGATCTTGCAATATCAGTTTATGCACAAAATCGATGCTTTTTGACACAACAGCCGATTTTGGATGACCTTTACCTGTAGCGAAGTTCGTCCACGATTGAATTGAGAAAACCAGCGAAACACGGTGATTCGAGATGATGTTTCATCGCCAAAAGTCGTAGCGAGTTGATCGGCATACTGCTGTCGGTTTTATCCAAGTCATAGAAAATCGTCGCAAGAAAATGTTCTCGATTTAATTCCATTTTTTTACCAAGATACATTTTTTAAATATCTGTAAACAACTCAAATAGCAATCGTATGACAACACGTTCTGAGTACGTTCACCATTGTTAAATAGTGTTAAACATTTTCACATCAGTGTTGCATTATCTTAAAACTTGAGTAGAAAGCTTTGTACTAGAGAACAAGTATAAAATAAAGTTCAAATAATATGTTAAATTACTATTAAAACAGAGAAATTAATGTCTAAATTTTGTGTAAATTTATTTACAAAATTGAAATATCATAAGACCATCACTAAAAAAATGATTTCTCACTCCAGACCAACCCATACATTTAAACCACGTTAATCGCCGCTTTTACCAATGTTAGGTACATAAATGTTGCTGATATCGAAGTTAATAAGTGGGTACACATGGCAGTTAACGTGTTAACACTTGAAGTATTGATAGAGAATGTTTCAGCGTTTTCGGATATAGTCAGTGCAAGGTAGACACTTAATTATAAAATATCTTTAGCAAACAACACATGGGAAATAAAAATATTTTGTAAGTATTCGATTTAAAGCTTTCATATTGATTTTATGGAGAATTTTGTCACTGATAAAACGAGCCAAACCTAATTGTATTTGTGCATTCGAACGACTGGTATTTCAGAATGGAATCTAAACAAAATTTAGCAAAAATAATTATTGAAATGTGACTGGTTATATTTTAAGTAAAAAGACTTAGCAGCAACAAAGAAGCCCTCTTCTGAAATAAACTTCTCGGCAATGAAACTTTTAATAAAATCACCCACCCATTCCGGAGACCGTCGTATTCTATTAATACCCTAAAAATTTGTGTTGCTATCAGGAAAAATTTTTATACTTCAGGTTTCCTTATAAAAATTGCCAAAAAAGCGTAGGCTGTAATCAGATATGTCCTTCAGCATTAACATAATAACATTTTCCATTTGTAATTTTTTACATATTTAAATTTATTTTTAACGATACGTGGTAGAAAGTATTTTTTAAAAGGTTTCTGAAATATCTTGTTTTAAAATATGTTTACATACAATTTTTTTGACTATTAACTCGGGAACATTGGAACGACGGTTGATCGCAATCTTTGCATTATCACCGTATAATGTTGCTGTTTAAGTTTTGAGATAGACATAGAAAAAAAAATATTTATAATTGGATACGGCTTTATTGTCTTTCAAAATATTCTCCATTAAGATGCAATACACTTTTGCATGTATTTTGAACCAATTGTCGAAGTATTTTTTCCATTCCGATTGAGGTACGTTCAGAACATGAGATTTGAATGCATCAACCGCTTCTTCAAGTGTAGAAAAATGTTTACCTCGCAATTTATTTTTCACTTTCAGGAATAAGAAGAGAAATCATTAGGTACCAAACAAGAACTGTACGGCGGATAAACCATCAATTCGATGTTTTTTTTCTCTTTTCAAAAACTTTGTTTGAATTGATGTGTTCAGAATCAACTGTATTATGTTGCTCTAATGAAACGGTGGTGACACATTGGATTTGACCCGTCTTGATAGACCCTACAGTCGATTTTTTCTGGTACAACAGCCGATTTTGGACGACCTTCACGAAATTCATCCTATAGCGAAGTGCAGCAACGATTGAATTGGAAAAACCAACTAAACACGGTTTAATATACATTCAAAGTCATAGAAAATCATCATTTCATTTTATTGTTTCAAGAATCAGTAAACAACTCAAATAGCACTTGTATAATAACACGTCCTAAGTACGTTTACCATTAAAAATGTCAAATTTTATGATGGCAATGTTAGATTTGACATATTCACATCAGTATTGCTATATCTGAAAACTTAAGTAGCAACCCTCGTACAATGTAAGCCAAATAGAATTAATGAACGAATATATCTTTTAAAACATTAAGAATTTTTTTTTTATAGACTTAAAATTTAGCTATTTGAAGATTTGAATATAAATGAATTGCATTATAAAGATACATCTAGAAGTAGAATGGGACTACATTCTCCTAGTTGTTACTTATAGCTTAAAGTCTGGTACTAATTAAGTTGTTCAACCCTCCCAGATTGCCCGATACATTCCGGTGAATTTCCCATCCTTCTCAGGTGTGATAATTTCGAGCAGTATTGCCAATAATGTTTTAGGGCCGGTTAGCAAAAAATGCTTACTAATTTAGAAACTAGTTGATATTTTTCAGTAGGGAATAATTCGTGGAATGGAATTCGAATCATTTTGTTGAACATTTACAAAGATAGCCAAGAAAACAGCGAGACGATGAAATACAAATTTTATCCAAAAATTGTCTTTAAGTGAGTACAATTTCAGCATATTCTTCCGGTAATTGTACTTGAAATTTTGTAATCAATGTTACTGTTTACCAAAAGCTCCAAATTCGGAAATAAAGCAAATTGCAAGTGCCATAGTTCTGCACAACTGCGTTAAAAATTCTCTCAGTTCATGTTGAATTACAGTTTTGTTAAAAAGGAGAAATGAGCTGACGATAAGTTTGTCTGATGCTGAAATTGAGTTAAATTCTATTCCCCGATGCCAGATTTAATGATACCTTTATCCAGAAACTTTATGCAGTCTATTCTTTACTTTATGCAAAATATGCAAATTTTTCAGAACCAAAATAAATGATTGATCTGAAATGAAGCTTCGAAATAGACAAGAAATTTTTTAGTGAATCTAACTACAACAAATAAATTTTTGAACTGGTTACAATGAATTTTATTTTCAAAAATTGTTAACTTCGAAAATTCGGATATTAGAAATGAAAATTTTATCTGTTAAAAAATCTATTACATCACCAAACTCTAGGAATTAGTAAATATTATTAGCAAAATGTACGTTGAGATGAGGTTTGCGTGAGATGCAGCGACGGTTAGGAATATCTAGTGGATTTACGTTAATTTGACTTCTATATCAAAAAAATTTTCAAATGTTTACACCATGGAACAAGGTCAGAAATCTAATGAGTTGCAATAACTAACAAATTTAGATTTTTCAAATTGAGCAGCATAAATACATATTCAAAAATTAATAATAAACGATTCTTTTTTTTGTTTCTATTCGATTTTATAAAATGTTTCCGGGTTGGTATTTTAGAGAGTTGAAAATTCTAGTTCTAATTGAAACAAATTATAATTCATGTTCATGTTCATATTAGAAACGAGAGACAAGAAATGGACAGGATATAATTTTGAAAAGCGATTCACTATTCGTCAAAAAGCAGCTCCAACGTAAGTCTTAATATTTTTGCTCCGATCAGCCATCCTCATAATATTTAATTTTCAATAACATGCAATGAACCTTATGGACGCGTTTAATTCAAATATAAATTATTTTGATTATTGATCAGACACATCTTCAATTGGAAATAAAAATTATGTCGCGAAATCAAATTATTACGATTCCTACGAAATGGACTTGATACAAATGAAATTTTTTCTAAGAACAAATACTTTATTTCGAAGTTAAAGAAACAGCAACAGGGGCATCGAACGATGGAAGGGCAGTTCGTCGATTATTCATTGTATAATGGAGACGGAAAAACGATGAATCAGAGGTGGCTGGCTTGGCATCCGTGAATGCAACTAACGCGGCGCGAGGGACTGTCAATTCGTCGGCGGGGGCGAATATTTAGTCGAGTCTGGCGCGGGGAAAGGAGCGCACGATCGATGTACCGGCTGAGGGGACTAATGCCTGTTGCCTGGCAACGGAGTGAGGGTTGCAACCCCACTTGAATTATTGCTGCAACAAGGTGGCTGGCCCAGCCAGACTAAAGTCTACGATGCGTTTTTGTTTTTACACTTGGACTTTGTTTCCGTAGACGTCGTCAACGAAAGTATACAAAATGATCAAAGAGGGCGAAGCTTTATTTGTTTTGTTTAACTGTCTGGTGGATATTCTTCGGGTATTTGATACAAAAAAATGTCATATATTGTAATTACAATTTACTGGCATTTTTGCACTCTGAATACTGAACAAATTAAATGAAAATTGACACTCAAACATGTGAATTTAAAGGATATAATATATGTCAATTAATGTCTTGATTACTAAATGATGATGTAAGGTTTGAATAAAACAAAACTACTGAGAATACTTAATTTGAATACAGGGAATGTATGAAATACACCGATATTGATGTACAACAAAATGATATAATAAATATTTTCTATAAGGGTATTGGCGTAGCTAGGCGTGGACTCTTGCCACTTAAAAGGTCCTTACTAGAGGACTTATAAGCAATAATCCGAAGAATATTAAGTCTATATTAGTACACTCTACGCCACTGCATAAGGATCATAATATAACGATTAATATGGTACTAATTCTGAATATAACGTGGCAAATGGTGCTGTTTATTATTCAAATTAAAAGCCGCTTGACATGGTGAAGGAGAAATTAAAAGATATTGGATGCAAAGCAACATATTGCTAATGAAAAATGTTGCACGTTGTTTGATAGGTTCTTGCCATTGCATCGTGGCAAGCAAGTAATTGCATCCCCAAGGTGCTTGTCAATACTTTACAAGTAAATGAATGGCAGCAACAAAAATAAAGATCCAAGGAAACGTTCTACAATCAATTGACATTTGGCCAGTTATTGAACAACCGAGAATGATAGCAGTTTTCTTTAGATTTACAATTGTGGGATCGGACATGAGTCGATTAACTAAGCTCCATCAGCGCATGCTTGCGATTAAGACATATCCTATCTTGATGGGACTGATATTTGATTTATTAATTATTTAGCTATTTAAAGTCTAGGGCTTGTATTGTCAGGTCATTATCACAGTTAAATTTCTTGAAAAAGTTGTACACGAAAAGGTTTTTACTAATCTAACTTCATGGAGTTCGTTACTGGATTGGTAGTCATGAAACTTTAAAAATTATTTGACAATTTGACTGAAAAATGGCTCCTTTGGTTATTTTCTTATTATTTAAAAGAATAAAATAACAGAAGTTACTAAGGTAACATTGTAAACAAAGCCGGACATATTGAATTTTTAGAAATATTGGGATTGGGAGAATTTGAGGATACTATAACGTACAAGGGCTCAAATTAGTACTGTAAAGTCGACTTTACAGTACAGTATGAAAAAAAGTTTCTTCCAGTCTACTAATAGATAATATCAATTTAATGTGATTGTACTTCGATTATATTTTGCTTCATATTTGCTGCTCTATAGCTATATACCCGCTAAATCACTGTTAGGTAATTGTTGAGGCGACTTCAAATGGAGCTAGACAGCGTTCAATACAATGCAAAATACAAAGGGAAGAATAATATCTATTCGTCCCATTTTTATTACAATTATAGTTATTTTTAGGTTAAAAACCAACCAAACAATATTCGAATTGACCAAAGCACTAACGATTTCGTCTTTTCTAGTAAATTGTTGATTCGGGATTTTTGTTTCAGGTATTTATTCACTTTACTTTTAATTCTAAAGAGCTGACAGTCACACAAAGGAGAAAATGAACTTGTAAAGGCCCCTTGACATTATTCGATACAACGTGCAATGTAAGACGCATTATTTCTTGGTAAAAAGCATGCACAGATAAAGTTTAGCTGATTGTTTCATGCAGAATCTCGCACTTGCAACATTATCGATTTGTTGCAATTTTTATTGTGTGCAAGTTGCAATTCTAGGGAGAAGTCTAGTTACTTTTCGTGTAACAATCAACCTGTACATCAGGCTACAAAAATGAGGCAGCAGCAGATATAATTATTTTCACTAACCACTTTTTTCCTGTTCATTTCATTAAGCTTCGTTATTTTCATTTTTAAACCGGTAACAAAATTTTGAAATTTTTGTTAGGGGCAGTCATGATGCTATAAAAGACATAATGTCGAACGAGGTGCAATGTTAATGTACGAAATATTTTGACTTTGGAAAAAATCGCATGCAATTACTTGCACCGTGTCAAGATGCCTTAAACAAATTATATGCAATACCGATTTTCGATTTTTGTTTTAAACACGCAGTTTGTTGAAACCTTTCCATGGAAATCCGATATTTGTATTGATTTAGACGGAATTTTCTATAATTGAATTGACGATAACTCTTTTATAAGTTGTTGTAAATTGTTCACATTTTTCTTGATATTGGGTTTTCGTTTCGTTAAAAAGCTGGTGGCGTCCAATTTAATAGATATTAATTGTTCACTCCATATCAGTATTATCTATATACACTTTAACTGTGAATTTTAAATTTTCAGGTTTTCAATTAAAAATATCAATATTAGTAGCAATGACTGAGTTTACTTCATTGCTTCTTTAAAATGAGATTCTGATTATCTAAATGAAAAATATTCATAATTAGAGCCTCTAAGATATAGGGTATAATTGGAGGTCAAGAAGCTGAAAACTTACCGATATCCAACTAGAATAAGACAATTTACATATGTGCATCATTAACTTAATAAATTAAAATAATGTTGTATAGCACGCGTCAACTAGTATGAGGTTAAGCTGCGTATTTATGACTATAAGTAAAGAACTTAAAATAAATTATGGATAAGTATTTTTATATATTCAATTTCTTACTTTGTAGACCTCTTTTATTTTGTTTTTGTTGATAAATCGTCCTGATTTTGTTGGGTCTTTTTTATTTAAATATTGGTTTTTAAAGAGATGAAAATCTTGAAGTTTCAACCTATTTAAATCTTTTTGAAAATTTCATTTTATAAAGACTCAACAAATAAATAAAAAAATATAGATAGAGTACAACGAATTTTAGCATCAGTGGTTGCTGTACTTAATTTTAATTATTACATTTTGTGTTTTACACCTATTTTTCCATATTTTTGATTAGTACGGTTAAATCTAATTACTTAATATGTGTTTAAGAAGAATCGTTCAGATTTAAAGTGTGTATAAAAATCTTCCTATCTTTAATTTCTTATTTCTCAGATCTTTTGATATATTAATGCATTTAAATGTTCTTGATTTCAGGTCTCTTCTGTTTTAAAATTAAAATTTGACGTTTCCACTTTTCTTAAAGTCTTTAAATGTGTTAAAGAGAAAAGTCGAAACGTCAAATTTTAATTTTAAAACAGAAGAGACCTAAAAATCAAGAACATTTAGATGCATTAATCTTCATATATATACATTTTTAATAAGGTTGTAATGAAATTGAGAATGGTGTTTTGCTATTTGGGGGCGCACTCAAATAGGACAGAAAAGCAAAATATTACATCGTTTAAACTTAATACTGTATTTGCAATAAATTGTTTTTTTTTTATGTAATTTGAAAATCTGAGCATCATCCATCAGTTTATCGTTTCTTTAATATAAGTTGAATAGAAATTCCCCGCATTATGAATAAAATTCTGACACCAAAAATGGAATCCATGATAATTGTCATTATATTTAGTAAATGTGCTGATAATTCAACTGCTTAGCGACTTTTCAAGTGGTTTTCAAAATTTTAGAAGCAGTAAAACATCCACAATGAATATGTTTTCTTCAATATTGAAGGTAAAGACAAAATATTGTTATTTTATTGTTTCGTAGACAATCAAATAAACTTTTGCGAGAAATTTCCCCAATTACAGTTAAGATTTATATGTTTCTCTTTCTAAAAGATGTTTAATGCTTTTCAACGACTTGCTGTATATACATATATCTATATTTCTATACACTTTTTATGTCGTCTTCAACATAATCTTTAATTCTAATGTCCGAAACTTTTTTTGAAGTATTGAAATCGAGTCTTTCGACTTCCAAAGCAATAAAACTTTCTCAACTTCTTCAAGTATTTGCTTAGTAATAAACTTGTTCTCACGAAGCTCTTTATTTTTATAAATGGACCAGGAAATGATCTACAAGGGTACTTTAATGAGACAATTCACGGACATGTATTGCACAATGTTTCATTTCAAAATGTTTCACATTTTACTTGATTTACGAAATTTATTTTAGAAAAATGTGACAATGATTTTGTGAGAAAAATTGATACAATAATGGAATGAAAATGATATTGATAAAATTGTTTGGAAAACACCATCACTACAACGTTTTAAAATAATGAGACCTCAAAAAGCGGTTTGATGAATACTATTAATTCATTATTAATCTAGGAGAATGAATTAAATGTGTTTTGGTAGTGACACACGCAGGTAGATAACAGCATCGGTATAGGATGATGCTACACCAAGGGGAGAAAACGTACATTATTTAGTTGGTACGTTAGGGGCGACTACGTGGAAAAGAAAGAAAGGTTAATGCCTTTTGGTTAGACGATGGAGGGTGGTAAAAATACCGTGATGTTCCCGGCAAATCGTTAAGAAAGAAAGCATTTCTATAAATCTTCTTGCTTCAGTTCTCAGAGACGTTGAAAATGTATTATTAGAATAAAAAAAATGCGGAACAAGTACCTTTTGGGCGTTAGACATTAAATTTAAATGTTGAAAAATGGCATAAACATTTCCTTAATGTAAAAAGTTTGTTTTAAAACCTAATAAATATAAATGGAATCAAAGTTTTTTGAAATACGCCTCAATCTATTGTGATATCTTATTCAAATTAAGCTTCAAATAATGACCGTTGGCTAGCAATGTATTCATCTGAACGCTGGCTCAATGACTGAAAGTATGTCTTGAATAACTTTCATCTACACTGTCGGAAATGTGTAAAAACGTTTCCCTTTTACAACATTTATGGAGAAGTGTCAATAGTCACATGGTGCTAAATCTGATGAGTAAAGATGTTGATAGAAACAAAAACCGTTCTAAAGCAGTGAAGCGGTTTGTTTCTTTTTCGTCTGTTTCAAAGTACGAGGTCTGTTTTATGTACATTTTCATTTTCTCGACCGTTAATGATGAGGTTAATTGAATCATTACCACATTTGATTCGTCAATTATAAAAAGTTTTCAAAGTCCACTACACTATTACCATCGATAAGTTCTTTGGCATTGGTAACAAACTTTTCTTCAATAGTTCCAGTATAAAAAAAAGTTTTGACTTCTTAATATTGAGGTGACTACTTACACTCTCATATTATAATAAATAAAAGAAAATTTTGCCCGTGTTTATTCTGGTATGTATTAGCTCCACAGTTCGAGATAATTATTATTTAAAATTGGAAATACCAAAAATTTCTAGATATATAATCAATAATTACCAATTAATTTGATAGAAAATTTTGATTACAGTTTAGTAATACGGTAAAATAAGATTATGGAGTATAAAAATGTTGTAACACGTTCAAAATTGTCACATCTTCAAACTGATAATTTTTTGAGGACAAAATGTTCACCAGGAAATAGGTGACGGAATGCTAAAAAATTTTGATTATAAAATAAGAAAATGCATTTCATATTTTTCCGAGATTGCGGAATTGCTGCAGTATGCTGTACTGTAATTTCTTTTCCAATCAAATTTTTTTAAAACGCCACTGTAGGACTGGTTTCTCTATTCGTTTAAACAACCTTTCCGTGTTTTTCCAGTTGATGCTTTCTTATCATTTTATAATTGATGAACTTATATTATAAAGTTATATTTACAGCTCTTAATGACAACTAGATCATTATACAGGATGTTGACGTTGGTAACGATAAATTAAGCTCATGTACATAGTTCTTATTTGCCGAAGACAAGAAATTCGAAATTTCCACTGTAAAAGTTGTAAGTAATTTTCAATATCCTATATAAAAAGTAAAGGTACTGTTACGAACGCGTCTCCGCCCTGGAGCCGGTCCTGTCTAGATTTAGTGGAATTCTAAATGTCGGCGAAGGCGCGCGGTGCCTTTGACATACTTTTAAGAATCGCGGAATCCATTTGTTGTTTTTTTATATAACTTTTTATTACATCTAGAGAGGTCTACTAAATTAATTGTTTTATTTCTATATTTTCTAGAATTCCTTTTGAAATATATAAGGAGTTTATGTACTGCAGTTTAGTTTGGTTTTTAATAAATAGTCATAGTGAACAGACCGCAAAAAGAATGTAAATAAATTCTTACGTGTTAGTGATAAGTGAATTATTATAAGTTATATTGTATAGTGTTCACATAAATTAAGAACGTAAGAGACAATATTCATTAATTCACCCCACACCTGACTTTTATACGATTTCTATTCGTGGGGTGAATTAATAAACACTATCTCTTACGTACTTAATTTATTCAACACTATACACTACACTTAACTAACTTATATTAATTCACGTATCACTGACACTTTACTAAATTAAATAATGTATTTAGATTCAACGCTACACAAACTCTTTATATATCCCAAAAGAAATTCTTGACAGTTCTAGAAAATAAAGAAACAAACCACATAAATAAATTCGACCTTCCTAGAAATGAGTTCAAAAGAAACAATGGAAATAAATAATAAAAAGTTATATATAAAAAAAAACAACAAACGGATTCCTCGGTTCATAAAATGTATATCAAAGGCGCCGTGAGACTTTGCCGAATTTTAGAATACATCTAAGCAGGACCGGCTCTAGGGTGGAGACGTAACAGTACCAATTTATGCTTTATGATAGTGTGTTTGTAAATAAATAAAACGGAATAAAGCGAGAATTTCAAAACACAAAAAATACGTTTCCGTTGCGCAATACAAAATTTTTTTGCTCGGAGGCGTTTCGCCAAAAGTCGAAGGGTATAATTATCTCAAACGATTAACGGGAGACAAGATAAATACAATTCTTTTGGACCTTTTTTTCCTTATTTGAAACTAATAAAAAACCATTTCCACGGTGATGTTTGCAAAAAACTTGAGAAACACAACGTACTTTGATGCTTGTCTCTGGTATGATTTTCAACAAAGTTATTTAAGTTTGTTTTCCCGTACAGCAGAAAATAAGAAGGCAATCTTACATCTTGGCTTTCAATGGCGTTTTATGAGAAAACGATTGTTTATATACAAAAAATAACAAGAGACCATTTTTGTAGGAAATTGAATAAACTTTTACTCTATAAGAACAATTTTTTCGTTATTTCGTTATTCGAAATATAATAAAAAATACATTTTCTTATTTTAAACTCAAAATTTCTTTGTCCTCTGACACTTTTTGAGTGAACATTTTTTGCTCAAAATGCATCTTATTAAGAAAGTGTGTAGCAATTTTCAGCATGTAAGACTTTTCACACTAATCGCTATTTTTTGACTTATACTATATATAGATTATAGGGGTGTTAAAAAAATGTACGATTATAAAATTTTCCACTATATAATCAATATTTCAAAACTAATTACTGTAGTTCAACGTCAATGTTTTGGGTATCAATAAGTTTTTTTATTACTTTACGTTTCTAACATAAAATAAATGATCAGAATTAAATTTAGATTTTAATTTTATACAATGGGGATATGAACTTAGATTGCACAGCAACTATACAATTTTATTTTAGATTGTGATTATTCACAAACGATTTTTAATCTATATTTATCCACTTTTTCCTAGAAACGTTCCTTTAAAATAGAACTTATTTTAATGTATCTAATTTAATAAGGAGAATATCACAAGAAAAGAAATTAACAAAAATAGAGTAAAAGTTTGGACACTCAAAGATTTTGGATAAGAATAAAGAGCTAAGAGAAGCAAAGAATAAAAATATATACAATATAAGATAAAGCACAGATGTCTTAATGAGCGAGGCTGGTCTTGATCTTGCAGAAAGAGCAAGACCAAGACCAAAACTAGCTTTGGATTTGCAAGACAAAGACTTATGCTAAGCTGAGTAGAGAAATAGAGAAAATTGCACGAATACAGGGAAATACAGAGAAAATAGAGCGGAAGTAGTTATTAGAGACAGGAAAGTACAGTATATCTGTATATATTATATATTTGTAAAATAAATGTCTGTGATTTACTGCATTTGAAGAAACTTTAATGGGCCGTTTAGTAATAATATAGAAGTTGGACAATTTGTTGCCATGGGCAAAGAAATAGTGACGTTATTAATTTGAAATGAAAAAAATCACAATCTTATATGAATTCTCAAAGTTTTGAGTTTCATTAAATTATTTAATAAAAGTGTCGACAACCGTTTAAAATTAAAATGAGACTTCGAGTTTTGATTTTATCTTCTGTTGTACTTTTTAATGAAAAGCGCTCGTTTTTTCGAAAGTAATTTAAAAGATGCACACCTCGGGAGCATATTCGTAGGCTGCTTATTAACATTTCTTCCCAGCGCTATATATTTTATTCACTGTGCTAATTACACAACCTTGCTAAAAGGAAAATTCTTTTTAAAACATTTGCCCGGGGTGTGCACCTGCTAGGATTAAAATTCGTTTTCAAACCATTTTAGTCACGTTCGAGTTGAGTTGAGTTGGGAAATTTGCTAAACATGACAGAATTACATCATTATAACGATAACCATATCAATAATTAAAAATTATATGGAATATATGTTTCAAAACAAACAATGACAAAAAAGCCTGTCAACTACATAATACTAAAATTTATGGAACCAGTAGAATGTGCGAACAATTATTCGGTTCTCTTAATTCGGTTAGTATGCAGATTCTATAATTACTCGAAAAATTCACTTTCCTTAGTTTGACTTGGTTAAAAATTCAATTTTATACGATTAATTTGGTAAAAGTTCAATTTTCTCCTTTTAATTTGGTCAAAAATTCGGTTTTCGTATTTTAGTTTTAGTAATTTAGTGAAAAAGCACTTCAATTAGATTGATTTGGTCAAAATGTATTTTCTCTTGTTTATATGAAAAATGATTTTATAATGTGGTCAAAAATTCAATTTTCTTCATTTAATTATGTTTAGTTTTCCATATATAATTTGAATGAAAATCGGCATTTCCAAATTTAATTTGGATAGAAAATTAGTGTTTCTCAATTTAATTTTGTCAAAAATTCGCTTGTCATTGTTACACTCGAATCGAATTTTCTACGTTTAATTTGGTCAAAAATATTTACTAATTACACTAAGTTAGTCGAAAATCAATTTTTGTTATTCAATTTATTTGTATTCTCACAATTATAGTCAAATTTGGTAAAAACTCAAATTTTTTTTCGTTGAATTTAGTAAAAAACTCACTTTTCATAGTTTAATTTGATCAAAAATAATCACTAACTTGGTCGAAAATCAAATGTTTTGGACAAAGATTTGTATTCTTAATCAAATTTAGTAAAAACTTGAATTTTTGTTGTTTAATTTAGTAAAAAACTTGTTACTAAATTTTCATGTGTTATTTTATTAAAAATGGTATTGCAAGTTGTTTAATTTAGTCAAAAATTTGTTTTTTTTTGTTCACTTAAGACAAAGATTAATTTTTATCAAAATTAATTTGGTCGATAATAAACGTCTCTTTGTTTAAATTGGTCGAAATCGCCATTTCAAAGTGCAATTTTACCAAATATTGTTTCAAATTTAGTTAAAAATTCACTTTTTTTTATTTAATTTGATAAAAAATTCCATTCTCTTGAAAACATTTTATTAAAAATTGGATTTTCATAATTCAATTACGTCAAAAATCACATTTTATTAGATTGATTTGGTCCAACATGTCTTTGTTCAATTTGGCCAAAAAATTGCTTTTATTTGTTTAATTTGTAAAAAATTGGAATTTTCACGTTTAATTTAGATCAATTGGTTTTGCATCAATTAATGTGTATCAAATTAAACTTTTTGTGTTTAATTTTGTCAAATATCTGCCTTTTTCAATTCAATCTAATCAAAGATTTGCTTATCTATGTCTACTTTGCTCAGAAATTGATATGACATGATAATAGATGAGACCAAAACTCAATATTTGACACATAAGTTTTCTTAATGTGTATCATGAAAATTTGAGACAATACTTTGAGGTTATTTTCTAATCAAAATATAAAAAAGCGAAAAACCAGAGCCGTTTATCAAATTTCGTTGACAAGAAAACGCGTTTAGAACGTTTTGGTAAGGGAACATCGCTTTTTCTTGTCCCAAAGTGTTTTTAGGATCTCATACTACTTAAAAAGAACAGCTACTATACTAAAGTTGGTTTTGTTAATCTAATATGAAGGATTTTGGGAACGATGTAAGTTTTAGAAGACGTTTTAATTTTGTTTAATAATTACGGAAGTTTTCCAAAACAAAATATGATAAAAGTATAAAATAGACTTGACAAAAAGTCAGTTATTGTTTCAATTTAAAATTGTTCCAAAATGAAAATGTTTATTGATTGACATCTAGAAGCTATAATCTTGTTTGGTAATATACTCGCTATTTAGAAATCGCTGATATTATCAAACAGGATATTAGTCCAACCTTCATTTCCACGATTTCAGAAGATAAAATATAATCTTTAACAATATTATTATAGAATTTATAAATGATGAAACCGATAATGAGGAAACTCAAAAGGTCAACAGCTCGTGCAATTTGATATGAAAATAAGACATGTTTTTCTGATAGTAAATTAAAGTATAATCTACAAATTAATCTTTTGATGTTGATTTGTCATATGAAAATTGATAATTTAATAGATAAACAACCAGAAATATGAGTATTTAACTGAAATATAAGCAACACTTGTACGATTTGTAAGATACAATTCATAAGTTTTTAAGTAATTATAAGAAGTATAGTGTGATTTTCTAACATTATTGAAAAACTCCTTTGATGACTCTAACTTAACATAGAAAAACATTTCTACACAATTGTCGGAACATCTGACTAAAGCTTCTATGTCGCTATAAAAATATGATGCATATTTAGAGTCTAAATGTTCGTATATCGCCTCTTTAATTTCATCGTCGTTGTTAAATCTTTTCCCGCCTACCTCGGCCTTCACCTTTGCGAACGAAAAATCAGATCAGAGCTATATGGCGGGTGTTCAATGTCTGTGAATCCACATTCGTATATAGTATCCTTGGAAAGCGAAGCAGTGTGCCGCACCTTGATTCCTTGAAGTCAACGTCAAGGATACCCTTGCAGCCCCAAACGATTATAGCTATCACTTTTTTGCTGCTTTCCGTGACTTTCGCTTCTTCTGGTACTGGTTCTCTTTTCTGATGCCACTCCATTTCTCCCACAAAGCTCTAAGAATCGCTGAAATCATTCTTCTCAACACTGCTTTAACACTGCGCTGAGAATTCGAGGCACCCACCAAGTTTTGTCATATTTAAATGCACATGTATGATCCTTAGAACACTTATTTTGGAAATGCCGGTATATATTTTTTTTGTTTTTAGACGCTTGTCACTTCAATTTCTTTATTTTAAAGATCACTTATTTTTTTCTTATTCATTTTGAATAAAAGTAACATTACTGAGAAACCACGTGAATTTCTTAATTTTATTACAAAAAAGTGAGAAATATTTTGTACGTGGCAAGCCTTCAGTATCTCAAGCACATTGCTTTGGTACGGCTTCATTAGACTCATAGCGCGTACCCAGAAGAGAATTGTTGAGTCGAATACAGGTAGCTAAATTTGACGATATCTCTCGTTCGGTGTTTGACGAATTTGACCAAAGGGAGTCATAATCATGCTGAAATGTGGCAAAGCATTATCATGATGAATAACCCGGTTGTTTGCTACGAATCGCTTCACGTAGAAGCATCAAAACAGCCAAATAATACTCCTTATTAACCGTTTTATCGTATGGAATGAGTTCTAGGCGAAACACAATATGGTAATAAAAGAAACTGATGAGCCTGATTTTGATTTTTGACTGACTTTAACGTGGTTTTTGGACGACATTTGCTAGATAATTGGGTATTCTCGACTTTATATTCATAAACCTACTTCTCGTTACCAGTAGTAATGCATTGGATGGAGGTAGGATCTTCAGCTTCATTGTAAGACGTTGTTTTTGCAGGTCTTTTGGTTGGAAACTAGCATTGACACACTTCATAATCAAAACATTAATTAAAATATAGTGTGCCAATACCTAACCTAACCTAACCAATAAGAGATATTGAGAACCTTTCGCACGACGATTTTTAAGTTGCGTTCGCAATAACACTTTTGCAACATTTTCAACAATCTTGTAGCTGTAATTCTATTGGGAACGGAAAATTTCAAGCTCGTCGCTTTCTTTTCCTGAACCAATATCGCTAAACAAACTTTTCGCATCTTTACAAACTGTTGACAAACATAGAGACATGGGGTTCAAACTTCACATAAACATCAATAAAGATTGTACCAGTTTAAGAAAAAAAAATGTAACTGATTCGATTTATGCGCTTAATTCAAGTGCACCAGTCCATGTCAACTTTGATCATGAAAGGCTGATTGTATAGAGTAAATAAAAGGTTAAGTTGTATCGTATAACTTTTTCACAGGAAATTATAGAACAAACATTGGGTTTTGTCAGTAGGCCAATTCCATTTTTATATATTTTAAAATAAAAAATTGTTTTATTTTAATTTTAGATATAAACACGCAATTGGGCAGCGTTTGCAATCAATGGGATGAAAATATTACGTTGACTTTGGACAGACAATACTTTTATGTTCAAATACGAGTACGAGGTCTGGCTATTAAATAACGAGACTGCGCGCCTAGAGGGCGCCCTAGATGGGTGGGCTAAAAAACGAGTAGTGCGTTGGATATATAGATATCTTGTCTATGCACGTCCCAAAACACATTTCCGTCACTATTATAGTATTTGTGCAGTAGCGGTTTGAAACGAAAGAGCACTGCAGATGACCAGCGCCCAAGTCGCCCTGTGAATGTTTTAACTCCGGAAACAGTGACCAAAATCAACCAAATTGTGCTTGCAGATGACAAAAGTCTGTGCGAAGTTGGTGCCAAAAAATCTGATCCCTGAGTATATTGAAGGGGAGCACTCGAATGTAGAATAATTTTTATAATAAAACCCTTTTTCGTAACCAGTCTCGTTATTTAATAGCGAAACCTCGTAAGAGATATTTTCAATAAGATGAATGTAGCAGAAACCGCTAACTAGATTTGATGTTATGGGTATTTGTTTTATAACAAAGTTTCCACTGCCTCTTTGTGTGTTAATAGAATTTGTAAAAAAATACAATGAATGGTTTTATTATGCCCCTTAAATCAGTAAAAATTGATTCTATAAATTTTTTAATGAACTACGCCCTTTAAAGGTAGATATATACAAATTTTAAAAATACTCATTTGGTCCACCTCGTGACCATTTGTGTTATTTTCTTTACTTTGCTTCCTTGTTTGGTTTTTGTGAGTGAATCCGCAATTTTGATTTGAATTTTGAGTCACATTCAGGATTAATTTTTAGTATCGATAACAATGCAAAGTTCAATAACTTGAACTTACAATATATATATCAACAAAACTCTATAAACAAAAATGTATACATCGACAGATAATACTACGTCGCGCTAGCTAAGTTTCCGGAAATGCGCAGCTTCGCTGTGATCTCTGCTATCGAGATCTGATCGCTTTGCGGTCTCGAGACAAAATGAACTCTTCCACCATTCCAAACGCCTCGCCTGGGATCGTGTATGTAACAAAGATCAGGTAGAAGATTTTTGCTTTTTCCTAAAGTCGGTATTTTGAGAAGGATTAATTTAATTGTATGCTATTTGGATATTAAGAAAGATACTTGGAATTTTCTGGGTCAGGTATAGGTGGATTATCGCTTTATTGAAGGAATGTTTTATCCGTATTAAGTATTTTTTAATGTAAAGCACATGGCATGGTCACCACATATACTTTCGTTTTCTACTAACTTTAAGTAATCATTTAATCACAATAACCAAAAAGCTTTTTCATAAAGGAATGTCAATTCGAATATTCTCGGGTCGTTTTTCTTCTTTTCATTATTTCTTATGCCTTCTCTAGGAGGTAGGAAATGTATTTATTATCCATTTACCCGTTTCTTCCATCTTTTCCTGTCCTGTGCTAGTATCATCATTTGATTTATTGTCTGTTTGCCTTTTTATTCTGTCTGTAACCTCCGCTTCTATTTTACCATCCTTATTGTACCAAGGTATTCAAAAGTTGTGACTTGTTCAATTTGTTCTTCTTTCGATATTAGTGTAGTTTTGTTTCCATTTTTTTCCGTTTATTTTCATTGTTTTGCATTTTTATGTTAATTTCTATTTTCAGTTTTTCTATCTCTTCCAAATTTTTATTAGCGCTTCCATCTTTCTGTGATCAACAAAAATACAAAAATTTTTTTCAACGTCATCTCCTCCTAGTTCCATACTTTCCCATCGATTTTCAATAAGTTCGATACTATTTTCATAATAAGAATCGTCGAGCTCTTCAAAATAGCCAATAACTGCCGACATCACCTTTTCATTGTTGAAAAATCTCTGACTAACGAGCTATTTTCTCAAGTCTGGAAATAAAATAATCCGTGGGGGCATGAGGTAGTAATTCATTAATTTTGGCCATTGCCATAACGGATGTGTGAGCTGGTGTATTGTCTTGATGAAACAACACTTTCTTCTCAGAAAATGCGACCGGTTTTGCTTGATTTTTTGATAGTTTTTTTTCAAGATATTCAATGGAAATTATGCCCCGCGCACCCCAAAAAACTGACACCATGACTTTGTCTGCAAATGGAATGGTCTTCGTCGTCTTCGGAGTCGGTTCTCTCTTTTGAGGCCATTGTGTTGATTGTTCTTTTGTTTCTGGTGTGAAGAGAAGATAGACCCACGTTTCATCCATGGTTATGAAACGGCACAAATATTTCTGTAAAACTTTGCCAAACATTCGCTGAAAACATCTTCTTGTTCCATTGTGTGCAAACGCGGCACCCATTCTACATACAGTTTTCTCATGTTCAAATTTCCAGTTAATATGCGTTGTACCGCACTTTTTGAAATGCCTACTATGTCTGCTAGTTCGCACACTTCAAGTCGACGATCATCCAGTACCGCTTTGTGGATTTTCTTCAACATTTCTGGAGTCTTCACCTCATTTGGTCGACCACTGTGATGTTGGTCTTCGCAAGTCATACGGCCTCGTTTAAACTCTACTACCCAATATTTTACTGTTTCGGCCAGAGTAGAATTTAATTCAGCTTTTATGTTTATTGGGTTAATGCCTTTCAAATAGGTATGGTAGGTATTGTATCACATAACGATGACCAACTTTTCCACGTTTACAAATCCATTGAAAACGTTCACGATTGATGGCTGCCAAACAAATACTAAGCAACGTGGCGTCATCAAACTTGAAAGAAATTCTGTATAGATTGTGTACTTTCTAATTTTTCAAGCAACTACCGCCATCTGTAAGTCATTCCAGATAATTCTGGAACCATCGTCGTAGTAGACTTTCCTATTTTATTTTATTGGGATCATGAAGAGGAATTCTATGTTCGTCGTTATAAAATTTAAATTTAGTGCCTTTTAAATAACAATCAAAGTAATATTGAATTTGGGTGCAATATAAATAATACGAAATCATCAATACATTTTTCTAATTGACGTAATGAGCGACAAAAATTTCTTCATTTTATAATGTAATTGTTCTTATTGGGACACCTGGTACATATGGCAAGCTTCGTTTTTATTCGACAGGAAACAATGGTACCGAGCGCAACCGTAACGACAACTTCCTTAAATTAATAATAGCGAGGGTAATTTTACGCTACCAACGACGAAATAAAAAAAAAACGGTCGAAAAACAACACCACAAATTTAATGCGTTTATTTAACATGTTTAGTTGATCGTTAGGGTGTGTACGAGTAAAAGTCACAGCTGTCCTTCATTCGCATCTGCTAAAAATGTTAATATATTAACCAGATTTCTGGCCGGTAGGTACCCAGACGGGGCCCAATTGATAATTCCTTCTCAACTTTCAGATCAAGTATAAAAGGAAATAGCAATAAACGTCACACAACGTGTAAATTATTTAAAATACTTGACACGATGTAGGGATCTCTGGTTTTACCTAAACTCATATCCGTTCTAAAGAGTCGAAAAAAAAAAAAATTTGGGAAACATTCTATAAACCTAATCCCCCGTTCTCGTAGTTTCGTGTTTCAATTCGTGTCAATTGTATACATAATTTTTACAACATAGTACCGTGACAATAGTAATAAAAATTGAAAAGGTATTTAGTATAAATTTGAAAAAATGTAGCTCTGGATTTATTTTTTGTTTCGTCCGAAATTCAATCGTTATTAAATTATTAGCTATTATTATTGATTGAACTATGAATTTATAAATACTTAACAACGTGAATATTAATCTGTTTCAATCAAAATTTTCCATCCATTGCATGAAAATTCATAAAATAGGAATATAAATTTCGTTGAAATTGTTTAGATTCCCAAGAATTCTCATTATATTTGACTTTGTGTAAATGATTTTTGAATTTTCTCAAATATATTTCATGTTTTATTCATGAAGCTCAATTTTTTATTATATTGTTGATCCCTTAATCTATTTTCCAAATATCGAGATGTCCATCCTATGTAGACAGCACTGAAATATTTTGATAATGTATACATTATTTACAATTTATTTAAATTTGATATAGTTGCTGAGAATAATTATTTTTATTTTATATATTTAATTTTTTAGGATAATTGCTGTCTCTTAATATAGTTTTGACTATAATATTTGAAAATCTAATTCAGAAACTGATAGTTAAATAGTTCTATTTGCCGAACGTATAATCATTGATTTTACGAGGGTAGTTCAAATATGAATCGAAATTGTTGAATAAACGCGCGAAAAACGTAGTGTCGTGAAAGTGGCTGTTAGACTGGTCCGTTACGAAGGCATTTGCGAGAGATATGTACCAGTGTCTGTTGCGAAACGCATCATTATTCGTTTTTTTTTTTGGTCAAAGATAATCTAAAATCTGCGGAAATTTATCGAGCTATTTGGGGATGAGTGCCTCTTCAAGACCGAAAAATTTCATAGTTTGAGTTGTAGGAAAACTCATTTTTGAAGAGCGTCGTAGTACTATAGGCGACAAAGTTGGGGAATTGAGCATCAGCGAAATAATAATTCTTGAACAACTCGGTTAATTTCAGTCAGATTGGTGTCAAGACTTCTGAATTTTGAGCAGGGGCTAGGATGCGTCTCCTGCTGTGGTATGAAGAAAAAGGAGAAAATTTATTGTACCGAATATTCCCCAAAAACGAAGACGCTCCAGTCATAGCGAAGGTAACACTATCAGCGAGAAAGATTTTGTGTACAGTGTTTGGGACATGAGAGAATTGCGGGTTTTTATCCCACTGAACAACAAATTGTGAACACGCAATATAGTAATCTAAAAAACACATTGAAACGTATCTACATATAAAAACGACGCGATATTACAATCCGTAGTGCGATATTGCTGCAAGACAACGCCAGACCCCATACATCTCGGCTTACGATGGAAACGTCAAACAAATTTGGTTGGGAAACACTTGTACATCCTCCTTTTAGTTCCGATTTGTCGTCATGCGACTATTATTTATTAAGTCCATTGAAAGAAGCTTAACCTTAGGAAGATTGTAGTTTTGGTTTTGGATAAAAGTCATAAACCCATGATTGATTACCAGTTATCATTTATATAATTTTTTCAAAATTGAAGACAAATCCATTTTGTACTATAACAAAGGACGATAAACGAAAACGAAAACAAAAACATTGTAAACAACGCACGTCGTTCACGAACTAACAAGTTCAGTCAGTAGATACGCACACCAACGAGTTAGTGCAGACTTATCGGTATTGTTCTTGCACAACAGAGGTCGCTCGGAAGTTTGGACGCGGACATATAAAGGTAGTCTCGATACTTTTGGGACAAACCTCGTATTTTGATAAAGAATCTAAGTAATATCGAAACCTAAAGAATATTTTCTATAAAACCTATTATTCATTAAAAGATACCTAAACTGAAATTAAACTGAAATAAAACAAAAAAAATTAATGATAAATCGTCAATTTAGAAAATATAATATTGTGATGTTTTCGAATATTTTTATTTGTTATATTCCATGTTTGACGCATTGGCCCTTGTGTTTATGTGAATAGATCGTTTTTCAAAAGATTAAAAACTGCTTCTTTTAATCTGTAACTAAATATTTAGTTTATTTTTAGATCAAACTGAGTATATTGGCATTGACTTTTATGTCGTCGGTAAGATATGTATATGGATATACTTAGGATACTAAGAAATACAACAAAAGAAATTAAAATAAACGGTGATGATTATATCAAATACAATGTATGACCCTGAAGTTGAAACCTTATGGAATTCAATTTTAAAAAAAAAATCACTAAATTCATAGTACAATCATCAAATATGAAATTTTTTCAGTCGTATACGATGTATATGATTTTACTTAAGTGTAAAGTATATTTGACAATATCGAAAATTGTTATTATGAACCAAGATGACTAGAATTAAAAATTACGTTCAAATATGCAATTTTTTTCTATTTTTTTCATCAATTTCCGTGCAAAGAAAATAAACTCGTTTTGGTGATTTTATTGGGGGGATAGGGACATTTTTGTATGGGTTATGGTTTTGTTTTAGGCATGGCCTTGATATAGGAAACATATTTCTCTACTTGAATATGATTGGGGCCCTTTTTGAGATGGGTTCTTTTCCTGTACCGTGCGTTGGCGTTTGCTTACTACCGCGCGTGGAATTAATTTTGAGAAAACAGTAGAAAGCGATAAAACCAAATGGTTCAACAAACCTAACAACTTTTGTAGTGTATTGAGCAGACGGGTGCGCATGAGGGCTAATACAGTTACAGATGTATTATTTTCTGTCGTCAACTGACGGGAAAAGCTCTAAATAATCAACTGACCTAAGATGTAATTTAGAATGCACTTACATACAAATGATTTGTAAATAACAAGAAATGTTTGGAAGTGTATGTCACAATGCTAGAAATTTATAAGGTGGCGTTATATAATTAGTGAAGTAGTCATTTGATTGAAAAATACGAGATTACCTGGAAAGTTTTCCAGGAATTTTGACGTGCTTTTACCGAATTTCAATTTTGCCACCTCGTATCTAATTATTTTATACATTTGAACGTACTTTCAAGCCTTGTTCAACGTTTTTTGATAACAATTTTTAGCTACGTATTTGCACGTTTTAGAATCTTTATAAGATGATAATTTATCATTGTCGAGATCGTCGAATTAATTTGTCGACATCCCAAAAGTAGGAAATCATAGTACTTTTGGTTTTACTAAAAATTGGATTGGTGGACTTCCGTTTTAGCCATTTGAACGGAGTTTATGAATGGAGATGAAGCCTTGGCTGGAGATGGAAAAGATAAACATTAAGAAAAAATTTATTTAGAATTGGGAACTGTCTTTTTGACGATTTTGTTAATGTTAATGTTGATGTTGTTAAGCAGAACGAGGAACGAATCCATTAGATTAGGTTATTTTAATTGACTGATGACTCAGAAAAAGTATATTATTCGATATCTTGTTATAATCTACTGTTTCGATTAAGTCATAAATCCAGTTCAAACAGCCAAACCAATCCCTATAATGGCTTGGAAGCAGGTCCATCAGCCACAGAATTTTTCAATGATACTACTTAAATATTAATGTTAATATCCTTGATAAAATTTACTAATAGGTCTAAAGTTTGTCGGTTATATATGTTAAAAAAGTGTGTGAGGTTTAGAGGAAGGAGTAGTTTTGTTTAACAAGTAACTGCAACAAATTCCTATAATGGTAAAAATGTTAGGTACTACTTTCAGACATCTGGTACCTTCACAAATGAATTTTTAGCATCGAAAACGTCAAACCACGTATAAGTGTGCAAAAATTATATATTTTATGTTCTTGTTTCAAAGTTTAGAACATACAGAACTTTTTATTTTCCCTATTATTAATAATAAAAAAGTTTCGCATATGCTTCTAACTGAGAGGGACATATTGTATATATATATAGCAATAAACGTTATCTAAATAACACAACAGATGTTGCAAAAAACACTACTTTATTCGTAATCATTACCAGAACTTGAACATTAGCAATTTCTGTCATTGAAGATCGTAATCTATGGATATGTTAATAATTGAATCTTAATTCAAAATTATGTAAAATTATTCCAAACTTTTCAATCGGTAATTGAATAATAAATTTCCACTTTTTATTGTTACAATATTGTTTCCGTTTCAAATGAAATATTAATTAGATATCAATGACAAGTCACATACCGAAAACATAATATATAACATCACTCAATAAGTCGTGTGACTGACTCACAGATGGCGGTGTCCATATCCATGACGTTTATGAATTACGAACGTCTAAAAAACTATGTGTAAAATTTCATAACATTTCGATTAATTAAAAAAAATGAAGTGGAGCTACTTTTGTTATTTTCAAAACAATGGATTCAAAACAATTGCGTTAATTTATCATTGCTTCTTGATGAAAAAAAAAAAAACTGTACAAGCTCAGTAATGGCTTCAAAAGTGTTATCCGGACTCTGCTTCATCAAAAAGAACCATTTGTTATAGGTTTGCTGAATTTAAACGTGGTCGTACAGACACCAATTGGGGTGTTTACTGCAAAAAACATTAAAATCTAACAAATTGGTTATTTTTAATCTTAAATTGAAATTGCGTGAGATAGTTGAGGCCGTAAAGATATCAGAAGACAGTGTGTTTACAATTATGCATGAACATTTGACCATGAGAAAGCTTTTTTCAAAGTGAGTACCGGGTTTACTCACATTCGATCAAAAAAACGACGTGATGATGATTCAGAGCAGTGTTTGGTCATGTTTACACGTGGTAAATCAAATTTTTTACGTCCGTATATGACAATCGATGAAACATGGATTCATCACTTCACTCCGGAATCAAAACGATCATCATCTGAGTGTACTATACAGACGGTGATTCAAGTCCGAAGCTTATATATAGTATATTATAACTGTCAACTGGGTTCAGTATTTTGGGATGAGCATGGAATTTTGTTCATCGACTATGTCGAAGAAAAAACTACGGTTTCACCGAGACAATGCACAGATTCACAAGCGATGATTAAATTAAAGGAATTACACTTAGAATTGCTTCCTCATCAACCGTATAGTTCAGATCTGGCCACCAGTTACTACTAACTATTAGTTAATCTCAAAAATATGGCTTGTCAATAAAAAATTCAGCACAAATGAAGACGAAATTGCTGACACTGAAGACTATTTTGAGGCAAAAGACAAATCCTTCTACAAGCACGGCATCGAGAAGTTAGAGAAGCATTGGAATGATTGTATTGCTCTCGAAGTAGATTACGTTCCAAAATGGGAAGGGAATATGGTATACGTGTAGTGAGCGGAAAAAATTCGAAAAACTTGTGCATTGTTTTGTTTCCACGTATAAGAAAAGAAAAGAAAATTATCTATATCAACCTATCAAGCAGATGTACAATCTTAGACATTAAGCAAAGTAGCAGGATGGTGCATTTCTTATTTTGAATATAATACAATTAAACCAACTCACTTGGCAGATTCTTTTAAGATGAAATTTTCATTAAAATTGGCAAAATTCGAGAACTTAAAGGAAATTCAGCAGCTCTTGAAAACTTGAAAAGTTTTTTCAGAGATTATCAGAAGCACAAGTTAAATATGGAGTAAATAGAAAATTTAGCAAATCACAAAGCTGAAATTTATGAAAATTTAGTTGAGGATAAAATAGAAAATTTTAAGATATCACTAAAAATACATACCTGAATTAGATAAATTGAAAAAACGACATGGCAGCATCAGAACGACCAAAAATAACGTTTTTTCAGAACATTATGAGCTTTTAACAACGTTATTATGAAAAAACATGATGGGAGATTATATTTGGGATTCATTGAGAAAAACTATTTATGAATAAGAAAAAAAGATAAAACCGTACACCGAGTTATTTTGTACTATTTATTGCAAACCATAATTTGACAAAATTGGACATAAACTTAATTCGTTTAAGATTGTGAATTTAATTTCTTACAATTGTAATTGTCGCTCCATTTTATAGTTTTTTCTTTTTAAGTAAGGAAGAATTAAGATAAATAGCGTATATTTTTCTACTCAAAAAATGGTAGACCTTATTTGGGTACTGAGTGATTACAACAAAAGTAGTTTGCATCTAAAGCTTCTTATCAGAGATTTCCAGACTGCAAAGCTAAAAAAAAAAGATCAGAAGAAAAACTAATGAATCTTTTCAATCGCAATGACGTGAAATATGGAAAAACTTGAGAATATTAAATGAAAATATCGGTATTACAGAGGATCCAACGCAAATATGAGAATAGCAAGATATTAGTCATACCAACGTCCAAGGAATCCTTAAAGGAATAAATTTTTTTCTTTAACTTACAGTAGGGTACGTCCATACTGCTTTAATGACTCTTAATAACGTAAGCAATCCGGCATCATTTTAAAGGTTCTCTCTAAAAACATATTATACAAAGGCCGGCTTGAGTCAGGCAGCAAAGAAAGGGATTCGAAAAATGGTTACTGTAAGTGTACAAACGTTTACAAAGTTTCTCAACGGAGAAACAGATCCGGCAAATCATGTCAAGCTGCCTGCAAAGAGTTTCACATTCTGTTTCAATTGCAGTTCGGACTTCGGAAAGGTCCTCTTGCAAAAATGCGGTCCTTGAAAAAGCCCCACACGACTAAATAACAGGGTGTCAAGTCACATGCCTCACACGTCTGCTTATCCATTTTTCAAATTGAACAAAGTACTCCCGCTAACATAGATGTAGTGAGGCGAAGCTCCATCCAGCATGCAATGACGGATGTTGGATCCTTGTCGATTTGCTCACGTAACTTTGGTCCGTCACGTGACCTCAGAAAATAGCGGAGCAACGAGACCTCCCGCAATCCAGGCAGGTTTAATTCGAGAGCGTTGCCTAACTTATATGCTGACCTCTGTATTTGGTTTGTATCCGATTTATACAACAATCTGTATAGTTCGAAATAATTAAATATTATTGACTTGGAAGATTTATATTATTTTTTTAAAAACATTTCTCGTAACTCAAAATATACCGAAGTTTGTCGTGGGATCGGTATATCCTGTATATATATTTTTCTACAATCCAATAAGTACTAGAAGATGTTATTTATTTAAACTAGTTAAATGTTGCCAATTCAAGTACCAATAGTAATGTAACTTCTTCTTTACTTCAAATTAATAATGCTCATAGTTGTACTTTTCATATAACTATTACAAAATAAAAATTGATAAGTTTTGTTGAGTTTTTTTTAAGTCTACGGACGTAGAAAATTTTTTGTATGAAACTCGTGAGTAAAGTAACTAAAGTAGGAATTGCGGTCAAACCGTCCTACTCGTGAAAAAAAGAATAACTTTACTCATTTGTTGCATAAATAACTATTTTTTCATCTACCTGCGAACTAAAAATTCGAACTCTATGTTTTAAAGTCAAATTCAAATTTTGTGTTTTCCCTTGTAATAATATTCTGATTCGTTACGAAATAAGTCTGGTGACCGGTACAATTTTTTTGGCACAAAAATTGGCATATAGAACATAAAACTTCGGAGAAAAGAATTTTATTTTTTATTCCAAGGTTTTAATTGAAATATTAAAGCAATCGACTGACTATATCCAATATTTTGTCAATCAACAGCGAATTTTGTACTCGCAAATAGCAATGAAAAGAAATAACATACGTAACAAGTGAAGAAAACTGGAAATCTCTATGTCAGGTGTTTCTCCCAATAATCGTCAATTTATGACACATATAACGAACACACGAATAAAATAGTATACGAGGATATATTGAAAAATTCTTAGCCTACTCTAGAAACTCCTCGTTGGAACAAAATTTACGACCTTTTAATCTTTTTATCAGTTGAGGAAAGAGATGATAGTCGGATGGAGCCAAATCTGGTGAAAAAGGGGGGTGTTCTAGTAATTCAAACCCTAAATCACGAATTTTTTGCGTGGCAAGATAAGATTTGTGTGCAGGAGCGTTGTCCTGCAAAAACAAAACACTTTTGGATAGGTTTCCGCGTCTTTTCTCTTTAATTTTTTCCCGTAGAGTGGTGAGTAATGTCGAATAGTAATCTCCAGTTATTGTTCTACCCTTATCCAAAAAATCAATCATGATTACTCCATGGCAATCCCAAAAAACTGATGCAAGAACTTTTTCAGCAGATTTTTGAACACGAAACTTCTTAGGTCTTGGAGAACCAGAGTGTCGCCATTCCATCGATTGTTGCTTTGTTTCTGGATCGTAGATAGAAATGTTCCCAAGTCTCATCCATAGTAACAATTCGGTTTAAGAAGTCTACATCGTTTTCAAATCGAACACAGATCGAACGGGGACTGTCACAGAAAGGGCCTTTCCGATCAGTCATCATCTTCAACAGAAAATGAAGCTTGCAGTCCAATTTTTCACGGTCGCATACGAAGGACATTGATCACCAAGGGTATTAAAAGCATATCTTCGTAAATCTGCTTTTAAATACAGGCACTTGATGATGGCTCGATATTCCAATTTTTCTTTTTTCTTTCAATTTATTGCATAACTCTGGTTTACTTTTTTGCCGTCAAACTTTACACTGACACTTCTAATAATTTATTGTTCGTTGCTATGGTATCGCAATATTTTGTTTAAGCATGGAACTGGTCTAGGCTAACTAGATTTCAATACATGTTTCTATCGAATCTCTTAGGTTGCAAATACCTTCACAAAGTGTGTTTACCCCTGCTTTTTATCAAATACGTATTCGTTATAAGGAAGGTGCTTACATAGGGTATGAAACTCTATAATTAAGCAATGTATCTAGCAAATGAACGTTTGAAAAAAATGTTCATTCTCATGCAAATAATGAATTTTTTTTATTTTCGTTTCTCTTAAAATTACATCAGGTCATTTAAGATCCCACTCGGTTTTCACCACACTTGTTCAGGATTAAGGGTTTCGAGGGTCGGTTCGGTAAATTCATTTTATATTCAGAAAATACCAGTTTCTACAGTAGGGTTGTTAAAACCACAATGTTCAGTGTACCCCTTAAAATTGGATACTCATCGCCCAAAATGTATTTTTTTTTTTTTTCGAAAAAATATATTATAATAAAATTCCAATGAGAAATCTGAAATTGCAAATTGCTTGTAAAATAAAACCTGTTCGTAAATTTTCACGGGACGCGCTCCAGTTATTCAAATCTTTTTAATACAACAAAGCATCGTTGTTATGAATACATGGCAGGCACGTGTATAGAATTCGATATAACTGCCATATTATTTCGTGGCGATTTCAATGAGAACAATTGAAAGCGCGTGTTGGAAAAAAATATGTAACAATATTTAACTAGAATCATTTTTTGTATTTTAACCGCTTTTCAATAATAGCCCAGTCAAAGGACAGTTTAAATAAATTGATTCTCGTTTATTTTACTGAAAGTATTTAGACAAAGGGCGTGAAATGAATCTACAATAAAGTGGGCGCGGAATAAAAAGTTTAGTTAGAAAATTCATCAGTTTCTAGTGTTAGTACAAAAGGCAGCAAGAAAATATTTAGGAAGACTCTACGCGAACATCGCCACGATTAACTCTCCCCCAGTTATACTTTATGAAGCCATAGAATCAGCGACTGGTTTGTAACGTAGGACAGTATCAACAGAGAAAAGACGCAAGTAGTGTTTTTTAAAAAGATCAGAAGACCCTGTGAAATAGCTGTAAAATACCGAACCAATATCCACGTCGATTGCTTAGTGGATAAAACGAAGAAGTCAATACAAGAATTGGTATCGAGAGCGATCCAAACTGGAACTGAAGATTAAGTTCTACTTAATCAGATCCATCATGCTGTACGTATCTACCAAGAGGGGTTTATACTGCCAAAAGTTATAGAAAGAAGCTCCAAACCTAATAGATGAGTAGTGAACGCGCTTGGAGCATCAGCAGATGTACAGAGAGTTGGACTAAGATTCTACACCACCAGAAGAAGAGCTGATTTTTCTCCCCAACTGACATAAGCAATGATTGCACGGGTCACGCCAAGGGCGAGAAACGAGCTCAATCATGACAAGAAGTGAAGAAACGAAAAGATCTCTTAGTGGTTGATAATTCATAGAAGTGGGGATTTAGTGGATCCAGTTTTTGTTAGTGGTAATAAGTCAGATCAATTTTAGATGCTGAAAATAACGCACCCAATTGACACGTACAAACAGATAAAAAAGAATAAGTGTATAGAAAAAACATAGAAGAGAAGAAGATGACAGACCATTAAACACATGGAAGTAGAAAAAATAATATTAGATAAATCTCCATTTACAAATTAAAAATAATCGAGGACAGTGTGTACCCAACTATTTCCTTGACATGTCTTTTAGTATTGGAAAAAAATACAAATAGAAATGAAAATTAAAAGGCGGTAATATTGCGATAATCTAACCAACAGATGTTCACCGTTGCATTTAATTCACTTTTAATAAGACTCTCCATTTTAAAGGTAGTTCCTTATACTCACCAAACGTGTTTGCGAGTTAATTAGGAATCACTCACCTGAAACAAACAACATTTATTAGTGTACTATGAAATAAGTTCAAAATAAATAATTTATCGAGAATTAATGACATTGCAGCTAGGTAATAGCAATAAAGTGAAGTTAAATTGATTTTACTCAAATGTGAGTACATATTTGAGTATTGAAAGGATTTGAAATCGAATCGAGGTTTTAATAATGTTCATTGTTTTTGTTAGAATGGAATGGAAGGCCGATTACAAATTAATTTCTTCAAAAACTGAAATGTTAGAATTAAAATACGTGAACAAAATATTTGAAAATAACGCAAAGAGCCGAATGGCAAGTTAAATTCTAAAAGATAATAATATATTAGAAATTCATTTTTTAGAACCCTGCTTGGTTGGAAACTAAATTGTAATGTAATTTTAGTTTTGAGAAATTGAACATTTTTTCACAGCACAGTGTCTTTTAAGTAGTAAACACGACAAAATGTTATTGAAATAAGTTGTTTAGAATCATCGACATTCCAATACCAAACTTCAAAATCATCGGTCTACCATATTTTTTTTATTTATTTATCAAATTTGTTTAAAATCTGTTCCTGAGTGGAGCAATAAGTGAATCGTAGGTAAATGCAGAAAAATGTGGTTTTAAAACATATTGAAATCTGCTAGAGATGTCACAAAGGGTGAATCTTTTGAGTCTACGTCGGATAATGGGTTCTAACACCGGGTTTTGGCCAATTGATTAAGGTGACACTGAATTCTTCATTGTACTAGCAATCATGTTGTTGGGCACATACCATGGAGCATTTGTTACCATCCTCAGAACTTTGGACTGAAATATCTTGATAATATTAAAGTTTGATATAGGCGTCGAACTACACGGCTGGATTCCATATGTTAAAATAGGTTCAAGTATTGTCTTGTAACCAATAACTTATTCTCGATAGATAATTGTATTTTTCCCTCAATATAGTTTAATCCCAAGCTGTTTTCTTTTAGCGAGGAGGTGCTATCTCCAAGAAAGTCTTCTATCAAAATGGATTCCAAGATATGAGACTTTCTCCCTCTGTGGAATTTCATGTTCGTTTATTGTAACGAAGTGACAGTCTTATCGTCAGTTTGTGAAGATAAAGTGGATGGATTTAGACTCGTTAACTTGAAATCGCCTTATTTTTAACCATTGCCATTTGCTTGAAGAATTTGTGATGCAGTTTTAGGATATCGATGCGAAGCAATGTTAAGCAATGTCATCGGTATATGTTGCACTAATTGTATTCTCTGATGTGGGTAAATCGGCTGTGTATAGAAGATATAGTAGTGGACCCAGTACGCTACCTTTGGGAACACCTGCTTTGATTAGAGGGATCATAAATGAAAGACTAATATTTGTAACAGACTATCATGAAAACAATATGTTAAAATGAACTATCAAACAATACTTTATTAAACTTTTTTCTTAACTATAATGTATCAACCGATTCATAATTTGAATCCATTGAGCTTGATTCATTTTCAAATTCTTCAGTTTCCAATAGAACTTTTCTATTTTTTTCTTCTCCTTCCATCATCTGCTTTTTCTCGTTTTTGACTTGCCAAACTTTGTTGTCATGGTAATTTCATTGGGCTCACAGACAACTATAGTCTATTTCAGAAAGGCATAGGGTAATAAAATGGGGAATTCCGTCCAGTTCGGCTCAATTTCGGTGTAGGTCTTGAAATATTGTGTAGGGATTACTTAAGTAGTTACGTTTTGCGTTTAACCGATACCGTTTAACCTTCTATTAGTGCCTAATTCCAACCCTATTTCAGATTCGGCTCTCCTTTTTACTAGTATCCTACCGGCACGCCTTTGGCACACTACTTTCAGTGTTTGTGAATGGATAACAAAAGGCTGAACCCATATATTGACCCCAACCCGAGTGGTACTACCTGCACTTGATAAAAAGAAATAATGTTATAATGTAATAAATGCCAAACTATGAAAGTGGCTTAAATTTTCGTTGGGTCACTCTAGGGTCCCTTTTCATACCTAATGAGGTTTTATTACTCTATACCTTTCTGAAAGTCAATGAAAATGTGTCGGGAAGCGATCTACCAGAATCTTTTTGGCCCCACCAGACTCAAGGAGAAGCATCAAGGCTCGGTAGAGGCGATCCAACAGTCCGCGACGCAGGAGCTGAACATCATTCCGATCCAGGCGTTCCTGGAAGCGTACAAAAACTCTTTGGCAGCAATGTATAAATGCGGATATAGATGAAACATTCTAATCATTTGTACTATTTTCTTGAACAAATATTTAAACAATTAAGGGGTAATACTTTCAGAACAGAGCCTGTAAATATTGTTTACTTATAACGAAATTTTCCTACAATTATTATACAGGAATATTTGCACTTAAAAATAAGCAATTTCGAAATTATGTAATGTATTTCTAGGAAAATTAATCATATAGTGGTTATCAGATGACATTTTTTGAAAATACTCATTTCCTGGCGGCTATTTAAGAAATAGGTAAATACCCATTTTTATTTACTCGAGCCTCATCACTTTTGTTATTAATAGAATTAAAAAATAAATGTTTATACATAAAAAACTGTGAGTTTCCACAGAATGAAATATATAACTCTAACTAGAAGCAATTTCGTTTTTATTTTCAAATGAGTATTTTTTTATTTGGGGGTACCTCCTTTTCTCGTGATCTCGAATATCAACTCCTGGACAAAATGAACACACCACACATATTTGCGTCTTGTATATTTATTCAACGTTTATTACCTATACAAGCAGGTCATGAGCCTTGTGTCAATTGTTATTTCATAACATGTTTTTCACATCAATTCATAATAAACGTTCGTTGGTATACAGACTAAAATTTTTTAAAAAGTGGTGATTAAAGAGTAAAACAAATAAGCGATTATAATTGTATTTGATCTTAAACATGCGTGTTCGAAATTCATTTGTAAACACATCAAAAAACCTTTGCGAGCATTAACTCTTTTCAATGAAGGATATTCGAAGCGACGTCTTAAGTAAGAAAGACAACATCCTAGCATCAGTCCGAATGGTGAAACGATGTATTATAAAACGATATCGTACAATTTAGAACGAAGACAAGATTTTTACATTAAGTAGCATTAAGGGAAATTCTACATTCACCCCTTATTAAAACACGCCAATTTGGCATTTTAGAGGTCGCGGAATCCATTTATCGATGTTCGGTCCGGATAGAAATTACACGAAAACGCCGATTATAAAAACATCTTCTTTTTAGTTTTCGGCCATTGAACTTATCCCAAACTAAAGTAAACCTAACCTAATCGAAGTAAAGTATTAATCCGTTCCTTGGTCTGGTCAACAACATCGAGAAACAGTTCTCACTTCGAGGTGAATAAAAATATGCCCCCTCAAATAGAACCTTTCGTGTAATACCTACATAGATCCAGTTCGTATACTCGTAGTCGAACCAGAAGTCAACCAATCCAATTGAAAGTACTAATTTCCGACATCTGAGACTTGTCCTTATTATCATTCCAAACCGACCAGAGTTTTGAGCAAGACCACATAAAAAACCTTTACTCATATGGTCGCTAGTCTTAGTGCCGAGGGTAGCAGAGCTGTAAACAAAGTTCGATAACTTAAACTTACTATAATATATGAACAAAGCTATTCCAACGATTCCAAACGCCTCGCTTGGGTTTGTATAAGTATGAAACAAAGAGCAGGTAGAAGGTTTTGGTTTTTCCCAAAGTCAAGTGTATTTGGAAGAATTAATTTAATTGTATTCTATTTGTCAGTCAGGTGTGGATGGATTATCGCTTTATTGAAGGAATTTGTTCAGAGAAATGACTACCTGTATCAAATATTTTTAAATGGTGGTCGCCATACTCACAAAGAGAACAAAAAGTTATTACATTTTATTAAAATACATCAAATTAATTATTGAAAGGACGTTCTGTTCTCTGATGAAACTAGAGTTAGCTTCAAAGCAGATAGACGTGAGCGTGTTTGGCGAATGCGGGGACAGAGATTTGCAAGCTGCAATCTCTCACCTTAAGTACAATTTGATAGTAACTCTAATGTTTCTATTATTATTTGGAAAATATTATTTTGGAACACATAATGCGTTTATTAAATCAAATTTTTTATTCATATCTTTATTAAGTGACCATCTAACAGTCCAGATATAAATCCTAGAGAACAACTATGTGTTCACTCAAAAAATATTCGTTGCCGTCAAATATAATTCCCCATTGAAGAGTGGAGAATATTGCGCAAGTTTTTGTTGAGCATCTGGTACCAAGTCTGCCACGAGGCAAAAATGGAATGATGAGTAATAGAGGACAACAATATTATACAGATAATATTTATGAAGATATATTTCTAGAAAAAAACTTTCCGGCCTAGGCACTGCGAAGTTGTTACCTTTGTATGATAAAATCGTTGTTAAAAACATTAACCATGATCTAGACTAACTCAAAAGGTCACTTATTGAACTTTCGGAAAACTAGGAGTAAGTTTGATTGTTCGAGTCATGTTTGTTCCAGGATTCTATGGTTTTGTACCAACTTTTTAGAAATACCTCGTATAGATTCAATTCATTATTAACACATCGTTAAATTGACTGACCGCACATTTCTACGAATTCACCCCAGTTTCCTCTGAAGTTTGTGACAATAAAAGGGAAACCAAACGTGAATATCGCTTCCGCAGTTAGAAATATTCATGGGTATTGTGGTATCCATTTAGGTGTGTCATAATTTCAAGTTGGTAACTATTTATTTCTAATTGATAACTTATAAAGGATTAGATAAAAACATGTATGTGGTCGAGATCATATTAAAACATATATTTCAACAATGAGATATACCCACAGAAAAAGTCTAATAACATGTTTACTGTAAATTTAAGATATATTTTTTTTCATTTGTATTGATTAAAAAAATCGTCTTCAATCGGAGAAACTATGATAAAAATATTTATTTATACGCAAGATTCTATTAATAATAAACATCAATTGTTAGACCCCGTATAAAAAGACCTCGAGTTTGGCTTTCATCTGGTGGCCTCATGCATTCTACTGATGCATTTCCACAAATACCTCCATACAAACACACCGTACCAAACACGCATAAGAAATTCAAAACACAGAACACAACACTCGAAAACAGCAGACACCGCCGCGTGGCATCGTCCCGACCGGCCTGGGGGCCATTAGAAAACATATGTTGAGAAAGAATGCTCAAGGTCACCAGTAAGCTTCTTGAATGTGCTCTGCACTCGACCAGCTTCACTTGCATAGTCTGTACATGAACGGAGTGAAAGGATTCACACTTTAATGATCGTCCTGATTTTTATTTGTAATAAATTATATAAAATGACATAATAAGAAATATATACAATACGATCATATAATAAAAAATACAGTTGCTAGTTATATATCTGAAGATTGTTAAAATTATGTAGATTATGTATTTTTGGTACATCTTTTGTAATAATATTCTAGATTATTGAATAATAATAACAATCTAATTGGTATTAAGATTCTCTATATTCCGATAAAAATTAGTGGCGTTATTAGATCAGTTGAGTAATAATTTAGTAAGTTGAATTTTCTGGAACCAATGGTAATATTTATATTGAATACACTGTTTGCACCAACACTCACGATTACACTATTAACGCGCGTTTCGATAACCAAGTTGTCGTCTTCAGAGAGTGAAGGTAAACAGTTTACGATAAAGATGATAACTTGGTTTCTAACTGTTCAGGTAAACAGTTTACCTAACTTGGTTATCGAAACGCGCGTCAGACAGTGTAATTGAGAGTGGCGGCGTAAACAGTGTATTAAGTATAATAATTTAGTATTTCCTTGTTCAGACAACAATGTTATCCCATTGGGTAGCTATCGATCGCCGAATTCGTTCCAAATCTTAATAGTAGCGCTGGTATGGTTTTTAATTGTTCAGTCAGCCTATTGAATCAAAGATGTTTTAATCCCGGGAAAACGAAAAAAGTCTTGAAACCGCTTTCACGAGGATCTCGCGAAAAGGTGAAACAAGAGCTAAAAACTTGATAATAGACGAGAACATGTTTAACTTTAGACGCGTATGATTCATAGTAGCGAGTGTCGATTAGTTGTGCGAGAATTTGGACGAAACTGGAATTGACAGAATATTTTCTAGCAGAGCTGATTCTGTATAATACAAAATTAGAATAATATTAAAATATAATAAAAAAACACGATGCAGGAAAGCGAATTAGTATCTTGATGGATTAAGAAACAAAAACAAAACGTTATCATCAAGCTCATAGAATATAAAAATTCAGTTAAGAAATATGATACTATACATGTCATCATTACCAAATTAACTTTTTCTGGGTGTAATTTTTTATTGAAATCTTGAAAATTCGAAAAGTTATCTCTAAAATGCCAAAATAATTTCCAAATACTACCCATACAATATCTAGTTGGAGATTCGTTTTGGTGATCTCAAGTATTGATTTCCAGAATACGTTTTCATAACATTATATAAAATTGCAAAACCGCCTTGTGTCCACTGCCATTGAGCGCAAGAACCCCTATGAAGAACCCAAAGAAACTGTCCATTGTCAATACATTAGGTCGAGAATTTGACCTGAATGTGGACCGACTTATAAGGACTCACCATACGTTGTTTCGATAATTTTTCTGCTGAATTGTAGGGGTTTTCCACACCATATCACCAAATCCCTCGTACGTTTCCGTCAATATATAAAGTTGAAGGTTTCTCTGATATTCCATGTCTTATTAACCTTTCATAAATGACACTGCTGCTCCTGATAAACAATTTTCCCCGTAGGCAAGTTGACTCATGAATTTATTCAAAACATGTTTGCACAATCTTGCTCTAAATTCCGATACTCCACTCCGATAACACGTCACAAAAACACAACTTAATGGCAATATCACAAATATTGTGTTAGTTGTACGGAGTTGAAACTCAGAAAGATAAACGAGTACAGGATTATAATTGAAACGTTGCCATTTCTCCAACAGTCTTGCCACTATTCTCACACGTCTCGTAGATACGTTTTTCAATATAAGGTGCTCAAATAGATACATTATAATTTTGGTATATATGTTACGCTCAAAGACCGAAAACGACAGTTTAAAATAGCCACAACGCATTCTGTGCTCCTTGCGTTTGCCAGAACGCGTTGTGGCTTTTCTGATATAGCCAGAACCCGAATGAAATTATATGCTGCTTATTAATAATCATTTGGCAACAAAGTAGTACAACACTCATTACTTGAATAAATGTTTAATGACAACGTTTTTATATATGTTTTATATCAACATAGTCAATAGTTAATATAACTAACCTAACCTATCTGTGTCTAACATAAAGTTCAATGGAAAAACAAATAGGTGGATATGCAGCGAAAATTGATTTTAGTAATATACTTTTTTACATTAAAATGACTTTTAATACTTTATATTAACTATTCGACTATATGGATATAAAACATATTATATAAAAACGTCATTAAACATTTATTCAAATAATGTGTGTTTTGTTACCAAATGATTATTAATTAGCAGTATTATTTTATGTGAGCTGACGTCATCTAAATCGAAAATAATTCCTTTCGGGTTCTGGCTATATCAGAACAGCCACAACGAGCTCTGGCAAACGCAAGACGGACAGAACGCGTTGTGGCTGTTTTAAATGGCCACTGGCTGTTTTCGTCTTTGAGCGTAACATATATATGACAACTTCAAATTATGGCCCACTACGAGGATGTATTGATATCTAGTTAGCCTAGACCAGTTCCACGCATAAACAAAATATTGCGTCACCATAGCAACGAACAATAACTTATTAGAAGTGTCAGTGTAAAGTTTTACGTCAAAAAAGTAAGCCAGAGTTACGCAATAAATTAAAAGAAAAAAGATGTCCACCGAAATTGTGAAAATTGAAAAATTAGAGTATCGAGAAATCATAAAGTAGCTGTATTTAAAAGGGTTAAGAGGTAAGCAGATTTACGAAGATATGTTTAATACCCTTGGTGATCAATGTCCTTCGTATGCGACCGTGAAAAATTGGACTGCAAGCTTCATTTTCTGTTGAAGATGTTGACCGATCGGGAAGGCCAGTTTCTGTGTCAGTTCCCGAAAATATCGATGCAGTTCATGACATGATTTTATCAGACCGTCGAATTGGGCTAAAACGGATATCAGAAGCATTGAATATTTCATACGAACGCGTTCATCATATAGTTCACGTCAAATTGGACATGAGCAAAATTCCTGCAAAATGGATCCCCAAATGTTTCAATGTTGACCAAAAGCTTGTGATGAGACTTGGGTACATTTCTACGATCCAGAAACAAAGCAACAATCGATGGAATGGCGACATTCTGGTTCTCCAAGACCTAAGAAGTTTCGTGTCCAAAAATCTACTGGAAAAGTTCGTGCTTCAGTTTTTTGAGATTGCCATGGAGTAATCATGATCGATTTTTTGGATAAGGGTAGAATACTAACTGCAAATTACTATTAGATATTACTGAGCACTTTACGGGTAAAATATTAAAGAGAAAAGACGCGAAAAGCTATCCATAGGTTGTTGCCATGCAAAAAATTTGAATTACTAAAACACCCCCCTTATTCACCAGGTTTGACTCCGTACGACTATCATCTCTTTCTGTTACTGATAAAAAAGTTTGAAACGTCGTAAATTTTGTTCCAACAAGGAGGTAATAAAAATTTTTCAATATATCCTCGTACACACAAGATC
The DNA here is from genome assembly GCF_026250575.1 of Diorhabda carinulata. Classification (NCBI taxonomy): domain Eukaryota; kingdom Metazoa; phylum Arthropoda; class Insecta; order Coleoptera; family Chrysomelidae; genus Diorhabda; species Diorhabda carinulata. Next base: position 8,955,907 of record NC_079471.1, read on the forward strand.
TATATCATATAGATGTATACTGAACCTTATAAATTTTATTAAATTTTTTCTGTAGCATATAAGCTCAGCTTCAGTTATGAAATCGTATAACTTTTATTGAAATAAGGCTTTAGTGACCTAAAATGGAAATATTTTTATAATAAGGTTTTTTCACATTTAAATTTAAAAATATTCTAATTAAAAAAATAATTTTGATAAAAGGCTAACACCACAACGAACAAAAGGTATTTTATTTAATGAACTAATTTTTGTTTGAATTTGAAACTTGGATACGCCGCTGAGACCTAGCTAGAGATAGAAGGGCATAAGAATGTAACATTATGAGGTCAAGAACTCCTGCGGTCGGCGGAGACTATTAACATTTCCGAAATGTGTTCATAATTAGTCATATCTGGAGACTCGAAATGACCTTAGAAAATAACACACAATCCGTATGATAATTAAAAAAATTTATTTAACTTCTAGGATTTAATAGCAGGTAGAAATAGTTATAATGAAATTTTAAAAAATACTATGAGTGAATATTTTAAAAAAAGTTAATGGACAAACTAAAAATATTTATATATCACTAAACAATATATAATATTATCACTTAATTACAAGAAGGTGTATATCTAAGTAATGCTAGAGTGATTAAGTGATCCTACCAGAAGAATAGTTCTAAAGATAATCGAATAGGCTACTTCCAAGAAGAACCAATCCACTGGATCTATCTTTTTGGATAAACTTCAACAAGACCAGAATCGAAATGGGATGGACAAACGCAGAAGTACGACGAGGCACACTATGGACCATGGACCGAATCGACCACTGGCACTAGACATGGAAGAAGAACAGCAACGCGGAGACCTTCATAAAGAAGAAGAAGGTACCAGAAGACACAACGTTGTCTATAAATATATTTTATTTTGTTATTATGTTCAAAAAAACTTGAAAATAACAACATCGTCAGTGTAAAAATTTCAAAAGACTGTTCGCTTAAGTTAATACCCGACTCTCTTGGAACCTTTTCCAAAGAAATATTAGAAAGTAAAGATTAAAGTGAGCCTCACAATGGAAAATCATCAGATATCTGACCGAATAATAGCTTTAAAATTCTTTAGCGTTTTGGAACAAAGCAGAACAAACATAAAACAACCTTTTTGTAAATTCAAAATGCAGTGTCAACTTGGGGTTTGGAATATGTACCTCCACTAATTTGTCCCTATTGATCTCCTTAAAAACCTATGAAGCAATAGTGAATATCGATACCAAACTCTAGAATTTTTTCAAGAATTTATCATTAACCGATAATATGATCTGTAATTGATTTTTCTTTGCGAAAACTGCACAGATAATAATTTGGTATCCGTTCATTATGCCAAACAAGCAAATTATAAATATGTTGTAACAACTTAACTCTACCATATTTGAAGGGCTCCAAGACAGACGAACGAACGAGTCCAAGTGCTTTTCAATATTTCCAATATTGATGCTACTTTTGTATACAGAAAACTCAAGTAAAATTAGTATTTAGTCAATAAACCATCCCATCTTTTCACACGCTTGGCAACAACGTAAACAAGCGTTGAAACGATCTTTTTAGATTAAGTTGTTAAACATAAATTTGTGATGTTTATTTAAGAAGACAGTTTATAGCTGGAGTGGTCTTTAAATTTGTCTGTTCATTGGATACTGATGCTCGTGTTTATGACATATACGAGGTTTTTCAATATAAGCGCCCAGTATAAAACCGTCTCAATTTTGATCAGTCCATGTATAAATATAGAGAAATATCAACTAAACTTTAATTGATACACGAGGTCGGGGCGTCAATTTTTACTTGTTTCTTCAATGAAATCGAGACAAATTTCAAGAAAAACATACAAAGAGATCTAAGAATTAAAATTTTGGAAAAATATGTCTAAATTCATCGAATTTTAAATAATTCGAAATTATTGTTTGTCGCTTCTCAAAGGAGAAAACAACCACCTTCTTGGCTACAAATATTGAAATACATATCCTCCAAATAACGTGATGTCCATTGACCTTTTTGTCAATGTCGTGTGACTAATTAAGAAAAACACATTTTTTAACAATTGTGAATCGATTTATTGCATTGGTGAAACAGTGGGTTTTTCTTCAACATACGAGGCCTTTTTTTCTTGATTTTTGCATTCAAACGGTCCAACAAGTCTATGCAGTATTCGCTATTCATTGTCTCTGTCGATTGTCGACAATATTCCAGGCGCATATTGAAGCGATAATCTTCCAAGTTGACTTTGGTGCATTTGGACGCTTCGGACGTAGTTCACCGTTTCGCTCAGTCCACTCAGATGATGATAGTTTTGATTCCGGAGTGAAGTGATGGATCCTTGTTTCATCGATATTGACGTAAAAAACGTATAAACATTGCCCAACACTGCTCCGAATCATAACACGTTTTGTTTTTGATCGACTGTGAGTAAACGCGGCACCTTCTTCTAGATATCTCACGCGATTTCAATTTATTATTAGATATAACCAATTTGTGAACTTTTCTGATCTTTTCTGGAGTAACCACCGTTCACCATCATCGTATCTGTACGTCAACGTTTAAATTCAACAAACCAATAATAACAAATGGTTCTTTTCGATGGAGATTTTGAAGGCATTGTTGAGCTAGTACATTATTTTTTTCTTCATCAAAATGCAATTATAAATCAGCACGAAATTGTTGTTTTTTCTGACTAATCAAAATGTCATGAAATTTTTGTCTTTTGAAAGTTGGTAGTTGATAAACGCCACGTGGATTTAACGATGGCAGCCCCATCTGGGTGCCAGTGAAATGACTTATTGAGTGATGTTATATAAGAGATGACAAGTAGTTTGTGTATATAATTCGATATACAAAAATATATCGATATTTTAAAATACGATTCGCGTGTTTAGCTTGTTTACTGTACTCTATTTTTAATTTTACGATTTTCACAACGGATTTTTAATGAAAAACGTGAGGATCGTCTGAGACTGCTATTAAAGCCTTAAGGTGAATCAAATACTGTCTATATGGATGGTTATAGTGCTTCATATATAGTACCCAGGTATCCAGCGTTTTTTACTTTTAATGCTTGGGTCTTTTCATTGGTTCACATATTGTTTTTTCTTGCTCATCTTGCTTTATTCGATATATATTTTCTATCAGCATTCCATAGTTCTATTTCCATTATTATCCTTGGTTTTTCTAATGATGATTTTGACATATTTCTGTTTTTTTATTGTTGACAGCCTTATGTAAATACGTGTTCAACCATAAATGTGGAGGTATGAAAATTAATGAACATTAGCAAAAGGAAAATATTGGAAATTAAAGATAAGTCAGAATCAATCGTTGGAGTATGTAGTGTGGCAGAAAGTTCATTTCCCGAATTGTTGAGTATCTATCGGCAGCTTTGTTATTATAAGAATACGTAATCGAACTGGCGAGCGCATGATACCGATCAGCGCGATTTACTTTCACCATCTCAACTATTTGGAAAAAATAGTCAAAAGGCAAACCGCGAGATGTACAAAATTTGTTAAGAAAGGAGATTGAAAGAATGACCTCAGCCCCTACTATCCCCATAAGGCTTAAACGAACATTAAACCCGCTGTAGTATTAATTCTTGCCAAATCAACTTCATCAGTCGGTCGTACTGAATCAGTTGATTCCGATTCATTGTAATGACGGTTTCGAATTAAGAGACTGTACTGCGCAGAATACTGTGGGTAGTTGGCCATTGCCTTCCAACAAGTGGCGTGCCATTGTCCGACACTCTAGATTAAAAGTCGTAGATCGTCTCGGATAGCGATAGATTTTGCCCGCCAACACGGACTAAAGCTAATTTTCCCCGTATAAGTGATTTTCCATGTGGAATATTTAATACCTGATAAACATATATAACCGGTTTAAAAATTAATTGTTAAATATTACTGTTATGCGACTATGTGAATGATTAATGCTAAAATTAATTGCTATGCACCGATTCAATAACGTCAGCTTGGAAATTCAATACCTATGCGGAATTTTACACCTTCTACCTGTTACATTGTTTGCGATTGTTATAGTTCGTAATTTGGACGTCAATGCGTATAATCCGTAACATTGTCGTTGCTGTTATTATGTTTTAATAGTTATTGAATCAAATACGCACACTATTACGATTAGAGCTGATAATGCATCAAAATCCGATCCGAATAACTCAATTTAATTACGTCAAGTTTGCGAATATGGCTAGAACGTTATGGTAAGAAGCTCCTTTCATTGCTATTCTCAGTTATCGATGGAGCATTTAAAGTTCATCAAAAATTTGTTAAATTTTAGGATACATTACAATGATAACAATACAAAAATACACAATCCACACCTTCAACATAAAGGCCATGAAGTAATTAACAGATAGTTAAAAAAACCAACATTCAGTAACTGCCCCTGGAATATCTGGGAGTGGCACAAATACTTATCAATGCTAAGCGTTTCTGCGCGTATATGAGGAAATATCTGGTGGAAATTAACTTGAGAAGACAAAATCAGAAATGCGAATAATGCAGTACGATAATCAAGCACTCACCTTCAATGACTCAAACCGACATTGGAGTACTGAAAATTTGATCAAATAAGCAAAAATTAGTCTTTTTAATTTGGGTTCCTATTAAAAGAAATGAAGAGGTCAATACAATTGCTTTGAAAAGAGCTCTAACGTCTTTTATTGCTCCTATTACAAGATGGTTCCGAAGAAAGACAAAACCAAGAAACAAGCACCCTGGAGGTTTCTTACCGGAACGAAGGACTCTAAAATATTTTTACAGAAATATGATACCGCTAGATCTAAAAACTATTTGGATTTTAGTAAAACTAAGTTTCACCAAGCTAGAGTTTTCTAAAGCTTCTCAGGAAGTACTTGATGAGATGATGGTTGCTGAACCAGAAGGTCGTTGGATAAGTTACTTGTAAAGCCATGATCAATCAAAAACGTGTAATTTCAGTCAATTAAATAACACAATAACAAAACTCTGGAACTAAATATTCGATTATGTGATGTCAAGGTACTTCATAATTTGTATATATGGGTGATTCCGTTCTAACTGTGATTTTTTGTATTCAAAATTTCAAGATTTGAAAATTTAACTTTTCTAACTTTTTTATGCATATTATTCATCTATTTTACTGTAAAAATAAAACTCTAAGAGGAATTTACTACAACTTCAAAGTATCACGAGCAAGACACAAATGTCGGATTTTGAGTTCCACGGTACTGACTCATTTATCCACGGTACTGACATGGTAACTTAAGATATTAAACAACAAGTGCATCAATTTTCCTCAGTTTGATCATAAACATTAGAATTTATAAGGTAATTAGTTTAAATCATTTGTTACGACAAAAAAAATTAATAATTTATCGGTAAATTCTAGGAATGGACATGACACGGTACTGACATTCAAGTGATGTAGTATAAGTTTTCTTTAAGTGGCAAGTTATATTGTATAAAAATAATGTTTAAATATCTTAAGAATTATTCAATTAACACAAAATTTTTATTAATTGATTATTAATTAATGACTAGTACAAAAAAACAATACAGGACATTGAATATCACAGTTAGAACGGAATCACCCATATAACTGAATCGGCAGATTAGATACAGGGACAGTTGTTACGTGTCACCAACATGTTGACAGTGGGCAGTAGTCATGATAGATACTAATAGTCGTTTAATTAATTTGTAAACAGAAATATACCAGTGATTTTTCAAGTTATAGTTTCAATTTTTCAATCTTTACGAATGTAAAGTGGCGCGGATCCTTTGATTTCTTTGAAGTCAGCACAGATTCTGGAGCTCATTGGATTTTTGGAACTGGAACGATAGATGTTTCAAAAAGCTGATATGAGGCACAATAAACAATAAAGTCGCAGAATAATGTACGAGTTATATGCGAGTTGAAATTGCTTCTACTTAAAATGTGACAAAATTTTGGTACTCACGTGCCAGACCAATTCTATTTGAAAGAGGAATAAAAGATAAAAATTTTGACGTTTAATTTTTTTTTATACCTTGTATAGAAAATTTGTTGTTGTTATAAGTTTGTTGGGGACTGTCTGACACACAGTTGCGTCAAGAACAAGAACGTCAGACTTGAATTTCTGTATTTATCTAGTCAAAACGCCATCGTAAACTGAAAAATTATACTTAAGTTATGTAGATCGATTTTACGAAAAAATAAATTAGAAATTTTATTAAAATAACAAAATGTGGACACGTCAAAGACCGCCAGATCAATGGTTTATTATTCATCTAATATTCAAAATTTAATAGAATATATTTTAGTACTTATTTCAAAACTTCTGATGGGTACCATTAGGATCTGATTATCATATTGTTAAGTAATACAAAGTAGTTGTTATTGTGAAAGCTGAGATTTATTAGCTTAGAAAAGTTGTCCACTTACCACTCCTAATGGGAACCAACATCATAGTTAAGTGATTCCAAGTGTTCCTTGACACTTGATGCTCCATTACCGTATGAAATCACTTTTATTGTATATTGGTGTGACTCTAACGACCATAAATATCGATTTCTATAATTAATTATAGCTTTTGTACACAATAAGATTTACTATTTAAGACAGCTTGTACACTCTTTTTTATTGCTTAATAAGTAGCTTTTTTACAAACTTGTGAATTGAGTTATTTAACTCACTGAATATTTGACTTCATTATTAGCAATGCGACCCAAATGATTATGGAAAGTTGGAGACATTAAGCAAAAACATTTATAAAAGTTGTTAAAGAATAAAAAATCCACTAAAAATCATTAGTATCTCAATACAGTCTAAATATTATTTTGGAAAATTGTATTTGTACCTGTTGCTGACTGGCTTGTCAATACTTGCTTACCAATTTTTACATTATAAAATATATATTAGAAATTATAAAAAAACCTTGACTTAGACCTTGTAAATTTTGAGTAACTAGTGTAAGATTAACATCAACCAGACAACTCGACTTTTTTATCTGTCTCAAAGTAGAAATTCAAGTTTCCTCTTATCTTTTTATTTTAAGTGTATGTAAATAATTCAGGATCACGAACTTTTAAGAACTATTAAGTAGATACATAGCATGCATCTGGATTTTTGTTATGTGTTTTTGTCTTTTATGAACGTTATGAATGTACAAAAGAAATAAAAGATACTCGAAAACAGTTTTGAAAAGACGATTACTTTTTTTTCGAGCATGATGCCGCTTTCAATATCGCTTTGTTTCGGACGTTATTACCATAATACGCACAATGCAACCGACGATATTCATAGCTTCCCGGAAATAAATTATTCATCCAACGAAATCTTGTATACGAGGATTCCAGATATGATACAACTTTAATTCATAGAACATTTGTGATAAGATATTTAGAAGGCCCTGATATAGGATTTATTTAATCTGCAGAGCTTGGGTTTGGATGCTTTCAAATACGGTTGTTTCGCATGTGTGAGCTACCATGAGTTTGATAAATATGAGTAAGTAATTATTAACTTAAGGAGTGAAACATTGATATTAAGTGAAGAGACTTGGCTGCATTTGGTTCACCAGGTGACTACAGAACACCTACAACACCGAAAAGCATGAATGGAAATGGTACACAATAACTCAAAGTATAATAAAATTTTTTTTTTAAATTTTAACGAATCTCTGCAAAAGAGGGAATTAAAGTCAGCTATATAACAATGTAGAAAGTAGATACCTACTTTAAACCTAGAAATAATAAAAAAATTATACATTTGAACCCTCACAAAACCATTTTTTGTAATATTATCTGCAAATAAAATGTCTAACAATGTAGAACAGGCTAACATTAGTTTATGACAGGCAGATATTATTCATTGCAAAGACCTTTAAACATGTTTCAAAGGCATTAGTGCATCAATAGGAAATTCAAGATGCAGAATTTGAAAAATACCTGAGTTTTGATGGTTCACAATATTTACATAAAAAAATACGAATGTGTAATATGAGCTTCAAGGTAGTGGAGACACATACACCCGAAAGTAGAGATCACACGGCCGCAAATCGGGCGGCTAATGCAGCAATCGGGTACAATTATTTTCCTTCAATCATGTACACTATTATGACGCGACAGCAATTTTGCTGCAATAAGTTCTCTGGTTCGTATTCTACCAACAGTGGGGGGTGCTATAGTTGTAGAGTAATAAGATAAGAATTACCAGTTATAATTCCTTCAAAACAAAGACTTATAAACTTTAAATCGGGATATGACACGAAAAACATTTAGGTGAGTTTCGTTTTACCGGTATCATCACGTCAAAGTTTATTTGGTCGAAAAACCAAACTTTTCTGAATCTAATTATTTAAAAAATTAGTTTCCTGATTTGGACATGGTAAAAAATTACTTGTCCAAGGTTTAATTTGATCGAATTATCACAAATTGGTTGAATTTACCAAAATTTATTTTTTCGTGGTTGATTTTGCCAAAAAAAAAACAGTCTCGTTGCAATTGCATCGTCACATGAGACTTTTGTAGCCTCAGAGTCAAAGTTGGATTTGATCTCTTTTTCAAACAGGACGTTCCTGTTTTTAATTAGGTTAAAAGTTGGTGTTTTGGAGTTTAATTTGATCAGATATTTGCTTTTTTAAATAAAATTTTGTAAAAAATAGCCTGGCACCGTGTGAATTGAGGTCTTTGGGCTATGCTACAATCACACGCGCTTAAGGCCCTTTTTAATAATTTTTTGCCCACGGGCGGGCAGCCGGTATCTCCAAACTGATGATACCAGCCACATATCTTATTATAATAATCAGGGCCGAACTTAATATATAGTGTTGAACGGCTTTAGCTATTTTTTTGTAGTTGCATCATACTAATATTATAAGGCATTAAAATCCCCTTGCTACTCATTTTTAAACTTACAATTATATCTAATAAGATCTAAATATACCTGGGTGATAGATAAGAATGAAAAGTATTGTATTCCTGACACTATTTTTCGAAGCGACTAGCGGTAGAAAATTTTACTATTAAATACCTTTATTATATGAAGTAATTTTTATTCAACATTTTTGACTTAGATTCTTTGATAAGGCAATTCGCATACAGCTTGGACTTAGCACAACAGATTTCCAGTTGTTTCCAAAATTCAAAAAAATTCGGAAAATTATGGCGAAGAAACTCGCACCAACTTGTTCAAGGATAGGTTTTTTGATGATAGAAAATGGAAAATTTTAGATTTATTTATTATAAAATGTTCAAAGTTTACGTTTCGTCGTTTTAGAAGCACTGCGTATTTGAGAATGTGTATAAAGAAATACTACTTTTACTTAGATAAGAATCGAGTGAATAATGTGGAATTAATTTATACTGAATAATTGAAAGCTCTTCGATTCTATTAAAGACAAATAATTATTGCTAATATTTTATTCAAATCATGTCCTTCACTATAGTCTAGCAGTTCATATTAGTTGACGTATTAATGTCAATTCAATGCCACTTGATTAATTCTGAAAAAAAAAATGTTTATTAATTCCTCAGTTTAGCTAAGTAAACATTAATTCAAGCTGATAAAATGGTTGAAAGATGAACGAACTCTGATGGTAAATGTCGTGACATATTTTGAGGATATTTGCTACGCAAAATAAACTGTGTGTATATATACAGTGCTTTTCAGATAAAAGTATCCACCTTTAATAACTTTTGTAATACTGGTATTTAGAAAAAATCCAAAAACACGTCAATTTATGTTGGAAGGGGCAAGCATTATGGCTTATTTAAACTTACTGGAAAAGCCACCCCCTCACCCCTAGCAGCATCCCCTTTATTTTTTTAAATTACTTTTCATATTTTTTATGTAAAATTTGGATACTCCTCTTTGAGCTGATTTCAAAAATGTATAATACTTGTAGGTTAAAGTGGTTAGTTTATGAGATAAACAATTTTTCTTTTAAGAGCACAACTTTTACTTATTATTTACTTTCACCTTATTTGCCTGTACTAAAATGGGTTGTACAACAGTTCAAACTCTTTAATCTTTTTAACTGTGCTATTTATTCTACTTAAAAAATCCAAACAACAAAAAACTCTACTTTTTATTAAAGTTTGACATTGTCAACTAGAATTTGTAGTCACTATTGATAGTGTAATTTGATACATTATTTATTTTGTTTCTCTGAAATGGTTTACTCTTTGCAAGAAAGAATTGAAATTGTAGGTTTATACTACCAAAATAATACTTGTGCAAGAGCTGCTGCTAGAATATTTAACGAATTACATGACGGAAGACATGCAACTCATAAGTATGTAATTCAACTGATGGAGAAATTTACCACAACAGGGTCTGTTTGCAATAAAGTGCATAAGCGAGAGGGACTCGTAAATAACGAAGCAATCCAAGTGGCAATTTTAGGGCAAGTCAGCTTAGAGGCTCAACAACCCCAATCGTTGTCAACAATAAGTAGAGCGATCGGTGTTTCATCTTCTACAGTTTTCCGAGTTCTACATAAATTCAAGTACCACCCATACAAAGTTAAGTTGGTGCACGAGTTGAATGAAGATGATTTTGATCGTCGTCTAGAGTTTTGCGAATCAATGACGCAAATTATCAATAACAATCCACAATTGTTAAACAATATTTGCTTTTCTGATGAATGCTCATGGTCATTAAATGGCTTAGTAAGTAGGCATAATTGTAGGTATTGGGCTGAAAGTGATCCACATATTATGCGTGAATTCCATACACAACATCCCCAAAAGTTAAACGTTTGGTGTGGTATCCTAGGTGACCACATTGTCGGACCTTTCTTCATCAACGGAAATTTAAATGGTGAATCATATCTTGAGTTACTCAGGGAAGGGGTTGACCCACGTATTTTTAAACGAAACTTTCCCCGCTCGTTGGATAGTTAGAAGGGGGCAGATGATGGAGTGGCCACCTAGGTCAACGGATTTAACACCCCTAGACTTCTTTTTATGGGGGTATTTAAAAACAAAAGTTTATGCTACCCAACCAGAATCTCTGGATGATTTACGAGAGAGGATAGAAAATGAATGTCGACAATTAAATCCAGCCGTATTAAGCAATGTCAGAGAGGCATTTCAAAATAGATTATACCATTGTATGGAAGTGAATGGTACTCATTTTGAACACTTATTGTAACTTCATAATAAATAGCACAGTTAAAAAGATTAAAGAGTTTGAACTGTTGTACAACCCATTTTAGTACAGACAAATAAGGTGAAAGTAAATAATAAGTAAAATTTGTGCTCTTAAAAGAAAAATTGTTTATCTCATAAACTAACCACTTTAACCTACAAGTATTATATATTTTTGAAATCAGCTCAAAGAGGAGTATCCAAATTTTACATAAAAAATATGAAAAGTAATTTAAAAAAATAAAGGGGATGCTGCTAGGGGTGAGGGTGTGGCTTTTCCAGTAAGTTTAAATAAGCCATAATGCTTGCCCCTTCCAACATAAATTGAAGTGTTTTTGGATTTTTTCTAAATACCAGTATTACAAAAGTTATTAAAGGTGGATACTTTTATCTGAAAAGCACTGTATATTATGTATCAGTATAATTCTTACTATAAGAGAAATGATATGTGAATTAGTAATAATGGGACCATTTAAATATGATGGACAGATTAAAGGCTTTAATATGAATTTATAATGCCGCAGTTCTATTATAGGATATCTATTCAGAGTAGATCCTAAATTAGGGTCACCTCAATTTGCATACAATTCGGTCCTGTGGTAATAGCGTTACTACAAGTAATGTATTGAAGTTTAATAGTATATACCAAGAAGTTAATGCTAAACTTTGGGAAACAGGTAGAAGGGGACACAATAATTTTTCATCAGAAGAGCTATTGAAATACATAGTAGTTATTTATTGGAAATAATCTAATATAGTACTGAACGCGTTGAACTTTGCCACAAACGTACTTTCGTTGAAAAAAATAACTTTCTTAACTTCCATTTGGACAAAAATTGGCTTCTCCGAGTTGAAATTATTCAAATATTTGCTGTTTCAAGAATTACTGACACACAAATTGGCTTGTATGTGTTGGATTTGGTTAATAATTAGACTTTCAAGTTGAGTTTAATCAAAAATTGGCATGGAACTTGGACAAAATTGAATTTGGTTCGAATTAAATTTATTCAAATATTTGCTGTTTATAGTATAGACTTTTGTGTGTTCAATTTAGTTAATATTCAGTCTTTCAAGTTGAATTTAGAAAAAAAGTGACTTTGAAAATGAACAGTTGCATTTTTAAAGTTCAAGTTGATACAAGTGAAGTTTAATCAAATATTTGCTGTTTTTCAAGAATTGATTACACACAAATTGGCTTGTATGTGTTTAGTTTGGCCAATAATTAGCCGTTCGAGTGGAGTTTTATCAAAAATTGGCCTGAAGTTGGACTGAAATTAGTTTTTTAAAGTTGAATTCGAATCAAGTTTCAAATATTTACTGTTTTAGGAATTGTTTACACAGAAATTTCACTTGTATGTGATTAATTTGGTCAATAATCACCCTTTCATGTTAAATTTAGTCCAAAATTGGCTTTTAAGTTGAACAAAATTTGAGTTTTAAAGTTAAATTGATTATTTTTAAATTGGATCCAAAACTGACTTTACCGTATTTAATTTGCTCGAAAATGGATTTCTGAGTTAGATTTGTTTGGAAGATGGCGTTTTGAAACTCAATTTGACCAAAAATTAGCTTTCTCAAGATTAATTTGACTAAAAATTTGCTTTTCTAAAGATAGTTGATACAACATTCTGATTTTCACGTATAATCTTGTCACAAATTGAATTTTCTATATTTTTGTCAAAATGTTGCTTTCTATAGCATAATTTTTTCAAAATTCATCCTTTCAAGTTTCAAATTTTCATACGTCAAAAATTTATTGTTGAATGTTGAATTTGTTGTTGACTTTCTGAGTTGAGAACTTAGATTTGATTCAAAACTATTCTGTGTTTAATTTGGTCAAATATTTTCTTTTCTAGATAAATTTTAATAAAAAATTTGCTTTTTTAAAAATAATTTGACAAAGTTTACTTTCCTTACTTTCCACAGATTTTGCTACTGAAAACTGCTTTATCAAATATTTGCTAGAATCTCGATTTATTCGAAAATTCGCTTTTATAAAAATACTTAGACACAAATTGGATTTTCTGCATTCAATTATGATAAAAATCGCCGTTTTAAAGTGAAATTTGGTTAATAACTGGCTTTCCAAAGTAAAATTTGGCTCAAAGCTGACTTTTGTGTGTTTTATTTTGCCAAAAGTTGAGTTTGTCCTTCAAGCGGTTTTCGAGTTTAATTTTATCCAAAATTGGATATTTTATGTTCAGCTATATGGAAAATTGGCTTTTCAAAGTTAAATTTGGTCCATAACTAACCTTCCAAGTTAAATTTTGGTCAAAAATTGACTTGTGAGTAGAATGTGGAGAAATTTTATATAAACTGGCTTTTCTGTATTCAATAGTCAAGATTGGCATTTTGAATTAAAATTTGGTTAGAAATTTGTTTTTCGAGATTGAATTTTATCCAAAATTGGCTTTTTCGTATTTAATTAGGTAAAAACTGTCTTTCAAGTGCAGAATTTTGCTTTTCTGAATTGAATTTGATCAAATATTGACATAAAAAGTGAAAACCTTCCATTTTATAGTTCAAACATTATATTCCTTTTGACTTGTGTTACTTCCCCTGAAATCTTGATATTTAGATCTTGGACACATTGTATGTAACAATGAATCATCAATATTCATTCTCTATTTTTGAATTTAAGCCTAGTAGAAAGAATATATTATGGATGTTGAATTTGCAAGCCATCAGAATTGCTTGTTCTATTTTTTCATATAACTGCGACAATCGAAAATGTTAAATGTAGCATCCTTTGTTTCGAAGCGTTCTTTGAAAATTCTGATCTACATACATACATATGCAAATAAGACATTTAATTTTAAATTCTTTGTACGATCGTCTGTGATGTTTTTAAAAAGATATCGAATGCAGTCACTCTGTAATACATATAGAGATACTCAACGACCGGGCAGGTATTTTTTCTTCTTTTCATTTTTCGATTTCGGTACAACAGAACAGACGGTCTGAAAGAAGTGGAATCTCAACATAAAAGAGCAAACAGGCAAAGAACGAGAGATCGATGTCTTGAGTGGTATTCGTAGAATTTTCAAAGAATAAAGAAACAGTCCATTCATTATCCACGTTGTAAATTTTTAATGGCAACAGGTAGAAAATGGTGCAGTGGAGGGACGTACATATAACTTTTCAGCTCGCCACGATCAACATTTTGAATTATAATGCAGCGAATAGAAAAATGTAAAAATGTGAAAATTTATTTGAAGAACCAATTATAAAAATAAATATCTTAAAGTTGGCCAATCCATTCCAGATAAATTGGTAGGTCTCGCTGGTACTGAAATTTAAAAATGTCCTCGTTGGAAGAGGGCGGGGAGGCCATAACAAAGGTCCTTAGTGTTCCAAAAATTCGTTTTTCGTTAATATCTCAGAAAATATGACATTCAGAAAACTTGAAAGTTGTACCTATTATGAGGGGTATAAAATAATATAGTTTTGATACTCAGAAAATTGACAGTTTCTTAAGAAATTTGAGACTAAAGTGAGCGAAATGACACTAGAGAGATATTCGTTGGGTATATTTTGGGGATGGTGAGGAAATTCTTCATAGAGAGGAAGGTTCAATGGAATTGGCCTTGATATAGAAGTTGTTCCTCTGCACGGCTGGAATTATGGTGATAGGTTTGTAATTGCGGTGGTTCAGGACGACAAAAGAAACAAAGGACGACTAAACGGGGGTAGAAGAAGAAAGAAAAGCTCCGGTATAAAAAAACGATTCTTTCTAGTTTGAGGTTATATTTTTTAATTTTTTGAATTTCGAATTACTTTTTTAGAAGTAAAGGGGGCAATTGGGAGTTGCAGGTTGCCTGTATCCTGGTTAACCCGATAGGGAACAGTACAGGCGCAACTGTAATCCTGCCCACGTTTTGCTGTTACTCTTCCTAAGTTAATTTCACTCACAATAGTTGGCGGACAGTCACAAAATGTCCCACGAAATAAAATCTCCTAAAATTCACAATTCCAGCTCATTAAAAAAAAAATTATTTCTAAATCTGAAGATCATATGAGTTTAACACTAGTAGCGCTATCTACCGTCATCCTACCGACTTTTCAGTTCCCTTAATACAAGAGTTTTTAGTTTAAATGACATATTCTAACCTCCATATCAATAAAAGGGGATTCAGTTCAACAAAGAAATCCAAAAATTTTGGAAAAAAATATATTTATTTTTCAACATAATCTCCTTTTAGCTCCATAAACTTTCCACAATTCGATACCCTTTTTATAATAAAAATCGTTAAGCTCCTCAGAATAGCCATTAACAGCCGACATCACCTTTCCGCTATTGGAAAATCTTTAACCACCAAGTCATTTTTTCAAGTCTGGGAACAGAAAATATTCCGAGAGGGCTAAATCTGGCGAATAAGGTGCATGAGATAGTACTAATTGATTAATTTTGGCCATTGCAATAACGGATGTGTGAGCTGGTGCATTGTCTCGATGAAACAATACTTTCTTCTTAGCCATATGCGCCGGTTTTGCTTGATTTCTTCGAACAAACGTTGTCTTTTTTCAAGATAGTCAATGGAAATTGTTAATTCCAAAAAACCGACGCCATTGCAGATTGAGACATTTTCTTGACGCTTCCATTGTGGGCAAACGCGACACCCATCTTGCGCACAGCTTTCTGATTTCCTAATTTTCGGTTAATATGAGATGTACCGCACTTTTTGAAATGTCTACTATGTCTGCTAGCTCGCGCACTTTCAATCGGCGATCATCCTGTACTGCTTTGTGGATTTTCTTCAACATGTTAGGAATCGTCACCTCTTTTGGTTGACCACTGCGATGCTGATCTTCGCAGGTCGTACGGCCTAGTTTGAACTCGGCTACCCAATAATTCACTATTGATGAAGAAGGAGCAGTCTCACACAGTATTGAATGTAGTTCAGCTTTTACATTGGTTGGGTTCATAACGACGACCAAATACTAAACAACATGGTTCATTGAAACATATGCTGTATAGATTGTGTACTTTCTAATACAATGGTATTTTTCAAGCAGCTACCGGCATCCCTAGGCCAGGCCAGCTACTTCTGGGACTATCCACAAACTTAATCTCTATCTTTGAGCATGTTTGCAATTAAATCATGTTCGTTAGTACATCATAAAAAATTAAAAGAATATTTTTTATAGCATATTTATACGTACAAAAGAGTAATACAACTTAATTTCCAATGGAAAACTTACGTTTACGTTTTTCAAAATATTACAGAATAATTTAAATATTTCCTAAAATTTTCATATGTGTGTACCTGAGCTGTAAAGAACAATATAAAAATGTTTGGATAGGCCGAAAACCTGTTTCATCAATTACAGTTAAACCTGGATAAGTGAGAAAACTCTATAAGTGTGAGTAATAGCCAGGACCCGTCATTTTAAGCTCCCAAAACCTCTACTAGCGAGAAACAGAAATCTCTGTAAGAGAGAGTCGTTTTTCCCTCATAGACCTCCGTTAGTGAGACTGCTACTTATCTATACCTCTATAAGAAACAGTTGAGTTTTATTTACAAATTCAACATGTGCTATTTTATGACTCATTCTCAACTTTCGTGGAACTTTCTACCATTGTTTTTGTATTCTCGTCAATACTGTATCTATTCTATTTCCCGGAACTAAATAATGTTGTTATTTTATCGCATTCTTTTCAACTGGACACGTGTGCCTGTGTACCGTCCTGTTTGTCGGACTTACTCAGTTTATAGTTATCAATTGCGAAGGAAAGTTCTGTTCTGCATCATGTCAAAACGGAAAATTAAAGTTTAGTAAAGGTTTAGTAAAGGAGTTTAATTTACCAGAATCCACCTAAAGCAAACTCTCGATAAGAATATTCCCATAGATGGACCTTTGTTGAAAGAAAAATCAAAAGAGTTTGCTACAAAACTGGGAATCCAGAACTTTTCTGCTAGCAACGGCTGGTTAGAGGGTTTTAAAAGGCGTCATGACATAGCTTTCAAAAAAGCAGCTGGAGAAAGTAAATCTGTGGGCCAAGGTGTGTGCCAAATCTTTTAGAAGGGTATGAATCAGACGATATTTACAACGCGGATGAAACTGCTTTGTTTTTTAAGTGCCTTCCGGATAAAACATTTACGTTTAAAGTCGAAAAATGCCATGGACGAAAACAAAGCAAGGAACGCCTTACACTTCTCCAGTGTGTAAACATGAGTGGTACGGACAAACTCCCACTTCTCATCATCGGGAAATCAAAGCGACCTAGATGTTTTAAAGGTGTCAAGACTCTACCCGTTGATTATGCCAATAATACAGAGGCTTGGATGACCAAGATATTATTGAAAGATTGGTTGAAAAATGTTGACAAACACATGAAGATAGACCAAAAAAAAATCTGCTATTCATTGACAACTGTGCTACCCATACGGACTTACCAGAACTTGCAAACGTAAAAGTAACGTTTTTACCTGCTAACACTTTTAGTAAAGTTCAACCATTTGATCAAGGCTTTAAACGCTTTTATCGTAGAGATGTCGTTAAACATATTATTACGAGTCTGGAAGAAAACAGTAGCTCTGACATTAACGTACTTCTAGTTATGAAATTTGCTAGAAAAGCATGGTACTTAGTCAGCGACGTTACTGTCAAAAACTGCTTCAAGAAAGCTGGGTTTTGGAAAAGTACAGATGGGCAAGACCTGCCAGAGGAAAATGATGTTGAAGTTGGACCTAGCAAACGAGGAATGGACTAAGCTTGTGTCTCACGAATCCAATATGTTAATGCCGAGCTTCGAAGATTGCATCAGTACTTTGAATATGCGGCGGTTGTTGATCAAGCAATATTCGACAAAATTTATGAGTTAGAGAAAAACATTCAAAATACAAAAACAGAAACCCAAACGAAATTGACGGTTTTTTTTGAGTGCAAATAAATTCTAAATAATGTAAAATTACATATGTTGTGCATATAATGCACATAATTTTATCATATTACATATTTACTACATTTGTACTTGCTGTGACTTGTTATTGCTGCGTATATAAGAGACAAACGCTACCCATGTACCTGCATTAGCGAAAAACTCGGGTCAGTGAGAAACCTCTATAAGCGAGAATGAGATTGTGCTCCCTTGAACTCTCGCTTATCCAGGTTTGACTGTATTATATAGCGATATCATCAAGTACCTATTACCTAAAAACTAGAAATTTCGTTTTATTTTAAATCTAAGAATCTCGTCATGGCAAATTTCACGAAAATACGATTCTAGATTTTTTTCCATAAAGCAAGAAGGTCCAAGGTATGTATTCTTAACAGTTTAGTTTTATTTTCAAACTTACATATTAAGTACGCTTATGGAATTTGACTAATTGATTGTTCCAATACATTTTTGAATAAACTATATATACTGTTATTTAAAGCAACCACTAATTTTTAATATTTGAATACTTCCACTGCTATCAGTCGAAAGTCTTTATCACATTCATATACCGGATATTATAGATTGATCAACAGATGAAAATATATGTATATATCAGTTCAATGGCGTCCGTGAAAATATTTACATTGTGTAATACTTAAAAGTGAAAGTATATACTTATTCTAAGATAACTCACATTTCGTTTCCATATTCGGTAATTATACACTTTCGCGGTCACTTGGTTTTTTGGCTCTAGAAAATCGAAAAATGGATGGATTTTAATGATCTTGGTCTCAAAATGTTCCATTTTACGGCGGATTTATAAAAAAAATACGAAAATTAAAAAAAAATAAATATTTTTTACAGTTTGATGACTTTAAATGCAAAAAAAAATGACTTTCTACATATAATCCTTCGTAACTGTTTCTGACGTCGTGGAATCAAGTTCGTATATTTTTTTTCGCAATTTACATAAAAAAATGAATATTTTGAAAAAAAAATTTCAAAAAAGTTAATTTTTCGGTATTTTACAGCCTAAAATGTATTCTATTAAAAAAAAGATAAAAATCACGGTAATTATACACTTTCGCGGTCACCTGGTTTTTTGGTTAGGTTAGGTTGGCTCTAGAAAATCGAAAAATGGATGGATTTTAATGATCTTGGTCTCAAAATGTTCCATTTTACGGCGGATTTATAAAAAAAATACGAAAATTAAAAAAAAATAAATATTTTTTACAGTTTGATGACTTTAAATGCAAAAAAAAACGACTTTCTACATATAATCCTTCGTAACTGTTTCTGACGTCGTGGAATCAAGTTCGTATATTTTTTTTTTCGCAATTTACATAAAAAAATGAATATTTTTTAGAAAAAATTTCAAAAAAGTTAATTTTTCGGTATTTTACAGCCTAAAATGTATTCTATTAAAAAAAAGATAAAAATCACGGTAATTATACACTTTCGCGGTCACCTGGTTTTTTGGTTAGGTTAGGTTGGCTCTAGAAAATCGAAAAATGGATGGATTTTAATGATCTTGGTCTCAAAATGTTCCATTTTACGGCGGATTTATAAAAAAAATACGAAAATTAAAAAAAAAATAAATATTTTTTACAGTTTGATGACTTTAAATGCAAAAAAAAATGACTTTCTACATATAATCCTTCGTAACTGTTTCTGACGTCGTGGAATCAAGTTCGTATATTTTTTTTTCGCAATTTACATAAAAAAATGAATATTTTTTAGAAAAAATTTCAAAAAAGTTAATTTTTCGGTATTTTACAGCCTAAAATGTATTCTATTAAAAAAAAGATAAAAATCACGGTAATTATACACTTTCGCGGTCACCTGGTTTTTTGGTTAGGTTAGGTTGGCTCTAGAAAATCGAAAAATGGATGGATTTTAATGATCTTGGTCTCAAAATGTTCCATTTTACGGCGGATTTATAAAAAAAAATACGAAAATTAAAAAAAAAATAAATATTTTTTACAGTTTAATGACTTTAAATGCAAAAAAAATGACTTTCTACATATAATCCTTCGTAACTGTTTCTGACGTCGTGGAATCAAGTTCGTATATTTTTTTTCGCAATTTACATAAAAAAATGAATATTTTGAAAAAAAAATTTCAAAAAAGTTAATTTTTCGGTATTTTACAGCCTAAAATGTATTCTATTAAAAAAAAGATAAAAATCACGGTAATTATACACTTTCGCGGTCACCTGGTTTTTTGGTTAGGTTAGGTTGGCTCTAGAAAATCGAAAAATGGATGGATTTTAATGATCTTGGTCTCAAAATGTTCCATTTTACGGCGGATTTATAAAAAAAAATACGAAAATTAAAAAAAATAAATATTTTTTACAGTTTCATGACTTTAAATGCAAACTATTAACATTGAAGAATATAGTACGAAACTATTCAAGAAAATTGATTGTTTTTCATCGATTTCATTTTAAGCTATAAAAACTGAAAAAATCATTCTTTTTGGATTTTTTTAAATTGTTTATTAATTTATGTAGAATACAAAAAAAATATAAGAACTTTATCTGATAATGAGATAATTTTTTGTAAAGGATTATTTTGCAAAACCGTTTTTTTTACGATTTAAAACAGTAAAACTATGAGAAATTTTCATTCCAGCTATTTCTACTATTTTTTTTTATAAATCCACCGTAAAATGGAACATTTTGAGACCAAGATCATTAAAATCCATCCATTTTTCGATTTTCTAGAGCCAAAAAACCAGGTGACCGTGAAAGTGTATAATTACCCCATATTCCTTTTCAAGTTACATAAAAATCAATAATAAACTATAATTCAAAAACGGAATCTCCATAAGCTTGCATCCTTGAAGGGATACGGAACAAAACTGGGATTCAAAATAAGTATAAATCTTTTTCGTTCGGTCAATTTCTCATTAGTAGTTTGCGGCATTGACAATTCTTGGGAGTCCCAAAGTTAGTGGAGTAAATTTTTTGTTTTATTAATTACAGCTACATCGTCCCATTAATGGGGGATATAACGATGTGTCGTTATATCCCCCATTAATATTAAAGGAATTTTATTAACTATATTGGAGGACAAAGAGATAAAAAACTTTTCAGGAATTAAGGGATCCAGAAACTCTTTCAACATCTTAAAAAATATAACTGCTTTCAAGAAGTCTTCATTGAGATATTGGTACAAATATCATAGAGTCGAGTACCAGGAGTTTCTCCACCGTTGCAAATAAAAACAGCACAACTAAAATGATCAAAAAGTAGTCCCCGATTATACAAAAAAAAACCTAAATTTTGTGATACGTCAAATGCACCCTCCTATTTAATCTGTGCGCTCGACTCGAATTTACCACACCAAAAGATCATCTGCCTGCTATCTGACCGAATTTACTTCCGCCCAAAAAAAATCAGTGAGGAAACTGTGTTTGTTATTTCTTAATGCTAGCTGGAAAATAAGCAGTGTTTTAACTGATCAAGGACCAGGGCCGTATGTTCAAAAATTTTGAAAAACACTGCACTATCGTAAGTAAGAAAAAAAAACAAATTGAAAAATTGATTTCCGTGATTAGAAAATCAATGAAAACGTGTCGCCTTTCTAATGTATATATTTGTCAAATGTTGTAGGTCGATTATCCACACACCCAGTAAGATTTTATTCAGAAATGGAATTTCGAAAGATTGAATCATTTTAATTATCTCGTCAAGGTATCACAAACAACAAAAACGATTTTATTAAATCGGGTACGACAATACTGGTTTGGAGGCTGCGCTACCTTCGCAATATATATAAAACTTGCTTCTAATTATTAAATATATCGTTTATCATTTCAGGTTTTCAAAATATACTTTCGATTTACGTTAACCTTTTGAATTGCGTAGAGAAAAAAAATGGCAACAACGGAAGCGGTTAGTAGTTGCTTCGTTATTTCAATATGGGAATTTCCACTCTATTAATTCGTTTCGTAACAATTACACCTTGTTTAAATTTATACATTCTAAACTGTAGCTATAGTTTATTCATAAATCATTTGGAGCCAATGAATTGGCCATATTCTACATATAAGCGAATTTTTACTCATTTCAGTTTGAATACCAATCGAACAAAATATTTTTAGTAAAATAATGGGGGAACAAGAAGTACAGAAAGTAGAAAGGCACGTCTCGCAATAAGATTCTCGTCTTGCCTTCAGTAATTTCGACATTTCGCTCCTTCAAGTCCAGGATTGTAAGAGGAGTTTCCGAAAGGAAACGTCCAAACTTTCTGAACACAAGGGTCGATAGACATATATTATTGTCAACCTGGAAACACCTTCTTCATCTACTTCTTTCCAATACCACTGCATCCAACAAAAATATTTCCTCTATAACCCCCCGAGAACCCGAACCCCTCCCACCACGCGCGCCATATAGACAAAATCCGCCGATAGGTCGGCTAGCTTACCAGTTAGCCCAAGACCAGCAGTGTCCACGGTGTTCTCGATTGTAAGCATATTACTTTTTATTTCTATTTCAACCATTTTATATTTTTTGTTCCAGCTTTTCATTTCCTTGGTGAAATTCAAAGGAGTAGTAGATCGAGACAACGGAATCGGATCACTTCATATCAATAAATGAATAACCACCCACCCCTCTCTTGATCATGGCTTTAAAGTGGAAGACAAAACGCCGAGAATTTTCAAAATTTCAACGCGGTTCAAGCCGCGAACCTATTTCTTTTGTTCCATTATATATAGAGAGTTTTCGAAGTGGGATTGTGGCAAAATTAAACACCAATGCATATTATCTCTAATATATTTCCATACTCATGTATTCATCCTTCATCAAGAGCCAATTTGAATATTGAATTTTGAAATTGATAAGACTAATGTTTTTTAAAATTACAAAATTAAAAAAATGTCAACAATAATCGAAAGCTCGGAAATATATTAGAGTTAGTACATATTGACGTTTAATTTTGCCACAATGTCACTACGAAAACGCTCATAATCAAATAGGCAAATTCCTTCACGCTTTTTATACAGGGTGTCTCAAAATGATCCAACTACTTCAAGAGTGAGTGAGAAGCAAACAAGGAGCGAGGGAGAGAAGGCGTGGGGATCGTTTATTAGCGAATTCCTGAAATTTTTAGTTGCTATCTTGTCGGGAACAATCGATCACTTAATCCAATTCGACGGTTGTATCGGTTATATAATCGACTGCGCAACATTGCGAAAGCTCCAAGCAATGCAACCATTTAAGCTTGGATCCAGACGTTCAATACCACTGGAAACACTATTGGCGAAATACATCACGGCTGTTCAAGGATAGCAAGAACGCCTGGAAACATTCAGTTAGTAGCAGATTCTGTAAGCAGACACCCTCGACTCAGCGTCAGAAAGCGTGAGAGTCTCAACTGGGATTATCAAAAACGACAATTCACCGCATAATGCGATCCGATTTATACCTAATTGTCTATAAAATTCAGATTGTGTAAGCTACGAGAATAATTAACGAAATTTGACAGTTTGAAGCAACAATATCGAAGAAAAGGTCAGGAGTATTCCTCGACCACTTCTTCAAAAAGTTTTTAAAAATGTACGTAAACGGTTTGAGGAGCGCCGCAACGTGATTGTAGTCATTTAAACAATGTCATGTTTAAAATGTAAAATTTTGTTTCTTATCTTTTAATTTACACCAATAAATACGTATAAAAATAAGTTTAATGTATTTTTGTCCAACCAAAGTAGTTGGGTCGTTTCGTGATGATTTATTTTGATTTTAGGTCTCTTTGGATAGAAAATAACATGTAAAAATTTGACGTATCGACGTAAGCCTCACTAAAATTAATATTGTTAAAAAGATAGCACTTACTATTCAAGATTGTTAGAAGGCTTACCTGAAACAATAAAATTATTATTAAAAAAAATTATATATTATTTATCATATTTATATTACAATGAATGTTAAGTAGCATTCACTATTCAAGAACGGAGAGAAAAATTATAAAAATTTTGCAAATAATATTCATGATTCTAATAATTATACACTTAATATTACTCAATTTTTATAAATAATTCTTAAATTAAAGGTATACTTTTTTATGTTTATAGGTGAAACTCAATGAATATAGGATGTTTTTAAGTAAATAAGATATACCAGGGTTCCCAGCAAAATTTGCCTGATAAATTCCCTGACTTTCCCTGACCAAAACTAAAAAAATTCCCCGACCAAAAGGTACGCGCAAAATCAGCTTGGATTACTTAGCATTTTAACAACTTTCCACAACTCTGCGAAATTTTTATCATCGTCCAAGATGTCAAAAAAGAACTTATCAAGGCCAACTTCATCTGTGGGTACTTTAAAAAAAGTTTCAAATTCATGTTGAAGACGCAGATTGGCTGCATTGGTTAAATTAATGTACTGCTGCTTTGCTTTTTCGGCAACATCATCCTCAACTCTGTTAGCGTAAACCAAGCACTGAAGGGCCACTTGAAACCTCTGAATACCAATTTTGGGCTTATGTTTAATAATAAAAGGATCTAACGCAGAAACACCCCGAACGATCAAGAACTTCACAGGACAGTTCATAACATCTCTCTCATCTACTTTGACTTCTCCAAGAAATTTTCTGGCCAACATCAATTTTTTTGTAATGAAGAAAGTTTTCAGATTGACATAGGTCAATATCAAGCAGTTGCTTCACAGTAATTGCAGCCTTTAATTTATCATCACTGACAAATCTTGTCATGAGGGCTCTGATTACATCATGCAGTGCTTCATACAAAAAGGGAGCAAGTGGCTTTGGACTCTGAAATCTTTTCAAAAAAGGTTCCAATTCAGCTGCAATTAATTTTAAAAAACTCAGCTTACATTTCATCAGTGGATCTTTAGCAGCTTGTTTTATCGTAGTGGCAGGATTACTTGAAAGAGATTTGTTGTTTTCAACAAAATTTTTAACATGATCAAAAATTTCAAGTGCCCTTCCTAGACACTGTACATTTTCCATCCATCTAGTGCTGCAAAATTTCAAAGGAAATAATTTACTGCCTGTAACAGCAGTAAATTCTGCACGGCGAGAAGGAGAATCCTTAAAGAGAAAATACATATGGGTTAATAAACTATTCAAATCCCATTTAACCACTTTCAAGCCATGTTTTAAGGATCCATGGACCACATGCAGACCACAAGTACCCATATCAAGCAGCTTTTTCCCATTAAAATTTGACACGTCATCTTCATATTTAACTATTAACTTCCGCAGAAAGCAGTTGTTCACATTTGGGCCATCCATAGAAACCTGAAGCAGATTAAGAAGTGGCAATGTAAATAAACCTTCTATAAATTTTTCAAGAAAATCATCAGCAGTAGCTTCACCTAAAAATACACTATTTAAGTAACGGGTTGAAACCTGGTGCGAATGTTCATCCCAAAATCTTATTACTAAATCCATTTGCCCTTTATGGGCAACTTTATTGAATGCTTCATCAAAACAAATAACAAAATCATTACAAAGCTGGAGTTACTCCAGATTTTACTTTATTTTAGGATTTTCCCTGACTTTTTGAATTTTTTTGTAAATTTCCCTGACTTTTTGAGAATATTTCCAAATTTCCCTGACTTTTTGAGAATATTTCCAAATTTCCCTGACTTTTTTTGCAATTCCCTGACTTTTCCTGACTTTCCAGGTCGCTGGGAACCCTGTATACGTTCCGAACGGCATAATTATCACGTAAGAGTGGTAAATTGACTTACAACACGTCGTCAAAGGCAAACGCCCTTCAAAATTGTGTCAAAATGCGTTTTTTACAATATAGAGAGTACTTATAATATAAAATAAAGATGAAAAAACGAATTTCAGGTCCTTTAATTCATATGTCATTAAAATGGCAAATAGCATTGCTGCACATTCAAAATGTTGTAGATTCTAGGCCTGAATAATCAGATGAATACAGTATACATGACTTATCATTCATATTCTCAGAATTCAATACAAAGCATCTCGAGCTATATGAATACGTATTATTCTTTGGTTGTTCGCTTTTTTTAATATTTTTTTTTCATACAATTTGCTGTTTCTGTGTGTCACATATTAAAACTTGAATTTATTTTAATCGAATCAAGTCGATTATTTGAATTATTTTTTTAAAGAATGTAGGAATTTTCCGAATTTTATATAACAGCAATGTTAACATTGTTAGAACAGTTAGAAATTTTAGTACAAATTTCAGAATTTAAACTAATTTTAATTAAACACTTTTTAACTAACATTTTTGCTTCAACTGGCAAACATTCGCAATGTTTGGTACACAATTTAAAAGACACTATCGAACTTTTTAATACACACTGTATCTATTGCTAGTCACTTTCTTAAATCGTGAAGCATTCTATAGCAAGGAATCTTTCTATGTTTTGTTAAAAAATTGTACATGTAACTAGTTAAGTAAATTCACGAGTTCGAACGAATATAAACTAGTATAAACAAGAAAAAAAATTTTTTGTGACTTATTGCTTCATTTGAAATCGACATCATTAGTTTGCTTATATATGTCTTGAGGCCAGGTTCTAGCAAGTCTTCTGGTGGTCGGATCATTGTTGTGTAACTTGTTTTCGTTTTGAATGCGTTTATTATGTGACGCCGCGACTCTTTGGATTTCGCCATTACGAAAAGAATATTCAAATCATTCTGAAGTTTCCCATGTTATTATTTAAACTCCATATTAACTTCGGGTCGCCTACCTTAGACTCTTAGCTCTTAGCAGTCTTTCTACCTGTATTTTATTGTTGATACACTAAATACTGTTTACATCACCACTACACCAAGTGACCAGTTTACCTTTAGTATCTGAAGATGATAACTTGGTTATCGAAACCAGCATCAGACAGTATAATTGTTAGTGTTGGTGAAGTGGTGGTGTAAACCAGTATATTCAGTATGAATATCGCCAACGGTTCCGGAAATTCCAACTTAGATACATTAAATAACAATTTTTTTCGTTCATAATTTTTTGTTTTCTAAATGCTATTTTATTAAACGCTATAAAATTACATTTACTTTGGTTTTTGAATGAAAAAATTCAAAAACAACTTTAACAAATGACAGGTCTGATTAATAGCTTGAAACTGTTTGACGCTACTTATGTTCTTTTGCTTTATCTAGTTGGAACTTTCTTATTTTATAACAACAATTTATTTTAATATTCGATCAGAAAGATAAGTGATATTTTTTATTTTAAGGGATTGTAAATAAACAAATTTACTATCAGTATTGTATGACAAAATTTCGATTAATCACTAAATGAAAAACATTAAAATAAATAGTACTTTTCAAATCAAAGCTTTTCGATAACAATTTTAAACATAATTTTTGGTTAAGAGGACCAGAAGGTGTTTCACACTTTTAATAAAAAAAACTTTTAGGGCGCTAGGTGCCCGAGAACGATTTTTAAACTACAAAAAAGAAAACAGTTTCAAACTATTAATCAGACCTGTCATTTTTTGATGTTGTTTGAAATTTTTCATTCAAAAACCAAAATAAATGTTATTTCATAGCGTTTAATAAAACAGCTTTAAGAAGATAAAAAATTGTTATTTAATGCATCAAAAATAAAATTCAGGTAGAAAGACGGACTTGAAAAGGTCGGCGGTCGACTGCCCCCCTGGACCGAGAAGAGTCTGGCCGCACGGGTAAGCGAACCAAAGTTAACGAGGAGTTTGTATGGTAACATGGGAAATCTTATGACCGGTTTCCTCAGAAACACACTGTATCTATCACTGTATCAATCTATCTGGGATTAGAGACTTCACCTATGGGGATGTGCAAAACCATCATCGATGAATATCATTCGAAGATTTCAATTTTAAGTGTAGATACCATATGATACGAAAGTAATTAGAAATGATATGTAAGTAATTAGAAACTTCAGAATGATTTTAATATTCTTTTCGTAATGGCGAAATCCAAAGAGCCGTGGCGTCATATAATAAACGCATTGCAAAGCAATAAGTCACAAAAAAGGGTTTTTCTTGTTTATACTAGTTTATATTCGTTCGTACTCGTGAATTTACATCACTAGTTACATGTACAATTTTTTAACAAAACATAGAAAGATTCCTTGCTATTGAATGCTTCACGATTTAAGAAAGTGACTAGCAATAGATACCTGATTCTATCAGGGTCGGATTATGTATAGTCCCAACGTCTTCGTCTGTGTAAGTTCATTTCGAGCCATGAAACAGTTTGTATTAAAAAGTTCGATAGTGTCTTTTAAATTGTGTACCAAACATTGCAAATGTTTGCCAGTTGAACCAAAAATGTTAGTTAAAAAGTGTTTATTTAAAATTAGTCGAAAGAGTCCACCATATTTTTCATTGAAAGGGAATTTATCTGAAGGAGCAGATAGTACAATTTGGAAAATTGTTAAAAATTCTATAGCTCCTAAAAAAACACGAAAAGACAATGGTGTACCAAAGTGCATCGAATTTTTCAGAAATTTGCCTCAATGATTATGAAATGTATGAAGAACAAAGAATGTCAAAGCTATTGTCACTTTCATGGAAACTGTTCCAAAAAACTTATGGTGAGATTAATTGTTCCACTACAACTTTGTGGTGTATTCTATATCGTTTGGGGTTTTTATTCAAAATAATAGACAAAAGGCAAGTTATAATGGAGTCGATAAATTAATACAGCTAGATCGGAAAACCGATCGAAAATCTACATAAATGAGACTTGCTACCACATCCACGATGCGCCCAGTAAACGATGGATTGATGGTTCAAAAAAATGTTACTCGAAAGCTCCGTTTAATAAAGTTATAACTAATGTCCAACAATTGTTAAAAACTGTAAAAAGTAAAGTGTAAAGTATTTCGGCTTCCACCATATTATTGTATTCTAATTCTATAGACTTGATATGGAATAAATTAAAGTCTAGTGTAAGTGCTACTACTTTAAGTAGTAGTTTGATCGAATTAAAAGTAACCGCTGAAAATAGGAGAAACTAGATTCAAGACATGAAAAAATTCTTATGTAGATATATGTAAGCAAATATATATAGTTTGGAAACAGTAAAGAAGTTATTATTGACATGTGAGATAGTAGCGCTAGCGAAATTGAACTACTCGTTTATAATATCTCGTAATGAATAAAAACTCATATATGCATTTAGGTATTAATATCTTGTGTATCAATTAGTGAATTTAAAATTAAAGTGTCACCATATTAAAATTTAAAACCAACAACGATATAAAAATTTTAAAAAATTCAAATTTCTTTTTAAACCGTAAGGAAAATGCTAGGTATAATAATATAATAGTGCGGCCCTGCACAATGCAACAAATTTTCGACATTTGGTTTTATCGAATTTTTATGTAGGTTCCAGTAGTAGAGATTGTGAAAAATACCAAACAACTTTTAATAGATATATCTTATAGTCCAGTCATTTTGGGTTTTATCTGCGGAAAAATTCCTAGTGAGCCGAATTTTTGTATAAACCTTTATTGTAATGAAGATGTGGAAAATCGGCGTCGATATCGTGTCGGCTAAAAAAGTTATAAAGGTCAAAAAGTCGCGAGAATATCTCGTAATCTATTGTTCGGAGCTCAATAGCAGTTATATTAAAAATTGTTACTAGTAAAATTTACTAGAAAAAACGTCGCATTTTTCTGTAAAATAACCGTTTTCGGAGTAGAGTAGAGCGCGGCGAGAACGACTATATCATGACGATGCCCTCGTTTGCTCACCACCTACGAGCTACAATGCAAGGCCTGTTAGTATAATCCATGATATTTATTGAAAAGTTTTCTCATTCAAGAGTAAATATTCTTTATTGGAATTCAATAAAATACAAAAAAAAAACAAAATAAGTCAACTACGAGGCGATTAAATAATATATAATGGCGAGATTCTACGCACTTCAAGACTTCCCGGTTGACGAAGACGCGGAGAAAGTCAAAGATATAATAGATGTTATTGTAGAAAAATTTATATAAAACAGAGTATGTCATAGTTGTTACCTTCCATTTTAGTCAAGGTATAAAGTTCATTATAAATATACCACGATATCGTGTTCCGAAGACATTACAATAAACGAGGTGTGGCAATGATGTTCCTGAAATATATTGACCTGGTAAAAACCACGGTAACAGTTATTTTAACATCCTCTGCGCCACCTTTATTCCTTTGAATTGTGACTTTACGATGGGAAATGAAAAAATGGGAAAATATCATGATTTAATCTCTGGTACGGAACCGTTTGATTGTCTTGCCGAAAATCTTACAAAAACAATTATATTAAGTACAGCTCGCTATCATGGTGCATGATCCACCCTATAACGAGGCTTTTGGTACAAACACGTACCCTTAGCTGTTTCAGGATACTAATGAAGGAGCTTTCCACTGCCTAGCCGGCAGAAACATATTCAACATGAACGTTTATAAAAAAGATCAGCACAGCTATCAGTTTGGACTTTGGTATTTTCGCTTTGGTGGACGTTTCCAACTCATTTCTACCTGCTACTGACTTTATTTACGAGTACCAGGTTCATATGCTGTGGGTAATGTGTGTCGGCCTAGCGCGAATTCAGTCATGACGCCCCCCCCTAAACCCTGATTAATAAACTTGGTTTTTTGTTTAAATGTCGATGGGGAATTGAGGTTTAAAGTAAAAATTACTTAAAATTCGTCATTATGCTGTCAAAAACAACGTAATTAACTTATATTTTTTGGGTAAAAGGCTTAAAATGCCATGTCTTTGTGGAAGGACTCGTCCTAATACTAATGACCCCCTCCTTTGTCGAGACCCTGGATCCGCCCTTGGTGACGACACCAGTAAACCGGTTTCTTGGCGTAAATACGCAGTAAATACTAGAGTTACTATAAATTTCAAATTTAAAGTAAAATTTAAAAGGGGAGACAGATTTGGACAAAGTGGCGCAGTAACTGAATTTCCATACCTGGTATACAACTAAAAAGACTATTATTTCGATAAATACATTGATATTTATGAGACTCTGACAGAAATTTTACTTGTGTCGCAATAAATATAAAATAACACGCGAGGAATAATCCTGGTTGTGTCCTTTAAATTAGAAAGATCGAAGTAACATTTTTACTGCTTACGTTCAATCCATTTTACATGTAAATTAGAGATGTTGATGCAACTATGCTTTAAAATTTCAATGTCAGTAATAATAGCAGTGAAAAAAATTACTTTTACAAGTTGCGAGTGGGTGCAGAGAAAGTGTACACGTAACTCGGGTTATAAAACAATGATTTCCCACGTAATATACATATTACTAACGATATTATATAACATTGCAGTAAACGTATATAATATATAATGTTAATTTCGTTAATTTTAATTAGGACTGTGTGTAAATTTAAAGGTTTAGATTTATTACAATGCAATGCTAGAACGTTTCTTTTTTATTAATTTATATAATTAACAAATATTTTACTACGAGGTTTGATACTTGTTCTGAGATAGACAAATAAAAACAAATATAATTGGATGTGTCTTTACTGTTTTCAAAATATTCTCCATTAAGATTAATACACTTTTTCATGCGTTTGAACCAATTGTCGAAGCATTTTTTCCATTCCGATTGAGGTACCTCCAAAACATGTGATTTAGAAGCATCAACCGCTTCTTCAGGTGTAGAGAAACGTTAATCTCAAAATTAATTTTTGATCTGTGAGATTAAGAAGAAATCATTGGGTGCCAAACAAGGAATGAACGACCCATAACCCATCAATTCGATGTTTAGATGGTGAAAAATGATTCGTCTTCTGAGATTGGTCTCACTGATTTTTTCTTGATCGATTTTGCGGTATCCAACGCGAACAAATAGTTTGACCGCCAAATGTGACAGCATCGAAGTTTTTTGGACCAATTTCACAAATCCAGTAGCGAAGTGCGACCACGATTGAATTCAGAAAAGCTCCGAAACACGGTGGCAGAAGATGATGCATCATCACCAACAGTTGAAGCAAACTGCTGTTGGTTTAATCCACGACGAAAGTAAAAAAAATCATAAACGAAAATTTTTAACTAAGATGACGTTTCAAGTATCTGTAAACACCTCAAATAACACATTTTAAATACGTTCATCATAAAAACTGTTAAATTTTATTATTGCAATATCAGATTTGACATATTCACATCAGTGTTGCAATGTCTCAAAATTTAAGAAGCAACCCTCGTATTATAAATTGGATAAACAGAATATTTCAAATGTTCACACTATGTTTAGCAATTCCTTCCCGTAAATTCCTTTTTTTCTAATTCTGAATGTTATTTTTTCCTCGTTCTCTTTCTTATTATCGATTTTTCTGTGCAATGTTTCTCCACTTCTTTGAATTCTTTTTCTCTTAGACATTTTTATACTTATTCCTCCATAAACTTCTCTTCCCTTTCCATCTGCTCGATATCTACCTTCTTGAATGAATATAAATTGTATATATGTTATGGTGGGCCTGTACAACTAATACTTTTTTAGGGTTCTTTAATTTCATTAGTGCTTCCAAAATTTTGGCTATTCTGATTTTCAGTTCTAATTCTTCTACACCCTTTATAGCATTACATACGCTAGATATACAAAATTGGAAATCTCGAAGTTAAAGGATAAATCAAGAACTGCTAACTTCAAAATAGGATTTTTGTCCCTCAATAGATTGTTGAATTTCAACTCGAGTCATCTGCAAATTTGTATTCGTTGTTAACGATTGTCCCAAGGTTAATCGATTTTAAGGTTGATTCTGTGAGATCTATTTTTTTTATAATCAATAAATATCTCAGGATCATTCAGGGAAAGAATAAATGATCTTCAAATACGCCTCCTATTTTTTTATTTGAATAAAGTGTTGAAGTAATCACAAAGATTGAGATGAAATTTGTAATTAAGTCTTTTCAATCGATATCGTCTAATCAAAATCACCGCTATTCGAAAATAAGATGTAATACAGACGTAATTAAATTTTTAAGGTAATTTTGACCTGGTCCCGATTTTTACATCTTATTCCTGTGACCGCTAGATTTAATTACATTTAGTTTCTTACATTCGACAAAATTGGTAGTTACATTTTAATGGCAATTTAGCCATAGCCACGCAACTTTTATTTGACACTTATTTTTTATATGCAATAATAATGATAGTAACGGGTGGATAAATTATTGTTAATTGAAAATTAGAAATTTGCGATCGATAAATTTCCAAATAGAGGTCACAATAAAACACATTCTTCCCTTTCAAACGAATTTTGACTGAATCTATATTTCACACCAAGACTTTGTAATGAAAAAATAACGAAAGTACAAATAATCTTAATTGCCACTAATAAATTAGACATTTTGCAAATACTTAAAATAACTTCTCATGGGTTGAACAACCTAACTCAAGGTAAGTAATCTTTGAAGGCCATTGTCACAATATATTATTAAAGTTCATTCTCCTGTCGTTAAAATTATATTGAAATTGCCAACAATGATTATAATCCATAACAGAATAGCGTTGCTAGTTGAATTGTTACGAACAAGTCTTTTGTTTTATGTTCCATAAGGCTACTTTCGAATTTTCGTCGTGTGGTTTTCAATTTCACATAATATTTTCGATAAATCAAGGAAAGTTTGGAAATTTTCGAGACACTGTAGGATTGGAGTATCATGATTTTACAAGATTGGCTGCAGAATTGATTCCGATCCCGAAGGTCAAGGCATTAGTTTCAGGGATGGGCATGGGATAATTTTCAATGACAACAACGATGAAATGATTGCGCAAAGCGGTTTAAACTCCCTCAGTACTGACGAAATACCTATTCGTATGGGAATATACCAAGCTACCATGCTCAATGATACAAAGTACGGATTCAACATTAAAGCTAACAGAGACAACAACTGTACCATCTTCTTTACATGGACTACATCAAGCTATACGCACCAAATAAGCGTCAAATCAATCACCTTCTCGATATAACACATCGATTCCTCATCGATATTCATATGGATTTTGAGCTCCACATATCGAGAAAGGCATTGACATGGACGGAAATGTACAACTTCCCAAATGGAGAAACCTACAAATATTTAGGATTTCTACAGGCTAAGTTACTGGACCACAAACAGGATCAATACTCCAAAAACGTGAGGTCCCGGCAATAAACGCCTGTTTTAACGTACTCTTTTGGAATCCTGAATTGGACGAAAACAGAACTAGAGGATATTCAGAGGTTGATACGATCAATGATGACGAAGAACAACAACCACCACCTGAAGTCATCCACTATTAAAACAACATTACCCCGAACAGAGGATGGGAGAGGCTACGTGAATTCTTTCATAGAAAATCGGAAACCTCAACCCTACATCGGATTATATCTAAGGCGATAAGGATTACTCACTCCTCAAACTCGCATAGCCAGAATTTGACTTAAATATAGTATTGGACACTGAGAAGCTGGAACAGTGGTTTGGCCGCATGAAGAAGCTTCAAACAGGAGAAGGAACTCTAAGGCCTGCTTTATTATATACAGAGACCGCTTCTAATGACATAAGCTGCTGTTCGTGTTTAAAGAAATAGTAGATTCATTCAGAAACAGAGTTTTTCTTTTTGTTCCGAGTATCTCAACGCCCAAATGCCGCTTGCATATATCATACATGAAGGTAGGTTACACAGTGCTATTATACAAGGTCTTTATTGAGTTGGGAGATGATTTACCCGTTCAGATTGTATTTCTAAGAGTTGCTCCTTGGGATAGTCTCGTTTTAGGTTGTTTAGAAATATTCCATTGAATGTGAAGATGGTTAACAAATATGCATTTTGGCTGTCGACCCATATTAGCATTCCTACGGAAAACCACTATTTTAGTTTTGCTGGGATTTAATTTTAGCTCAGGTTTTTTTGAAGCTCTATTCCAAATTCTGCTAATAAAACCATATCATTGGCGTAAAGTAGCATATTAATATTTTAGTTGCTATCCAAAGTTACTCATTTAATGTCATGATTTCAAGTCTGAGATGAAGAGAGAAAATAACAAGGGGCTCGGGGTATCTTCTTCCAGAGCACCTTTAGTTATTTCAATTTTCGGAGATTGATCATTTTTTGTACTCGCTCCAACATCGAATAGTTTCTCCCATAATAAAGCATGTTCCACAGAATCAAATGCTTTCCTAACATCAACAAATAGTACAAATAATTTCCTAGAGGGCAGGCGTAAATAATTATTTATAATTGTAAATACAACAAAAATGTTTTCTTCGCAGGAGCGCGTTTTCCGAAACCCTGTTTGCAAATTCGGATAATAATTCATATTTTTCAGCATAATTTGTAAGTCTAGTGCTAATGTTTAAAAAAGAGTAAGTATTGAACGAACTTACTGCAAAATGGCCAAAATTGAAGAATTAAGTTTGAATTGGTTCTTGATACAACCTACTGGTCAAATTTAGTCCGTTCAGATTGTTTTCTTTTGGCCCAGTGGTCAACGAATAAGAAGTGATGTCGGCAAAAATATCCAATCTATTCGTCACATAGTGCAAAAAGCGGACAGAAAGTTATATTACCTTCAAGAAGTAGATATCGTACTTTAAAAGTTGAATAAAATTTTCCAGATTTGTTTTGTTCTAGAACAACGTAGGCTGAAAATCAAAACTTTTAGAAAAAAATGAAAAGAAAAAGATTTTTTGGCTGGTGTCGCGATTCTGACGGTTGTTCTGTGTTATGTATTGTTAAAAAATATTGCGTTCAAATAAAATTATTTCTCACAATTTTATGGAAAGTAACGCCATTATCGAGTGTTTGTTATCGTTGTTCGGAGTTATTTCAAGTTTGTTTTCAATTGTTCCACAATATTGGTTTCCAAAAAATTAATTTTCAGGTATACTCGTAAGAATATTATTTACTTCATTGATATCCCATTGCCACCTCTATTTCGAGAAATCGTGTATGTTGTATATTCTGTTATATAGTTGTTCCTGACTCTTCCGGTTGTTCCAGGTTTGTTTTACTTTTTTCCAAAACACGATAAGACTGACAATGGGACTTTTGGAGAAAATTGAAAAAAATCCAAGGTATCGCTATTTTGGGGTGTTGTAGGTTTGTTCTAGAATAGCATAGAGCTGTGAATAAAATTGAACATATCAGAGTTATGCTAGGATCATAATAAAATATATTTGAAATAAAATAAATATTTCTATGAATTACCCATTTGCGACTCCAGGTTTTTACCGCCAAAATAAAGATTGTGCTGAACAGTGCTAACATCCTAGCATCACAAATTTTTTGTACCAATTCGTTGTAGTTGATTTCACATTATCACAGGAAAAATTAATAAAAAATGAGCTTTCGGTTGCATAATCATTATTTTGATGTCGAATTGATGAAAAAACATTTTTTAATGAGTTATGAGAAATGTAGAGCAACTGCTAAAACTGCAATGCCTCGAAAATGCGGTAACAACTTGTAGTTAAATTTCTAAAAAATATTTTTTTAACGAGTTTTTGTTGAAGAATGTGGAGAAATCCTCGAAAACGCAAAAACAAATTAGATTAAACAAAATAATAGTGCTTTCTTGAATTTGAGCGGGATTTTAGTTGAATAATATGATAAATTGTCTAAAAGTTTCTAGAAAATGTTATTTTTTAAACCAATTGGGAAGGAACTTGAAGAAAGTCATAACAATGATTATAATGTCGATAGCTCGAAAGAATGATCATTGTTCCCGAATTTGTGAAAAATAATTTTATATTTGAACAATTTAGAACAACTTGAACTAAGTTAAAATTTTTGTAACTTCAAAGTGCGGTGCCAACTTTTTGGGGGTTATATTTTTATGAAAAAAAAAATTGTATTTACTGAAACACCTTCTTATAAGGTATATAAGATATTTATTCGACTGAGATTTAATAAGTTAACTAGAAAGTAGATACCCATTTACGACACATCTTTATTACCTGTTGCTGGGATACTCACCGTTAGTGAAGATTTGTAGCCACCGAGCATTCTTACCTGCTGTTGTGAGAATGTACATAAAATTTCTAGCCTTTATATTTTATTGGTCTGGCAGGTTCTGGCTTTTAGTCTACAATGATGGCCAGTGAACCAGAACCTTAGACAATTTACCCAAAATTCCTAAGTGGATTCAAAACTTGTGTTCTAAAGATTTATAAAACGTGTTTTTCGAAAGTGGTACCAAAGATCAATTCTAATATAATGAATCACTTTTTTTGAAAATACATGATAAATTTATCAGCAATTCCCACGCCTTCCATAATGATTTATTTCTAAGTACGTTTTTTAATAACACATATTATAAATATCGATATCTCAATTTGAAGGTCATATTCAGCTATGGTGTTTAAATATTCCCTCATATTTATACATTACTTTTTGTGTAATAGTTTAATCTGTATATAAATAAACTAAGTTCAAAAACCCAGTATCAACTATGAATAAAGAATGCATTGTAAATGTGTACAACAAAATAACAGTTAGCTCTGATAAATATAAATGAACTGAAAATGGCTCATTTCTTGAGTGTTAAAAAGTTCACTCATAATTCCACTGTCTCACACTCGTTTCGATAACAAAGTTAACGTCTTCAGAGACCTAAGGTAAAACTTGTGCGTAAAACAGTAAGTGTTACTATATTCCAGTAATTCTTAGATATAAGGGTCATAATTGTTTCTAAATTCATGCGACAAAATTCAGGAGGTTCCCATATAAAATTATGGTGTGTCTCACATAAGAAAATTTCTTCAAAATATTCCTGGAAAGTGAGTCTTTCAAATTTAAATAAAGATTGAAATTTGTTAAATTCCATACTATCGAAAAAGCCATCGATTATTTTCGACATTCTTATTACAATAATTTTTTCAGATAAAGTTTCGTAAAATAAAAATATTTTACAAAATAACCTACAGCAT
Organism: Diorhabda carinulata; assembly: GCF_026250575.1. Lineage (NCBI taxonomy): Eukaryota > Metazoa > Arthropoda > Insecta > Coleoptera > Chrysomelidae > Diorhabda > Diorhabda carinulata. The sequence goes on from NC_079471.1 coordinate 8,993,833, forward strand.
TATTTATATTCATTATTAAATAACAAAGTTTGTATCGAGATTGGAAAATAGTGAAAATGTTTTATTTTCTCCGAAACTACTGGAAATAGAATATATAGTAATTTTTAGTTTAGTTTTATGTCACACATCTAAATACGAGGGTTGCTACTTAAGTTTTGAAATATGGCGTCATTGATGGGATTATGTCAAATCTGTCATTGCCATCATACATTTTGACATTTTTAGTGCTGAACATGGTTGGAACGTGTGACTGAGACATACTTGGGCATTAGTTCCACTCGCATACATTCAATATTGCAAAAACATTAGGCTGTCAAAAAGATTTGTCCTCGTTGTGTAATTTGACAACAAAATAAAAAAAAAACTCTTGTCGATTGGTTCAAAAAATTTGCTGAAAAAATTCAATCGCGTTGGTTCACAAGATATCAATAAGATCGTGACAGGCTACGCCTTATGGATCTATGCATATAAACCTGAAACTATACAACAATCGTCTTTATGGGTCTTTCCAGACTAGCCAAATCAAAGTAAAATGTGGTTCGCGCAAGAACCTCTTCGGAGCAAATGGACGCCTGTTTTTTCGGAATAACTGCACATGTCACCACGGTTCCATTAAAGCAACCTAGAACGATCAATTATGAATGGAGCACCAGCATTTGTTCCCCAGAAGTGTTTGAAACAATCAGACACTACGACAATGCGAGTTCTCACACATCAATTTGTAACAAAAACGTTTTTGAACAATCAACCCAATTATTTCTTCTTATTCCCACAAATCAAAAATTAATCGCGGGATTAACGTTTTCCTACACATGAAGAAGCGTTTGATGCGTCTAAATCACATGTTTTGGAGGTACCTTAATCGGAATGGAAAAAATGTTTCGACAATTGATCTTAATGGAAGAGATTTTGAAAATCAATAAATACGAAACGTAAGTAGCAACCCTCGTATTTCTCATACTCTCATATATCGAAACAAGCAATGGCAAGTTTGATACCCGTTTCAGCTTGTATATGAGATACAGGCTGGTCAATAATACACAGTAAAACCACATTTGATTGCATATGTTTTCATGCTTGGTCTATTAAAAACACATCAATTTTATATATACAAGTCACTAAAATAAAAAAATAACAATTTTTTGTATCTGTTATCGTAAGAGTTTTTTACAGTGCTCCATTTTCTCATACATACAAGCGATTTTTATAATGGATAAAAATAGATTCTTACTTTTGCATTTTAAATAGAATTTAGTCTGGGAAAACGCTAAACATGATTTATAAGACTCACGATGAATTGAGTACGTGTGGAAAGATTATCAACTAATATTTATTCTGCATACACTGTTCACACCAAGATTCACAATAACAGTGTTTCGATAACCAAGTTATTGTCCTCAGAGACTGAAGGTAAACTAGTGAAGTTAATGTACAAAGAATTTACTATCTTCTTCAATGTTTCTTTCGCTAGTTGTATCAAGTTTCCTGGTATTCCGAATTCGTTCATGATGATATTTAGTTGACTTCTGTCAATTGAATCATATGCTTCCATAAAATCCATGAATTTTTCGTGAATATCTACGTTATATTCTTACGTCAATCATACAATAGTTGGGCTGATATTTTCAGTTTGAACTTTGAGCTTTCAAATGAGCAAAACAAATACTTTTGACAAAAATTAGAATCAGAAAAGGAAGATACATATTTTAATATGTATGTATCATGTTATGTCCAATATAGGACCCATTTGCACTTTTAAATAAAAAAAATAATTAGTACTAACTACTTAATAGCACTGCAATAAAAATAGAAAATTTCCTTTATTTTTTTTATTTGAAATTGTTTTTTCAAGAACTATCTTAAAGTGTCTGTGACTGGTGTTCTTATTTTCATTTTTTCTAAAAAAGTATATAAGGGATCAATTTATAGTGAATACCTCACTTGCATACGGATGTATATTTTCAAATTTAAGGGTTAACAAAAGTAAAATATTTAGTATAATAACCCTCTCCAATTGTTTATAATAAATGACATATATTATAAACTAGTTCTAGCGACATATTTACCATTTATAAAATATACTTCCGAGAATTTTCTCTTAGGACCCCTCGTTTTTGAGTTACAAGCTTTTAAATTTGAGAAATCAGAACATATATTATCTAAATTATACATTATGAATTGTTGGATGATAATTTTTTTCATTTATCTCAATTTTTAAGAAAATTGAAGAGGGGTGAATTTATAATGAAAAACTCGCCTGAATTCTGACGTATACTTTCAATTGTGAGGTTTAAACACAGATTATCGTGAATATTTAGGATAATGACCTACTCCAATTGTTTGTTGCAATAAATACCATTTTTATAAACAAGTTTTACTGGCATATTTACCATGGACCCATCCCAATATACTAAAATACCAAAAATGATGAACAACTACGTTTCTTGTTGAGAGAAATGTCAAAGTGAATAAACACATCGGACGATTTATGTATATATAATAATATATCGTGGGTTAACTTACGTCAATTGGTATAAAATTTATTTTTCAACCACAACGACCGGTCAAATATTTGCCAACATTTGTAATTTCGTTCTGTTTTTAATTTGAAATTAGGTATTTTAGATTATACTTAAGGATATTCTGAAAAGAAAATCGTTGTTAAACTATCGGAACGATTTTGTAAACCAGGTGTCTCTAATGCGTTCTAAAATTAACTTTCCAGTTTTTCACGAAATGAAATCTATTGCATATAAAATGATTCTCAGTTGAAATTAAAAAACGTAATTAACAATTGTGTAAAGAGAAAAAGGGAGAAAACAAAAGAGCAATGTCTTATTATTTTCACTTAGTTAGTGAACAGTATTTACATTACTACTGCACAAACACTCACAATTACGCGTATTTCGATAAACCAGTTGAAGATTCGGGCATAAAAAGTATATTTGTGAGTGTTTGTGTATAGTAGTGTTTAGTATGAGTATCACCAACTGTGCAAGTTTTGAGAAATTGGCTGTTCAGGTGCAAAATCAATAAATAATTGAAGTAGATTGCTTCCATAATTAAATGCTCCGTTGTTCAATGAGCTTCACAAAAAGACGAATAATTAATTTATAACTTTTTTCGAATTTTCTCAATAGCATTGGCCAGGAATCATAAACTTGTGTGGCCTCGTTAGATCTTGAATAATCAAGTATTCCACTAATGCCAGTTAAACCAGATGAAGTTTTATGAGATGTCACAAAAAAATGACTTTTTTCGAATTTTCTCAATAGCATTGGCCAGGAATTATAGACTCGTGTGGCTAATGTTAATTAAATGCTGTGGAAAAAATGAATTCCTTGCTAATGACACTGTTCTTTTGAGAAATCTCTGAAAAAGTCTTCTTTTACATAACATCTGCGAATAATTTATCTATTCTGCAGCATTTAATTAGAATTAGTCGAGCAATTAATTATATAGGCACTAACTCGGCCACATGAGTCTATAATTCCTGGCCAAAAATAGTGTTCTACTAAGAAAACTAGGAAAAACCATTCTTTTCATGACATTTGAGAAAAATTCATTTTTCCCGTAGCATTTAATTAGCATTGGTCAAGCACTTGAATATTCAGGCCCCAATGAAGCTACATGAGTATAATTCCTGGCCAATGACAGGCCAAAACTCTTAAAGTCATTTTTTTCTTGACTTCTCGTAAAAATTCATGTTTTCCGCAACATTTAACTAGCATTGGTCGTTTTTGTGAAGGTTTTTCACTCATTGCGTGAAAGTCACCAAGTACAGACAATAAAAAATTTTTTTTACAAAACATTTTTTTCTATCATGGGACTATTCCACTTTCATTATCTATTGATTTTGCATATTTAACTTGAATAGCTCTGCTAACTTTCTTCTAAAGTTAAAAGAACAGCCAATTTCTCCAAAACTTACCCAGCGAAAAATTTCGTAATGTTGCACTTAATTTTCAGCTTATTGTTTTTTTCTGTCTGATCATATTGATGTACTAACTTTAGTGACATATCTCATTTACGATTATCTTCACTAATCTATTGATGGTGTGATTGTGATATAAATATTTTCATCGAGTGGAGAAAGTAGATTAGACTTTAGGTCTAATCTAGATGGTTCATTTCCAAGCTTTTGCAGCAGGTGATATTCACAGTACCACTATACCAGCACTCACAATTACACTGTCTAGCTCGCGTTTCGATAACTAAGTTATCGTCTTCAGAAGCTGAAGGTAAACAGTTTGCCGTTAGTTTCTAACCGTAAATGCAAAAATTAAAGCTTCAATTTTGGAGATTGTAAGCATAGATTGATTATTTGGTGATGGTGGTTTGATTTTGAGTTATTATGGAATGATTTGATTGTATTTCCTTGTGATTCTCCTTGAAATCATCAATCTAAAATATCTCGATGGAATTTTTACATGTTGATTATTTATTATTTACTGATTTAAGCTGAATCAATCCAATATTTGTTTTTGTAAATGATTTACAAATATAACTGAGAATACATTTCATCGGCACTTTACAAAAAATGACATACTCATCTGAAATTAAAAATAAGCAATCAATGATTTATGTTCTAATAACCATCCCGATGGTAGCTTAAGTGCTTTAGTAAAGATGCATATTTGAAAAATGTGAATACCCGCTCCAGGAAATGATTTATCACTGTTATTGTAATTTATCAGTAGTCAGTTTCCTAGTATTATTCAGATTGTTGACACAAATTCACACAAAATGATATTGTTTTGAGATTCATATTTATTGTTTTAGTTTTTAGTTGGTTCAGTTTTTACTGTAATTATTATTATAACAGATAAGCAATTTGGTACATACGATACGACTAGTTTTCATTAACACATCACATTTTCCTTGTATAACGTAATTTGTGTCAAACATTTATACATATCATATGTAATAGATAAATATACGTATTAATCGAAAATATTGCAGATTACCGCATAGTGTAAATTCTACTATCATAAAATTCGTTTGTAAATTGTGGAAAGCAAATATAGGAAAGATAAAATCAAAACCGACTGCAAAAATGATAAACAACAATAAATAAGTTTTACCAGATGGTGGAAAATGTGAACTTAAAAAAATACAACTTGAATCTAAAAGATATTGACCAATCATACTACAAGTACTAGTCTCTAGTTATAGAATATAAATATGTTAATATTTGCCCATTAACTGGTGTTCGGATGGATCCAAAACAGCAGACGGAACTGGAATAGGAATCCAGAACCAAATACCCTGAATGCCTGTGCAGCGCACCAAGCATTTTTCGAGCAGAAATTTATGCAATTGAAAATGTGTTCAGTTCAATCTAAAGAGGAACTATCGCAAACAGAAGATCTGACAGTCAAGCACACATTAGAGCTCTAAGCTCCAATTACATAAAATCCAAACTTGTTTGGGATTGCCTAAAAAAATAAAAACGAGCTGATAAGCTCGATACAGCGGTGCCAGACAAGCCCTTCATGAGACCCGAACCTTTCTGTGGTATCAGCTGCGGAACAATGGAAAAAGCACTGGAAAATAGGGCAAAACCAATTACTGGGTCAACCTACGGGGGCTGAGACAGGCAAAGACTTTTCTGGGAAACTAGGACCAGAGTAGAAATGTTGAATGTATCAACCTAAGTAAGAACAATCTAAGAGTTCTATCGGGGCACTGCCGCCTCAACAAACCTCTGAAGAAGCTAATGTGAAACACTAAGGAACGGCTAAGTACTACACCTGGGAGCGCTTGAAATAGAAGACGAAGATCTCTGGTAATTAAAGCCATCCCATATTCTAGACTTTTTAAAAGGAGTGGGATTGGTGGATCAGATGTAAATACTGAGTTCTCCAGTATCGCAGCAAGAAAGGGGGACACAATAGATCCTTTGGGTCCCATATCTATATATACATAGGTACTTAAAACTACGAACTTAACAATTCAAGAAAGCTCTGATATAATGACATTTCGATCCCAAATCCTTGTTACATAGAAGACAGATATAATGAAAAAGTAGACAAATATACTCAGCTAAAGAGCTAAAAAAACGGGAATCTTGAAGGAGCCAAGGTCTTTTCATTGTTAAGTTTGTATGAGGGCTAAGTAATTTCCTAAATAAAACTGATATCTTTTGTTCAGATACCGAATGATTTGAAAGATGCGACAAACATCGAACAGTTATCTCTTGTATTGGTACACTCAAAGAACGTCTTACCTTTAATGTGACAATGGTTGATACAACCGGTATAAAAACCAGTAAACATAGAAAAACATCCAGAAAAATTGAAGAGGAATAAAAACTATTATAGAAACAAAAGACACTATAAAAACTGAAGAATTAAAAGTAAGGTCAAGATAACGAATCGTAAAAATAACCCAAGAATATATGAATCTTGGAAAACATAAAATTGAGGGGAACGAGCGACTCCCAAATTAATCTTACGTAAAAAATCTATATGTAGCAAGAAGAATTTCAGCTGTTTTTGTTTGTGGAAAAGTTTATCCGCATTACTTATGACTTTTACTATATTTTTGAGTTCATTTTTTCAGTAAGTTAACATTTAAAAATATACGATTAAATATAATGTCGGTTTTACTTGAAAATTTATTATCAACGATTTCAACGACTGAATATTTTCATGTATTGTTTAAATCATTGACGTCACGTTGTTTCCGAATTATAACACATGTTTTCAACAACTTACATAAATGTTTAACTATTTTTAGTAATCTAGTGACGAATTCTAGAAATAATATATGTATAAAAAAATCAAATTCAATCACTTTTAGAACCTATAGATCATTATTTTAGAGAAGAAATTTTGACTAAGTGAAAGTAGTAAAAACAAGGTTAATCTCTTTAACCATAACTTTTGAAATTATATAATTTATTTCGAAACTATAACACATATTATTCAACTCTTTAACTGTTAACTCCTAGGAGCACAGGAGTTAAAATATATGCACGAGGAACCTACGTGTACCATCTCAGTGCATATAATTGTACATAGAGCTACCCAGTGGTGTCTTATTGTTCTTGCTTTCATCAGGCAATTTGTTTCGTTCACTAGATGAATGGACTATAATTGAATTTCAGCAAACAGAAATGTTTAAAATTAGTTATTAAAAGTACATTCAAATTCTATACCAACTGCTGTTTGAAAAACTATTCACATTAGATTATGAAAATATTTTCTATCACATTGAACGGTTAAAAAACAAATATCTTTATCATGACAGTCTAGATAAAGTTGTATAAAGTCTTATGTTCATATATAAAATTTAGATATCAGTTCAACATCACACCTCATATTACAATAATAGTCTATTTAGATAATTCTAAAGCTCGCTCCAGTGATATGGAATTTATTATTGTTTTCTAATAAATCTGAAGATTTGGTCTTAGCAAATCATGACTTAAAAGGTAGTTAATTTGATCCTGTTTCTTGTTACCATTATTCATTGATATTATCTAGAAACTTTGAGATGCGACATCAATCCTTAGCCTGGAGGAATCAAGAAGCATTTAGGATATTAGGATCAGGTTTGAAACATCACATTGTTGTTATAATTAATTCCTCTTCTAATTCAATTGTAGAGGGTACAATTATTTTTCAATTCGTTCCCTTTCACGTCATTTCGTTTTATTCTAATAATTTGCTCAAATTTTTTCCCGATGTCATCTTTGATCTAACTATTCATCTATACGTTAATTTTTTTAAATAATAAATACTATTATCACTCTCCAAAAAAGTATGCAGCCTCAATGAAACACAAAATATATATTATTGGTGCAAATATATATTTTATGAAATAAATTTCATAAACTGTTCTATTTTGTAGAAATTATTTCATTAACCATTATTTTTAATCAAGCATCTTGGACTGTATGATTTGAGAAATATTTTTTCATGATGGTCAATATCCTTCACCTTTTCCTTTCACGTCATTTTGTTTTCTTTAAATAATTTGCTCAATTATTTGCCCCACGTTATATTTGATTTAACTTACTCTATCTTCTTTTTTTAATGTAACATTTACTATTATCCCTCTACAAAAAGAATAGAGCCCCGAAATAATACTAACAGTAAGTCAATGGAACACGAAATATGTATTATTAATGCAAATATATATTTTATGTAAAAAATTTCATAAAATGTTCAATTTTGTAGAAAATATTTCATTAATCATTATTTTTAATCAAGCATCTTGGATGGAATATTTAGAGAAAAATTTTTTTTATAAAATTAAAGCATACAGGAAATAGAAATATTTTTATTAGTTCAAATATTATAAATAATGGTTACATATCATAAAGTTGAATGATAAGGTTTGCTAATGGTCTACTTTTGTTGTTCTGTAAAAATATAACATTCATATCTTTATTTATTTTCGCTACATTGCTAATTGATTCAATATAATCATTTTATTTTATTAATTTTCAGTCGCTCCACTTTATAAAGTGAATAACCTCCTAATGATCTAATCACATCCAATATAATTTCATTTTTCAATGAATATTTCCAAAACATATTTCAGAATTGGAGCTCTATTTAGTTTGAAAAATACTCAGAAGTTTAAGTGTGTTTTATATGCAATTTGTTCATTCAAGTTGCAGAATCAATTTATTTATTGACATTTTGTCTGTTATATCAATTAAGAAAAATATTAGATGGTCAACAGACATTTGATATTTATCAAAATATATCATTGAAAATAATATATATACAACAAAATAATTACTTATACACCGAAAGATATTAAAACACTTAATTAAAGCAAAGTAACCTAAACCAGAAGCTAAATTGGGATAAAATTATTAACACATCAATAAATCATTAAAAACAGACTAGATTTTATCAAATTATTTCTTACAATAAAATAGTGGAAACCTATTATATCATCATAAAAATATGAAATATTAGTTCTAGATAAAATTCATTGAAATTGAAAAATATGTATTTCTATTAAAATGTACGTTCGGTACTATGCAAGACAACAAAATTTGATATAATTTCAATATGTTTCGTTCTACATACTGCTTTCACAATAAAGGCCTTATTTGCAATACTACCCTAATACATAATATTACAAGTAGTTGGGACAATTGGGATAATAGAGCATTAACCAGTAGTAGTAGCTACTACAACTAGTTTCCGACAATATGCCATCATATAAAATCAACATTAGCTTCCAATAGTAGCATCTACTGCGTTTACTTCATTAATTGCAACTTCATAAAAATAGTTACTGAAGAAAATGTTAATGCTGAAGTAATTTAGAACAAAAATAAGTCGTGTCGAGCGAAGGACTGGATGGGCTCTCCTTTTTTTATTCATTCAATGACTTTTAAAACTTAAGCTTTGTTCGTAGGAGAAATTCTAAACATGTTCTGTCACCAAAACGTGTTCTGAACACGTCCAATGTATCCTCGGACGAGGGTAAGGATATTTAATCTGGCGCATGTGTATTCATCCTTTTTGTGATATTTACCATGAAATAACCTCTAACCTATCTGGTTTTCTACATAATTGTATTTAAAAAACGTGGTAGTTGACTTTATAGGTACTTACAAATATTAAGGATAAACCTTCGATCAGTTAATTATATACATTGTATTCTCCTAGCTAGTTTTGAATTCAAATTATAATATTGGATGTACATAAATCGTTCGTGGTGAAATGTATGTTCCGAACATATTGTGAACAAAGATATTCAGAATATATTCGGAATGTGTCCAAATTATCTACCGAGAACAAAGCTTTGATTTCACTATATTTTCCAACGACACTGCCATTCTAGCAGTAGAAGATAACAATGAAGAAATAACTAATAAACTACAAAAAGCTGGCCACGGTATCTATAACTGAACGAAGAGATGGAAAATTAAACTTGAAGAAATTAAATCAGTTCATATTAACTATACAAATAAAAGGATAGATCATATTCCAGTCAGAAAAAATGATAACCTCATTAAACACTCAAACTCAGCAAAATATTTAAGTGTTACCTTAGATGCGAAACTTCGATGGAAAGTGAGAAGAGAAGACTGAAATATACAAAAATGTACTGGCTAATTGCAAGAAATTCTACTCTGTCTCTACATAATAAGCTCATGCTTTATTATCCGATACTTTGCAATCATACAGATTGCAAAATAAAGTAATGAGGAACATAAATGCCCCTTGGTATATTTGAAATAGTTACCTCCTGAAAGTGGACACTGTTAACCAGACCAACAAGAAATTAGCAAAAAGACATGAGAAAAGACTCCATGATCATATCAATGTCGAGACTATCCAGCTTCTTGACAGTACTGGGTTAGAAAGAAGACTTATGGGGGTATTCTGGTCTAGAAATTTGAAAAAATCGATTCTTTGCATATTTTCACAGCTTAGATGCTTAAGAATATGTCCTTAAATGGTTTTTGAAAAATTCGTATTATTCGCGGAGATACAGTAGATTTTGTGACATAGCGTCTAAATTGGCCGAGTGGGATGTGTTATTCTACTGATATTGTTTATCAAACTTTTAACTAGTCATTCTCGAACTTTTTTTGAAGTGGTTGACATATATCAAGATCTACTCGACCGATTCCTTTGAAATTTGATAGAAATCTTTTTTATATATATCTCTAACACGACTGGCTTGGATTTTAAAAAAAATCAATTTCGAGTATTTATAAAAAAATACAGAAAGGTCAAAAAAAGGAAACAAAAAAATTGATATTTCGTGTAGACGCCATTTTGTGAATTTTTTTTTCTTGGCTAAGGTCAATGCGGTAGCGACATCTTCACAGATTAAATTTTTTTTTGTTGCAGATCACTACAAGTGTTGGAATCATGTCAACCAGGGTGCACCGTTTTTTTATAGCCCCCACTTCACTGACCTGTAGTTTATTGATTTTTTTTTACATTTTTTTATATTCTTAAAAAGTCAATAAACATAAAAAAATTGATAGTGAAAAAGTTTTTCATTATTTTTAAGTTAATTTCAAAAATGCATAAATTTTAGGCTTCTAGACCAGAATATCCCCCTAAGATGATCAAGTCCTTTGAATTATTTTAGTGTTTTTAGTGTAAAAGCAGAGATTATGTGTGCATGTTAAACTTTAGTGGAATCAATTCTACAAAAACTGATGAACGCTGATGAGTATACGTTAGTTTTAAATTTAAAACTCTATTGGATTAAATTAGAATCGAAATGCTCATTGGTCACTGTTGACCAGATTATAATATGCTAAATGCCTCTATGCCTTTTACTTTGTAGACTTCATGTACTTGATATGGTCTCTTAAAAAACTGTAGTCGGAAACTAGTTCACTTACTTGGATGATTAGAGAGACAAATGTGGCATGGTTTTCATAACTTTTCCATTATGTTGGTGTTACACTGACTAGATGTCTAATAAGTAGTTACCTAATCTATCTACTGGACTATAAGTGGACATCAATGACAAACATGTTCAACTTAAATGGCAGCCAGTATTGTAGTAGTGGGAGTTGCAGGAGAAGAGCCTCATCATTCAGGGATAATTAGTAGACACTTTTAATGTAAGAATAGTGAGGTTTTTAGTCATAGACCTTCGGAAGTATATGCTACATTATGGAAAAGAACAAACTTATTTTTTGTATACTGTTAAGTTGATGAAAAGTTTGATTAAAATTAGCTGTATAAAAGATGTTCAGCTTCAAAGAAATACAATAAATTTTTTTATAACTACCAAGTACAAAAATACATATGATGAGAATTTTTATAAGACATGTGGAATAAGAAGAGCTTATAATAAAGGTGGTTTTGTAAGGCCACACAATCAATGAATAGCTTGTTTCAGTAAGCAAGCTTTGTATGGTAGTGACTTGAAGTTTTTTGAAGAACAAAAAAGATCATCAACTAATATTTAGGTCGTGACAGTAGAAAAAAATTCATAAATATATTTCCATGGTGGAACCAAAATATCATAGCCAATTACATATCATGCAAAAAAATATGAAGTCAAATCAATCCCTCAACCGAATAGTTAATTTCTTTGGAAACTTGATGGTATCAAAAGACCCTCAGGATATAGGCCAAAATAATCATATTTACCTAATAGATTTATTATAATTTGATTTCCATTTAACTGAAAGGAATAAAAAAATTTGGGTTTTTTACAAGTGTAATAAAATAATCATGTAACAAAGACAGTGCATTTAGTATTTGTGAAGGTCAACATAAAGAAAACTTCTTTATAAACAATTTTCGACTTCTGACGCCTTATTACTGTTTCCACAATGTGATTAAATTATTTCAAAAATTATTGGTTCACGTATATTAAAAAATTTCTTTAATTTCTTAGAACTTTTGATATGTTTATGCTTCTAAATGTTCTTGATTTTAGGTCTCTTCTAATTTAAAATTAGTTTTTTTTTATAATTTTATGAAGAAAGATGAAAATTTGAAGTTTCTACTTCTTTTGATAAAGACTAAAAGAAGTCGAAACGAAATTATAAAATAAATTAATTTTAAATCAGAAGAGATGTAAAATCAAGAACATTACTAACCCAGGAGATTATTTTTGTATATATCTATATAATGCATTTTTCTACTTAAAGCTATTATCTATAGGATACTATGAAAAATATTTATTAAAATTACGTGACGGAAGAAAGAGCATTCTATTTAAATCCTTACATTTTTCAAGATGATGATGTGCATATTAATATCAGCAATAAAAAAGTGGGGGAAAAGTAGTTAACTTTTAAAATATACTAAACTTAATCTTCCTCATCATACTCATACCTAGTCTATAGAAAACTTGATTTTAAGTATACCTGAAATACCAAAATATTCTAATAATATTCACCGGCAAAACCTATGATGAACACATGGTTTTAATTCCAGAAAAAGATTTATTAATAGGCGTGCCTGTATGATTATAATTGGCTTTTACAAGACTTTTATAACGTACTTATATGAATAATTAGGGCGTTAATACTATAAAAGAACAAGAAACAAAAACGTCAAGAGTTCCACGTTGTGTGCGAAAAAGGCGACCGGTATAATTTGAGGTTATAAAACGAACAATAGCTATATCTAAAGGTAACTATAACTAAACAATGTGCACATGTTATTAAACTCTTCCAAGGTCAAAGAACCAGTATGAACGTGAAACAAAGAAAAAGATAATAAAATAACGAAAAATAACAAATATATATAAAAGTATTTACTTTTTTCGTTATCCAGCACTACTCATTCAATATAATCCTTTGTCAAAGCTGGAACACCATAGGATCACGTACTGTTGAGATAAACAAAGCACAATCTAAATTAGGAATATTTCAATCGCGTCCAGTACTTACATTTAATTTAAAAAGGCCCAACAAAACAAAACATGAAAAAATTATTCACTGAAATAGACAGTAAAATAGGTACGCACAAAACATTACTTTTTCAACAACACTTTGTTCTTAGTTGAGACGCGCACAGACAGTGTAGATACGAAACACTTTGTTCGATGCGACGTGAACTAATGAGGTGACTCTACATAACTGAAACTGACTCGCTCACCAGTCTCTACCACACGGCGCGCAACGGCAGATGTTCAAATAAAATCTACTCGGGACTGAACTAGGGAGGGAGAATCTTGATATGACCTCTCACCCCTCGCGTTGAAAATGCGCCCTATTGGACATTGGCACCCCTTTTTTCTGACAGATAAAGGATAGAAACTAAAATATCTAGTTCTCTGACCAACATATTTTAATTTTCGAAATGATATTAAACGTATAACGTAGTTTTTAGCCGGTAATTGTCTTTGGCGCTAAAAATTTAGGCGCCACAAGTAGCTAACGACCGCGATTCAAGAACTGTTCGATTGGAATTACGTTGACGGTTGAACTGATGAATAAAAATAAAGAAACCAACCGACAAACTGACAGTTGAAAGTAAATGATTGTAGCAGTTAGCGACTTTAATCGACATTGTATAAATCTTGCAGACTATTATTTAAGAAAAAGTCAGATTAATTTAGTGTAACGTAAAAAATATCTATATAAAATGATGTGTTTATATTGTGTTTGCAATTATTTCACATTCGTTTGGTATGTTTTTATTTGTCTATGATTTATTAACGTCATAGATTGAATTTGAAATATATCATTATTGATGAATAATAGGTAGAAGAAATTTCATTAATCATAGAAAACATTTCATAAAAAAATTCTACATCTAATAATGTACATTACCATGATTTAATTAGAAATTATTAATTTTGGGTGTATGTCTTTTCCATTGAAACCTTTTGATACTATTAATATAAATAACAATTTATGTCACAACAAAATGAATTTTTCTGTCTAACGGCTGTCTATGAGGATTTTCATTATCACCATAATTCTGTTTTTCCAAAAATAAATATTCTTAGAAAAGATGCAAAATGTGTACGAGATATTATAAAATATAGGTCGAATTATTTTATTTAAGAAAATTGAATTAATTTCTGTCCTTAGTTAGCAGTGTTGAATCCATAAGTGGAAGCATTTTTAGCCAAACTACACTATTGTGTTTGGATTTGAAATACCTAATACGGCGTTTAAATTTCAAGCATATGAGGAAAGAATTGGAAATAGAATATGAATCAAAATAAATTAGTTTAGGAGTCAGACAAATTACAACAGGCTTAACATTAGAAGAATTATGATTAACGGACCTGAATACAGATAAGGATAAGACTTTAACAAGGAAGAGAAACAGAAAAAAGAAAAAGAAACTAAAGAGATAGGCAAAAAGAGAATTGTGCAAAATGAACGAAATAAAGGCCAAGGAATAAAGTAGAAGGTGAAAATAAGAACAAGAAAATTTGAAACAAATAAAAAGAGCATCATAGGAATATGGAATAAAAAATCTATAACAAGTAAAGAAGACGAATTAATAGAAGAAATAATAGGAACAGTATCTGAGAGTAGAAGAAATAAAGAAGAATGGTAAAGGAATGATAAAATTAAATAAAGGATACTGAAGTATATAAAAAAGGAAAATTTTATGAACGACAGAACATGAAAGAATGAAAAGACAATGAAGGCAGGGAAAAAAGAACAAAAGTATCGAATGTTGTATAGAAAAACAAGAGGAGACATGAAAAAAACTGAGAAAAAATAATAAACTTAAAACGTATTGAATGAACTTATAATTACGAAGACACTATTTTAGCACAAAGACATTTATAACATAAGAAGAAAAGACAAGAGTAGAAAGAAAAATGAAATGAAATAAAAATAACAGAGAGACGAAAGTTTACTAAACAAAAGCAGAAAATAAAGAATTTATATGTTATAAACTAAGAAAAATTACAAATAAAAAGAAATACAAAGAAATGATTAAAGAGAAACGAAAATACATCAATAAAGAAGATACAATGGAAAAAATACTGACAATATTTATAAATCTTAGCAGACAACCAAGAAAACAAATGTTGAAGATCATAAAAGATACAATTAAAGAGAAAAAACAAAAATGGAAGGTATACCAAACAACTAGAACCCAATCAGACTACGGAAAATACAAAATAAAGGACAGGAGCAAAAACAGAGGTCATGGTGACACTTTGAAGAGAAGATTACAAACGTCCAAAGAAAACTCATAAGCTATGCTTCGAAGCCATTAAAAACGATTGAAAAACAAGTAATAACAATTAGAATTCTATAACAAGTATAAATGATGCAAAAGAAGATGTAATAACAAACGATGTATCATGGAAATATGGTGACAATATTCTAGATATCCTTCAAAAGATAAGGATATAACGAGGTAGAACACAAAGAAACTGAAGGACAAGCAGGAGTAGCAGAAACCTAAGCAATAAGGAATGAAATAATTAAAAAAGAAGTACAACGAGCAATACAGGAAATGAAATTAGGTGATGCAACAAGAATAGACAAAATAAGAGCAGTAGAAACGGAAATAAATATATACAAAAGACAGGAGAAGCGCCAGAAGACTGGCAAGTGGGAATAATTATACTTATATATAAAAGAGGAGACACAAGAAACTGCAACAATGATAAGGAATCACATTACTAAGTAGTACGGAGAAGATATTCGAGAAAAAGAAAACGACTAAGAGACGAACTAGAGAAAACCTTAGAAGATTCACAAGGATTTAGAGCAAACAGAGGAATAACAGATACAAACTTCATAATTAAACAAATAACTGAAAAAGCAATTAGAGATAACGGAGATATATCTTGAAAATTAGTTCGACAGTCAATAGAAATGACACATAAAAAATTCTAGAATACAGAGGAATGGAAGAAAAATTAATAATCGTAGAAAGAGCTTTATATAAAGAGATAAAAATTGACAGAATTGGGCGAGAGGTATCAAATAACAAAAGAGGTGAAGCAAGGATGTACACTGAGTTCATTATTATTTACCATAATGCTATAGATAGAAGATATAAACGAAAGGACTGGAGTGACTGGAAGATTATTAAGCGCAATTAAGGTTTCAATTAATTTTTAGTTTGCAGATGAAAAGGAAATTCCAAAAGAAATAGAAACAGAAATATATAAAAAAGTAGCAATATCCATATTGACATTTGGATAAAAAATATGAGCACATAAACAGAAAAGAAGAATACATAGTACAGTAATAAGATTTCTAAGATAAATAGGGAATATAACAAGATATGACGAAATGGGGATTAACATAAAAGAAAATTTGACCTTAAAAACAATTCAAAACAAACTGAGATGCTTTGGCCACTTCATTATAAATGGGGAAAAGCGAAAGATATATGAAGCATGAGCTTACAAAAACAAGCAATTAAGACCGAGGAAGGGCTCGACAGAATAAGTAAAAATGGCAGGGAAAAAACGAGAAATCAGATAGTACAAATAACACGGGAGAGGAAAAAATTGAAACAGCTGTGGATAAAGAACCCCACGCAATGACTCAATTCAAATCAACCTTACATTTGAACAGGTAAAAAGACATCTGGAGCTAAGCTAATTTTTGATTTAAAAGGTTAGTCCGTCTGATATTGCGATTCTTAGTTCGTTGAAAGTACAATCAATTTTCCAGTCAAATAAGACTTTGAAGGTTACAAAAATTTCCATAGAGCTAAAAATTGGTATGAATGTTCAGAATACTATTATAAATGAATTGTAAAAACTTCCCAACAATCCCCTTTGTGCAAAAAATTTTATTAGTTATTAGTTTTTCAGTTAAATGGTGAGTTTTACAGCAAAAATAGTTCAAACAAAAATTGTAGATCATCCGATTCTCTACAAAAAATTTATCCACACTTTTTTTCATAAGTATTGCCATTTCCGTGATATAAGAATTGGAAAAAATATTTTATTCGTAATATGCAAGTTAATGTACTTTTATATACATTTTTGAACCGTTATACGAGTAAACTTATGAGTCCCTATGTCTTATACATACATGCTCAGTTTCAAAGGTCTCATACTCAACGAAATACTGTTAGTTGTAAGCATTCCTTCGTAGTGACAACTCGTGGCTATCGCGTATATTTTGTAACAAAGTTTGTGCATTTTATTGTTTAAAAAAAAATGTCGCAATTCTGCTTTATTTGTAGTCAACCTTTGACTGAAAGTGGATTTGTTACTGTTGATCACGGCCTTAATTGATACAAGTATTGAAAGAGGAGATGAGTTTTCACAGTACCTGAAAGACCAGACATCTGTAAATATTCATGTGCAGTGTCGAAAAAATTATACTCGAAAAAGTAGCATTGATGCCGTGAAAAGACGGCGCCAAGACGAAGAGGCTGGTTCATCAAAAATAAGTCCTGTTCGTACTAGAGCACAAGTAAGTGAAACTACATTTTGCTTCAGTCGGTGTTGTTTATTTTGCGGCAATGAATTAAATGAAGAGTCGGAGAAGAAAAAAGCACTGCAATATCAGCAATGCTAAATGCAGCTGCGAAAAGGTTGGACTGTTTTGTTGTTTAGCATGTACCAATTGTCAAGGACAGTCTTGCTCCAATGTTGAATCGATACTAGATGAGGATAATTACGATATCAGTGATAAGACATATGGTACATCACTTTTAGAACATATTTGTATCCAGCTAGAAGATGATGAAAAAGAAGATGAAGAAAACGAAGAAGAGGAAAACGAAGACAGTACACTAGAAGTTCCATTGGATTATTATGAATCCGACGAATAAGTTTTCCAAATTATTTTTTCATTTATATATTACATAATTTACACAGCTTTCAACATTTTCAATAATCAATTTGAATTCAATAGGATCACAATAGATTGTGGAATAGGCCTAGCGGGACGCGTATAGCCAGTTCCTACCATTGTACAACGCGGTCATCGTGGTATAAATTGGCCAAGAGAATTAGGCCTAAATAAAAGGACAATTCCTACCACGATGCAACACTGCGCTACGTTGTTTGAGGATAACTGAAGTTGTTTCCTCCAATGGATCGCCTAGTATGACCAACACCATTAAAAAATGAAATAATATATTAGCTAAAATTAAAATCCAGCCCAAGTAGAATGCTTTTTAGCGAAAATTAAAACCAGCCACAATAATTGTCGAAAAATAGGAGTCCAGCCAACTTCCGCATCGCGACGCAAAGTTAGACCAGGTTTGCATTCAGGCGCGAAACGGATTCAGGTTTGTCGTCCTACAAACAATGAATTAGGAAGACCAAATAAAAGAAAAATAAATCTTGCCCTTAATATTTTTAAAGAACAACCAAATGCAAAGTCGCATGATTCACAGCATTAGTTTAGTTTTTATTGTATTTTGTTAAAACTCCATTTTTAACTAATTTTAATATTTAGGACTATATGTGTTATAATACAATAAATAACATAAACTTACCATAGCCTTATTAATCATTATAACTTCCTCAGCTTACCTAGACTTATTAACCCCTTATTTAAATTTTTGTAGACACTCCATACCGTGCCTCCGAGGAAAGCGCTGCAATGTGGTAGGAATTGTTGTTTATTTACGCCTAATTCTCTTGGCCAATTTATACTACGATACAGCGCGACTTTTTAAATGACCCCGTTGTACAAAGGTAGGAACTGGCTACACGCTACTGGGGAAACCACGTTGAAAAAAAAGCGCCAAGCACTACCTTATAGGTGGTGTGGCAACGTGTGCATATTACGAATCAAATATTTTTTTTCAATTATTTCAGCCGCTATATCACGGAAATGGCAATACTTATGAAAAAAAGTGTGGATACATTTTTTGTAGAGAATCGGATGGTCTACAATTTTTGTCTGAACTATTTTTGCTGTAAAACTTACCGTTCAGCTGAAAAACGCGAAAAACCTATTTTTTCAAACTTCCACCATCAATAAAATTTTTTGCACAAGGGGGATTGATGGGGACTTTTCACAATTTATTTATAATAGTATTCTGAACATTCATACCAATTTTTAGCTCTATGGGAATTTTTGTAACCTTACTTCTATTTTAAGGACTAATTTGACTGGACTACAAAGTATTCATGTTTTTTGCATACCTAGCGGTTACACTAATTCTTACCACATTGTATCGATCACGTGAGAAATTTCATATATTGGGTGCTACTAAATTTCTGCGAGAAAATTCAGAAGGTGTTTGCTCGCATCAAATTAAGATGAGTCTTTCCTATAACAAAACTTCCTCAGCCGCCCCTACAAAGTGGTGACTAAAATAGATTTTTTATTTTCTTTCTAAACGTGTACTGCAGCTTTGGAAAAACAAATTAAGAATAAAAATATTTGTAGAATAGAACATGGATTTCGAGTTATAATCTTATTTTATTAATCTTCATCTTAAATAAAATTTGATATGAAATAAAGTAAGGGTTGCTAATTCCACCCCAGTATGATGTAACAGGAATATTGAAAAAATACTCGTAGTTATTCCTTTGCCAGTTACACGTTAATTAAAGAATTAAGCTTTACTGAGGTTATAAAAAAAAATTCAAAAACACAATTTTATATATTACCTTTTAGGGGTGATATCTTGGAAAGGGATATATATACCGATATCGTTATAATAAGCTTGAAAAGGACTTATTTACAAGTGCAAATGGGGATGGGAACTTAAAGAACAGCATAAAAATTACACAATTGCCTGTCCCACCGAGTAACATGAATATTCTGCCAAAGAAACTGTTGATGGAGACAATGAAATGGGAGTCGACGGAAATAAAGAAACAGAATTATAATGCAGCAACAAATAACCATTGAATTCCCTATTTTTTTTTTAAAAAAAAAATTTATTACAATAAAAAATGAAACCGAACCGGCTACTCAGAGTTATATCTGCAATCTTTAATAATGAGAACCTCATACACTCGTTCACTCTTTCGAGTCGTGATATTCGTTCTTGAAACCTCAAAGGATGTATATATTTGGCCAATTTCATAACGAATTTCCGAGGAGCTCCGGGAATCGACGTATAAACCAGCCACCACAGGCACCAGGTACTTCGCAAGTCATCTCCGAAGTGATATTTGTGCACAGCGAACAAGTAAACTCCAAGTGTGGATATATTTCATAACGAATTTCCACGGGATTATTGCAGACAACGAAGATGTCGCCAAGTAACCCTACTCTGTCATGATGTGCGAGTTTAGCGATCTCAAAAACCCACGAGTACTTTTGGTTCATAAAATATTCGGAGGTTCTCCGAATATTTTGTTGAGGAGGTTGACCTGTCTTACTGTTCAGAAATTCCTATGCTTTATTTCCGCGACTATTTTTTCAATCCTCGTGCAGGGCTTAGAAAAATAAGATGAAATTTTTTGTAACATCCCACAGATTTGAAAAATAATGTAGTAGACTATTATGCTTAATAAAGTTGGAGATTTACTTATAGTTAGTTGTACAAGAAAATGTGAGGGTTTTAAAGTAATTTATATTAGTACGAAAAAATGTTTCATTTTTGTGTTGGGCGACTCTGTATTGTTTATTTTAAACGTCCTTCAAATATATGTTTTAATTGATAAAAATATTATTAAATATTACGATTGTTTAAAAACATTGACTTTTCGATTGCTTTCAAAACAAATATTAAGTATACACACTCACTGCTTACCTAATTGAAATTGTCTCGGTTATCTATGATATATATATATATATATATATATATATATATATATATATATATATATATATATATATATATATATATATATATATATATATATATATAGATTATACAAAAGGAAATACGTTATTCTTTTAAATTCTAGATTACTGTTATAATATTGTAGGTTGTAATAAAAACAAAAAACACAGCGATACGTACAATGTCGTAGAAGTTTGTTGATAGTTATTTAATAGAACACGATAAAAAATAGATTAATATTGTGCGAACTAAGCAAAATACATTTTAACAATACGTCAATCAGTGGCAACTCGTTGAAATATGGTAAATATTATAGCCCTGTATTTTCCAAATCAACTTATCCTTATCCACCTTTTTATAAAGTTTTTCTTAAAGTCGTTTATTGATGAGAGAAACTGATCTTGGTCTTAGCCTTTCAGAAAAAGTAAGATCAAGACAAAGGCCAGCTTCAGGTTCACAAGATTGAGACCAAGACAGCAAGCAGTACAAGATTTATACAAAACCAAGACCTAGTATTGCAGGATGGTTGCTTACTGGTGGCTTTTTTCACAAAGTGCAAGGTTTGGACAGGATGGGGAAGGAGTTAATACCACCAAGAACTTCCATCTTATTCAGCGTAACTTTCGCAGAATGTGGTTTAGTTATTGTTTTGTTATTGACTTGACATGGAAATTAATGGATCCGGACAGTCAACTAGCTCAGGTGGAGTCTATGTTTAGAAACCGAAGCGTGTGTTTTTCTATTACAATAGTTGTGAGAAAACCCATTAGCGGTTAATTGAACTTGGATATGAAAAATCTTCATAATTCTACCAGACACAACAACAAGACTTTGCGCTAGAATCGATCTCTCTTTGCGACGGGTTCTGGTAATTATCTCTTGTCTAACCATTGATTTTTCATGTTCGAGTTATTGAGATATATCCATTTTTCATCGTAAATAACAATGAGTTCAATAAAACGATGTTTATTCGGTTATTTTGTGTGGCACTATTTGGCAACTTTTAAAGAATTTAACTAATGAGTTTAAATGGCGATGTTTGGTCCAAGCGAGTCCAGTAATCAGTGATTGCTGGTACTAGGTTGATTTCTACTGCTTTATTTGTAACCTAAATATCCCATGAAGGTGGACGACTTGAGAGGGAAAGATGTTCATGCGTCAAATTTCCACTATCAAAAGTATTAGACCAACACTATGGCATTCATTCATTAACTGTGTCTTTCACTTCAATATCATATATTTTCCTTATTTTCCAATAATACACACAAGAATTTAATATGTTTTGACATACTATTTATTATAAAAACATACTGCGTCGTCAATTAGGGATGATTAAAATAAAGTAAAGTATTGTACTTTTTCTAAAATTAGAAGCTAGTTTTAAAAAGTTATCACATCAATGGTTAGGAATTTTCACATATGAAAAGCGACACTTTCGATAGCTTAGGATTAGGAAAACTTGTATGTTGTGTAATGTTGATTATATTGATTGAAATATTAAAATAAGCTTCATTATTCTTATTCTGGCTTAGTCTATCTTATAATTGTACAAAATAAGAAGAAATCACAAACAAAATAGATGTCTAAACTTTCAATGTATAATAGTATCTATAAATCAAGTTTTCTCTGTCTACTGATAAAACTAAAAAACAATTATTTCCATTATTTTTACATTCCGAACATTTTATTCTCTGTATAGAATGTCCTGCATATCAGAGTGAAAAGATATACCAGGGTTGCTACTTCTACAATAAGATTAATGCACTTTTGTATGCGTTAAATCCAATTATTTTATTCAGATTGAGGTACCTCTAAAGCTTGTGATTTGAACAGCTTCTTCCGGTGTAACGTTGATTTCGTAATTTATTTCTGATTTGTGGGAATAAGAAGGAATAATTGGTTGCCAAACAAGGACTGTAAGGCGGATGGTCAATTTGATGTTTTGACTGTTCAAAAACGTTTTCCTTTCAACCGATGTGTGAGAGCTCGCAATGTCGTGATGGATTCGTCTTCTGCGATTGGGTTCCCTAATTATCCAGTTCTTTCATTTTTATTTATTTTTTATTTTATTCAGTCATTTATTTACACCACCCTTCAGCCCGAGGGCCAATTAAAAGGTGAGAAAGGCATACATAAGAGTTAACAATTGAACAATTAATGCTGTAAATTACAAATAACCAATGGTACATTTAGATGAAGGGTGAATAACATACCCACAAAAATACGAAAAAAATAAGCAGTTCTAGAATTCCATTATATCACTGTCCAATACGAATAATTAGAAAGTTAAAGTACGGTAAAAACTTTCTCTTTTATGTTAGAAGTAGTGCCGCAAAAAATATGCAGATAATTCTACATTTGACAGTGATATTATTCCGTTCGATATGAAGGAGAAAATTTGAGAACATTAGTTCTAGCAACTGGAAAGTAGAATAAAAAGTGGGACCGGGTGGCAACTCGAGGAGTATGTATTAGCAGACCTAGCAATTCTGGACAGTCAATTTTATGTCACAATTTTGTGAAGGAATATCAAGGAAGATCACATCGTTTAAGTTAAAGCGTTGTAACAGTGTGTTTTGAGGTATTCCTTGTAGTTTATAAATATTGTCCACATATAAAGGGGTTTCCAATAGGGACTCGACAATTTTGAATTTAGTTTGTGAATGTACCTTTTCACTTAACATCGAACTGTCACTGTCAGTTTATTCAGTAGGCATAACCTTTTCATCACGGTGAAGTACAAGAACGATCAACGTCTGCAAATCTTAAAAATTTACTTCAGAAATTCGGAGTCAGTGGCCGCTACTTTAAGAGCGTTAACTCCGATTTTCGGTCGTAATTCTCGACCTAGTAGACAGGCAGGAACAAGTTTAGAGAAAAAAGTTTGAGTCTACATATTCGTTGTGTGATGTTGCTGTGTCAGTGAGACTACGGGTTGGTCGAAGTGTAGAAAATATCGCTGCCGTTGAAACGTCCGTAGCAAATGATCCAAATCAGTCAATTCCACGGCGTTCTCAAGAGTCGGGCATCGCCAAGACCACTTTATGGCGAATTTTGCGTAAGGAACTTACTTTACACCCATATAAGATCAGGTTCACTCAAGAATTGAAGCCGATGGACCATTCGAAGCGACGTACGTTCTCGGATTGGGCTCTGGAAAAGATGCGTCAAGATGAACAATTTCATCGCAATTTTGGCTCAATGGGTTTGTCAATAAACAAAATATGCGGTGTTAGGCGGGTGAAAATCCACATGTGCTTAATGAAAAACCATTTCATCCACAAAAGATAACTCTTTGGTGCGGTTTGCATGCCGGCGGCGTGATAGGGCCATATTTTTTCGTCGACGATAGTTTTCACAATGTTACTGTGAATGGTGATCGTTATCGCGCCACGATTATCGATTATTTTTGGCCCGAATTGGTATATATGGCCTTGGACAGCATGTGGTTTCAACAGGACGGCGCCACAAGCCACACAGCACACGTTACAATCGATTTATTGAAGAACAAGTTTGATGAGCGTGTTATCTCAAGAAATGAACCAGTCGATTGGCCGCCTAGTTTGTGCGATTTAACGCCTCTAGATTTTTTTCTTTGGGGTTACGTCAAGTCATTGGTCTATGCTAATAAACCGACGACTTTGGAAGAGCTCAAAGCCAACATTGAACGCGAAATAGCAGCCGTTTAGGCCGAAATGTGTGATCGAGTCATGGAAAATTGGGTCCAACGATTCAACCGCTGCAATCGTGCCTGCGGTGGCCATAAGAGCGAAGTCGAGCTCCATTCATAAATGTTTTAATTGTACTTCAACCCGATAATAAAGTTTTTGAAATATCTCAAATGGTTTTCATTTCATTTTGATAAAAAAATTGTCAATTTCTTATTGGAAAATCCCTTATTTAACATACTTTTTGTGAATATTATATATTTTTCTGATATGAGTTTAGTAGTTTGGACATATTATAGTTTTAGTAAAACGAATACATTAAAAAGCTACGGTTTTAACTTCGGTAAATTGCCTGGAGTTTCTTAATTCGAAGCCGAGGTTTCCAAAGGTTCCATAATATTAATATGTTCAACAAAGTTCAATTCACTATCCAATGAAACACCATGAACTTTGAATGTTACAGACGCTTTAAGTATATTATTAGAAATGCGATAATTAAAATAAAGGTGATTGAGTTTTCTAGTGAAAGATAAAGTATTACACTTTGAAATGTTGAGATTTAGTGTATTTTCATCACACCAATCACAAATTGAATCTATACAAGATTGAAGTAAGTGGCAGTCATCAATATTCGATATGGAATTATATAGCTTCGGATCATCTTTATAAAGGAGAACATTTGAATGTAATCCTTAGACAATGTTATTTATAAATATTAAAGATAATAATGGCACAAGTACTGAGCCCTGTGGCACCCCAGAAGAGTTTCTATGGAGTTAAAACCATGGTAACTAACTGTAAGTCTTTTATCCGTGAGGTATGACAAAAAAGTTGGTAAATGAATCAGTTAAACCAATGTTGGATAGCTTAGTTAGAAGAATGCCATGAATCAAGCAATCAAAAGCTTTGGAAAAATCTGAATAGAGGACATCAACAGGCGACCATTTGCTTCGAAGTGCTTCGTGTGCGAACAATTTTTGTTGGATTTAATAGACCCATATAGTCGATTGTTGTTTAGTTTCAGGTTTATATGCATTCATGAATTATCATATGTCGCGATGTACCACGACTGAATTGTTTCGGCATTTTTTCGACAACCGAATGAGCTATTCTTGAGAGATGTTCATGCAATATTGAATATATGCGAGTGGAACTAATGCCAAAGTATATATCAATCTCAAGTTATGTCACATAACGATCTTGCAATATCAGTGTAAGCACAGTATTTTGGTACAACAGCCGATTTTGGACGACTTTCACGAAATACATTCTGTAGCGAAGTGCGACAACGATTGAATTCGGAAAACTAGCAAAACACGGTGGTTCGAGATGGTGCTTCGAAACCTAAAGTCGAAGTGAGTTGATAGACACACTGATGTTGGTTTAAATCACGTCGAAAGTTGAAGATGAATGTTTCAAGTATCTGTAAACAACTCAAAATAGCACTCGTATGGCAAAACGTTCTGAGTACGATCGCCATTAAAGATGTCAAATTTTATTATGGCAATGTCAGTTTCGACATATTCTTCTCAGTGTTGCCATATCTCAAAACTTAGGCAGCAGCCCTTGTATATAATACTTCTAATAATTTTTTATTTATTAAAAAATCGATATACACAATTAAGTGGATATCATGCCTAAACAAATCGCCTCATTTTATGAATTTGTATTAATCATAAGATTAAAAAAGTATTATTTTCAATAACTCCCAAATACATGTAATTTACTTTCTCAACAGTAGCTCCATAACTTCAAATTAATATTTTAAGTCGGTGTTCATAGAATCAATGTAGCTTTAATGATTTCCAGCAAGCGTTGGAAGTCGTTCCGAAGAAAACTAAAAATAATAACGGAAAAAATTATATCGCCGAACCATTACGTCGATATAAAGAATCTCTTTCAATGCTGTATGTTAGATTATAATTTGAAACGCAAAATTGTACTAATTAAGTCATTGAATGTATGTATTCAGAACATCAATCGATTTCTATTAATGGTAGTGTGTATTTACTCCGTACTATCCCATAATTTAAAAAAATGACTGTAATTTGCACAACTCACTTTTTATCGATAATGTAATACAGTGTATTCATAAAATAACGTAACCTTTCAATATTTCAACTTTATTTGTTGAACAAATTTTTATATCGAAAATGAAGGATTTTCTCTTATCAATTGTGTTGAAATGATTTGAATTATTTCTCATTGTCTTGAGTGAAAGGTGTTCATTATAATTAGGTACTTTTAAAATTAACTGTGTTACCGAACAGATGGTCGTAAAAAATTATGATGAGGTAACTCACTTATTTAATAATATGTATCCAAATCCCAACCAAATTACCAATACTGTAATTTGGAGAATTGTTGATATTTTTCATGAAGTGGATTCGTGGATTCAACTGAAAATTATTCTAAAATGGGCCTACTGAAAACTAATGATCTTTTAATTCTTCTACATCATTAGGAGTTGTAGAATACACTAAGGCCTTCAAATATCCACAAAGAAGAAAGTCCAATGAGGTTATATATTGTTAGTCTTAAATATAAAAATAACCTTCCTCCTAATACTCCTACTTTTTTATACAAAGCACAAGAAAGGAAGGAGTCGTGATAAATTGACGTTTCTGGACGTCTGCAAACGAACTTAGTGTTCATGAGTCACCTCTATCTGTCGAGTAGGTCTTGCAAAAACTGCTCTAGGTGAAAGTATGTTGGACAGCTCGGAAGAGTATCTGCCGTGATAGTATCGATAAAACAGAGTCAGGTCAGCAACCTTTCTTATATGTTCTAAGTTGTTCAAGTTTCTGATCAAAGCTGGATCGCCTATAAATCGAATTACTCTCTTCTGTAATGAGTCGAGCATCCTTAGGATATGAGTCCAGCCCCAAATGTGCGAACAATACTGTAAAGATTGACGAATCTACGCCTTGTAGAGAATTAGAAGCTGTTGCAGGGTATATTGCTTTTTGGTTTTGAAGAGGGCTACCAATTTTTGTGAAGCTGGCTTAGCTAATTCGGCTACTTGGTATGCTAGCTCATATTGCTACCAACCTCTACACCCAACAAGCACAACAATTTGTGCTGATGGTGATATTTTCAGTCCAGATAGGACCAAATCCTGAGCAGAAGTTTCAGCTTTCTTTGTCAATACAGTAGCCTGGGTCTCTGCTGTATTAAACTCAATAAGAATGCTTCTAGCTCAATTTAGAATGTTTTCAAGATCGGTATAAATGGTGGTGATCTGTTGCTGCGTACGGCTTCCGGTGTTAATAGAGTTCATTGAGGTGGCTGATTTGAACGACGAGATCAGTGGGGTTATTCCATCTGGGCCAGTGACTTCATTGTTATCCAAGCATTTGATAATTTTTGCCACATTTCTATTTCTGACATCGATGTAGACAGGATGGGTGGTATTTTTTCCCGCGAATCCAAAGTTGATTTTGTAACAAAAATGCGACTCAGCATGTCCAACGTCGCTTTTGCGGTCACTGCGATTGACCCATCTTATCCCGTCAACGGTGGAATTTACGACATACAGAAGCCTTGTCTGATCGCTTTTCTTACAGACCAGAAAGTCCTTGATGAATTTTTTCCAACACCAGATTAAAAACCACTGTCGATATTGGATTTCATTGTATGCATTAGTCGTTACTCTGCTGTGTGAGTTATCTAATGTCATCTTGACTAACTTCTCAATTTTTTCGGTAGTAGATTTTTCCTAGTAGATTGAAGGATACATTCTATTTCTGTCTACTGTTTCAGAAGCCTGCTTAAGATCTATAAACATAATAAGGAGGCCTAGATTTCGTGCAGAGCTTTTATCCATCTTTATGGTAAATATCTGATTCATTGTTCCTTTTCTTATATTGAAACCTTCTTGGTATTCTTCGACTATCATTTCTTGATACTCGCCGAGTCTATTTCTCACAACTTTGTACACCACATCAAGAAGTTATATCCCTCTATAATTTTGTTATATCCATCTATAATATTGCACATATTGTAACATGTCATTCGGGTTGTTACGATTTTCTTCAAACATTTTAAATGTTCCTTCGCACAGTAGTCATTCGAGTTTTTGAAGAAAGTATTTTATTATCGACCTCCCATTCCATTCGAGAAATTTAATAAAACCTCGAAATTGATTCGCATTCTTGCTTTACCTATCTACACTTTAAATCAAAGTCAATTTTAGTAAATTTGTGATGATTTTATTCTTTATTTTCGCTGGTAAGTTTTCCTTGCTTTTCTTATCATTGTGCTCACACAAATTCCGGTTATGTTTATGATTTCTTGTGTTAAGCAAATTTTGTATGATAGTTTTCATATAAATTTGTATTTTCTATTTATTTGGGAGAATAAACTATAAGAATAGAACAGTTTCCTGTTTGGTTATATTTTAAAAAATATCAATTCACTTTTTTTATATGCATAAGCTTTTTTTGTTCAAATATGTTCTTTCTACTCGTTCCTTCTTTCGTAATTTCCATCTGTATTCCCATTTCCTTCCCCATTTTATATTTCTATCTATATTTATATCTTCATAGATAAGTCCCTGCTCTATCTTTAATATATTATTTAATTTGAGTTGTTTTAATTTATACTTGCTCCTGTTCGTTGTGCTCTTTTGGATACGCAGTTAATGCGAACTTATTATTTTTTCAAAAATTTATTTGTTGCTGAAACATTTTTTGTTGTTCTCAGCAATAAATATTAATTTGGATAATTGTGACCAGAGATAGTTTTGGTTTTCGTTTTTAATTTAATTCATCCAGTTTATCCGTCTTTTTATTAATTTTTTATATCGTTCCAATTTAATATTGATTGTTCACTCTATCTGAGTACCAGTTATTTATATACTTTAACTGAATATCACTTCCTGAGGAAGAGTTCCTGCCGAGAAGGTAAGGTTATAATATTATTATTCCATTATTTCATGTCTAAGACATTTGCTCTTCATTCCAAATTCTCTGTATTATTCTGCAAATTCTTTTCTGTATATCTTCCCCGTCGTATTTGATAATTTCTGCTGGGATCCCATTCTCTCCTGCACTCTTGTGGTTTTTCAAATTTTCTAACTGTTCTAATATTTCTTTATCACTTGGTTCCTCTACGAGATCCTCATTTTCTATTTAGTCTCCTATATCTTTATCCTGTTCCTGTTCTTCTTCTTGTCCATTTAATGCTCCTTCAATGTATTGAGCCCATCTCTTAACTTTTTCATGTGGATCCATTGAAAACCTTCCCTCGTTGTCCCTGATATAAGGTACTTATAATTAACTGATTTTTTAGGATGGCGTCATGATTTATGTAATTTGTGACGTCTCAAAGTTATTAATGAAAATAGACCGTCCTATTCCTTATGGAAGACTCCTTGGGGAGTCCTCGCGTTATATGAAAATGAAAGCGTTGAATGAAAACGCCTTATAAGAGTAGTTGTGTAATAATTTTTGTTTTTATCTTTATAACATTATGCTAAGTTTGGTAATTCAATTTTCGAAATCACTTGATTAAATTTAATATATTTATTAGCAAGTCAATCAGTTTTCCTCCATTTGGGTGGTTATGATTTCTCTTTTTATAATAAGGGTACTATTTCTTATTTCCTCAAATACCTGAAGTTCATCTAATGCAAAGAACGTGATAAAACACGTTTTGATATCTTTGGAAGATCGATGGCTTTGTGGTCAGTAACGTAGGTTTGATATACGACGTTGTTGATTTTGTCTATTATCTACGTTAACAATGTTTCATTTTGTACCGAATCCTTTATTCCTTGGGAGAAATTAAAAACAAATCATTGAAATTAACGAAATTCTAGTCTTTGGGAAGTGGTAAAAGAAAAAGGTTATTGTAAATTCATAAAATATTGAGCGGTTTTTGTCTAAACTATTGGAAACAAGTTTTTGGTCCATAAAATCTCTCCACAATTTGAGTCGCTCTTTACAATTGTGGGACTCAACCATAAGTGACTGAACTTTTACTTTGTTGAGTGAAGATTTGGCAGTTAAAATATTTCAAACTATTATTGAAATATTCAACTTTCTATTAAAACCTGTTTCTCCAACTTCGGTTCAATTTAAACCCCTGGTAGGTACCTGCCTACCTACCTGATTCAATAAAAAAATGTAATTTGATATTTTACAAATATTTCAAGTAAAATAAAGCCATATAGAAAAAACGATGAGTGTTCAAAAATATCAACTTGGTCTTTTAATTGTGTGGTATTAAATTATCAGCTTCAACAAAACTGTGGGTGGCCTCGTTAAAAATGCCTTATTTGTGACGCGAAACATGAATCCAATTTTCATACATCACCTACTATCATATTTTATTTTCATATGTCAGTTACATCACAACATATTATAAAACAACGTTTTTCTCTTAACGATAAATTCAAAAATTACTTTCAGTACGGTTTTTACTAATAGTCTAACTGACCCGGCAGACTTCGTACTGCTAAATGATAAATAAAAGACCTGGACTTTTCTATAAAATAAACTTAAAACAAACAGAAGGAATCCGTTTTTTGTTAGAATAAATAAAAAAATGCTCGGTATGAATGAATTTTTATTTTCGATAACTTACACATGATGTTGCTTACTTACAAAACACAGTTTTCCTGAAATACTGACTTTTTATAAGGTTTAAATTTGATATTGACAGACCCACACAGTTATGATACAGTCTCTCAAAGATGACGGTTTTCCGATCCGCGAACATGCAACGCGAAACAGGGAAACTCCAAATTGATTCCACAAACTTCCAACGACTGGCCTTGCGATTTATTTATGGTCATCGTAAAGGCCAGACGTACCGGAAATTGTAAACGTTCAATTATCTCCGTTGTATTTTCCTTTTAACATTGTTGCTTCAATGACGTTATTCATCACCTTTTTCACAGCCAATCTTGTTCCATTACACAGTCGAGGCTGCAAATTGTGAGGTGGTAATCCAGGTAATTCTCGTGAATTTAAAAACTACATGGGATAGCTGACTATGTCCTCCTGGTTCATAAAGGTGTCGACCGATTTGAAGGAAACCAACTGTCCAGGAAAAAAAATTCAGAATGGTCGCATTGTGATTCTCGACATCTTTATTTTTCACCACCAATATTGCTCGTTTACACAGCCTATTCTAGTTATTGTATTGTTGCGCTATATCTGGGAAAACACGCTGAATAAGCTCCGCTTTGGAGTCTTTGATGTGACAGAAATCTGTGGGTGATGTGATGAATCCGGTCGAGGTCTAACAACTGCTTTACAAACATATTGCAGTTCCATCTTATTGCAAAACTACTCGCATGTTAACAGTAAAGTGTATTGAAACTACTAGAGTTTCGAAAAATTTTTCCACAAATCCAAGAAAAATGATAATAGTATGAGACATGGGTGATTCCGTTCTAACTGTGATATTCAATGTCCTGTATTGTTTTTTTGTACTAGTCATTAATTAATAATCAATTAATAAAAATTTTGTGTTAATTGAATAATTCTTAAGATATTTAAACATTATTTTTATACAATATAACTTGCCACTTAAAGAAAACTTATACTACATCACTTGAATGTCAGTACCGTGTCATGTCCATTCCTAGAATTTACCGATAAATTATTAATTTTTTTTGTCGTAACAAATGATTTAAACTAATTACCTTATAAATTCTAATGTTTATGATCAAACTGAGGAAAATTGATGCACTTGTTGTTTAATATCTTAAGTTACCATGTCAGTACCGTGGATAAATGAGTCAGTACCGTGGAACTCAAAATCCGACATTTGTGTCTTGCTCGTGATACTTTGAAGTTGTAGTAAATTCCTCTTAGAGTTTTATTTTTACAATAAAATAGATGAATAATATGCATAAAAAAGTTAGAAAAGTTAAATTTTAAAATCTTGAAATTTTGAATACAAAAAATCACAGTTAGAACGGAATCACCCACATGCAGTTTTAATGACAAAATTCAAGCAAATAATTTTAATAACTTTATAAAGCACTTCTACAATTATACGTTATTTTCTGAGCATTTCAGCTTCATTCACTTTTCTGTAATAAAAGGTTAAGACGACGACTTCCCCCCTTGTTTCTTGTACAAGATGAATACTAGGAATAGAGTCGAATGGAGTCGAAATTGCTTAGCAATTAAATTGGGCGCAAGTACAACTGAAAATCTGCTACCTACAAAATTAAAGGGGCAGCAGATTGTGAGTCAACGTAAAATCCTCTGTTTTTCTAAAAACTGGTTAATCGTGTATTTAGTTGACTTAAATAAGAAGTACAAGTCTTCCTCTCCATGGGTTTTATATTAGATGCTAAAAATTATCTTGCAGAGACTACCGATCAACAAGTCAAAACTTCTAGACTGGAGAAAGTTAATAAATTTATTGAAATACCATCAGATTATCCATTTATTCTGACAAAAGGGAGTCATCGAAATTTGTGTCTATATTATTATTTCCCATCGGTTGTCATGGGTTTAACGGGAGGCTGTCTAGCGAACTAGTTACATTCCATGAAAATTAAAATTAAAGAATTTCCATTGGAGCTGTTATAGTCAACATACCTACCAAGCAATTTTTAAGTGTTTCTTTCACACTTGTGATCATTTTATTCAAAGGATTCTTTGAGATTTTGGTGTATGGTTTGTATCGAAACAGGACCATACACCAAGCAATTACATCGTTCACCATGTCAGGCGAATTTTACGAAACATATACAATATATTTTCCACTGAGATCATATCTTGCTACATCAAACTTTATTTTCAAATTAACAGAATGGTAAATGCAATATTCTAAGAGTTGGCTGTCATGGGAAACAAATTGGTTTGTTTCTAAAACTGATATATCCTGATTTTTACCCGTGTCGTCGACAACAATTAACAATTTGTGTGAACATGGGGGATTAAATCACGGATGTGAAAAAACTATCAATATGGATATCAATTCCAGTTGTCGAAGGTTTCGTCAACAACAACATTAATAGTGAGAATGAGAAAGAAAAATTGTGGAAGTTACTAATAAAACATTTTGATCAAGTCCGAAACAGGTCGAAACTTTATTTTCACCTGTTTTTTGAAATTAATTTTCTCTGAAAAGATACCTCAAATTTAGATTATTTGAAAACACATATAAAAATTCCAATAAGTGAAAAGTTAAATAAATAAGATTAACTATAAAATACAAAGAGTTAACACTATCACGGGAAATAATATTTATATTCTAACTGATAACGAAAATCTACTATATGCATATATGACACATGATATTCAATGAATTTATTTATCAAACATGCATTAGACAGAAGATGGAGAATTTATATTTAAAGTGCAATAAAAACTAGAAAGCAGTAAGGAGAGAATATATGGAGTTGCATTCAGATCATCAATATCCAAGTAAAATAAATTTTTAAACACTTACAACCACGTGATTTTAAAAGTTTTTAGATGAAAACTAGACCAGGCCTTTTAAAATGATAAAAATTAAGAAAAAAATAGTAGAATGAAACCCATTGGCAAAGAAGGAAAATTTACGGACAATTTTTATGGTGGAGAAGGAGAAGGGGATTTTAAGGGTAAAAAAGGTTTTCTCAATTTCCGGTAAAACTACGAGTCTTATGGGTAAAAGACACATACCAAAGTTGTAGGTGATAAAAAGATCCAATCTTATATTTACATTTTTTTCACATAACCTCAAAATTTATGTGAAAAATAGAAATAAGTTTTTGTTTTTCTTTTCCTAAATTTTGGTTGGTGTTTACTTACTTTATGTTCCGAACACACTGTAATTTATTTGATTTGAATTATTTATGTTTCACTTTTGAAATATTTATTTTTCACCTCATTTTGCTTTATTTCTGATATGTAAATGATATTACCATCGCCATGGTAAATTTTCTCAGAAAAAAGAAAAAAGCTCGCATTCAAAAATGATCGTTATGGACAATTTTTAGATATTTATGGAAATTTTAAATTCTGATTACTTATGATTACTAATGTAACATGGAATCTCACGTTTTTCGTGTAATTAAAGTTTAAAATTTTAATAAATAACCAAAAACTGTGCAAATGATTTTCAGATACAGGTTTCTTTCGATTTTTTTTACTATGGTGATATTTTTTTACATCATCAGACAGTAGAGATTCCAACGAACAAAAATCTTACCGAGTTTTAAAAAAAACTGATATTTTGACAAGAGAATTTTCAATTCAAAATTAGAACGCTTTTTCGATATTAAGTCAAAAGAATGATAAAAAATAAATATATTCCAAATCAAATAAATTAAAATCTAAAAATGGAAGTTTGCACCAATTTTCACGAAAAAAAAATGTTTTTTGTAAAAGATTAAAATAAAAAACCAATAAATTGGTTATTTGAAAGAAGTGTGGGCACTAAAGTTGTAGATCTTGTTATTATCTATAACTTCGCCATCTGACTTTTTCCATAGAACATGTAGTTTTTCTGGAAGTCGAGATATACAGCTTTTTACCCTTAAAAACTCACCCCCTTTCCCTTCCCGATCTCAGATCGCCCGTTAATTATTTTTCCTTTCATTTTTAATATATTCGCCTACCTTTCCAATGGGTTTCAATCTACTATTATTTTTTTTGGTTTCAATTTCAATTATCGACCTTGGTCTAAACGTCGCGTCTTAAGAACGAAAATAAAAAAATGGACATTGATTTATTTTAACACGTTGGCGGCTAAGCCACATGAGGTAACAAAATTTCCTCGTAGCAGAAAAATTTTTTTGTTCAAATTCAACCGTATGCAATGCTTTAAATGTACCATAACCTTTTTCATCGATTTTTTAATGCGAAAAAATGGCTACCGAAAGGTGTTCGATGGCCGCTATTAGGAGCTACTGGGGTTCACTGATCACTCGGGAAGATATGAAATAACAATTTTTTGAAAGTCTGAATAGCAGAAATAAACTAAATCTCATTCAAAAATATATGGGCATAGTTTTGCACAATTCAGCCAAACTACCAAAGTATTTTTTACATTTCCAAATTCAACGGAAAAAAGTAGATTTCGAAAAAACAAGAAATGGATTTCTCATAAAAAGTCGGTTGTTTGTCGGATCCTTTTTGCATAACTGCATTCGTATAATCCATTTTTCTAACAATATAATTATATTGTATGCATAAGAAAAAAAATATTGCGAAACTTATCTCCAGAGAAAAATTTAAAAAATTCGGTGACGTGTGGCACAGATATAAAGTGAAGCTGTTTGAAAAGTCGAGGAAAGAGTTTAGATTTGATTTCATTTGACTGAATCTATACAGATTAAATTGTAAAAGCAATAATAGGTGTCGGAGGGTTGTCGTCGGCCACCATTCAGGAAAGAACGCATATCCTTCGACGGCATCCGTCAACATGTTAAAGTAATACAGATAAGTATAGAGAGTTGATCATTATTTGATTTTAATACAACCTCACAACGTCATGAGATAAATAAATTACAATGGATAATTTTTTTGAAAATATTTCGATTAAAAAAATGAAGCAGAAAAAAAGATATTATGAACAATGTTGAGGTTTCCATTCAATTGATTTTGTACAATCCCGCTTTCAAAGAACTAAACCATTATACAGTAGGATAGTTTTATAAATGTATTTACATTTTCTACCTACTCCATAAGAGAACATCATTTTTTTAATCAAGTTATTTCAATAGATTCAGGATTGATGACATTAGTTAGTTAAGTTAAGGGACCATACATCTCATGAATTGGAATTGTTTCTTCAAGTAAATATTAAAGATAGAGAGAGCGGTATGTAAGTGGTATTGCACTATTGAAAGAGAGCAAAAGAGAATCGGGTTACCACTATCCATCTCTCTCTACTCCATTGAAATAAAACTCCTTCTTTGTCGTTCCCACCAATCGAAGCATAGACGTCATGGCGATATAATCAGAATAGAGTGTGAAGATGTATAGAAAGATAAACCGATGTTTTTCTCTCTCCATCATCAACTCTGAACCACGTAAACAACCTTCCTTTCTTTACCTTTAATATTAACTCTATGGTTAAAATTGTCTTCACTATTCTTCTTCACATATTTCGGAGCTTTAATACTTCTCTCCACTCAATCCTTCCTTCTTCATATATATCCTGCTTGACTTCTCGTAGCCATTTCTTTCTTTGTGTGCCATCTGTTTCTTTTGGTTCTTTCTCCTCCATCCAACACCATTCTCACAATTCTGTGATGTGGCGAAGTGTCCTGAACATATTGCAATTCTTGCTCTTACTATTTGTGTTATTTTAGGCTTCTTGTATATCATCATTAGTTCTTTGTTTGTACATCTTTTTTAGATGACTTTTGCCACTTCTCACATATTATTTCCTTAAGGATTTTCCTTTATCATATTTCTAAATAATTCACATTTTTTGTCATCGTCCATGTTTTGGTGCACATGGACCTGCTGGTCTTTCATACGCTTTGTTTTTGACTGTTCTTGAAAAATTTTTGATATCAGTGGTTTTGATAGCGATCCTACCTCTCTGTTATATTTCAGAAATTTCGTAGCTTTTTTCATATAGGTTTGTAGATGTTATGGTTATTTTTAAATAATCGAATTGATTAATTTTAATTCCTTTTCCACTATCCACTTCGTACTTTTGCTTTTATCTGTGAGTTCAGAGCGCATCTCAACGTATTTTGATTTTACTGAATTTATTTGTAAACCAAAATGTTTTGCTCGATCAACAAATTTACTAAAAACAGTTTTTGTTTCCCTCTTCGATCTTGTTGGAAACATTGTCTTAGGCATAAGCAATGCACAACTCTCTGGCCTATATACTTTATTCAAATCTGTCTTTACAAAGCTACTTCTTCATTATTTCTTTCTATTTTCTACTAGCTTGTTCATGCTCCGAATTCAACTATTGAGGCGATGGCTTCAAGGTAGAAGCTTCCATTGACGATTTCTGGCGTCCGTTGGAAGATAAACCTTAAAAAGAGTCATAATCGAAAAACTATTTAGCCTGTTGTTTGAATTGTGTGATTTGAAATGATTTGTTTATAATTTTACAATTGCTGAACAGTAAACAATCTTTATGAGAGATCAAATTAAAACACAAAATTGTACTAATTATGTATTATAATTGGATAATTGTAGTTACATCATTAATTGATTGCTGGTGGTGTATTTATGCCGTACTCAATAATTTACATTAAAAATGACTGTAATTTGCAAAACGCACTTTTTAATCATTAGTCTGGACGCACCGATACCATTAAGTTATTAATTTAGTAAATTAAACACAGTTGTAAAGTAAATGAAAATGATTTTATATACTTAACACCAAATATATTGTACCTACGTTAAGTATAATTTGAATAAGCTTATTTTTCATATATCACGTAAATAATTGCAAAATATAATGTTCTAAAAGATACAAGTCATTTTTAACGATTCTGTCGTGATGAACAATTTAAATTTCCTTTTAAGGATGTTAAATAACACGATAATGAAACAGACGGTTGAAAGTAGGATGTGAATATGAAAGATTGAAGGTTGTGGTGGATATGCAGACTGGACGGTGTTGGGAAATATAATATTCTTTTTATACACTGTGAATATGGTGCCCAAAAGGATAAATATGTCAATCTTCATAAACGGTTTAGCTTACTCTAAATCCTATTATATTGGTAGTGCTTTTAGTATGGGAACGGTCGTGCGTACAATAGGAATTTATTATATGGGATATTTTAGAAAATACGATTTTTTGTAACGAAATATCTACAAAATAAACGTATATGGATAAATAGTAAATAAAATAATTAAGCCTTGTTCAACTTGCTTTTTAAAAACAATTTATTTAGCAAACTGAGGATCTAATAATTTAAAATTACAAGTGGTTACACTAATCTGACTGGCGGACTAGACGAATATCAAATTGAATGAACGAAGTATTAGTTTTACAGGCTTCTTTATATATTAGTTCTTATTTTATACCATAATAATTATAAAATTAGGTAAATATATTTATGGTTCATTATTGTCACATTAATAATAAATAATTGAAGACGATACTTTAATAGGATTGAAGTTGAATCTATAAAACTGACAGAAATAGTAAACACAGGCAATTTATAGCAACGATAACTTAATGAGTTCATAATAATAAATAAGTAAGTAAGTTTTGGATTACTTAACTATAGCATCACAAGAGAAAAAATTGCAGCGCTGTCATATTGTATTTTTCCCATCACTTAAGTGTAAAAAGCTCTGTGCCTTTTTACCTAAGTTAGTAGGTAGAAAATAATAGAATATTAAATTACAAAGATTCTAACAGTGTAGAGATCTAAAAGGTTTAAAACAAGCGAAGAAGCTTCTGAGAAATTCTAACCACAAGCGATTTATCTAATTAACGAAGTTGTGTAGAAAGAAACTTAGATCATTAACAAGTGTCTTAACCAGACATTTTCAACTAAGGAAGAGACATCTATTCATATACTTTTAGAATGTGTTGCTCTAGGTACACTCAAGGTGAGATACCTGGGAGTATCTGAAAATAAACAAAAAATATTCGACCATTTCATGGAGCGATCTTATATATTGGAACATAACCAGCAACTAAGTAGCAGATGGTTCACACAATACATCTTTTAGCTTGCAGTATTCATCTCAACGTACATATATGAAATATAAGACATTGAGGTCTACAATATTAAAATGTGCAAGTGATTTTTGTGCAACTGCCCATCTTCTCTGCTCAAACGCTCTGTCAGTGACGATCCTTGCAGGTCATTTCCCTTTGAGATGCAGTCACTTAAATATGACTTTCGATATTGATTCTCCCGCTAAATGTGAATTGTGTGCTGTTATTAGTTTTTTGTAGGCAGAAGGGAACATTGCAATGGAAATTCATCGAAGAGTCTAAAGCGTGTGGAGAAGAGACCTTCATGAGTGATGGCGTTGATCATAAATGGTGTCGAAAAGATGACCGAACTGATGTTGACGATGCTGTTTTGAAGTTTCTTGATTGTTACATATCTGATGAAGAAGATTTTATAATATTAATATATGCACACAACTAGATCCACAAAATTCAATGCATCTTCAACAGCCGTAAGATTATTGGAACTGTTTTTCTGAAATCAAAATGGTTTGTTGCTTGTGGAGTTTAGTCTGAGTCTTTGAGCTCTATAAAATTGTAGAGCAGAGTGCGATTATCCTTAAATGAATACTATTTGCATCCATTTAAAAATTACTAAAGAAAACGCGTTTATCTGAATTTACTAGAGACTCTGTTGAAAGCTTTAAATTTTTTATTTGACATTTCCCATTCTTCTTTGAAAACTTTTGAGCTTCTATTAGAGGATGTGCTCAGTTACGACTGTATATATCAAACTGCCATTATTTTAGAAAAAGCGTTATATGGTTGACACACTGGAATACCAGTAGATCCCCAAATT
The DNA here is from genome assembly GCF_026250575.1 of Diorhabda carinulata. Lineage (NCBI taxonomy): Eukaryota > Metazoa > Arthropoda > Insecta > Coleoptera > Chrysomelidae > Diorhabda > Diorhabda carinulata. The sequence continues at coordinate 9,034,041 of NC_079471.1, forward strand.
TACAAAACATCACAATCACTTCATCAAAATATGTGTAGAATACATTTTTTATACTCGGTAAATAAAATAAAAAGCAACCCTTTAGAGTTGAGATATAGAACTCTTGTTTTGTGAGGATTTTTTTCAATATCAAATAGAAACATTGCAGAGGGTAGGAGTCAGAAAATGAATAGGGAGGCACATATGTTTTCAAATTTCAAATTATGTTAAGTTACTCTGAAATTAATGGGAACTTTCAAACAACCACCACGTATATGGTAGTTTACGAGATGAAATTTACCACTATATTTAAGAACGAGGGAAGTACTTAAATATTTCCTACAACTTCCTCGTTACCACAATAATGCTATTAATACTACAACGTTCCAAAACAATTCTCAAATTCAAAAGTTTCCTACGTTGTAAACGTTCTAATGGCGCATTCAGCTTAGTTTAACAGCAAACTGTTACACAATCGATAATTTTGTATCGTATTATACATAATAGACGGTGTGGTATTGTCATTATCCATAATCGCCGGATTGACACGAGATATGAGACGATATGAATTTTAATCAAGTATCTATAGATAATTACAATACCAAAAATTGTTTATTCCACAAAAGAAAAAAAAAAAGAGAGAAGTTTAATCTAATAATCTCAAATATTCATCCGAAGTATGAATGATTTTCTTTTATGCCCCGCCAGGGTGCAGAGTTAATTTCATTTTGGATATTCAGCGCAGCGTGACCAGTAGACTTACTCCACTTGGAATTTAAGGAAGCCGTATTAAGGAATTAACAGATCTGCTTTTTAAAAGGTATTACACATGCAATGACTCTCCCTTTTATTCATCTGGAAATCCGTTTGACTAATTCATAAGCACGCTTCTTCAATTTTGGAAAGATCATTGTACAGCTATTCACTTAGAAACGTGGAGCACGACCTTTATCTACCTACTCCACATCTAGAATTAGTTAAGTGCTCAATACTTAACATTGAGAAACAATGCTCGTCCAGAATTAGTTAAGGGCTCGATACTTAACATTGAAAAAAATGCACAATCATTTGTCAAATTAAATCAAATCTATAACATACTCCACGTACAAAATTAGTTAAGGGCTCAATACTTTACATTGAAAAAAAAAATGCACGATCATTTGTCAAATTAAATTAAATCTATAACATCATTTCCCACATTTAGTAATAATTTCAAGGCATATTGACCAATTTACCCTATTTATATTACATATAAAAATTTTGACATGTACATTTTCGAAGGTAATTTTGTTATCACTGTAGTTTTCTTGTGTATATTTTATATTTAGACTTTATTTTGTTTGTATCTTCATTTAATCATTTGTATGTTTGTTTCTTAGTTTTTTACAAATCATTTCTTTCTCTTTCTCAATTTTCATGCCTCAAAATTGATAAACAATTTATGTAGTATGCTCATAATGCTGATTAAAATGTTCAATGACTTTGTTACCGTTTTTGGAACAATTGACTTTAACGAAAGAACTTGCATCAATAGAAAAGTTGCAGAAAGAAGGCAACGATGCCTTTAGAAGATGTGAGTAAATGCATTGTGGCATGCAATATGTTCCAGGACACTGAAGCATATGAAAGCATTTTTCTGGTTCACTATAGACCTACAAAAAACATGTACAGGTTTAGTGTGGATCTCTGGTATAGCCGACGCCGGTGCCGAAAGGTAAATACCCAATGGTCGTATACTTTTTTCCAATTCCCTTTTTCCAATAATAATAATTAGCTTTATTTGAACGTTAGTATAATACTTTTCCGCAATTTTTGCTTTCTCTTTCTAGTTACGTAATCAAGTCTTTACCGAGTCGTGGTGCTTCCCCTTGGGCATTGATTTTATTCTAGGGAATAGAAAAAAGTCTAGTGGGATCAAGAATATTCTGGCAGATCGCTTTCCGTTTGGCCTTTTACTTCTCTAACAACACTCACGGCGCCAGCTTCGCGCACAGTTTTTTCATAGCTAAGCTTTCAAAACGTGGTTTTGAGAAATGTTCAATTTATTCAGTATTCATTCTGTTACTCGTTGGTCTTGCTGGCAGACGGGCGTCCAGAGTGGTTATCTTCTTCCACTATTTCTCTACTTCCTCGTAACAGGTTATGCAACCTAAAAATATCCGATCTTGCATGGCAGCATTTTCCAAGACAAAGAGTTTCGATGAGGGTTCACTTCAACGATCGGGAGCTGACTGGTGAGTTTTTCCCGCGTTCTCAATATCCAAACGTGCGCGTCCAAGTCAAGTCACACCCGTACCAGTCTTACTACTTTCAGAACAGTCTCTGTAAATAAAGTTATCTGTACATCTTGTGCAGAGCTAATACAAAGTGCCTTTATCTTTTAATGTATAGGATCTGTTTTGTTTATTGATTATAATATCTGTTTAACTTATTATTGACATTTTATTCATCAAATCTTCTGTGTAATTATAGTTCAGTTCCCAGAGACCAAAAAGGGTGCACCTTACAAAAGGAAAAGAGGGGGTCTGGAGAACCTTATTCGAGAAAAATCAAATCAAAAATAGAATCAAAGAATGCATGGGTCGTAATAACACACACAAAAGAAGGCGTTACTTTTTAACCATTTTGAGAAAAATGGTTTATCTTTGAGATGGTGTAGCTCTCTCTCTATTGGTCGTAGAAGAAAAATTTGAACATAAAATTTGTAGGGAATTTGATGCTGTACAACTTTGTATGGGAACTGTTTTTCGCTAGAACCGCTCCTTTTCAAGATATTGCGAAAAAACCGAAAAATGTCCGAAAATTTCGATGTTTTTCGGCTACCAAAAGTTGTGCCGAGCCAAGATTTAGTCACATTTTTTATATTTTACTCTTTATACCCATTAAAACGAGAATAAAATCTTCTACCTCACCTTTTGTAAGGTGAAGCCCTTTTTTGGTCTCTGGGAACTGGACTATTATTTCTTCTTCTCAAATTATTTTGGTCCATACAAAATCAACATTGACAAAGTTTTGTTTTTAGTTTATTTCATACTTCTAAATTCGTAAAAATGTATATTAAAACTGTAATAATAACTTATATTTCACATTTATTTCATATATTTTATGGCAATATATGTCATACGGAGTGAGTTTTATGCGTGAAACGCGTCAATTATCTCGGAAACGGCTTGTACGACTTTTATAAATTTTTGTGTATAAGGGTCTTTTTATAAAAATCGTACACGTCGTTTGCGAGATAATTGAGCCGTTCAATACATAAAACTCACTCTGTATAATCTATAGATTATTATTTTCCAATAATATAGTATTGCAAAATACGCTAAAGCTTTTCCTTCATTTAATTTTAATACTGGGCATGCATAGGTATAGGGCTTATTTTTATTTTATTACCAATAAATTCAATTCTATATAGATATCACATCGATTCAAACAATTTCATTATATTCTCGAGTAGAAAAGCTTTTCTATTCATTTTTCCTACTCCTATATACTGTATTGATTTTCTCTAGTGTATTTTTGTCTTGTTTATTTAGTGACGTACCCAATCGCCTCAACTGAATCTTCTGTTTAGACGTTGCATGGTAGAGTCTGTCTAGCGGTACTGAAAGACAGTAAAATAATTTATGAATTTTATGGTTTGCCTCTAATAAGTGTTTCGAAAATAGATACATGTAATCAGTAATGTCTCTGAATGAAGTCTCGATGTAAACAGTTTAATAAATGTTTTATATCAGGGCTTCCAAATGATGATAATTTTTATTCTTCTACTAACTGTTTAATTAATCTTTATAGGCAAACTGACCCATCATATTTGATCCAAATTGTAATGATTATAATTAAAATTGATTTAATACAGGGAATTCATGAAACTTATTATACAACGGCTCACATGACACAAGCCGGTAAATAGTTTAATGATAGTAGAATATGTTTATCAAAAATTTGTAATTGAAATGCTGAAATTACCAGTTAGTACTGATTGAACGATTCATATTTACTCAAAATGCGATGTGTTTCAATGCAAAAATCAGCAATGAGAGATCTGTTTTTTATTAGAAATGACAGGTAAAAGAAGACTCTTACAGCTATAACGGATTGGACTATGTTCAAATCAAATCATGTTTGGTTTAGTCCTACCAATGAAACTTTGTTCAAATCAGAGAACTAAATGAAGAAATTTATTGACTTATACACTATTAAAAATTTCTTTGGTGATCTTTTCAAAAATGTGTGGGAAGTTTTAACGCACAACAATTTACTAATTTTACTAAAGGAAATAATTCAATTCAGATTGAAAAAATAAAATTTTATTATTATAATTTATTATAATTTTGTAATTTTAACTGAATATTTATCACAAGGATACTAAGTAAATTTACAATTAACGTGAGATCAGTTTGAAAAACTCAATATATTTTTTTATTCACTATACTATCTGTTTCTGACAAACTATTATGATATTCCCGTCTTCTTCTAAATCAGAAACTCACTATCTGAAAATACTCAAATACTCAAATCACTTGTTCGAGAATTATATTCTCAAACCAATGAATGATCATTCGATTTTAGAATCGATGATCTTTCAAAAATGATTAATAAATTTACGACTACCTGATCTCAAAAAAAAAAAAAAATGGGAGTCAGTTGTCAGTGCATTTAAAAATGAAAAGTCAAATTAATTTCTCTTGATGAATTAACATAGTTCTTTTATTCAATTTACGTTTCAAGTGTTATTTACTGTATTTGGGCGCAGGACAAGTTTTGTGTTTAACATTTTGTGTAGTGTAGTCATATTTTATTATAACTTTTTATCCTGAAAGTGTCTCAATTTATATCGACAGAAGTCAATAAGGCACCAACTACTGTAGCTTTACGACCTAAAGTAGTTGCTAAATAAAAGATTATTCATAGTGGCGTATGTCTTTTAGCCTTATACTAAAATACCGTTTTGTGCTACCAAAAATCAGCAACTGCTACAGTCTAAGTGCTGTACAGTTAACAAGTACGTGCAGCGCTCCTCACGCTTAGATATAAATAGGCGTGTGGGTAAAGTGGTTGAAGAACACGGTCATTTTCCAACCATCACTATTTGAAAATAAGGTGATTAAGTATTTTATGTTTTAGACTCAAAGTGCAAAGGACGTGGCTAGCGCCATCTATCAAATATTTCCATCATCATTTTTTTTGTAATTCTACAATAAAACATGTAAATCGAAATCTATAATTTTTTTAAATCTTCAAATATTGTTATTAAAAAATAATAAACAGTTAAGTATAATCACTTTCCAAGTAAGATTTATATTGAAAAATCGTAAAATTACACATAGTCTCAGTAAATTTTCTCAATTGTCTAAGAAAATCACTCAAATTGTATTATATTTTGAATTTCCTTAGGGAGGATTATTTTGAATCAAGAGTACCACAGCACAGATAATTATAACTCAAATACAGGCTGTCCCACGACGAGTTAAAACTATCTGTATATGGCAAAATACTTATAGTAGAATCATGAAAAGTTCTTCATTTGGGTCTTCGGATACGATCTTTTTAACTAAAATATTTTCAAAGATGGCCGACTTCCGGTAGAATAAGTGTCATTTATTACAAAGCCTACTAAAAGTATACATAAAAAATTAAAACTTGTTAACCGACTTCCAGTTCTACCGGGAGTCGACTGTAACTTTGTTATTTTAAATGGAACACCCTATATATTAATAGATTTTTGAAATATACATAACATTTTAGTAAAATGTTGTCTAACACTTAGTTCGAAAAATGCATACTTTTTGAGTTATTAATTTTATTGTAAAAAATTTGACCGTTGCAGACCCTTATAAATTATTCTTTTACGAGGATACCCTCAAAGATATGAAAATGGTTTCTATTCGTTTACTTTTAGCAGGGTCAGACATATTCGAAATTATATTGAAAAATTTTTCATTTTATACAGGATGTGTATAAAAAGTGTCCAAAGTTTAACTTCATAAATATCAAATTTCTTTATTGTTTTAAATAGAATCACCGGTTTTTTTTTCATAATCTTGATGCATTCAGGGGTAAAAAATAAGGCAAATTCATGTATAATTTCATACACCTAAGGCTTATATCCAGATATTAAATGTTTTCTGTAAATTTTTAGAGATGTAGGTGTGGTCTAAATTTTATTTCGACCCGTTGATACAAGCACTAAGAAATAAAAAAGAATTTTTCTTTATCTTATCAAGATCTGTGAAAAAAATCAAATCAAATTGTATTTACTAATCCTATCCCAACTTTTAGTCGTTTCCGAGATATTTGAGGTTTTAAATTATTATTGCATTTTTTAATAAGTTTTAATTTTTTATGTATACTTTTAGAAGGCTTTGTAATAAATGACACTTATTGTACAGGAAGTCGGCCATCTTTTAAAATATTTTAGTTAAAAAGATCGTGTCCGAAAGCCAAACGTGGAAATTTTCACATGATTTTACTATAAGTATTTAGCCATATACAGATAGTTTTAACTCGTAGTGGGACACCCTGTATATCTGCGGTTTTGGTAATTGAGCATGGTTGTTATATTTGCATAGAAAATTACATCATATATTACAGAGCATATATCAAATGTCCCTGATCTAACTCTGTTTAACAGATACTATATCGACAGATGCTCATCCAACCTTTACAACATTATTTTACCTAGGGCAACATTTACAAGATCTACTCGACAAGCAGGCATGGCACATAAACAGCCTGCAGGCGTCCAGACCGTCAATTTATCATTTGGTGACATGCAAGCCTATGGAATCAGATACCAAGTGTGTCTTTTCCGAAAGTTACATCCTACAGAAGTTCATGAACAATATTCACAGGCATCTCCAACTGCAGGCAACGCTCAGACTACTCGAGTGTATGTTATGCTTGCTTTTTACATAAAAATAACATGTTGTTGTAGATCATATAAAAGCTAAAAAATATACTCAGTAACATAAAAGAGTTACACTCAAGAGAAATGATTACTTACCGTTAATTTTTCGACATCATGAACATGTTTCGACAAATTTATGAAAATGAATGTTTCACGTTTGAACATATTTTTTCTACTACTACTTTATGTGAACCGAAAATACATATAACGTTAGTTATTGCAAGTTTTTCTACACGCACTAAGCTCTTTAGTTCAAGTTCAAACTTACCCCTTTCTCATCTTTTGATCCTGGTAAATTGCGGCCTATCGAAAATTTGATTTATACTGTTACGAACAAATCCAAGATATAGGTTGTGAAGCCGGTCCTGTCCGGTTATAATAGAATTTTAAAATTAGGCGAAGTCGTCGTACATTTGATATACTTTTTATAAACCGAGGAGTTCGTTTGAGGTTTTTATCATAGTAGGCGGTTTGCATTGTTTTTTTTTTTAACTAATCACTAGGGAGGTATTGTTATTTATTTGTTTTTGTTTAATCACTTTTAAGAATTCTAGAAAAGTGCGTTTCTGCTATATATATCGAGCAAGTTTAGAGGAGTTAGTTTAGTTTATAATAAATAGTCATAGTCATCGGAACGAAATAGAAAAGTAATCGAAGAATATAAATAAATTATTAAGGTTACGTGTTAGAGAATAATTAATCATTATATAAGTTAGTTAAGTGCAGTGAAAAATTTTTAAATAAATTTAGTGGGTAAAAAACAGTGTATATAAATTCACCCTACGGATAGAAATAGAGTATAAATAAATAAGAAAAATATCACAATAATATTGCCCTTGTTAACGGTGACTGTCATGCGTATAAATTTTATGGAAGATGAAGACATAGAAAACTTAAAAATCACCCAAAGCTCAGTACCTAGCATCAACTTAAACTCTTCAGGGATCTAACTCTGCGAGATAGTTTAGCAGACAGTGTCAAGCTAGACCCTCCAGGCAATTAGCTGAGTTAGACAATTCTGCTACTACGTTTGTAGTTGTTCACCAATGGTTTGAAGAGGAAGGTAGACCTGTTACTATGCGTAGATCATTGAGTACAAAGAACAGTTCCTATCGAAAACAAAATGGCATATTTTGTTTTTTAGAGGCGCGTATCATCTTTAGAAGGGCAAGACGCCGCGAAATGATATTGAGCTAACTAATGTAATCGTGTGCACTGGACTTTGAGAGTAATTAATTCTATAGCTTTTGTTTATTACGGTTACAGTATGACATTAGGGCGTTATGTAAATAATATCTTTCAAACCATTTTACCTCCATATCTAAATGGGCATCAACAAGTCCTTTTTGCACGCAGAGCATGTCCACGTATCGCAAATCAAACCAATCTTCAAGGAACTGGCTTTAGTATTGTGCCAGATTTAATTTTGTTCAAAATAGTGTGGGGTACGATCTGGCGAAGACTGTATTACTCTGGCAAAGTTGATCCAACTTAATGCTGGATTGGAACAAGATACGACAGGCCACCTAATTTTTCTATGCCTAGATAAGTAAATGATGGTTTTCAATTGAGAGATCGACAAACATTTTATTCTTTCTGTGTATATGTTGATAACAACTTTAGCAAATGTTATCATTTCATACTTAATGCAAGACTATCACCAAAAAAAATAAAAGTCCATAAATTATTTCTCATATTTGATAGTTCCATTTTGGGTTCCAGGCTATACTAATATTATATTTATCGCAATAATTCGATAGTTGTTGGGAAAGTCCTTGTACATATGGTAAGGAAAAATATTTTGAGCTTTGATGTTTAGTTTCTGTTTATTTCTTTCTTTTAATTGATTAAAGTATCTTTCCTATCTACATAATGGAAAGAGAATGGAATATTTATATTACGACAGTGTTATCAAGATCTTCCATTACAAATTGAGCTATAACACTTCATATGGAAGCTCCCATAGCACAATCATCAATTTGTTATTGTATTTCATTTTCATATAGTTTGTTGATAGTTCTATAGCTTCGATAAATTCTTTTTGTATTCTGTGTATTCTTCAATTTTGTACCCTTTTTTCATTAATATCACTTTTACAATTGTAATAGGAATATTTTTATACAAAGAAACTAAGGTAGTGTGTTAAGGCCTGTTTAATATGTGTGTAACCTATCCTTCAATATTTTCATCATTTTATTATTATAATCTTGTGGTTTCATAATAACAGTTTTATTGGTATTATCTATTTTCTATCAAAAGAGACCTATAAGCAAAATAAATCATTACGAAAAATATGTAAAAAGGTGTAAGAAACAAAAAGATAATTAGTTGTTTTTTTATTCAGATTCAAATGTTAGCGGTTGTTTAGTATAACAATATTTTTCATAAAAAATTCCTTTGCACCTTGTATTTACGCAATTTTGCGAATAAATGTTTATTATACAAAGTTCAAAGTGTAGCAAACATTTTCATATCAGTTGATAACATTTGTAGGAAATTGTATTAATACATAATGTGTTTGGCAACCCAGTATCTGAATGCAGTCATGTATACGTCTAGACATCTACAAAAGTTCATCGATTTCTGTTTGCGGCACCTCGTTCCAATTAAGTTTAACTTCTTGGATTAACTGCGCCAGAGTCTGTGAAGGGTGATACACATCGGACAGTCTCCTACCATTATATCTTATACAAGTTTGGTAACTGGATTGACTTCGCAAAAAACATTGTTCACAGTTGGTGCTGCAAAATATGGACGTTGTCGATGTAACGTAAAAGCCAAATATTTCACTTTACTGTAAATATTTATGAGAAATCTCTAAGTACGTCAAATTTAAATTAAAATATTATATTCGTCAACGTGAAAATGTGTGAAAATCCCCTTCGAATGATAAATAAAAATCTAAGAGTATCAATGAGGTAGGTGTTCACGTTTTGTTAGCATTCAAATCTTAATCTTCTCGCTTTATTTAACATATCAGGTATGATTTCAAGCGTTTTTCCTTCTTTCAAGTCATCCTCTCCACATAATACCATAGAAAGAAATATAATAATGTAAGATCAGGTGATCGCACTGGCCATTCTATCAGAATTTGCTTCCCTATACACTGATTAGGAAATACTGCCGGTATTTGCTTTGTTGGTGTGGTGATGGTCCATATTGCATTAACTGGAAATTGAGGGTATCCTTGATAAGGATACAAATATTCCAAGGTTAAAATGACGTCATTTTGAAGTAGTTCCAAATAATGATCACCATTTGAAATAACAATCATATGATTTACAAACATCCCTACATTTTGAAGGTAATACATGTGCCACTTTTTTCACCTCATCTCATCCAATGAGGAAAAATTAAAATTATAACATTAGCAATCACAAAACAATTTGCTGATATGTTTTAAACAAACTTATGTTGCTATGGAAAATTATTTTTAATGAATACTACTTGTAAATATTATAGTTTTTCATAAAGAAGGAAGGGATCTTTATTAAGTCTTTATTTCCCATTTATCAAATAGGTGGTTGATTCGAAATAGGTTAAAGTAGCAAACAATGTCAATTTCTAATTTAAATTTGAAGGGGTGTTTCCAAAGTTTTTATAAATATGTACAATAACCAAATTAATGAATTATGGACCACCATGAATAATAGCCTCCACTATTATTGCATCTACCTTGTACTATGCCTTTCACCTTCATACCCAATATTACTTCACTTTCTTACGACGTCTTACGATATTACGCAATTACGAGGAAATATTTTATTACTCAACATATTCTCTTCTTAATTGGATACATTTATTACAGCGAATCTGCAAAGTCTCTAGACCTTTCCAAAAAAACGTTTCTTCTTGCTCTGCAAACCAGACCTCCACAGATTTTATTACTTCTTCGTTGGAAGAAAAGTTACGACCTTTTATATTTTTATTCAGTTAAGGAAAGAAATGATAGTCGGACGGAGCCAAATCTGGTGAATAAGGGGGTAGTTCTAGTAATTCAAACCCTAAATCACGAATTTCTTGCCGCTCTGCACCTATACCTAGAAGATATTTTGCACAAGACTCTATAGCTCATTGTTTTGTTTCCAAAATTTACAGAATTCTTTTAAAAAACACTATTTTTCTGCTGGGGTTTTATATTGACCATCATATTAAGGAAAATCTCTCGATTGGTTGCAACCTCATCCCTGCCAAAATCTCTAACATGGTGGTTCGTAATTTTTTACGTTCAACATAACTAGACTAACTTGTAATAACTGTATTATTCAGCTTTCGTTAACAGATTTTATAAAAAAAGCCAAAACAGAAATGGCCTAAGAGAAAACGTTGATATTGTTGGTGGTTAGATTACTGATTCCAGTCAAATTATTAATTCAAATATTTTATTGTACTTATTCAGTTTCATTCACATTTCGATAATAACTAAAAGGTTGTTTTCAAGATGTATTGGAGCTCTTAATTTAAAATAAGACGTTCTGAAGTCTGATGTATTTTTAGAGTGATCCGTAAACCTCTTTTCTTTGTTGATAACGTTTTTATATACTATACAAAAGCTGTTTATATTGAGGAAGTGTAATTGACCGCTCGTTTTTGAACTGTTCGTGAGTTTAGATAGAAAATTATACGGTGAATAAAATTCTAAATTATAACAATTTTTTATTACGAATTTTTTAGAAATCAAAACAAAGCATACACCGACGATTGTGAACTGTCATATGGAGAGTTGTGTACCTTAAAATATTTTGAAAAAGACTGAAGTTAAGTCGAAACGTCATTTTATTTCTATCTTTTAAAAATTATTAGAAAAAACTAGTTTTGAAACAGAAGAGATCTTTGCCAGCTATATTTTGAGCGGTTTCTAATTTGGAACATGGCAAGGAAACACCAAAGTGGACCAACTTTAATATATTTTTCGAGCTTTCGAATACTTATCTATTCATCGTCTGGGAAATAATTTATCAACATTTTCGGTGATTGAAATATTTCAATTGATCAATATTTCTATTAACGGCAATTTGAATATTGAATTTTGAATTCTATGAGTCTGCAAATTTATACAAGCATTAATACTATCCAAAATCACCGAAAATCTTAATTAATTATTTCCTAGACGATGAATATATAAGTATTCGAAAGCTCGGAAAATATATCATAGTTAGTCCATTTTTGTGTTTTATAGTCACGTTCCTAATAAGAAACTAACTTTAATGTATTTTCCGAGCTTTCCAATACTTATGTATTCATCGTCTGGGACTGAAATTATTGTCAAATACAATATAAGAAATATGTATACATGTATAACAATAATACAACTTTACTTACAATAATTAATTGAGATTTGTAGTGATTTGTTTTAAGTTGTATAAAATCAAGGTTTGAGATTTATGAAGTTAACAAAATTTTGATATAAATTTGGAACCAGCTATAGATGTAGAAATATTATTTTATTATCAATCTTGATGATGATATTTTGGATGATAATAATTATCAAGTTTTGATATTGAAAATAGTGAGCTCGATGATATTGATTTATGGACATCGAATGAAGTCGTTTGATTTCATTATATTCGAAAACCCTTCTGCGGTATCAACTACAGAACAAATGAAAAAGCACTGGAAAAGAAGGAAAATAGGAGCAAAACCAATTATTGAGACAACCTACAGGGGCTGAAACAGGCAAAGACTCTTCTGGGAAACTATAACTAGAGTAGACCTGCTGAATGTATACGTATACTCAAAAATAACCGGAATTATTTTTTAAATGCTATATATTTACAAATATTTACAAAACAACCTTATCCCCTTCAAAACACTCTCCAAGTAATACATTTGTCCCAGCTTCCACTGTTTTGCTTGAACTCATCTTTAGAGATGGCTGCAAGCTCCTGTCTCGTTCTTTTCTTGATGTCTTCAATGTTTTCAAATCGCCGTCCTTTCATGTCTCTTTTCATGCGTAGAAACAAGAAAAAGTCGCACGGAGCCAGGTTAGGCGAGTAAGGTGCGAAGGGCAGCGGAACCATGTTATTTTTAACCAAAAATTGGCTAACAGTGATGGCTGAGTGTGTAGGTGCGTTGTCATGGTGGAAGAACCAGTCACCTGTTTGCTGAACCGAGCTCCAAAATATTCCACTGATTTCAGACAGTTGATCAATTGTCTGTCGACGGTCTGTGCGCACAAGCTCTCGAATTCTTTTCATCGATTCGGGCAGTTGATGGACGTCCAGAATGAAGTTTGTCATCAATCGACATGTTGCCATTTTTAAATCGAGAAAACCACTCATACACTAGAGTTTTTTCCATAGCATCATCTTTGTAAGCAGTTTTCAACATTAAAACAGTTTCAGCAGCGTTTTTACCAAGTAGGAAACAAAATTTCACAGCGGCACGTTGTTCACTTGAATTTGCCATCATAAAAAACATAAAAAAAAACGAAGCAGCAGTGAAACAGCACTAGCTAAAACGGTCACTAGTGACGAACAGAACGTGGCAGGTCAACGGCCCGCGCGGCACTGAACTGGCAACGAGTTGCGCTAGGCAGGCCCTAGCGGCAGAAATCAGTACTACAAAAGCTCCACCCATGGCAATGTTACTTTTGGGTACTTTTGGATTCTGCTGTATAGAGGAGGAAACCTCTATCAACATTCTCTGGAAGTGTGAAGTACTAAGGAACTCCAGAGCACTACACCTGCGAGTGCTTGAAACAGAGGACGAAGATCTCTTGCAATTAAAGTCATCCAACATTTTAGACTTTTTAAAAGGATTGAGATTAATGGAGTCAAATCAAATGCCCCACAATGAGCAGAATCTAATTGAGCCATAATAACCCCTTATAACCCATTTTCGGTGAAATTATGAAGAGCTCATCGATAACGAGGTTGTACTTAAGCTGGTACCACACGATGCATTCAATGCTTACAAGAATGGACGCTAGTATAATTAGACGCATCGTGTGGACGAAATGCGCATGATTTGCTTCCAACGTCGGCATTGAAACGATGCCATGAAAAGTCGTTTTTTTGGAACACTTGTGGTAGAACTACACACACCTCTTGTCCTCTTGCGCGTGAATGCTACGTGATATGTATGGAAAACCAAAGTTGCCAGTATAGTCAAGATTATTTTAAAAGAATTTATATTCATTCAAGATGGAAGGTGCAAACGTTGGACGTATCATGTAGTTGCAGCACTGCGTCCAGCCTTCCTTCCACTATTTAGCCGTACGTTGGAACGCGAATGTTGGCGCAAACGTTGGACACATCGTGTAGTACCGGCTTTATTCTTGTCAAATAATATATAAGTCAAATTAGTAATAGATAGTAAAATATCCTTTTTTTCTGATTCAAATATTGTTAAAATTATAAGTTAAAATTAAAAAGAGACAATTTGAAAAGCATGGATAAACTTCCGAAAAACGCCAAGAGGAATTGGAAGGTAAAAATGATAGGGAATAGTCACAATCGAATAAGGACTAAGAAAATATACATGGGAACGTATGCATGCGCGGAAAACGTGAATTAAAATTCCATCAAAAAAGACCTAACTAAATCTAACCTGACCGAATCGAGAGCATCGACGAATTTTCCGGTTCCGAAAGAGCAATAAAAACAATTGAAATAAATGGAAAGCAATTAATTTAGAAAATAAAATTTATTTCTCATTTAATATATTAAACGTGTACGTAAATCATCACTATAAGTCAAAATGTGTCAAAAAGCATCTACGAAATACTATTTTATAATACAATATGAAATAGTCCACGAATATATTCAAGAGTTCAAATATATTTCTATAAATATTGCGTAATTTCATAGCATTCAACGAGCATGAAATAAGAACGTGAAAATCCTGTTCCAGAAACCAAAATAAATAATTAACACTTTTATAGTGTTTACTCGTTGTAAATATTTTAATAATGAGACCATCTATACGATTTTCCCGATAAACGGTAAAGTTCCCGTTTATACTAGTTTACATATCTTTTTTGCTCTCGTTATTATTTCTGAACAATATCAGAATGCGTAAACAGTGAATAAATGATGTGGAATCTACGTAATTTCACCAATCAAATACCAACAAACATATGGAACAGCGCAATATTGTACGAGAAAAAAAATAATTTGTAAACACGGCAAAAAAAATTCCAGTACCTAGATTACCAAAATAAATATGAAATCAGAAGTTTACATAATCAGTGAATAAAGAGATGCTTCGGTAGTCTCCTTTACTTTACAAAAGAAAAGATAACTGGCGAGATAATTTGAAATGTTTGCAATTCTTCAATATCAATTGCTCACAAGGGAAAGCTTCTTAATGAGAACCATATAAAAAGTGATCACCTCAAGCTAATTTTAAACGCTCAAGTGGCAAATTGGTCTACAAAATTTAGTGATAAAGGAGCATTGGCTTTCTATACAGTCTGCTATCATCAATCTTGTATGTCCATGGGCTGCAAAACGAAGGTAAATTTTTAACTATTGTGTATCGTAAAAACACTTCAAAGAAAAGAGAATCTCGTTGATTTGTTCCTGAATGGGATAGGTACATTGTCATAATTCCAGAATTGTTCCGAATATAAGAAAGTTTTTCCTCAACAGGACTGGGGGATTATTTAGAATATGTTAATCGTGTTAAATTCACTCAATTTGTGTATGTCAGTCCACCACCGCGAGAGGGATTATATTTGAAAATAAGGCCTAGGAATGGATTTCACTTGACTAATTTTTAGGGAACGAAGCTGTACTCCTTTTTCAATACAATTTACAATAACTTAATTTCCATCATGATTAATAATTTTGCTTCTAATGTTAACTGTGTTTATTATTATTTATGTGTGTATTAATTTAATTTATTCAAATAATCATTCAATAAGAATTTATTTTTGGTTTTCTCATAGTTTTAAAAATAATCTTATAATAACGGTGTATTGCTCTCATTATAATTATAAGAAAATAAACATTCAACTGTTGGTTTTCTCATTTTCTTATATTCATCATGTGATGTTGTAACTTTCAATAATATTCCTCATTATAAAGATAATTAATTTCGTCCTTTAAACTTAGTCCTAAACATTTAAACTAAATACTATGGTAACTTACTAAAATGAATTTAAAAGTGCCAAATATTTGTTTTTAAGAAATGAAAAATACTCTGAATGGAATTTAATAGTTTTTTAATTGTACCTTATCATCTATTTAAAGCGTTTCATCCTATAAATTGAAAGATTAAAAAATAACGGATATGGATCTTTCTTCTTCTTCAGTCATCTGGAACATAACTATATATAACTGGTGGAAAAGGTTCCCACTAATTTGAGCTATTATGAATTACTACTGCACGTACTTTCCAAAAGATACGGATCATTATTGTTCCTCAAATATCTAACACATCACTATTTATAACTAGTTTGAAAACGTTTCTCATAATCTGAGCTATTATGATTTCTGGCATATCACTATTTATAATTGGGTGAAAAAGGTTCCTACTATTCTGAGGTATTATGATTTATTACTGCACGTACTTTCCAAGAGATACGGATCATTTTTGTCCCTCGGAGATCTAACAAATCACTATTTAAAACTCGTTTGAAAACGTTTCTAATAATCTGAGCTATTATGATTTTTAAATGCACATACTTTCCAAATTATACAGAACTTTCTTCTTTCTCGGATTTCTGGCACATCACTATTTATAATTGGTGACAAAGGTTCCTACTATTCTGAGGTATTATGATTTATTACTGCACGTACTTTCCAAGAGATACGGATCATTTTTGTCCCTCGGAGATCTAACAAATCACTATTTATAACTAGTTTGAAAACGTTTCTCATAATCTGAGCTATTATGATTTCTGGCATATCACTATTTATAATTGGGTGACAAAGGTTCCTACTATTCTGAGGTATTATGATTTATTACTGCACGTACTTTCCAAGAGATACGGATCATTTTTGTCCCTCGGAGATCTAACAAATCACTATTTAAAACTCGTTTGAAAACGTTTCTAATAATCTGAGCTATTATGATTTCTGGCATATCACTATTTATAATTGGGTGACAAAGGTTCCTACTATTCTAAGGTATTATGATTTATTACTGCACGTACTTTCCAAGAGATACGGATCATTTTTGTCCCTCGGAGATCTAACAAATCACTATTTAAAACTCGTTTGAAAACGTTTCTAATAATCTGAGCTATTATGATTTTTAAATGCACATACTTTCCAAATTATACAGGACTTTCTTCTTTCTCGGATTTCTGGCACATCACTATTTATAATTGGTGACAAAGGTTCCTACTATTCTGAGGTATTATGATTTATTACTGCACGTACTTTCCAAGAGATACGGATCATTTTTGTCCCTCGGAGATCTAACAAATCACTATTTAAAACTCGTTTGAAAACGTTTCTAATAATCTGAGCTATTATGATTTTTAAATGCACATACTTTCCAAATTATACAGGACTTTCTTCTTTCTCGGATTTCTGGCACATCACTATTTATAATTGGTGACAAAGGTTCCTACTATTCTGAGGTATTATGATTTATTACTGCACGTACTTTCCAAATGAATTCTAATTAATCATTTCTTGTTACCTCATTTTTTCGAAGGAGTCTTCATCATCTGAATAACTTGAATTATATCATTTACATGAAAATGTGAGTGATATTTGTGATTATAATATTTATGCAATTCAGTTGTTGCCTTACATTTTATCGGATGAATAATTAGGCTCAAATTTACTTATTTCTGTTCCAATATGCTCAACAATAATAAATTCTTGGTGACAGTACAATTTAATCCTATGAAATAAACACATATTATATTTAGGTGCATTAAAACGACAAACGATGGCGCTAACAGGCACAACTGTTTTATTCCACCGCAGTCTCTATAAATATTCTATACATTAGCGACTTGTCAACTTTCATGCTGTCCTTTTTGATCAAATGTACGCGTTTGTATTAAATGAAACACCTATTTGGTATTTGGTTGGCATTGACCCTTTTATGCGGAATCCAATCTGTCGGTACGTTTCAATAACGAGCAATTCTCGCGTCTGACATTCTTGTTGAATTTAAGTAGAACGAATATGGGAGTGTGGTTATTAATATTTACTGCAACTGTTGATTGCGCCCATGGTCAACGCCAAACCACAATAAAGTCGATGCAATATTGACAATGTTAATCAAAACGAGAAATTCATTGGTGTATACCAGAGTGCTTGTACATACCTACCACAAATCAATAGTTTTTAATTAATTCCTAGTTTATTCATAATACGACGGTTAAATAACCAAGTTCCATAAACATCCGCAATATGAGTTTAAAAATAAATCGTTCCTATTTAAAATGACTTCTTCCTAAAGATCACTATATTTATACATTATTAATTCCATCGAAATGAAGTTTCAAAAGTGTTCAAACACATATCAAATACTCTAATCTAGAGTAATAATTGAAAATATCTCGTGTTTTTCGATGAGTAAAAAAATTAAAACATATGAAAAATGGTTTGAAAAAATATAAGAGATAATGATTGTTACCATATCAAGGTTGAAAGAACCATTGGCAACAATTAGTTAACGCAAATAAGAGCTTTGTAATTGATTTAATTCAAAAAACATACTAGTGCTTAACCACGGTCTAAAACAGGAAATTCGTTCAATTACGAAAAGGCATAAATACTGATGGCAACTATACGAGGTATATCGATGCTTCGACGACTGTCCAGAAGGAAAAATCACAGCTTGTAAAAATTGTAAAATCAAAGGACCGTCTAGGATGCGACGTAGAATCTTATCATTCATGTTGATGAATCAACAGAGGGATGACACAAATACAAAATATTTTTTTACAAGAATACAAGAAGAGGTGGGGTCGAGGGTGACTCTTTTATTGAAAAGAAATTAATTTAATAGAGAGAGGAAGGGTTAAACTCAATTGCACAACTCGCAAAGGTTTGAAAGTCATATACGTATTTGAACCCGTTATTAGTAGATATTCCCGCACAATACCCTACAAGCACGATCTCCGAATCCTAATATATAACAAATCAACGTTGCCACACGAAGCTGACAGTAAAACATGCTCCAAGTCTCCAAACTACGAAGTTTCATTTCAATTTAAATTCAGCACGTGAAACGAATGAAGCGATACAGTTTCTGGAAGAAGAAAAGCTTATTTACAAAACATAATATCTAGTCATTAACTTAGATTATTTGTATTTTATCTCATGATTACTTAGCCTAATTTAACTATTTCTTTGTAAAAAAATCAAACTATGTATTTCTGCTAACGGTCTCAGTTGTCACAAGCACGTTAAAAACAATCACTAGATTTTCTAAATAAGAAATAGATTATTTTCTGTACTATTAGCGATAATACGATAGCGGAAAATAATTTAGCTCACGTGTTACCTAATTAATGATATTTGATCGACTGCTGATTTTTAATAAAATTTTTATGTAGTTGAGAGAGAGAGAGAGAGAGAGAGAGAGAGAGAGAGAGAGAGAGAAAGAGAGAGCCTTAACGTCCAGTAGATAAGGCGCGAGAATTCAAATTTAACACTATTATATGAATTGGTGAAATTGGTAAATGTACTAAATTACATTGAAGTAAAACTATTGTGGGAACCCCAATAACGTGTAAGGAAACAATTAGAGGATATGCATTGAGCATGTCATCAAAGAAGAATCGTCAAAGATTGACAATATTTGTGTTAAACAAGTTGAACGTTCTTCTTCTTCTTCTTATTCCTTTTTCAATAGGACCAGGTCCTGTTCAATCCTGTACGTTTGGCCCACTTCTTGGATCTTCCTGAGAAGCTGAACTCCAGCTCTCGTACCACCTCTTTGGTGGTCTGCCTACAGGTTTGCGTGTGTTCGGACTCTGAGTTTTAGCCCCCTTTGCCCATCTGTCTTCTGGCATTCTTTCTACGTGATACCTCCAGAATATTTTTCGTGCCCTGACCCATCCCACCACATCCTATACGCCCAATTCTTCTCTTATGTCATCACTCCTTATTCGGTCCCTGAGATTGACTCCCTTGATGGTTTGCCGTATTTTCATCTCTGTGGTTCTCATTATTATTTTTGTTGTTTATTTCTCGGCTCTGGTTTCTGAGGCATATGTGAGAATAGGTCTCACACACGTTTTATAGATTCCGGTCTTGCTCTGTGAGCTCATCGCTTTGTTTCTCCACACTATATCTCTCAGACAGCCGCTGACTTTTGATGATTTCATCGCTTGTGTTCGTGCTTCCTCTGTCAGGTTTCTTTCAATAGATATATTCACTCCCAGTTGTACCTATTATTATTAATGTCAATAATTGTTTTCATCCAACCCTTCTAGGACCATCTCATACCAACTGCTTTTTTTGCAATATAATTATTCGAAAATCCTTGTTTCTTCTATATTTTATGATGACAAAGTAATTTCGGTTTTGTAATATAAAATCAAATACTTTTCTTTAACAGTGAATCGTTTTTAATCAATTATATATTTTCCATTTTGCTCAATAACCTTTTGCCATCTTTCTTTCAGCTTCATGATTTCGCGCTTATAAAATTTCTGATCCTTATCAGTAAAAAACTGAGCTAGGTGTGATTGAAGGTTATCGTCATTTGTGAAAAGTTTTACCATTCAAAGAATTCTGCAAACTTCGAAATAGATGGTAATCAGATGGTGCCCTATCAGGGCTGTCTGGGGGATGTGGGATTATTTCTCAGCCAATCTCCAATAGTTTTCCACGAGTTGCCTTTCATTGTCATGGTGGAACACTAAACCTTTCCGATTTTTCTTTGATTGCTTCATCCAGTTTCATTAATTGTTGACAGTAAATTTCAGAATTGATCGCTTGGTTCCTTGAAAACAGCTCAAAATCACACATAGCATGACTTTTTTTGTTGTTTTTCAGCTTTCGATGTGGTTTGTGCCGGTTCATAGTGTTTGCTCCATGATCGTTTTCGAGCTATGTTACAAGCAAGGGTAGGTTTTATTTCGTTTAAAGTGCCTATCGCAAATGTTGATTCGTTCAATTCGTGAGATACCCAAATATCAAGCTTCTTAACAAGCCCAAGACATTTCAAGTATTTTTAAATTGTTGTTTACTGTACATGTAGCCTCTTTGCAACATCTCGAACAGTTATATGATGATCCTCTTCAATTATGACTTTGATTTAGTCCCTCTCAACTTCAGTAGGTAGACCAGATCTTTGCTCAACTTTGGGGGGAAAATCTCCAGAACAGAATTTTTTTATATCAATTTTGACACGTGCGCTATTACAATTTTTATTTCACGAAATACAAATTAAGTTGCGACCACCAGATGTAAAGACACTATCCCTTTAGCCCATCATACTGTGATGGTTCACACTTTCGACAGTCTCTCCTACACATTATAAATAAGGTATAAAACCGTATAATCTGTATCTATATCGATTAAGTTCTTAGTGGAATTGATTCCTTTTTCTATAGTTTAACACATTTACAGCGAACACATATTCGAATAAAATATACAAAGCACATTTCCACATACTGTGCTTACCAATAAAATAAGCCGCTAAGCACTAAAACTGAGAGTTGAATAATACCATAAACTTGTATATAAACTATAAAGTTGCGTGAATATAATTTACTAGAGCTCGTATACGGTACATTTGATAGATTTCAACCGGTGGATTTTATAGCCACTAGTTCAAGTGAAGAGGCGAAGACCATTTTATTGTACTTTAATTTTGCTTTTGTTATATTGACATACCATAAATGAAGTTATAAAATACGAGGGTTGTCTGAATACTCTCCTACCTTAGCCAGAATATATCAGCATCAGTTGGGAAATATATTTGCGCATGTGTGGAAAGATTCTCACTAGAATTACAGCAATTTTCGACGCTTAATTTCTGTCTGACAATCGTATAAGTGAGTCCTTGTCAAGATATTTCTAAAATAGAAAAAAATTGAGTGTATAACTGTCATTGCATATTTGTTTTCGAAAAGCCATACGCTTGCGCTAGGAGAACCAGTGATGTCAATGAAAAATTTCACCAAATGGTACTGGACCACAGTAGAAATCAGATTATAGACGTAGAAAAGGTTATAGCTATATCAGAACATATTTACTAAATATTGACTGAATAATGAAGCGCGCGTGAGCTATCCGCGCGTTGGCTCCGTTGGCTGTGTTTGTTTAATTTGAACCAAAAGCGCATTAGAATGAACATTTGCCTTATTCACGCTATTTAAAAATACTGAGCTAGAATTTTTGCGTCGATTCAAATCTGTAGATGGAACTTGGATCCACTACTAATCTCGTGAAAAGAAACACAGTCAAAAAAATGGATTCCAAAGCGCGAACTTGCTCCGAAAAAGGCAGACTGTTTTATCGGCTGTAAAAGTCAACCGTTTATTGGGATAGACATTGGACTTCAAAGAGAAAAAAGAATATTAAGAGGTAATTATGCATAATTGCTGGATAAGGTGGAAGGAGAATTTGCAAGAAAGCAGCCGCATTAGAAGAATTGCACTTCAAATTGCTGACCATCCACCGTATTCACCAGATCTAGGCACAAGCGACTTATTCCTGTTTCCTAACTTTAAAATTTCACTCGCAATAGACAGATTTTCGTATATGTAAACATCTATCTAGACCTAAAGGGAGACTATATTGAAAAATTGTTTCTCTGATAGGCCGGAAACTTTTCAAATAGCTCTCGTAAAATGACTTGTTAGAAGCACTTATAAAACGAGGTGACAATTTTTTATCAATTTTTCAAGAATTATTAAAAAAACTAATGTTAAAACAGAAGAGATCTAAAATCGAGAACATTTAGAAGCATTTATATATCAAAAGGCATAAGAAATTAAAGAAATATATCCTACTCCAAGGAGTAGACATATTGAGGCCTTGGAATCAACGAAAAAAAGATTCGTTGCGTGAAGTAGGCAGATTGAGCGGTTTCTTACTGGGAATGTGGCAATGAAACACCAAAGTGGACTAACTTTAATATATTTTCCGAGCTTTCGAATACTTATGTATTCTGCAATTTAACAGTTTTTGAGAGACAGTTCTTTAGTTCACAACGTACTTCAATAGTTTCAGTCTAAAGTCTTCATAGTTACATTACTCTATGAGTGTTCATAACAAATTTGAGGCAAAAACATTCCAACCTTATGTGAAAAGCTTGTATCACGGAACGTCAGAAATCCACAGATTATATCGTGAAATATTCTGCAGCTGCAATGCCTCTCGCTATTATAATTAAATCAGTATAGCCGTAGATTTCGTCCTATGAGAGGTGTTTTCATAGGTGAAACTAAAAATTTATGCAAAAAAGGATATATGACCTTGATGGTTTATCACTTCAAGTGTTTCCTAGATGTCCAAGAAGACATTTTAGATAAGACCGGTACAAATAGGTATTCTACCTCCAGAAGGAATGACAATATAGAGAAAATCGTTATTCTGGTCCGATAAGATTGTTTAAGTATTCGTTGGATTGGTAAAACGGAAAAATTTGAAAAAGGAGTTTTGGCAAAGGATAAGTAATAGAATTCCCATAGAGTCAATGCACCGACTCATTGGGTATGGACTGACAAGATGTTTAAAGCAAAGTTTAGAGCCCTAGTACTAGACCATTCATGTTATAAGCGACATTAAGAGAAAAAAGATTTGAATGCGTTGAATCTGAGAATATGGATAGTGCTGGCGTCCTGAAGGAAATTACAAAAGAATACTTCATCCAATATTGCTAGATTCGCATGGAGCGCTATAGAAATAAGAGTGGGATATATTTCGAAGGGAGTAATTAGTGAAAATGATATTACTTCGGCTCATATGTAATAACAGACGCGTCGATAAGGAAGATTTTTTATTGAGCAGTTACAGAGCACTCAGACCTTCTCAAAAATGGTCATTCCGGATGATGTCACATGATGTTGACCTTTATTTAGTAATTGCTTCAATGGATTACGAAAAAAATGCTTAATATAACAAATTTATGGATTCTTGTAAAAATATTGGAAAATATCTGATTCTCCACAAAGTATTCTAGAAACGAAAAAGGCTGAATACATTCGGTGTTGAGAATCACTTCCAAACATAAAAATGAGAAAATTTTTCCAATTTTATGATTTTATTTTATCTTAGCCTCATGTAGTAAATAGCATAAGACTCAATATAAGCTTAAGCTTAAGCATAAATAATCAACTTGCGGCTTCGATCCATTTTATTATAATAGAGCTTGAACAACCACTCAGTCAAATTGTTTTGAGAAATGTCTGAAATTGAGTTTCGCGCTTTTATAAAATTTTTGACTTAAAAAGGACTAACACCAACACAGACCAAAATTAAATTAGTGGAAGAAATTTTTCTAAGTGACCCGCGCCTAAAAACAAAAGATGTTTTAAGGATCCTACATGAGCATTTCAAGTGACAAAAATTAGTGCAATTAGCGTCGAGTAAAATATTGTGAGCGATAATGTAATTGTTAAATTGTGACAAAACTATGGACTTTTCCTACGATCCAATATCCAAAAGAGATTCCAATGAGTGGCATCGCAAAAAGGTCGCGGAAAACACCAAAAAGTGATGGCTAAAATATTTTGGGATCCTTTTGATTGAATTTGAGTAATCAAATATAAAAAAAGGCGCGGTAAATCAGCGGACGTGTACGCTTGTTTCATGCGAATGCTTCAGTCCACGTTGGTTCGCTTTTCAAGGCTACTGGCTTCAAAGAGATTTAACACTCATATAGCCCTGATCTAGTCCCATCCGACTATTTTGTCTTCGCTGAAGGTGAATACCGAGTTGAAGGGTGAAAGATTTAATAGCGACGATGAAATTAAATACAGGCGGCGTACCAACATTTTGGCTCTAAAGATGCATCATATTTTTATAGTAATATAGAAGTTTTAGTCAGATGTTCTGAAAAGTATGTGAAGATAAAGGAAGAATATATTGAAAGATAATTACATACTCGTTTCTTACAAAATTGACAAATAGCACAAAACATATTTCAGAAATAATCAGACTTGTTAAATTTTTCTGAATTCAAGTAAACTTGTGTGAATGAAAGCATTACAACAATTCAATTATAATAAAAAATATGTGAATAAGTGAAAATAGCGGCGCAATTTCTCATATACGAAATAATGTAAACCATGTGATACACTAATACAAAATGTCTTAAGCATCATTAAGCACTTAATACCACAACTTAGCAGCTGTTGACAGAGGCTACAAATTCGTATTTGTGGTGATTAAGTAGCTGAAAAAAGTGAATAGTGTGTTCTACGCCTCTGACCACATTCATTAAAATCCTAAAGATCCCAATTTATAATTAGCTTTTCTACAGGAAAAACTTCCCGTGGAAGGTGTATTTATGTAAGCGATGAAAGCTCCGCATTTGTATATTTGTCTACACTGGCTGTACACACCAGAGAGAAAATTTAAAAGAGAAGCAGAACGGACGTAAAAACACATTTTCGAAATTATTGATACTTAATAATAATGTTCAAGTTCCAAGAATAATATTAAAATATTTTGATATGTCTCAAGAAACATAAACAGGTATATTTTTAGTTGAATGTGTTTAGGTTATAGATTGCCAAATTTCTAATTGATATAATATCGTAAGAAAAAATAATAAGTATTTGATTATACTCGTAAATTCTCGTGAATATATGAATTTCTATTCTTTGAAATTCAAGTATGAATACGAGTGTTGCTATTTATGTATTAATAAAATAGAGAATAAGAAATTAACTTTATCAGAAATATTTCCATTACTATCCGTGTTTTGGCTTTCAATGGCTCTCACTCTTCATTTCCAAATAGCACCTCTTGTATATCTTTATCTTACATGGAGTATAATTTTCAAACAAAGGAATGAATGAACAAAAAATTCCAGTAAGTAATTGAATTTGTTACGTTTGATGAATCAAATGTTTAAGATTGTTTTTCGTCCTTTTTGACAATCTATTCAACTGAATAATAAGTTAAAAGCCTGTTTCTGTATTATGACATACGCAAAATTTTTCCTTTGAGTATAACAACAATTTGTTTGAGAAGGTTGTTACTAATACTAAATAAATTTAGTTTCTTATTTCTTTCACTCTTTTATATATTTTTGTCGCTAAATTGTTTCGATTTGAGGTCTCTTCTCTTTGTCAACTACGATTATTTATTGAAATATTACGACTTTGAACATTATATAGTTCACGTATATATCATAAATATCAAAATAAATATCTGTTTACACTACAAAAAATATGTAATTTTTTCCTTAGTTCTTACATTTCAAATTTATAGAGCGATCAATTGAATTATTCGTGGTTGAATTAAAATGAAATAGAATTATGAATTTTTCTCAAATTGTTTAGGTATTTTTGAATGTTCATAAATGGATATAGCTTTTTATTTAGTTTTATTATTTTATCGTATTGATGACCCTTCAACCTATTTTCGAAATACTTATATGTATGTCCTATGTTAACAACGCCACAATCATTACAAGGTGCTTGGCATATAATATTATTTAATTTGTTTTTGGTGTTTTAGATTTAAGCTTAGTGAAAAATTTAAATAATGTATTATGTCCTTTATGACTTATATTAACGTCATATTTATTGTATCATTCGATAGTTGTAGGGAAACTTTTTGTACATATTATATTGAAACATCTTGCACGTTTGGATGTTATGCCTCGTTTTCTATTGTAAACTACTCGTGAACATGCAAATTACTGTGGACACTATGATTCACTATAAACGGCTGACTTCGGTTTCTACTGATAGAATTGTAGATTTGGCTCTTACCAAGAAGCACTGGTAATGATGCTTAGAATCTTGTTTTGTAACTGTTGTAGTATTTCTAGTTTTGAATTAGTTGCTGCTGTATTCTGTCTAAACTCAAATCAGTTTTAATATAGCTTCGTAAATCAGCAGCTTCATTTTCCAGAATTAGTTGCGAGTCTCTCCCAATTAACCAGTAGTACTGTATTAATTTTAAACCCAACTCTTTTCCTTTGGTAATTATATTGGTTCTTTATGTTAAACTTCGATATATGTAAGTGTTTTTATGTACGAGAGTTTGATTGTTAAACAAGACCGTTAGACAGGTAACTTTTTTTGTTTGAAGGTTACATGCATACTTTTAATTTTAATTTTCAATGTCTTTAACTATTTTGTTAATTTGTTTAAACGCAATTGAAGATGTCTAGATGCTGTGTTTGAATATAGATATGATGCAAGTGAAGCTGCGACATCTGTAAATATTGCGTCGTCAGTAAGCTACTCATTGAGTATAGTTCTGTAACATTTTATATTTTACTAGAAAGAATTTCTCTCTTAAGTATAATTTGAAGATATAAAATTGTAGGCCTTTGTGCTACACCTTATCCAAGACATAACTTCTATCAAAAAATGCTCTCGCTGTTCTTTATTGTTGTCACATATTCCTGAGTCTTTTTTTCTCAGCTATCTCTCAGCTATCTTCAGGGCCTATCTGTTGAACTATATCATCTAGCTCTTTTCAAAGACGAGTGGATAAATGTCAAACGGGTCCGTTCGCGTCCTTGCTCGCTTTGCGGATGCTCTGGAACGTAACGTCGTCTGTGCGGTCAGCGTTTTTCAAATGTCGTCAAACGCACCAGGAAGAAACTTATGTTTTTTGAAAGTGAAAGCAAAATGTAAAAAAATCAATATTTTGAAAATTATAACTTGTACTAGTCCCTCAAAGATCGAACCAAAATTACTGTCTTAATAATATTGTCGCTAGAAAAATAAGTTTCTAAGAGCAGATTGGGGAATAGGATAGGAGAACAG
The DNA here is from genome assembly GCF_026250575.1 of Diorhabda carinulata. NCBI lineage: Eukaryota > Metazoa > Arthropoda > Insecta > Coleoptera > Chrysomelidae > Diorhabda > Diorhabda carinulata. The sequence goes on from NC_079471.1 coordinate 9,061,757, forward strand.
CTTGGTTAACTATTTACCAAAAATTCATGATTTATTATCATAATTATATTGGAAACAAAATGAAAGTAATGTTGGGGATTACAAAATGTGATAAATATTCCCGTTATCTCCAGTCGGGATTATGATAAAAAATCAATGAAACATTCATATCATGAGTAATTGTTGAAGTAGTATTACAAATTAGATATCAATAACGATAAAATTTATGCGTAGTATTTATAAATACAGTTTGATTGAATACTGTGATGAAGTCCAGTGCATCCCTTGTCCTTTTAGATATGAATTTGAATATTTGAAGGATTATAACCATCTTTAGTTTTCACCTTTTCAAATCGTTTACAATCTAACAGGCTGTTCTAGAATGTTGTGCCACATCAAAGTTACATTTTTTTAATGAAACACCCTATATTAAAGTCTCAACAAATGATTGCAATTGAGATGACTGGGTGAAGAAAGTTTGCATGGTAACGGAAGCTCATTTTGCATGAATAAAGAATAAAGATACCTGAACCTTGTGCTAATGGCTTTTGCCTTTATCATAACAACTCGCAGTGCCTCAAAGCTTATTGATTCATAAGTTTTTGAGTTTCTTCCATAATAAGCCATTCAGTCATTAATTCATCTTTCGGATAAGTAGAGTACTTGAAAGAGATCAATTTAAGTATTATGCTACCTTTTTATGTATTTTTAATAAAATCATTCGCCGTATTTTCCTTTCGCACCTCGTATATATGATGCTTTTTCACTGTTAAGAACTCTACCGTCTTCTCCCAATAAAGATTTCAAAGTAATCAACCAAAATATTTATACATAACTTTTCTTGGTCAAGAGCAGAGAGAAAGTGCAAACAGTGAGACTGCAAGGACACTCCCAAAAACTTACATCACAATGTGCTCTTTCTTCACCGGTTACAATAAATATAGGATCGTAATTGATTTTTTCTATTACTTCTTCATTCATCAACTGGAAAAAAGACAACCTTATATGGGACAATTCAATCAATACGGTTGTAATCGCTACTCGGAGACAAATCAGATAAAACTAACAATCAACTTAACAATACACAATCTGATGTTAATGACAACAAGAATACAGAGACAAGTGAGTTGAGAAAAGCTGGAAGTTGAGAAGTAGTGAAAAACTGAAAGGACAAGAAGATTGGAACACAAAGAACAAGGAAACCACCAAACAGTATATAAGTGAATCGAGCTACTCCCGCTAGAGAACGCATGACCTTGTCTTTAGTTGGGGAGCTCTTGATTGTGTGTTCTGAAATTCCTCAGTTTGAAACTTGGGATCTATATGGAACTATTAGTGTACATCACCACTTAAATTTCGTTTGCCACCAGTGGAGCAATACCTTTACAGTTCGTGGCAAAAGAAATACCCGTATTACGTCATGATTGCTCTCATTTATAATTTTATTAACCAGCTCTCTTGAGTAACCATTAACCTTAAGGATTTGTCTGATTTTCTTATTATTATCAGTATAGAATTCAGTACTACTTAGACGTTAACGTTGTATTAGCCCTTTTATTGTCCCCAATTTATGTCGCCAAGGATGGTTCGAATAAAAGTTGAGTAGTCGGCTTGATGCTGAAGGATTGGAAAACCAATTTGTCAATAATTTACCATTCGGTCGCCTAATTACCAATGTGTCCAAGAAAGGGATAGCACCATCTAATTCTTCTTCATAGGTAAACTTGAGATTGGGATGACAGGAGTTATTACTGTCTCAATTTGTTGCTTTAGAATGGCTACAATGGAATCATCAACATAAATTTTAAAGAAATTAACTGAAAAGGGTAGTTGCTTCAAACTTTCAGTAACCAGATCATTCATGACCAAATTTGCCAAAACTGGACTAGCAGGATTTCCCATGGCTGTGCCTTCCAGTTGTTTGTAGAGTCTGTCAATAAAAGAAAAGTAACTGGATTCAAATAAGTAATCAATTAATTCTATAATTAAATTATATTATATATCAGTGTTTCATAATTATAATATTTACTAAAATCTAGGTACATTAGAAAAAAGTGATACTGCGTCTAAAAATATCAGAATATAACCATTATTCAGTGTTATATCTTTTGTTGATTCCACAAATTCATATTTTTTACATTATGTACAAACGTGGTGGTTATTGGCGATAATAACTTGTCAACAAAAATTGCTATTTTATATGATAAGACAGCTCTGGCCCAACATCATTTCACTGATGGTCACAACTTTAATTTTGATGATGTGAAAATTTTGGAAAAGGAACATATGTATGCAAAAGACCCATCAGTTAATAATCGTACGGATGTGGCGAATTTTACTTCAAATTTTTGTTTATTTTAGGTAACAAATATCTAGAAGTATTAGAAAATTATTTACACCCACTATATCTGAATTGGAATCAGCTGTGGTATCAACACGACGGAGCCCCACCACACGGTAGTGCGCTTGTAAATAACTTTTTACAGACTCATTTTGAGGACCGATGGATAGCACACAATGGATAGCACACGATGGGCCGCATCAATGGCCTCTCCGTTCACCGGATATCACCCCATTAGAGTTTTTTTCTTCGAGGTCGTATAAAAGATATCGTGTATGCTTCGCCGCTAACTACAAAAGAAGACTGTCAGGAAAGAGTTCGGAATGCATTTCGAACTCTTTCACCACAAGAAATTCGAAACGCCACTCAGCACGGGTTTTTAAGAAGAATCCATAAATGTTTGGAAATTGGGGGCAACCATTTCTAACATTTACTTTAGTTTAATTTTTAGTTTTGTTTTGCTTCTCTGAGTGTAGGGTTTTTAAATATTTTTTAATTAAATAAAGTATTTTCATTTTTGATACGTTATCTTGTTATACGTTGTTCGCCATCGGCAGGTGACAATTAAAAACAATGAATATTTCAGTTTCTACAAAAACTGTTAATTCAATTCCTCTTAATTTAAAGCGCAAAATCCAATGGTGAGGAGAAAAATGGGAGTTACCATTCGAAAAAATTAAGTTTTCGAAGTATTTAGATAACGGCACCATTTTCTGAACACCCGATATAAATTTTTGTCAAGGTTTTCACATATTTTGATAGCTGTAAGTGTTATTTGTCCAAATCCCAAAAATATTAGACCTGACTCACTTACCCATGTGGAAATTTCGGATTGGCCGGTGATCAGTCTGATCTATCAACAGATATCGGGTAGACATTCGCATTAGTATCGTACGGGTTTACAAAATGATCAAATCGGGCCGATGTCAGATTTAGTATCAAGCTGACAAAGAAATCCGACGTTAGACCAGCACTTCTTTCAGATATCGGCCTAAGACTAAAAACCAGTACCGTATTGATACTATTTCCGAATATCGGTCCGACACAGTTGTCCGACCGGTGTCCGACTGATCGAACACCCGTCCCCATTCCAAGACTCGGATTTAAGAACATTCTGACATGATTTCGATACTCAAACTGGTATCCGACTCGTTCCAATTCCGAGACTCGGATTAAACATCATTCTAACGTGATTCCGATACTCAAACTGGTGTCCGACTGATCAAACACCCGTTCCGATTCCGAGACTCGGATTATAGATCATTCTGACGTGATTCCGATACTCAATCCGATGTCCGACTGATCAAACACCCGTTCCGATTCCGAGACTCGGATTATAGATCATTTTGACGTAATTCCGATACTCAAACCGGCGTCCGACTTGTTCTCATTCCGAGACTCAGAATTAAGGCCATTCTGACACGATTCCAACACCAAAACCAATCTCCGACCGATATTACATTGGATCTAGTGACAAATTTGAAACGGCCGGATATCAGACCGATACCTTTATGTCGGGATTGGCTCCGACCTTCCACATGGGTAAACTTAGAAATATAATTTTTTTAGTGGAGGGCTGCATGTGTCCAAATATTTCGAAAATGTCAACTTTAGTCATACTTTGCCTTTTATAAAGTTATATTGAAATTTTGCGTGGATTCCAAAAATTTAATAAAAACCATAGCATTCCGTTTAAAATAACGCAGTTTGGGTCCACTTCCGTATAAACGGAAGTTTCAGAAAACTGAAATTATTTTAGCTGAAACGAGTATTTCGGAAAACTCAGGCAAGCAAATATATACGTGTATAGATATTTGTATTGTTACATTATCTGATTATTGTTTTACTTCCAATTTCACAGTTTTTTGTTTACTTGTTTATCTTCATTAACGTTTGAGTTATAATGTACTATATATTTTTAGCATTGATAAAGATAAATTAGAAGATCGAAATGTTGGCATTTTAAAAAACTCTACAGTCATCAACCTGCAACACTATTCAAAATTACATACTAGGAAAGACAATAATTTCTAAAATTAAATAAGAATAATAGAAATTAAGAAAGCAGAAAAATATTTATTTGAGTTTGAAACCGTTGTCACGGTTGACAGTTAAAGAAGACCAAGAAAGTTGTTCAATGAAGAATAATCAAGTATTTATCATTTGCTACAAGTGCTACAATTTGAAATTATTCTTTAAAACAGTACCAGTAGAGAATTATGTAGGTATTTTAACGCTTGTATACGAGTCACGATTTTCAGTCACCACTTTATTGATGTTAAGTTATTGGCGATGAAAACAGACCTGAATTTCCACCGCATGTCAACATTGTATACTCATTCGTATGTATTTCCGCACTCGAAATTTCATTTATAATGCAAAATTCATTGTCGACACATAAATCGGGTTTAAACATGCGAAATAAAATACTTTTTTTGATATTAATATGCTTCGTTTATCTAGAAAAAATTGTTACAAGGATGAGAAAACAAAATTTTATTATTATGATTCTCAAAATTGAGAATTCAATCATTGTTTAACAGTTTAAAACATTAAAACCATTTTCATCGTAAGCATTTCATAAAATTTAAAGAAAAAAGTACTTTTGATGTTCTTGTCTGTTTACAATATATATATTATATATCTCTAGTATTAACAGTGTTTTCATTATTAAATATACAACTATGATTATAAAATTTTTTTATTACTCATCATAACTCAAACTAATACTCTATTAGAATACATTTACGAGGAACACCCAAACTTTATTGTATCAAACAAGTTCGATTGGAAGTATTTATGAGAAAATAGAAAACTAAGTAAAGATCATAAATGAGTGCTTCAGTATCTAAAAATATTTTGGAATGGGTAATTCGTTACCGTACGTTTATTATTTTTAAAAAGGATTACGTTGAAGGTCACGATATATTTTTCCATTACAACCTTGATAAATAGAAACTGTCTTATTGAAGATAGTGAAAATTTGGTATGACATTCACTATATGATATAGAGAAGAAGTATCTACTGATACCGCTTCTAAATATTAACACGATCACAGATATATAGTTTGCGTTTGTCGTAAAACATATACAAAGCACAAACACAAAACAATTATGGAGTAGGTCCAGTGAATTAAATATCTTCAGTCTCTTCATTGGCTAATGAGTAAGAAGACTTGCAGCTACTTAATTTTGGTGACTTCCAACCGGTTCTGATCACTATCCACTAATTTGACACATTCTTTGATTGTTGGAACTTTGAAATCTCAGTGAAGTACGAAGTTGGGATTAAACCAGGGATCCGAGTGCTTTGGATTGCAAACATTGTATGTTTATGATGTTTGTCTTACTTTCTGAACTCCAAAGTTTTATTCCATATATAGACTTCATTATTGTTATGAATACAAGCACCTTATTCGTGAGAGATAAGTGGTAAAATTGTTGTGATGGGTTCTAGGAATTCGTATGGGCCAACCTCATTCTTGGGGCTCCAAATCATCCCCTAACTAACTTTAAACTTGGTTATAAATCTGCTTAAATGTTAGTGAGCTGCTACATACGTTTATTCAGCTTTGTTGGAATTTATGGAACCGTTGGCGGTTCTGATCTTAATTTACCTTCAGTCTAAGTTACTTGGCTTACCAGCAATCTCTGAAGACAATAACTTGGTTATCGAAACGCGTGTCAGACAGTGTGATTGTGAGTGTTGGTGTAAACAGTGTGTTCAGTATGCATAAACAAAATATTGCGTTACCGTAGCAACGAACAATAACTTAATGTGTCAATGTGAAATTTGACGTCAAAAGAGTAAACCAGAACTACCGAAATTGTGAAAATCGAAAAATTGGAGTATCGAGCCATCAGCAATTAACTGTATTTGAAAGGGTTAAGAGGTAAGCACATTTACGAAGATATGCTTAATACCCTTGGTGATCAATGTCTTTCGTATGCGACCGTGAAAATTGGACTGCAAGCTTCAAAAGAGGTAAATTTTCCATTGAAGACGATGACCGATCGGGAAGGCCACTTTCTGTGTCAGTCCCCGAAAATATCGAAGCAGTTCTTGACATGATTTTATCAGACCGTCGAATTGGGCTAAAACGGATATCTGAAGCACTGAATATTTCACGTCAATTTGGACATGAGAAAAATTGCTGCAGAATGGATCCCCAAATGTTTCAATGTTGACCAAAAGTGTGCAAGGGTAGAAGCATCGCGTTCGATCTGTGCTCGATTTGAAAACGATGTAGACTTCTCAAACCGAATTGTTACTATGGATGAGACTTGGGTACATTTCTACGATCCAGAAACAAAGCAACAATCGATGGAATGGCGACATTCTGATTCTTTAAGACCTAAGAAGTTTCGTGTCCAAAAATCTGCTGGAAAAGTTCTTGCTTCAGTTTTTTGGGATTGCCATGGAGTAATTATGATTAATTTTTTGGATAAGTGTAGAACAATAACTAGAGATTACTATTCGATATTATTGACCACTCTACGGGAAAAATTTGAAGAGAAAAGACGCGAAAAGCTTCCCAAAGGTGTTTTGTTTTTGCAGGACAACGCCCCTGCACACAAATCTCATGTTGCCATGCAAAACATTCGTGATTTAGGGTTTGAATTACTAGAACACCACTCTTATCCACCAGATTTGGCTCCGTTGACTATCATCTCTTTCCTAAAATGGAAAAAAGTTTAAAAGGTCGTAAATTTTCTTCTAGCGAGGAGGTAATAAAAGATATGGAGGTCTGGTTTGCAGAGCAAGAAAATAGGTCTAGAGACGTTGTCTTATCTTATATATTATATTTATAATTTGATGATATTTACAATTATATTTTAAGAAAAATTCATATTTATAATCTTTACATGAGGTGATTTCGATCAGGACTACCAGTTGACTTCAAATTGTAACTGGACGCTCTCTAAACTCTATATTAAAAATGATTCAACGTATGAAAAAATATTTGAAATATAAATTGTAGAGAATTTGATTCTGTGCATTATTGATAAAAAATACAAATAACGTAAAACCTACAGGAAACGAGATATTTGCAAAAAATGTCGATTTTTGTGACCTAACATCCTATTTTTAAACTTTCTCTCACCTGGTGAACCGAATCAATAGCGAAAATGAGAAAAAAACAAACAAAAAAATTACGTTTTTCTTTTCTTTTCTCGGTCTTCAGCAGCACAATCACAAACCTATAACTACAACCCCAGCCCTGCAGAGGAGCAGCTCCTATATCAGGGCCAACTACTTCTCTATAAAACATTTCCTCATACCACCCAAATATACCCAACGAATCTCTCTCTCGACAGTATTTGGTAAGTAGCAGTTCAAAAATTATTGTATTGTACACTACTGTACACATCTGAATTTCCCTCAAAAAGTCTTTATTCTCTGGATTTTCAGCTTATGATGATTTACATTTATTTTTCTCATAATGTAGAAGTTTCAATCTTTGATGATACATCAGTGAATATATGCACAGAAAAAATCTTCTTTAAGGACATCTTTGTGATTTATGCGTTGTTGTTACTTTATACATAACTATACTTAGTTAAGGTAACTAGGATTAGAATTTAAAAACAATGCTTTTGTTCGTACTGAACAAGGTAAATAAAAAAAATCATGTTTTTTAGAGATGTTTCCGGGACTTCGCCTACTTATCATAAAGTAAAAATTCCATTGCTGATAAAAAATCGGTCGGCCATCAGTAACCATCCTCAACTAATTTTTTACAATGAAATTTATTTCCATTTCAAACCGTTTTATCAATACGATTCCACACTCTCTAGGTAATAAAAATGCTACATCATCTCTCAAACGTGTCAGAAAAATGAAAAATTCAGAATCATTTATCATATGAACTACCACAGAGAAGCTTAACATAGTTGTCCCTAATGGCTCCGAGGGGGCTACATCTACCTCTATGGAAGTCCGATAATAATAGTTATGACGATTTCTTGAACAACATATTTCTCACTTCGGATTCAGTTTACAGGGGAATAGACTGTCTGTGAGAATAAAATTCCACTTAGAATTTAGAAAATGACATTTTTACATAGTTAAAACAAGTTGATTCTTTTTTGTGTCACTCATTTTGTTATAGTCACTTCAAAGATCGTACAAGAATATAATTAATAGCTTGAAATATAGTTTTAGTTGAGTTCACCCTATACTTTGATTTAAATTTAAACATCCGAAAATTTTTAAACAGCTTAGCAAGTAAAGTAGGCTTCAACTGAGAATGTTAATTGTTTTACTTAATTTGGTAGTTGTCAAATGTCCCAAGTACAAACATTACGTCTACGTTAGAAGTTTAGATTTAAATATGGAAAATCTAACAAAAAACGAACGACGTTGAATAACTGCCATATTTTATGAGCAAAATTAATATCAGAAGAAATCGTTTTCGTTTAATCAATTTATAAGAATGGGAATAACCAGACATTCAACGATATCTGTAGGCGTTTTGAGACACCTCATCCTACAGACCTATCAGTTTGTTGCCTACAGGGAGCAAAGTCGTCGAACAGCTCCTATTAAAAAGGATAAACACGGATCATGACCTTATGGAGTAACTACCTAATCATCAATTTGGATTTCGGGAACAACATTGTACAACCCAACAAGTTCACAGGTTAATAAATGAAATCTCCAAGGTTGTTGAAGACAAAAAATATTGTAATGCGTTATTACCAGACATTTCACAGACCTTCGATAAGGTATGACACAGAGGCCTATTCTTCAAATTAAAAAACTGTCTTTTAAGTATTTAGTGTCTTGGGGGCCCTGTTTTTCCTTATAGATACATCAGTTATACCAGTAACCAACAACACTGAAATGGCTTCATTCGCTGATGATGATTTAGCTTCAAACGACGACCCACCGATAGCTACTGAATATTTACAAAATCATATCGACTTGCTTAATGAGTGGTACATCAAATGACAAACTAAGATCAACTCAGCTAAATCTGTACAAGTCACTTCCACCATACGTCAAAATATATGCCCTCCAGTAACTATGAACAACATACGAATACCGTAGCAACTGAAACCAAATACCTCGGCCTTCATTTAGATCGGCGACTTACCTGGAAAAAGGCTAAAAGAAGACATTTAGATGTCAATACTCGTCAAATGTACTGGCTCTTCGGTTGGAAATTAAAATTGTCAATAAGCAACAAATTGTTGATATACAAATCAATCTTAAAGCCGATTTGGTTGTACGGGGATGCGCTGAACCTACTGCGATCAACATAATACAAAAGTTTCAATCCAAAACACTATAAAACCTGGCGGATGCTCTGTGGTATGTCAGTAATCATACCCTCCACACTAATTTCAACATTCCCTACGTCAAAAATGAGATTCAGCGTGTGGCTGTAACATACAATCAACAGATGGCAAACCATGACAACGAGCTAATAGAAGAACTATTAAATAACGGTCTACGCACGAGAAGACTAGGTAGAACTTGGCCACAAGACCTACTACAACTTTGAATAATAGTATATAAGGAGTAGCATTGATAAATGCTTCCCTTTCAAGTCAAATAGATACAGACAACTAATTTACTCAATACTCACATGTGATGTAGATTGTAAATATGCAAGTATGGTAATAAAAAAAGGAGCCCAAGGATAAAAACTTATACGATTTGTTTATAAGAAATGTCTTGCTTATCAGTGTTTATCATAATTTGTGTATCAGTACGGAAATTATAGTGAATAGATTATTAATATAACGTGAAATGAATATTACTTGGTATCGGATAATAATTACGAGTATCATTTTTCTTGATATACTCATGAGAACCAGCATCACAGCTTCAAACATTTTTCGGTTATGATGAAAGTAATTAAAATTGACTGAATGCTCAACTAAATAAATTCTATTCAAGAAGGAATTCGAGGAATCTTTTATTTGTGAAAACACTGCGAACTTCATGAGGGTCTTTGTTATGTATAGAAGGGAATTTGAGATGCTGCGAAAATGAATGTCTGGGAACGGTTGTTTATTAGGGTTTCGTGGCTTACAAGCGAAATAGAAGAAGTACGTACTAAGTTAGAAAAGACCTAGGGATCAATGAATTAGAAAACCTAAGGAGAACTATATAAATTATCGGATTTGTTTATTCTCTTAGAATTTATGTTCAATGCTTTATCGTAAATAAGTTCGAATCATTGCGTAAAGCGACAAAATGTACAGAGAATATGAAATTTTAGTTGTTTATTCTAAAAATTGAAGCAATAAATTGATCTAAGAGTTTGGGATATTTCTACCAACATAGCAAAAAATCTTTAATCTAATAACCAAGGTTTTATACTTAAAATTGATCTCCTTAAACAAATATAATGACAAAAAAATTTCCTCCAATAGTTGTACAACATTTTTTAACCCAATGTATTTTTCTCCTGATCTAGAAGATACGGTGTTATGATAAATTAATCATTTTTATAAAAAAAAAATTAAAGCACATAAGAAAAAAATGAGAGAATTAATAAAAAACAAAATAAAGTGGATACTGAGTTTAAAAAAAATCTATTTAATTGATAGAATTAAAGGTTAAAGTTTCCTAGTAAGAAAATCTGTTTTTCTCCAACCATCAAAAAATGTTGACATTTTTGTACTATTTTCAGGTGCAAAAGCCATCAATTCCCTTACCGTACAAAAATTTGCTCGATGTTTAGAAACACTTTTAATCCTAGGATTAAAAGTGAAATTGCATTTGAGCTCTCTAATTGAAATTTGAAGAAAAAAACATCGTCTCTTACAAACTTAGTAAAACAAACTAATTGGGCAACTATATATAGGTATTTATTTATAGTAATATTGAATGTACAATTGGAACAATTATTGCCAAAATTCAAAGCACCACTGAAATTATCACTAACAATTTTCCAACAATTCAAAAGATTTTCATTAATGTTAGAACAACTCAAAATATTCTCCGTAACTGTTGATGAAACATTCGAGGAAATATCTGAACAGGTACTTGTACCTTCTTTGTCAGGTTGCAATATTTGGGTTGCAAAAGATTTAGATATACTGCTTCGGCACTTTCCAATATATCCGCAGGTATATTTTCATCGTGTTCGGGATTCATTTTGAAAGCAGCGTAAAAACTACTACAAAAATTATATGATTAGTACGTCTACTGACGTCTACTTGACAATCGATATTTACCAACTATACCAGGTGTTGGAGGTGTTGACTTGGTTGGAGAGAAAATAGTGTATATCATACGGACTAAAAGTGCCTATTTTTACGCGTAATTTTGCATTCACTCGGCTGCACTTTTAATCCTTATAATATAATATACTATTTTATCACTTATTAATCATCAAATAACTGTTTGTCAGTGTCAGTCGTGAAATTAGCGGAATATAAAACAGACATGATAAAAATGCTAATGATGGTGTGAAACGGCGATAGACTTTGGATGCCTAGAAGAAGTTTGCGTTTTCTTTAACAAAACACATGTTGACTTAAGACAAAAAACAAAGTTACACAACAACAATCAGCCCTGAAATGACCCGTACATTCTAAGCAAATCCAGGAACATCAAAACAGACCTCAGAAATTAAAATTCTCGGACGGATCTCCGAAAAAAACTACTAGACCGAGCAAGAAGCGAAAACATCAGAAGATGATATAAGGTAGATAACATTAATGAATGGGTTTCACAGTGAAAGAAAACCAACATATAAGTCGAATAGCAAACGGTGACTTCTAACAATAACAAGGTATAAATCTCCAATTGGAACACGGAGTAGAGGTCGACCAAGAAAAAGGTGCAGTGACCACCAAGAACCAAAGATAAGGAAATATATCGAACAAGGAATAGTCCATTGACCTATTACAAATAAAAGAAAATATGAAGACATTTTGGAATACCTCCAGTTGCTAAAAGCACAGTAGACAGGATTGTTGGAAATTTTAATGGATCAGAAGTGTGTGGAGAGCTCGGAAATCTGTTCTGCTCCAAAGTTAGATATTTATACTATCATTAGAAGATAACCCTCATACGACTAGAACAGAAATTCCTCAGAAAAAAATGTTGGTAACTCGTTTGAAGTATTCAAGTTCACCGGGCATTGTGATAAAAACTCAAATTTTCTTAATAGTATACAATTTTCAGACGAGGCAACTTTTTGTTCAAGTGGTACATTAATTCGACACAACTGTCGCTACTGGGCTCCCAAAAATTAATGTTTGTTGAGGAATCGTCAAGAGAAGATTTATTGGTCGCAAGAATTTGATAGCTGAGCGATATTTGGAATATCTTCGTATGCCACTGCATGCGGAAATCATATATGCATTTTTGGATCCAAAAAAATAATGTTTGAAGGTGTCTGGATAATAAATTTGAAGGTAGTTGGATTGGAAGATGTGGATTAATGGAGTAACCACCTAGGTCGCTGGGTCCCAACCCTCTTGATTTTTTTCTGTGCGGACAAAAATTCACTAGCCAACTCTAGAAAATTCTATAAATCAAGCCTACCTTTCTTCTTGGTTTATGTCAGATAGTTAACAGGACACTGTTAGTACAATATCTGTAGAAATAATTTTGGTTTTATAGACTGTTAAGTCAACTTATTGCTAAAATTGAGTTTATTTCGATTTTTATTAATTATGTTTGTGACTTATGTCATATCGTTGGTATTTTTTTATTGATATCAACTTGATTGGAGATAATTATATCATCAAATCAATGTCCAACAGTACCTAAACTAATTTGTTCTCTTGATTTGATACCATTAGAATTTATTTTGTGAGGATATGGTAAAAATATTGTGTATACAAAACTGGACCCTACAACTTAGTTGACTATGAGAAATATGAAGAAGAAATATGAGAAAGATAAGTCATGCCTGACATGTTGAGTAGCTTTAAAAGACATTTCCATACCAGATTAGCACGTTACGAAAACATTCATGGAAAGAAAAATATTTTATTTCACAAATTCGCTACATTTAATTGAAAATTTAATAAGTAATAATGATTATCTCGTAATAAATAAAAAAAAAAACAATTATGTCAATATAGAAGATGTTTGAAACGTCTTACTAACGTTACTCAATGTCAGGAGTGACTAATCTTAGTGCATTCGTGCTCATCTTTCTAAGTCATCTCAGTTGAAAGGTCCAGTTTTATATACAATTTCTCTGCCATATCCCAATAACACAAATCTAATGGTGTCAGATCAGGAGAACAAATTGGTTCAGATACTGTCGGACATTGATTTGGTAATGGAGCGGTTCTTCATCTTGCTGAAATTATATTGTATTCGCAAACTTGTGGGTTTGCTCTATGAGGATATAAGTTTGTCAAATTTGTTACGACATTATTTTGGAGCAGTTCTAAATCTTTATATCCAATCAAGTTGACATCAATAAAAAATGGTGCCTACAATATGACATAAGTTACAAACATAATTAATAAAAATCGAAATAAACTAAAATTTTAGCAATAAGTTTTTGATTGACTGCACAGTAAAATTTTTTTTACAGAAATTGTTCAAACTGTGTCCTGAATTTTCGATCATCTGCGGAGTTATACGAGTCATTTTAAGTCTAACTCGTTACCAAAATATCAAGAGGGTTGAAATCCGGCGATCTAGATGGTCACTCTATTAATCCACATCTTCCAATCCAATCACCTTCAAATTGATTATCCAGAAAACTTAAAACATTATTCTTTGGATCCAGAAATGCCGCTATGAATTCCGCATGAGGTGCCATACGAAGATGTTCTAGAAATCGCTCATCTATCAAATTCTTGTAACTAATAAATCTTCTCTTGACGATTCCAATAAATTCTTATTTGTGTATGTGAATTTTTTTTCTGTTCAGCATATTCCGTTATTTGATATAAACTGAAAGAGCATCAATTAATTACTTTCCGATTTTTTGACAATAGAAAAGATTCTAAACTTGTCTTGATACGAGGTGAAGCTATATAAAATGTATAGAATAATATTAACAATAATATTTTAACAGTACTTGCACGATTCATCCTGTAATTGTTTCGGAAGGTTTACGAATACCTATAACTCTAGCCCATTTATGAATACTGCATATTAATAGCTTATCTTCTTTTATTTGCCCCTCTACTTGATTGATTTTCGAATGCGTTTCCTTCCAATACAATGACGTTCGATTTGAGTTATTTTTTCTATTAAGGTTGAGAATCGAATGGAAACAATTTTCAGGTAAGCTTAACTATTAAATTGAATTCTATTAAAGTTAAAAAACAACTTTCTTAGAATTAAAACTACCTGTATAACATTTTTTGTATACTTTTCGTTAAGGTGAAGTTCGGGTTTGAAATTGGGTAGTCATTAATATTGCAGAGGATTTCTAGGACCTATTCTATTCGATATTTAAACAGTAAAATAAGTTATATCCATTTAATAGTTATTTATAGTTAAATTGATACATTTTTTTTTGTTTTCCGTACTTAATTAATGAAATTTCACTGATTATGATGTTATATTGGCAGAAGATTAAATTAGCATGAATAAATATTTTGGTGGGGTCCACCTCATTTTTAGTCATAAAAAATTATTATATTAAACAATATTCTTTTTCATGTTGTTCATTTTTTCGGCAGATTAATTATAAAAATTAGACCCAAGTATGAAAACCAAAATCTAATTTCTTTTTTGGACAATAAAAAATTCAAAAACCCCCAATTTCCCGATTTGTCTCTAAAAATTTTACTAAAAAGTTTTCACAAATTATCAAGAATTTTGAAGTTGATATATTTAGTCATTTTCTCTAAATTGTTGAAAAGTTACACAATAAACATAATAACGAAATTTTTAGGTACGTAAGACGATACTTGAATATAAAACACGAAAAAAAATAAAAAATTCTCAAGATCAAATTAAGAAATAATTTGGTAATAAAATAGATATAAAGGTATCAGCAAGAGTGCCTAACATTATGCTTTCTTTAGAGTCGTCCCTTAATCTTGTGACGTTTTGAACCCCCTCACTCCTGTTAATACATGGTGAGGTCTTAGACTACCCGTCACACCTGTCCAAAATCACATGTAGTATATTTTTATTACAAAAGACACTCTTCTATCTTCTGGAGGTCTTCTAGACTTTTTAAAAGGAGTGGAACTGATGGATCAGCTGTAAACACTGGGTTCCCTAGTATCGCAGCAAGAAAGGGGGCCACGATAGATCCTTTGGTTGGCAGTTTATACGAGACCCTAAATCCATGAACATACATACATACATTTCCTGGAGTTTAGTGGAAAATACTAGTAATATTGTGAAAAAAGGCGTCGGGCGCTCGATGTTTGAGATATATAGAACATAGCGCCCCATGCTTTTTTCACAATAATACTAGTATTTTAAATTCATTATTGTTTTAAGCTAATTTTGAGAAAAATATATATAAAGCCAGGACCAGCGAATTCGCAGGCTTACGCGATAGCCCGTTCGGTTAGCGAACGCAATTAAAGTGGTGGGATATACTAACAGTAATACGCCACATAGGATAGTTACAAACAAACAAATTAGTTCACAAACTCACATACACGTGAAACTAATATTAACGTATTAATAAACATGTTACTAAATAATCGAAAGCTTATTGAAGAATTTTAGTAGACGAAAAAATCGTGTTACATCAAATTCAAATATTTTCAACATGCAAATCAGATTTTAATTACCAAAATTGTGAATGAAAATGACAGTTGCGTCTATGGTCTGTGTCAATAAGGTGTAAATTCAGAGCTCTCAATAGAAAACTGTCACTAAAAGTGTCCGATCATGGTTATTGTTTTCTTTAATTGTGAAGACATGTTGCGAAGAGAGTTATTAATATCACAAGAGAGTATGGAACGTTTGTAGAACAATATGCGAAAAACTACCAATGGTTTCCTTCTTCATCGTGATCATGCAGCAAGTCGCTTTTTATTCGAGTCTTTCTGTCTGTCTACATACTCTTCAAAGTGCTGTAAGGGAAATGCTTTAACGCCATTCTTGACATTGGTAAAGCACCTATAGTGTGCTTGCTATTCCGAGAGCAGCCTCGTCGTCGTGATGCATGACGGCTCTGAGGCAAATTGTTGAAAATAATATATTTTTCAAATGAAAATATGTAATAAACTTAGATAGAATACGTAACATGATAACATGGATTGTATTAAGTAAATATTATTCATGTTTGAGCTTGAAATGTACGAATCTTCATATATTAAGCGCTGCATCAGGAGCAATTTCATTTTTAATCAGATCGATAATTAACTGAATTAAGTGAAAAGGTGCATGACGTAAAAGATATCTATTTTTGGAACTTGAAACTAGTTATCTATAGTTCCATAGATAGGCCGATGACATAGTCCTGATAGCAGACAACATGAATCACCTCATAGTTGGAATACACAGTCGGCTTATGGGAATTAATTTCAAAATAAAAAAAAATCCTAGTAATCACCCGCAAATTGGATATGAGTTATATATAGAGTTCTAGAATGTAAAATTATCATACAATAACGAAGAGATTGAAAGTATAATAAAATTTAACTATCTGGGCACTTGGTTATGTGAAACTGGTCATCAGACATAAAGATCAAGAGAGAGAAAAAGCATGGGGCATATTGATGAAATTCAGATACTTGCTAACGAACTTACGAACTCTGACTTTGACCTTAACCTCATAATAAGATTCAAAAAATGCCTACGTCTGCTCCGTGCTACTGTATGATATTTAAGACTGGACACTGAAAGTTAGCACCATGAACAGATTGGAGGCATTTGAGATGTGGTTCTGCCGAAGAATTTTCCATGAACGGTAAGAACAGCCAACGAAGAAATTCCGAGGAAAATAGGAAGTGAACGTGAACTGCTAGACACGATGAAACGTAGAAGGGACAAGTGATTCGGAGCGAGAGGTACCATTTGTTTCAGCTTTTGATAGAAGATGAAATAGAGGGAAGAAGGGGATTGGTCTAAAGAGGATGTCGTTGCTGCATAATATCGAAAACTGGAAAGGGATAAGAACTACAGAAGAATTAATTCATATCACCAGAGACAAGATAAAATGGTCAGATGTGATCGCAAACATCCATTAATGGATAGTAGAAGAAGAAGATTTGAAGTCTTGTATTTTGTGTTGTGCATTAAGGTTAGTTAATTTATTCTATGTTTTGCCCAAGGGCCCCGAAAGTGCGTGGTTCTCTCCAGAAATGTTATTAGTCATGGATTGACCTTTGGGGTAAGTATATTGTTCGTCAAGAGTAGTACTTGAAAGGTGTTTGATTCAAATTTTATTTTAGCTCTTCACTTTGTTTTTGATAAAATTGAAATATCTTTTATTCTTGTTCCTTTTGGGAACTTATCTAATTGTAAGTCCATCAATTCAAAGCGTTGATTTGCAATTTTAGCGATGAAATTGGAAAAGATGACTGGGCTTAATTTCATGCTATAGTTATTATATTAAACCAATCGATGTTTTCATTAGTTGCGATGTCATCTTATATATAAAATATAATGTTGAGCCCTGCTGTTCAGCTGAACCTTGTTTTGTAATAAAATTATTTAACACATTATTATACATCAACATCCAACCATAAAATGTAGTTAATTGTTAACAACTGAAAAATGAACTGAACCATAACGCGATAAAAACTGAAAACATTAACTTAAAAAAATAAAAGTGATGGAAATCTAGTCACAAGTTTATCGAAGCAATAGAACAATGGTTGAAACTAACTTCCTGTTTAGTATGGTATGTAAATTTTTTTTATAATTCTTATTAACAAAATCATTAATATTCATTATTCGGAATAAGCACCATAGTTGGAGGTCCCAGAACTAATGTTTATTTGTTTTTTAATTGCTCGTTTATATACGAGGGATAATGCAAAAAAATCATATTTTTACTAGGTCGCAAGTAGTTTCAGTTGATTCTATTTAAATTGATGGATAACGATGAATATTTTTAGCAATCGGTCACCCATTTCTCCTCCGAAAACTTGAATTACCACTTCGAGATACCAACCTTGTCGAAGTCATGAAGGACACATCACGTCTTAGAAAGTTTTAAAATATGTTTCTATGAATGGATTATTCATTGGCGTAAATGGGATATTCCGAAAGGAATTTGTAGTAGATACAATAGGCTTTTTGAGTAATAATAAAACGGATTAAAAGCATATTTCATAAAATATTTCTCTAAAGAAACCAAAGAATATCGATTAAATCTTATAAAAGCTGGTAATAGTTCTAGATATTGTATTTGAAAATATCGTTTTGAATAATTAATGCCAATCACCGAAAACAAAAGCTGCTATTATCGTTTTTCCCGCATAAATCGGAGTTCCTAATTTCACTGTCATTGTTAGTGACAGATAATTCAATAAATAATTCTGCCCCAAGAGTCAATGCTGCCGTGTGCAATCAAAGGGCTAAGGACAAAACAAAGTTATTCTTATTTGTTTTGAGCCGCTGAATCCAAATATGCCCAGCGTTTTTGTAAAAAACTGGTACTTTATGTATAAATTGCATTTGTTTAAACAAATTTAAATCAACAAATGGTTTTTTGGTTCGGACAATTTTAAAAAGATTTTTAAAAGTCGAAACATCGACGATTTTGACTAACTTTCGATGTCAGTAACTTTTGCCAAGCTGAACATTCTTTAAAATTGAAAAATTTCACTTGTTTTCATAACCTCACTCTACAAATTATTGCAATTGACAACTAAGTGTTCTCTCAACGTTGCAGTGCGTGGCGACAAGCCTCGATCACCGCGAGCCGAGCGCAGGAGACTCTGTTCTGGTTTTATATCGCTAATTTACTATTTGTCTTAAAAAAAAGATAAGTAGCAAAACTATAACATTAACATTAACAATATCATTCCATTACACGACCAAATAAATTACAACCTGAAAGTAGTAGTAGTCTTATATATTTTTCAATAACTTTTAGTTGTTACATTACAAGTTGATTTTATTGTTATTACTTTATAAATTCATTAGGCCAATTGAGAAAATGAAATGGAAACGTTTGTTGTTCGATTTAGATAATTGGTCATTAATATGGAATAATGAAAATTCGATATCAACGTTAGTAAATGAAAATATAGAAGCGTGCGTAGACATCTAATACTGACTGTGATATAAAATTATAATGCACATTAAATACTCATTCAATAAGATAAATTATTCAAAAAAATTTAGAAAAATATATTCTTTTCCATGATATGAGAATGAGAGATATCTTTTTAAGGCAGGTAGTAAATTAACGATACAAACTGCGCGTCAGAACAGAGCCTCCTGCGTTCGGCTCGCGGTGATCGAGGCTTGTCTCCACGCACTGCAACGTTGAGAGAACACTTAGTTGTCAATTGCAATAATTTGTAGAGTGAGGTTATGAAAACAAGTGAAATTTTTCAATTTTAAAGAATGTTCAGCTGGTCAAAAGTTACTGACATCGAAAGTTAGTCAAAATCGTCGATGTTTCGACATTTGGAACCGTCATACTGTAACTCGTCCAGAAATGGTTAATAAAAAACGTACCATTGTATTTGGCTACCGTCGAAGGTAAGTAAATGAGGTAGCAAATAAATATTCCACTCCAACAGGTATGCAAAATTTTGCAAAAAAGGTTACATATGAGAAAGGTATCTGTAAGGTGGTTACTCCAATTGCTTAATGCTGATCGAACGCTAAAAAATGCATAAAAAATTCGAACGAATACTTGCATACCTTTATTAAATTCCAGAAACAAAAATGCGTGGTCATAAATTGAGCTCTACGTACCTCTTTATTTCCACCCTCAAATAAGACGATAGAGGAGTGATTATCATTATCACCTGATTATAGGAAAGAGTATATCCAGGTAATGTTGCTATTTAAGATATTTCGATTTCCATTTTCTGTTATTGAGAGTCTTTTGCCTGCTTATTATAGCAATGGAAAGGTTCAAAGTTATTAATGATTATCGCCAACAAATACTGCTTGTAAAGTCTGCCAAATTTAAAGAACTTAATGTGCTGACGACTGGTTAAACTTAGTGGATATTTGCCATACGTTCTTGTGAGGCCAAGATTTTGCTGTGAAAAGCTAAAATCCAATTTCTCGTTGCAGCATTATCATATTAAAGATATTGAAGAATTAAACCATTAAAGTATAATTAACAGTTTAAAAAGAAAGGCTACAGAGGATACCATACAATAAACAAATGAATACCATGTCTCTTTGTGATATGTACTACATTCGAAATAATTTATACAACAATAGACGGACACTTCAACCACTTTTACCTGAAGAAACTATGGATATGTTCGAAGGAATTAATGTTATATCAATTGGAGGAGATTTTTTCTTAATTAACATTTCCCATTTGTGCAAAAAAATACATTTACAATTATTGTACACAATATTTATTCCAGTTATTTACTATACAAACTTGGAAAAATGGGCATTATATACAGGTAACATTTTGTTTACTTCCCCATAAATGGCAGGGAACTTAATAAACTTTTTCTGTTGTTAAAGTAAGGGCTCGATTTGAAGGTTTAAATACGAAAAAAATTGTAGTAGATTTTAAAAAGTCAATCTATAATGCGGTGCGAGCATTTTGGTGAAAATCAGAATTGATTGGATGTTGCTTTTATCTTAGTCAAGCTTTGTTTTTCAAAATATATAAAATCTTTTAGACAGATCGCAGACATTAAGAACCAAGAAAGTGAGATATTTAGGTGGTGTAAATTTACTTTTGGCTTGTCTTTTCTGAATATTACTGGTATAGGTAATTGCTTCACATTTATTGGGTAAATTCACCTTAAGATGAAAGACTTTTGAAATTCACCGACTATTCAGAGGAGAAATTTATCAGACGACGCCAATTTTCCACCAGAGCTGTGCAACGACACATCCGTGGGAATCTTTTCACTCTAAGTTTTATGTTTCATATTATAACAATTTCTCGTTTATTGAAGTGTTGTAGCTATTGCAAATTGAGACTTATATGATACCACAAGATATGAATGAAAAAGTGAAAATTGCGATCTTGTATTGTAGTACATAAATGTACAAAAATACTACGTATAAATCGATACAACTTGGGGAAATTCTGAGGATAAATTTTGTAAAATGTGTATCTCATATTCACTTCAGTGTAAATATATAAATAATATATGCATGTGTGAATACATGTATGCACCCTTAGAAATTCACTTCTAAATAAAATATGATTGGTTAGGTTATGAATATTATCTGTTGGGAGAAACTTTTAAATAAAATTAAATTAAAATTTCAATCCTAATGACATATTACCAGTTGTAACATGCCATTCGGCTTGATACGTTTTTCTTTAAACAGTTTGAATATTCCTTTAACCACGTATTGTGGCATAATTGCCACTTCGGATTTATTTATTCTAACATTTGAGTTTTTAAAGAAATTTATTTGTAGTCTGGTGTTTTGATCCTTTGTGGTAGAAATTCCCAATCTGTCCGCTGTAGAACTGCGAAAAATAAGAAAGGTAAGGGAACACAGATGGAAATTACGGATGAACGAACGAGTATGTAGAAAAGATCTGGATACAAAGGCGTTTCTGCTCTAACATAAAAAAACCGAATTTATGTTTTTTAAAATATAACCAAACAGGAATCTGTTCTATTATATTCGTTGAGTTTCACAAATAAATAGAAAATACGAATTTATATGAAAACTATCAAACAAAATTTGCTTAAAACAAGAGAAAAACCATAAAGAGAACCGGAAATTTTGTGAGCACAATGATAAAAAATGAAGAAAAACTTACCAGCGAATGTAAAGAATAAAATTATCACAAATTTACTAAAATTTACTTTGATGTGAAGTGTAGATGGGTAGAAGAATTCGAATCAATTTCGAGATTTTATTGAATTTCTCGAATAGAGTGGGAGGTCGAAAATAAATTAATTTTTTCAAAAACTCGATTGTTAGAATAACTAAATCCAAAATGTTTGAAGAAAAAGCCGAATGGCATGTTACACAGTAGCCTCATATTTCAAAGACTAGCAACGTTCAATTTATGGCATCCCTCACTGGACAACAAAGCACTTCGCATATTCACTTTCACCTTGGATTTCAAACTATAATTGTCCACAAAAATATTGTTGAAACAATGTGTACGTAATCTGAATTAATTATCTAGAAAAAGAAATTATCAATAACTGGTTAATACTGAGCTTATTTGCTGACCTATTTTAATCCCGAACCGTATTTCCTGAAGAAACGAGTTTTGTCAACTATTTGTCAACTGAGTTTTTGTTTTTTCCTCCATATTCAACTAATCTGGCTCTCTTTGAGTACTTTCTGTTCTAAACTAAAGGCTTGGTAGGTGGCAGAGATAAAAGCTTGTTTCTCTCTCGAAAAATTACATTTGGGATGGTTTGAAAAAATTGTGAATTCGTTGGATTTGTGTATAGAACAAGGCAATTTATTATTTTCATTGAAAGATTATTCTACCGTCAAAACTCTCACGTGTTGTGTAATGGAGGTCTTAAATATATGACTAAAAATTACTTTTCTCTAATTCCGCTATCAAATGTACTTTAAGTCACTCCTTGACATTATGAAACGTAACATTTTTCATAACCTTCATATATCAGTTATGAAAAGTAATTATATAAAAACTTCACATAACCGTTCAAGTTTCAAAGAGGAATTTATTAATTACTGTAAAAATTGACAATTATTTCATTATTTAAACTGACAATTAACTCATTATTTCAATTTAATACTATTTTAAGATTTATAAACATTGAAAACTATTAAAGACGAGTTATTTAAAGTAAGTCTATTATCTGATTGAATATTCTTTTGAACTTCTTGTCTAGTGATAATGGGCTTGGCTCAGATAAGAATTTTTCCTGGAATTGTTCTCTTATTTTTTAATAAACTCTTAACATAATCTTCGGCTAAACTGTTGGATTTCCATCCTCCGTGTTGCTTTATTTTCAGAATTTCTGTTCCTGAGTCTGCCAGAAGAGACGCTGACGAACGTCTGAAACAATATCCTGACTATCCTTTAACATTAAGTAAACCGAGCAATCTTTGCTCGTAATTTTCCAATGTTATTTATGCCCACGGGTTTTATACAACTTTTACCATTATAATATCGCACAAAAAATGTATCGTGCTTCACAGCGAGAGGTCTAATATTCCTATACTTTTTGAGGAGGTCAACAAGATTAACACCAGGAATATTTCCAGCAGTGACCAGAAATTCCCGAATAACGATGTGCTTTGCTTTCTGGAATTTTAAAAAAATTACTTTCATCGAATACGTCTCCTTCTCGTAGGATGGTAAGTTCTGCCTTCCTGCAGGCTCCAGCAATCTCTATTATCATTGTGACCTAAGAGGCAGATTTATTTAACGATAAATTATAAACTTATCGTAAACTCATTTGTACTTTTGCAAATAGAAATATTTCGTCTTAAGCCTCTTTTATAAATCTTCATTCTCCTTCGTTAAAATCTCGAATTTTTTGCATGGTTCCTGCTGATCGTTTCTTCAGCGAATTAAAAACATAGTGTACCTCTCGATATCGATATTTTTGCGCACGGTGAATTCAGATCTTAACAATGAATATGTAGTCCACAAATTTGACGCCTTTAATGTTTCTAAATTTTCAAAATAAACAAGTAGTATCTTTTCGTTGATTTTTTTTATATTTCAGGAAAACTGCAGTATTTGCAGACTCTCTTCCTTCGAATGGAATGTGATTCGCTGATCGCTGAAGACATCTTAAGTAATAACTTCTGACTTGTTTCGACTTATTTTTAAGACCTGCTTCAATAGCAACAGTACTTTTAGCACCATTCGATTTCACATTGATATTTCCATTGTAATTGAAGATTCTATTATATATTATAATAGCGCGGAATTACATAAAATATTGTACGTAAACACGTTATGAAAACAGCGATAATGTTGAACTCGCGTTATTTGCAAAACTCGCAGGCGCTCGTTTTGGCAAATATTACGCTTGTTGAACAATATTGCTCTTTTCATATCTAGTTACGTAAATAAATATTTTGTACAACTGTCACAAAAACTTGACATATTTGCAGCTCTATTGATGCGTAAATGTTAACTTTTCTCACCGTAAAATTATCAGTCGATCATTCATCATAAAATAATTATATTTATTGAAATAATAATAATTGAGAGTGCACTTTGAACAAATTATTTCGAACATAAATTCCCGAATATGTTCCATGTTGCAGCTGATCAGTAACGTCAGATATTTCTTGAACTGATTCCACAATTTTATCAGATATTTCAATTTGTTGAAGACACATCTTCGACATCAAATGTATAGATGAAAGAACCAGCCATTATCTAAAAATAATTCTTGTGGTCCGAGTAAAAAATGGAAATTATAAAAATTATCAGCTAGCTTATTATAAAGGATAAATTTATTCAATACTGAATGATTTCTGTCATGTACTTGACACTTTA
Organism: Diorhabda carinulata; assembly: GCF_026250575.1. Lineage (NCBI taxonomy): Eukaryota > Metazoa > Arthropoda > Insecta > Coleoptera > Chrysomelidae > Diorhabda > Diorhabda carinulata. The sequence goes on from NC_079471.1 coordinate 9,086,564, forward strand.
AGTATATTTTGTGCTTTATTAACCGATTCCAGTATCATAAAGATTACTTCCTGAAAATACACGGCATATAATTTCATCGAATCGTTCATGGTCGAGGAATCTTTTTTTAAATAATTAACAGCAGGATAATTCTTTGAGAAAAGCTGAATTCATTAGAGATGCTTTATATAACTTATCAATTGAAAAGGCCATTGAGGGATTGTCAAACTCCTTTTTGTCTCGAAGCTTGCACAACTCACGCGGAGATTGTCGTCATTTAGCTTGTTTACGGGATTTCATTCATTATGTTACGACAGTCAACTTGTTTGAGATTTTAACAATGGACATATAGAATATAAAATTTGTTTTAAATATGCAATGCAAATGAAATTTTATACGTGAGGTCGGAAATTTTGAGAATAACTCACATCTCCAAAACACGTGGAAGTGAATAAGTGAACTTTTTGTTTTACTTTGTTTATGTTAATGAAAAATGTTCTCCAACTTAACTCCTGAAAGTTTATTACGAGATTGAAGCAAAATTGCTTGAAATTGCTTTATTTAAAATATCATTCAAAAGTGCAATACTACTGGTCAACATAGAACTGATCACTTTTATAAATACGCCAAGAAAAGATGCAGGTAGGTCAGAAGAGGACCTGAAACCCCATGTGGGAACAAGATAGTGGAAGGTTTGAAGGGTACTTAAAATAATAGTAAAAGATAATGATCCAAGCAAACGTCCGACGTGGGTCAGAAACTTGAAATTTTAGTAGTCAACGCTGAAGAAAAGGAAGTAGATATTATGTTCATAAGGGAAACAGGGCAACTCAATTTAGACGGTCCTAACAGAAAACCAAAATTTGGTTACGAGAAACTGAAAAGATAGTAATTGATAACACCGGCAAAGGATTTGCATGGATCAAGAACGGCAACATTGCGTTTATTAGGTGATCTTTTCAACCCATTACCACCGGTGAATCAAACAGCATTACTATTTAACTTGATGGATGGATGGATGGATCCTTTTGAATGGAGATCCGAGGACGCAAAAATTCCTAGACATGACATCCAGACTCGGACTAGAGGTGTTAAACGACGGTACAACGAATTTTAGAAGAGGACGTTTTCGAAGAAGAATGCAAAGAGAAGCTAGACTGAAGTAGATAGATGTAAAAATTAACAGCGAGCAGCGAATAGACAACTCAGTCTAGCCATCAAAAAGAGTAAAAAAACGTAATGAAGATCACTATCCTCCGAAGTTTATAAGATCCTTGAGGGATATGGTACAAAATTGTACTAAAGAAACTCGGCAAGTATGTAAAATCACTACCACGAGATGTCGAAGGCCATAGTTGCAGCTGTTTTTCCTGTACACGAAGAGAGATTAATACGAAAAAAAGACGTCCTTGTTGGCAGAATAACTATATTTACGGAAGAAGAATTGACAAAAATAGTGGGATCTATAAAAAATCATGGAACGACATGGCCAGAAATTCTTAAACTTGTGGTAGAAATAGCTGCCTCATCAATATTTACGCATTTATAAAACATGTCTGAAAATTTAAACTTTACCAGAAAGGTGGAAAAGGCAGAAACTTGTTCTTATCGCTAAAGTAAAAGTGGATCCAAACAATGGATCAGGAAATTGGCATGTATGTATGCTAGACACAAAGTTCGAGGCTTCAAAAAGCAGAGATAGCTAGTGGCGAAATATCTGATGGCAATTTGGTTTTCGAAGGGGCAAATCAACTGCCGATGTGGTTTCAGTAGGAACAGAAACGTTTCAGATAGAACAAGAGAATAATCAACACTCGAAGGAGATTATTCTACTGGCAACCATCGATGTTAGGAATGCTTTCAATTGCTTGAGCCACAAAAGGGACAGTTAGAACATATCCTATGACGATAGTGTCAGACTAGAGATACCAAACGCATGCTACCTTGTAAGCTATGCCGGTGACATCACTGAAAGGGACAAAGAAAAAATTCAAGATAAGCTAACTAGTGCCATGCGGATTCTTTTAAGATGGTTCGATAACCACGGACTATCACTAGCGGAGGAAAAGACCGATATGATCTTTTTGACCAGGGAGTAGAAGGCAAAGTTTGACAATATCCAAGCCATGAAATTCGTAGGACTCTCCATCGATACGAAAGAATAAGTTTTGGAGAACATACTAGGAAAGGAACAGACAAAGCATCAACAATCACACAATCGCTAATGCGACTAACTAGAAATATCGGGGGTCCCCGACTGCTACCAAAAGGAGACTGTTCATGTTAGTCACAAATTCAATACTTCTGTGAGTCGAAAAGATATGAAGAGAGACTACGTAGATACAGATCCACCGCAAAAGAATAGTCGGGGTTCAGCGCAGAGCAGTTCACACCGCTCAATATCGGAGCTAGCAGTATTAGTCATTGCGGAAACCATCGCAGTAAATCTGCTAGCACTCGAACGCAGGATAATATACAAGAGAATACGTAATGAGGAAAACGCAATGAAATCATTGACCAAACCAAAATCGCAAACTAAGAGTCGTGGCCATGGAAAAATGTAAGCAGAGGATCAACGAAGTCACGTGTCATAGGCTGGATAGAGAAAAATCACGTTGAGGTGAATTATGTCTCGACCCAGGTACTCTCTGAACACGGTTATTTTTGATCCAACCTATTTAAACGACGAAAAGCCACAATTGTATTGCTTGCGAACAATACAGAACACACATTCTTCATATACAGTAACAACGTGAAATACTACAAAAAAAATCGGAAAATTCACTCCGGAGAATCGTTTGGATTACGATCATGAAAGAAGAGAATTCGGACTCCGCAGCTGAGTACGCAGAGACAATTCTACGGACGAAGAAACAGTTTGTTCACCCAATTACGTAAAGCAAGGGCTAAAGATATCGCAGAACAACGAATGAACAGAACAAATGCTAATTAAGCGAATAACCGTAATTCTGTGGAATGCTAACACGGGTTCAGGATGGGAGCCTCAAAGAGGTTTAGCTCAAAGAGGAAGGGTTCTAGTGATACAAGTGTAGTGAAGCTCCACACACCGGTTGGTCTCGTATGGTCACTAATGGTGCGAGTATGCATTTCCTACCTCTTATGATAAAAACACTGCCCTCAACTAGCGATCTACTCAAACCAACATTGATTTTATAATTTGATGCATTTCTGGAAAATTTATTAAATAATTACTTTTATAAAAATACATTCACCATATTTTTTATCACGCCTCGTATTTCTTTTCATAAAATAGTTCGATAATGTATTGAACAATATCGTTTTATTGTTACAATTCCGGAAATTGAAACTCCATGCGATATCTTCTACAATATTTAACATCCAATCAAAACTATTTTAAGAAACATGAAGCGAGAGAAAGATTCTATATACACGAGCAAATGGTTTTGAATCACTTCAAAATAAATCTAGTTCTATAAGTATAAATAAAAAAGAATATTAAATTCTAACCGAACCGACCTTGAGAAATAAAACGAATCAGGTGGATCTAAATGGTAACGAACCTTCGTTAAGGTCAGTAACGTTTTTATAAACCACTTTTTTCTTTATAGGGTTGTTTACCTGAACAATAGGCATTGCTCCACATAATGATCTTGAATGAGATAGAGATTTCGCTTATTTTTATAATTCTAGTATAATTCTCCATGTAAATTTTCAAGATATTATTCTAGATATTATGTATACAGAAGTGGATAAGAGAGTTGAGAAAATTAATTGCAAGGAATATGAATGAAATAAAAACAAGTGTTCTGTCCAACAAAAGAACAAACAACAGACTTAATTAATAAAGAAGTGAAACAAGTCAACTACTATCTGCAACATTATTTAATATGTCGCTCGAAAAGGAATTCAAGAAACAGCGGAGGTGAAAACATTGCCTGTACGAACAATATCAGAAATATAATGCAGGAACTGACAGCAGGGGTCATAAATAAATGAAAATAAAACAATAATTATGAGGTATTGAAAAAAATTTGAGAGGGGAACAAGTATAATTAGGAAATATGAGTTTGTAGAAGTATCATCATCATCATCAAGCCTTTCAATCCCATGTGGATTATGGCTATCGCTTTTGGCGCTTCAAATCCTTTTTGTTGGAAGTGGATTACTCCTCGATTTCCAGTTTTTATTTTCTTTATAGTTTGTCGTTTTGTTTTGGCCGCTTTTGTTATTATTTTTCATACTTTTCTTTTCGGTTCCGGCATTTTGCTCCCCAGTTTTCTATATTGAGTGCTTTTATGTCCTCCTCTATTTCGTTTCTCCAAGTTTTTCTCCTTGGCCACAATGGGATCCATTGCGTTATTCTTTTGATTATTTCAATTAGTTTTTTTCTCGTTATATGCCCACAGCAGTTGATCCTTTGTGCTTTTATGTATCTCACTATATTCTCCTTCCCCAGTTTCTCTCGATTTCTTCGGTTTTTTTTTGCTCTTCTTTCTTCTTCCTGTGTTATGTTTGGGCCTGTTATAGTTCTTATTATCTTTCTTTCGGTTCTTCTTCTTCTCTTTTATTGATTACTGTTGTTTCCATCGCATATGTGATTACTGGTCTTATCAGGATTTTCTACATTTCTATCTTGATTTGTTTGGTTATGTTTTTGTTTTTTAGTAGGTTTCTGTTTCTTTCATAGGTTTGACCTTATCTTATCTATTTTATCCTTTATCCTCTCTCTGGTTGTTTGTCCCAACGTTATTCCTAGATAGTTAAAGTTCGATACTATCTCAAAATTGTATTTGCTACTTTTCAATTGGTATGCTCTCTATTTTGTTTTTCTGCATTTATTTCCAGTCCGTAATTTCTTGCTTCTTCTTCTAATTTGTTAATCGATTTTATTAATTCCCACTGTCCATTTGCTACGATCGTTAAATCATCTGCGTATGCTACTATCTGTATTGCATCTGTTATAATGTTTTTATTTTGTAGTACTGCGCATCTCACACAATGCCTTCCAGAATTATATTGAATAGCGTTGGTGACATTCGGTCTCCCTGCTTAACGCACTTATTTCTTTGCGTTTTATCTGATGTTGTACCTTGGAATCTCACTCTAATGTCACTCTTATTTAGTATTATTTCTATGTGTTTTCTCAATTTTTTTGGATATCCTTGTCTTACCTAACCTAACTGTTATTTTCTCTCTTTTTATTGAGTCGAAAGCACTTCTGAAGTCAATAAAGACTATATGTATCTCTCTTTTATATTCCGCTGTCTTTTCTATCATTTGGTCTATAGTGTGGATTGTGTCTTCAGTTGATCTTCCTGGTCTAAAGTCGTTTTAATAATCCCCTAGTTCTCTCGCAGAAGTATAAAACTTTCAATATGTAGAAATAATGATTAACAGGAATGTCAAAGGTCAAATGAGAAGAATTGTATGGTACAATGTATGGTGCAGTAACAATGCCAACGTATGACAGAGAAGAGTAGGATTTGAGAATTGGTGGTACAAGGAAGTTTATAACAACAATATTGGACAAACTATGTTTGGTGAAAGCTAATACAGACAACGAATAAAATAGGAAGTATGTAAAAAAATAGATAAAAGAATGGAAACAGAACGAACGAAAAGAAGGTAAACACAACAGCCTTGTTAATGCTACAATGGGATCCAAGAGGTAAAGGACAGGTGAAAGTGGTTAAAAAAAGTATAGGAAGAACTGAGTTAAATGGGAATGGGAATCAAGACAGCGAAGACTGTGATAAACATGTTTTTCTTATAATCTGGGTCTTTCTCTGGAGTATGGAGAATACTGATAATTAACATGTAAACTAATTAATGATTTGTGGAAAAAATACGCAAACATCACTCAAACCACAAATAAATTCGATGAAAACTAACAGTTTCAAAAGTAAAAAATCAGTGTATACACACACACAGTTTGAGGTCCCTAAACTAATAAAATAATTGAAAACATTCCTCGATGGCTTTAGCCGAAAGGGGGATAAAAGTGTGAGAGATTGTGAATACCATAGACATCTCATATAGGACAGTTGTTTCAGTTACAAATAAAGGCTTGGGTTTCCGTTTGCTCTCAAGTTACCAAAACGAAATAATATGAGGAGTCTCTTGTGTAGATTAAACACAATATGAATGAGTCTTTAAGAACAGTGGGCGAGATTTCGATCCACCACAACAGAGCAGAGATAAACCAGTAGTCAAAGCAATTATTTCCCCGGGGTGAATTAGTGCCAAACAAGACCAAAGTAGATGTGTCATCCGACGAAATAATGGAGTATGGCGACCACGCCATGTGTAATTCTGCCGAAGTATTCATATAATATATTACAGATATACTATAATTCACGACATATTAGATCTTTCGACCGTTTCCTCGAATAATTACCTCAATAAAACAATATTTATTTGTCAACTGTCCTACATATGGTCCAACGAATTCCCAAAGGTGTACGCAGTTAAATGGTAGGTTTCCTGTCATTAATTGTGTTCGAATATCAAGACTTATTACTTATTGCCAGGTGTTAATTGTAATTAGGTACTTTGAAATTCAGCTATGTTCGCCCAGGAAAAAATAACGATTCCTAGGATAACAATTTACTGGGATCGTATAAAATATATTAAAGTAAATTCTTTATATAATGTATCCAAATAGAAACCAAATGAGCAAAACTGCAGCTTAGAGGATTTTGAAGAAGTGGGATCCTCTAAAAATCGCCCTAGAAATATATGAGAGTAAGAAAGATAAAGCTAGTTGACGAACTACGAAAGCGCGCATTTTCAGACTTACAGAATTGAAATGCAACAATCAACACATATACCTATACATATTAAAGACGAGTTAAGGTATCCTAGAGACACGCACCGCATTTATACATAAGACATCTATCGAAAAACACTACCTTCCGTTTTGTCGTAGAGAGCCATTTCGAGCTTGTAAGAAAATGGGGAAAAAGGGAAAAATGGAAAAGGAAGTCCTAGACAGTGAATAATTTCGAGTAAACGAAAAAATTATTCTGACAGTTTCCGTATTGGTAATCAGACATAGATCTATTGTATCTATGTCTGATTCTGATCTATGTATAGTAATTTAATTTTTATATTAAGAATGATTCTTTAGATATTAGTTTTATTATAGCCAGAAGCGTCTTTTTTAGTTTTTTTTTTTAGCAATTATTCATTCTAATAATTTTTAGAAAAAAGTAAAAGGTCAAGTACAATCACCACCCATGATTTGAACGTATATGAGCAAATTTATTGCCCAATTTAAACTTTTCAATATATGCTAATTCTCTAATATCAATTACTAATAAACAGGTTATGTGCTTAGTAAGGTACGTTGAACTTAATAAAAGATTTTTGTTTTTTCACACAATTTCAAGGTAGCTTTTAATAATAATGAGAAAAAACAGTAGCGGTCAGATTTGATTTATGATCCGTTGGTGCTTTCAGATTGGTTTGATCTTTATTACCGTGAATTATAGTGAAATATCGTAGAGAACCTATGTGAAATGTAATGAAGTGTAACGTAATTAGTGTAGCATTTATATAATCTTTTGCCGCATAATTATTGTAATTTGAGTACCCAATTTTTAATATGGAGTTCGATATTATCATACCAGAAGCTTGGTAATATTTTTTAGGAATGACGGGGACACAGTCGCACGCCGATAATAAGTTAATGTAGTAGAAAATATAAAGAAATTGTAGGTGGCTCCATCTATGTTGTTACCGATTAAACTATACAAGTGTTTCTGGGAACAGTTGGCTACACACTTTGGAAAATCCTTCTGCCATGGTCTGGAACATCAAAATGTTGCAAAATTTTTCTGTATAGAAATGAATACCTAAAGTTTTCATCTGAGATACCCCAAAAAAGCAAGAAAAGAGATAAAAATAAAACATAACAGGAGTTTACTTGGGATGTTTTAAATGGTGGAAGTCATTCATGACCATCAAAGATAAATACAATAAAACTTAACTACCAATCTAAATAATATTTTTATATTATATTATTTGAATTTGTTAAGGATGAAGGAGAAAACGCAATTGTCACAATTTTCTATTGATCACGTACATCCTCGATTGCATCTTTTTGATTGAGCAGGCGAAAAAGATAATGTAAGTAGTGGTTTAATAATAAAATTGTAGGATTGGGAATCTTATTTGTGATATTTATTTTTAGGAACATTCATTCAAAATTTGAAAATCGTTTGACCTAGATTATTCAATCTTAATTATCACGGGTTTAATACTACGTGTGGTTCCAACTAATTTTCTGATATTATTTTCTTCCTTTTTAACATGTTTTATTGCTCGTATCCAATTCTTTCGGAACACGTATCATTGTTGCTCTCTTGACCTTAATTTGAGCCAAAATTAATTCTACAGGAATTAATACACGAACGTAAGTTGGCAAACGTGATATTGTGCAGCTATTCCATCCACAATCTGCTTCTCTACTGCCTTATTTAATTTAACTAACTAACATTGCTCTTGACATTTCCAAATCAAATTATATATTATTTATCGTTAGCCATTTTTGAATTACAGATTTTTTAAACGCCATCTTCAGGCGTTTATACAATCGCCTTGATTCCATTTTCTTCTACTATGCAATACTGCTTAATACTTTATCAGACGACGCCATCTGAAAGTTGTTCATTCTGTATTCATTTACATACCGAAAGTTGCGTTTTGAGTGTACTGCAAAACATTTTCGGGACGTTCTGGAGTATACAACTTTAACTTCTTTAAATGTGACTCTAGCCACTTCAATGTTGACAGTTGACAGTTTCACTTCGATGATTTTGCATAACTTTAAATTTTTAATTTTCTGAAATTATTTGTTTTATCCGAAGTTATGTCTAAATTAATGAATAACAATGAATGATGATGAAAAAGAAAATTAATATTGACATTGCAAATATCATTAAGTACATTATATATTTATAATAAATAAAATGTTTATAATTCTCAATTATTTATTTTCTTTTCTCAGTGTAATTGAAAGAGTTTTGGATCTTATGCGTCGTCTAAAAAATGTTGTGTACGCCGCGGCTGAAATACTACTTTGTAGGACTCTTTTGTAGCTCGCCTCGCCTCGCTCGTCTCGCAATTTTCAGATTTGTCCAACAAAGTACCACTTTCAGTCCTTGGCGTATATAACTATTTCGAACCAATAACACTGGTAATAACTAACCTGTTTTAATTAAAGTAGCAATAAGACAATATCGACAAAACAATCTTCTGATTCTATTTGAAGAACGATGTTTATGTAAAGAGAAAAATTCTTTTGAATGCCCCTAAATAATAAATCTTCTGGTTGCAACTTATTTTTAAAAAACTGGTTTGCTTTTTCAAGACAAATATGTTTTTACCTAATATTCAATTATTAAGTCCTTTTGGTATTTTGATAAAAGAAGACACTGTATATGATCCTACTAATAGAAGTTTTCACTTCTTAATAAAAATGTAACAGTTTGCGACAAGAAATGTTTTTATTGAGAAATTCAGTGATTACCTGGGACTCTTATGAATTAACTAACGACTAGAAGCTATTACAATTAAAAGTTAGTAAAAAAGAAATCAAGGACGTTTGTAAGTCCATGTAAAATCGGAAAACTCCCAGGACTAGATGATATCCCTGTCGAGCTGATTAAAGCCGGAAGCGAGACACTATACGAACATTTTCCCAGGAATTTATAAGCGGCGCGAATATACCAAGAAAATGGAAAATCTCCATAAAGTGTCAATCTACAAGAATGCCGCAGAGGGCGATTATTGCGAGTGGTCAGTACAATCAGCAGAATGTTCGGTAAAATGGTGAAAACCAAAATCCAAAGAGAGTATAAGGCACTTGAGACCTTCAGAGCCAGCAGATCTACAGTAGATCACTTATATTGTGTTACACAAGTGATCGAAAAAAAGTTGCAATAGAACAAACAATCCATTTAATATATGTGGATCTATAGAAAGTATATATCAGTTGTAGTCAGTAAATTGCGGAAAACGCTAGAACAAACAAATATCATTGATGAGTTGATAAAAGCAGTCTAAAGAACATGCAAAAATAATAAAAAAAAATTGAGGATTGATCGATTAGATGAGAGGTCTAAAGCAAGATATTGCCTCTTGCCAACGCTATTCAATATCTACATGGAGTTGGGACGCAGACGATCAAATAGCGTAGGATATGATGATTTAAGCTTTATGACTTGAAAGCTCGTACGGGAGTACAAGAAATGGGGTTTCGAAGTTAACGTAAAAAAATTGAACGTATGTGCCACGGAGCAAAAGTGCAGGGCATCGACCAGGAGGAAGCAAATAAAACACAGCGAGGAATACAAGTAGCTAGCTATGAAAATAAAACAAAACAGAACATTCGATACAGCAATCAAATAAAGCAATATACAGGACAGAAAAGCTATATATATGAATGGAAGAATATAGGACTAAACAAATCGAGAGAAAAATGTTTTATTGTCACAAAATGTTTACAATTTGTAGACAAAAGCTTGTAAAAATTAAAAAAAAACATAAAAATAACTGAATAAAGATACAAATAAAACAAAATTTCGATATACAGAAGAAAACCACATTGAAAAACAAAATGTTAGGTAATAATTAATATATAAGTCCATAGCAAAATTAAATCAGTATGTAGCATGCCCTGAATTAAATATTATTATTATAATAGAGGTCGTTAACAAAGAAGAAAGCACTTTCCAGTAAATATGCCCTCAAATTATTGCGGAATACAGGAAAAAATGATATCGATTTGATTTCAATTGGCAAGTGATTCTGCATTGTTTTCACATTGTGAAATATTGAGCCCTTAACTAATTCTAAGCTTGGAATAGGTAGATAAAGGTCATGTTCCGCGTTCCTAAGTGGATCTTTCTGAAATTGGAGAACCGTGCTAACCAATTAGGCGTTCGAATAAGGAATGAAGAGTCAGAATTTTTAATCTTTTAAAGAGCTCCCTTCACTGAGCCCTGCTGTTTAGTCCGAGTAAATATCTAACAACTCCCTTTTGTAGTTTGATACTTCGCTCAAATTGAGTCGCACCACACGCAACCCAATAGACTGTTAAGGAGATCGGATACTGATCTCATCGCAAAACAGGAAGAACAAGCCCTAAGAATTTTACAGATTCAACGACGCCAATTTTGGTGTTATTTGATAAAAAACTTTGGTTTTAGAAACGTTGGGAGAGAGAGAGAAGACTGAGCCTTGGGGCACTCCACATTCTCTTGACTTGCAAGAAAATATCGTTGTATCAACCATTACAAGCTGACTTCTATTGGTAATCTCAAAAAGTTGTTGCAGTCGATTGATGGTTGTGTAGACTAGAGAGGATATTATATATATATATATATATATATATATATATATATATATATATATATATATATATATATATATAATATATATATATTTAATTTAGATCACTCTATGAGGTCTTCTGGTCAGCGTCTTTTCAATCTTCTCAATCAGTGTAAAGCTTGGATATTAGTGGATTTTGGTAATTTTCGTTGCGGTTTTTGTTCCTTAAAACTAATGTCTGAATAACTTCATTGATGGTTGGAATACCGAGGTCTGTGTGTAATATGTGATTGCTTATAAACCATGGGGTATTATGCGAAGTATTTTAGATTGAAAAGTTTGTAGTATCATGGTGTTCGATGGTTTACTGCAACCCTATAGCTCTATGCCATATGTCCATATTAGTTTTAGGATGATTTTGTACATAAGTATCTTATTTTCCATTGTTAACTGCGATCGTCTGCCGATTAGCCAGTGGCCTGTAATCGTAGTACTGCAATCGAAAGCCTTAGAAAAATCACAATAAGTTGTTGCAGTGGATTGATGGTTGTTTAGGCTAGAGTAGACATTTTTTTTAAATTCATATTTAAACAAAAATTACAAAAGCCTCTTTTTGACCAATCTTTCTAATGGGCGATAATTCGATGCTTGGCTCGAAAGCCAACAAACAAAGAATATATAATACGTTTCTTAGAAGTATTGTAATATTGTAGACAGCTAAATGTAACAACTCAAACATTCCACATAAAAAGATGCTAATGCGAACTAGATGGACTTCTGGACGGCATCAGGAAAATCTAGGAAGGAGAGGTAAAGTAATAACAGAATAAGAAAGACAATGGAAATCAAACATACATTATGGTCATAAGTATATAAAGAATGTTAAAGACTTCACAAGTAGTGTAACATGTATACCTGACAAGACATAACTAAAAGAAATTCTAGCATCTTTTGTAGGAGATCAATTATAGCGGCGTTGTTCTGTCATCTAGATGCTTCACAATTACAGGAACTGAACAAATAAATTTTTTTAAACTCTATTTTACCATTCAAGACATTAACATTCAACAATCTATTCTCTGTGATAGTTCAAAAACTTTCAAGTTTATCCTTCGAATTTTTTTTTCAGTTATTTCCTGGGAAAATTTATGTTTTAAATTAAAAATCCGTCAAAAGAAAAGTGTATGAATATCTTTTCCGTTTGATAAAAAAAGTTATTCCGTTTTCTTAAAACAGAAGAAATATAAGAATCGAACAAGCTGGTGGAATATTAAAAATTGCAAGTGCGTCTTGCTTTTAAGACTTTTAGGTCTGAGACTTAATTGAACAAAAGCAAGTTCTTTATAATGGATGCTTTTGAATTTCAAGATTTAGCGAGAGAATTCATACTAAGGGCAGTTTGTATTTTATGCTTGATTTACTCTTTCGGTATTATGAGGCCGATTGAAATATTTCCATATCTTTTAAACAATTCTAATTTAGAAACTAAGTTTTGATAATTCTCAGATTACCCAATTAGCAGAACTTTCATTTTATTAGCGGTACTTGTTTTGAAGTTTTATAATTACGTAAAATAACTTTTTTGTCTATAACTGAAAAATCATCTATCTACAATGGGTCCTCAGATAGGTAGAAAAACTCTTGTAAGAGATAAAAAATTCTTACTTATAATCTCGTTAGATCTTGAATTAGTTCCAAAATTTTTTTCGAGTGCGAATTTTTTTAAAATATAAAATTGAAATAATTTACGGGAATCAATTCAAACTCGTGGGAGATTCGGTATAGTAAAAATAAATAAAAAAATGGAATTTTTAACATATTAATAATAAATTGATATGGCTATGGAATGACCTTTTCTTTTGGTGTCTTCTTGCAGGTTTTAGAAGAGTTGTTTGAAAAAATAAAAGTTAAGTTAGAATTTCCAATTGATGTTACCATTAAATAACCTGTCAATGTCAACTGACAGGTACCGTTCGATTTCAATTTTTATTTTTGCAGGTTTTTCCCTGCTTCACAAAAACTAATTTCTAATATAAGAAATATCAAGTATGCATCGGAAATTTTACAAAGAACTTATTTTTCTGTTGAAGTGAGTCCCTTTTATGTGGCAAATATGCAGAATTTTTTTTGAGAGAAGTTGTTTAGAATCAATAAATATCAAATTTTGGAATCAGTTTTTCAATTATAATAAAAAATTCAGTAAGTAAGTTCATTACTGCTGGCTCAATACTGATAAATGATTAATTCTATCTTTCGACATAAAAATCATGTTTTAGTTATACAGGGTTTGTCCGGAAAGTAATAGGACTGAGTCGATTTAAAAAAATTTATTGAGCCAATCGATACAATTCTTTAAAAACTTTCAAAATAGGCTCCTTCTGCGTCGATGCAGCGCTGCCAGCGCGATTTCCAAGCATTGAAGGCGTCACGGAAGGCATTTTCCGGAATAGCCTTGAGAGCCGCGGTGCATGCTGCTTGGATCCCCTCTGTCGTCTCGAAATGCTTGCCTTTCATCGGCCTTTTCAGGCGAAGAAACAAAAAAAAGTCCGGGGGGCCACATTTGGGCTGTAGGGCGGCTGCGGAAGCGTTGGAATGCCGGCCTTAGTCAGGTAGCTGTTCACAAGAAAGGCGGTGTGAGCCGGGGCGTTGTCGTGGTGCTCCGTCACAATGTCATGAACCACAGATTTTGGTAAATTTAACATCTGGGCAATCAAACGAATACTTAGTCGACGGTCTGTGTTCAAAACTTTGCGCACACGAGTCACATTGTCGGTGTTTGTCGAAGTCGAAGGTCTTCCAGCACGGTCTTCATCGGCGACCTCTTCCCGGCCCTCCAAAAAGGCCTGGTGCCACCGAAACACACCACTTCTTGCTAAAGCAACATCTGGGTAAGCCTGCTTGATCATATCAAACGTCTCTGTCGCAGATTTACCGAGTTTCACACAGAATTTAATCGCGTACCTCTGCTCTAACGAACGCTGCATTTTCGGCTTGCACAACTCACAGAAACACGTCGCGCGAAAATGCCAGTTCTGACTCTCCAGGTGCTAGGAGACAACTGACCAGCCGCTCGTTTGTTAGCTAGGAACGCCCTCTACCGAATCCAGTCGGTGCGCGCACGCTCTAAAGTACAATCGCGGCGGAAGAAAATCAGTCCTATTACTTTCCGGACAAACCCTGTATATATATATATATATATATATATATATATATATATATTGCAAAATATAAATATTTTTTTTAATACAACACCACTGCCGGTAACTTAATTAATATCCGCCGCTGTAATATGGTGTTAAATTTATAGGAAAATATATCGATTGATGGTATAAATGGTCTATATAATTGTGCCGTTCTTTATGTAGAATCGCGGCTGCTTACTACTGAAATTATGTAGCAGCACTTAGCCGCATACGACTAGGTGAATAAATGGTATACAAATAGAAGAACTTGAAGAAGAACTAACTATGAAGCATTAGATGGAATGATTAGATTACGAAATAATACATAACGAAACCTTATATTTCAGTCATAAGTGATTTATCAAAAAAATAATAGTTAAAAATAGTGCAAACACTCTTTTATAGTTTGACTAAATACTGAAAGTACTGAAAAAATGCTTTTATACTTAATCAAAGTGAAAAAAATTATAACATACACGAATAAAATGATTAACGAGAAATATAATTTCACTGCTCTGGGATGCTTTGTACGTCATGTTTTTTATTAAAAGTATCTCTGCATTTTATGAAAAAATTAGTAAAAAATTATAACGATTAATATTGAGCACTCTATGCTTTTAAAACCGTGACATTAATTTGCTCACCAGTCATTCTATTCTCATAATCAAAAATTCTTTTTCACTTTTTGTTTTAACTGTGAAAGCGTCATTTTTTTGTTTTTATGAAATAAACTCCGTTTAGGATATAGAGTTAAAAATATTGATATTTACAATATTTAATAGCTTTATTGTAAACAATTTCGTCCATTTTCGTCCATTTCTTCTTCACTTCGTTCTATGTCAGCTTTTATTTCTTCAAAACATTTTTATCACAGTGACCCATGTTTCTTTTGGTCTTATTTTGTTTCTTTGTTGTTGTCCTTCTGCTTGCCAAACTTTTTTTACATGTCTTGAATCGGTCGTTCTTTGTAAATGCTCCTACCAACTCAACTACCTCCTTACAATGAATTTGATGACTGGTATTACTGGCAGTACTAATACTATCATTTGTATACAATTTTCGTTTCTTCCTCACTTCGTTCCATGTCAGCTTTTTCTTCTTAAAAAGTCTCATGTTTCTTTTGGTCTTCCTCTGTTTCTTTTTTTGTTGTCCTATGGCTTGCCAAACTTTTCTCACTTGTCTTGAATTGCAAATTCTCCGTAATCGACTGTCTCCTTACAATGAATCGGTGACTGATATTACTTGCAGCTCTAATACTGCCATTTATAATTATTTCCTTCCTTGTAATTTCCTCCACTCTTCTCAAATATTTGGTAATTATCTATTTTGTGAAGTCATTATGGAAATATCCACATTTTCATTTGAGGAGGAGAAACACAAATATGGTCGTGGAAGATGAACTTAGTTTGTATATTTGGTTATAGAGGGAAGAGGGAACGTAAATTTTATAACAATTCTTCTACGTTATATTTACTATACTATTTTGTACAACGTAAGCCGTTAAAATTTTCAATAATGCACTGATTCATTGCTACATTCATACCGTACCCTTCGTTTTTACCAACGTCAATCTGGAAGGTTTTTGAACTAATATTTATCCCATACAGCTGAACACGTTCTCGCCTTGTCTCCTAACCTTTACCATCCATAATTGTTTTCTATTGATATCGATTTATTTACTATGGAAAATGAAATTATAGCAAAATTTTTTATTGTCCACTTTATATTTAATGAGGTATTATCAGTTATAATATCACATGAGCTTCGAAAATAATCGATTTTTTGTAATTGCTCGAACGTTATTTGAAGATAAGCTGGATCTACATTTTGTCAAATTGCTTATAGCAGAGGAGCAATTGGAATTATTGGTTATTTTTAACTTCTTTATTTCAATACCGGGCTTCGATGTTGGTTGATACCTACTGGACCATTTTTGTACCAAACTTCCATCTTCTTCCAATCCGAAGTTAGGAACAATCGATTAGTTTTGATATTCAGTATTCTTTTGCTTAATATTTTCTGTAGTAGGCACCCTGGACACTTGTTCTTACATTCTTTGTTTGATATAAACCTTTTAGATGTAGAAGTTTTGGAGAATATGATGTTGTATTCAATGCGGCTTGTAATTCACCATAAATGTTGACTTTGTTTGACAAAAAATTACTAGAAATTGAGTCGAACTTTTTTCCAAGCTACCCAGAGAGTTTTTATAATAATTACCCATAATCTTGCTGATCAATTGAGATGCAAAATTGGATTTTATTTGCTCTGGAAGCTGGAAGTGATTGGTGCTATCGTCATCTCAAAAACTATTATCCGATAAAAGAGTTGAAAATACTTCATTTGCAAAGCTACGCAAGAAAAATCGTTTCCACAACTCCCTCCTTATAATCGTTAATATTAGCTCGCTTCGTATTAAAAGCTCAGTCTTTAAGAATACCTGCCAAGTGTTCGTTTGAAGTCTCCTCAAGAAAATCATATTTTTGATCTTCACAGACTGCTGAAAATGCTTCAGAAACATTTATGTGCGTTTTCAACATGTTCTTAGGCGTTAAATATTCAATTTCTTCGCTTATTTATGAACTTGAATCTATTCCAAAGCGATTCATTGCGATTTTCAATTATTTTTTGATTTTTCGAGAAACTTCAAAAGATGGTCACTTTCATAACAAACATTATTGGATCCATTAAAAAATCTATTTAATCATTAAACCACGTTACCGAGCGTTTAATCGTTGATTTGTATCAACTATGATCAAATCGGAATTTGTACTGGTTAAAAAAATTAATTCAATATCTGTCAGGATTATAGCCAGATTTTTCTTGTTATTATCGTATTATATATTTAATTTGAAACAAATGGAGGATGTGAAATGAAATTATTAATTTTCAAATTTCTTAATAATTTCCTGAAACTTCGGTTCATTACCTAAACGTTTTCGGAATTCACCAAAAACATAATTGGAAAGGAAAATAAATTGTTTCTCTCCGTCACACAGAAGTATAGGGTCTTAAGATCCGCCTCTGAACTGAATTACAATAAATACATATATACAATGTTCCATTCCAGGTAAAATTCCGTGAAGGTATAAAGAAGGTATTTCAAGGGCACACACTACACACAAAAACAACTTCTGATGCTTTCATTCAAAAGGGCAGAAAAATGGACCTAAAATAGTTTGTGGACATTATTGAACGTGACACATAAATAGATAATTAACCAATCCTATTCTGTTAAGAGGCATTGAAGCGTTTGCTTGTCGAGTACACAAGAAAAAAGTTTAAGTGTTGAATAAATAATATAAAACAAGTAGTTGTGTTTAAGTTTGCGAGGTGCAGCTACTTTTTAAATAAAACATTTATTTAAATTAAACATTTATCACTATCACTTATGTAATGACGAAGGCATGTAAGACTTGATAGTATACATATATCAATAAAAGCATTTGACTGGAGATAGAGGTTACATTGAATGGACATGAACTGGTTCCATGATAAACATTATTGAAACTACAGTGCGAGCTAAAGAATAAAGAGAGAAGAATAATCATTTGAAATCATAGTGATAAAATGTCGGCAAAAATTATAAAAGGTACAAGCTTTTACCCGCGGCCTCGCACACATTGAAGCCATTATAGTAGCAGAGATCATTACAATAGAGATAAACCAATTTTGTATTTTTGTAGACTATGTTATAAGTTGCGTTTTGAGTGTTCCATGTAGTGAAAACGACAGTTCCGTACTGCAAAACACTTTCAGGACGCTCTGGAGTAGACAACTTTAACTTCCTTAAATGTGACTCTAGCCAACTTCAATGATGACAGTTGACAGTTTCACTTCGATGATTTTGCATAACTTTAAATTTTTAATTTTCTGAAATTATTTGTTTCATCCGAAGTATTGTCTAAATTGATGGATAACAATGAATGATGATGACAAAGAAAACATCAGCGATGAAGAGTTACTCGAATCCACGCTACCCGATCTCACCGAAGAAAGCAATGCGGCCGTTGTTAATTCGTTGTTGGATAAATCTCGTGCAAAGGACTAAAAACAGTACGAGCTCTTTATGAAGTGGTTTCGCCAGAAAAGAAAAAGGCGAAAAACCCAACGAAAAATGACACCTAACCTCAAAAATTCAAATAGATTTATTCGCGAAAATTACGAAGAGGGCGACATCTGTTAATTTTCTTCCAAACTTCAATAGAGGTGAACAACAAAACCAGAATACCAACAAATTGTATTGTTCTATAAGCAATAGAAAGTATTATTTGAAATTTTAGTCTGAATAGTAAAATAATATACCTGTTTAAAGTGCTTTTCTGATAGAAAACCAACCATACATCCATAAGATGCATTTCGAAAACAATAAAAACGTGGTAAAAATTATAGTGTTACAAATATTCTATTCTAATTGCGTACAAAACTCTTGTGTCCCTTTTTGGTAGTTTCGTATCTATATGCAAGTTTCTTCCCCCCGTTCTTACATGAACAAATACATTTTCAGTATTTAACTACATCATCACCCTTGGTGATCAATGTCCTTCGTATGAGACCGTGAAAAATTGGACTGCAAGCTTCAAAAGAGGTAAATTTTCTATTAAGACGATGACCGATCGGGAAGGCCAATTTCTGTGTCAGTCCCCGAAAATATCGACGCAGTTCATGACATGATTTTATCAGACCGTCGAATTGGGCTAAAATGGATATCTGAAGCACTGAATATTTCATATGAACACGTTCACGTCAATTTGGACATGAGAGAAATGCTGCAAAATGGATCCCCAAATGTTTAAATGTTGACCAATAGCGTGCAAGAGTAGAAGCGTTCGATCTGTACTCGATTTGAAAACGATGTAGACTTCTTAAACCGAATTGTTACATGGATGAGACTTGGGTACATTTCTACGATGCAGAAACAAAACGATAATCGATGGAATGGCGACACTCTGGCTCTCCAAGACCTAAGAAGTTTCTTGTCCAAAAATCTACTGGAAAAGTTCTTACTTCAGTTTTTTGGGATTGTCATGGAGTAATCATGATTGATTTTTTGGATAAGGGTAGAACCATAACTGGAGATTACTTTCCGATAAAACTGACCAATATACGAGAAAAAATGAAAGAGAAAGATGCGGAAAGCTATCCAAAGGTGTTTTGTTCTCGCAGGACAACGCTACTGCACTCGAATCTCATGTTGCCATGCAAAAAACTCGTGATTTAGGGTTCTAATTACTAGGACACCCCCCTTATTCACCAGATTTGGCTCCGTCCGACTATCATCTCTTTCCTCAACTGAAAAAAAGTTTAGAAGATCGTAAATTTTCTTCCAACGAAGAGGTAATAGAAGCTGTGGAGGTCTAGTTTGCAGAGCAAGAAGAAATATTTTTTTTAAGGTCCAGGGACGTTGCCTGTCGCTGTTATAAATGTATCCAATTAAGAGGAGAATATGTTGAGTAATAAAATATTTTGACATTGAAATTTTGTTTGGTTCTATAGTAGGCTAAGAATTTTTCAATATATCCTCGTATCTACCCTTGTATAGTAAAAGTTGGTGAAAATCCAACGCCAAAGGATGTTATTTGAATGCAAGAGTTATACTTTTGCTTAAAAAGTACTTTGACTCATCTGTAACACTTAACAATAAAGTTTAAGAGCTCTTCTGGTTCACCAAATAATGGAAGTAAAACTTTACCACTGGAACAGCACATTCCAATAGTTTCATGTTTCCATTTGAGAGCATCGCAATATATTGAAAAATTCCAAACATCCAATTGACTTTAGTTTCAGAATCTAACCACACAAATATGACATCTAACCTCAAAAATTCAAATAGTTTTATACTGCATAACGACAGAAAATATAGAAAAGTTCCAAACAGCTGAAACTATAATCAATTTGATTGGATATTGACATGACAGTCGGTAATTCAGTGCAACGATATTACAGTACTTAGGGTTGGAACTTCATTACTGGACTGCTAGATGACGTTGAAGAAGCTAGATTTTGAGATTTTTTGACGAATAATTTTTCTATCTTTCGTAAAAAATATTTTTTTTCATAAAAAGTATCCTGTGTACAAAATTTCATGATGATTCGTCAAGTAGTTTTCGCGTGAAAGCGTAACAAACGTACCTTCACATTTATAATATTAGTAAGGATTTAGTCCAGGGTAGAAGCCTTTAAATATGATAAAAAGTTAAAAAAATGATAGTAGGATGAAACTTTTGGAAAAAGAGAAGAATATAGTGAAAATGAAAGGAAAAATGATTTACCGGTGATCTGAGGAGAAGGGGTGAGTTCTTAAGGGTTATTTCGGTTTCCGGCAAAACTACAAGTCCTAAAGAAAAGAAATATAGACCAAAGATGGAGGTAATAAGAAGATATACAAATTTTGTATATACACTTTTTCACATAACCTCAAAATTTATTTGAAAAATTGAATCAACCAAGTTTTAGGTTTCTATTTTTATCTTTTATAAAAAAATTTTTTTCACCAAATTTGGTGAAACATTATCTTTTACATACACCAAAATTCTATTTATTTTTTCACCTTATTTTGACTAAAAATTGACTGAAAAACCACCCTAATTTTCAATCTAAAATTCTCCAGTCAAAATATGAGCTTTTTGGAAAAAGTTTATTAGTTTTTTGTTCGTTCAAATCTCTATTTTCTGATGGCGTGAAAAAATATCACCAAGGTCAACTTTCTCAGAAAAGGCAAAAAAAGGAAAAAAATCACATCTGAAATTTTTTTAATCTTCATTTACAATTTATAGATATTTATTAAAATTTTGGACTCTATTCAGCAACACGGAATCTCACATTTTTCGTGTAAAATTTTAATAAATAACTAAAAATTGTACAAATGAAAATTTTCGGATGCGATTTTTTTTCGTTTTATCTGCCTCTTTTGAGGAAAATTACTATAGCGATGGTAATATTGTATTACAACATCGAAAAGACGAGATATCAAAGAACGAAAAACTCACCGACTGGTTGAAAAATGCTGATATTTTGAGGGGAGAATTTTTCATTGAAAATTAGGGTACTTTTTCAATATTAAGCCAAAATACGGGTGAAAAATAAATGTTTAAAATTAAAGAACTACAGTGAATTTGGGACATAAGAAGGTAAATTGTCACAAAATTTCGAGTGAAAATATGAAAAATGAAAACCTTTTTTTTTAAGTTTTGACATAAATTTTGTGGTTATTTGAAAAGCTCTAGATCTTTCTATTACCTATAACTTTGCTCACTATTTTTTTTCCATAGTATTTCTAGTTTTATCGGAAATCGGAATAAGCCGATTTTAACCCTTAAAAACTCATCCCCTTCCCCTTCCCGACCAAAGTTCGCCCGTAAATTATTTTTTCTTCCATTTTCATTATATTCTTCTCATGCTCCTATGGGATTCATCCAACTATTATTTTTTTTTTTTTGGTTTCAAAACTTATCGATATAATTTTATTTAAAGGCAAGCTAGTTTATTCTGGAAATTTTGCTCTAGTTGACTAATTGACAATATGTATCCCTTACATTACGCCCACAAAGAGCGATTGTCGTCGTAGTTCGACGCTAATCCAAATTTGTCAATTTTCAATTGTGCTCTCCACTTGGAAGAAAATTGTATGTAAAGATTAGAGTATGTTTGTGCATACAAATACAACTTGTGCAGGAATTGAAACTATATTATTATCTTTCGGTTCCATATATTAAGTGAATTTTATTTCAACATTGTGTTCAGTAATGTAACTACACTTTTGGTTAAATTAAACAAACAGAATTTACGATTTTGGAGCGAAGAGAACCCACGAGATATTGCTCAAACATCATTACACCCATAAAAACGAACCGTTTGATATTTTGTGAGATGGTTGCAAAATGTTTGAAAATCCTTGCTGATGATCAAAAAGTTATAGTGAATAGATATGAAGATATTATTATAACTTTTTATGTCTCAGTTGGAAGACAGAGATGTGGTTTCAATTGGATAACATCGCATACCCCACGGTGCTCGAAATGAATCAGTTAATTGTTTGTCATTTACTGAGAAATTGTGAGTCATATGTTTATTAAAATGAACCTGAAAATACTTGAGCACTGGAAACCACTAGACGCATAATTGCCGAAATACAACCTGCAGATTTTGTGATTATTGGATCTCTAGATTAGTTCTTGTACACGTCGGGTTATTGGGGTCAAAACTTGTAATAATATCTAAGCGTTAATGCCTAAAGTTTCAATTGGAAAAAAATCGTTGATGTTAAAAGAGAAAATGTGTTTAATTTCATTGACTCTAAAAGGCACCCACTACGGGAAAAAGCACTCAACTTCACAATGCTGTTCACAAGTAATTCTCACCTTTTATCACCAATTGTTATTGTTTCATCCATTTAATTTTAAGGTTGAAAGGACGTACCTGAAACAAAAAATAATATTCTTTAAATTATGTTTCAATATATTATTGTTATGTATCACATTTTCATATAATGTTTACTCCAGCACTGTGTAACAACTTTTTATAATTTTTCTAAGACGTTTGGATTTGATTAATCATAATATTTTGATTAATAAGTTGAGAACTACGGTTTCAGAGGTACATCTGTAGCATTTTTAAATTATAGATTACCAACAGGAGTCAGTTTGTGAGGTTCAATATAACGATGTTTTCTTGGAAGCCAATAGAATGTGAAGTGCTTCAGGGCTCAGTACTAGGCCCTATTTTCTATTGGATACTACTAATCTCAAGGCACTTCATAGGACCATATCTAATCACCTCTAAATCATGGTGCGAATCTAATCCCCCGTGTCTCAACGTTTTTAAAACTTAAGCTTTATCATAAAAACAGAGATTGAAGCCTTTTGTATCAAATAATTCTACTATTGACGTCGTTGAATCTGCAAAATTTGTAATGGGAGTTACATATAACCACTTTATCTAAAAAATAAGGACTGCCTGTTTTGCGCTAAAATCAGTTTCCAATGAACTAAACTTATCCACCTCCACAACATTTTATTATGCCCTTATTGAGTCGCATCTCCGAAATAACCTTCCCTTCTAGGGTTCGTATGACTCAATTTGAGCGAATCTTCAAACTACAAGAAAGAGCTATTAGATATTTATTCGGACTAAACAACAGGGCTTTTTGTGGGTCTATGAGCTATATTCGGTTTTACGGTGGATGGGCTGCTAACCCGTTCCACTAATATGGAGGAGAGAAGCTAAACCAACAACTAACAACCCTAATCAAAAAAATATTTACCCATCACAAAATACCAGATGAGTGGAGAAATAGCATTACGATTCCACTATTTAAAAAGGGAGATAAAAAAATGCCCGAGAACTATAGAGGAATAAATCTACTATGCACAACGCTGAAATTAACCACAAAGATAATAACAAATAAAATAAATGAATGTATCTCACTAGCAGATGAACAACAGGGTTTCAGATCGGGAAGATCCTGCACGGACGCAATATTTGTCATAAGACAAATAACGGAAAAATCGATCGAATATAATCGACCAGCTTTCATGTGTTTCATTGACTTGCAGAAGGCCTTCGATCGAATACAATTAAAAGACATAATACACCTTCTTTATGATAGACAGATACCATATAATGTCATTAAAATAATCGAAAATATATACTCAAAAAATACAATCCAAGCAAAAATAAATGATGACCTAACTGAACAGATACCTGCAAATAGGGGCATTAGGCAAGGGGACTCTCTCAGTCCGCTCCTATTTAACATAGTGATGGATGAAATCATAAAACAAGTACGCAAACTAAGAGGATACAAAATGGGAAATAAAGAAGTCAAAATCCTGTGCTATGCAGACGATGCGGTACTGTTGGCGGAGAACGAGGACGATCTGCAAAGGCTACTGTACCAATTTAACAAAACAGCAAAAAAATTCAATATGATAATATCAGCGGCAAATACAAAATCAATGGTTACTTCCAAGACACCGATCAGATGTAAGCTTGTGGTGGATAACAAAATAATACACCAGGAAATGAAATTTAAATATCTGGGAATCGAAATATCTGGACACGGATACGTGGAGACGTAAGTAAGAAACCAAGCTACAAGAGCCTCAAGAGCAGCAGCATACCTAAATGACACAATCTGGCGAAATAAATACATTCGAACTGAAGCAAAAGCCCGCATTTACAAGACCGCAATCAGACCTATATTATCCTATGCAGCAGAGACCCGACCTGAGACCTCTAAAACTAAACGGATATTGGAGACTACAGAAATGAAAATAGTTCGAAGAATAGCGGGAAGAACACTACTGGATAGAGAAAGGAGTGAAAACATAAGACGAACATGCGGGATAGATAATATCAATGACTGGGTACTGGATAGAAAGATAAAATGGAATGAGCACATTGACCGCATGACGGAAGAACGAATTGTGAAAATATCAAGGAACAAATCACCAGCAGGACAAAGAAGCATTGGAAGACCTAGGAAAAGATGGAGTGACAACCTCCCAGGTGACTGAGCAGAGGCAATGACGTGAAGAAAAACAGGCAATGATGCCTATACACAGCAGGAAGAAGAAGAAGAAACAACAGGGCTTAACATATTGACTCTTCCTTATTCATCTTTGAATCCGTTTGCCTAATTCGTAAGCACGTTTCGCCAATTTTAGAAAGATGATTCCACAGCTACCCGCTTAGTAAAGCGAAGCACAACCTTTATCTACTCGTTGGCTCTATATTTTACAAAGAAAAAAATGCACAGTCATTTGCCAATTGATATTAAATCTATTACACCTTTTCCCGCATATCTCAATAATGTGAAGGCATATTTACTGGAAAGAGACTTCTGATAAATGAACAACTATCATTATTTTACTAATAATTAATTAGGATCATGATATGCACTAATTCAATGTTGTTATTGCTTTTTAAGCAAAATATTAACTATTTTTAGATTGACGCATAGTAAGTTTCATTGTCTAATTTAATTTTGACAATATATATTTTAGTTATTCATTGTCGTATTCTTGTGTACACTTTTTATTTATGTCTCTATTACGTTATGTGTGTGTTTGTTTCTTAGTTCTTTATAAACTTTTGTCTACAAATTGTGAACAATTTTTTGACAATAAAGCATTTCTCTTTCTCTCTCTCCTCTGACTGTATTTGGCTGTTACTTTCGCTGGCACATCCCCATAGTGGAATCCCGTGGGTCCTGGTTCAGGATTTGTTTCTACACACTGTCACAACTGAAGGTAAACTCGGTCTCTGAAGACCATAAACTTGATTGTGTCGAAATACGCGACAGTGTAATTGTGAGTGTTGGTGTAGTAGTAAACAGGTTGAATATCACCAACGGTTCCAGAAATTCCAATAACAATTATGTAATTTTTTTTGTAGTCTTTAATTTAGGATAAGTTCGAAGAATCTCACTAAATTTGGCGATCATGTACAAAAATATAAAAATTAACGACCAAACTAAAAAATTTTACAAATTACAAAAGCACGTAAATAAAATTTTATTGAGTTTTGAGTTTTGACTTTGCCTAAGAAATATTTTACCTTTTCCAAGACGCTTCAACTCTTGTATGGCCCTAGGGGTAAAAACATCTTATTTTTTTAGAACATCCGTAAGATTATTTCAGCATCACTTTAACCACCTCTTATTCTCAAATAGGACATGAGTGTAGATCGTAAAGAAGGTATTCACACTCTGTTGTAAAATCTCAACTATTTTGAAGTATATGACTTCTTAAAAATGAAACGAAACGCCTATGGTTTGCTAATATGTCATATTTTCCATCACATTAGAAGTAAATTGAAACAAATTTTGCAAAAACAATGCGACAAATAATTGTTATTTACCGAAAATTAATTAAATTAGAAGTTATGATACCGAAAAACATTTTCAAATTATATTGTTTTAATGGGAACTGTGAAATTACGTCGAACGGATTGTATCCATGCTCTTTTCGTATTTTTAGTCTTTCAAATGGAGCCGTCTGGATTTATGAATTTCATTCTTTATATAATTTACCAAGAACGCATTGACTCGGAAGAATAAAGCGTCTATTTCCAAATCATTGCCTAGGAAATCGTTAATGAATATTGCCTTGTAGCTCTACTGTGTTTGTTGAGCTGATCATATTTTATTTTCCGTTTTAATAATATCTGTGGAGTCAGGATTAATTATGTCCAAAGTAAATGACAAAAAAAATTATGCCGGAATACGATATCTATAAACTCCTTTTCAAATATTTGATTTAAGGGGATTTTGGGTATGTGTTCACCGAAATACTCTAGGACTTTCGTCAACTGGGTATAAATTTTTGGTATTATTTACAAGAAAAAAACATATTTTATATAAATTTTACATTATCTATTTTCACAGTCGCACTTCACTAAACCATAATCATTTATCTGAATCATCTTTTCATTTAACGACATTTATAGTTTGCAAGCAACTAGGTTTTTCAGCCAATTTTTAAATATAGCTCTGTCACTTCATTCTCAATACTATTTATATTTTTTTTAGTTTTTTTTTGCAAAATGTTTGCATTAGGATTAGTATGAGATGAGTGATTAAGTTGCTTGTCTCCAAACAAATTCGCTGCAGTTCTTACACAGGTTTCGTTTAAAAAAAATATTGAAATAATCGCAACTCGTTCTGTAATAGAATTAACCATTTCTAAGAAGGTTTCCTAGTTAATTGTTAGGTTAGTGGCGCTCACAAACCGTTGCGCACAAAGGTACCCAGAGAGATATGCCGACGCCTTTTAAAAAGTTAACCAGGCATCTTAGCTAAAATCTTCTGTCACTAAGCGGGCTCAAGTGTTTGAATCACACTGTTAAACCAGTCACCAGTTAAATTGCCAAGAGAGACAGAACGCTCATCTATGTGTCTTATCTTAACTCATGCTAGGTGTTTCCATCCAAATCCGCAGATTTTTTTACAAGCCGGATATTTAGAGACGCTAAAGCTACGCCAGTAATGAGATCTGGACCTCTTTGGTGATTTTACTGATCCCAATCTGGCGCGTGGATTATCTTCGTCGTTCTTTTTGTTGCCTGAGTAGCTCGACACCAAAACAAGATGGTACTGGCAACAATCACTCACCAGTTCTTGCAGGGTATTTTTGTTTAAGCCTAGAGCACAGAGAAAAGATAATATCATGATTCCCAAGCGAGAAAAATTCGCTTATTTTGAAAAATACTTATCAGAAGCTTGCTCTGGCCAAGCTATTTATCCTGAAGCCATCTGGGTACAAGTAGCCCCAGTATTTAGTATTGCGGCTTCACCATTCTGCGTTAGTGATGTTTATCTCCAAGCCCTTATTAGTAACGGTCGCAGGAGCCATTAGGTCCCAACAAAAATATTCATGTGTAGACTGCGTTCAGATTTTCATGTAACGGCAGCCTGCAAATTAATTCAAAATATGCGAAAAAATATATCATACACAATTAAATGCTTTTCTAATCATGTGTCACGAATAATCTACTCCCTATTAGAATATAAGAGGTTGGCAAAACGGAAGGAAAGTGGATGACAAAATACAGATTCGGCATTTCCTAAACATCTTATAAATACTGCCTAGTATAGAAGCGGGTTGGTTTTATGAATTGTTTTTTAAACAACTAACAAGATAAAATCCGAGGATACTGAATCAGAAAATTTAGCAGACTATTCAATAAAAACTTTCCTTCCAGTCCATAGCCTTTTAGCTCTATTGTGCTTGGAAGAAAAAATCATTTTTATTATCATTTGTGAGATAAGGATTGATTGTGTCCTGAACTTTGGACACAATTATACAAAAAAACCATACCAATGAATTTCTTCTACAATATGTCTGTGTTCAGTGGCCCACTGGATATATTTTAGATTTTGAACTAGTAAAAAAACTCTAAAAAAAAATCCGAGACTATTTTTCTTACTATCAATTTAACTTTATACACTTATACCCAGAAAATAATGAAAATCACGAGTTATACTGTTTATTGAATAAAGTTAGGCTATGATATACGTGGCTATTGAGAGATTGATTGTCTATTAAAAAGATAAGAACTAAAATTTTATTGTACCTGTGAAAAGATACGTCACTGTTTCTGTGCGTATATATTGAATATTGGTGATTTACTTGTTAGCCTTGTGGCTGGTACATTAATGTAGATATTGTTCGAAATTGCGGCGGAATCAATCTCATACTTTAATTGATTTATTAAAAATTTCTTCCACAACATGACGTATGAAAAGAATCTTTGCTTATACCTGCATTGAGTTTAATGGTATAGTGAAATACATGAAATGAACTCATTCATTTAATACTTCCTAGAAAATGACGAGCAAAAAATGTTTGCTGGTTATTACCAAGACAGTGCTCCGTTGTTAACTTCATAGTTTAGTTGAAACATGTTGAAACACTATACAAATGGTACAACTTTGTAAGGAAGCAAAAAATGAAGAACCATAAAAAATTATTCGTTTCAATACAAAGAATTTTCTTTATCAAATAACACCATCATTGACGTCGTTGAATTTGTAAAATTCTAGAGCTCGTTATTGACAGTTTCTTGAAATGAGAGTTACATATTGCCGCCTTATCTACAAAATTAAGTTCCTCCTGTTTCCCGCTGAGGTCAGTTTCCAAAGAACTGAACTTATCCACATCCTTAACAGTTTATTATGTCATTACTACATCGCATCTCCGATATTTCCTTCCCTTCTGGGGTACGTGTGCGACTCAATTTAAGCAAACCTTTAAACTACAAAAGAGAGCTGTTAGATATTTACTCGGATTAAACAGCAGGTCTCACTTCCTTAAAAGTTTAAAAATTCGGACCCTTCCTTATTTATCTTTGAATCCGTTTGCTTAATTAGTAAGCACGTTTCTCAAACTTCAGAAAGATCGTTGCACGGCTATCCATTAAGGAATGCGGAGGACGACCTTCACCTACCTACTCCACGTTTAAAATTAGTTAAGGGCTCAATAGTTTACAGTGTAAAAAAATGCACAATCACTTGCCAATAGAAATCAAATCGATATCATCTTTTCCCTCATTCCTCGATAATTTGAGGGTATATTAACTGAAAAGTGCATTCTACTCTGTAAACGACTTCTATTCTAATAATAAAATTCAATTCCGGGCATGCTGCATACTGATTTAATTTTTTTATGGACTTATATACTAATTATTATCTATAACTATTACCTGAATTTTTGTTATTCAATGTGGTTTTCTTCTGTATATTAAAATTTTGATTTATTGTATCTTTATTTAGTTATTTTTATGTTTGTTAATATATTTTACAAACTTTGCTCTACAAATTGTAACAATTTTTTGACATAAAGCGCGACTTTCATCGGCGGTTGACAGCACTTTCGCTACATTGATCATGTTGTTCATTACCCTCCTTTTTTCTGTGTCATCTGTCAAAATTTCGTATAAATCTGGAAGGTAGATTAAAATATCTAAGATAACTAATAAAGTCAATATTTCAACTAAACGGGTTTGGAAATTTTTGTATGAAAGTGCTTACTCGCATTAAAAATTCGAAAGATTGTTTATATATCTTCAACCGTAATTTAAATTATTGTTTCCGTCAATATGTCACAGTAGAAGAAACTTGATTACACCATTAAACTCCAGAAGCAAAAATATAGTCAAAATAATGGAAAAACGTAGTTCCAAGAAAGCAAAAGCCGTTTTTTAGTAGGTAATAGCCAAAATGTTTTGGTATTTCAAAGTTATAATCTTTATTGATTATTTGGTAAATGAAATTTCGATAGTTGTAAATAATTATGTTGATTTGCTGATACTTTTTGAAGCCGAAAAACAAACGACTGAATTGGTTGAAGAAAACAGTTTTATTTCTTAACGACAATGTATTCGTCCACTATTGTAGCTGAACTGCATTACATTTTATTGCACTAGTCACCTTCTTCCGATTACTTTATGTTTTCAAACTCATAAAAATGGCCTGACAAGAAGCGATTTCAAATAAATAAAGAGGTGTTACATAACAAAACTAAAAATTCCCCGATCTAAGTGTGTATTATCTGTTTTCGGGATACATCATTTTCTTTATTTTCACGCTCAATTTAAACATCATATTACTTTAGGATGTCCATAGTAATAATCGTTAATTTATATTTTTCTTAATTTTTTCAGTTATTTCAATATCTAAAAAAATGTCGAAAGAAAAGTCTGCTTTTGATTTTGCTTTGTAGAAATAAATGATTTTCAAGATATTTGGTAGATACAGATTTATCAAAAACTGAGAAAAAGTAAAACGCATTTAGAAGGAAAAGAAATTTAGTGGGTATTGAATAATTGTGTGAGCATCACATCATTGTACAAAAAATTATCCAATCTTTTTATAGTGTCATCATATATTCTCGATAGATACAAGTTGTAACAGCAAGTGCCTGCCAGCAGAGCCTCTTCCTCTAACCTAAAGGTATTCTGCGTCAATAAAAGTGAAGGTTATTGACAAAACAAAACGTATTAAGTGCGTATTGGGAGAACAAAAAGCTGACACAACAAACACAACTATAATGCAACTATAACTTCTTGCTAATTATCCTACTGGCCAATAAAAATATATGTATGAATGAATTTAATTGAACTTATCAGCAAGAGTAATCGTATATTGTGGTATTATTATAGTTTTTTTTCTGTCTTAGATACAACTGCCGTTGATGTCTTGTGGGTTACCGATTGACCAACATCCCAAGTAGTACAATTAGTTTTATTAACGAAAAATAGTCGTTTATATAACAATTTTTGGCAGCTAAATAGTGCACAAAATTGTTAGGAATACCTACGTTTATACATTATTCAATCAGCTCTTGTTCATCTCTTGAATTACCATAGGAAGTGCTACTTATTCTAAAGCTGTATAAAGTGTAGTATTTTATTCTCTGAATAAATTTAGACCGGGCGCTAGATGGAGTTGAGTATGCAAAATGTGAGGACCGTATTCGGTGTATGGTTTTGAACTCAGAAAAGCATGCAGATTATGATTATGAATGTTGCCAGGAGTCCCCACCCCCTTAGATATCAAGTAAATGGACTGAATACAAGCTTGGTATGATTATAACGATTGTTTTAGTGGCAATACCCAATTGATTTTTATGATTAAAGTAGAAAAAAAAGGAAAATTAAAAATAAAAGCAATAGTTATTGAGAAAAAAATCATTTTATTCAAAAAAGAAAATATAATCAAAGAGAAAAATAAAATTATCAATCTCTTTATTGTGACATTCGTTATTTACGCATTTGTATAAAGAAATACAATCAATTTGTAATATCACGGTTGAATCAATAATTTGGGCAGTGAATGCTTGGTTATTTGTTGTGGGTACGAATCACCATCCTTCCTTTCATAGCCTACGAAAGTGTAATCAATAGGTTGTAGTTGAGTTTGGTCAGCATTCACCCATACATATGTTTGCGCTGAATCTCTCAATAGTAAATGTAGAGAACTGATGTGCAAATAACTTGATATATTTAAGATATTTTGGGAAATTAACTTAGTTCATCAGCCATTAATTTTTGTTGAAAAAGGATAGCAATGTTTTCAAATTGTTTTAGTTGTTCGACACATAGGTATGGATGTACCAAATGCTTCAGAGCTTCTTGTACAAAAACCAACGATGCAGCTTTTGAAGAAGCACTTTTTTTCGAGCCAAATCTGCTAGTCAAATCGCAACCACTCAGAGCGTGTAATGTTGGCAAAATACCACAAATATTTTCTCCAAGGGATTGAGCAGCCAAATGACATCCTGAAAAATAAACCTAAAACAACCTAGACGTGAAAGTAAATTCCGAGAATGAAAACATCTCTATGAGCGTTAATGATTATGATATGGCCAAGTTTGATTCTCACTGTGTGAAATATGTGAGAAAACATTGGAATTCAAGTCAGGTAGTTTGAAAAATCGAAAATCTCGTAATTTGAAACATTTTGTTGGATGATCAATTCCTCTAGAGTTATATAACTCGCAATCTACATTTATTTATGCATATTTAGGGGCAACACTACATAGAAATCTAACAAGCTGTAACTTATTTTCAGATACAAAAGAAGAAGTTTTTGGTGTGATCATTTCAATTATCAAATTTCTCATCGTTTGACTTTAATTCCGTGAAGTTGATTTCAAGTATTTGATTGAAATATAATCACATCTGTCAAATATAGTTTTATATTTGGTAAAGATTATGAGTTCTATCAAAAAATGATTCAGCAAAATCACCAAATGTGCTGAAATTTTTTAATTGACCCGATGAACCAGTGCCATACCATTAACAATGTAAATTTTTGAAATAA
Organism: Diorhabda carinulata; assembly: GCF_026250575.1. Lineage (NCBI taxonomy): Eukaryota > Metazoa > Arthropoda > Insecta > Coleoptera > Chrysomelidae > Diorhabda > Diorhabda carinulata. Next base: position 9,119,369 of record NC_079471.1, read on the forward strand.
GTAATAAACCATTTTGTCAAAACTGTTATCTAATTGTTTAGCTACTTGAACATTGTAGTTTGTTGAATTTGTTTGTTCATCCAGTGGTATATCTATTGCCCATAAACTTATTTACATACTTACCAATAAGCAATGATTTCATATTGCGATTTTCTACAATTGCATTTTCTATTTCAGTAAGTTCAGTTAGTCACTTGGCTAAAAATGACACTTTAAAAGAGCGAGATATTAATTGATGTTTCAGTTCATCAATCAGCTTTTCAAATTCCTCGATAAGTATGTCGTGTAGTATTTTACCTGAAGGTCTGCCGGCTGTATGTTCAGCATTTTTTAGTAGTCGAAAATAATCACGATAACAACTTCCTCACTCCCATTGCAAATAAATCAGCTCATTGTTCGCAAGTGCCATTTTTTGGAGAAAACATCAAATTTTTTTTTTCGGATATTACTTAAAATTTGTTCCGCTGCTGAAATTTCAGAACATAAAAAAAGAGTTCTATTCTTATTTCTTGTTTGTTCACCACAAATAAAACATTTCTGTTTTCTATCAAGTTTTAATTCACTTCTTGATGACCTAAGAACACGTTGGTTACCTAAAACATTTGCTTCTGTAGAGGAGGTGGAAGTAGAGACATTCACCTGCTTTAGGAATGTTAATTCTGGACGCCTTATTTTGTCTTCACTATTATAAGCTCGATGCTAGGAACAATTGTGTGCAATGAAGTATGTATCACTTTCTGTTCTCTTAGTAAAATCAACTTTTCTGTGATCTTCTGCTTTTTGAATACTAATAAATGTTTGTGGTTTTGGATTTTTCACTAAATCATCCATTTCATCACAAAACAAACACGCCAATTCATTCAGTTTCAGTTTCTTTACATTTATCACTTGTTGTGACAATATCCATGTTTTTATCAAAATAAAAACATTAATAAAACACTCGACTGCAAAAAAATTAAATATTATTACTCAAATTCGCGGAAATAAACCTTTATGAACTACAAATTCTTTTTTACTGACTACTCCAAGCGCTATGACTGAGCAGCGTGCAGCAGAGAGAAGGTCCCCACATTTTGCATACTCAACTCTATCCAGCCCCTGGACTAATTATTTAAAAAACCTAACCGTAAAAATCATAGTTTTCCTGGGGATGTGAACTTTTCCAATTTATTTCCGAAATATTTTGTATTACCTACATTCAAAAACACTTTTAATCATTGACTAATTGGACTACACTTTTGACGGCTTTTGGTGTTGTGCTACTTCCGAAAAATAAGCCAATAACACCAATAAAGAACTGCGTGCCTTTTTTATCTTCCGTTCCATAAATCTTAAATACGTGGTTTCGTAAATTTTCCGCGATTTAGCTGGTTGAATTTCTGTGACGCTACTTTCGTTGCTTTTATTGATTCCAGTGGTCAGAGAAATCTCGAAACTATACATTTCCAATTTTATATCATCAAATTAACTTGAATAATTAAATCAAAGAAATGAATTGACATATATTTGATTATATAGTGAGAAAATTGAATGTTTATGATATAAAAAAATGATATTTTCAATAAGAAAAAATACAATCGCATATGTCTAACGGTGTACGAGAAAATTTTCACATTTAGAATATCTACAGTTATCAATAATGTTATATCTGTGAAGAAACTATCATCAAATTGGTTCTAGTATTTTTTATAGCGCATCGGAAACAGTAACAACGAGTTACTCTTTTAGAAAACACCCACACAGTAAAGTCGATTCTATCTCGGATCGACCTTGAAAGATGGTAGACAGAACATGTTCCTTTATGGTTAATAAAGAAACACCAGAAGGGTCTTAGTCTTGCTGCTCAACTGTAAATGTTTTATGTTATTTATATTATAGACTCATGAGGGTGTGACATTCATTGGCGTCCGTAGACATCAATTTAATTATTAAACGTTTTAAAGGAAAACTACGAAAATTTGATATTTAACTGTAATATACTATGAAATGAATATTTACATGTGAGATTTTAAGGAAATGAATAGAAAACAAGGTTAATAATAATGTGATAAACTAATGGAACTTTCCAAAATAAATAAATAAATTGAAAGTTGATTGTCCTAATTATAAATTTCCAATATTCAATTCTTACCCAATTTAACAAATAGCATAAGCAGAAAACTGAAAATAATTAGCGTTGCACAACAAAAATGCAAAAAAAATTTTCAGGATTTTGCCGAAACTACTGGCAATATTGTAATGAAATTTTATGCGAATACTCGTATGTTTTAGAAGCTGATACATCCAATGAATTTGTTTATATATCTGATTCTCATAGAGGGCGCAGTTACACGGTTCGTACCAAGTAGTATTAAACACAACCTTGAAAACATCGTCCAATTCTACATTAAAAAGGTATCTTTGGTAAAACTCGATAACGTCTACCGATTTCGGAATATTTTGATTTGAAAATTATGGATGTCTGATGCTGTTATAAAGTCATAATTATTAATTGAACAAAAAAACATGATATCAAATTCGTAAGTGTTCAAAATGTCCTCCATTTTCACAAAGTAACGTTGAATTCTGTTTCCCAATTCTTGACGTTAATTTACCTTTATAGCATCATCTTTTTCTTAAGACAAAACTGTGTAGCCCAAAGTTGCTACCCCAGCATTAACTTGAGCATTGGTAATGTGTCCAGTGAACAGTAACTGAACGTTTAATTTCGATTTTATGTGATTGATAGTGTTGCAAAATGCCAAATACTTAATCAAATTTAAAATATCCAAATATGGTGTTTGTTTATGGTTTCTGTAATGGAAATGCTACAGCGGCTGCTGAAGAATATCGTCAACGTTTTCCACAGCAAAGATATCCTGATAAAAATGTATTTATTAGAGTTTTCAACAAATTGTGCGAGACTAGTAAGCTTCCCAGTGCTAACATATCATCTAAGCGCGCTACTCGACAAGGTTTGGTAGAAGTAAAAAATATTCTGCATCTACTAGAAGAAGATCCAAGCAGCTACTAGCTCACGGAGGATTGCCACTCAATGGGAATTCCCCAAAAAAGGATGATAAACACACTCCACGAACAAGGCTTATATCCTTATCACGTACAAAGAGTACGGCACCTACAACCAGAGGATTACAGTAACCGTATGGAGTTTTGTCGGTGGATAAATAATAATCATCGTGTTGTATCGAGTATACTCTTTACGGATGAAGCTACATTTACCAGTGATGGCATTATCATGTATGGTCGGACGAAAATCCCCACGCAACAGTCGAAAGCAATTTTCAACATCGGTTTTCTGTAAACGTGTGGTGTGGTATGGTTGACAGTTATTTAATTGACCCTTTCATTTTGGAGAATCGTCTCACAGGAGATAACTACCTAAATTTTTTACAAAATGAATTACAAGGCCTACTAGAGGATGTTCCTGTAAATATTATAATGCAGATGTACTATTAGCACGATGGAGCTCCTGCACTTGTCGCTCGTCAGGTCAAGCAACATTTGGACGAACGTTTTCCAGGGCGTTGGATTGGTCGTGGAGGTCCCATTAATTGGCCTGTAAGATCTCACACCACTATATTTTTGTTTATGTGGCTGGATGATAAATAAAGTCTACAAAATAAAAGTGGACACACGGGATGCACTAATTGACGAATTGAGAATACTGCAGCCCATATTAAAGAAGAAAGGAATGAATCAATTGGGAGAGCAACAAACGCTCTTCGTAGACGAAGCAGAAAATGTTTAGAAGTCAATGGGGAGTATTTTTGAACATTTATAGAAAGAACGCTATGATTAAGATTATGTGATAATTTGTTTATTTGTTAATATGCTGTAATTTGAAAACTAATAAAAATCGGATAAGAACATATGAGTTTTTTTACATTATTTTTACGTGTATAAAACACTCATACAGTTTGGTGCGCTCCTCCGACTCACCCTTATATATATTTTATAGATATAAGGTTAAGTTAATTTGGCGTTTTCAGCTTGCAGCACTAGATGGGTTTGCAGCATAAATAGAGATGAGGTTGGAAGTTGGCAAAAATGACGCAACGTGTATAATTTTATAGTGGTAGTGCTACTGTTGCTACTGTGATTCCCGTTCTAGTTGCTACTTGCCGTTATTCTCGTCTTTTCTAGCGATTATAATGATAATTTGTTTGATAAATATGTTTTACTATATCTGTCCATTAATGTAATGCAATTATGCCCATATCCTTATATAGATTTGAAACGTTTTACAAGATGGCTGCTGTATATGAACAATAATGAATTAAAATTTTATAAGTAATATGACCATTTTTGGATTTGATTTTTCATTGAGATATAACATTGGAGACTCGTGGTAAATGATTTAAGATGTTCTACAATGTATCTAAAAAAACGTTCTTGTAGGAGTTTTCTTTTTTTTTAGTTAAAGTTTCATTGGTTTTAGCGGCTTTTCTTTTGAAATGATGGACTGTTGGAACGATTGACACACAATGAGAATATGAATCAAGAACCTCCTTACGTCTTTGCCATTGTCTTTATTATATTTTACTACCTTATTTCTCTGGTTATTTTGAATAATAATTTTGAAAATGTCTCGAACAACTTAAGCACTTTCCGTAACTATATTTCTCCTATAATTATAGGGAGCTTCGATTTTATCATGCCCGAGGAGGGGCAATACAAGCTTTATCGTCCCCAAAAAGGAAGCGGGGAAAACAATATTTAAAACCACAATGTTAAAACCACAAATCCAGTTATTTTTAGCATAAAAATCTCAAGATAGTTTTCTTGTGAAGCTTTTTTCCCTACAGTTTCTTCTATAATAATATTTGGTAACTGCATACTTTTCAATTTTAATTTTATCATTTCTTGGTATAGAATATTTATAAAACCTCCTGGTATTTATAAATTGAAAACAACTTTTATACTGCATAAAATCACACATACTTTATTAAACTCTTAATCAACTTATAAATACAATGCCCAAGAAAATCCATGTCGCAATCAAAATTAAAGCCGATGCAATGCAAAAGTAAAGTTTCATTAATGTTTGGGAAGGTTTTCATACATATTTGATTTATAATTCTTGGTAAAATATCTGATGGAAAGTATGGAAAAATAGTTGTTTCTCTGAAATGCTATTCTCTAAAAATTTTAGAGGCGTGTCAATTGAAATGAATGCGACTCTTTCTAACTATTTGATTTGAAGGAAGCTCTGGTTTTGCCATAGTCATAGTTGAAAATTGGTGAAAATATAGAAATTAGTATCTCAAAACATTGAAATCTGTGTCATTAAAAATAATGATGCAATAAAAAGTATAAACAAATGTTTGATAGGTATTCTCAATTTAACTTTAACGTAAAATGATAAAATAATAACAAAAATAGGTTAATCAGTCCAATTTAACCAGTTATTGAGATCAATATCACAACATTAGCAAACAGACACATCCAGATTCGAAAAAAATTCAAAGGATAAAACGAAAACGCTAGGCATAACTACACGAGCTTACAGATAAGAATATTTTGTTTTGGAAGGCCAAAATGTATCTTTTACTTCAATTTTATTAGCAATAGTGCACTTAAAATTTCATTTGGAATAGATAGAATAAAATTATGAATTTCCGCAAACAAAATGTTTACTCCTGATAACGTAGTTTTGAAAGCTATTTCAAGACCTTTATTATTTTTCATCAATGTATATGGTTTGAGCTTCAAAATATTGTCCATTAAATTGATAAATTGGAATTCGTTGTTCAAATAACGTGCTTGAACTTGGTCAGTGGTCAGATGTGAATTTTATTTGTTATACGTAGTGCGGTACATGAGTTCTTCCTCTCATACAGTAAATAGAGTGCATTCGCCTCAGTGACAAGTCGTAACAAGCTTTACACAAAGTTTCAACTTGATCCTTCGATCCACTTTATTCCAGTAGAGCTTGAACGATCACTCAGTTATTTTGAAAAATGTCTTAAATTGAATTTCGCACTGTTTCAATAAATTTTAAATTTTTAACTAAAGAAGGATTAACACTAATACAAATCAAAAACAGAATGGAGTTTGATTACGGAGAATTTTGTCCATCATTTTCAACAATTAAAAGTTGTTATGGGTTGTTTCGCTGGGGACGAGAATCATTGGAAGATGTCCTGTGAAGGTGATTATTCTAGAAAACATTCAATCAGTGGAAGAAATTGTTCTAAATGACCGGCGCTGAAAAACAAAAAAAAAGTCCAGACCGACATTTCCAGAGCATTTATTCTAAAGATGAATATTTAAATATGAGAGAAATTAGTTCAGAAGCACAGTCAGCTATAAAGATGTGAGCGATTTTCAGAGCATTGTCGCAAGGACCAAGAAAGTGCAATCTAATTAATTATGGGTGATAAAACTATGGTCTTGTATGATGATTATATATATATAAAATATATACATATATAAAAATATATACAATAAAAGATGAAACTAAGTCGCACGACACGAATCTCTGGAAATGGCGTAGCTTCGCTGATATCTTGTTGTTCGAGATCTGATCGCTTTGCTATCCCGAGACAGAGCAGAACAATGAGCAAGTAGAAGAATAAAGCTATATTGATTTTTCCTAAAAAGTGTATCAGGTATATTAGAAAGGATTATATAATTCAATTATATGCTATAAGGACATTAAGAGGCTACTTGGAATTTCCTGGGTCAGGTATCGGTCAGTTAGAGGTGTTTTGTTGAAGAAGTTGTTCGGAGAAATGTGTAACCGTATTGTAGGAGACACAAAATGACCTGGTTTAATTTTATCTGTTATCAGCTGACTCATTCGTTTCCCATATAGAGACTGGAGAAATAGAAAGAAGATCCTCACTACTCGTTTTTTACTCCTCCTTTAAAAGTGGGGTAGACATCATATAATATATATAACTTCGTTTTCATTTACAGAAGTGATGTCATAGTTACGGAAGCCAGAGTGGATATCTTGGAATACATTTCGAACTATTTTCAAATCAAAGCATTCAAGACTCGAGAACTTTTCTCCAAGCTTTTTTTATAGATCTGGATGAATATTGCTATATGCAAGTTGATATAAATGTATGGCTTTCGAGGTAACAAAACAAGTTTAGTGTTCTTATTTTTACAAGTTTTGATCATACCAGACAAAGCTCCTGTTGAACATGTTGTGCTAATCTTCTTGGCCAAATTCAAGATAATTTTGAACCTTCTTCAGAATTGCGGTTAACAATTTTTTTCCTCCCATAGCACCTCTCTGGTGAATTTCCTTCCACCCGATTAATCCGATTCATAGTCAACGTACCGAGTCAACGATTACCAATTCTTCGCTCCCCGAGACCGCAATTATGAGGCGAATACTTCTTTTTGAGAAGTTCCCATTCCTTTCAGAACATTTTAAATCTTTATGAAAAATTGTGCGGCAAATGGACAAAATAAATTTCGTTCCCCACTGCAGCTCCTGCCATAGAACCAACTTCTAACACAGAGATTGTTCTTATGGTTTTTTATAAATGATAAGTGGCAGACCTTCAAGTAAGTTATTTTCAAAGATTAATTCTCCAATTCCATAAAAGTTATCTCCGCTTAGAATTTTTTTATCAAAAGCGTCAAATGGCATCTCCCAGTAAACAGACACCAGTAATTGATTCACTAGATCCTGCTCTTTCTGATGTATCACTTTGTCCAACCCCATTAAGGAAATTTAATCCTGTAAATTGGTTGGCACGCGTTTTTCTGGAAATATATATCCTGGCGAATTCTTGAATTGACTTCTTTTGATTAATTATAGTTTTTGTAGGGACAACCTAGTGTTTCAATGTACTTCCAGAACATAGTTGTTTCTACATGAACAGATTGTAGCATATTATCTTGAGAGAAAATTAACTGGGAAAATTATTCCCAAAGTCAGGATGTGGCTTTTTCCATTAAATAAGATTAATGGAAAAACCAAAAACGACAAAATACTGAATGACTACTGTAACCTCAATTTGAGTAATTTGAAACAATAAATAGTTTTCTCGCAAAAAACTGTCTGTCAAGTTTATTGTTTGCAAATTAAATATATCCATGATAACCTAACAAGAAAGGCACGAGGTAGAAGTTGAAAAATTGTCCAATAATTCAAGCACTATGAATAACTCTGGTGAAAAATTCAGCCCGGTTTACCGTATATCTTGGTATAATATAATTCCATTCATTATTCTATTGGTTAAAAGTGAGCTTGTGAATAAAATAAAACGAAAATTGTTGATAATAAAATGGATTGACCTATGCGTAACGATACTAACTTATGTACCAAATGACATCCTTCCGACGAAGACACAGCCTGTCTCGAAGAATGGTGGGCGTGACAGGATGTGAGATGGTAACATTCTTTTTTTAATTCCAAACCGGCCAGTAATTTTTTACATTTGAATGACTAGACTAAGTAGACGACGGTCGGAAACTTGATATAATACTCGTGTAGGTCCAAAAAGTTCACCATGTCATTCAAAATGACATGTATACTTTTGTAAGTTTTTCACAAACAATCTATACGAGTCCAATGTGCCTACAATAATTCTTTGGATCTATTTTTCTTATGAATATCAGAGGTACAAATATTCTCCTAGAGAATTTCTCAAAATATGCATGTAAATGTTATTATACTTTAAATGATTTTGGTTATCAAGAAGTTGAGTGACTAGAGAAGGAAATACAACTCTAGTCTTGTAAATTTAAAAGAAATTCTGAACTGTAAACATATCAAAACGTAATCAAGATTTAACTGACAAAATGGAAAACTATAAACAAACTGAATTAAAAAGGACATTGAAACTTTGCAGTTGTACTAATTTATTGTGAAGACAGATGAATTAATTAAATTAAAAAAAATAACTTTATGGAATGTTGTGTATATTGATATAAAAAAATTGGAAACATTGTAGTAAAAATTTGCATATGGCATTGAATATTTTAAAAAATCTTGTCGTACATTTTTTGACACCTCTATCTTTAAACCCTATTTGTGTGAAAATTTAATCCAAATTCCTCAAAGTAAATAAAATATTGAGGTGTCTTCTTCTTAGACGCAATATTAAATTGTAGGTAATGATAAACCAACATTACCAAACCACCGTATAGAAAGCTAAAACTACATCCGATCGGTTTTTATAGTTTTGGATCAATTTAGTTGTGACAACTTTTCTTCCATATAAAACCAAATGTTTCATTCAAACATACCATATAAATGTGGACTGGTTGGTAACGTTGTAAAAAGGGCATTATGACCAAAAGGGAGAATTTTGAAACTTGACCAAATATTTGAAATATATTAAAATTGAGTATTTTTAAAGTATTGATTGAGGCTGTGGTAGAACTATGTGTAGAAAGATATTTTACTAAAATATTTTATTAAATTAAAAAAATGGTAACCAAGGTGAATATATTTACATTATTTACGTAGGTTAGGTAACCTTTAGACTTTTAATATTTATTGATGTATATTTTATTGGTATTTATATACAGAGTGGGCCGCAAGATATTTGGTATATTAATAAGATTTTTTTCTAAAGGTGACACATTTCAACAATACAGACATCAGATATTTGTCAACTCCCATCATTTTTGGTAGGGAGCATCATAAAAAAAGTATTGTGGAATGTGGAATGTTCAGATGTGTACTGATTGTCAATGATTTTTTCAATACTCATACCGCTTTTCACACTTTTTAAAACGTAATACACTTGTGGTCAAAAATAACGCACCCCCCGATTTCTGAAAATATTTTTTTGTTTAATCAATTCAAATTAATATTGTTTAACTTCTTTTCAATCATTTTGATGCAATAATAAGATATGTTTAGTAATTTTGAGTCATTTTTAATCAGTAAAAAAATAAAAATGAAAACATCGCAATAAAACCAAATTTTCCAAAAAATAAAACTTGCATTCTAAACAATAATGTTCCTTTTTTAAAAACACTAGCGTGTATTTCAGCCTCTGGATGTAATTGTTGCTAACATTCTCCTGGGCATGCTTTCAATTAGGTACTGTATCACTTCTTGAAGTATGTTTTCCCATTCCTCTAATGCCGTTTGCTCAAGCTCATTTAAATTTTGAGGGGATGGATTTCGACGACGAATGCGGCGTTTTAAAATGTCGCAGGCATGCTCGATACGATTCATATCTGAACTTCTTGGTGGCTAGTCCAGGGTATGAATTCCTAATTCGTTTAGGTAATTCAGAACATCTGCCGCAACGTGTGGTCTAGCATTATCATGCATTCAACGAAAATAATCACCAATTAATGGCCCAAAGGGAACGACGTGATTTTCAAGAATGTCAGTTATGTATCTTGCTGCGTTAAGGGCAGGTCTAGGAAGAAACACTAATTATGTGCGGGCATCTAAACAAATTCCTCCTCAAATCATAATAGACCCTCCTTGGAACGGTTCCCTGAGAATGATAAAAGACTGCGCAAATCTTTCTCCTCATCGTTTTCGTATTTGATTACGTCCATATGGATCTCTTAGACTGATTCTTGTCTCATCAGTAAATAAAACTTGGCACCAATTTTTTAAATTAAAATCTAAATTTAGCCTTACAAATCTTAGTATAGCAATACGATGCTGCCTAGTTAGCGAAAGTGCCCGGAGAGCTCTTCTGCTGTGTAGAACAGCTTTCTGAAGGTGTCAATTTATTGATCTATCAGAGATATTTACATTTCGGACTTCTCGTAAAGGACTGTTGAGCTCGACACTTGTCATTGATCAATGTCTTAGTGAATTTAATTGGAAAAAACGGTCATCTCGAAGAGTTAAAACTGAAGAACGTCCTTGTCCAGGCCTCCTAGAATGTGAACCGGTCTCTCGAAATCTTTACATCAATCTGCCAATGGTTGTGTCGTATTCGCCAAACAGATTTGCCATTTCACGATATCTTAACTGCTTAACTCTATTCATTTTTTGTTTAACTAGTCTCGACTTTAACATACTTTGATTGACTTAAATTACTGTTGTTTACAATTTGGTACAACAATAGAATGGAAGAAATGTTAAAATATGCATAAAATTGAAATTTCAAAAAAATCACAAATCCAGTTATTTGCTGATAAGAAATTTTGTTACATTTTATCGCTAACATTTAAGATACTTCAACTTTTTGTGATAGAAAAGAAAAATAAACCCAAAAGATTAACATTTTAGGTTTTGATATTGAAATAAAGGGTGGTGCGTTATTTATGGCCACGAGTTTATTTTTTGAACATAAAACAACGCGTCTATGGTTTACTAATGTGTCATTGTCTCTGTAGTATGTCAAACGTAGATTCAAACAAATTTGAAAAAACAACGTGATAACGTGATGTTTTGATACATAACATAATTATAGTGAACACACTCTACCAATATTCACAATTACACTGTCTGACGTGCGTTTAATAACATACGAGGGTGTGAGAAAAGAAAGAAATACAAGGGAACAATACATTTTTTTCATAATAATTTCCGTTTTTCGTCATAGTCTATACACTTAGTCGAACTATACTATAACTTTTTCTACTTTACCAAATAATAGTTGCCATCTTTTTCTTCAAAATAGACGTTTATTTATGTGATAGCGTCCTCGTCTAATGAAAATCTCTCTCCAGCAAACTTCAAGATTAGGAAAGGGGCAAAGTCGTTAGGGGTCAGATCTGGTGGAAATACATTTTTATGACTAATCGGTTGCCGTCATTTTTCCAGCCAATTAAATCGTCTTTGCCTTTTTTGAAGCGTTTCAGTATTGTTTTCAAAAAGGAAAAAAGCTAAAAGCGCATACACAATCCAAAACTAATGGTACCTGGGCAAAAAGCAACGAACAGAAAGCCAACACGTGAAATATCTTAGTTTTTCGACCGCACAAAAAGAGTTTTTTGCTTAAGAAGAAAAGTCTATACAGATAACCTCTATGATCCATATCACTGAGTCTTATATCATTATATTTAAGATTGCCAAGAAAAAAGAAGCAATCAAAAATCTACATTACAGAAAATCACTAGGCTACGATCTGATAACGACACAAAAGAGTTGAATGAGACGGCAACTAAATCATTTATATACATATTCAACGCTATAGTATAGTGCTATTCCCTAAACCCAACAAAGATCTCATACAACCCTCATCTTACCCTACAATAAGCCATTTACCATTACATTCTAAGTTGTTTGAGGAGCCTCTATTCAGTAGTTAGAACTGCAAAAGAAGAGCTACAATCTATATAAAGTTATATTGAAATTTCGTATAGATTCCAAAAATTTAATAAAAACCATAGCATTCCGTTTAAAATAACGAAGTGGACCCACTTTCGGTATAACCGACAGTTTAAGAAAACTGAAATTATTTTAGCTGAAACGAGCATTTCGGAAAACCCATGCAAGCAAATTTTCAGAACACTTTCAGAACGCAGATCGATTCAGCTCGTCGTGAAGGACCTTGTACAGCGACTTTTTTTAATAACCTCAAGCCTTTTACGTGGCACGAAGGAATAACGGTAAACTTTAGAAAGAAATGCCATATCCAATCAGCACATACCTTCAATCATATTTGACCGAGAGATTCTTCTAGGTTTGATTAGAGGAAGCATCATATCTACTCTGGTACAACTCAACAAAGTGTCCTTGAATCAACAATATACCTCCTATATACCGCAGATGTGCCTGCATCACACAAAACAACTAGTGCAACTTATGACGATGATATCGTCATTATGGCTTCTCATGAAATGCCTGACCCAGCTACTGCGACACCACCTACATAGACTTCAAGCATAAAATTCAGTTGGGAATTGTGTAAACTGTAAATACATTTCTGTATTACCTGTACAGGGTGATCCAAAAAAGGTGATTTAACGTTAAACAAGCGAGGTTCTCGATTTTTTATATGCGATGGAGCTCCACCGTACGTTGATAGAAGGTGTTGTAGAGTAGAGGTACAGAAGCTCCAATTCATTGGCCTCCTCTTTCACGCGATTTTAATTCCTTAGATTACACAGTTTGGTCGTATCTTGAAGAAAAAGTTTATACTACAGAAGTGAATTCACCTCTAGAAGTGAAAGACAGAAGTCAACGTTACTTTAATGACCTCATAGCTGACTCTCAACCGTTTAGAAGATTAATGGATTCTTTAGAAAAAAGGATAGACTTATGTATTCGTGAAAACGGAAGATATTTTGAACACCTACTCTAATTGAATTCTATTTTATGTTATTACCTTTTTTCAAATTTTCATCTTGTGATGTTTTGTTTAATTAATACATTTAATATTAATTCATACCAGCATCGGTGATTACTTCATAATTTTCGAATCAAAATATTCCGAAAACGGTACACAGTATCGAGTTTTATCAAAAGAACCAATTTTGTTATTTCAAAGTATTTTCCACATTATATTTTTGTTACCGAAGCCACTGTGACTTATTTTATTTAAAACAACAGTCGTTTAAAAGCGGTAACTTATCGGGACAAAAAACCATGTCAGGATGTATGCAAAGTATATATTTTAATACATTGCAGAAGATGTGAATTAACATTCACATTTGTACATAAAATGTTGTTCGTATTTCGTGTATGAAATTCGAGTTTTCATGGCACATTCGAGAGAATTTTTAGCCTCGGCCTGCAGTCTAAAAATGACTATCTTAGATTGATAATCATTTTTAACGAAATGTTGAGTTAAAATGTTAATTTGAAAAAAATGGAGAAATTATATCAAATAATTTTTACAGAAAAAGACAAAATAATAAGAATAAAACAATTTTTGTGACATCAAAATTGAAACAATGTCTTTTGTTAGTTGTTATACCGACATGGGTTTCATAATTTAGGATTTCATTTGTTGGCTCGAAAAAATTTTGAAAATCTACCTGGGACTAGGTGTGTGAAGTATCTTCCTAGAATAGAGGTTCCTACCAACTGTAGTTTTCAATCCCTTGGCTTGCTGCTGATTCACTACATTAAAATCTTGTTTAAAGATCTACCTGCTTCCTTTAAATAAATTTATGTTTTTGTCCGACTATACTATATCGGATTTTTTAACATAAGTTAAGTACTTCTAATATGTTGCAAAATAATGTTTCTTATCCCTAGAAATTCAAGGAAAGCTATAGTCTATGTGAACTTGATTGACATGCTTCGAAATACAAAATCTTTGGTGTTTTTTCAACTAAAATAGTGAATCTTAAAGTTATACGCATTTTATTGGCCTTTCATTTCATCAGGTCGAAGATCAAAAGAGCGAAGTATTGAAGCTTGAAGGAGGAGATTAACAAGTTCTGATTTTAATGTCGAGTAAAGAGAGAGATATAGGAATAAACCGATTTCTTCTAAAGTACAATTACTCTTACGTACCACACTCTCTATTATTATATTATTTTATGAGAATTTAACTACAAAGAGTGGCATACACAAAACAAATAAGTTATGTTGAATGTACAAAAAAAATCATCATGATCAGCAATCTGATAATGCCATTATAGTAAGAATTGTAGAATTACGAGGATGTTTCCAGAAGTGCCTGGCATCACTTTGAGATGGCGGTAGTTGCTTGAAAAATACCACACAAAACCTATACACCATATGTGTCAAGTTCAAAGACGATACGTTATTTAGTATTTGATTGACAGCCATTAATAGTGAAGGTTTTCAGTGAATTTTTAAACGTGAAAAAGTCGTTATGTGATACAATACTTTTATTTGAAAGGCTTCAGCACAATCAATATAAAAGCTGAACTAGATTCTTCTCTGAGTGAGACTGCTACTTCGTTATCAACAATAAAATATTAATAAGCAGAGTTTAAACGCGGCCGTATGACCTGGGAAGACCAGCATCTCAGTGGTCGACCAAATGTTGAAGAAAATCCACAAAGCGATACTGGGTTATCTTCGACTGAAAATGCGCGAGCTAGCAGACATAAAAGGCATTTCAAAAAGTGCGGTACATCTCATATTAAACGAAAATTAGAACATGAAAAAGCTGTGCGCAAGATTGGGGCCGCGTTTGCTCACAATGGAACAAAAACAGCACAATCAATATAAAAGCTGAACTAGACTCTTCTCTGAGTGAGACTGCTACTTCGTTATCAACAATAAAATATTAATAAGCAGAGTTTAAACGAGGCCGTATGACCTGGGAAGACCAGCATCTCAGTGGTCGACCAAATGCTGAAGAAAATCCACAAAGCGATACTGGGTTATCTTCGACTGAAAATGCGCGAGCTAGCAGACATAAAAGGCATTTCAAAAAGTGCGGTACATCTCATATTAAACGAAAATTAGAACATGAAAAAGCTGTGCGCAAGATTGGGGCCGCGTTTGCTCACAATGGAACAAAAACAGCATCGTGAAGATGTTTCAATCGAGTGTTCTCAATGGAGAACTATTAACCTGTTTACTTGTATTGTGAGTATATCAGAGTTCGTTCTAACGGGCGTTCTAACTGCAAAAATTTATTAACTAACAGCTTCTTTCTTCATCATGTCACATCGTGTCACAAATCGCTTCTGATTGCAAGTTTTTGGACGATAGAAGTCTTCTTGTAAGTTTACGCCCACCTGATTTAGAAAAATGCGACTTGAGGCTCATGTCAAAAAATAAAATAAATGCCAAAAGAGAAAAGTTTTTGAAACTTTACTTTTTATTTTGTTTTTAATAAAATGATTCCTCTTATTTTTTTGTATCAAACCTCGTGTTTTTTTCAGGCGTGTTAACATCAGTTAATGATTTACGGTTTTGAAAAGGATTTCTTATTGCTTTTATTCATGGTTTTTTTCTTATAACATGTCAATTAAAGGACACAAATCTGTATTTTTTTGTTTTAAAGTAAAGTTATTCCAATAAATTAACATCACTTCTCTCGAAATAAAATATTAACTGCGTATTGACGTTTTTCACTTAATGTGGCAAGTGGAGTGTAATAAACTTGTTTCCCAAACCGCTTTTACTCCCTATTTGAAACCCTGGAAACACATATAATTATATCCATCCCTTTATTTACCTACATACGTATCGATCTAACAACAATTTCCCTTTTTAACGAAACAGCCAGTAAAGCAAGCACCAACCACTCCCCATTGTCTGTACAAAACAAAAAAATCCGTATATACACATTAAAAATAAAAAAAGTGTCGAATGCTTTCTCACGCGTTCTCTTTGTTGTCTGATCTTGGTTAGTTTGCCATCGACCGTCAAATCCAGTGGCGCAACATGTTGAGTCTTAAAAAGTACATCTAGAAGTAAATGAAATGCAAATGTTGAATTTTCTAGGCGCGAACAAGTCTAAGAAACAAAGAAGTTACGAAATGAATGAAGCAACACAATTAAGAACAAAAACACGTGAAAAAAACATATGAAGACATTTCCAGATTATACCCATAAAAAATATAAAATTAGAAATCACTCAATGAGGATACAGAACTCAATGAATCAATAATAAATGTATGATTAGCTAATATACAATAAACAGATTTGTTTAAAATATGGAAAATATGGAAGAATGAAAATATTGATATTCATCTATAACAAAATAGAAAAAGAACTGTTACAGATAACCACTAAGAAAAAATTCATTAATCTCTTCACTTAAGCTAGCAAACAAAATGATTGCTAATGAAATAACCTGCATAATGGTAGAAAAATGTGAGGAACTCGCAATTGATATATTATTCATCTTAAGAAAACTAGCTAACAAATCCTCAGAGTACCAAAGACCTCTTTGAATCTCAATAATCTTATATTATGCCGCATGCTGTACATCTCGCCATCATGTGAAGCCAAAGCAAAAAAGCGTATGTACTGCAAATTGAGAATAATTCAATAATAAGAAAAATGAACATCACAGCGAAGTCTATTTAATAGTATAAAAAATAGATTTATCAAAAAAAGAGAGGATTAAAAGAAATGACCATAAGTTTATAATGAACGATAACGTCAAACAAAAATTACATACGACGAAATGAGTTTTGAAAAGAAATTAGGAATGAAAGACACAGACTACTCTAAATTCAACATCAATTGAAGGAGATCTAGAATGGTTTGATGCCTTACAACAATGATAGAAGAGAGAATAGTGAAACAGGATTAATAACATTATGATTAAACTCTTAAGCAGAACACATAGAAGTAAAAAAATATCAACAGTATTTTCATAAATCTTTGTACTAGTAGTCGATACAAATATAATGGCCAAATACCCTGTTGTTCATCCGCCACTGTAACTAACGTTTATACATTTTTTCGTTGCTTCGATACCCACCAAGATGTCAGTGTGTATGTGCAACCAAGTATGAAGCGAATAGGGCAAGTTTGTATTTATGAACTCAGACAATTAGTAGCACTTAACTTCATATGAAGATTTGTGATATTGCTGATGGCTTTGATAATAACGACAAGGGTAAGGAGCTGTCGTTGTATATTATAATTGAGGAAGGAAGTAGAATAGGAGACATAATTTCTTACCCAGAGCATTATTTTTATGACAATGTTAACAGAGTTCACATAGCTTTCGAGGATTATTTAACGTATTTGTATTCAATATTCAATGAACATGAAACCATTAATATTGAAGAAAATAACACATCACTCAATAAGTCGTGTGACTTACTAAAAAAACAATGTCATCTCCTTCAAGAGCAATCATTTCAACGCTTCTCAACTTCTCGATGCAGTGTTCGTAAAAGGATTTCCTTCTTCAGTTCCAGCAACTGCTTCTTCATTTGCGCTAATTTTTTTACCGGCGAGAATTTTTTGAGGTCAGTGAATAGCCAGTAGTTACTAACCTAACCAGATCTTGACTATACGGTGGATGAGCAAGGAATTAGAAGTGTAATTCATCCAATTTGACCATCGATGCATTGTGAATCAGTGCATTGTCTTGGCGAAACAGTGGTTTTTTCTTGATTTTTGCATTCAAAAGATCCAGCAATTCTATGTAGTACTTGCTATTGATTGTCTTTCCCTTTTAAAGATGGTCGATGAACAATATTCCATAGGCATTCCAAAATACTGAAGCCATAACCTTACCAGCTAACTGTTGTGCCTTTGGACGCTTCGGACGTGATTCACCGGTTGCACTCCACTCAGATCATGATCGTTTTGATACCGGAGTAAAGTCATGGATCCATGTTTCATCCATTGTCACATATCGAGGCAAAAAATCTGATTTATTACATGTAAACGTGGCCTGATACTTTTCTGAATTATCAACACGTTATTGTTTTAGATCGACTGTAGGTAAACGCGTCACCAACTTTGAAGCTTTCTTATGATCAAATGTTAATGCAAAATTGTAAACACACTGCCTTCTGATATCTTTATGGCATCAGCTATCTAACGTAATTTCAATTTACGACTTCTTTTATGTTTTCTCGAGTAACCACCTCATTTGGACGACCAGAATGTTCTTTTCGATGAAACAGAGTCCGGATAACACTTTTGAAGCTATTGCTGAGCTTGTACAGTATTTTTTTCATCAAGAAATCAATCAAGTTTTTTTGATTCCATTGTTTTGATAAAAACAGAAGTAGCTTCACTTAAATGGCAGTCAATTTTTTCTGACTAATCAAAATGTCATGAAATTTCACACAAGGTCTTTTGAAAGTTGGTACTTCATAAACGTCATATAGATTTGACTGTTTATTATATATTATTTAAAATATGGTACCGGTTTCATTAGGAAGATCTTGCAATATATGTAAATCACATAACCATAGACAAGAAAAAATGAAGTGGGTTGAAACCTGTCAATTTTGTTTCAACACATGAGGATAAGATTAGACAACGCCAAGACAGATGCTTTCGGCAAAAACGTTTGACAATTAATTTCTTTCTGGTTATCGAGCAACAGATATGCTGACTGAAGTATTATGAGCTTGCCGATGGCCGCTTTAGAGCTATATAACTGTTTTCTTTCGGCCTCGCTGTGTACTAATCTTTAGAGAGCGATCGTCTGAGTTGTTTTTTATCGTTTCGCACTGGTAGAGTGCTGCTCTTTGGTTTGAGACGTTCTCCAGAAATATCTGGTATACTCTTTGTATTGTTGGAATATAATTTTCATTTTCCTCCATAATTACGATTTAAACTTAACCCTATGAAGGCTACTTTAATACAAATACCTATACTTGTCACACAATAGAAGCTTTGCACGTGTTACTGGAGGAGCTATACTGGTTTCAAATATACTAAATATTATTAAGGCTCTGGAGTTTATGAAGTTCATTTCTATAATACTAATCTTAAAGGTACTCCATTAATATATTTTTCATATTCATTGAATATACTTTACTTCTGAACACATTATCATAAATAGATTTCAATATTTCGTAAGCCTCTTCATATATAGCAGACTGAAAAATTGACACAAGTTAAAACTTGTCACTTTTATCTGAACACATGAAGATATTATTAGACGTTTCATCGGTGCTTTCGTGCAGAACGCTTATCGATCAAATTTTTTCTATAGTTAGGATGATCCTGTTAGCCTCAACGCAACTACAATACCACATTCATGGAAGTTCACACCCACAACATAATGGATAGGAACATGAGCTGCATTGTAAGTGGAATCTATTAACGAAATTCGCAGCGAACGTGGCACAGCAATGGAAAATACATCTTGACCAAGCCATGTAGAAAATTTCCGATTGTACTCACGGTAAATTAGTTTTCCACAGCGTCATTCATGTTCATTACCATTGATCCAACACAATGGAATATACAACTTATTATTTGTTAAAGTTGTTCATAAAATACTAAAATAAAAATTGGGAATACTACTAACCACTAAAACAAATTAATAGCAGGGAGAACATTCGTGTTCAATAGAAAATCGTATTGTGAGCTTAAACGAATATTCCCCATAACCACTCTTATTATGCAAAATCAAAAAAATTGGCTGCATCTTTTACGAGGATGTAGTGATATCTAGTTAGTCTAGACCAGTTCCATGCATAAACAAAATATTGCGTTACCATAGCAACGAATAATAACTTATTAGAAGTGTCAGTGTAAAGTTTGACGTCAAAAAAGTGAACCAGAGCTACGCAATAAATTAAAAGAAAAAAGATGTCCACCGAAATTGTGAAAATCAAAAAATTGGAGCATCGAGCCATTATCAAGTACCTGTATTTAAAAGGGTTAAGAGGTAAGCAGATTTAGGAAGATATGCTTAATACTCTTGGTGATGAATTTCCTTCGTATGCGACCGTGAAAAATTGGACTGCAAGCTTCAAAAGAGGTGAATTTTCCATTGAATATGATGACCTATCGGAAAGGCCAGTTTCTGTGTCACCGAAGATATCGATGCAGTACATGACATGATTTTATCAGACCGTCGAATTGGACCGAAAACGGATATCTGAATATTTTACACAAACGCGTTCATCATACAGTTCACGACAATTTGGACATGGGAAAAATTGCTGCAAAATGGATCCCCAAATGTTTGAATGTTGACCAAAAGCGTGCAAGGGTAGAAGCATCGGGTTCGATCTGTGATCGATTTGAAAACGATGTAGACTTCTTAAACCTAATTATTACATGGAGGTGACTTGGGTACATTTCTACGATCCAGAAAAAAAGCAACAATCGATGGAATGACGACACTCTGATTCTCCAAGACCTAAGAAGTTTCGTGTCCAACAATCTGCTGAAAAAGTTCTTGCTTCAGTTTTTTGAAATTGCCATGGAGTAATCATTATTAATTTTTTGGATAAGGGTAGAACAATATCTGGAGATTACTATTCGACATTACTGACCACTCTACGGGAAAAAATTAAAGAGAAAAGACGCGAAAAGCTATCCAAAGGTGTTTTGTTTTTGCAGTTTTTTCACCCAAATCTCATGTTGCCATGCCACATATTCGTGATTTAGGGTTTGAATTACTAGAACACCCCCCTTATTCACCAGATTTGGGTCCGCCCGACTATCATCTCTTTCCTCAACTGAAAAAAAGTTTGAAAGGTTGTAAATTTTATGTGGAGGTCTGGTTTGAAGAGCAAGAAGAAACATATTTTTAAAGGTCTAGAGACGGTGCAGGTTCGCTGTAATAAATGTATTCAATTAAGAGGAGAATATGTTGAATAATAAAATATTTTGACATTAAAATTTTGTTTTGTTCTATAGTAGGCTAGGAATTTTTCAATATATCCTCGTATTAATATCGATTTTTGATACAACCGTATATTGTGATTTCCAATTCTGACTCAATTAAATGTCCTGCGACCACATTGGGTATAAGTTGTCAAGAAGAAACAAATTTCTAGAAATTGTATTGGAATTGATCATGACTTGAAATTAATATATAAGAGGACTCTGCTTACTTCAATAAATGAAGATCACAAGAAACAATGAGTGGTGTTCCACCTCAATATTTTCTGATTTAATGGGCAATTTTTTGCCGATATCGAACCTTCTACGTCGAATATTACATTTTATTCCTAAATAATGTTGATTTATGTTATTATCTTATAATACAGACTATAGCTGCGCACCAGAGTAACTCGGCCTACCCCGAGGTACGAAATACACACAACAAATAACATATTCGGAATCCTTTCTTCATCAAGGCTTATTACTACTCCCATTTATAGGACTTCTGATGCGAGCTAACATTGAACAGGTATACAGCCAGCGGTCACTAATATTTTAGGCAGGATTTAGCTATAAATTTTCTTCATTCCATTTCTATAATACCTATTCCTTCAACGTATCTAGTAATACTTCCATTAGTAAATTTCCGTTATTAAAAAACCCAGCATATTGTAGAACAAAGAACGTAGTATTTCTGCAATACATCGTCGTGCTATTAGCGTGCCTCTAACAAAATACTTGCTCAAACATCAATTATCGACCTCCATAAGCAATCATTAATGATCAAGTATAGGCATCATACTGTTTTTCGGCTCTTATCTCTTCCATCATAACCATACAGACACATTCTAGACTACGTAAAAAATACAACAACTGTCCACTCAACAAATTTGAGTCTACATCTGCTAAAGGGTCCTTCAGCAGGATTGTAAGCTGTCAAATCACTTTTTTTAACTGTACGTCCAAAATGTAAACTGCTGTTTTATGAGCTTAACGATGGCTGCTTTAGAGGATTCTAGCCGATTTCTTCTGATTTTGTTGTGTAGTAATCTTGAGATAACGATAATTTTGAGCTGTAGTTTTTCGTTTGGCACTGGTAAGTACGAACAGATCTCCAGACACATCTGTGGGGATCTTTGTGCTGTTGAACTAATAATATTCAAATGTTTCCCTATAACTTATCAACTTTTTCCAATTGCCAGTAAATTTCCAATTCCAACAGTTTTTCGATGATTTTAATTCATTGTTAATATTTAAACGTAACCATATGTATGCTACTTTTGTACAAATATACATCTCAAACTTTAAATCGATATAAATGTACAAAAGAAAACGTTTCAAATCACTATAAACGTACATACAGTTGTCGAAATGTTCAATCAAACGATCGGTGCTTGACAGTTAACTGACTGTTGTATCCTTTCCATGATTCCAAGAAATTATGTATCCCATGTACAAGGCCGATAAGGTTCAGTATACATATTAAACCGTTTTCTTCTATTGAAATGTGAAAATTCATAATTTTACCAATTTATAGAATGTAGCGTTTTCTCTAATTCGCGGTGTATATAGGGTGTTGCGTGTAAAAGTTTGATTAAAAGTGATGGCGAGTACAGTTATGTTAAGAATTTGAAATTAAGCCTAGTTTATACCAGTCCATCGCTGGCTTGGTATTTGCATTGTGTAAACAGTTTTGCAAGTCAAGCCAGCGCTGGCTGCCAACACAGGCAAGAATAGAGCGCTCGTCTATTTTTCAAGCCAGTGACCTCCGCCTGTATACCCCTCGACCTCCGCACCAGCGTTGCGGGCACGTGAAGACGCATCACGCTAGTTACTCACTAAAGTCCGTACGTTGTGTGTGTATTTGTTTTTTTTTTGGATTTCAGTGACGAAATGCCAAGCAAATTCAACGAAGAGGATACTTTAAAATTCGTACAACTTTATAGAGAGCACGAATGCTTGTGGGCTAAGTGTTGTGATGCATACAATAATATAAAAATAGGCGCTTCGGCTCTAGAACAACTTCGTGTAGGAATGAATATAGAAGAACTGATTATAGTTTCCATAACGCTTAATATCAGGTGTTTTTTCTATTTTAAAACAATGTGTGTCTCATTTAAGCCTCCTTAATAAACTTTTTTAATGCTTCATAAATTTCTCGATAGCTTCTAGTATGGATGGTTTAGGAACACGGTAAAAATGACTCAGGCTTCGATAAATCATTTCAGTTGCAAAGAACGATAACGTTACTTCTAATTTTATTTTTGCTGGTAATGCATATCTCATCAAAGTTATCAGCAGTATCCCGCAACGCCAACCTGTACTCAGAAGGATCTGCTAATTTTAGTTGTTTCAGCAACAAAGCAGGAGCTCCAGTTTTAGGCCTATCGCTTAACCATTTTCTTATTCAAAGTTGTTTTGCTTTTTTTCCTAATATATCAATCACCTCTTCTCTTAATAGTGCAGAGATGTTCTTCAAACATTTCTTTTTCAACAGACTTCGCCACGAATTTATCATTTTTTAACTTGAAACGTTTGCACATCCGAAGAAAATCCGTGAATGAATGTCTTCTTATAAACTCAGCTTTACGGAACTGAAGATTTTGGATAGCGCTGAGTTCAAATATAATGTTCTGAATGTGGCACATCAGGTTATACCGAAAGTAGAGGACAACTTTGTGATTCCAATGAGAACCTGATATTTTTCGTTTTCTTTTCAAATTCTATATGGAATTTCAGATAAAATTCGTGCACAGCGACGTGGAATCGTAACCGATAAACATGATATGCTTGCATACAAACAAAAATAACTAACTATATATTTAAAAAGCAAAGTTTTACAATGAGTGCTCAAAATAAGCACTATCTAATTCTAAACATTTATGAATCCTTTTTACTAAGTTATGTTAAGAATTATATCTTTCTTTGGTCAATACCTGATTTTTAATGTAACATCATATACCAATCTAGGGAGCGAGCTGGCCAAACAAACTGGCTCTGATTGGCAATCCATCTACCGTCAAACATGTCGTAAAGATGCTGAGCAGCAGGCAGGAATTTATGAGGAGGTTCTCCATTTTGCTGATATCAAGGTAAAACCATTTCTTAATGTGTGTAAAGCTAGTCGTATGGCTTCTTCTAAAATGTGGCAATATCTCTCACCATTTGAATTTTAATCATAAAATGTTAATGTTAAAATTATATCGTCTATTACAGTACAACTACAACTATCTTGGATATAACGTTTTCTACTAATATGTAGATAGTAATTACACCAAAAATGGGAATGATGTCGATTAAATAATCCATTTTCGCCAAACTTTGCTTCATCACACCATCAGACTTTCGTATGAAACATTAAAAGTCAGTATCTTATTTTTGTAAATTTATAAAGCGACAAACTTTGTGATTCATCCTGTATAATTTCAGTAAAACACTAGTTCCATGAGGACAATCAAGAAGTTCCAAAACTGATTAGTGCATGCAATCCAATTTGAATTTACTCCGATGCAACAAATTAAAAGTAATAGACTACCAACAAATAATAACGAAGAGTATTTGTGTTTACGACTGCAGAAATTTACAGTAAGAATTTATTATCTGCAATTTTTCCACGGCGTTTATGACTATGCACCAGACATAAAGTAATTGCGATTCTTCCGGTAAATTAGTTCGTGTTTCAATAAAACATGTTCAAACTATGTAATATGTACCTGTAATAAACTAGAGCCGATTTTAATTGTTATAGGTTGACGTACGTTTTTCTTTTGAATGAATTAAACTGACAAAGGTCGTGTATACAAACTTTTAATTGCGCCAAAAAAAAAGTTTACATGATATACCGGGTGGGTAACTAAGAGCAGCCGTCGGCCATTTCTCAGGAACGGATTATATTACTGCTTCAGGGAAAAAAAAACTATTACAAACGTGGCCCCGAGAACCACGTGGACATTATTTTTAGAATTTTAAGTCCACCACTGGAGGGCGTATTTGAAAATATGAAATTGAAAAAGCAATATTTTCTTAGAATTCGCCCAAACCATTTCACCCTAACCAAACCCAAAGTTAAGTAGCACTTTATATACAATTATCGATTTCTTCAACAAATTCTAAGCATTATTCATTTCTCAGGGGGGAATGAAGACCTTGTTATGAAAAAAAAACGCCTGTCTTATTCTTACAATCATATGATCTCTTGTCGTGAGACTATTAGTGAGGACTTTTATTCGGCCCCATAAATAAAAATCTAAGTTAGGTCTGTAGATCTAGTTGGCCGAATAAATAAACTTCGACCTAATAGGGTATGTTTGATCGGGCATTTTTTAGATCAAACGAATAGCTAAGGGTATGTCTTCTAAAAAAAATGACAATTCGTTGGTCTGTAAACGTGAGGTGTGGGATTCTAGTCGTCCAAATAATTGAAATATTTGTTATAGACAGTTAATAGAGAAAGATATTTAGACTTTTTAACATAAGAACTGTCATTTCTTTTAGGAGACATACCATTAGCTATTCAACACGTTCTAAGAACAGGTTGGCACATTATTCCATATATGCTCGGCATTGTTTAAATCAAACATAAACGAGAGGTGGATAGGACGTGGAAGTTTATTTATTCGACTACCCAGATCTCCAGACCTAACTTTATCAAATTTTTATTTGTGGGACCGAATAAAATATCTCGTTTACACCAATAGACTCACGACAAGATATGAAAGGATTGAAAGAATACTACAAGCAATACGAAGTATTTCAATGGCAGAAATTGAAACTGCTGTCCTATCCACCTTCCAGGGACTGATTTCATGTATAGAAAAGGAAAGACATTAGCTTTACATTTAGCGGCAATAAGATTATTATGAGAACAGTTTACATTACGTTTGAAGAGAATTTCTCGCCCTTCATTCTTAAACTTTTATGGTTCAATTTTAATTTATTATGAGACATCACAATATCCAAAATATCTGAAACAACGCCTTCTAGCTTAGAATTCATATATTTTGTATTGCAGCTCTTTCAAAGTTTATAAAAATCGGCTAAGAGAAACCGGAATTACAGGCAATTATTTAAAACAAAGTCTCTCTTCCACCTTCTATTTAAAGAGATATACTAAAAATTGTGGAATAAAAAATGCGCAGAATTTGTTGAGGAATTCGATTACTGTAAAATGCCACTTCAAAAATATTGCTTTTTCAATTTAATATTTTCAAATACACCCTCTAGTGGTGGACCTAAAATTCTGAAAATAATTTCCTTGTATTTGTCGGGACCACTTTCATTATAATTTTTTTTTCCTGAAGCTGTAAAAGAATTTAACTACTAGAATTCACAAGAACCACCGAATATTCCTTTAAAAAAATGTTTTCCAAGTTCTAAATCTTCAAAATACTCCACCGATGTCTTAGCATCCAAATCACTGATAATATTTTGTTGTTCGAATAATTTTACTGTTTTTTAAATTTGAAGTCCGCTTCTGATTTAGATTTAGCGGCTTGTAATATTTTTCAAACACTAGTCAATTATTTGTAATTTTACGCCCCCATCCAGAGACTTCCACAATAATTGGTATTTGGTCTCGGTCAAACTTCTTACATACAACTGATACTCATAGAGGACGAAATATTATTGATTTGACTTTTTAACGAAATAATATGGATTCAAATTAAGGAATGGACTAAGTGACTGTACAACAGAAGTGACTGCTGAGCCACAATAATTAATTTTATAAAAAACAAAAAACCTATTAGACATGTTACATATTACAAATAGTATTCCATTTCGCTCTCTTTTGTTCCAATTGCCATTAAAAGTGATGACTCTATAAATTCTTTATATTCTTCCATTCCACTAGTTTACACGGTTTTTATACCCCGGCTGAAAGTTAACAATTATTGTTAATCTAGGTGAGAATTAGCCAGAAAAAATAATAAATATGTTTTGCCACGTGTGGTTGTAGGAATACTTTATTACTTATAAAACTTAATTGACTTAATATGAACAATGGCAAAGTAATTGAAAATGACAGATTTTGGATTTATTTTTGTAGTTTCAGGCTCATTTTTCCTTATGTTCGACCAATATTAAGTCCCTAACATATTTTCATCTCAAAACTCCTGATGAATTACTTAAAAAATCTTCAAATCTTGATAAAAACGCTTCCTCTTTTCATCCGTCCAACAAATGTCAAACATTTTTTAATGATTCAGTCACAAGATTTTTATAATTTCACTACTTTTAATTCCCAATACTCTTCGACAATGTTTTCGATTGCCATTCGAGCACCTTTTTCATTGCCATTGAGAGATTATGAAACCGAAGATATTCTCTGGGTTAACAAATATTCCCTTTTACAGTTCTCCTTCTGTAACATTTGGAAATATTGTTAGCAACTTCCAGAATGTATCACTATTCTTGTCTAGCGCCTTCTTTTCATCAATCACAGTTCAAAATGGTTTAATTTTGTCCGGAGTATTCTAGTTTCGAATAGGTCCTTCCTTTTTGTACAAAATTATGCTGTCCTACAGACAAAGGTAATAAGAAAATTTGCTAATTCAAGCTTGTGGAACCAATAACAAACTGAAGACTTTAGATTAGAAAAATCAACGAAGCTCCATTCTGTTTTAATATAATTTTGATTCATAGACATATGTGATTAAACAATGACAGATGGTTGAAGTTACGTTCTGTAATGTTCGCGAAAAAAGCGAGCAAATATCGATTTGTATCACGTGATCATAGGTTTTACAGATTGATCGTGGAAATGGCCAAACAAGGAACGAATAACGAAAAAAAATATGACTTGAAATAATGGAAGTCAACAGATCAGAAAAGTAAATAATTTTTCGGAAGTACTTCCACTTCGTCTTCTTCATTTTTAAAACAATCCACTGCAAACGCATTATGTGAAGCTTCAACTTTTTCCAATATTCGGATTGAGCTTTCGTAAATACAAGCACCGAAACGTCAAAAGTCAAAACAAATCTGAGAACTCTCTTTCAGGATTCGGAGCGGAGCGAAATTTCATAAATTCATATAATTGACCGAGTTAACCGAGCAGTGAGATCGAAATAAAGTGAATTGCCAACCGAACAATCAGAATCTTCAGATGTACATAACCGAACGCAGTAAAATAAGATAGTACTTTAGAAATATGACGGATGACATACGCTTGTGACAGATGAGATCATAAAACATATGATAGAAGACACATTATAAGGCTGATAATCGTTGACGCTATTGACAGTTAACAGATGACTCAGATGACAGTTGACAGATGCTAGATTCTCCTCACCACAGTGGTTTCTAGTATTCGGGTCACTTTTAAGACATATGATTGCACAAAGATATATGAAGTAGAGCAAAATGTAATGCTAATAATCTCACTGATCATCAGGATCACTGCCAAGAGTCAGAATGTATATCTGAATAGTTAATCAAAGCAGCAATTTAATAATTGTTCCTTAAAAATGTATAATTTAACAATCATTTAAATTAAATGAGATGAAAGTTTATCATCTATTTATTAATATAATTTAACGTGTACTAATTTAAAGCGTACCGGGTGGGTAGATTATATTGCACGAAAGTGTAGTGATGCAGAAGTTCATAGATAAACGTACATTAGAATCACACGTGAAATTGCATCAGTTGATAACACAAAGACTAATAATTAAACTAAAACTGATTGATGTGTATTATGTATTGAAAGCATCCTTTCTATCGAACGCAGCAAATTAAAAGTGATAGGATGCCAATAAGTAGTATAGAGTTGAAAAGAGGATGAAGAACGTTGTACGGTGGACTACATTTTCCATGAATGACTATACACCATATAAATTGATTGCAGTAAATTATAATTTACGCTTTTTTATGATGGAAGGGAATACAAACGGGATTAATCCCAAGAGTATTTATAAACATAATACAATATAGATTGATAATAGTGCATATCACAACTCATTATATTGCAACTAATGCAACTCATTGGAAAAAGAGTACATTGCATCGTTGAAAATATTAATATCATATTAGTTACAAACTAAGTATTTACGGAACCGATACAAAGGAACATTTTGATAATAATTAATTAGTTGCAGAATAAGCTATGAAAGGGAAAGGTTTGGAGGGTGCTTGGCTAGTTAACTAAGATTCCAAATCATAGAAAATAGAGAGTAATCCACTCGGCTTCAGTCCTCGGAGTGAACCACTACCAATCTAGGTCGAAATTGCCCGTACTAATTTAACCTAACCTAATTGCTATACAAAATTAGTATTAGAAACCTCATAATTTGAATAATACATTCAATGAGAATGGTAATCTCGTTGGAATGAATAATATTATTAACAATTTAACATATTATAAATTCATGTTTAACCCAATTGGACAATATGATAATTAGGAAACAATTACTTCTTGCAAGAATTTATGAATTCATTTTGGATACGGTCAAGTCTATTAATGCAATCAATACTTTGACCATTTCAAATTATTGGTTCGAAGCTTAAGACACTGTTTACGTAAATAAAGATCGCAATGAACGTTCATAACAAATTTTGATAACAGCACCCAATGTCCTGTGAAAATTTTGAATAGACTAAATATTAGTATACTAGGGATTAGCGAGATGAGATGGCCGGGCAAATTTAGACAGAAAATAATAAAATATTCTTTTCTGGTGAAAATTTACAAAAATTGAGTAGCGTTCATATTATTTCTAGATTTCATACAGACTTTGCATATCGTAATATTGTCATTGCAGCGGGTAATAATGTGGCAATTAGAAACAAACATTGTCAATATGAATATTATGCAAGTATATGCACCAACTCAGGACCATAATGAACATGAGACTGAAAAATTCTGCTATGACATAGATCAAGTACTTAAATTAACGAAAAATACGATATAATTATTATACTAGACAACACTCGAAGTTACTCGAACCAAAACTGTTGTGCATTCTATTGATAACGCCTCAAACATAAAAATATCAGTTTTTGTCATTCACGTCTAATATTGTGTCAATATTTTTTCTATGCCACGCAAATGCGTTGATTCTCTCGACTTATTTTGTTATATTTTGCAGTGAATATACACCTAAAAGCTGAAAAGGCTATTAGACCTTAAATAATAAATGCTATCGTGCATATTTCAAGCTGGATATTGGCAACTAGGATAAATATTGGGTGCCACATATCTGCTGAATCTCATGTCACAGAAATTTGACCTGTTCGTTTATTTAACAATATAAGCGACTGTTATTTTTGCTTGACTAATATAAAAGACTTTTCGAGGCAATCAAAGCAAACGGTAAATTACACGGAAGTGTCTTCTGTAACAAAAATAATTGCGCATTTGGAAGAAGTTCCTGTGTCTTCTCCAGTTCATGGTGTTAAAGAAAGTTCAAGCAGTTCTAAAAACGAAGAAATTAAAATGATACCGTTGAGGTTTCTAGAAATGGGGGTATTAGAAACAAGTAGTTGATATTTCATAATCAAACAAAGCTAGTCACTGAATTTTCCTATTTTAGATTTACAGGAAGATGTTGAAATCTAAAAAACATTCCATTTAGAGATACTTTGAATTTGTCGGTTGCGATGTTACGTTGATAGGATTTAGTAAAGGATGCATGGTGTTGAATCAATTTATCTATGAATTTCACCATAATAAACCTAATGATCAAAACGAATAGAATATATTGAAAAGAGTCAAAACCATATATTGGTTAGACGGAGGACATTCGGGTGGAAAAAATGCCTGCATAACTTCCTTAGGTTGTTAATAACATTGATTTAGACTGGAACAAATTCTAAAAATAAATTTGTTGGTATAAGCATCTACGGTATACGTATCTCCTTATCAAGTAGCAGAAATTCGTCGACCGTGGATTAAATATGAGGAAAAAAATTTTACAGACGGACTTAAAAAATTTGGTGCAAATATAAATAGAACAATTTAATTCGTTAATGTTCCTTTGAGTGTTCAGACTCACTTTAACGTCCTCAAAGTATTTAAAGTAAGTTAATAAAGGTACTTACATTACATAGTTTTCTGTACACTAATATAGTTATATTTGAAAGCTTTTATACTTTGTACCATAAGTATGAATAATTATTTATTGATACATTTAATTTCTTTTTTGATGTTTTGTATTAATTTTTGAAATTTGAATGAAATAAATGTTATATATATATAAAATTTTCGATAATTATATATATTAGCTTACATCCCTCCGATTTCGTTATAATTTTAGTATGTTATAGAGAAAATTATGCTGGACAAGAATTTACATAGTCGTGGAAACCAATCCCTTCAGGTACTTTTTTACGTTTGAAGAATCAAATAATAATAATAACTTAACCTATCCCATAAATTCTAATAAATTTTAGGTTAGGTTATTATTCTTATTTGATACTTTCAACAATTGACTAATGACAGTTAAATAAGTGTCAATTATTACGAAGCCTACTAAAAGTACACTTAAAAAATTAAAACTTGTTAAAAAATACGATGATAATTAAATTAAAAGCTCCAATATCTCGGAAACGACTAAAAGTTGGAATAGGATTAGTAAATACAATTTGATTTGATTTTTTTATAGACCTTGACAAGATAAAGAAAAATACTTTTTTATTTCTTAATGCTTGTATCAACGGGTCAAAATAAAAAAGGATTTGCCTTATTTCTCACCCCTGAATGCATTAAATAGAAAAAAACTGGGTGGTTCTGTTTACAAAAATAAAGAAATTTGATATTTATGAAGTTAAAATTTGAACAGTTCTTATACACACCCTGTATAAAATGAAAAATTTTTCAACATAGATTTAAATACGTCTTTCATATCTTTAAGAGTATCCTCGTAAAAAAATAATTTATAAGGATCTGCAACGGTCAAATTTTTTACAAAAAAATTAATAAGTTAAAAACTATGCATTTTTCGAAAAAAGTTTTCAGACAAAAGTATACTAAAATTTGACATAGATTTAAAAAAGGTACTAATATACAGGGTGTTCTAATTAAAAAAAAAAAACAAAATTACAGTCGACTTCCGGTAGAACCAAATTTTTGAAAATATTTTAGTTAAAAAGATCGTATCCGAAAACCGTGATTTTACTTTAAATATTTTGCCATATACAGATAGTTTTAACTCGTCGGGGGACACCATATATATATATATATATATATATATATATATATATATATATATATATATATATGGTGTCTATATATATATATATATATATATATATATATATATAGATATAGATATTTATATTTAGGGCGCGGGAACCATCCCTCTCAATCAATCTCAAACTCTTTTTCATCTTTATTATTTATTTTCCATAAGAATTTCGAATTTCATGATCTCATTCACGAGGAAAAAATTAATAATTTTGTGTTGCACAGTGTTATTAGGGAAGACCAGAATGCCAAACTAGGAAAGGAAAAGTGGAGCCAATCATTGAATATTTAGGCTGACACTTGAGTAAGTTTTTGTTAGGAAGATGAAATATTTGTTACAAATATTTGGCATAGTCAGCCGAATTGGCGACCTTACTTTTGTAAATCACCAGCTGACACAAAAAAAATCGTCATAGACCAGATTGGTTACATTTGTATTAACTATAGATTCAGAAATAAAATACTCTGTCATATACTACCCTGGTGCGAACTCAACTAACGATCACAACTTTTACTTAGGTAAAATGCAAGTACAATTAAAACAAGTCAAAAGGAATCAGGTGAAGGTCACAAAACTTGGTCGGCCTTACCCGGGTTTGGGAAAAGTAGCGAAGTTCGCCCAGGTATTCCTTATTCGTCCGGGCGGGGCCTTTCTCGGAAGACAGATAGCGGGTGATTTTACTAAATAAAAGTGAACACACAATCTGGACAAATCTGGACAAATGCCTGGACCGATGCAACTTTCCAGTCTCTCATAAATCCTCACACAGTGTGCTTCGTAAAAGAAAGACTTGAACTTTGGGACGGAACACTAGATATTTTTAGGGACCGAAACAAAATCAGGAACAGTTGTTTGAGAAATCGTTTCGCATGTTGTCATCGTGTCCTTAAATATGTATCTTTATCTTCTCTGGAAGTCATAGCCATAGATATTCGAAAATAGTTGGAAAATTTATTATAACTATCTCGCAACTCTTAAAATAATGAGTAGAAGCAAAACTTTTGTTTTAGAATCCTTAAGACTCGCATCGGTATATCAACTAAGTGATCTAAATTTATTGACTTTCCGGTTCTTCAAGTAAGAACAAATAGATGTTTTGAATTTCTACTGAAAAGATTTTTAGAATTTAATTTGATACTAATACAAATAAGCGCTAGTGACAACAGAAAACTTATAATCGATAAACCGGACATAAATGGAATGGAAGTCGGCAAAGAAACCGTCAATAGCATTTCACAAAGTCCGCACGCCGATGAAAAATGAAATTTCCCAACCTCTAAACTCCTACGGGAAAATCCGCAAGCGAAAGAAGGAAAAAAAATCGCTGCTATATATACTATTAGTTCCTTTTTCCACTTACAGAGATGGCATTCATGGATTTTCGATGTCAATTTCAGCAGATAATACAATTACT
Organism: Diorhabda carinulata; assembly: GCF_026250575.1. Taxonomy (NCBI): domain Eukaryota; kingdom Metazoa; phylum Arthropoda; class Insecta; order Coleoptera; family Chrysomelidae; genus Diorhabda; species Diorhabda carinulata. The sequence continues at coordinate 9,153,057 of NC_079471.1, forward strand.
GGTAGGTAGTGTATAGAAGTACGCACAACGCGTTTTCATAATTACATTATCTGTCATTTCCATTCATGTTAAAAGCGTGGACGGTGACTGTATTCTATAAAAACAATTCTAGTGGAATAAAATTACAGTTTCGGGTTTTCCGAAAATACTAGATGACAGTACACCTCCAATTTTGCGGGGGTGTGATATCGTCCTTATTTATACAAGGTGTTTCAAAAAAAGGTGATTCCGTCTCTAGGATTGCTGAGCTATTGGAGGCATTAGTATGGAACAAACAATAATTTGATGATCATGTATTGCAGATCTGGGACTCAAACTGATGTTTGTTTTATACCAAGGCCCCAAATAGCTGAGTACTCATAATTATTTAAGGCTTTGCCAAGGAAAACTGCCATTTATTGATAGTTATAACGTTGACTCAATAATAATTAAATTTCAGAAACCTTGTTATTTGTTAAATTAGATATTGTTCATCAAAACGTACCCAAATTTTGATTACACTGACATGTTACTAACCTTAGACGAGTGTTTAGGAATCTCTAATGCAGCTGTCATGCGTTATGCAGAAAAGTTTCCGCGAAGAAACTTACCAAATAAAAATACATTTAGATTCATTGAACGACGTTGTCGAGAAAATAGGAAAGTGAGACTTGAAAAGACAAAATTCTGGTAGACCAAGAAGAACAAGAACCATTAACAAAGAAAATATGATTTTAAATTTTGTTGCTCAAAATTAACAGTTAGCCCAAAGAATGTGGTAAGACAAACAAATACGTCTTCTGGAAGTATTTGGAGGATACTTAAAGAGCAACAGCTACATCCTTATCATTACAGACAAGTCCAGTCGATCTACCGGTTAGAGTGGATTTTTGTCAAACATTATAAGAAATAACACTATTATTTTTATGAACGAGGCCACTTTTACGCGAAAAGATATGTGTAACTGTCATAATGCACACTACTGGTGTGATGCGAATCCACATGTCAAAAAGTTATCACATTACCAACAATCATTTAAAGTCAATGCTTGAGCAGCAACTTTAGGTAACAAATTAATAGGTTATCACATTCTACCTAGAAATTAAAATGGTGATATGTACCTGGATTTGTTGGGCAATTACTTATTAGTAACCATTTTCCGATTCAATGGATTGGTAGAGATGCAGAGGCTAGGCTTTATTGGCCTTCTCGGTCATGCGATTTTAATACCTTGGATTACACAGTTTGGTCGTATTTTAAAGAAAAATGTATGCTATAGAGGTAAATTCATCTCAAAAATTGAAAGACAGAATTCAACTTTAATGACCTCATACCTGACTCCTAACGGTTTAGAAGATTAAGAAGTCCTTTAGAAAAAAGGCTAGACTTGTGTATTCGTGAGCAATGATAAACATTGTTAACACCTACTCTAACTGAATTCTATTTGATATTATCGGCCAATTTTTCATATATCATTACTTTATACAAGCATCGTTTATTACTTCATTATTTTCGAATCAAAATATTCCAAAAACGGTACTGAGTATCTTTTTGGTGTTGTAAAATTGAATGATGTTTAAGTTTACTTGAAATTTTTTTTAATAAATTTAATAATGAAAAAGTTGGAGAAATATTCTAGAGACGGGATCACCTCTTTTTGAAGCACTCTGTATACAGTGTGTACACTGTCATCGACTATGGTCATTATTATTATATTTAAAAAGATAATATGCCTAATCTAATTCGAATTGCAGGAATCAAATTATAGACTGATTGAGGTCTAAAAATATTTATTTGATCCTCGTTAAAGCACGATTTACATAACACTGTATAAAATTTTTTGATGTAATAACACATATACAGTTACCGGTGCCAGTTTCAATGGCCTGCTAATTCTTTGCTGGCGAAGTTCTGGATCCAGGTTGTTTGTACGAGTCAATTCAGTATCAGATCTGATCAATTACTACCTAGTTAAATTTTCTTTTTGTTCTCCTTTCTCTAACAGTAATACCTTCAAGAAGCAGTTAATTTTAATTTGTTATATAGCCAATGTACGCCATATTTTATCAGCATTTTCCTCTCTATATGATTCAATATGCTTAAAAGTTTCTGTTTCACAGAATGATCCAATGATCAGCTTTTGCAAGTTATTACGACAGCTACTGATGCCAACATGCTCAGACATTGCCTGTAATAAAATTTATCTATTCTTATCTAGGGAAATATAAAAAATATCAAAAAGATCCGACCGCATAAGTGATATACTGAGGCGTGCTTCAAAGAAGCGCTTAGAATACCCATTAACCCATTCGCACAAGTAATAGGTAAAAATCAAAGTATCACCAAAAAACATGTACATTTAGACTAAGAAACAGGTTGATTAATTAAAAAAACCATTATTAGCGTTTGAATAAAATATTTAGATTGGTTTCACTGTGTTATATTTAATATATATTAAAATTGTTTCAATTTTTTTCGGATCTTAGTTTAGTTTACGATTTTTGTATTCATGTCCAGTGTTTTTTCATTATTAACAATTATTTTGGCCACCATTATACAATACAATGTCGAATAGTAAAAAAATTGTTAGTATGACAGTCAGTCGAGAGTTTGGACATAAAGATTGACATCTTCATTGTTAAAAGGTTCTTTTAAATATATTTGAGTGCATGAGGCGAGAACGAGCCAGTAAATGTTTTTATTAAACGGATTGAACAATTACTCGTAATTTGAACAAGTGGGGGATGTTATAGATCATACTAGAACGAAAGAAACTGAACGTTGGACTGATGAAAGTTGATGCAACAAAACGACGAATACTGTATAACTTTTAATGTCAATTTATCTTCATTATTGGACATGATTCATACAAATTGCGTACGTACCCTAATTATGACTATAATTGCTTATAGAGACAATTATTTTCCCTTTAGTTATTGTTATAAACAACGCATCTCATCATTTTTAATATTAAACCAAATTTCCAATATCAGTTTGAAATGATAATTAAAAACATATATATTCCTGAAAAAATTCACTGAAAAAGAATATTATTTTAAAAACGACTATGTTAGTTTTTAACATCTACGATTTTCTAGTTTTGCATAATTATGTCTAAAAAGCTGCAATTCTATTATAACATCAACAAACACCGGAAGACGCTACACCTAGCAGATAATGCGGCGTGCAGATTTTATTGCACAGAGGACGAATCCTCTATCCACATTCTTTCGAAGTGTGAAAGTGTGGAACTCCAGAACACTACACCTGGAATCGCTGACGAAGATCTCTGGTAATTGAAGCCAACCCACATTATAGACTTTTTAAAAGGAGTGGGATTAATGGATTAGCTGTAAACATTGGATTCTCCAAGTCTATATATACATGCTTCTGAATGTTTTTTGATGTTAGGTCTCTTCTGTTTTAAAATTAGTTTTTTTTAATAATTTTTGTGAGAAGTTTTAATCAAAATATGATATTGTTACTGACAATTTGCATATTTATATCAATCAATAAATAACCTATATCATGAACATCAAAATCAAAATAAAATCAAAATAGAAATTTATTTTTTCCTTAGACCTTACATCTCAAATGTGTAGCAGTAATTAATTAAATTATTTGTAGTTTTATTAGAATTTACATAATAGAATAGAATATGTAACAGCTGTTAGTCAAATCAGTCGTTAAAGTTAAATTAAAATTTACAAAATAGAACTGTAAATTTTACTTAAATTATTAAGATCTTTTTAAAAATTCTCTTTTTCGTGTATTAGATTTTTTGAATCTTTATAATTGAATTTATGTTTTTTTTTTGATATTATATGGTTCGTTAATGCAGTTTTATTGTTTTTTATCGTATTGATGACCTTTGAGTCTTTTTTCTAAATACTGAGATGTCTACCCTATGTAGACAGCGTAGTACAAGGCACTTGATATATAATATTACTTCTTTCGTTTCTTTTATGTTTTTCGTGATGATTTGTCTTGACTTAAGGCCTCTTTCCATAGAAAATCAGTTTAAAATAAATGGTATTAGTCGCAAACACAGATGTATGGATACTTTTTCTCTGTCGCAGCTCTAAGTATAATGCAGACAGCGGTCATTTCTTCTTCTGTTACCTACAGTTAAAATGAATACATAGAACAAAAACAAAATTCCAATGGATTTTCTCGAACACGATGGTATTGATAGCTTCATATAAATTTCCCCACCACATTAACAATTCCACTTGTGTGATTACAATTTATCAGCCATGCATGCATATTACTTGTAAAGGGGGAAATGTCACGCTTAATCTGAGCATGTTGATTCATCTAAAATACCCCAAGGCAATCATTGTGTCAGATAAGAATCACGTCATCCGTACCAAAATGGCAATAATGTAACCTAATTCTCCGTAAATCTAAAATTTCCTACTATTGCCGTTACTTCCTAACTGTAATCGGAATATTATCACCAAATAAAAAATTCAATCACATGGAAATTGAGTGATTTACTCACCTTCCTTAATCCCTCTTGCTTTGGGCTTTTAACGGAATAACAGAGTAACTGATAATTAAATTGGTTTTCATACTCTTTGTAAAGTTCTAGATCATACAGTCCAATAAATAATTCAAAAAGTTGAAACTTTGAAACGTTATTTTCTGAAAATTCTTATATCTTCTATCGACTGGCTTTGAATTGCTTATTTGAGTTTCAGAAAACTAGCAGACAAATATTGCGGTTACTGGAGATGGTCTGTTAGTTTTTCTTTAGTCAGAAACGGTTTTTTTACTAAAAATCTGAAGTTTTGAGAATTAGTTAACATATAAAACTTATCATAAAGTTCTATTGAAGGCAGATTCTTTGTTTATACTTTAATTGAGATGAATTGACCAAATGTGTGAATCAACGATCTACTATTCTGATTAGCAGTACTGTAACTGGGCTGTGAAAATAATCAAATACCAGTAGTTTAATCTCTACTTATTTGAAATTCCTGAAATATACTTCGAGTAGTCTTATAAAATGATCTGTTTCCGGTAAATCTTTTACCGTAATGCTTAAAAATGATTGTCGGGTTCATAGCCTTTATTAAACTTACTGAAACGGCTTTCCATACAAACAAGTATTCAAAATTACATTCATAATATTGTTAATAATCTATATAATTTAACAAATCGTGAATTGTTTACTACTCAGGCCATGAAAGAAAATATATGTCCTCTTTAGACAGCCCATGCGCAATCCAAATTTGGCACACTCTCTCCAACATATCGGCGGGTACTTCACGAATAAATTCTTCAATATTGGATTCCAGTTCGTCAATCGTTGCTGGTTTATCCCTGTAGAAATTAGCCTCAATATGACCCCACAAGAAGTAGTCCAAAGGCATTAAATCACACGATCTAGGCGGCCAATTGACGGGCCCCAAACGTGAGATGAACTGTTTACCGAAGGCGGCTCTTAATTTGGCCATTGTTTCGCGTGCGGTGTGGCATGTGGTCATGGTTGAAACCACATATCAGGTATGTCCAATTCTTCCATTTTGGGCAGAAAAAAATCGTCAATCATCATTCGGTAGCGCTCGCTATTCACAGTAACGTTCCGGCCGTCGTCGCTTTTGAAGAAGTACGGCCAGATGATGCCACTGGTCCACAATCCACACCAAACAGTTATGTATTGGTAGCTCTTGAAATTCTTTCGGGCTGGTCTTCACTCCCGATACGGCAATTTTGCTTGTTGACGTATCCGTTCAAGTAGAAATGAGCTTTGTCGCTGAACACAATTTTTCGATAAAAAAGTGGATCTCTCTCCAACTTTGCCAGAGCCCATTCACCAAATTTTGGACGTTGTGGGAGATCGTGTGGCTTCAATTCTTGCTCCAGCCGTATCTTATAAGGTTTTATTCCCAAATCCTTTCGCAAAATTTTCCACGTAGTGAAGGTCCAATTGCTGCGAACGGCGGCGATTCGACATTTGACGGTCATCAGTAACACTGGCGGATACATCCGCAATATTTTCTTCGGTTTTCACTGTACGTTTGCTTGTTAGTGGTTTGATGTCCAATAGTATAAACTGGGTTCGTAATTTAGTCACAAGCTTCCAAATAGTTCCCTCAGTAGGTCGACCAAACTGCCCTTAAATGCATGCACTCTCTTAATTAAGTATGAATTTTGATAGTGAAATTCAATGGTTTGCAAGCGTTGTACGCTCGTAAGTCGATTCATGATTAAATTATAGACCAAAGTGAACATGTTTTACAATGAAACAAGACACGATTCACGCGTGATCTGTCAAAAACAGTGTTGCCAAAAAGATACCAGCAAAAAAATCAGTGTGTAATTAGTGTGTAATTATATACCTGGTGATTTAGATCATCATTAATTCTCCACCATGTATTCCGAATTGAGGTAAGTCTTTATTCACATAAATCACCGGATTTGGCATAAAATGGAAGCGTTATCCTTCAACGCAACCATACACTTCGTTTTTTAAACTTAGTGGAACGGTTTTTCATAAGTCATACAAGTATTTAGTGTGAGCAGCATTCATCACAAGACACACGTCAAGATGATACGCGAGCTCTTCTCAAACGTTCATCACTATTGTATGATGTTTAAATTTTGTTTCTTAATTCGGTTGACCATCAAGCCCACGGAAAACAAGCCCTGTTAGTGAGTACAGTAACGTTGCTTAAAGAATTTCTGTCCTCCAAGTTCGTCCATTATAAGAGTTGATATGTTTGTTAAAGTGAAAGTTCGATCAAACACTGAATATTTCACGATCCAGAAAATATTTATCTCGTAGAGCAATAATTTATTAGTGACTTTGGCAAATGGTATGTGGTATTATTAACTCGTCAGACTAGTATCCCAAAAAACCAATGAGCCCCCAAAATCATTATTAGTGTAACCAAAGGTATAACCACTACATATTCAAGCAGTGTGCTCTGCGGAGAAAACCACATTGATGGGTTTCCTGACCATCTAACTAGCTGCTCCATATAGCAGGAGCGAAATTACCCTCATGGCTGGCTTGATAACCAAAAAAGACGCTATCCTCATAATATAAACATCACAAACGATACGGAATGTCGCTGATACATGTGGCAGGCAGAAAATACAGATCACGTAATCGGTAAGTGTTCAGAATTCAAACGTGCGTGTTTCAACGCTTGCACGGGCCTTACATTTTGCCTAGTTACGTTAATAGTTTTAAGCCAAGCTGTCTGTTTAGAATATCAAAAGACAACTGCCAACAATTAGAACTTGGCTTTAAGTCTCTCCGTTAAACTCTCCACGTAATCGTTGCAGGAATTGCTAATTTACAATTAGCCTTCCGAACGCAGGCTACGTTTGAACGACTCTCGTACTCACTAACTATCAAATACTTCCTTTACAAAGGCATATCTTCATAACCAACTACGAATGCTACAGGATTTGACATTGCAACATTTCTGTTCTTATATAAGTGCAAGATCTACATACAGAATTTGTTGTCCCTTGTAGAATAAAAGTCAGTGTTTTCCAACATTTTCTTATAATTGAATGAATGCTGCCAAATATGGGGATTGTTTTCTGTAGTCCACTTTGATATAAGTTACAATTATTTGGTTCTTAAAATTCTAAGACGTGTAAATGTTATTGTCTTTGATCTAAGGACTTTTGTACAATTTATTCCAAGCTAAAAATTTTGACTGAAGACCATTAATGTAGTGGATATTCATTTTTAATTTATAAGAGATTATTTTGAAAGTAAATATATAATATTAATATGTCTAATTCGTTGTCTAATCATATAATCAATAACTATCCACCCCTGTTGATATTACGCCAGTAGGGTTCCGTATTCCATATTACCAGTGACAATGATAAGTGTACTTCTGTTATCTTCCATAATATAACATCCAAATAGTTGCTTCAGTAATTATATTGTGAAACTAAGGATCGCATTCTATTGACTTGATAATATGAAGAGAAATATTCCATAATTTTCGATTTATATTTACAAAAATGTCAGTGAACATGAATAAATTAGATTTTTTCATATTTTGAATGCGACAGTGCATACTCATAGTAATGAAAACACTAATTCGACGTTTTGTTTATTTAATCCCTCGTGGGTTACGACAAATTGCATCGATGACGATAATGCTGTATATGATTAGAATGGTGTTTCGGAGTGAGGGCAATGTCAAAAATACAGTTTTAAGTTATTCCAGAAATGATGCTTTCGTCTGCTATACTGAATAATTTTTTATTATATGAGTCCATATCAAGGAATAAAGACGCAGCAATTGGATTTTATCGAATTTGTGAAATCGAGTTGTTCGATTTTATTAGAGTTTGTAGGGCTTTATGCCAGAAGGTAGAGTTGAGCAGTAATGGAGGTGGGAGTTGCGACTCGCCCTTTTGCCCGTCTTGCTTTCCAAGAGAGAAGTCAAGATATGATTTCAAGGAAACGCATTCCTTAGGGAATTGATGAAATAACGATGATAAATACAAAGAGTGTAAAATGGAATGTTGAGAGAAAAAAGTTGTATAATATTGATTTAGATGAGGGTTTTCTTTGTACTAGATTATAAATTAGTTATCACCGGATTGTGAAGAATGATTTTTTACTCGTTGTGATGTAAAAGGGACAAACACAATTGATTCCAATCATAAAATAATTATTACCCTTTTTATGATCTACAGAGTGTTTAAAAAAAAAATGATCTCGTTTCTAGGATAGATAGAAATCTGAAAAATATTTGGGGTGTGCTCGGTAAAAAAATTTTGTAACGCCAATCGTATTCAAGATAAAAAGCGTTGAAGTAACAAATTGATACATATTTCTTCAACTTTTCAATATTAGATTTATTGAGCAAAATTTCAAGTGAACTTAAACATCATTTAATTTCACACCAATAAGGTATTCTTGATAAAACTCGATACTGTGTACCGTTTTCGGAATATTTTGATTTGAAAATTATGAAGTAATAACCGACGCTGGTATAAAGTATGGATAAAGTTATTATTATTATTATTATTATTATTATTATTATTATTAATTAGTTAGGATTATGTGAATTAAAAATTTTTTATCGCGTGAATGAGACCCCATGGATAACGAATACATTTAAAAAATTGGGACTGACGGCATTCATTCTTTGTGACGTTTCATAAAAATCCAGGTTAATCAGTAAATATTGTTTTTCAAAGTTGAATAAGTATAGGCACTGAGCTATTGAAGGTCTTAGTATGAAACAAACAATAATTTGATCATCATGTATTGCGATTCTGAGACTCAAACTGATGTTTGTTTCATACTAAGGCCCCCAATAGCTGAGTATCCATAATTATTTAATGCTTTTGCCAAGGAAAGCTGCCATTCACTAATAGTTAGGATGTGAGTCAATAATAACATTTCTGAAACCTTGTTATTTATTTAATTAGATATTGTTAATCAAAATGTACTCAAATTTTGATTACACTGACATGTTATTAACCTTAGACTTAGACTTAGAGTGTTTAGGAATCTCTAGTTCAGCTGTCATGCGTTATGCAGAAAAGTTTCCTCGAAGGAACTTACCAAGTGAAAATACATTTAGATATGAGACATAAAAAGACAAAAATATGATTGAAACTTTTGTTGATCAAAATTCAACAGTTAGCCCAAGGAATGTGGCAACAAATACGTCTTCTTGAAGTATTTGGAGAATACTTAAAAAGCAACAGCTACATCCTTATTATTACAGACAAGTCCAAGATTACCACATTCTACCCAGAAATTCGAGATATTAAAAGATTTAATGTTAAACGAGCGAAGATCTTTATTTTTTATGCACGATGGAGCTCCACTTCCCTTTGATAGAAGCTGTCGTAATTGGTTGAGTAACCGTTTTCCGAATCGATGGATTGGTAGAGATATAGAAGCTCCGATTCATTGGCCTCCCCGGTCATAGGATTTCAATCCCTTGGATTACACAGTTTAAGCATATCTGAAAGCAAAACTTTATGCTACAAAGGAAAATTCACCTCAAGAATTGAAAAACAACGTCACTTTAATGACCTCATAGCTGACTCCCAACCGTTTAGAGGATTAATGGATTCTTTAGAAAAAAGGATGGACTTATCTCTTCGTGAAAACGGAAGACATTTTGAACATCTACTCTAATTGATATACTATAATACTTCAACTTCCTTTATCTTGAATACGTAGGGCGTTACGAAAATTTTTTACTTAGCAAACTTCAAAAATTTTTAGTTTTCTATCTACTAGAGACGGGATCACTTTTTTTTGAAACTCCCTGTATATAAATTTCAATACAATATTGCCAGTAGTTGCGGCAAAATCGTGAAAAATGTGTATAATTTTTTTTCCTTCAACGCCCTTTATCTTGAATACTTTCTTGTATAATTTTTTACTTAGCAAACTTGCAAATATTTTTAGTTTCCTATCTATCCTAGAGATGGGATCACTTTTTTTTAAACAACCTGTATACGAATGCTTGTGTTCGAACATAAGCTGGATCCAGGTGTATATTATTCAATCAGTAGTACATGTAGAAATCATTTTTCCATTTCTTTTCTTCAAAACAATTAAAAAATATCTCCACATAGAGAATTGGTTACTTGTCTTCTTACGTGTTATTACAAGTAGTATGTGACATTTCGGACGGTTGGTAAAGTATCATTTGATTATTGTTGGATCTGTAAAAGCCTCAACCCAAGAAACGGTTTTGTGGTTTAAAACAATTTCTTTTGCTGGCGCGGTGGGGCTGGTAGGAGGGGTTGTTACAAATCATGGCACTTCAATAGGGAGTTAATACATGACAATTGATTTTCTCAAAAATTCTTCTCTAACAAAATATGTATGGATCAAAACTATTTCGAGTACGAACACGAACATGAAAGACGCAGCTATGGGAAATCGCCTATTACCATATAAAACAGGGAAATAGTAGAAAGTTAGGTTAGAATTTGGGCTATTTAGAGAGAACACCATATGGAGGAATTTTTGGGTTAATTTCTTCCATTTTATTGATTATCATCCAACACTGTTCGTATAAAATGTCTAGAAGATCTTTTAGAAATTAAAAATCCAATAATAGATTAAAATTAGGTATGAAATATAAGTATAAAAGTATAAAATACGAGTGGCATTTATAAAATTAGCTTTAATGAATGTGAAGTGAAATATTTTGAGAAAATTAGATTATATGTTGATTTCTTATTTTAGACGTCCCTATTCTCTACGGTCTACTCTATTTTAAAGTTAATTAGTTAGAAATTATATGTGAAACAACATGACCATGACCAGGGTCTTTACCTTGGTTACAAACTAGCCGCAGTATTTGGATAACTTGTTCTTATTTCTAGTAATCCATAATAACTAACTCGTTGGTTAATATGTAAACTAATAAAAAATTTAAACCAGGAACTGACACCATGTTCGTGAGAATTCCCATTCCAGATGTAGACTGAAGTTATTCAGATATCGGACGTAATAATGAGCGTGGATGATGAATTTTACCGAATTGGTTAGGTTAGGTTCACGATGTCCTTAAACAACTATATTCCCAAAATAAATTTGAAATATGCAATAATAATTTATATAATTTATACATAATGTAACGAAGCGCTTCAGGAAAATTTTTAGAAACCATTTCTACGCAAAGTTATGTGCGCTGTCAATATAAAAAAAGTTGCACAAATAAAATGTGTAAATGTCTAGCTTCGGGATATACGTGTAATAGCAAGTGCCACATTAGTGCAACTTGTTCCAATAAATCATATTTTTTTAGTTCCAATGTTTTGAAATTTATATCACTTTTGCTTGTTTTTTTACTGATATTTAAGTACTTAGTAATAGTTATGTTGTATAATATAATATATATAAAAACGAACCAATATTGGTAGCTATTTTGGTTCATCATCAACATATTAAGATATTTGGATAGTTTTAATACTATCCAGATGGTCAGTCAAGTTAACGCTTCAACTGTAACATATACGAGGATATATAGAAAAATTCTTAGCCTTCTATAGAACAAAACAAAATTTCAACGTCAAAATATTTTATTACTTAACATATTCTCCTCTTAATTGGATACATTTATTACAGCGAACCTGCAACATCTCTAGACCTTTCAAAAAAATGTTTCTTCTTGCTCTTTTATTACCTCCTCGTTGGAAAAAAATTTAGGACCTCTTAAACTCTTTTTCAGTTGAGGAAAGAGCCAAATCTGGTGAATAACGAAGGTTTTCTAGTAATTCAAACCCTAAATCACGAATTTTTTGCATGGAAACATGAGATTTGTGTGCAGGGGCGTTGTCCTGCGAAAACAAAACACCTTTGAATAGCTTTCCTCATCTTTTTTCTTTAATTTTTCCCGTACAGTGGTCAGTAAAGTCGAATAGTAATCTCCAGTTATTGTTTTACCCTTGTCCAAAAAATCAATCATGATTACTCCATGGAAATCCCAAAAAACTGAAGCAAGAACTTTTCCAGCAGATTTTTGGACACGAAACTTCTTAGGTCTTGGAGAATCAAAATATCGCCATTACATCGATTGTTGTTTTTTTTTTTCTGGATCGTAGAAATGTACCCAAGTCTCATCCATAGTAACAATTCGGTTTAAGAAGTCTACATCGTTTTCAAATCGAGAACAGATCGAATGCGATGCTTCTACCCTTACACACTTTTGGTCAACATTCAAACTTTTGGGGATCCATTGTGCAGCAATTTTTCGTGAACTATATGATGAACGCATTTCTGATGGAATATTCAGTGCTTCAGATAACCGTTTTAGTCCAATTCGACGGTCTGATAAAATCATGTCATGAACTGCATCGATATTTTCGGGAACTGACACAGAAACTGGCCTTCCCGATCGGACATCATCTTCAATGGAAAATTTACCATTTTTGAAGCTTGCAGTCCAATTTTTCATGGTCGCATACGAAGGACATTGATCACCAAGCGTATTAAGCATATCTTCGTAAATCTGCTTACCTCTTAACCCTTTTAAATACATACATTTTTCGATTTTCACAATTTCTTTTTTCTTTTAATTTATTGCGTAACTCTGGTTTACTTTTTTGACGTCAACCTTTACACTGACACTTTCAATAAGTTATTATTTGTTGCTATGGTAACGCAATGCATGGAACTGGTCTAGGCTAACTAGATATCAATACCTCCTCGCCACAAATTGTTCAAATATTTCAGTTTACCTTCAGTCTCGGAACGATCACTTGGTTATAGAAATTCGTTTCAGCCTGTGTAATTGTTATTGCTCTTGTGTCTTAAATCTTCTCACTATTTTTCTGTATCTGCAATAGTTCCAACTGTGTCCAATATTCGATAACAGTGGGTTTTTATAATAAAAATTTAAACAAAATAGAAACCTCACAACTGGTACTAAGTTCAAAGTTAAAAGATAGAGAGATTCGTTGTGTATATTTTGGGAGAAATGAGGAGATTTTCAGGGGAGAATTCATTGGAATTTGGCCTTGATATAGGGATTGCTCCTCTACAGGGATAGGGTTATGGTTTTGTTGGTTTTTGTATTGCTTCAAGCTGAAAAACAAAAAAAAAACGAATGACAAGTCGGAGTTTGAGGAAGAAGAATATAAAGCTCCAGATTTATTCCAGATTTGGGGATATATTTTGTAATTTTTTGTTTGTTTTTTTAGATTTTAGGAAGCAGATACTTTGTGGGCAGGCGGGTACAGCTACGGCTGCATTTTTTTTTGGCCATTTGGATAGTGAACTGGTTCACCAGGATACAGGAGAACCACCGGAAAACTTACAACATCGACGATAAGTTTAACGTTATATATAGTCTTCTTTTTATGTATCCGTCATCGGACGTAGGCGACCTCTCACATCAACCTGTGCTATTAAGTGACTATGAGATTGGTTTTACTAAAATATTTTCTAGCTGTTTAACATACAATACAATTTTTCATGTTTTCAAAAATATATAAATATTTTGGGAGCCTCTATAGAATAACATGACATGACATTTTCAAAGAGGGTGATATGTACCTACTTTAGGATTTGAATTATACTTGTGCTAATTACCAGTACCTGTAAAGTACCAATCACTCTAATCACAGCACTAATCATCTTTTGAATATTAAATCATCTTTTGAATATTAAATTCTACATAAAAATGAAAACAAGATTTGAATTTATAGATTTCTATAATATCTCTCATTTCCAGGCTTTAAAAATGACAAAATGGCTCTTAAATCAGTCTCCTCAGTTTATTTAATCTGATTTTGCCAATATAAGATGAACTACATCCCCAATTGGCTGCTTATCAACATTTTTCTTGAAAATACTAACGTAGTTCCATTTCGTTTAATATTGTCCTCATTACAATCTTTTTTGTCTAGGCTGTGTTCAAAGTTAAATTAGCGACAGCCTTAAAATCATTTGGAGTTGCATTTGGTCTGAGTAAATCAAATTACCTCACATTTTTCGACTCATTCTCATTTCATAATGTGAAAAATCTCTACAACATTAAAAGGAATGCCACGACAATAATGGCTTTTGATTTATTCCGTGAAAGTATTCTTTTTTAACCGAGTAATCAACAAAAAAGCAGCATTTTGTTTTTGGTCGGCGCAATTGTCGCTTCATATTATCAGTTTTATTTGCTCGTGAAACTTCTCAGTATCGTTTTTAAAATTCAAGAGAGAATCATCCCATTTCCACCTCAAGTTATTCCCTCATATCATTGATGCGTAATTTCCTTATTTAGTGTCACCTACGTGAATATCAAAGTTTTACCATGAGAAAAAAGCACTTGTTCTAGATCAGTACAAATCGCGCAAGTTGGGATAGGCATAGTTTTCAATTAATTTACAATCTGTCTTTAGTTCATCTCAAGTTTGCTCTTACTATATTGGTCATTTAAATTGGTTGTCATCGTTGTATGCAAAAGGATGAATATCTTCAAATGCATAATACAATCTATTGATATTCAGGTCTTGACTTAAAAGTACTTTATCGCTCCTAAAATTTCTTCTTCTAATAAAATCCATTATTGGATGTTTGTGATAACAATTTTTGCTTTTATTCTAATTCTTGCTATTAACGACCGTATATGGTGTAGGCCCATCCATTTCGCAGCCAGGATGTTCTATTTCTTCTGATTCCTCTCCTGCCTTCGATCTTGCCCTTAATTCTTAGATGCAGGAATTGACATTTCGTATATCAATCTATATGTCTTAAGTTTGTCGTTATTCGTTATTCTATCTGTCTAGGTTACTTCAAGGATTCGGTGATATATCCACATTTTAAAAGCCTCTAATGTATTAATTTCATCCTTATTAACTGTCCAATCTTCCATGCCGTAGAGAAGCAGCGAAAGCATGTATAGTTTGATGAATCTTAATTGTAGATTACGGTCCAAGTCTAAGTAACAGTTAAATAAATTTCAGAAGTGCCCGAGACTGATGTCCAATCTTCAGAAAGCCATTTGCCCTAATACTTAAGTGTCCTTATTCTTATTATGGACCTAAATATTATGCTGAAGTTTTCGTATATACTGGTTTTTAGATATGATCATAAATTATGTTTTTCCTTGTGTTTATAATTAAATCCTTGTTTTGCGTAGCTCTTCTATTTTATTGATCATTTGTTGTAGGTTATGAGATATCAGCGATTAAGACCTTGTCATCGGCATACCTGATATTATTAATCTACATACTATTAACTTCAACTCCTATTTCCAGGTCTCCCAAATCCTTCTACTTGTGCTGTTTGGTTCCAATGCATCGGATGTTCTTTTGATCTATATCGGGTCTTTTGAGAAATTGTATCAGTTTGTGGTGTCGTACACTATCGAATGTCTTCTCGTTGTCAATGAAGCATAGACAAACATCTTCTCTTTGGTCATAGCAATTCTGGATTGACACCTGCAAAGCGACTATTGCTTCTTTTGTACCTAATCCTTTTCTAAACCCCAATTGTGAGTTGCTCATATCTCTTTCGCATTTTTTTGAAATTCTTTGTTGTATAAGTCTTAAGAATATTTTTAAGGTATGATTCCTCAACCTACTACAAAGAAGTTGTTCGCTTGAAAAGGATACAATTTTCTATATTCCCTTTCCTTTCCTCTACGTTCCACATAGATAAACTTATTCTTTTTTTTAAATTTGTCAAAAACGTCAATGTTTTCTATGATATAAACAAAACTGACTAGTTGAAAATTAAATATTGTAAATTACTACTAAAGATAGCTGATTGTGATTGTGATAGTTAGCACGTTTTTCATAACAGATTACTTGAGATATGTCTATTTTAGAAGTGCGCTTGGAACTTATTCCGAGTGAAAATTTATTTTGAAAATTTTCTGCGCTTAGCTCCATTCTCAATTCAAGTCCACATATCAAAGGAAACCTGTGATATCTTTTGTCTTTTATTTTGATAAAAACGTTTAGTAGAATAGATTCAAATAAGTCATAGACAATTTATTACTTCTTAGTGTACGCCACTGGTTTTTTAATAAAGGTGTAAGGCATATTCACTACCGTAGTGTATACCTTGTATCAAATTAATGCTTGAGGGGGGTGTAATTATAAACAATGGCGAATCCCTTGACGTTTTTATAGGAGTTATAGAGAATGTAGCACCTGGTTCCTGTCGGAAATTGCATACCGGTCTTCCTAAACACCACTTCCTCCTTGTTCTACGGTAAATTCTTTTAAGTTCGTGTTCGCGCGACTTTGCAAATTCCAACGTTTTCTAAATATTTGTTTCATACGCTGTGTTATCCCCAAATAAAAGTATATTAAATTTGTAAGTGTATTTGTAACTATAATTATAAAGGGAACAAAAATTGTTTCCAGTTACCATCTATATTAAAAAAGAAGTTTTAGTTGTTCAGCTTTATTGTCATTTTATTTATTTCTTATACAGAGTGTACATAAACTAACGAAACTTTCTAATATTTCTACATTTCTGTTAGGTACATGAACATGTGTTCAATTTCTAATTATTACATTAATTATACAACATGAAGAAAAGTTAACAGCAACTGCTGGTTTCTTATTTAATAACTGTTATTTATATTATTTTTGTACATATACAGACAGAAAAATGTAAAGTCTGAAGGCGATAATCTAGCTAAATACTCTATTGTCCCCTGATGCTGTCCTTCATATAGTAGTTTTGGGTAATTAAGAAGTGAGCTAATTTACCCAAAATTCTGGATTCTCATTTTGCTCAATGACCTTCTGTCATCTTTCTTTCAGCTTCATGATTCTGCGCTCATAAAATTTCTGGTCCTTATCAGCACAAAACTAACAAGGTGCGATTGAAGGATTCTGCAAACTTTGAAATAAATGGTAATCAGATGGTGCCACATCAGGGCTGTATGAGAGATGTGGCATCACTTCCCAGCCAAATTCCAATAGTTTGCTTCGAGTTGCCAAAGATGTGTGTGGCCTTGCATTATCATTTGATTCTTTAAAGTAGCTCAAAAAACGCAACACCTTTGTAATCCCACCAATCTGACAATATGCGCCTTTTTGTTGTTTTCCAACTATCGATGTGGTTTGTGCTGGTTCATTGTGTTTGCTCCATGATCATTTTCGACCTATGTTACTTTGCAGGACCCATTTTTCATCACCAGTGATGATCCTTTTCAAGAAAAGGTCGCACATCGTAAATATTGCTTCTTTCTGTTGAGTGAATTTCTTTCAATTTGTGAGGTATCAAATATTAAGGTTCTAGCCCAAGACATTTTAAGTGTTTTTCAATTGTTGTGTGTGATACATGTAGCCTCTTCACAACCTCTTGGACAGTTATATGACGATCTTCTTCTCCAATTATGACTTTGATTTGGTCATCATTAATTTCAGTAGGCCGACTAGAACGTTGCTTATCTTTGAGAGAAAAATCTCCAGAACGAAATTTTTCATACTAATTCTGACACGTGTAGTTTGTTGAGCAATCAGCACTATAAACTGCATATATTTCTTTGTAACTCACAGCAGCTTTCTTCTTTTTACGGAAATAAAAGAGTAAAATATGCCTAAAATGTTCGTTTCTGCAGCCCATTTAGATTTAACCCAAAACTAATAGCTTCAATAAAAATCAGGCACTACTTGCTTCTAAATTTACGTCACTGTGATCATTATCACGTGACAAACGGCAAAATACAGCTCTAACATAAGTTATTCAAAAAATAAAGCAACGCTCTCTATCAGTAAAAAGCGAAAGTACTTAGTTGCCAACCTATATATACTTGATCTGTTTATTTTGACTTTCGTCTCTTTTCCTTTTGTTAATATCTACTTCATATAATCTTCATTATAACTACTACCAGGTTTGTGAAAAAAATTAATGGCAACTTTACAATGTTATCTGCAGCCTGGGTATGACGAAGTTTCATTTCCGTTTAGCACATTATTTTTGAAGGTGTTACATCTTACCAAAATGGTATCTGAGTTTAGAACAACAAATTCGAAACAAGCCTCTCGGAAAAATCGCTTATAAACAAGTTTTTCACTCACACAAATCATTTTTGGAAAGTTGAGAAAATCGTCCTCGACTAGGAAGAACTCTGAACCTCAAAATCTGAAGATATTAAACTAAGGACTCCCAAGAAAAGAGATGAGGGTGATTCATTCGCCATCAGCAAAACCACCGATGGTCACAGAACCTATTCTGGTGTAGCTATAAGCACATAGATGTACCCCACTTATCAATCAACTGCTCCATTTGAACATGTGGCAAGTTCACCTGGTCCTGGATCTTCTAACCAGACACTATCATCTAACGATATTTTCATACTATAGGACAATCCGGAATGTCGCTGGTGCATAGGGGAGGAAGAAGCTAAAAATCACGTCATCTGTTAGTACTTAGCACTCATACTGCAACGTTCAAACACTTGTGCAAGCCTTAGTGTTTGCATAGTGATGTTAAAAAGAGCCTCATTAGTTTTCCAAAGGACATGGGCCTTTGGTAGTTTTAAATGGGCCTATGTGCGCAACGGTTCATAACCGTCCATAGTCATAACTTTGAACTGTAAATCACAGTTCAACAAACGATTTGGACATAACAAAGTGTTGACAAACCTCCTAACTTAACAGAAGGATAATCAAAGGAACGTGTACACTTATTTCGTTGAGAGGATTGCCTTCTATTGTCATTATTTCCATTTTCTATTTATTCGTAATCACTACTGTATTTCATATTTAACAATTCATCTGAGATATTATTTTGTTTGCATAAATAGCAATTTTATCTTCGAACGTATTATTCTACTAATAATAATGTATACGAGCCCCGTCGCGTTTTAATGAGAACACCTGCTAACATTTTCAATTTCACACCAAACATTTTTCAAAACACTTACTTACTATGTTTTTATTAAAAGAAAATGGATAACACTCTCAAATGCTGGAAAGTATGTTTAGCACAAAGTAAAAAATTTTGGAGTGCAGACTGATAAATATTTTTGTTTTCTATAGGCGTCAGAAAAAACTCAATGACCTCAATTCAAAAAAAGAAGATTACATTGAAATGGCCTAGAGACGAATTCTATAACTCCTTCTCATGATTCGCTTCCATATTTCCCTGATGCTAATGTGAATTTACTTATAGCCGCAGAGGTTCGCAGTACAATTGTGGACATCAATCATACATTCTCATCTGGTGCTCCTGCCCGAACAACCATTACTCTACTGCAACAACTTTTTGTGATTTTTCTAAGGCTTCCGATTGTTGATCATAATATTTTAATTAACAAATTGTACTACGATTTCAGGTGAACAACTCTCGCATGGTTTAAGGCATACTTTACCAACATACCAAGTTAGCTTCTCAGGGTTGATACAACCATGTCTTCTTGCAAGTCGGTAGAATGTTTATCAACGACATTAGGTACCTGGGCATCAGTGGTAAAATATGTCTTTTTGTCACGGCACTTCATGGGACTATATCTAGTGTCTCAGCATTTATTGCAGTCTTTTGTGTTGAATAAATATATAAAATTCTTTAGAGCTTATTGTAGACAATTCTTCGAAATGAGAGTTGCATATTGCCGCATTATCTGAAAAAATAAGGTCTGCATGTTTCTCGCTAAGATCAGTTTCCAAAGAACTGAGCTTATCCACCTCTATAACAATTTATTATGCCCTTATTGATTCGCATCTTCGATATGCCCTTCCCTTTTGGGGTACGTGTGGTGCGACTCAATTTGAGAGAATTTTCAAACTGTTAGATTACTAAACAGCAGGGCTTACTGCCGAGACTTCTTTAATAGATTCAAAATATTGACATCTTATTCATATTTTATTCATATTTGAATCTGTTTGCCTAATTTGTAAGCACTCTTCTCCAATTTTAGATCAAGAAAGACCTTCATCTACCTACTCCACGCTCAGAATAAGTTCAGAGCTCTACGCCTTACAATGCAAAAAAATGCCCAATTATTTGCCAATTAAAATCAAATCTATATAATTTTTATATCGGTATATTTATTGGCAATATTTAATTAGAATCATGCTACGCACGGTTTAATGTTGTTATTTATTTTTAATACAAATTATTACCTATTTTGTGATTGCCGTATAGTTAGTTTTATTAACTTTTTCCAATTTTGGCAATATATTCTTGTGTGGGTATACTTTATATTTAGATTTTATTTTATATGTGTCTCTATTTAGTAATTTGTATATTTATTTATCAGTTTTTCACAAGCTTTTGTCTTGTAAACAATTTTTTGACAGAGAATTTCTCTCTCTCACACTACAGAAATTAGAAATCGGCTATAAAATTCATTGGATTGATGAGTCACGTTAAAGTTAAATTTCTGGCATTCGTTACGGTGTGAGGTTTATTCTTTATAAATGGTGTTGTCAATAATGATGAATATTTAACCATTCTTAAATAATGTTTGTTACACACGATTAAAGAAGAGAAAGAGAATCTCTCTGAGAGAATTTTCCTGGGCGATATAGGGACTGTTTATGAGTGTTATAGTTTATTTTAATATTGGCCCGGATATAGGACAAAATTTCCTCTGCAGGGCTGAGTTTAAGGTGATTTTTGGGATAGTTTCTGTTCGTTTATCATGCCTTAGAAATCGGTGGCATCCAATAATGATGGAGAATTTATCGAGGAATGATAGGAAATTTTCTGGCTAGTAGCTGAAGGGGAAATAGGGGGTTAGAATGTTGTTTTTGGCAAGTTTTTCTTGATTCGATAGTGGCAGTAAGTGAAAATTGACTGCTCGTAATACAAGAGATGCCTAAGAAGATAGTTGGGTAGGGTGCAATAGGCATTTGCTCTATATTTCACTAAAGTCAGTTGTTGGTTTCATATGAACGAGAGCAGTGAGTTTGTCCGATTTTTTTTGCGAATGCCTTGATGAGATCAACTCGCCTCCTTACTAGCGTTCACATCGACAGTCCGGCAGACTTTGAGATCGGATGGAGCATATGTCTGCGATGTAAACAATAAATGCGGTATTCTTCAAATATAATTGAACCGTTAGAAAGAATTTTCATTCCATCAAAACGAAACTGCGCATCATACGTCTAACACAACAATAAAATTGTTTGATGATGACATTATTACTTGGGTCTCAAGCAACCCAATCCTATAGTCCTTAGGAACTACATTCAAGGTCAAGAGATTATCATGAATTTGTAAATACAATGCCGTAATCGAAACTAAAGGTGACATACTTCAATGGCAAAATTTTCTATTAGTAATGAAATTTTTGTCGAATTAATTTGTGGAATATTTTGTAATTCTTGGCAAAAGCTTTATACAAAATAAGCTTAAACATACCGATGAAGAGGATCTCCTCAAAATTTCTTCTCTTTAATTCATCTGTTTTAATGGGGACTGCCGCGTTTGAATGTGCCACTAGAAGCGCTGATGTAGTGACGTCTCAGATAAGACACTATTTCTTTAGGAGCATAACTGCGTATGTATTAACAGAATAAATGATTATTGTTGCGATTATTCCGCAATAACAAATAAATATGACAAATTTTTAGTCGGTTAATGCAGAATCCTTAAGGATGAAATATTTTTCTCAGAAAATCTAATGTCTTTAGGGTATATACTTGCTCGGCGAATGGCTATTAATTATTTTTGTTTAGATCGAAATGGAACTACATAACACTGGAAACATTTTTGTTATAATAAAGGACCTCTCGGAAATTATGATCGGGTTAAACTGATAATGATCTGAATGTTTCGAAACTAATCTGGATAGAGTTCATTGTTGTTCGGAAACTTCTTCTTCTTCTTCTTCCGTGTATTAGGCGTAGTCGCCTGTTTTATCTTGCCTCCTATCCTGCTCCAAGGTTATCGCTTAACATTTTTCTGCGTCGGCTGGTACTCCTTCGGTCCAATGGGGATTTATCGCGCGCTATCTTGACCAGTCTGTCCATTGTCCATACGACTTATATGCCATTCCATTCTTTCTTTCATGATATAACCCATTCGTTGAGGTTATCTATTTTGCACAAACTTCTGATGTTTTCACTTCTTTCCCTGTCCAGTAGGGTTTTTCAGGCTATCCTGCGTAGCACGTTCATCTCTGCTGTTTCCATCATTCTTTTAGTTTTCGCCTTTTCTGGCCGTGTCTCTGCGGTGTAGGTCATACACAAATCAATCTTCTAATTTTTCTTTTTCCTTCGGAATATACTATAAAATTTACCTAAAAATGCTTTCTATTGACACCAATCTTTCTTTATATTTTATTGTATAGAAATGTTTCTAACTGTGTTAATAAATTAATTAATTAGTGAATACAAAAGTAATTCATATTCATTCAAATGAAATTAAATTATTTTTACCTGTAAACATTCAACAAAATGAATAAATCAAATTTGTCAATCTAGTTAATTTTTACCTTCGAATATGATGTAAATATTTGCTATATTTCATACAATTCTGTTACAATTATATGATGATACTGATGAACTGCAAAAATCTATACAATCGTTTTATGTAGTTCCACTTTTGGTTTTCTATGCTCTTTACACGTAACTGATTCTTTAATAAAAATCGAAATCATCCCAGAAAAAAAAATGATTGAGATTGAATAGGTTACTTTAATATTCGGAATCGCAGGAGCTCTGCGGAGAGAGGAATTATATAAAATGAAGTGTAACGATATTAATAATATCGAAAATGTTTTAATTATCACAGTACCTGATACAAAAACTCATGTTCAACGTCGATTTACTGTTATTTACAGATTAAACTTGGTAAACATTTATAAAAAATATAAAAATCAACAATCCACAAATGTCAAAAGAGATCATTTCTTTTTGCAGTATAGAAATGGAAAATGCAAAACCAAGTTGTGGTTAACAATACCTTTTCAAAAATTCCTTCGCTAATCACAACATATTTGAATTTACCTAATCCAAAAAAGTACACTGGGTATACATTTCGACACTCTTCGGCGTCTCTCTTAGTGGATTCCGGTGGTGATATAATTCAACTAAAGAAACACGGTCGGTGAAAATCCAACACAGTTTCGGAGGGTTACGTAGACGACTCAATGAAAATTTTAACGGGATCAGCTGGTTCGACTTCAAGCAACATTGTAAATGTTTACGATACTACGAACAATCCAATAAGTACTAATACAACTAAATTTTTTTGAACTTAAATATTGCCATTTCAAGTACCAATAGTAATGAAACTTCTTCTTCACTTCAAATTAATAATGCTCACAGTTATACTTTCAATATTACTATTACAAAATAAAAATTGATAAAAGTTTTGTCGAATTTTTTCAAGAAAATTTGTATGAAACTCGTGAGTAAAGTAACTCTATTTCACTCGTAGTAATTGCCGTCCTATTCGTGAAAAAAAAGTACTTACTTCACTCACATAAATACCTATTAAAACAAATATAGATTTTTTTGTTTCAGATGATCCAGTAACGAGTTGTAATTTCACCGCAAACAGCTTTGCTCAAAACGACTGCGTATGTATCAATATTTTTCATTAAAAAATTTTTTCTTAATTCAGTAGTTGTACTATAATATGTAGGTGGGTTGAATTAAAATATAGTGCCACAGAAAAATTACAGAAATTACTTATTTCGCTCTAAAACCTTATCCCGCCCTTATTTAAAATCGAAAGTATAAGCCAGTTGGGTCAATAATATTGAAGAATTGGAAGATGAAATTGATGCTAAAACTATAGCTATTTGAGGTGATACCGATGAATAATTTATGGAAACCATCAAAATTACTAGGTGCTGATTTGGCCTTAATTAGTTTTAATTTGATGTGTCTCTCAAGACCTTATGACAAAATTTTCGTCTGTAGTACCTATCGGTGGATTTGAATTTGCCATAAAAACAATGGCTTTCATTGAAACACTTGAGTCCTCATCAAGGCGTATCAAGTCGTAGTGATAGCTATATTTGACTCAATAATAGCAAAATTTAATTTACAATTCAACTCAATGTTCCCTAACGAAAACAATTTGAGGTTCCCAGTTGAATTATAACAATTATGTTGTATTGCTTATTCAAATATTTAACAATATCTTTCGAATAGTTTAGTGCAAAAAATCATCCAAAAGTGAAATATTGAAAGTTTATGTTTATTAAAGTGGTGATCATTTGTTATACAATCAACTACTTTTGTTTAGTTTCTTTCTACTTAAGTAACTACACAATCGCATATTATTGTAAATGAAATTTTCAATAACCACTTAATATTATTATCGCTTTCATCTTATGGAAATTGCATAATTTAATAGTACTTTTGATATCTTATTTACTACAACTTTCAAAACATTAAAAACAACCATACAAAAGCCTAATAATAAAATTATTGATTATTATCACTCCAACACTCATAATCACGCTGTCTAACGCGTGTTTTGATAATCGAGTTATCGTCTTCAGAGACCAAAAGTAAACTGTTAACTTCTGTTTTCGGTTTACCTTTAGTCTCTCAAAACGATAACTTGGTTAGCGAAACGCGCGTCAAACTATGCAGAAATTAAGATATTGACGACGTTGTCTTTATTCAATTCACATCATCGAGCTTCGTATTAGCATTAGATTAGATTCGCTAGCTGATTCCTGATCATTGTATATAGCAGATTGTTTTGGGTAGTCGTTTTAGTTTCACAGCACCTATACCTAGAATATATTTTGTACAATATTCTACATCTAATTGTTCTACTTTGTAATTACATAGACTCCTTCCAAAGGAAGCTATTTTTTGGGGCTTTTGTGTACCACTTTCCTAGATGTCAGTACTTCAAGGTATTTAAGCCTTTTAGCGAAACGAACATTCACAGTAGATGCTCTGCTGTTCTTCTTCGCAGAATATGTAGTTGTCATTATCTACCATGCCCTTCGTATTAAGGTGGTATCCGACGGAGGCAGTCACCTGTCAGCAGACCGACCAACAGTTTCATGTCGTTTCCGGTCATCACGAGAAGTTCTTCAGACTTCTTAGGTGATATTATTATAAATCTTCTAAATTGTCTTAGGCCTGGAATATTTCTCCAGTAAGACTCGATCTGATTCTTTAGCAATTGGTTCAGTTCGTTATTGATGTGGCATCTCGTGAGACCACAGTAGGGTCCTGGACCAAGGTTGCCCCTTTTGTGGCAAGGTATACTGATATACTTTGGTCACCTGGAAGTCACATAAGGGTTATTTTGTTTGTGTTAGCTAGTGTTTGTTTACACTAGTTTGGATTTGTACTCAATAGCTTTCAGGACATTCAAGGCCACTAGGCTGTCTGAGATAATGTAGATGTGCTTTTTAGAGAGGTTTAAACCCAAACACTCCTGAGCACATTTGTTAATTGCTAGCAACTCTACCTGAAGTTGATTTCTAATGAAGTTATGACTTATCTTCAGTAGCTCAGTTAACTTGCACACGATTACGCATACCTCTTATTTTGTCAGCGTCAAAGTTTTTCAGTTCATTAATGTGCGTCAATAACTTATAGTTTTGTTCTCCTAATACAGGAGTTAGTTTCTTATTAAGATAATCTGTAGATATTATTTACTTGAGTGTAGTCCAAGGAACGATGGTACTCTGGCCTTCTTGTACTGTTCTTTTCGTACTCTTCAAATCATCTTTGATCTAACAACCTCTTTATATGCTTGTGAATTGTGAGAATTTTGCTCTAAATAGAGAAAAGAGATCATAAAGAAGAGAACAAATTATTTAGCATCTATCCCATATTATGCAGCTTCACTATCAGTTTTGAATGGGTTAGATGGCGAATGACGGTGTTTAGGAATTCGTTTTATAGGTTAGGCTACACTTCGATATATCTACTATACCGAAAAATCACTAAGGTGTTAATTGATGATTTCACAATTACCAGAAATCTACTAGAATTTAACGCAGACCTAAATAGTAGTGAATAATATATTTAGTATTACCATTGATTCCAAAAATGTATGCTCGTCATCCATCAAGATGAGAGAAGTCGTCTTAAGTATTAAAACTATTCATATATCAATGGTTTGAAAAGAAGTTGAGAACCATTGCTATTTTATTAACTACAGTCGCTTGTATCGGACTTTTTAAAAGAGTTCTTCAATAAATTGGTCTAAGATTAACATGAGGTTAAAATCTGTACTACTACATAACGAAAATGATTTCTTTCTCATCAGGAAATAAATTTAACAAATCCAAACTGTGAAACTTCTTGCAAATGTTTATAAAATTTTGATTATTTTACTCAAGCTGGGGTATACCAAATACTGCTATCAGAAACTGATTTCTCTCTAAACCGGATCATAACGTTCTTCCCTTCTGTTTGCGCTCTATTAACTTTTTTGTTTTTGTGGATTTTTGATTTAATTGCTTCAATTCTCGGAACCTCTGGACTTAGATGTAGCATTCGGCTTCCTATATACACACTACACTTAATTTGAAATTATTTGTTTTTCTCTGTAGTTCATTTCCACGTCTCCAATATATTTTGGATTAATTCTCTCACAACAGACCAGAATAATTGGCTTGGTCATAGTTTCGTCCGATTTTCTGATTACTGTTTCCACTTTTATCAAGTTACTCCTTTGGAGAAGATTTTTTCTCTATTCTAATCTATTATTTTGTTTGTTAGCAACACTACTAATTACTCTACCTTCTTGAAAATATTTTTGTTGTTTTTCGACTCTAAACACTTCTTTCTTATTTCCTCTTTCGCTATTAAACTTTCATCTATTTCTTCTGCTTTTGCGGTTTGTGTTTTATCCCTTCTTTGATCTAGAACAGGATAAATTTGTTTAAAAAATCTACTTGTTTCAATTTTCTTCTTAACTGGTATATTTTTAATAGTTTTTTCCATCAGTCCATGTTAGAGTCTTAGAAAATTACCCTATTTAGAACACACAAAGCTTCATAGAATGAATATCTGACTTGATGTACTACGGAAATTCAGGTATAAAATGGAATTTTATCACAAACTGAAATATGATAATTTTTTCACTTTCTTTCATAGTCCCATTAATATTTGAAAATTTCTCAAGTCCTGGTACCACCTCTCGTTTTTTATATTTAAAGATCTTTGTGTTAAGTCAGGGCTATATGTTGGATGATTCATAATTTCACTTTGAAAATTTCAGTTGCGTCGCTAGAACTGAGAGACTTTCAATAGGGCTCCTAATAGAAGAATGCCTTCTCGTTGTCAAAAAACCGCCTCTATAATTTTTCTAGTTGCTATTGGAGAGTCACTGAATTAATGTTTACTGTCTGTAGAGTAATAATTATTGCTCTTTACATCGCATTGTGAATCAAAAACTGGTCATCATTTTAGTGATCTGCATTGAAAAAAACTTAGAATGGGTCATTTCTTTTGTTTTCTGTCAATATATTCTGCACCCAAATCTCACAAATTTTATTCAAGTTTATGAGTAAAACAAACAGATAAACTACTGATCTTAAACTTTGTTGAAATTTCTAATGAAGCTCGTCAGGATTGAATCAGCTTATTCGGCAAATTCCCTTTTTTAATCAAAATTTTATTCATGAAACTTGGCTTGGAATATCGTTTTTTATCATGTACATTCCTCAATAAAAAAGCAAACAAAATTTACGCAATATTTTTATCATTCATCATCTAGTAATTTAGCAAACTTCACAATCTGCAGGATTATTCTTTGACATGAATGACAAGTGACCCTCGTACACTAGCTAGGGTATGCTCCCATAGTTCTCATAGCAGGACATCCTTCTTTATAACCCTTATATACTTCATTAAATTGAAATAATTATAAAACTAGTTATTAAGTGTTATTTGTTTATCAGAATAATTCTACCTAGTTATTATGTGTCACATATTTATTTCGTATATACAATAGTATGGCATCAATTCTACTTCATTTCAATAATATAATTGTGACGAAGACACAGCGAAATACATTATTTATATTCACATATGAAAACAGACAAAAAGATACTGAATTGAGAGACATCAACATATCAAAACGAATTTGATTACCTTTCCTAGAATTATGTCACTACTAGAAGTTATAGTGAACCCATTCCAAGTCTTTCAGGATGATAACTTTGGTAAAGGTACGCGCATCAAAGAGTGTGATTGTGTGTGTTGGTGTAATGATAGTTATGAGATTCAGTTCGTTTTTTCATAGCATGCAAATCTTTCGTTCGCCATTCAACTCTCATTATTTTTACGTGGCTTTATTCAATTTTTATCTAATAAACTGCTGGTTTTTGCAATTAAAAAAATAATCACATCTTGTTCAATCTATTGTTATTCCGAAAATGAAAATATATGTTTGAAAAATAACGTTTTAAAGGGGAAGCGATTTCACTTTTCCTATAAATTGAAATATTCCCTGTATAGAAATTTTTCCGAGAAGATCCCTCTATTTTCAGTATTGTTAATCAAAGCTCTAGGAGATTGACGCATTGAACTCTGGCAGATTCCACAAAAAAATATTGATAGTCAATAAAATAACAACGAATATTGTGATGCCATAATTGTATGAAATTAATCAATTTATTCAATTATCAATTAATTGTTATTTCATCAAATTATATCACAAGAGTTCAGAGAACCAAAATAATTATTCGTTCATAATAAATGTTGACGAGTACAGGATGTTTGTTCATTTTGTAAAAGGTGAAAAAACTAGTAATAGCTTTCTGAAAACGAACCTTCAACTTTTTGCAGATTATTAACCTCTTAAAAAATATCATTGTTTTCCGTTCGGTAAGTGGTGATGAATTCTTTACTATCCTACCTAGTTCAATATTATGGCAGTACCGGACTTAGAAATAAATAAGTAATTTATGTATTCTCTCAATTGTCATCGATACTTATATAAATGGAATAATGAATTAGATTTACTCGTAAATCAGAATTATTCCAGTTATATTGATATTATTTTAGAAAATTTATGAGAAAACATCGAAATCATAAGGTTTACGACATATGACATACAGTAAAATTTCTCTATTTACGCTTTCTTAGTCGCTTTACTGTTTCAACATCAATTAATTGGCAGCTAAAGATTACTTCATTCGCGAATCGAATCCACACGTACGCATCGTTTGTAAACTTATTGGCAAATAGCCCAATAAAAAGGTGAAATGAAGCTTATTACAAACCCCGTCTAAAGTACAGGGTGTCTTATAACGACCCAACAACTATTTTTATATGTATTTATTGGTATAAATTAGAAGAAACAAAATTTTACTTTTTGAACACGACATTGCTTAAATGACGGCCATCACATTGACTGTACTCCACAAACCGTTTGCGTACATTTTAAAAAACTTTTTGATGAAGTTATCATTTCTCCAATATTGTTCCTTAAATCTGTCAAATTTCGTGGATTATTTTCGTAGACCACGCTCTTTTTTATCAGGCTATTTCAGAGGCAATTTCAAAATTAGAATTATCTTGTTTAGAACACACAAAGTATTAATATTATATGACTTGAGGTATTACGAAAATTTAGGTATAAAATTGAATTGTCCACGCAGAGAGTTTAAATAGAGTGCCTAATAGAAGAATGCCTTCGAGCTACTCTAATTTTTCGTAATAAAGTAATAATCCTGATCTTTTCTACATTATTGTCAAATTTCCTGGATTATTCTCGTAGGTCTTAAGATAACCCCACATGAAAAAATCAGGTGGGGCAAAGTCAGGGCTCCGAGGCAATGCAGCTAAAGAGTTGTTTGTGGTATGTGATGTGGCCCTATCCTGTTGGAACCTTGTCAAACGATTATAATGCTCATATTGTTGCAGTTGAGGCCCGAAAAAATTGCGTATCATGTCGACATAGTGTAAAAGTAAGGCAGTTCGTCGACCACAAGGTGACTTTTGGGCTATGCAACGGAAATGCATGCAATTTTGGAAATTTACGTATCCATCCAAATGAAAATGCGCCTCATCGCTGAAGAACATATTGTTGAAAATGTTAAATCTCTCTAACATTGCATTCATAAAATTCAATATTTAGGTCTAAATCAGATCGCATTATGCGGTGAATTCTCGATCTTGATTTTGATAATCCCAGTTAAGACGCTTTCTGACTCTGAGTCGAGGCTGTCGGCTTACAGAATCTGCTACTGACTGAATGTTTTCAGGCGTTCTTGCTGTCTTTGGACGGCTTAATTTCGCCAATAGTGTTTGGCTTCATGGCAACTAAAAATTTAAGGAACACGCTAGTTAACGACCCCCGCGCCGCCCTTGTCCCACGCATTGTTTGGTTCTCACACTCTTGAAATAGTTAGATAGTTTTGAGACACCCTGTATAAACATTGTTAATAATAGAAACAAGCTAATTATTTCGTCCTTCTGTAAAATACCCTTGCCAGTTTTATAGTCTCCTCTATCAAGTCGTAACAAAAATTGGGAACAAGTAACGTGAGTCTTCTGCTGTCTTGATAATTTATAGGAAAAGAAAATGGATGAATGGAAAAATCAGTGTGAAAATATAGTCGTTTGCATCCGCATCACGCTCATTCAATCATAAAGAATCATAAAAAAATCCGAAGCGTGAACTTGTTACATAAATCGCCTTGGTTGGTGCGTTACTTTCATAGAGTTAATATTAAAGATAGAGAGAGCACCATAAAAGTGGAATTGTACTAATTGAAGAGAAAGAAAGAACACGGATGTACAATTCACTATTTCTTTTTACACAATTAAAATCAAAACTTCTTAATCTCCTTCTTCGCCGTTCCTATAACTAGAAACTTTGACGTCATAGCGATGTAATAGAATATAGTAAAGAGAGACAGAGAGTGGTATACCGATGCTCTTTTTCTCTCCATCAGCAGTTCTGGTCCACTATCACACTAGCTCCCAATCCCCTCTATAATTAATATTGATTATATTGTGACTTCACTACATAGGTATTGGAAAAGTGAAAATTGGTGGAAAACAATTAGAGATTTGGGAGGAAAATAACATTTTGTTTCATATTCAGCACTATCTGTGAGGAAGAAAATATAACTCAAATCAAGAATAACATGACAAATACAACGAGAATTCTGCAATACAATTTTAATGGTAAAAAAAATATTCTGGACGCGCAGTTAAGGTCTCTTTAATTTTGATGATCACTTGGAACGCTTTTCGCAAGATGGATGCCACGTTTACTCACAATCGAACTTGTTATTTAACGTTTTTTAATCGCACCAGGGAATCACTCCAAATATACAGAAGAGAAAAATAGAATCAAAGTCATAAAACGAGATTACTGGGCAAAATTCACAAGCGACATAGATCATGACCTATATGGAGCACAGAAGAAGTGTGGAAGATGCTCAAGAACAGGAAAAAGCCAACAAACAAATTTGTGCAAATGAAAGGAGTCACCAAAGACGTATGGGAAATATACTTCAGGAAACTTTATAACACCGAAGAAGCATAGAAAACTACGCAACAAATCAGCAAATATCACGAACAGGTAATGGTAAAAATAAAAAACTGAAAAACAGAAAAGCCCTCGAAACAAACCTTATATCAAACGAACTTCTAAAATATGTCGGTCCCGAGTTAGGGAAACATTTAAAAATTCTCTATAATAAAATTTTGGAAACATTGGAAATACCTACGGAAAGGTACAAAAGTATAACAATTGCTATATTTATGAAAGGACAGAAGACGCACCCAGACAACTACAGGGGCATAACGCTGCTGAACGCAAGCATGAAACTCTTCACTAGCATTTTAAAGGAAAGACTTGAAACACAAATAACGCCAGACACCATCGTAAGAGCAGTCCGCAGTCTCAATACGAACAACAAGACCAAAGTAAAGACAGGAGACACTTATAAGGAAGAGATACCAATACCAGGAGGCGTCAGGCAGGGCGACAGCATCAGCCCATTTCTGTTTAATCCCTTAATGGACAGAATTATAGAGGAAGTATCATCACTAAATATGGGGTACCGAATGGGACAGAATAAAAGAATTAGCATGTTATGATACGCCGCCGATGTAGCTATTTTCGCGTAAACGCAGGGCGACCTACAGAGACAACTGCAAAAATACTGCCAGATCAGCCAAGCGATGAACATGACTATATCCACAGAAAAAACGAAAAACATAACCTTTGCTTAAGAGCCCGTACGATGTAGTTCAGGACAAATTCATCGAATTGACAACTTAAATACCTGGATATGAACCCATCGAGCTATGGTGCTACAGTTAAGGACCTAAGAAGCCAGATCAACAAAGCGACTGCCTTATCGGGCTGCTTAGGGCAGATAATATGGGCGAACGAATACATGCGAAAGGATAGCAAGGTTAGGATCTATAAGACTTGTATCAGACCAATCATGACATACGGAATAGAAACCAGAGAAGAAACCAACAAAACGAAAACATGCTTCGGATAGCCGAAATGAAAACGCTCAGGACTATAGTGGGAGAAACAAGAGTAGTTCGAATCAGGAACACTGACATCAGGGAACAATGTGGGGTGCAAGACATCGTAAGATGGGGGAGACAAAGAAAAAGATACTGGTACGCCCACGTGAGAAGAATGGAAAAGAGTAGACACACATCGTACTTGAAGGGAAACCAATAAGGAAAAGAGAACCCGGACGACCACCTAAGAGATGGATGGGCAGCTGGCAGTCCACCTCCCAGGAACTTAAGATCATGAGATTTTAAAAACGAATAAGAAGAAGAAGTTTAACCGCAATATGTACGAGATTTTGCGCTTTTATAGATAAGTACCAAAATCTTCAGATTGAGGTCGAAAAGTTTTCAGAAAAGTCTGGGTTTCGAACATTTATATTCTATGCGAATTTTTTTAGCCTTGCATGTTTAATTTTATCGTACTATTCTGAATCGACAAATTATCTATCATTATTATCTATTTCGAGACAAAATTCTACTATCGCAACTGTTACTACCTACAATTCTACCAAGAAACGATTTTTTTTCATATATTCCATATATAGGTTCATGATTAAAATTTAGATAATTCAAATTAAACTTTTAGTAAAACGCCAAAACAGATCGTCACGAAAATTTTCTAAATAGGATGTCTGATGTTAATTTTTATTTGGCATATTTTTCCACACTATTCTCTTTTTTTATTTATGACCAGTCCTCTGTGGCAAATCATTCCCATACCCAAATATATGACGATATTTGTATTTGACCCGGGTAGATAACTTTTGTAACCAAAAAAAAAATAATGAGGAGAAACGTTTTGGAAATGGAAGATGATATAACAAGAGTGAAAGAATAAATAATTTACAGGCAATCAAAGGTCAGGATGTAGAAAGGGGTGTGTTTTTAAGAGTAAAAAACGTTTTATCTACCGGCAAAATTTCAAGTCCTATGAAAAAAAAAACCAGCACGATTATACGTAATGAAAAACTTTCGTATTCACACTTTTTTCAAATAACCTTAAAATTTGTGTGACAAATTGAAATAACCAAGTTTTTGGTTTCCTATATTTCTTTCACAAAATTTGATGAAAAATTACCTTCTCATGTCTGAAACACTGTAATTTATTTGATTGGAAATATCTATTTTTCCGCCTTATTTTGACTTAATATCGAAAAAGCTCCCTAATTTTCAATCGAAAATTCTCGCGTCAAAATATTAGCTTTTTTAAAACAGTTGGTGAGTTTTTCTTTGTTGAAATCTCTACTTTGTGATGATGTAAAAAATATTACCATCACCATAGTAAATTTTCTCAAAAAAAAGCAAACAAACAGGATCCGAAAGCTTTTTTTCATTTGTACAATTTTCGGTTAATCAATGAGGTTTTAAACATTGTTGCATTAATAAACGTAAGTAATTTTAATAAATATTTCAAAATAGTACGCAATGATTAGTAAAAATTTCGGATTCAAGCTTTTTTGGTTCGTTTTTACCTTTATTAAGAAAAATTGGTAATATTTTCATATCAACAGAGAGTAAAAATTTCAACGAACAAGAAGCCCACTGAAATTTTTGGAAAAAGCGGATATTTTGACGAGAGAATTGTAGAATTTTCGAATTTTTTTGTAAAAGGAAGATAAAAAACCAGAAACTTGGTTATTGTAATTTGTTACATAAATTTTGAGGTGAAAAAAGGGTCAATACAAAAGTTGTAGATCTTTTTATTACCTACAACTTTGTCATTCAACTATTTTCCATAGGACTTGAAATTTTGGAAGAAATCGAGATTTGTTTACCCTTAAAAACTCACCCCTTTACACTTTCCGACCTTAGATCGCCCGTAAATTATTTTTCTTTCTATATTATTTTTTTTTTTTTGGTTAAAAACTATCTACCCTGGCCTAATACAAATATCGTAGTCATATATATGGGTATGAGAATGATTTGCCACAGGGAGCTAGTCGTAAATAAAAAAGAGAACAGGTGTGTGTGTGTGTGTGTGTGAGAAAAGATGACAAATGCAAATTTTGTTATATTCTCTTCCTTTTCCGATAAGTTTTATCCTACCATTATTTATTTTTCGCTTTTTAGCATTTTCAAAGATTTAAGCCCTGGTCTATATATGGATTTCATAACAATAGCCTCTAGTGCCGAGTACAAATATCAATATGTTTGTTCCATCAAGAAATCCTGGACTAATTAGGTAATCATTTAGGATTTTCAATTCAGCATGTTCCATGAAACATAGCGGAATTTGGTTTTCTGTTGGACGGATTCCTGAATGATTTTTCATTTATATATGTTACAGTACACATATTATAGTCGCAGAAAAGATAATAATGTGATGATTTATTCTAAAATTCGCAAAATCTATATTAAAAACCCTCACGATAAACAAACCACGCAGAATTTGGAATAAAACATATAAAAAATTTATAGTGAATTCATTATTAGCAGATGACACCAGCGTAACCTGTCCAGATATACAAGCCTAGTTGTTGTAACTAATAAAAGTGTTTTACCAGCTCTAAATCTCAACAGTGACATAATGCGATCATCAAATTCAATCAAGTTTTTTGGTCTAGATATTGACGGTGCCGATCAATGGTCTGTACATGTAGAAAAATTGGCAAAAAAATTATCCTCTGCTTGTTTTCACAACTCACTCCTGATCTGGTGAAAAATTCCATCATCTTCGGTGCCAAAAAATTAAATTCAATCAGTTACATTCAGAATTAAAAAGCTTATTTCTATTTAACGATTCATTCTATGTAAGCGTGCACTCCGGATTTGAGAAGAATCCACAAACTTTTCGAACCATCCAAAAGCAGTTTAAAATCAGTTCAAGTTTCAAATGTTTGTTCCAATATTGAACATCACAATTGGGAGTTCAATCCATTGCTTATTGTAATTGCTGATACTTCGGACTATTTCTGATTGTTGTTAGAACGTACTAATAAGATTTACCGTGAGAAAGATGAAAATTATTCTAAAATTGTACTGGAAATACGGAATAATTCTACAACAATTTCATAACGTAGCAATACGATATGCTATTTGTATGTGAGTTGCATTTTTTCCTATAGCAATTTGCATGCCCGAAGAAAATGTTACTGTACACTCCTTACATAAATAATTGCCATTTCCGTTGATATACAAATACATTCTTAAGCCACATCTGGTTACTTAAGCTAGAAGTGTGATTTATCTGTTTAATGACGTAATATTTGTAAATGTTGTACAAAATGAATAAATTATTACATTTATAGAAAATACCGGAACATTTGTACCGTTGTATGATTAAAGGAATTACAGTAATAATAAAAAAAAGGTTGTGAAAACCATGAACTTTCATATAATTAATGTAGGTGGGTGCTAATTTATACATACACTATTAAATCCATCCATTTTTGTAACCCAACTGTGATAATTGACTTGGTTGAGTTAAATAGTTTTGAAATATAAAAATGTGATGAAAACAAAAAACAAGAATGCTTGTTAATTATTAAAAATGAAATTGAATTATTACTGAGAAGACTTAAGGATAAAATGAAATTAAGAAGAATCCATCCAAGGTAATAAGACAGTAGAAGTGAAAAGATAGAAGGAGTTGAAAAATGAAAAAAAAATAGATAATAAAGTGGATGGTAATATGAATAGTTATAGCAAATTAAAATAGAAATAATTGTAAGAAATATTGCAATAAAACATAAACGGATGAGATACGAGGGTTGCCACTCAAGTTTTGATTTGAGATATGGTAACAATGATGTGAATGTGTCAAATTTGACATTCCCATTATAAAGGATGACATTTTAATGGTAAACCTACTCAGAACGTGTGTAATTTGAGAAATTTGAAACATTCATCAATTTTTGTGCGATGATTTTCTATGACTTTCGACGTAAACCAATAGCAGTGCCGACCAACTCGCTTCGACTTTTGGTGATCAAGCACCATCTCGAGCCTCCGTGTTTCTCTGGTTTCCGAATTCAATCGTGGTCGCACTTCGCTTCAAGATGGATTTCGTAAATGTCGTATAAAATCGGCTGTTGTACCAGAAAACAACGATGATATACGTAAACTCATATTGCAAGATCATCCTGGGACATACCGTTAGATTGAGGCACACTTGGCCATTAGTTCCATCTGCATACATTCAATATTGCATGCACATTTTGATGCCAAAAATATTTGCTCGCGTTAGATACCACTCAATCTGACAATCGCTCCAGAAAAAGCTCGTTTCAATGGGTGCAAAGAAATGCTAAAAAATTTAATCGCGTTGCTTCGAATGAAGTCTATAAGATCGTGACAGATCACGAATCATGGATCTATAGATATGAGTCCGAAATTGAACAACAATCAACTGTGTGGGTCTATCAAGACGAGCTAAGTCCAACAAAAGTTGTTTGCGTACGAAGCACTTCGAAGGAAATGGTCGGCTGTTTTTTCGGAATAGTTAGATATGTAGCCATCGTTCCATTAGAGCAACGTAGAACGGATGATTCTGAATAGTAGACTAGCATTTGTTGGCCAGATGTGTTCGAAAAAATCAAGGAATCCCATTGCAAACGACGAATCATTATTCACCACGACAATGCGAGCTCTCACACGTTTTTCTACATCTGAAGTGTTCAAGTCACATTTTTTGGAGGTACCTCAATTGGAAAAGAAAACACAATTGGTTTCAAGTGTATCGAACTTGATGAAGAATATTTTGAAAAACAAAAAAGTCATATCCAATTATAAATATTTGTTTTTATTTGTCTATTAAAACTTAAGTAGTAACACTTGTGTAATGTATTATAAATAGATGATTAAGAGATTACAGTTTATATTTTCAAGATTTTGTGAAGCAAATGATAAATGGATTCTGAGTTAACTGCTTAGGAAATTTCCATACAAAATTGAAGTTTAATGGTCTTTCTTCACTTATTGATTACCAAATGATTTTATTTATATTTGTAAGTGATGTATTTTTGATAATATGTCTAATTTATTGGCAAATGTGTTGTTTTCAAATGAAAAGTATATTTGAGTTTGCTACAAAAAGTTCATATGAGGATAACATGAAAGTAAGAGGGAGTACAGAAATGTATCACATTATTCATCTCATATTGAAACTGAGAATCCAATTTTGTATAAGAAAAGAGAGGTGTATGGACAAAATATCAGTGAGAGTGCCAAAAGAAATTGTAGCAGAATGTCAAAAATATTTCCTACCTCAAAAACACGTGTTTTTGATAAATTGATAAAAAAATCAAGTATCAAGCACATTGAGCTGAAAATGATAGATAATAATGAAAACATGTAAGAATGCAAAGGAAAAAATGCTCGTTAGAAGACTGCCCTCACACAACTACAACAGAAATTGTCTTACAACAAAATGTTAGTAAGTTGTTCTAAGTTTCTAAAGAACAATAAACTGCATTCGAACAGATGTTTTTGAAATCTACATGAAGCAACCTCCTGCAACCCAAATTTTCTTGAGTGTGTAGTATTTTCAGATGAAGCAACGTTTTGTTCATGTGGTACAGTAAAACGACACAATTTTCGACTTGAGCAAATCTCTACTGGGTTCAGACAAAACACACCCAGAACAATATTTGTCACATTCTCCTTTTGCTGTGCTTCTGGACTCAATTGCGGCATTTCCGAATTCAATTAATACAGAAAATTGAATTTCGGTATTCGGTTCAAAAATGTTTGAAGGTTTTTGGATAACCAGTTTGAAGGAAGTTTAATTGAAAGATGTATATCAATAGAGTATCCACTTAAGTTACCTGATCTCAGCTCTTCTTCTTCTTCAACGTATTGTAGGCCTTATGCCTGTAGTTTCCAACTTATCATCCTTGAGATGTTGATATCCATGAATCCATCGATCTTTTTGGAGGTCTTTCTAAAGGTCGTCGTGTCCCTGATTTACCGTCGTCGTGTCCCTGGTTTACTGTCTCGTGCGATCTTTAATAATCTTTCTCTGGTCATCCTGTCTACGTGTTCGTTCCAAGCTCTTCTACATTTACGTCCCCATCTGACTATGTATTCCACCTCACATTCGTGTCTTTTGTCTGTGTTTCTCTTTCTGTTTTCTAGTGTGTATCCGCATATGTTTCTGAGTATTTTCATTTCTGTTGTTCGAATGATGTTTTTAGTTCTTTTGTTGTCCGCTCTTGTTTCTATAGCATATGACAATATGGGTCAAACACAGCTTTTGTCCTTTTGTTCATACTGATATTATTCCAGTTAATGTCCCAGAGTGCGCCTGACATTCAGCTGGTTTTGTTTGCTTTTACTTTTACTTCATTTATTCTGTTCAGGTCTGAGCTGATTTGTGTGCCTAGGTAATCAAATGACATTACATGTTCTATTGTTTTATTCTTAGGGTGAGTTTGCACCTCATTGGTCCTTTAGAGATGGCAAGGGTTTTAGTTTTTGCAGTGGATACTTGCATGTTAAAAATTTTAGCTTTTACGTAGAATGAATCTCTGCTCTCTGCTACAATTACAGCGTCATCGGCATAACAGATTATTTTTATTGCGCCCGTTGTAAGTGAATATCCTCTTGCTGTATTCTTGACATGATTTATTATTTCGTCCATTTTGAGTTTGAACAGTTGCAGGCTTCTTCGTGTCGGATACCCGTTGGCGTTTGTATTTCCTCTGTCAGATTTTGGTTAACTAATATGTGGGCGGATATGTTATAGTTTAAACGTCTTTTGATGTCTATTATGGTTTTCGGAACGTATTTCTTTTTTATGATGTCTATTACGTCGCTTAGTCAGCCCTGTCGAATGCTTTGGTGAGGTCTATGAAGCATATATACGTGGGCTTACTGTATTCTATAGCTTTTTCAACTACTTCTCTGATTGTGAAGATGGCATCTATGGTTGATCAATTTCTCCTGAATCCTTGTTGTTTTTCCGATGTGTTTACATGTTCATTTAATATTGTTTCATTTTTTTGGGCAACTGTAAGAATTCCGGTCTACGTTAACCCACGAGATAAGTTAGAAGACTTGATGGAACGCATTAGATATGAACTGACTCGTATCACTGAGCAGATTATCGAAATCTTTATAAATCAAGTCTATCAACGGCAGTTCAACTGATTCCTGTTATGAATAGTTTAAGATCAATAGACTGTTATTTTGATTGAAAAATTATTACTGAAATGAAGTTAATTGCAAATTTCATTAATATTCTCGTTTTTGTTATCTGCCCCCTAGTTAAATAGTTGTTACAATACAGGATAATAAGATTTATAAGATTTAATAATGTGAAAAACTTCCTATTTAAATATTCATGACGAAAAATTTGATGTTTTAGTATTTTGACTCATGCGAAAAGAACTAGAGACGTATTGGCGCAAGTATTGATATTACGAGAAATAGATTTATCATATCTATTTTATGCGGAAACATTTACTTCCGGAGATACGGGAATTGGCCATTATCTCAGGAAAGCTAGATACATCTCATCAAGATCTATCTGCGTGTGAAAACTCATGATAATTGACGCATGCGCAGAAGGATTTCTGTGGAAAAAGTAGGCTAATGCATATACTAAAAATAAATAGATGAAATAGAAATGCATTTCCCTACTTTTGTCACAGAAACTCTTCTGCGTATGCGTCAATCATCACACACAGATAGATTTTGATGCGATCTATCGGACAAAGTTATCCATGGTTTGATATATGTTAGCCTTCCTGAGATAATGGCCACTTCTGGTATCTCCGGAAGTAAATGTTTCCGCATAAAATAGATATGATAAATCGAATTGTATCATCAGTAGTCTATGCTGCCTCATTATCATAATGTGTCGGCGGCGAAAAATAGTTTTTACATGGTTACTGAGAGGCTAATGTGAGTGCTGAAACATTATTGGGCATTTCAATAGATGATATGATAATGAGTATTATTAAATTTGACTGAATACTATTTTTGAACTATTTACGTATCGGTGTTATTACATTATTTTTGGTGAACTTGTATATAAATGTCGACTCAGCGAATCGTGGTATACTCTATAAAGGATTCATCGATCAAGATATTGTTTTAGATAAGGTATTTTAAGCGAAACCAAAGATAATCTCAAAGGACTGAGGGCTCGAAAATTAAATAATCACCAAGATTTTAAACACTTTCCAAGAAAAGAATAAAACCATAAGAGGTCATTCATAATTTCTGTACATAAGGTATTATCCAAGAATATTGAGCTGGAGAACTACATGTTAGACATAGACGTCTACAAATTATATTACAGGGATGATTGTCATGGTCATCGGACGGTGTAATAAAATGCCGAATTGAACAAGCTCGAAGTACATTCAAAAAATTTAAAAATGTATTTACATGTACCGATTTTGATCTTGATCTTAGACTGAGACTTGCGCGGTGCTACGTTTGGTCAGTGCTTCTTTATCAACAAATTAGAGGCATTCGAAATGTGGGTATATCGTAGAATCCTGAAGATACCCTGG
Organism: Diorhabda carinulata; assembly: GCF_026250575.1. Classification (NCBI taxonomy): domain Eukaryota; kingdom Metazoa; phylum Arthropoda; class Insecta; order Coleoptera; family Chrysomelidae; genus Diorhabda; species Diorhabda carinulata. Next base: position 9,194,363 of record NC_079471.1, read on the forward strand.
ACTGCCAAAGTGAGGAATGAGGATATTCTCAGGCGTATCAATAAAGACCGTGAACTCTTTAACATCGTGAAGAAACGAAAGATTGCATATCTTGGCCATATAATGCAAGGCCATAAATATCAATTCCTTCAGCTGATAGTCGAGGGCAAGATTGAAGGTAAGAGAGGATTGGGACGGAAGAGGATGTCATGGTTGCGGAACGAGAGGCAGTGGACGGGTATATAAGATATTCAGACATTGATTCATACCGCTAGAGATAGAGAAGCCATGAAAAATGTGGTCGCGAACATCCATTAATGGATAAGCATTAAAAGAAGAAGAAGATGATTGTCATGACATCTAAAAATATTTATCGAAAATTAAATGCTATTATAATTTATTTGAAACCTTTTTTTTTAATTAGAAAATTTGCATCAACCTTATAACCATGTACTGCTTATAAAAAATAAAATTTTTTTAACAGTACAAATCAAATGTTAGTATTTTGTCTACAGATATTAAGTTCATGATCGAGATCTGTCTGAGATAATTTTTGAGGCTGATAATATTGTAATTAGGTACTAAAATTTCAGATATTGTTCGGAGTGGTAGATTGGATTATGATTTGTTAAAAGATGGACACTCAGCGATTATGTGTTTTATAGTCAATTTGCAATTTCAGTTGTCACATTTAGGTTTAGGTTTAGCGTCAAATAAGTAGCTATGGGTCAGTCGCTTATGGCCTAAGGAAATTGTGTTTGATAGTCAGAAAATTGGGGATAGCAGTGGAATAGAAAATATACAAATTCATGATAAAACACAAACACTATTCATAGTAAAAATTCATGCTACTCAATAAACAACTTCCAGTAAAGGAAGCTAAATCACCAAATAAGAGGAGTGGAAGAAATAAAACAATACGATGATCACGGATAACAATTTAATTCTCTAAATTGATTCCAATGTCACTGGAGCAGCGTTGCTATTTAGGGCTTAATTTAATGGTTATTAATAGAGTGAGGATTCATAATTATTATTACATAATAATTATGAAATATCCACTAAGCTACTTATAAATTCGTTGATTAGTATCAAACCAAAGCTCATTTACAGTGAATAACAGTAGAAAACCTTTGTAAGAAACAACAAAAATTACAAAAATCCCAGGATAGGATAATGACTAACTATTTTAGACAATATTTACACGAAATGACTCTACTGCTTTTCAAATGTCTACTATCACAATTCACATCATAACTTTTTGGTGATGTACGAGTTTCCTCACTACAAATCTGATTGTTTTCGACTAATTAACTCGTTCAAATGTCGTATTACTCTCATTATTCACTGCCTTGCCTTCTAATAGGAATTTTTAATGCATAACATTGCAATAATGGATATAAAACTGATTAAATCACCTTCACTATCGATTCTCAGTATTTTCGGTTTTATTAAGGCGCATTTTCACGAGGCGAATTTTGTTGAATAAAAAAAGTTGATCAACGAAAGTTGAACACGAGTTGAAACAGATTGAGTTCACACGTGTACTAAAAATTGATCAATTACTTTCAATATTGAAAAGATGACGTCGAATGTAGTAGTTAGTAAATGTATATAAATAATAGCAATTTTGTTGAAACTCGAGTTTGAAAAATGTTTTATGTAATTCGAGATAAAACGTTAAACGCGATGATCTTAAGTGAAGCAATGGATTTTAAGAAGAAATTAGTTGGGAGCATCAGAAGGATTGTTAGATTCAGGGTCGTCTAAACAAACGAGAATCAGCTCTTTCGCTATAATTTTCCGTTTATTCGGTATCTAAAAAAACCATATCCAATCTTCTAAAGAATGTTTGTATGACAATTTATTAAGGTAAGTACATATAACATTATTATCATTATAATTAACATTAATATAGCGGAGAACTCTAAGTTTCCGGTTCTGCTGGTAAAATACTAGCCAACGCCCTTAAAAGAATGTCATCAGATATTTCCTGTGAATCCTCACAGAGCTGTTCTAGGTTTAAAGCTGTAAAGGACCGATTTGAAACTAATGATGATCAATTTTCTTCATTATCAGTTGATAACGCTGATGATGGATTTGTGTTGGGTGACATTGTGTTTGTCCCAAGGGATGTCTTGATATCTCCAATATTTTTTCTCTTATTACGTTTCTGGTATGAAAGGGCATCGTAGAGAGACATTTGTCTTAGTTGCACAGCATTAAACTTTCCAAAGATATCAAACTCATCATATTATTGTTTTGTACAGCCACTCCATCCAGTTTATCAATAACGGCAGTAATGACTGAGATATTACTCTCATTTGATACAGTTTTTCTTTTGCGAAGCCTGATTTTTAATAGTTGGAGTCCATCCATTTCAGTTTCAGCATTGTCATTTTCAGTGATGGAAGCCTGTGGTGATGCTTGGGGAAATGGATATTCTGTTCTATTGTCAACTTCAGCAGTTTCAATTTCCATTTCATCTTGTGGTAAATTCGGGAAAAAATAAACGTTTCAAATTATACAATGCGGGCGCCAGTACGAAGTAAGCAAGAAACAAAAACCGTTACAGTTTTAGTGTCTTGATTCAAAAAAATATGAAGAACTTAGAGTCAGTGGCATAATTTTTTTCGTCAAGTACCTGAATTTGTAAAAGGGTCTCCAGGGGTTTCGCTAAATTAATACAAAATTGAACGATTGAACTGAATCAATCTTTTATTAATCAACTAAAAAAAAGTTGATCAAATATGTTGAAACAAACGTTCTCACAACTATTTCGATTCAACTTTTCTGCATCAACTTTATTCGCCTCGTGAGAACGCGCCATTAGTTTCGATGTTTGTTGACTGGATCGCTTGCCAAACTTGTAATTCCAGTTATAACTCGCTTTATGAATGTTGAAAAAGGACCGATTTATTATAAACATTGACAATTACGTGATGGAGTTATACAAAAATGACGGATATTACAAATAACCGATAGAATTTTATAGAGTCCAGTCAATGGTTGGTCATAACACGGCAAATATTTCACTGGGTACATCTTATCATTTTAAAATCAAACTAGAACACAAAAGGAATCTCTATTAACATTGAGAGATGACTTTATAAATGATCAATACCTGCTAACTATTTGACGTATGTACGTAGGCGTTGTATTTTAGAAACTCCGTTAAGATAATAGCGAAATAAACTTGAAAATATTAAACGCTGAAACGTAATAAAACGTCTTAATAGCGTACTATAAGGAAGAAACTTTACGACACAACCATCAAAAGTAATCTTTTATATAGAACTGAGACATTGGCATTATTATAAAACTACAAAAAATAGATGCGTTACGAGGTTAGTTATAACATCGAGGTCAGTTAATAAACAATAAATTTACACAGATATAAAAGCACAAAAACAGTGTCGAACAAAATCAGAAGCACAACTCAAGCTTGACCAATGAAAATGTCATTAACAAAATTTATAACCATAAGAATGTTCCCCAAGCTAAAATAGTTTAAAATGACTATAAGTAGAGTTTCAAAACTGGGAGTCGTACATCGAGAGCCTCCAACTGAATATGGAGGAATCTCCTTCTAACATAGAGACTAAAAAGGAACTAGAGGAAGCCTCCAACCACTTGTCCTACTAAAATTAAGGTGGCATATGAAAACAACTAACCAATAAAATCGAATGCAATACATAGAGACGTGCCTTGGTTGACATAAATTAGGGCCGGCTTGAGAACTGATGTCAGAAAGCGGTTCAACAATGTACAGAATACTAACAATTGCGCGAACTACAAAGCAGCCCTAGTAAATTATGCCAAGGAGCTTGGGAAATCTAAGAGAAGAGTTTGGAGACAGTTTTTCGAGGAAATACATGAGCTAGCCCCAGCACAATGCCTAACCAAACGAGGATCACAGCCACAATGAACAAAGAATTTCAGAGATACTTTGAAAGGCTCACTAAAACTGCTGAAAACCAAAAGAACATACTGGAAGAAGGGATGATTGCGACAAATTCAATAAGAAGCTTTTCTTGTGAAGAAGACAAGTCTTTTAATTTATCAGAATTACCCAACCTCACTGAATCTTCAAACGCAATGGTAGGAGTTTAGTTTTTTTTAGCCAATATCAACCAAAATACATAAAGTCTTCCTACATCTTCTTTTCATTGATTTTAAACAGAAATATGACTCAGTATACAAAAAAATGTATTAATATACAAAAATAAATCATATGAAGCACATAAAAATGAAGAAATTCAAGAAAAATTGAGAAATCGAATTAAAATGACATTGACCATTACAAGGAATAGAATTGAGCCATCATTTATCGATGAATTCATATTGGAAAAAGGAGTACGACAGGGCAATTCTTTCTCTACTAACATATAATATCATGTTAGAAATAGTATTAAGACTAATATGCTAACAACAGGCTACATTTATCACCTTGAAGCATATAATTCCATATGCCGATGACTTAGTTCTACTATCAAGGTCGGGAAGACAAATGGTAAAGATTTCTAGTGAATTTGCAGGTGAGGCAAAAAATTTTGGCTTAAAATTATATGAGGGGAAAACAAAATTCATAGGGATGCACTCTGAAGTCCCAGATGAAAATACTGTAGAAGAATATAATTTGTAAAGAGTTAATCAATTTGATTATCAAGGAGTGCGCATGCATAACTTCCAAAACCCTAGAAGAAAACGATGTAGAAATGAGAATTCTGAAATGTAACAGAGTGGTAGGATCCTTATCAAAAATACTGAGAGCGAAAAACCGTTCAAGAGGGGCCAAAATCTGAGCGTATGTAGAAATTGTTAACTCAAAAGTTTTATATGTATCAGAAATATGGATGTTCACAAAAAAGACTGGTAATACAAGAAAAAAGATCTTCAAGAAAATATAAGGTGCTTTAAAAATACTAGAAGGTATCGGAAGACGTGTAAATTGAGAACTAATGATGATATATAAGAAGCTTAAAATAACACAAATGATTCTAGTGCAAAGAGTAAGATGGTTAGGCCACATTGCCCAAAAAAATGACTACAAGAAGTCAAGTGGGATATGGATGATGTAGGAAAGATTTAATAAAGAGAAGAGGAGAAGAATAGTGAAAAAGATTAACGCCAACGGTTAAGGAGACCTGTAGAGTTGAACAATATATAACCAATATAAAGAGTGTAACAAAAAGGTAGGTCATTAATTGAAACAAATATTTTGGAGTCAAATATAACTTTATGGGATATAACCTTTGCACATACAAAAAGTACAGTTCTTGGAAAACACTAATTAGAATCGATTTTTTTAATATTTCACGAATTGTTTAACATTTTGTTCTGTAAAAGGCATGGCGATATATGGCGGGAGTATGAAAAATATATAATAAATGTTTAGAATAGTCTCCATGTTTCTGATTATCGTTCTCAAAAGGTAAACCAAATTTTCTTGAATATCTCTATTACTAAGTTTCAATAATTCGATGAATCAGTTGTTAGTCGATAAGTTCATCGTTTCATAAAAAACTAAAGGTAGAAATAGTTAGGGTCAATAGTCTGAGCCAGGGTACATACAAAAAAAATATTCCCTAACTTCGTCATCAAAATGAATTGAATCTCCGTCTTATAAATATCGCTTATTCTGTCTTATTCCTAAAGTTACCTCTTCTAAATACTCTGACAAACCAATTTCTATAAACTTTGGAATAAATACTGATTCTATTGAATTATTAGCTATTCATAATACCTACCAAAACATTGATTTCAATTATTCTCCTTTGTAGATGAGTGGTTTTCCTGCGTGAGGATTTTCTTCGATCCACATGTGTATGATGGTGTTTTTAATGACATTTTTGTGGACAGTAACTTTGTCAGTAAACCAAATATGATTGATGAAATTGATATTTCGATTATTTCTAATCAAAAACTAGTCGCAAAGTCCTATTCTCTCAATAATTTTCATTCTTAATTAACTCTTGAACGATTCGATAAACTGCAGTTCTCTCAAGAATCTTCGAACATTCATATGAGCAATATTTAATTGAGCAGCTATTATCGAAGATATCCAGAATTTGTTTTAACTCATTTTATAATATCCTAATCGTCTATATTCATTTTTGGATCAACACAATTAACAGCAATTACCCCTCAAAGATCATTCTAGTTAACTAGAATGAACAAGAACGTAGCACTTGATTCTTATGAAATTCAAAGCTAGTATGTGAGAGCACCCAATGTTGGAATTTACTGGGAGTAAACAACAAATTCACTCTAATGTGGGTACCTGGCCACACTGGAGTGGATGGCAATGAACAAGCTGATCAATTGGTGAAGAAAGGTGGGACAACTCCTCTGATAGGATAACAGTTTTATGGGTTCCCAAGAAGCCATCACGTCATGGCCATAAAAAAGTAGACCTGGTTCTGATTCAATCAAAGATCTCTTTCTTATTGAATCAACTTATCCCATAAGGCCCTTTCGTTGAACAAAGATAAGAAGTATGTATGGTATAGTCACTGGACACAGTCCGGTAAATTACCATCAGAGAAACTACCGACAGTTTTTGTCATTTCTGCAAATAACCAAACAATTCCTCAGCGAGTGCGAGGCTATCCATACACAAAGTCTACGGTACTCACATTCAAGTTTCTTATAGTCAGAAAGATGAGACCCCAAACAGGTAGCTCACTTTTCAAAATCGTTGCTATCTGACCTAAAATATTGTTTTAGAAGATACTGAAGACAACGTATCATCAGGAAGCTCCGAAGAATAATGCATCGACCCTATTTTTACTCCAAGTACCAGTTCCGGCGAGCCACATTTAGTTGGTCAAAGTGAATGATTTAGCACGTGATTTGGGGTTATCAAAGCAACAGTCTGAACTTCTTGCTTATCTAAGAGCTAATTGATATTTTAAATGATTTTTTTTAAAGTTTTCGTTTTTAACAGATATGAGGTATGTTTATTAGATGTAAACTATAAATATTGTCAATAGAAACGATTTAAAAAACGTGATATTATTTTTTTTAATAAATTTGAAATATTTTACCAATTAATATGGTTCTATAAATGTAACATAAAAACCTTACGTGTTACAATTATTTTTTTCATATTTTCGTATTTGTATAGGTCCATTTCATCTTTATATTCTATTCATTATTGTGTTAATACAGAAATTTTTTTCCAATCAGTGAATCGGAAGCTTAAATTGATAGTACGTAATTATTGAAGCAACTGTTTGTTATTTAATCGTAGAAACTAAGAAGTGCCGAATAACCAACTAGAACAAGTTTTTAATAAAAGGACCACATTTTGATAATTAGCTTGTCGAAAAAGTACTAAGAAGCAAAGTAATTTCAAAAATTATATGACACAGTATATTAATGGTGTAAACAATAATAATTTAATTCCAAGGCATAAAAAATATTGGGTGTTAGGGCTTCAGCACCATCCTCAATTTTTCTTGGATTGTACAGATTTCGTGGTTTATATAAAAAAATGCTCTTACGATAAGATACTCTTGTATTAATTCTCACTACAAAACTTCTCGTAAAAAATTGGGATTTTGTTTAGTTCGAAAGATGGATCAATTTATGTCTTACATTGTATATCCACAACTATTGGCGTAGTTAGGAGTGAATCCTTCTTACCAGACTTTAAACAGATGACCAATTGGATCATTTTTACGTTATTAAGAAAGCAAATTTAAAAACGTGTTTGTTTAGGACGTAGCTCAATTACGACTGCAAGGTCGTTGTAACTACCTTTAAAGAGCGTTCCCGTTAAATTGATGGTTAGTGAGACTTCAGATGAATAATAGCTATGTATGAAAAGCATTTTTAGTATATACCATACTTTTTTACTTGTATTTCAAACCACGTTAGGTAGGATAGATCTTTTGGACTATAAGTTAAAGGGCCTCGCTGTTACGACTTCGCCTACGATTAGTTCTCGCTACACTTCTGTCCACCATAACTGTCTTCATACAATACGATTTTGTTTTGCACTTTCATCAACACAGTTTTAATATTTCCGTATTATTAAAAAAGTGTTTTAATTTATTCCAATGATGTTTTCAAGAAGTTTAAAAGAAAAGTAGTTTTCGTTAAATATCATTTGAATCATATTAATTGTAACACAATTTTTATATTTAATTTCGTTTCTTAAATCCCCTAGCTCATAGGATATGAATCCACAACAATTTAAATACTTTGCCAAATATTTTGACCCACATGTTTTTGCTCAATATATATATGCTAAATCTAGTAAGGTCAGTGAAAGAAATGTGCAAGTAACGAATTGAAATAAAAAACAAAAAATATTTGGAAGCATCCTTAAATATTCCACCAAATAGTTGTGATTGTGTGAAATACCAAATGAACTATTAATACTATTTATAGGAGTATCTACTAAATGTGTGCAAGATAGTTACGATGTGGACTTTCAAAAAACAAAATATCTAAAGATATTTGGAGATGGAAGAAGGTTCCGTACACTATTAAAAATTTCTCTGGTAATCTTACCAAACATATCACACCTCCGCTCAAATAGTCAAGTCAAAAACCCAAACTATCGAGTAATAATCGTTTCATATTAAATGTAACTTTATTTTCCACTTTTTGCATGATAAATCAAAAACTGACGAAGTTACTGCAATGGCAGCTATTTACGTGACATAATTTGAGATAAGATTTCTAGTACCAATAGTACAATAAAAGAGATTTTGTAATTTTTTGAGTTACGACACTATTTGAGTGGAGATGCGATCTGTAAGAGGTTTGAATACAAAAAATTAAGTAAATTTACTATATAATTTTGTAGTTTAATTTAAAGATATATCATAAAGATACTTTGTAAATTTACTATGCAGTGTTGTAACTATAAAACTAATTTAACTTAACTCGGTTTGAGAAACTTACGAAATATTCTTATTTACTATACAATAATCAAACTATCTTTCCCTAACGGCTATTATGTTTTAGGTAAAATGATATTCTTGTGATTTATTTCAGTTTTATTTTTGAATTTTAAATCTTACTCGCCTCTTAAGACTCAAGCATAAATACTAGTGGCGTAGCTAGCGCCATCTATCTAATGTTTTCATAGTAATTGAAATCACAACTTTTTATTTAAATTTATAAATACAAAGATTGTTATCGAAAGTTTACTTACCACCCAAGTAATATTGTGATATTACACCTCAGTAAATTTCCCCAAGAAAGAGCTTAGAGATTGAAGTACTTAATTCACACAGTAGCTTGAATACCGAGTGGTGGGAACGACATCTCTCTTAAATACGTTTGAGATGAGCATTGATCACTGTTTTTTTTTAGGGGTCAGTATGGATCATGGAGACAAAAAGCGCAAGATTCGTTCAATATAAACATAGATAAAACCAAAACTATGATCATAAGCACAGAAACAAATACATATGACATGAAAAAAGGAAATAGATGAATAAAAAATTTCGATACCTTGGCTCAATGATAGTAGATGATATAAAATTAAAGAAAGAAATAATAGAAAGAACAGTGAACGCAGGGAAAATCATTTAAAGCAATAAAAACATCTTTTCTAATGAATAATGAAATACTCAAGGTAACAAGAGTTAAAATTTATAAAAGACTAATTATACTCGTACTTACATTTGGCTTCGAAACATGGACAATGACAGAAAAAAGATACAAACAACGCAGATGAGGAAAATTTAGAACAAGGCTACAACGACCACATCAAAAACTAAACATACATGCAAATATTAAATATAAAGCTGTACATAGAAGAAAATCAAATGGGCTGGTTTACATATGTGAAAAATATGAGTGAGAAAAAGATTACAAGAAAAATACTAGAAGCAAGAACAGGAAAAGCGAAAAACAGAAAAGCAAAACAATTGACAATAGAGGGAAGACACTACATAAGATACGACCACAAACAAAAGACCTGAAGAAATTTGGAAACAACTTGCTTGCAAGAGAGATGCTTTATTGTCAAAAAATTGTTACAATTTGTAGATAAAAGCTTCTAAAAACTGAAAAACAAATATAAAAATAACTAAAAAAACATACAAATAAAATGAATTTTCAAAATATATAAGAAGACTACAATGAGTAACAAAATTATAGGTAATAGTAATAATTACTATATAATTAGTCTATAGCAAAAATTAAACTAGTATGCAGCATGTCCGGAATGAAATATCATTATTAGAATAGAGTAGAAGGCACTTTCCAGTAAATATGCCCTCAAATTATTGCGGAATGCGGGAAAATATAATATCGATTTGATTTCTATTGTGCATTTTTCTTCATTGCAAAATATTGAGCCCTTAACTAATTCTGAACGTGGAGTAGGTAGGTGAAGGTCGTGCTCAGCGTTCCTAAGTGGATAGCCGTGCAATGATCTTTCTGAAATTGGAGAAGCGTGCGCACGAATTAGGCAAACGGATTCAAAGATGAATAAGAGAGGAAGAATTTTTAATCTTTCAAAGAAGTCCCTGCAGTGAGCCCTCCTGTTTAGTCTGATTAATATGTAACAGCTCTCTGTTGTAGTTTGAAGATTCGATCAAATTGAGACGCACTACACGTACTCCAAAAAGAGAAAGCATATCAGAAATACGACTCAATAAGGGCATAATAGACTGTTAAGAAGGTGAATAAGTTCAGTTCTTTTGAAACTGATCTCAGTGCAAAACAGGAGGAATTTAATTTTTTAGCTAAGGCGGAAATATATAACTCCCATTTCAAGGAATTGTCCACAACAAGACCTAAGATTCAACGACTTCAATGGTGGTGTAATTTAATAAAAAAGGCTGCAATTATATGATAAAACTTTGATTTTAGAAACGTTGAGACTGAGAAGATTAGATTTGAGGGTGATTAGGTCACTAGAAGTGCCGTGAGATCAGGGTTGCTCTAAGAGAAAGTAGTTTCGTCTGCAAACAGACATATTTTACCACTGATGCTAGATAGGCGATGTATCAACCCTTACAAGCTGACTTTTGTTGGTAAGGTATGACTTGAACTATGCGAGAGGTGTTCCCCTGAAACTGTAGTACTGCATTTTGTTGATTAAAATATTATGAATAACACAATCGAAAGCATCGGAAAAATAACAAAAAGTTGTTGCAGTGTAATGATGGCTGTTTAGGCTAGAGTACACATTATTTTGGAGGGAGAATATAGCATCATTTGTGCATTTGTGTAGTAAGTATTTTATATTTAAACAAAAATGATAAAAGCGTCTTTTTGACCAATCTTTCTATGATCTTAAAGCAGTTGGGGAAAGTGCCATTTTGAAATGAAACGTCAATTAAAGTAATAAGATGATTTAATGTGCAATCGGACAGAAAACATTTGTGATGTGAGTCTACCAGTTCCAGATGAGTATTTATAAAACAAACTAGATTAAGTAAGTATGGATCATGAATGATAATTGCAGTAGACATTAGCTAGACCAGAAGTAAAAAAATATGCTTATTAGGAAGAAGAGCAATTCAAGGTTTGAGAAGAATTTCAAAAACCCTAAGAAATCGTAATCACTAGATTAGAAAATATAGGATCAAGAGGGTCTAGACACTTTTGGATTCCAAAAAACCGATAGCTAAAAATAGAATATGAGTACCTAGTAGGAGGGAAAGAGATAAAATTTTCATTTTCATTACTACTTTGGAACCAAACCACCAAGATATAAATAATAATTAATGGCTTTATTGCCCTTTCAGAAGAACATCAAGAGCTTAGAACCGATAGGTGATGTAATGGAGTACAAATATTAAGTGTAGATGATTCAGGAAAAGACAATGTTCAAGAATATACCAATAATGCCACTTGTATAAAGCAATATGACAACAATAATGCTGATAATGACATTCACTGATGAAACTAGATCAGATACAGCAAAGAATAGAAAACTTCTGAATACAACAGAAATTCGAGTGTTAAAAATATCACTAGGAAACCATTGATAGAGTAATTAGGAGAACAAGAAGGATAGATAATGAAAAAATTTGGAAAATAAATAGAAATATCGAGTGAAACAATATATTGACAAAATGGAATTTGCATTTCAATTGCGTAAATATCGGAGGACCGCTTAACCAATATATATCGGACGGAATAGGCTTTATTGAAGAATAAAGAAGAAGAACATGTAATTAAAATTCTGCTAGTTACCTTTAGTATTTGTTTGGTTAAATATGCGCACTGGGAAAAAAACTTAATAACAACAAAAAAGTTTACATGTAAACAGGCTAGAGGGAAACTATACGAGAATAATACGAAGATTTATTGGAACCAATCATATTCCTTATTCAATAGTATGAAATAATTGACAATAGAGTGGTACGCAAGTTTTCAAAGCTTCTAAGCCAATTTTCTAGTATTTATTAGTGTTTGTTAGCAAATTGAGGAGAGACCGTGTAATTCTAATTATGGTTTCTCAACTAAAACAATTTCAAAACGAACATGAATGAAGTGATTCAAACAATAACTACATGAAAATGCAATTATTCATTGACGTAAAACATTTCATGATTGTATTACGGATTAACTGTTTAAAACAAATTTGATTTCTGCTGTTTATGGTGCGTACACTCCAACAAGTACGAAATTTTTATAATAATTACGAGCAAGCCACGAGTACACTCTTCATCTAGCATTATTGAACTATAATTGAAGAGTCATTATAATAATAGAGAGAGTAGGTTCCCTAATTGAAATTTGGATTTCATTAATTGAGCTCGAAATTATTTTCGATGTTTTATTAGTTTCTATTTGTTACATACAGCAGAGTTCCAAGTAGAGCTTACAAGTTTGTAATAGAAATTTCACCGTTTTTTTGATAAATGTCCTTTTTTTGAGATTTATCTACCAAATTTTCTCATAAGTTCTTAACAGCACTTCCCGAATATTTGATAAATGGGTTATTATATAGGCAAAGGCTACGTTACAGAGCAAAGGAGAATAACCTTTCTAATCTCGTTTAATGTTCAGCATTCCTAGAAATATTCTTCCTGTATCTCATGAACATAATTTCGACTATTCGTTGAGTTTTCCTTTTCCATTTTTAACTCATTTTACGCAGTCATCTTCGGCTTGTCTCCGATACACGATTATATCGAATCGAACTCGTTGATCTTCTTTTTCAACCAATGCAGCATTTTTAATGGACTTGTAACTAAACACTATGTCACACGATAGTCTCATTTCACTACCAAATAGGAACTTCGCAGGTGTATAGTCTGTAAACCTCTTTAGCTAAATTCTCATAGGACCTACTCATACTAGAATCGATGCTTCTTTTTGCTTGTTAAGAGAACTTCATGACAAATACTTGATATTTCTCAAATAATGGTCTCTAATGATCTTTATGAAACCTGTTTCCGCTTCTTCGTATTGAATCGACGCCACCCTTGGCCGCAATGGATGATCTATTATCCTTCCTTAACCTGCTATTCCCTAAAGGAACGTGGTCGCCACTTGCTCCTTCCATAGTCTCTCTAAGACAATTTTCGCAATTTTCTTGTCCCGCATTTATTATCGAAATACGTTGAAGTAATTTGTCTATCAGTAAATTAAACGGCAAATCAACTCTAACTCAATCTAAATAGAAACCAGATTCTGATCGCAGAAGACAGATCAATGTTCGATGGAAAGTTCAAAGTTATTATAACATGATCTCTAATTTTTATTACTTTTTGGTGCGTTGTTCCTTTCATGATATTCCAATCATTAGAACTCATAAGTTATTTTTATGTTGAAATGCAGAAAAGTAACTTATCAATTTCTGCTCATGAGATTTAATAGTAAACAGCCATTTAAGGGCAATAAATGATTTTTTAAAGTTCAATAATCCATAGACATATGAAAAAAACCCTCAGCTAATCCCATTTACCCTCTGATCTAACAGGGTAAACACATCATATCATATGACTATGTTTTTAAAAACAGTTTAAGAGCTCACAGTAGAGCCAGTATTTGAATATTGAAAACACGTTGCAAGCGATGGAAGTTGGATATATACATCCTCAAGTTAAACTTTCCCTGATGATAGGAAGAACACTTCCCGAAATCTTGGATTTTTAGTTTAATAAGGAGTCCACAATATCCAAAATTTGCTGGAAGGTTTTTGTTATATGAAGTTATAGTTATAAAGACAAAAGAACCAGGTTAGGTTAGGTTAGGTTAGGTATAAATATATTCCGAGCTTTCGAATAATTCATCGTCTGAAAAATAATTAGTTAAGATTTGGGGCGAATTTCAATTGTGTTTTTCTTGTGAAAACATAAAATGCATAGATTTTGAAATTCGATATTCAAATTAATTTTGCCACATTTCCAATATGAAAACGCTTAAAATGTAGCTGGCATATATAGGTGTTGCACGCAAGCCTTTAGGACCACGGCATAGAAGTGATCCCCTTCCACTCTTTTCTACCTCTGCATACTATCTTTTCCTTTTTTTCTTGATCCTCCTTGTGCCATGTCCATAATTTTTTTGGTTGCTCTAAAATCTGGCATTCTCTGAATCCGACCCAGCCATTTCCAAATAAGTTCCGTGTTTCATTATTTGTTTTTCTCAGCCTCTCTTCCTCCTTTGCTCTCACTAGTATCCTCCTGAGTATTTTCCTTTCCCCTTTTCTAGCTTCTCTTCTTCTGCTTTGTTAAGAATTTAGTTTCGTTTCCGAAGCTCACAGTGGGTATTATTATTGATTTGTATAGATGTAGCTTCGCCTCTCTGGATATTTTTTTGTTTACTTCCCTTTGTCGTCTTTGCTTCTAGATTTCTTCCCTCGTCATTGTCGTTCTTGATAAGTTATACATAACTTTGAACTTATTCTAAGCTCATTATTTTATCTTATTTCAAATATTTTGATAATCGTTAGTTTTTATATGTTATTAATTGATTTTCTATCAAAACACATTTGGAATCAAGACAAGGTACGAAATAAATATTGACGTTTTGACCTATTTCGGTCGAAACGTTGAAATATTTTTACCTTTAACAAAACTAATTTTCAATCAAAAGGGACCTAAAATCAAGACGATTTAAATTCAAAATTAGTATACAATTAGAGTAGATTATCAAAAATATTGAATTGTCTATTGTTTTCAACAAAGAAACTATGTGAATCAACTAAACTGAGGTATTAATAAAAGTAATCACAATAAAAAATATTCAATTAAATTTAAAACCTAACAGTATCATTTTAAACATTTAGTCTTCTTTATTCATTCTAATTAAAGCTGCCCTTTCTTCTAAAAATGATGTATACATATCTTATTTCAAGTATTTTGATAAAAGTTAATTTTTACCTGTTATGTGATTTTGTACAAAAACACACTTAAATTTAAGACGAATCACGACAAAAATATTGACGTTTCTATCTATTTCGGCCTTTATCAAAATATAAATAGGTCGAAACGTCGAAATATTTTTACCTCTCAAAAAAACTGATTTGCAATTAAAAGGGATCTAAAATCAAGACGATTTAAAATTAAAATTAGTATACAATTAGAGTATATTATAAAAAATTTAATTGTTTTCAACAAAGAAACTTTGTGAATCAAATAAACTGAAGTATAAATAAAAATAATCACAATAAAAAATATTCAATTCAATTTAAAACATAACAGTATCATTTTAAACATTTAAGTCTTCTTTATTCATTCTAATTAAAGCTGCCCTTTCTTCTAAAAATGATGTATACATATCTTATTTCAAATATTTTGATAAAAGTTAATTTTTACCTGTTATTATGTGATTTTGTACAAAAACACACTTAAAATTAAGACGAATCACGACAAAAATATTGACGTTTCTATCTATTTCGGCCTTTATCAAAATATAAATAGGTCGAAACGTCGAAATATTTTTACCTCTCAAAAAAACTGATTTGCAATTAAAAGGGATCTAAAATCAAGACGATTTAAAATTAAAATTAGTATACAATTAGAGTATATTATAAAAAATTTAATTGTTTTCAACAAAGAAACTTTGTGAATCAAATAAACTGAAGTATAAATAAAAATAATCACAATAAAAAATATTCAATTCAATTTAAAACATAACAGTATCATTTTAAACATTTAAGTCTTCGTTATTCATTCTAATTAAAGCTGCCCTTTCTTCTAAAAATGATGTGCATATGTGACATCTTTCTTTGTTCTCTCTTACAAGGCAAAACTCATTTTACTTCCCCTATGTGCTCTCAAATTACGCCAACGATGAAATAATTAGTCATGTTTTAAGTTCCTTTGTTTTTCAGTTATGAATGTTCCGCCTAAAAGGCATATATATACAAACTGTAGGGAATTGTTTGAAATACCAGCATTTTGGTATACAATTTCAACTTGCTGTATTGTCTAATAAAACAATTGATAAAGATAGTTTACAGACATCCTTTACCGAATGCTTTGTTGCCAAATAACTTATTCACCACTCATTTCGAGACGAAATAGAGAAATAGATTAAAACTATTTTAGAATAAAACAAAGACAAGAATTGGATGAAAACTACACATACGTTTGAAAGGGTTGCACCCCTTGTATTTTTATTTTCGAAGTAAATATTATTGAACTTTTATACTCAGCCAAATACTACAAGTAATGCAACAAAAATTGAAAAATATTCATAGAGCAAATTTATATAAACTAGAGTTAAAATACAGTGAAATGCCGCGAAATGATTTGTACGTGTTCAATAGAGTTATAATAAGTACCAAATAACAATTTAGTCTGGGAGCCGGCAATCTCAAAATACCCGTGATCAGGGAATTGCAAAATTTTTATATAAATCGACAGCTATCAATTACAGGAACAAAATGTACTCGGTAAGCGTTGATTTATTTCGCCGAAAGTATGAAAATTTAAAAAAAAAGCAAAAATGTTTCCCGTCATCGCGGATTTCGATAAAAAACGGTCTATTCGATAGGAAATTTTATGAATTAATGAAAAAAATCGGCTTACCAATTTTTTCAAGCCGGAAAGGCCCGGCTTACCTATTTAAAGGGTGTGATTGGGGGATAAAATTTCCCCATCATTGCTTATTTTTATGTAAATTTCAAAAATATCATGGTGTGCGTGTCTAAAAACGGCCGCAAATATCGGGCATACCAGTTTTATTGTATACGGACTCAATTCTCATCATTGGCAATAAGCCTCCTTAAATTACATCATTTCACTCTGTAATAAGCGTCCATATAACAATAAAAAAATTTATTTATATTTTAAATTTAAAGTTGTAAAAGGATAAATAGAATCGAAGGAAATATAGGAACATTTTTTTCGAGTTCATTTTTATTTCAGTTGATTAAAATATCGTATTGAATTTATTAATTTGTTGCTTACACGAAAGCAGAACATGATTATTATCATTTATCTAAACTATCATCATTACAATTATAATGTTTTTCATCCTCTGATTCGTCACATTCTTCATTATTTTCATGTTAACTTAGAATTTCTTCAACTTTTAGTGGTGCCGCTGGGCCGTTATATCAAAATGGTTCGAGTTTATGATTTTCCGTGAATTCCCTTCTACATTCGATTGGATCATATGAAATGCATTGTGCGTAAAATATTTTGTGATAAGGCTTTCCAGCACGGTAGAATGTTAGTAGTATTAAATAAAATTCATCATGCCTTTATAAAATTCTTCTTTGTCACTTGTACTTGCAAATAACTTCAAAAATAATTCAAATCTTGCAGCATTTACATCACTATTTTGTACACTGTACATTTCATTCGTAAATCTTTGTATTATATCTGTTTTTTCTTTATTATTAATGTCTTGTGGATCCGTTAAATGCTCAAAAATATTTTGATACTCTTTATTTTGTATTAATAGATTGTATAGTTCATTTGATCCAACCGAATGATGTGGATGACAATCCACGAAAAATCATAAACTCGTACCACCATTTTGATATAACGGTCCAGCGGCACCACTAAAAGCTGAAGAAATTCTGAGTCAACATGAAAATAATGAAGAATGTGACGAATCAGAGGATAAAAAACATTATAATTGTGATGATGATATTTTAGATGAATGATAATAATTATGTTCTGAAAACTGAGGTGATGATCATTGTTGAGACAAGAATTGTTTTAAGCGATGGATACACAATAACAGTTTTGAGATGGAAAAGAAATTTTATGTGAAGAATAACAAAATTGAAATACCTACCAAGAATAATGACCGCTACATTTGTGACCTTAAAAAAGCATATGACAGCGTACCGCAAACAAAACTATGGGATGCCTTGGAAAGAACAAATATAAATGCGGCCCTAATAAAAGCAGTACAAAAGCTTTATGAAAACAGTAAATCACAAGTAAAAATAGGAAACAAGGTCTCAAAAGGATTCTCCATCAATAAGGGGTTAAAACAAGGATGCTGTCTGTCGCCCACACTCTTCAAGATATACCTGGAACACGCACTAGCACACTGGAAAAGGAAATGTAAGAACATGGGCATCCCACTAATCGATTCCACACTATATACCCTGTGTTTTGCAGATGACCAAATAATCTTGGCACAGGACTACGAAGACTTAGAATATATGACAAGAAAGCTAGTAGAAGAATACAGGAAATGGGGTCTAGAAGTAAATTTTAGTAAAACGGAATATATGTGTATTGGAGGAGAACAACAAAATTTAATACTTGAAGAAACACAACAAAAAATAAGTCATTGTACAAAATACAAATACCTAGGCATGATCATCACTAATGATGGAAGATTAGATGAAGCAATAACACAAAGAAATAACCAAGGAAGACAAGCAATAAGACAACTAAATAGTGTATTGTGGGACAAACAAATATCCAAGGAAAACAAACATCGAATATACAATAGCATAATAAAAAGTATAACAACATATAGTAGCGAAATCTGGCCTCTAAAAGAAAAAACAGTCAAAATGCTTGAAGCCACAGAAATGGATTATTGGAGACGCGCGGCAGGAATATCAAGACTGGAAAAAATAAGAAACGACAGAATCAGGGAGATCATGAAAATGCAACATACGATTACGGAAGACATTAGGGTGAATCAGTTAAGATGGTACGGACATGTCCAAAGAATGCCTGAAGACCGCATACCCAAACAAATTTTAAATTGGGCACCACAAGGAAGAAGAAAAAGAGGAAGACCAAGATTAAGCTGGAGAGAAGGTATCGAGAAGGATATTCGAGAGAGAGGATTGGAAGAAGATCTTTGGGAAGATCGAGAAAAATGGAAACTGGGAATCGGAAGACGGCGAAGAACGTTTTAACCCGATTAATATATATATATATACATATATATATATATATATATATATATATATATATATATACATTTGTGGACATTACGTATTTATATTTAAAAGAACAAAAGAGTTGAAAAAGCATATATCCCTGTAATCACTTCATGAAGTGGGAGATCAAGATAGACATTGGGTAAGACATGATTGTTATATTGATTGTTAAGACTGATTAATTAGATGTATACCTTGCGTTGTACTGCTGATTAAGCGTGAACTAATTAAGCACAACGTTACTTACGGATAAATTTTTCCAGCTCCACAACTCATCTGGAAATATGTAGTCATTAAAAGAATACACAACAATAATAACGTGCATTATAAAACTAGAGATTTATTAGAAACTCTTATAGATCATATATCTCTACACCCAGGGTGTTATTTAGGTAAAAAGATGATAAGTTCTCTGCACTTTACCAATTTTACGCCCCTATTTTAGTATGTTTTGAAATTGTAGTGTTATAGGTTGCAGTCTTGCTGTTTTTTATGTTTATGGAACAACTGGTATAAATAACTTTGTTTGTAAGGAAAGCAAAGTCGAAAAGTAGGTCTTTTCTTCTAGAAAATGTGTTGTGTGATCTGTTACTTGACCCCAAGAATTTGCTGACTTCTCCTCTACATATTAAGCTGGAAGAACTTCGCAGAAGGTACGGACAGTAAGGGACAAGAATTCGATCAAAGGAAAGAACTTTTTCCTCGGCTTAGTGAAAATATCACGAATTTTTAGTGGGCTTGGCATCAGGTATCAGCAGCCGCGATGTATTTGTGAAGGTGGTTTCTAACAACAAAAAAATGAAAATCACAAAACTTTAGTTGTCAAATTCATGAAACCATGAGTTACCAAATGTCACTAAGGAATTCATTCCTTATGTGAAATTTGGAGTACTTTACTACTGGTTGGATTACACATGTTATAAAAATATTTAATCTACCAATGAATCCAACAAATATTGAAGATTATATACTAAGATGCTTCCACAAAAACTGCAATCCAAATAAATATGAGTATAAAAAATTCATAATTCTACTACCAAGTTTAGAACATAGAATAATAACCTCGAATAATAAAAAAGCTTTCTTTGTTAGTCTTGTTGGTAGCTAAGCGCGACAAAATTTAAATACATAGACTGGATCACTATAGTTTGATTAAAAATTGTTTTTCATACCATACAAGATTTCATTTTAAAATTGGCAATTTACATATATTAAATTACCTTCTATACGTGTCATGAATAGTCGACATTGAAGTTACATCACGTTCTTTTAGTATAATTCAAGTACAAGTTTGAGGCTGATAAAAAATCTAAGTGGTATTCCCATTATAATGTGAGCGATTCAAATAACGAAAGAAATTTTAACAGAATTCAAATGAAATAATTTGCACGAATGGACTTGACAATTTGTTGATAATAATCAAGAGATTAGAGATAAGATGGATAGACGTAAGTATGAACTCCCACCCTTAGCATCGATTCACAGATGGCAAGTCAATCAAACAGTTCAATATTTTTTCGTATATTTTAATATGTACTAGAATCCAACATCCACTCAACCATTCAACGCGTCAGTCAACCAACAAAACTGAAAACTACACGCACCTTAACCGATGTAATGTCGACGTTGAACAACATGCGGGTCGTTAAAATTTAACATTGAAGTTCATGGTCGGTTGAATGGAACCTCGCTATTGTTTGTCTAACGTTTATTGGGCTCATGTTTTTGTTTGATCTGGACTCACACGATGTCGTCGACGATAAGATCCTACCACCATTACCTACGTCTTGAGACTAGGTATTTACACTGAAAAAAAAACTATTCCCTCTAGACGAAAATGATTATATATAAATGGCGGAACAGCGGTGGAAGATTTGTCTCAATCTGGCTGGTTGTTAACGTAATCAACATAGAATTAGAGAAAGTTATATAATTATTTGAACATCTGAGTTTGGAGAATCTAAATATGTTTGTCTATTTGACTCGAATACTTTCAAATTGAAATGAACAATATTTATCTCTGATAAACGGACTATTAAAAAAATATGAAGTTATAGGGCACATTAGATTCTGGTATTAATTATGAGAATTACGTGGATTTAATATGTTCAAAGACAGCTGTTTGCAAATAAACAATAGTTTTCATCAATCAGTAATTGTGTTATGATAATAATATTGTTTCAATACATGATCGTCCAGTTTCGGGTATATCTTTATTGAGTAACAGAGTACAAAGAAATTTTATACTTTAGAAGACTGCTTCGCTTATTTTTTATGAAATATAGTCTTAAATGAAAGATTTAGGACAAAACTATGTATTTATAGTGTACTAGCTATTGAACTTATTTAATATTCACTAGAAGCTTAAAATTATTCAGTATCCTTTATTTTAACAAGCTTTTATTAGTTTCACCTGTATGTTTATAACTTCTTAGTCACAATTTTGCCCTCCTTTGAACAATCAGATTTGATGTAATATTTGCACCTCATCAAAGATTGATAATAATTGGATCAAAATATCTCATTATCATGATTAGATTTGCCAGAATTCAAAAATTTCTTTTTCTATCCATCGGATGAGAGTGAGAAGGATATAGCTAGTGAGCGAACAACGTAAGCGCGCAGTACAAGGCTAACAAAATCGAGATGCAACCATCGACAAATCCGTACCTATGAAGACGGGTTTAAAATAGCAAATGGCACCAAAAAGCAAGAAATAAAATAGTTGGAAAACACTGAGAAACCCGATTTTAGAATTAGTTGTAATAAAAAATGTAGAATATTACCATTGAAAAAAAAACTAAGAAAATACGCTCCTAGCAATAAAAATAATTCTAATATAAGCTAGAAGCTTTACCAATTAAGGTATCCAAGATATACCCACTACGTTTATATTCAAGTCAACTACATAAGAGACCCACTGAGAAGCACTACCATCCATCTTACCTTGGAGAGCCATTTCGATACTCATTAAGAAAATGGGGGAATAAAGGAAAGGAAGTCCTTCTAAGTGAATAATTTTCAATAATCGAAAAATTGTTCGGACAATCCGCGGATTGAAAATCAGACTCAGATCTATTGGTTACAAAAAGCAAAGTTAGATGAAAATCTCGTACAATGCACCCCACGCTTTTATAAGTGATATTAAGGAATTATAGGAACGACGATTTTGTTAAAATTGACTTTATGTGTGACATATATCACATTTAGGCACGCTCACAAGCCGTCATTAATAAAGTGCGTTTAATGAAGGAAGGCTTTAATAAAATCGGCTTAATTGTTGTTTTTTTTTTTCAATCGGTGACTGAGTTGGAATTTCTGGAACCGTTGTTGATATGGATACTGAATATACTGTTTACACCATCACTACACCAACACTCACATTTACACTAAACACTCACATTTACACTATCTCACGCGCATTTCGATAACCAAATTATCGTCTTTAGAGTCTAAAGGTAAACTCAGTTGGTTATCGAAACGCGTGTCATATAGTGTAATTGTAAATAGTTTATTCAGAATTGATGGCTATTTGCCTATGACTCATGTATTTCCAGAATTGAAGCAAAAGAATATTGCTTTTAATACATAACCAAATTCCTGTTTTTTGCTGTATAGTTTAATTTTTTTCCCTTTTTTGATTTTGAGAGAAATCGTATCTAATAACTGTCAAGTTAACCCTAATAACTACCACCACTTATAAAAAGACAAAATTTCAAGTTAGAAATACCAGCTATCTGTCGACTAGAATAATTTTTCAATAATTTTATGTTTAAAGTCGACTTTATTGAAAATAAATGCAAGTAAAATTGGCTTTAATAAAATCGCCATTATTTCGATAATTCCCTATTAGTTTTCTCATCATTAATTTCATTCTTATACCTAGAATTTTGATTATTTATTCCTTTTCAGTTTGATTATTGCTGTAATTGTTTAATTTTTTGATCAAAACGATACAGAAACTTGATATTGAAATATACCTTTTGAACTTTTGTATAAAATAAACTTAAAACAAACATAAGGAATCCTTATTTTATTAAAACAAATGCTCGGTAAGAATGAAGTTTTATTATTATTTTCGATTACTTACACATGATGTTGCTTACTTACAAAACAGAGTTTTCCTGAAATACTGGCTTTAAATAAGGTTTCAATTTGGTATTGACAGACGCACACAGTTATGATATAGTCTGTCAATCAATTAGAAGCTTTCTGATAAACTATATTTTTTGTTTTGTTTTGTGGTGCGTAAATAAACAAAGATGACGGTTTTTCGACGCGTGAGCATGCGACGTATAATTGTCCATGCGCGAACAGAAAACTCCAAATTGATCCTGAAACTTCCAACCACTGGTATTGCGATTTATTTATGGTCAAGCCAGACGCACCAGAAATTGTAAACGTTCAAAATGGAATGGTAAATCCGTTGGATTCATCGATATACGCGGGATCAAGACATTCTCTCCTTTGTATTTCCTTTTTATGATTGTTACCTCAATGAAGTTATTCATCACCTTTTACACAGTTAGTCTTGTTAATAACTCGAGTGTTTTGAACTGCCAATATTGCTCGTTCACCCAGCAAATTATAGTTATTGAACTGTTATGCTATACATGGGAAAGCACGCTGATAAGCTCCTCTTTTGATGGATGTGATGAATCCGATCGAAGTGTCTACTGCGACTTTATTATTTTCTATGTTTAACAATTCCCAAACACATTTGCAGTTTCATTTTGTTGCAAAAATCTCGCATGTTAGCATACAAAGAATCACCGAAGTAAAGAAAGTTCTCGTCCACGTAGCGGTAATCGTCTCTCACAAAGATAGAAGGATGCACTCATTGTCTGAGGTATCGATCGATATACAGAATGGTTCGACATATTAGTTGTTTGTCAAATGTCAAATAATTTAATTGCGTTCAGAAATTTAATTTGTGGCAAAACATAAAGGAATAAGAAAATTGTTATAACACAGATAATTCAAGTCGAAAATTAGCCAAATCGGTCTTGCCGTTCTCGAATTTTAGCAAGACTAACCAACAGCAATTCATTTTTATATTTATATAGATTTTCTAAATTAGTCAACTCATCAAATATGTTAATTTTCGTGTATATTTTGTGTACTTGAATCGATTAATAGAAGTCTAACATATTAGCATGTTTCTCCAATTTATTCGAAAAGTGTATATATTACAAAATACTATTCTAATTGTTACGTTCTTTTTGTCACTCTATTTACTTACCTTTCTTCATAAGTTCTAGATTTATGTTTCTTTCTTCTCTACTTTATTAGTAATATTGCTCTTTTTGTGTGTAACTTGTTTCCGTTTTTCCCTGACATATTTTTCATTTTTGTCTATTTTTTTAATATTATACAATTGTTTTCATACCTCATTTCCGGTCATTCCTCAATTTTCTTTGAATTCCCATTTTAAGTCTATTTAAATACAATGTAATATTTCATGCTCTCTAATTTATTTCAATAGACGAGCAATACGACAAAAACAAATTTCTTAGTGTAGTTCTTGTTGCGTATACGAATTACTTTGCTTCAATAGTTCTTTACTATTATAACATTCCCCTTGCTTTCTACTTATAAGAATCTTTTGTTTAATGTTACTGTGCAAATTTACCAGATGAAACAAATGTATTTCGGCGTAAACAGCGTGGGTATTCACAAACAATGTAATAACCAAAAAACTATATCAGCATATTGTGTGAATTTTCTTAGTCAAGGACGTAACTTCCTAGACAATATTATATACGTGCTTCAGTTTATCTTGGTTACGATCTACCAATTACACTGGGTTTTGTCTGTATTTTGTTAAGGTTTTAATTCTTTTTATTATTCAATTTTCATGACTAACGATTTCTGTATGTAAAATTGACAAATACGAGTATGCTCTAAACTAATGTTTCCCGACCTTTTTTGTTTGATGGCCCACCCAAGTTCTTCTAAAATTCTTATGCTCCTCCCCTATGTAGTCGAATAGTTGAATTAAGAAACTTATATGATAGGTGTTAGAAAGAAATCACTAGGAATTGTTAACGAAATACAGCAAGTGAATTTTTCAAATATATAATGAAAAACTGAGTTTAAAATGAAAAGCAGAATCGTCCTTCACCTATCTCTTCAATTCCGTGAAAAATAATAAAATTAATTTAAAACTCTAATTGATCTACAAAAAATCTACAACCAAATACACGCGTGACTGTGAAGAAAAAAAAAACTTGACTGATCTTGACATACAGTGTCACTTGTTTGACTCATGATGCTTGGGTTAGGATATTCCATGTGGATGAACTGGGAAAAATGAAGGACTCTTTAATGGTAACGTACATAGAACACCCACTAAAAATTCAAAATTCGCGAAATCTACTTCTAATGTGTCGATCCTCTCGGCGTTCGCAATCGCAACTGAAAAGACGAAAGTGAATATGGTAGCGCTCGTGGATGAGCCTCTTGGGCGAGAGCTCTGGGCAAAACTTGACAGAGAAAAATCCCAATTTTGCTGCATATATTCTGTTTACCTGTTTACTCATGAAGCCAACTTTTCAAGAAATAACAACACTCCTCTTCGGTCAATGTTTGGCTTGGCATCATCGACGATTATTCAATAGGACCATTTTTTCTTTCTGCACGGTTAACTGGTCAAAAATATCCTCATTTTCTAGGAAATTAACTTCCAGTTCTTTTGGAAGATGTACATTTTGTTATTGGAAGACGCATGTGGTTCATGCATTTCGGTGCTAATCCTCTTTTTACAACGTTTTTCCATACCATTGAATCGGACGAGTAGATCCATACGCGTAGCCCCTTAGATCACCTGGACAGAATTCTCTGGATTTTGGAGTGTAAGGATATCTAAACTCGCTCATTTTCACAATCTCGATATTAAACTTAGGAAATTGTATCTTAGAAGGCTGTAGCGCTCTTCGTAACAACCTGGCACATTCGAACGTACTCGGAAATCCATTAGAAGTCGAGAGGATGCTTGCATTTTGACTTGAGGTGCTCTGAAATGTACTATTTTTCTTCTATATTTAACACATGTTGTTGCTTCTACTAAAAAAACGAAACAAATCGATATCCCGTACCTCATTTACTACAATACTTATCACACATTTTTATATGAACATTTCGTCTTAAACTGGAGTGACGAAGCGCTCACTACAATATTTCAGATTACTTAGGAAACACCCTGTATAAATAAAAGTGGTTTTCCTAATTTTTTGCATACTTTTCTATTTGAAGTATGTTCCATAGCAACTTACTCGTGTAATTAAATTTTTCCATGCCAGATTTATCAGTAAAATCCAAGAGCACTAACCAAATCTCAATGATCTTTAAACGTAAAACATTTAACCTCGTAATAATTAACTCTTTTAATTGTTTGATCATCAAAGATTTTGTATTCTGATACAGATGAGTTATCGCTTTCTTTTAATGTATTCCATAACGTAGCCACTAAAAAGTTACACACGTGTATCATAAATTAAAATTAAAAAAATCGGGATTTTTTCATCTTACTGTTTATGTAGCTAATAATAAATGTATGCGTAACTTTATGGACGCACTATTTGTACACATACAAAGGCAAATTTATACCTCTAAAGCCCTTTTGTGTTTATATTGTCAAATGTTTACAAAGCCCATATTAAATCTTTAACCAAGGAATACCAGAATATGAAATGGAAATTAAAATTACCGTCAGTTTTAATATACGTGAAAAAGTATCATTTCGAAATTCATAACGGATAGTTATTTAATGTTTGCGAATAAACGGTCTAAATTTTCATCAAATATTTTGCGTTTTGTTAATACAAAATATTTCGAGTAGAATGTTTATTTTTCCATTTTTCGGTACGTATGAAAACACTTTTTACAAAATGTGTTTATCATCGATTGGCTACTAATTCAAGATATACATTGTATTGTAAATTAGCGAATGTGTAGACCTTTCAAACATGCTATGTTATTAGATTTCGACGTGAAAAAGAAACAAAATAGAAGGTAGATTTACAATTATAGTTCTTACAATATAAATTGCAGAAGTCTGCGATAAGCATTGACGTAGCTAGGTGAGATTTAATTTAATTCCAACGTTTCTTGAAATAAATAGAAATTCGTCGTTCTTTACACCATGGGCGAATGAAGACAATGAAATTGCACAGTTTAGTGAGAATAAAGACAGGTATGAATTGAATAATAAAGATTTAGATATACAAACACTGCAAGTTGTTCTAAATATATTCGAATGATAAAAAAATCCAGAAGAATTGCTGAATCAACCAGAGTAAATAAATTTTTTATTTATCGAGTAGTCACGAAAAGGGTTGTTTTGTCAGCATGTGGTTTTAAACACAAAAAACTGAAAAAACAGATGGCAATAACCGAAACGTCAAGGATCGTTCGATCGCGACAAATTATTTGCGTCAGATAAAAGATTACCGACACATAATTTATCTAGATGAAACACGGTTTGACAGTCACGATGTATTAAATTTCGGTAAGGTTGACAATAGTAAAAATTGCTGTTTGAATGGGCCATGTTATAAAGGGAAATGCATTATAATAGGGTTCAGTTCACGTCTGGTAGCCTGTTTAAACCAAACTCCCTTACAGGCAGGTACATTTTACTCGTCTATTTTAGTTTTATAATTTAAGATTCAATTGTAGCAAGTTAGCGAGCTATAATAATGATTTTTTTTTTCAAGTGGGACTATAATTAATGCCTTTTAACGAATACTTTCTCGCATAAGATATACAAATTTTTATAAGTAATTGATATAGGAAGAACCATAATGATTCTTCTATACGAAGTATCTTTGTTTCGGTTTTGTCGTAGTCCGCAAGAGGAAGCAAACCATTACAGGGATGTAGCTAACGACTTCTCAACCATATCGAAGATATTGAGCCCCGATATAAGTGAAAATTCGTAAAATGTTACCCATAATATCACTCAAACTTGGTCAATTGCATTCGATAAGGAAAAGTTTTCCAAAAGGAAGCAAAGAAAGTTTATACAAAATGCGCATTACTAATGTATTTTCAATAAATCGCAGAGCAGAAGGGGGATTTTAAATTAGTATTAAGCGTGAAATCCTCTATTTTACAACAAACCAAACAGAGAAATAGAAACATAACAAAGTTATGTGAAGAATGTATAAATATAATTAACATTTTGTCATGTTTCACTAATAAAATTCTTCAACTAATGCGTTAAAGAAAGTTAGCATTTCACAAGGTAATCTTTTGGAGAGACTGATAGAGATAGGTAATCAAAATTCATTCTATTGTCCAGAGATCTAACAAAACAGTGGGAGGTAACAAATAATTTCAAAAATAGAAGACAAAAGATCTCGAAACGTTTTATTTTTAATAGAATTCGAGACCGGAATCGTAGTTTAAAGTTAATATGAGCTATTAATGTTCAGAGTCTTTATGATTAGTGTACTATAATTGAAGTGTACAAACGAAGAAATTTTCATCTTATTGAAGTGAAATAATATAGTGAAATACAGTAAATATATGTCAGTTAATCTGTATAAGCAATTAATTGCTTTGAAAACAGCAATTTAAATGGTGAAGGGTATCGCTACAATTTAGAAGAAGCCATACGACCGGCACTACATACTTTAAGAAATAGAGAGGCGGCTTTGTATCAGCAAGATGGAGCACCTCCTCATAACTTTGAGCTGGCTGTTCACCATCGTTATAGATGAACTGCCAATCAGGTTCCTGGTAGCTTTCCTCGCTTAGTCCATTTTGATTTTAGTATTTGGGGTAACATTAAAAATTGGTTGTTATTCAAACCTGTTACGACGAGGAAGATATGATGAAGAGAGTCTTACTTGCTTTCAATTCTCTAGCACCTGACCATATTTCTAAAATTAGAAGATATAACTTAATAAAAAGGATTCCCAAATGTTTAGAAGCAGATACTTTTCAGTATTAATATTGAAATAATTAAATTCTAGAATGTTTTAACTAAGACAATGGAATATCTTAAAGTGGTTGGATTAAGAAATACTGATACCAAACGAATTGGCTCAAAAAAATTCAGCGCAAAATGTAATATGTATGTATATATAGATTCGGAGTCTCGTATTCACTGCGACTCAGTTTCACACTTTAAGAGAATATGGATAGAGGATTCGTCCTCTGTGAAAGAAAATCTGAACGCCGCATTATCTGCTAGGTCTAACATCCTCAGGTATTTGTCGAGGCAATAATGCCCCGATAGAACTAGCAGATCTACTCTAGCTATAGTTTCCCAGAAGGGCCTTTACCTGTCTCAGCCTCTGTTTGTTGTCCCAATACTTGTTTTTGCTCCTATCTACCTTCTTTTCCAGTGCTTTTTCAATTGTTCTGTAGCTTATACCACAGGGCATGTCTACCCCGCTTTAGCGAGCTTATCAGCTGTTTTATTTCCCTTCGCTCCAGTCTCTGAGTTTGAATTTTATTATATTGGATCTTAGAGCTCTAATGGCTGCTTGACTATTCCTCGTAAATATTAGGACGGTCTGGTGTTTCAACAACTTTAGAAACATCTAAAGAAGAAATTCTGGCACTTTTGGGTTTATTGCTTCTTACAGCTGCTATGAGAAACAATCATATGAATGCCAAGCAGTTTTTTTCAATCAATCTTTCGGGAAGGGCAACAATGAGTAGCCCTCGTTTTCGGTTTCTCTTAGATTGCTTACGATTTGTCAGCAAACTTACTCGCACAAAACGATCCATTTGCGCCAGATATAGAAATTTGGGATATTTTGATATCTACTAGCAAACATTACAATTGATGTACAATATATATATATATATATATATATATATATATATATATATATATATATATATATATATATATATATATATATATATATATGTTGAGCGCGGAAAACATTCTTTCACATAGTTTTTAAGGTTTTTAAGTCTGTTGAAAATTTAGACTATCTTTTAACACTCCCCTTCTCCGCTCCCAATTCTCTCCAACATTAAATATAATTAGTTACGACTAATGTAACGAAACAAATTAATTTCTAACAATAATCATTTATTTACACGTACAAATAATCATCAATTTCTATTAGATACATTCGTGACATTTCTTCAATAAATGCTTCAATTCTATTTGAATCTGAATGATGTCTTTCTAATAGAAATTCCCCAAAATACTGACGATAATTAGATCTAGTTACTAAAATTTCAAGGAAATCGGGCGTATGCAACCTAAACTAAATAATTACCTCCATTTTTCATATAGAACCTTGTGCAGGCTTATCTAAACTGTCATGTGAAATTGGAGGAGATAACATAAAAAATATTAGGTTAGTATCCAACTGTATCCGCCATTAGTTTCAATGAAAAGTTTTTTTTTCGCGCCACACCCTGTATACCGACTAATCTACATAAAATTATGTAAGGATATAAACCAAGGTAACATTTGATATTTTAGAAATGTGCGTACATCTATTCGATTTCTAATACAAATTACGCGTATTGATTTTAGTCAAGTACTTTATATTCAAGTCGAACACTTCGTATTTTTAATGAGAGATTTAAACAGTACCAGCACAATTTGTAAATAATACAACCAATTCTGAATTGATAATATCGATTTCGTAAACATTATTATATATGTAAATAGCCTTCTTTTGTTATCAGCATATTCGTTGCAAATATACTTTGTTTAACTGAAAGTCTCTATGAGGTACCAAAATATTTATAAATGGAAAACAAACATATACATCACAATATCAGATTTGTGTTGATTTTATCTCATCCCACATCATGATAAGCAAATTTACTCGACAGCATCTGGTTGAATGCACCAGAATTCACAAATAACACACATACTCTTGCCAAGAGCATTGAGAATTATTTTCAGTTATGCGTTGAAAATATTTCACCAAGAAAAAAAATGAAGTTATCTTTCCATAATTAAAATTTGCTGACATATCAGGAACAATTATTGAGTAAAAATTATTAATTGGAATTCTGACACAATACATTATAAAAAAAAACGAGAATGAAACTTAAAAAATTCACGTGAATTACGAGGGCTGTTTTTTCAAGCTTCCTTTGTTTCTAAATGTAAATCCATAGTGATAGGAATCGTGTATTTTTGGTTGTTGGTCGTTAAAACTTAGTGCACAAGTCGTCCCCGAACTAAGAACGACTTACCATGGACTTTACAATGTTTAATGTATGATTTGTTTTCGACATGTTGTAGATGCAGTATTTCTGCCAATTAATATAAGATTAATGTAATGTACGGAGAAAATTGTTTTAGTTAAAATAATATAAGAATTATAGATTTACTGACGACATGACGATAGAGATCAAAATCGCAAAGTCTATTGCTACTGCAAGTTTAGTTGATCGATTGATCTCGAAGACATGGAGATTAATGATTCGTAAAATTTTCAATCAGTTTCCAGAAACTTCACAATCTTTTCTGTTTGAAATTGTGCCCAACGATTTTCGATACCGAAAACTGTTCAACCGTGGGGCGCAAAAAATCTATTGAATGTCAGCCACAAAATAAAGCGAATGGCGACAGCCTTAACGTTTTTCGGCATAATAATAAGAAAAACAGTTTCTAAACGTTTGCAGATGAGACTACGATAATCTAGGAAACGAAGAATAGTTGAAACAGTCCCTAAAAAAACCAAACAATTGAACAAAGTTTGTCCAAGAAAAAGATAATAGCAACGGTGTTTTGGGTTGAAAAAAGTGACAATTCTATTGTCCACAATACTGGGGACAATACAAAACCATCTAGAGAGAATGTAACAAAAGAACTTCTACATAAGTTCAACAAGTTTCATGACTCTTTCACCGCCCACATTAATGTTAAAATCTAAGTTTGTTCCAACCTGTTAGTTTAGACTGTTCTTGAAACGGTTATTGGATTCGTTTGGATGATATTTTATGCGCAATCTCCGTCTATGCACGTTTCTTGTAACAGTAATTGCTATCAACCAAGTATCGGGAACGGTTCACAAACGATACCTAAGTCGGTTGGAACACAAAACAGAATCGTTCGTATAACGGTAACCGCCCGTTTGGAACAACACTTAGTCTCTATAGCGCAGAATCGTCACCGTACCTAGGACGGTTTCTTGATTGGTTCGAACGAACCTTATAGCATACAGTGACTATTGTCTGATTTGAAAGGTATAAAACGCTTCTATACTAGCGAAGATCTTCTAGATGCTGATTTACCTGATCTAACTGTCAAAAGACTTCTCCATATTCGTGGCTACTTTGTAGGAAAATGAATTATAATTAACTTTCCATCCATCCAATAGCCATATAACTGAAGCTAATAATATTAAAAATTATTTTTGTAAAATGGACAAGTGAAGAATATAATGTATGTTGAAGAAACTGCGGAGAGTATAACCTCAAAATGGTTCACGATTTTTTTATATAGACTGTAATCAGGTCAAATATTGAATTAATTAGATATAATATCCGTTTTTCTATTACTCTTTTCAAAAATGAAAATTTTATCAAAAACCCGTGACTAATCCAGGTGTTAACAAGCCGTCACAAGGTGAACAAATTCAGTTGAGCTTATGTAGGTGTAGTTTCCACCTGGATCTGATTATCTTTTGGAATTAAACCATTTCAGGGTACGTTGCATATAAAATATAGAACAGAAGGTAGATATTTGAAGCAGTCTTATATTGAAATATAATTTTTTAGACTCCAGGGATAAAATACCGTTAGATATTATCAGTAATTATAAAAAAAATTGAAAACTAAAAACACGGTGTCGAATAACTCAAAATTTAACTAAGTATAATAAATATGTAGTCATTGTCAAACCAAAGATGACTAGAGTTAAATATCTCCTAATTGTTTGTTACAAAAGGTGTCTGTAGGAATTATTATTACAGAAAGAATATTTATGGGCACATCAATAAAACATATTAATAAGAACGTTATTGACCAGCGGTAATATAAAATCTATACCCCAGTTCCTATATTTTAATTTATATAATAGTAATAAAAGCAAAAAAAGGTTAAATTCTTGTGATTCTATTTTTGAGGCCGACACACGTGTTTTTTGTTTTCTCTTCATTGATGCTTGGCGAACTTGCTCTGGATATTGTCTTTGATAATATGTCCTTATACTTGGCTACTGTAAGTATCTCTTTGGTATTCTCTCTCTTTGACCTACTTTTAGCAAGACTATCTGTTTTGGAGTTACCTTCATTCATTTCATAGTATACAGGTACCAAAGGAAGGCTTATTTTCCAGTAGAGTCCCTCGTCACAGCTCATTGCCACTACTGTTTTTGTCGTCATTTGATTCTACTGTTTCAAAACTGACTGACTGTATGTGTAGATTATTATTTTTGTTTGAATCACTACTTTCCTTAAACAGTCTAGTAGCTTTTTCTATTACGTAGATTTCCGTTTGAAGGATATTACATCCTGTTTTCAGTCTTCAGCAAGACTTCTAGATGTTGAGTTCTTTCAATATGTTTTAAATTCTAGAATCGTTACAGAGACTCATACTGAATACACTGTTGAAACTACCATTATATTACCATTCACAATAATACTCTCTGACTCGTCTTCAGGGGTCAACTAAAATCTATCTACGTATTCATACTATTTTTTCCCTAAAACTCTTTATACTCTTATTTTATCTCCAATTACAGGGAGATATTTGTATATTCATAATTCATGGCTCTTCCTACGGGTGTACAAAGCGTGGATTCCTTTTTTCATTCCAATAGTGCAAAATTTTATAAAAAAATGTGAAAATTGAGTAATATTTTTGAAGAGACCTTATACATCGACAATGTATTTATATTAATATATTATATCATCAATATTGTTGGAAACCTCTTTTTAAAAGAATGAGTGAGTAGACAGTATCTACAGAAGGGATCAATTAAGAACATAAAAGTAATAACAAGAAAGCAACAACTGTTTTCTTGAAAAAGTTTTCTAGCGGGAATTCATTTAAAATGGAAATGAGGGACGCAGACCTCCATCATACAACGTTTTCATTAATGAAATGTAACATTTGTTGGATAGGGGCTTCGTGATAAAATAGTCCGTTTTGAACAAACTTTATTCGGAATGGTTAAAGGAATTAGTAAAACAGCATAGTAAAAAATATGTTATAATATTTTTTACAGCTTCCATTTGGAAATGTAACATTTTCTCAAAGTGTTGCGACGTTTCTTCTCCAGAATTTGTTGATAAATAAAAAAATTGTCAAAAATGTATAGGAAATATTGGAATACATTCACATACGAGGGTTGTCTGAGAAGTTTCCAACCTTAATCTGAATATGTCCGCAGTTACCAATCTAAACTAAGATTGTATTGTGTTGAAAGTGAATACAGAAGGTCTAAGTAAATTAGATATTATACAAGTTTCTCTTGCTATAATTTCGGACTATTAACAAATAGACCTAGTTTAGAGATTATATGTAAATATAAATTTCCATTTCAAAAGCTAAGGAGTTTAGAAATCAAAAGGTTAATGGCATAACTTCATTGTATCTTCTGACCTTTAAACATGGAGCTCTTCTCCAAACTTTCATTATTTTCCTGTATACCATTCTTTTCTTGTTATATATGTCTATCTCATTGGCACCTTATAAATTTTCAATGGATATAAATTGTAGCTCCTGAATTTATGGAAGCTCAACCGACTAGTTTTCACGGCAGGATTTGTTATACTACTACAAATTTTAATAAAAGCACAAGACAAGAAAATATATTTCAGAGAATCTAATTTTTCGAAAATTTTAACAAGACATATCTATCTAGAAGTTTTGTCTACGCGATATAAGAATGTCAAGAATGAATGTTGGATACAAAACATATTTCCAATTTGAAGCGGTCCGTGGAAACCAAGAATATATTTTAACAATATTTGAACAGAAAGTATTTCAGTTAGGTAGAGGGAAAACTCAGTTATATCCGAAAAAAGAATGGGAGCTAAATTGGCAATCGCAATCCTTTTGAGAATCGTGTTACGACCAACATTTATTTTATAAATTCTTTCTCTGGAAGTCAAAAAATGGAAAAGATGTAATCTACTGATAAATTGAGATGCAACCATCATAGCCAGAAAATATCATTTATGAAAGTGCTCTAAAAAATATTCATTATCATAGTTTAGAAACCTATTTATATTAAGGAACAACAAAAGAACACTAATTTCAATTCATGAATTCTAGGATATTGGTCTTTGTTTATAAAGAGTAAGTAGATGTTGTGACATGAAAAAATTTTTTCAGACGCCTACGACTTTCTGAGTTATATGCCTTTAAAGCTGCGAAATCAGAACTTAAAGTTCAGTAGATTTATAAATTATACATTCGAACATTACGAATTTCAATGGATGATTACGTAATTCCATGAAGTGTGTTCTATGGGATAAATAATTTTACTCTACTATCTGAAGGCCAGGGACGGCTCATGCTCATTGGTTAAAAATCCGTAACTTTCACAGGGACAACCCGTACAGTCTAAAGGTAGCAAAAATGAATTTTTTAATCAATTTTTAATAAAAATATAATCTTTGTCGATAAAATTCATAGTTTAGGAGATTTCTAGATCGTTGTACATACCTAGGAAACCATTAGCCATAAAGAGACATTCTGAAGAAAATTAACATAAATTATAATTATTCAACGAAGTAGGTATTTAAACAAAATCGAACATTATTTCTAATTGAGTTACATACTGTCAAACATTGTATTACTTAAATAAAGAAAAAAATGAAAATAGAATAATTTAGTTGGTTAGCCTACAATTAATCAAATGAAAACAAAAAAAAACAATAATAAATGTTTAAGTAGGCAACTTGCATTTCTACATGTTGGAGTTTACGAAGGATAATTCTATAAACTTGTAAGAGAATTTCAAGATTCTACCTTATAGGTTCACAATGGAAGTTTATTCTATCAATCATTTCGTTACTTGTATTTATCGCTGTTGCATATACCAAGCTTTCAAGATATTCCCGAAAAAATGAATTCATTGTAGTGATGGTCATGGTCATGGTCAATAGCCCTCCCGGACCATTCCATCTATCAGGAAGTTATCAAGATGATTTATTACATCATTTAGGAAGTTGGGAGGGACTTCATCATGCATGAACCACATGTCTCTGCGAATATTTACAGGAATAACACATAACATGGGTGGGAAACAATTTTGAAGAAATTCTAAGTATCGCTAACCTTTCAGGTTATTATCAAAAAAATATGGACCTACTAAACTATTACAAACTAGATGTTGATTCTTTGTTTGAAAGGTATCATAACGATTTCTATCTGCCCATAAATGTAAATGATGGGAATTAATGAAATCGCATCGTTATGTAGATTAGTCGTCAAGGCCAATTACATGGCCACCACGTTAAACGGAATCAAATATCTTAGAAGCTTGGTATATGCAACACCGGTAGACACAAGGAACGAAATGATCGATAGAATAAACTTCCATTGTGACCCTACAATGTAGAATCTTGAAATGCCTTCAAAGTTCAAAGAAATATCCCCCTTAGACTCCGAAAGTGTAGAAGTGAAAGATACCCACAACATTCATTATAATTTTCTTCAGAATATTTCTTTATGGCGAACAGTGTCCTTGTACAGTTTCGCATGTACAGCGATCTAAAAATGTACATATCTCCTAAACCATAAATTTTATCTTAAACAAACAATACCTTATTGTTAAAAAATCGATTGAAAAATGCATTTTAGCTATCTTTAGGTTGTCCATGTAACAGTTACGGATTGTTAACCATTGGGCATGAGCCACTCCTCATATACTACTTGGACATACTTAATCATCCATTGGAAATTCGTATAATTGAGAAATCTACTTAGATATAAGTTCTGATTTCGCAACTTTGAAGGCATATAACTCAGAAACGTGGAGTTGCATGAGAAACATTTTGAACATATATACAATATTCCAGGTCTTTACGGATCGTGACTTATTTTTCTTGTCTCATCTTTAACTTCAGTTACAATTTTTTTTCACAGATTGCAATCTTCCGATTCTACATTCAACCAACCTTTAGACTTTCACTTCTTCAATTACCTCCTTTCCGTTCTTCAATTCTACGCTAAAATATTTTCAAGTATAACCAACTAACTCGTTGAGTTTCATAAAACTTTTTACTCATGGGTATGAATAAAGACTTGCTTTTGTTCTGTTTTAATTTTCCCAAAAATTTTCCTTAACATCTTCCTCTTCCATATAACCAGTTTTATTTCTGCCGCCGTTGTTAAAACCAATGTCTCACTTCAACTAAATCAATGACACCAAGGCTTTACTTCTTTCCATTATTCTTCTATTGATTTTAGTTCGTTCCTCGTTCGTATACTCAGTGCAGCTCCCAAATACAAGAATTCACAAACATTCTCTGTCCTCTTCCACTCCTATCTCTATGTATGCTTTCCTACACACCACATTCTGACTTAGTACCATATCTTTGTTTTCTCCTGATTTACAGAATGCTTTTGCTATCTCCTCCTTAGTTTTTGTTTTTAAAGTTAAATTGACTGCATATGTAATTATTTGCTGCTTGTGGTAATTTTTTCCATTTCCACTAGATTTAAAGCCACCATCTATATTGGGTCTTCTTGTTTTAATCCCTTTCGAATCGGGGTTTCTAGTAGAATGAGAGCAATAAATACTTTATTTGTATCTACTGTGTCATAAGCCTGCTTAAAATTTATAAACAGCTTCTACCCAATATCTTCTCAAGAGTGAACATCTGATCTGTCGTTCATGCTCTTTTTTTAAAACTTTTTTGTTATTCCCCCATTATTTTCTCTTTGTACAACACATGCAGATCTGACATACCTTTATAATTTTCAACGTACTTCCATTCCCCTCCATGAATTTGGACATATTATTGAATTTTTTCTATTTCTCTGACGTTAGTTTTCATTCCAAATTTTCCGTTTCATTTCGCACCTTTATGGTTTACCGAATTTTGTATCGGTTATTATATTTCTTCATCTGTCGATCAAACATTTCCTATTCTTTTCCTTATATCTTCTTACTGTTCCGGATCCTATTCTTATCCATTAAGCATTTATTTTAACTCTTCTTATAGATATGTTAATAGCCTCGTAATCCCTGTTAACAAAGTTATAAACATACATTATGTGTTTTTTTTTTATTTTAATTTCAGAACATATTCATCCATATTTTTTGCGAATTATATAAAAACTCAATTATTGATGATTTATCTCTTTCTGGAGTAGATGATAAGATACTCACTTTCTAATTTTACATAAATACCTAACTTCGCGTGCAAATAAAAGATTAGGAAAACGTACTAGGTGAATGTGGAAGAAAAATGAATAGAAACGTACTTCATCTCTTATTTTCAATCACACGATTCTTTTCGATTCATATAGATAAAATACGTGACCAACAAAAATTACATAACAAAATATAGAAACCAAAATCTTATAATCTGAGTGATGATTCTGTATGAAAACGTGACTGCTTTTCGAAATTGTTCAGAGACTTATCTTAAGATTTATTACTGGCCGTCTTCGGTGTAAAGAAGACAAGTTGAAGGACGAAAAAGCAATCAAAATGTTGAAATAAATTTCAGGGGCTACCTGAAAATTTACAATTTCTCAAGAACTCTATATATAATATTTCCTGAAATTTTAACGAGAAAGTAGAGTTAACTCATGATAAAAGATGAGGATCAAAAAATGAAATTTTTGTCAATATGAGTTTTGGATAAATAGATGAATAAACACGGAGTGGCGTGAAACTTCGTTATGTATATTTGTTGGATCATTGAAAAACTCAGAAAGTAGTATATTCATTTCCCTGTTATCCACGAAAAAATTAACGTGCCAGATTTAGAAAATTTCATCAATCATCTACTAAAAAGGCTCTTAGGCAATGGTAGAGCATATTATCAAAATCTTCAAAGCGGAATGTGTTCTTGAAAAAAGACAAACTTGGGCATAAATAATGTGAATTTTTAAATACGACAACCCATCTAGAATGAGCTATCGCGAGATTATTTTAAGATGAAAAAACCGAATCGCAAAATGAATTCAATTCTTTTTTTGGTGAATACAAGGATATATTCAAAAATTCTTATCCTACTATATAACCCAAAATCACGAATTTTTTGCATGGCAACATGAGATTTGTGTGGAGGGGCGTTGTCCTGCAAAAACAAAACACCTTTGGATAGCTTTCCGCGTCTTTAATTTTTTCCCGTAGCCAGTAATGTCGAATAGTAATCTTCAGTTATTGTTCTACCCTTATCCAAAAAATCAATCATGATTACTCCATGGCAATCCCAAAAAACTGAAGCAAGAATTTGTCCAGCAGATTTTTGGAGACGAAACTTCTTACGTCTTGGAGAACCAGATTGTCGACATTCCATCGATTGTTGCTTTATTTCTGGATCGTACAAATCATCCATAGTAACAATTCGGTTTGAGAAGTCTACATCGTTTTCAAATCCATCACAGATCGAACGCGATGCTTCTACCCTTGTATGCTTTTGGTCGACATTCAAACATTTGGGGATTATTTTGCTGTAATTTTTCTCATGTCCAAATTAACATGAACTATATGATGAACGCATTCGTATGAAATATTCAGTGCTTCCGATATCTGTTTTAGCCCAATTCGACGGTCTGATAAAATCATGTCAAGAACTGCTTCGATATTTTCGGGGACTGACACAGAAACTGGCCTTCCCGATCGGTCATTATCTTCAATGGAAAATTTACCTCTTTTGAAGCTTGCAATTTTTCACGGTCGCATACGAAGGACATTCATCACAAAGGGTATTAAGCATATCTTCGTAAATCTGCTTACCTCTTAACCCTTTTTAATACAGGTGGCTCAATACTCCAATTTTTCGATTTTCACAATTTCGGTGGACATCTTTTTTCTTTCAATTTATTGCGTAACTCTGGTTCACTCTTTTGACGTTAAACTTTACACTGACACTTCTAATAATTTATTGTTCGTTGCTATGGTAACATCCTCATACTTGTCAGTATAATATTGAACAAAAAAAGTTATTTAATAATATACCATTAAACCTAAAACAATTTTTTAATAGTAAATCAAATCTCATTAATTTAATTAATTAATTTAAAAAAAACAATAAAATCAATTCTCTTGGCAAGAAGTAAATAGCTTGGTGAACAATTAGGAGTTTTATTTATTTATTGTTTGTATATTAAATTATTTTTATTGTTTCTAAATGGTCTTGATTTTAGGTCTCTTCTGATTCCAACTTTGTTTCTTTTAAAAGTTTTTAAGGACAGATAAAAGTTTAACGTTTCGATTTCTTTTAGTCTTTATCAAAGACTTATTGACACTGAAAATTTGCTTATTATTATTATATTAATCAATAGATCAACTACATCATCAATATCACTTGAATTTATATTCCATCCTTTTCCGTTATGTAGACGATTGCATCACTGCCATACCAAAAGTTATAAAAGACATAATACATTATCAAAATATTTCACTAAACTAAACTCTAAAACACCAAAAAATAAA
Organism: Diorhabda carinulata; assembly: GCF_026250575.1. Lineage (NCBI taxonomy): Eukaryota > Metazoa > Arthropoda > Insecta > Coleoptera > Chrysomelidae > Diorhabda > Diorhabda carinulata. The sequence goes on from NC_079471.1 coordinate 9,235,207, forward strand.
AGAAGTAATATTATATATCAAGTACTTTATACTAATTGTGACGCTGCCTACATAGGGCAGACATCTCAGTATGTAGAAAATAGACTAAAAGGTCATCAATACAATAAAAAAAATAAAACTGCATTAACCAACCATCAAATATTTGTATTTGAGATGTAAAAACTAAAGAAAAATTAATCTTTTTTATTTATTTTGATATTCATGATGTAGGTGATCTATTAATTAACATAGATACGCCAATTATCAGTGTCAATATCATATTTTGATAAAAACTATAAGAAGTCGAAACGTCAAATTTTCATTTTCACAAATTATAAGACAAACTAATTTTAAATCAGAAGAGACCTAAAATCAAGAATATTTAGAAGCATAAACAAAAGGTCTAAGAAATAAGAAATTGAAGAAAATTATTTTTATTATGATTGTTAATAATTGCAATGTAATAATTCACAAGTTGCAAGGTATTAAGTGTATGGTATGTATCCTTATATAGGAGATCACAACAATAGCAGAGCGACGTTTCTGTCTTTGGGCTGTTCTGGGAGCATGTTTGATACGATACATACTATCAAATAATTTTACTCTCAGAAATAAATAAATAAGAATAACTAAAGCTAATCGGAATTCCATAGACTACCAAGTAATAGGTGGATGACATTTTCACTATCGGCTACATTAATTCACCTGTTGACATCACTAGAAAGGTATTTGTATTTCCTCATTTCTCAATAACCATATAAGTAAAATGAAAAGTATGATTAGATTCCTCTTTCAACAATGACCTTATAGAAGACATTATTTGTGAAACAGTTGGCTAGGGGATTGAATACATACATTCCAGTTTATTGGCAACAATTACCAAATGCCGAATGTATTTAATTATTTTATCTGTTTCAGTGTTTTTCTTTCTGAAATGAATAGTAATAATTTCATTACAGGATTCTGCGTAAATAAATGGCTATAACAAAAACTATCAAGTTAATATACTATCATTCAAAAAATTGAACTGAAGATTAAAATGAATAGTTATCCACTGTGTTGCATTAAAGAGGAAGACATCGTCATGTTTTATGAAATTTATAAACTGAATTTTCACAATATTTTATTTTTAAAAATGATATTTCTTCATATCAAATGCGACAACATTGTTTTATTGAATAAATAGAAGTAACAACAATCCTATTACGATTTATACTGAAAAACGTTAGAGTTAATTTAAGGAATCTGATAATTTCTGAGATTGAAGCAAAATATTATTAACTGTTGAGTGCTACAAGTTCTTAATTAAAAACATGAATAGCGAAAGTGTTCTACTTAAGTCAATAAATTGAAGTATACTGTGAACGTTTTACAAGAAAGCACTAAAGAGCAAAAAAATTGATAAGAAATTGTAAGTAGTTTTAGATTATTAACTTTATTGACATTTCAAAGACTATTGATTGATATCGCTAAAAGTTAGACAGTATTTCTTAATTACTGGTAATTGATGAGTACTTTTTTATATTGTATAGTATTTTCCGGGATTCTCCGATTGTTATTTTTATCTAAAAATGAAGAAAAGAACACTGTTAAAAAGTGATAAATAATTAGAAAACATAGCCAAAGAATTGCAATAATAAAAATTTGTGCAGGCTCAAGGATATATGAATTTGAATGTTGTTCAAAAACATTCAGTATGGATGAAGACATTTTATGAATTTATGTTGTTCAAATATATTCAGTGCAGATGAAGGCATTTTGTATTGTATGTAAAACCGTTGAAAAGCTCTTAATACCAATTCCAGTGTCAGTCGATATAAAATCTTTGCCCCCTTGAATACTTTGTGCGTAAATCTGTTAGTCATTTAGTTGAAGGATACAAGAGCGTTTACCCTCCATTAACATATTGGATATCGGATTGCCAAATTTTTGACTTATATTTATGTGACTATGAAGAATCATAAATTTGGCTACTTAAATTCAAGGTTTATTGCGTTCATTAAGATTTATAGTACACGATCCTAATGGGGACCCACATCATAGATGATTGATTCCGGGTGACACTTGAGTTCCGTTAAGGTATCAAATTACGTATTTTATTTTGTATGTGACTCTAACGACCATACTTATAAATAATTATAAACTTTCATACAATAGCATTTTGCAGCATTTAAGAGCGGTCAGTAAGCAGAAAGATGTCTTAATATTCTGGCGTTCGTATGAGTATGGTCGTCGGATTATTTAAACCAATTCAATTACTTATTTTATTAATTAATAAATCGTTTATTTCAAAGTAGTTTTGATGTTTTTATACAACGTATTAGAGTCAGTAAACTCTGTGTAAATAAATACATCATTGAAACATACTACAAAATTTTAAGACCAAATTTGAATACATTACAACCCCGCTATCCGAAAATTCGGGTTAACCCAACAATCGATTTCGTTTTTCTGATTGAACGTTGTTTTTGTACATATTTATATATATCGAAACATTTCCCTACCTTTAAATCGTATAATTCAAATGCTGAAAGGAAAAAAATAATTCTTCGCATTCCGAAAACATGCAGAGAATTCGGGGAACTGGACAATGGAAAAAATTGACAAAACGTGGTATGTAACCAAGCATTTCTGACGATACATCGCTCGGCCCTTTTTTCACAGCTGGTTTATCTGTGTCATTTTTAATTGCAGTGTTGTCTAAGACTACATATCTTTGTACATATTCTTCCTCTGTGATTAACGTTCTTTGGTCTTGATCATAATGGCTACCAAACGTAAACTCGAGATTTTGAATCGCTTAGATAAAGGCGAGAGTGATACAAAACTAGCAGTAAAATTTGAAGTAGGCAAGACTACAATTTTTGATTGGAAAAACCAGTACCAAGCTGGAGCATTCTGTACAGCATCATCTAGCCAAATTCTTGAAAGTCGCCAAACATCCCAAGTTTCTAAGTTCGACAAAGTCGATGAAGCTCTCTATTTATAGTTTGTCCAAGAGAGAGAAAAGGTACACACTTAGGGGGTGTTGTTCAAGAAAAAGCTGTGCAACTAAACAATTCAATGAATGGTGATTAATCGTTTACAGCAAGCAATGGGTAGTTGAACCGTTGGAAAGTTCGTTATGGCGTTCACCAGTTTACATTATCTGGATGAGTTCACTTGTATTATTATTGAAGAAGGATATTCTCCTCAGTAGGTTTCCTATGCTGACGAAATCGGCTTAAATTTGAAGGCGTTGCCAAACAAAAGTTTACCATTGACGATGATCGGTAAATCAAAAAATCCGAGAGCTTTTAAGCATGTAAACATGAAGAACCTACCGCTCTACAACGAAATCAAATACGAGCTTGGATGGACATGGCTCTATTTAAACTCTGATTTCACAACGAGTTCGTCAAGGCTCATAAACGTTTCAATAAAGAAAACGACTTGCCAAATAAAGCAATTTTGTTCATTGACACCGCACCATCTCACCCAAGCATCATACAATAACAAATTGGCGAAATCAAAACTGTATTTCTCCCACTCAATGTTCCAGCTCTGATACAGCCCATGGACCAAGGGGTTTTCCAGGCAATAAAAAAAGTATATCATAAGAAATTTTTCCCTACACTTATTGAAGAAGATTCTACACTAACTTCAATTGAAAAAATCTAGAAAGTGATAGCGAAAGTTGTAGCTAACTGACTAGCTAAGGCATGGAATACAGTTACTGATCAGGCTATTAGAAAGTCTTGGAGGAAGCTGTGGACTTCCCTTGACTTTGTTGGCTGGTCAGATGACAGTTTTAACCACGGACCCCTGCTCAACTGAGGAGAGAAATTCCCGGCAGTGACGAAGAGGAAAGCGGCACCGGTGGCAATGAATTTGTATCGCACTCCGACGCAGCAGCCGTATTCGATTTCGCTACGCAAAACAGAGCTCTATGTCTACACCTGCTGACCTTTTATTTCTACGGCGATGGTGCATCATCGTAGCATCAAACAGGTTTTCTTCTTTGAAGAAATTGAAATTGACCAACATGACGAACCATTCGCAAAATTAATGGTGTAATACAATGTTGTAAAATTTCAATAAATTATTTTTCTTTTCAAAAGGATGTTTTATTGAGGTCCCAATTATTAGCCTTGTATTTTTTACATAAAAAAATCATATTAACGGGGTTCATATTAGTGGGGTTCTAGTGTACTTCGAATCTCTGAAAATGGGAGTATTGATTTGAGGTTGCTTCGTTATATTTTGGAGCCTGGAATTTATAGTATACCTCGGAATTTATAGTTCAACCACATCTCTTTGCGACGGGTTCTGATAATTGTCTCTTGTCTCGGGTTGTTTAGATGAATCAATTTTTCAGTACAATTAACGATCATCTTTCAGCAATGCAAGAAGCTATTTAGACGTATTTGCAATAAAAATTTGATAAAAAAATCGTAAATTTTGGACAAGAATATAAAAAAGACAAATAGAGGAATTAAAGAGGCAGATAGTTAGACAGATTGTAGAAACATAGACAAATAGAGGAGTAAAAGAGGCAGAAAGATTGTAGAAACATAGACAAATTAGAGAATAAAAGATACAAACTGATAAATAAAAAACATAAGGAAGAAACACAGACAAATAGAGGAATAAAATGGGCAGACAGATAGATAAAAAAGGATTGTAGAAGCATAGACAAACAGAGGTATAAAACAGATAGATAGAAAGAAAAATAATTAGACAGACTGACGAATAGATAGGCAGCAAGACGGAGATTAAATTTTTTCCTATTTATGTTTATAAAAAGACAATATTTATATACTCTCTTGAATCTCGGTTATATCGTGTAGCTCTGCTTGATAACGTTTATAAATTTTGAATGGTAATGTATAATATCTTTTGAAGGTCCAAGGAAGTCACATAATATACCTCATTTATAACTACCTCAATTATAACTTATCCCATACAGGTGAATGACATGAGCGCTAACAATCTTAAAGTTTGAAATCGCCACTATTAAAATGACGTCAATTATGTGCCGGTCAATAATTAACTGTGTCTTTTCCTTCAATTTTACATATTTTTCTAGTTGCTACGGCTGTTTCAAACTTTTATTTTCAATAATACACGAATTTCTTATTTATCCCATTCTATATTATTTATCATAAAAACGTACTGCATCGTCAACAAACAAAACAACAAATAAAAGGAAAACAATTGAACTCTTCATAGAATTAGAGACCAATCTCATCAAGTTACGACATGTTTAAACTGAAGGGTAGGCATTTTCACACAAGAAAACAAACATTGCTTATGAGAATACACTGTATTATATTCAAGAAACTTCATTGTGTAATAAGCTGATAAATGAGCCACGAAAATGACGCCAAAAAATAAGGGAATAATCAGCTTCAAGAATTTATGGTTCACTGTTGATAATAGAAGCAAATCATCGACATTTATTTAGTTGTGTTTAAACAGAGTGCCAAAGACGTTATATGTTGAACGTTATCAAGTCCAAAAGGTTATACAGGGTGTTTCTATATTCTACCGACAAATAAATGATTCATTTTGATATATGAATACGAAGCCTTATGGGGCCTAGTTGCTGAGATATAGGGTGTCCAAAATTTTAAATCAAAATCAGAAATTTGCCATGAATCAAGACACCTTTAATTTTTTTTTCAAATTTGGTGGCCAAAATGCTCCTTAATAAAGTAATATTTTGACACAAACTTTGGAAAAATTTAAGTCGCGCGCTGTTAGCATTTTCCCCCCTATTTTTTACACCACTGGATAAATTCTTTTTGGAGTTTACTCCTTAAGAATCGATTTGCATATATAAGGGGCCCGGTATGAGAAAAATGTGAGGAGTAAAATCTATCGATGAATGACCTCGTTACGTTTTTGGTGCGCACCCTATGATGCGCAACTTTCTAATTAGTCAGTGTCGACATACTTATATTGCTGTTTTTATTATAAATATCAATAATTAATATTGTTATTGTGAAGTTTTAATTTTTATCATTGTGTTCCGCTAAAGTGAACTGAAAGTATTTTCAAATAACTATGGCAGAAAGAGGTGTAGATGATATTGCTGGAATATCTAACAAACACTTGGTTGCAAGGTACGTTATAATTCATGTATTATATGTATGAGCATGTGCAATTTGTATTTATTAAATATTTTAATAATTATCGATGTAGTTCATATAAATATATATTTGAAAACAACACATAAAGTTAGATAATCAACCCAATATGAATTATCGAGATTATTGACTATTGTAAAAAATTTAATGTAAAATATTTCGTCGATTAATAATAATAAATGTATATGAAACGAATAAATTGAATAAATATATATTTATATTTGTATATTATTTTCATTAATTAACAAATTTACCTTTTTATACAGTATCGATCTTTTTTAAGTTGAATAAACTCTTTTTGCGTCTGGTTAGACTATCGAACTTAAAGAGTAAACTCCAGTCGTTGTAATCTTTGCCTCTAAACAAAAGTCTGCAGGTAATTAAATACTACTCAATATTTCTAAATTATAATCTAGTAGACACGTGGCATATTTCTGATAGTTCGTGACATTTTGTGTATTTTACACGATCGTGGTAGATTAAATTATAGAATTTTAAATTAGTTTTTACATTAATTTTGCTGTCATAAAATGATTTTTTCATTGGAAGAGTTAACCGATATGTTAATGATTACGGTTAGAAAAAATGGTAGAATGGCAGATCGTTTATACCGACAAAGATTTCGCAATAGTCAAATTCCACATCATTCTACATTTGCAAGTATTGAAAGAAGGCTGAAAGAAACTAAAAACTTGTTAATTAAAAGAAATAATGCTGGAAAGAAGCGTACAACAAGGACTGTACATCTGGAAGAGGGAAAATTAAATAATATTTAATAATAAAAAAAATTAATAATAAATAATAACTGTAGGTCGCACTTTAAGAGTTGAAAGTTTTAAAAGAACAAGTGTTATATTCATATAAATTGGCCAGTGTTCAAACTTTAGAACCTAGAGATTTTCAGGTGCTTATGGAATTTATTAAGGAGCATATTGGTCACCAAATTTGAAAAAAAAATTAAAGGCGTTCTTGATTTATGGCAAATTTTTTATATTGATTTAAAATTCTGAACACCCTATATCTCAGCAACTAGGCCCCGTAAGGGTTCGTATTCCTATATCAAAATTAATCATTTATTTAGATCTTTCTGTGGTAGTTATCGGTCGAATATAGAGACACCCTGTAGAATAACGGACAAATGATGGGAATGTAACAAGTGGTGTTGATAAAATATGATTTTACCTCCATTTTTTTATAGAATGTTGGTAATACAAAAAGTACTTGATGTGTTGAAACCCTAGTAGCACTTTGCGTATTATTTCTTTAATCGGAATTCTGAACAATCCATTTGTATCGTCCTTTTATTAACAATTTCATTCTCTATAAAAGTATTACTATCTTGGAGTTATTGTGTGACACATTTCTCGACGTTAAGTCTCTTGAGAATAAACATCTATTCTCTAGAAGATAACTTCAAATATATGGATAGTGTAACAAAGTTTATTTGTAGCAAGATTAAATGCAATGGATATAGTTATTTTACGGGAAATTTTATTACCGATAACCAGTATGATTAATAAATATATATAAAGAAATGACGACTTTATAGATATTTTTATTGCTTTAGAAAATGAACCATCATTTTCAAGAGAAAACGTTTTAAAGTGAGCCTTCTAAAAAATGTATACGTAAGAAATAGAATGGAATCATGATAATAAATACGTGTTTGTTTCAATATTTGTTGACATCAAGTCGACAATTGTTGTTTACAAGTGCATTTAACGATTATACTGATTCACAGAGCATGACAGTACTGTATTAATCTTTATTACACGAAAGCGATGTTTCGTTCTACAGACATAGAAAATAAGCTATTTTTATCATAGTATTGATCATATCAATTGAAAAACTATGATTTATAACACATTTATTTCTATTTTTCATAATTCCATATGCGCGTTTCAATAAAACTAACAGTACTGAGTTGAGTTAGTGGCTGTTCAGGGATTGTTGAGAACATATGCCTTCCAACGTCACTAGGAAAAACTATGATGCTAATGGACACTCACCTATGACGTAGTCTGTAGTGTCTTGCATCTCTGTGCAACAGCGTCATTCCGTCTTCATTATGTAGATAGCATTAGAGACAGAGAACAGTCATCTGTATATTGTTTAAACGGGCCTATTAGTGGTATTGATGATCCTAGTCTAGCAAGTCTAGTATGTCTACGTCACTTAAATTGATGAAGGCTCCAAAATAATAAGTATACATGATAATTGGCATTAGGGATGATTAATTTAAAATCAACCCATAATAGTTATCAGTATTTTTAATCTCGTTGAATCCATGCTTCGTTTGGTGTTTTATTTAATTAATATCTATTTGTAAAAAATTCTCCTTTATTCCAATGAGTTCATGTCTGTCCAAAGATGGTCATCCAATTTTCTGCTAAATGGAAGGTGTACCTTACAGTACATCTAGAACAAAGTTCATGTTTGTAGTTACTTTGCCTAAGGATAATAGGTAAGAATCCTGTTCGTTTGTGATTCTCAGAGCAAAAGGTAGGAAGAAAAATGTATTGAGCTATCCAGTTACATTTTAGTTGATCAGATAAAAGCAAGCTAAAGGAACAGACAAAGCAAACAATAAAAATCACTAAATTATAGACATCAAATAAATCAAATTTTAATATTATTACTGTTTAAGTCGCGTATTATTCCTTCAATAAGCTAAGTGTTTGGTTCCATTAGCATATTTTCTACCAGTTTAATATATTTTCCCACCACTTTTTTGAACTAAGTGCAGATTATAAGTCAAGACTATAAATTTTAGAGTTGATAAAAAATAGCAATACACGAAAGCAGGGAGGGTTTTGAGCTGGCAGATCAACAGTTGAACATTTGAGGGTTTGTTGAAAGACATCATGAACTTTGCAGACGATCAGGAGTATGTAACCATAAAATTCATGGAAAAATATGAAAAATGGGGCTTAGAAGAAAGAAAAATAGACTATGATAACGCTGCATCTTATTTTCCGTTTATTTTTTGTAAGCCTCGGATGGGATGTTATTTAGTACTTTAAGTGATTACTTTTTATGACTTAATTGGAATCAAAGCATGTTTTTCTAAACAGATTTATGAGATTCGAAAAGAGGAAAAGAGAAAAATCACAGGGAGCAAATCTGACAATACAGTGGCCTGGAGATGACTCTTGATGACTTTGTATTTGATCAAAGAATCTGTCACAATCATGTGATGGTGCAGTATCATGGTGAAAAATCTATGAATTTCCTACTCATAAATATGGTCGTTTACGACGAATTACTTTATGTAGACTCCAGAAAACGGCCAATTACGGCTTCTTATTGACTGTTTGATCTTCTTAAACAGATTATTGGTATTTTGTGATCGAAGAAAAGATGAGCACCACCTTGATTTTAGACCGACATGAACTCTTCCGCATCATTTTTTTACCATCTGAGCTTTTATCAGAAACACGGGATTATATGTTATGAAAAAAGAACCTTGTACCAAAATAAGTTCTTCAAGAGCAATAATATATCTTTAATGTGGCTTACTGATCCATCAGAAACTTCATATTTTTCTATCCTGTTTTTGCGTTCTTATTTAGATAGTTTCATCGTCGTATTCACTTGTATTTAATTGTTAAAAAAGTCTGCTACTGCTACTAAGTGTTTTTTTAAACCTAAAATAAAATAGAATTGCTCCGAAAAGTTGAATAAGCATGTCTAACAACGTTCAGTTGAATTAAAATCAGACCCGCTTCATTCTCGATACAGAAAAAAAAAACTATTAATATTTTCAATTTTGCAACCTTTATCTGGAATATGGGGTTAATATATGCCTTTCTTCTGAACTTCATGGGCCAAATGATAGCAGAAGAACTAAATATCAATTGCCAAACCGTCAGGCAGGTTTTAACTACAAATTCGGCGATAAGTAAGCTTCGTGCAAAAATGTTTCCGGAAAACCTTCCAGACGAACAAGAACATCGATTGTAAAGCACGGAAAATTGTTTAGAAAACGCAGATAGTGGTCCTACACTAAAAGTTAGTTTTTATAATACGCATAGAAAACCGAATAAAGTGAAAACGATGCCCACTTGCTTCTTGGGCAGGTACGAGGTCATTATATCTAGTCAGACAGACATTCTATCGTGATTTACGTGATAGTCTTCAGCAGAGTCCGCTCAGTTATCGCGAACAGTTTGGTGCTGCATCACGACAATATTCCTAGCCACTGCGCTTTGAGTGTGATTTAGATATAGACCCCAGAAAGGTCAACCTATGTACCCACCGGGTCTACCTTTATGTGACTACTTTCTCTGATCAAAAATCAAAATAGTGTAAAAATAACGTATTTTGAATGGTTTGATGACATCTAAACAACTGCGACGAGGGTGCTATCATAGGTTCCAGTCGAAGGCTTCTATAATTGCTACAATGTCTGTAAAAATCGCTACAGTCAGTGTATTACTGCAAAAGGGGGATCAGGATCATATTATCATCGAATAATTTATAAATAATTCACATTTTACAGTATTAATCTCATTACTAAGGCCTCTTATTATTGTCTGCCAATAACTTTATACATTATTTTAAACCCAATGCCAATGTTTGTAGATTCTATTGAGTTGTAGGTATTTCGTTAATGTTCGTTAGTACTGAAAGAATTCAAACTACTCGAAATTTCTGTTAACGATAGTGACTAGATATCTTCATCAAATCACCTAATTAAATAACATTCCTGACCTCCCCAGACACTCACCCATATGGGTACTTTTAGAATTTAACAACATAAACTACACTTAAAATAAATTATCCAATAAATATTTATCAACTAATATGTTACTGAAAACGTATATTTGAACTTGGCCTGGCACACTGTTATCAATGCCATCTGTTACATAAAAACAGCTGTTTAAAAACGATTATCTTCAATCAACCGTTCAGTACAATTAGGGTGAATATTTTGAAATACGAGGGTTGTTTGAGAAGTTGTCGGCCTCATCCCGAAGATATGGGTGTGATGACAAAAAATCCGTACAAACTGTTAGTTGTATTCAATTATTTGCACTCTACTCTATGAAACAATGGTTACTACACTATAATTACATTTTATATAACTGAATCGTTCCTGATTTTTATTTTCAAATGTTGCATTGAATTATGAAATACCGAATCTGGCATTTCGCCAAAACGTTTAATTGGCCTCAGTTGAGGCCAATTCCTACACTTCTCAAAGCTTCAACAACATCCTTTGCATAATGAGCAGTTGCAATATATGACCAAAACACAAAATTTCCTTCAGGATGATTCGCTTTTTATTAATCTAGATTGAACACTCTCTTTTTCTTATCTTTTGGCGGTTAGAGTTTCCAGAAAGCAGTTGTATGTTGAAGACCACGAGAATGTATCGCCAACCATACCAACACTTTACAGTTTTGTGTCTTTTGAAATACACTTCTGAATTTACTTTCTCGCTTTTCTGACTATAAAAAAATAATTTTTATTCGTCATTTCAATTTCATCAAAAGTAAAATATGAGTCGTTGTTGATATTGATTCCCAAATCTTAGTGAGAAAAGACTGATTCTGAGATTTCTAAGTTTTGATTTGTGTTGAATTTGTTGCTTCTCAGAAAATTTAGGTGCCGATTTTCTTGATTTTTCAACTGCATCTTGTTCCTTTGGAGTATTGCTTACAAATTCCTCATCGTTTTTCCTGAGCCACTTTAACGAAAGCTCCCTCGTCATTTTGGCATAATAATCATTTTTGTTTTTCTGCCTAATTCTGACTGTTTTTCAAACGAAATACTTGCTCAAGACACCGATAGATATCGTCTAGCTATTCCCATTCTTATAAACTTGAACGATTTCATCTGATATTTATTTTGTTCATAAAATTTGAGTTCTCTTTTAGATATTCCGTACTTCTAAAAGAGACTCAATGTTTATACTTGGGACATTTGACAACTGCCAAATTACGGAAAACAATCGATGACGATGACTAGTTATGAAGATTTTTGTGAAAACTGCAACTATTGAATATTCGACTTACTGCACACTAGCATAGAACAGATCAATGTATAGAGAAGTATATAAACTTTAACGACAAGAAAAAAGTATTTCAAATCAAATATTACTTTTAGACATGCCACCCACTCTTATGAGTGATGTTGATTATACAGAATGTTCTCATTCAATTATAACCACGCCTCCACAACTTTTCCCTGCATGATGAGGTACAGCAAAATTTCATATACTTATGGAAGTTTCATAACATCACCATAGATAGCTTTATCTATCATCGTGAAGGAATGAAGTAAAGTATTAATATTTGATGCTGCCAAATAAAGACTGTAATTGCTGTTTTAGAAACTGTAATTTTTATTTAATTTAACGAGAATCTTTTATACTAATCTCCATCAAGCTGAAGGTGTAAATATTCCATGCTAGAGTCCATACTTTCCTTAAAGAGAATCATAAATATTTCCAAGTATCCTAAATGTGAAAAACGTTGATAATTCTAATAATTTTAGGTAGAATCAATATTCATATCAATTAATTAAATTGGAATTTTGGAATCGTTGGTAAAATTCCTAAAAGAACAAACACTCTTACCACTACCACAACACCAACACACACAGCTGCACTGTCAGACGCGCGTTTCGATAACCGAGTTATCGTCTTCAGAAACTGAAGGAAAACTGTGAGTAAATAACATACACGTTTTATATGGATGGTAAGTTACCGTACAACCCGTCGTCATGGGTAAGCGATACCTTATTGGTAATTTTAACTCAACCTACTCAAAATACCTTGTTTACAATATAGAAATAAAAAAAAAAAAACTTATTTGAATTCAAACTCAAAGACTGCAGCTTATTAGTTTCAGAGTACAGTAATATAGAAAGTTATTAGCGGATTTGAAATTGTGCCACAATTCAATCCTCCGTCTTATTTACAATAGCTCCAGAAGATACCTGTCAGACACTCGGTGCAATTTACGTAATCCCCTGCAGTTAACAATGGCCAGAATACTCAGGTAACAATTTCCTCAACAACAATTAGAGAAAACCCAAGAAAAGAAAGCTTTTTGTGTTAGTGAATTGATCTAAAGCAGAAAATAGAGTGGAGTTTGCACGCGAGTTTTATTTATAAATGAGTTTTAGGAGTTAGCGTGCTAAGTGACCGTTAGTTACAGTTAAGAACGTAATTACAAAAATTCCCATATTACTTGACATTATATTTATAATCAGCGTTGCTTGTATCTGTTGCATATTGTTGTAAAGTATGGATATGATTAATATCGCGATGATCTGTCTTTGTTGACATTTTTAGAGAAAAACCGAGGAAATTTCATCAAAATTGAGTGATATCTCGAACATTCTTTGTTATTAAGTATTAGACGTTCGCTAAAATCGCAATGTGTTGATGCAATTCTTATTATTGTGAAAACAAGCCTTTTTGTACATTATGTAAGTACAACATATATGTAATAACTGGTTAGGTTATCGAATTTTTATTGATAGAAAAAAGCGTAAATCGAAAACGAGAAATAATTGATTTCGTTATACCTGTGTTGCGGAATAAATATTATCAAACTAACGAAAATAACAAAGTATGTGAAAATAGGAATTTTTTGTTTCCAAATTTCTAAAAAATTCTGTTGATAATATTCTAATGCTTCTATGTATGTAATTACATATAGGATGTCCTCTATAATATTAGAGAACATACTCATTAAACATCTCCATCTATCTTTTTATTAGATGTGGTATTAAAAGGAATACATGGGCTCATAAAAGAAATAAATCATTAAAAAGTATCAACTTCCTCTGAATCTTAAAGCACAAGACTTTGCTGTTAATATTATGAGAACAATTTTTTGTTTCAAGACTATTTTCTTAGTTTGAAATCAAGAAAAACGAAACTTATTTGTTCTGATAAGGTGAGAAGTTCGTTATTATTCTAGTTTTACAAATTTGCATTTCCTTGCTTTAACTAAAAAAAAACTAGAAAAATAAAAAATCACCCTATTATTATTCATCACACCGAAAACATATTTATTAATATAAACATAAAACACTGACGGAATTAATGTCACTCTTTTAAATGACATATTGGTTTTCTATACATAATACAAGCATAAGAAGTCTTAATTCTCATTTGGACAAGGCAGAAGTAATAGAATTTTCTAGTTTAAAAAGCTCCATCTTATGTTTTGGTCACTAGTTCTGATGGTACTTGAAGAATATGCCGAATCACCTATTTCAGCTATGACATTTTAGTGTCAAATCCAGATGTAGTCCTAGATATTTGACAATTTTCTTATATGAGATAATCTTATTGGTCAGTGTAACTGGGAGGTTATTCATCTTCTTTTAGGTAAAATTGATACAGCCAGATTGTCCCTTATTGATTTTAATACTCCATTTGTTAGCCCAAGCATATATTTTGTGTAGTGAATTTTGAAAATTTTCACCACCTCTTCATTTGATTCTCCAACAATCAGTCAGATGTCACTATCATATTTTTTATTCTTATTTATAGCATCTGCTCAAATAATTGCACTGGTTTTCCTCGTTTGGGTATCATAATCATTTCAGCTGTTTTCCACGTTATTGGTACGCATTGGAGCCTGAATACTGCATTTATGAGGTCTGTGAATTTCCCTAAGGACTTTCTTGATTACTGTTTTTCTTTTACTAGATCGTATCACGGGGCTACCTTGGGATGAATACTATTCTCAATAATTCTCATCACCTCTTTAGGTGTAGTAAGCTCTTTTTTTAAGCTTTCACTATTTACTCCTCTATCAAAACCCCTATCAGCGTCGTCACTAACCGTTTTATCATTATTTTCCATGTCAGTAGTTTGGAAAATATTCTCAAAGTATGAGGTGAATGCGTTTGCCGTTTGTTGTTCATCACGTGCCCAAGATCCTTCTTCCTTTAGAATTGGCGGGATCTGTTAAATAGGTCTGTTTTCGTATATTTCCACGGCGAATAGTGGGTGGTTTGATCATCGGTTAGTTTACTTAGATAATGGTTTAGGGACTCGTTCTTGATTTTTTCTATTTCGTTTCTTACTTATTCTTATTTTCGCAAGTCTGGTCATCTGTCACGTTTTTCAGGCTTCCCTTACTCTTTAAACTACTTCTCTGATTTATTTGGGGGAAGTCGTGACCATTCGTTTTTTTGTTATTTGTGTGCAATTATTCCATGCACTTCGCTATCATTAGTTTATCAACTGCTCCGTTCTGTTGTCGTTAGTTCTGCTTGGTACATTTAATTTAATTTTGTCACTCAATTCTTGTTCAAAACTTTCCTAGACAGTCCCGTTATTACTGGAAGTTTGTTTAGAGTCTCTCACTATAATGTATTCGCTAATTGTTAGTAATATAGGAAAATGGTCCGAGTTTGGGCTTTCAGCTTCCTTAATTTTTTTTTTTAAATTCACAGCTACTTTTCTTGAGTATCTGGTATTTTATTTCTATAGAGCGAATTTGAGGGTTTTCCAGTTGATTATTCCTAAGAAAATTTTAAAATATATACAAAATTTATTGGCGTCAATATAATCGCCTTTCTTTGTAACGGTCGAGAAAAGTGTAAACAACGGTAGAAGGACCTTGACTCTCAGTTTCTGGTCTTGAGTGTGATGACGGGAGTAATCAAACCATATCTGTACTTGTTTTCCAAGGCTTTTTTAACAAGAAAACATCAGCTAGGTACCTCATATGTTTAAATGATGCATAATAGGTTAGAATACACTTTTAATAAATCCACCCAAACTCCTCATTTTCAATCTCTAGTACCGCAGGCCAATGAATCTCTATATGATGCCAATTTATTCACTTTCCTCCCTTTTAAAATAAAATAATCATTACCACCGAAGAATCGTATTATTAATAACTGAAATATTGGAAATATTTAATCTATTATACCACAATAGATTTTTTTCTCTTCATTTTGCTTTTATTCGTTGAAATCAAAATTAGAACTAATTTTATTATTGCTTATATTCCATGTTTTATTCTATTTATCTTATTAGATTCTTATGAAAATAAGAGTTTGAATTGAATGTATTTGGAAAGTGAAAAAAAAAACGAAACGCGAGACAAGAGTTTCAAATGTTTTTGCGAGACAAGACAAGATTTTTTGAAGTCTCGTCTCATGTTGCAGGCCAGGCCGCCTTATAAAATTATATGAAAACGTTCTAACAAATGATCGTTCAATTTTATGCACTGACACAACTTACCATCTGTTTCACTCTATAAAATTCTACCGGAAATATAATGCTCTGTCCAACTTCCGTTGCGTTTCATTATACCTCACACCGGCTATTCTACCAACTGACAGTTGCTATAACTGACAAAATGCCCACTGAGCGCCTCAGTGATCATGATTATAATTTCGAATTTTCGCATTAAATACTAGTTCTAAATTATTTTGTTGACGAATGGATAGTTTAAAACAAAAATTTTTCAGTTGAATACACAAAAAATATGAAACTTGTTAATTGGATAAGCACAGTATTAGTATACAAAATTGCTTTTAGTATGCATATTCAGTTTAGAGTTGAATTCAATAATCAGGGCCGGATTAAGCTAGGGGCTTAAGGGGGCTAGAGCCCCGGGCCCCAGGTCCAAGAGGGCCCCATCATTAGGAAATCATACTGTATTTTTTGATGTGTTGATACCACAAATCTAGCGTATTGATATTATTTTGTGAATTTTTCCGGGTTTTCGAATTCCTTAAGGGGGCCCCGTCATTATTTTAGCCCCGGGCCTTATAAATCTAAATCCGGCCCTGTCAATAATACTTCCACAATAATACAATAATACTTCAATAATACAAGTATAAATGATAATGTGGTAAGTAATAGTTTCTTGTATTTCTATCATGATACAAAGTAGGGTGCTTTTTTTCAATTGTTTTTTTTTTCGCTCCCATTCTGAAAATTCGTTGCATGTATCCAAAAAAATTCCCTGAAAGTTTGGGCCCTTAATGTTACCTCGAGGGGTGCTAAGATTGCCTCATAAAAAAACACAGAAATTCTGATTTTTTATTTTTATAGCTCAGTGGAATTTCATAGCATCGCTTCGATCATGGACTCGAACAGCGAAGTAGTACAAGCCGTTAAACTTGATTTTTCCATGAAATTCGCATTTTTGCATTTATCTCGTGAATGACAAGAGCTACAATGAAATGTGGACAAAAAGATTTTTACAAAAAAAAAATTTCTACAAAAAACGTCGCTAAAATCACGTCAAATTATGGAAAACATCTCTTTGTCATTTATCCATCACTACTTATTATCCATCATTATCCATCACACTCAACAAATTACTTTTTTAAATAATGGATCGGTAAAAAAATAAATAGTCAGAAATATATATGTGGTATTTAATGAACAAAAAAGATTTATAGATCAATTAACAGGTTAGAATTTTTTGTAGTTGATAAGATGAAGGAAGCTGAAATTGAAGTATGTAAGAAAGAGTACGTGTGTACTCGGGGGACACACGTACTCAATGTACACATGTACAATGTCTTCGAAATATTCCTACTAGAATGTCTACGATAATCATTGGCGTGGCGTGGAGAGATTAATTTAATTCATATATTTCTTTAAATAAATAGAAATCTGGCGTTATTCAGATCATGAGCGAATTAAGACAATGAAATTGCACAGTGTAATGAGAATAAAGACAGGTATGAATTTAATGATAGAGATTTAGATATACAAACAAAACTAGTTATTTGAAATATATTTGAATGTTTAAAAAGGAAAATATTCAGTAACCTTCTTTACAACCCTTCATAATTTAATCCAATGATGACTCTAGATCAGACGATTCTGACTACCATTATTATTTATAAAGATACTTTGGAATATTTGTTTTATTTGCAAATAATTTATTTCCCTTTATGGTTTTTACTTTGAAATTTCATTTTTCAGAAAAAAAAAACGAATGGGGTACTAAAAGGGATCAGTTCACGTCTGGTACCCTGTTTAAACCAAACTCCTTTACAAGTAGATACATTTTACTCGTCTATTTAAGTTTTATGATTTAATATTTATTTGTAGTAAGTTATCGAGGTATAATAATCAAGTTTAGAGACCGGTTAGAGTTATGGGCTGGCCGCAACGGTCTCTTTCGAAGAGCATTCAATTCTGAAAAAAACCCTTCCAGGTCGAAGCGATGCTATGAAATACCACTTAACTATAGACATTTAAAAATAAAAAATCAGTGTGTCTGTGGTCTTTTAAGGGAAAATCTTTTCACCCGTCGGTCGAGGACTCAATATTAATATTAAGGGCCCAAACTCTTAGGGAATGTTGATTGGGTACGTGGAACAAAATTTACCGATAAGACAGAAAAAAAAATAGTAGAATAACAACATCCTTATAAATACAGTTATACAGTCTTGTCATTAAATAATATTTAGAAGCACTTTTTCTATTTTGACAGAGATAGCTCCAAAATAGAGTCGAACTTAGAGAAGCAAGAGTTCAAGGTATAGCGATCTTTTTTTCGCTTATAGAGGTTTCTCACTAAACAGAGTTTCTACTTTATATGGGTTCATAAAAATACAGCAAGTACGTAGTAATAGTCATTCAATGTATATTGTGTAAGTATGATTCATTAGAATGTGACATAGATGCTTGTCAAAAAACTTACACTAATATTTACTTAAAGAATTCTGTCAATTTCTTCTGCATTTCTGGTTTCACATTTGGTATATGTTTCTTGAGTTTATAAATTCCATCAAATATTGTCTTCTCAACTACTGTTGGAAATTCAAAAAACTTGTAAACAATCTCTAGTACATTTGAAGCATTTCGCTTCTTTAGAATATTGTTTACTCCTTTATTCAATTATCTCCACTTTCATTTCCCTGAGTATACGTTTTCACACAATTCTCAACTATATCGTCGTCAGTCTTCTCCGGCGGTTGCCACGTCGTCGTCAATCTGTACAAAGTCTTCAAAGCTTGGCGATAACACATCATGAGTAGTTTCGTGGCCCATTCACGAATGTGCTCAACATTTCCTCGCAATTGTTTTCTATTAACTGTTGTAGGTTCAAAAAATAAGTCGATATATTTGACCTTTCGATAAAGTATGATATGAAAACCTTGTGACAAAGTTCCTCGAAATTTGAGAAAACACGAACAACGTTAGTTTCACGAAATTTTCGAATCGGTAAGTCTCCTCACCCGGGTCGACTCATTTGCAATTGAGTTGTCAACGGTCGCGCGCAATCTTGCCTGTGTTTTATAGTGGGAGTCCTCACACGGGCCAACTGCCAGTCGTCAACTCAAACCCAGTTGGCAAGTTGAATCTCATGAGTTATATTATTTAAAATGAGTGATCAATCTCAATCAATTAATAATTCTTTTGTTGAAGAGGTGGATAAGCATGAAGTGTTGTACAACTACCACCTTCCTGGTTATTCAAAAAAAAGATTACTGATAGTAATCTATCATTTCTTCCTCAAACTTACTACTGCTAGAATGCATTTTCAAAAACTAGCACCACATAAAGTAAAATTATAAAAATATAATTTCACTCGTCCGAGCTCTGTTGCTTCAGTTGCAAACAGGTTGCACAACTCCGATTGCACGATTCCGATTGCGCGTTGCGCAGTCAAGTTGAAAACTCAAATTGCAAATGAGTCGACCCGTGTGCGGAGGGCCTAATAGATAGCAGACGTTTAATACGCTAGACTGTCGGTTATAGAGGTACAGGCAAGAAGAAGTCTCAGTTATAAAGGTTCACAAATGAAAAACCTCTTACAGAGGTTCATGTTTCTCACATATGGGGTTAAAATGATGAAACTATATAATTACAATAGTATATCCTTGGCAAGCTTCTTTCTGTGCTGAAAATTTTGTTTGTTGTTCGGGAAATAAAAAACGTAATTTGGTGCTAATCCAAGGTAGGTGACTCTTCAACTCAGTTTATTAGAAGAAAGACCCACCTTCGAAGTATTTCGAATTGCTTCAGTGACTTCTAACAAACAGATGCAAACTCAACTATTGCTGACAAAAAACGAGCGACCATTTGCATTGATAAGATTTTCCGCTAAGTATTGCTGAATGCCGTATTGTTTCGAAATGATTCTTGCATATCCAGGATTCGTAGCCTGTTATATTCAGTCTTTCTTGCAACTTTAAAAAGTGATTCCAGCAACACTTTTCCTACTCCAACTTCTTAAAGTACGATATATGTCGACTGCGTATACGTGCGTTGAGTTGCCACGTGTGTAGAATTGAAATACAAGCTTAACTGTTTTCGTTTATCTACAACAGCAGAAGCAAGTCAGAGCCACAATCAGACTTAACACGAAGCCTGCGATTCAAAACAAACGCCTTGATCTACTTTCAAAGAATGTTTCGTTATTGGCTGCACAAGGCTCATCACAATCAACAGATTGCGCTTTGAGACACTGGAACATCCTTTCTAAAGATCTCTTTCGTTTCTTGTGAATCTGATCTCTTTTGACTTTTGAATGAAGCTTTGAGAGGTCGTCTGTTTGCATCAGATGCGAGATGATGGGAAATGACAAACCTAAAACTTTTACCAGAACATACGGAAGCTTGAGGCTCGCTAGACGAATTGCACCGCTAAAGTTGAAGACTATATCATATCATTTATTTTTTACCTGCTTATAATACAGAAAATAAACAATTCTTTCTTACGAAACAAGTAAATACTACTGATTAACTGAATTACCCTCTATATTGTTGATGCAAAACTCATTATAATTATTATTGTCACCTTTCCACAGTTGATTTTTTTTTCATTGTCTGTGAGAAATTATAATTGAATTGGAACATTATTGATGGTAATCTGCTTTTTCAGTATGTGAAATATTTTTCCAGACTTTCTTTTAATATCTGTTATATTTTGCAACAAATATTTGGAATAATGCTTCGTTACATTCCAATTACATAAATAGAATGAGAAATTATTTTATTTATTTAGCTCAGAAAATAGTTGGGTGTCTCGGTTGAATAAAGCCTCATGTTAATCATTTGAGAAAAGACAATCGATTTATTTATAGCGAAAAATGTTTTTAGCTAGACAAGAGGCAGGAACAATATTTTTAATGAAAAATAATATACCCGCTCGATATCAGTTTCATCATTTGCCACCAGGGAAATTCCTTTCTTATTCCCTTATTAATATTCAATTAGTAGATTTTCTCGGTAATTGTGCACCAGGTTTCTCGTTAATAATAAGATTTTATAATAGTCTTATAACGAACCATTAAGGAATTTTTATTCTGAAAATGACATGAAAATATAAAACTTTCAGCCTCAAGACTATTTCACTTAATTTCGTTGTACAAAAAACAAGATCCACAATTCACGGCTTATAACTGGAAAATTAAAACATATAAAATAAGTATAATGGGTATTTTATATAATGAGAAAAATCCTTAAAATCAAGTTTACAGGGTGATGTTAGTAAGATCTATTTCAAATTTGAAAAACATGGTACAGTGAACGACTTGCCCACAAGATACTGACTACATATTTTCGAATAAGCTAAAAACTAATTGAACTTTACCTTATTTCTTCAGGATAATCCACATTTGTCAACAGTTTCATTGGCCCTTTGTCCTCTGGACGAATAATCGCGATATTTTGGAAAACATAAAAAAGTTTGGCTATTAATATCTCCATATTTAACTTTAGATTGCTTTCTTTGGAGATATTTAAAATACCAGTTTCATCAGAATGATGCGGCTAATATTGAAAATACAAAAAATAGAATAAGAATCATCCAAATAGAAGGTGGAAGACATTTAAAACCATTTGTTACGTTAATTCATTCGTCGATAGCTCTAAAAATCTTCGTTCCAACCCATCAAAAACTGTCCTTGGTACGGTAACGATTCTGCGCAATAGAGATTACGTGTTCCAACCGGAGACAGCTACCGTCAAACGAACGATCTTGTTTTGTGTTCCAACCGGTTTAGGTATCGTTTGTGAACCGTATCCGAGACTCTCTCTCTCTCTTTCCGGGGCTCTCCGATATTTGGTTGATAGCAAGTAGTTACAAGAACTGTGCATAACCGGAGATTGCGCAGAAAATATTTAAATACTTCCAATGACCGTTTGAAATTAACAGGTTGGAACAAACCTAAAAGATATTTTTAATATAAAACACTCATTTGGTATTTTAAAACTGTTGCAATTTTATTCTAACATATTATATGTTGAACTCAGGTATTCTCATCAATTTTTATGTATTAACATTATGCTGTGTAGTCTAGCAGCCGGTTTGCTTCGAAATTCACATGTAGGACATTGGAAGACTGTTTGTCACCCCAATAATTATAGATTATAAGTTACAAATGGCTCTAATATTTGCTTCTATAGCAGAAGCTAATTTGTGAAGAAAGAGTTGAGCTAATATATTTTTATATTTCTTATTCCAAGTTTGGATGATTTTTAACGTGAGATTTCCAAAGGGTATTATTGCTATGTATTTTGGTTTGTTTTAAAAAGTATTATAAATTTTTACTGGTATATGTTGACATACATTATTGGTGAAGTTAACATGGATAAATTTCACTTCATTTAGTGTAATTTTGCTTTTTTTGTACAATTAACTGTTTTGTTTACAGTTGTTTATAGTTATCCACTTGCTAAAGTAGAGAATGCTTATTGGTTTCAGTTCTTAATATACTTCTCCCGTTTTTACCCTAAAATATTTTTTATTAGATTATGATGACGATGTAAAATTTCAATACTGTTTTGGTTTAATTTCTATGGTTTAATTCCAAGTGCCATCTAATATCAAATGCTTGTGCTAAATTAGAAATATTGTAAAGGACATCATTTTTTCCCCAGATATTTTTCTAAAAGCCATATTTTCCTAAAATATCTGTTGTGGGCTTGACCTATTGTAGAATGTTTATTTCTGAGTCCAAATGGATGGTTAAGGGTCAATTCCTCAGCTTCTTTGATGTGTTTCACTGTTTTTAGTAAGAATTTTGTGAAAAATTTTGATATTACATGTAATACTGATATCGGTATGTATGACGTTATTTCATGAGGTTTTTCTGACCTAGGAACATATCTCAAACTATAATTAATATAATAATAATAATAATAATAAAATAATTTCTCATTCTATTTATGAAATTGGCATTGATTAGGTACGTAAATTTGACGATAGCTTTTAGGTGAACAGAGCTCTTTTTAGGTTAATACTTTCCTTCATTCCCATAGAAACTTCTTTAGGTGACACAATTGGCTTAAATGTGAATTGCTGCATTTTGCGTGTTGTTAATAGCCAAAATTTTTGAGTAAATTTCCAACGATAATAATTTCTTAGGTAATTGTCCATTGATTCTTCTTTTATTTGTTGGCTTTATAGTGTTAGGTAGCACGTTATTTAATTTTTAAGAAAAACCTCATTTCCCAATAAATACAAAATTGAAAAAGAAAAATGACGAGCCTTTATATTCACAATCCTTTCAGTAACTGCACACACGGACATAGAACTAATAGAGATAAGAAAAAAGTTTGACAAGCAATGTATAAACGAATAAAGTATAAAAACGAAATAAGGTAAGAAAATGAAATAATAAATATAATGGGGGATTGGAATGACCGAATAGAAAACGACGAAAAACTAGGTCTAGGATGCTTAGTGGAAAAGGAATAATAATCAGGAATGGGAGAAGAATGATTAAATTCTGTGTCAGTAATGAATTGATAATAGGAAACTCATACGGAGAACAAAAACTACCGGATAAATACACTTTCATAGCTAAAGGAAGAGGATAAAAAGTATGCTATATTTAATAACATACACAAAGAAGATAAAGAAAAGGATAAATCACCAGAATCAAAAATAAATACGAACTGCAGACTGGTGGAAATTAGAACAAAAGGTGAAGCTGGAAGAAGTTATTCAAAGAAAAAAAATAATAAATTTGTGAGAGGAGAATACCAAATTTGATGGTGATTGTGACGGGAAGTATATTGGGCAGACTAAGAGATCCGTTATTGTCCGGTTTAAAGAGCACATAGATCATTTAAAAAATAGAACGACCGAAAAATCCAGCTTAATCGATCACGCTGCCATTCATAATCATTACATAAACATTAGTAATGTAGAATTGTTAGAAAATATATCCAATAATAAATTGTTGAATGCATTTGGAAGCATTGAAACTGCTAAATGTAAGAAAGGCTTAAATAGGGACAAAAGGAAACACTCTATATATTAATGGTCAAGGAATAAATGTGAAGATTCCCGCCAAGGATGTTTTCCTGCTGGAATTTTCATGGGAGAAGGTTTATTGATAGTAAAAGTATGTATAAAAGAGGTAAGTCAAGTTATTAGGTTTCAGTTTGCCTTTAGTTTCTGTGGAGACGATAGCTTGGTTATCGAAACACGCGTCAGACAGTGTAATTGTGAGTGTTAGTGTAGTGGCAGTATGTTCAGTATAAATATCACCAACGGTTCCAAAAATTCCAGCTTAGAAATAACTATAAAGACAATAACAGAAGCTTTTAAGACATAATTAAAGCAATGGATAAAAGAGAAAGAAAGGAAATAATAAGAATAAGAGATGAAAGTAACAAAAGAAACTAGAACAGGAAAGACAATTAGAGACATGGAGGGAATTTTTTGGAGAAAAAATTGAGCCTTAGAAGTACAGACTTGATAAGAAAAGAACAATTCGAGGATAAAGGAGAATTATACGACGATAAAAGGACAGGAGAGAAAATCACTGAAGGGGAAGTGAATGAAGCGATAGGGAAAATCAAAATAGGAAAAGCGCGTGGAGGAGACAACATAGAAGCGGAAATGATAAAATATTTAGGAAAAGTAGGAGAGAGATGGATATTGAAGTACTCAATTTATCACGGAACACAAATAAAATACCAAAAGACTGTGGAGAAAATCAATTTATACCACTACATAAGACAGGAGATGACTTAATGTACAAAAACTACAAAGCAATATGCTTATCGTCAGTACACATATATGAGAATCGTCGAGACACGGACACATTGATGAGGAAATGAAGGAGGACCAAAGTGCATATATTAAGATATGCCACACTCAAAAGCATCCTTCCTAGAAACCACCACAATCCGAGCCCTGCAGAGGAAAAGCTTTCCAATATCAAGGTGATTCAAGAACTTAAACAAATCCCTCTCTATCTCATCGTAAGATGTGGGATTTACATAAGAGGTGTTATTCGGCAGGACATCCTCGAATAATATTTGAAATTATAATTTAAAGTAATATTATACGTAATCATGTGAATAGACACATTCTATGATATATTAAACGTAAGTGATTTGACAAACCTACATTGTTACAAAATTATATCACAAATTATCCATTTGCACATTTAAAAAATCCAATTCTTCAATACCTTTTGTCTGTTTTTAATGTATTTATCTATTTGGATATTAAAAATGAGGGATATTGACCTTCAGAGCAGTACACTATGATCTATTCATGGTAATTTACCTAGTTGAATAACTTGTTGGTGCAGCGTCTGTCTACGACGATTTACAACTGGTATTCATAATAGTCTAGACGAAGAGAAATCAATAGAAGTTTTCAGGGTTGGTGCACTCTAAACGACTAGGAATTTTCCGACTCTAGATAATTTTTCAATGTATTAGGGATTGAGGTAATAAAATACCAAAGTGTTCTCTTTTCAATATATATTCCTTGTTGTCGACTATTTATAAGGCACTGAAATTATAGTCATAAATATAATATAAAAATATGAACATTGCATGCGTTTAAAAATCAACAATTACTTACATCAATTAACTGAAACTTGTGGTAAACATTTTATGATAACATAAATATATATTAAATAAATTTGTTGAGCTTGTAGGTTAATATATTTTTTATTTTTTAGAATCTCCTTCACGTCTCGTTACTAGAAGCATCATGGAAAAAAATTAATCTGATAGTAATTGATACTTTGGTTAAAACTTCACAAAACAATCAAAAGTTATACAGAGGTCGGTAAAAGTTATGCAACGCTCTCTAAAAATCGGCATAAGTCCAGCAACATTCATAAGTGTCGAAAGAGATTAATACCAAGCATTTTCATTGTTCGTGCTTCAGATAGTTGCACCTTTGTCATGATAACACGTACTCGTCGAGTAGATACGGTTTCAGAATTAATAACCGATAAAAATTCACACTTCGTAACGAACGAACGACGGATTACGTTCAATATTGTGGAAGACGTACCAGAAATTTTTAAAAATGGGCTCTGTTGCCGACGCGCCGCATTTTGAACGACCGTTATCGGTAACAACTAACGAAAATATAGAAACAGTTGCCATGGCGTGATTGAGCAGCCGAACCAATCGGCAGTGCGGCTATTGGGAGGACTTCAAATATCCAATATTCGAAATTGGAATTTTGCGAATGGTACTTCGGATACAGTTTCAGCATTCCATTCTGTGGTCTAATAAAGCAACCCTCAAACTGAACGTGTCAATCGGCAACCCTTCCCGACCTTCGAACTGCAATCGAAAAAGAATTTGAAATTCTTCGCGGACAGATTGACATACCTCGCTGGAACTGCCTCTCCGTTGAGAAACGTTGCCGTAAATGCATTGATCAAGATGGGCACACTTCTAAATCCCTTTTGTAATTTCCTTTAATAAATTGATCTTTTTGATATTGCATTTATCCCGATAATTTTTTTTTCAAATAAAACAATTGAATGATTTTTTCAAAGATAGTTTTTTCATCCTCAATTGGTTGGTACTCCATATAATCTAAGCTTGCTTTATTCGAATCCAATTGTAATTGATATAATTTCCATACTATTCTTCTTTCTCTTCTGGTAAGGTTCTCTTCTCTATCTAGTTCTAATGTTGACGAATAGCATGGCTGTTATAAATTTTTTGACTGCTGCCTAGAATAATTCTGTAATAGTTGTTGTTTTCTATGACATTATATTTTGCGTTTAAGCCATTAGCTGCCAAAATACTCTAATTTCCTTTTCTATTATTATTATTGTTCTCTTAGATTTCGTTGATGAGACCTCGGAATAAAACAATGTCCAAATTTTAGACGAAAGATTCAATAGGATCTAGCACCGTTAAATACTTTGCTTTAGATATTATGCTTTCAATTACACACTTCGATACGTTGTTTTTCTAACAATAGAATTTTCGTTCAAAAATTTTAAATTTTAAACTTAAATACGCATATCAATGAACTATACTTCGTATAGACCTAACCTA
Source organism: Diorhabda carinulata (assembly GCF_026250575.1). Lineage (NCBI taxonomy): Eukaryota > Metazoa > Arthropoda > Insecta > Coleoptera > Chrysomelidae > Diorhabda > Diorhabda carinulata. The sequence goes on from NC_079471.1 coordinate 9,262,551, forward strand.
TTTATCAAGGAAATAGAAGTTCAAAAATTGCTTAGTATTAAACTCAACTTATGTTTCTATTTTTTCAAAAAACATATATTCCAACGAGAGCATGATAAATCAATAAAATAGGGTGTTTTGAGTTCATAGACTCGGTTTTAATAAAAAATCAGGATAGCTTACCAATATTAGGTCTTGCTATAGCCTTTTTTTGTGCAGATTTTCATCATCTGTTTAGTTAATTAATCCGTTGATATGTGAAAGTATTTGGAATTTTTTTCTCATTTGCTAAGAAATGTGTTGAACGAAAACCATGACAAGTGTTAAACCTTTTTGGTTGATAAGTAACAATTTTATACAGGACTTTCACGCAACTCTGTATAATGAAAACACCAATTCTAGAATTATAGACGCTAGAGAGGTGAACTTTTCTTTTAAATGTTGGGATGTTACAGCTCTCAGAACTAGTATATCGGTTCCTTGCCGCTAGCAGTTACAAAGCCACAAATTCAAGAAAATTCAGAACAGTAGAATTCAACAATTTGATTTTAGGACGTAGTAGAGAAATTGGAAAATTAATTTTCAATCGTACTCATCTCAAAACACCTTGTTTACATCTGTTTTCACAAAGACATAAAGGTGGTATTATTGCATAACATAACTCCTTCGGTAATTTATTCTTTAGAACTGAAGACGTTGAAGCAGACGGACTTTTCTTACTATGGATTCTTCTATGTATCCTTCTGCAACGTTAAAAGAACGCATTCCTTCGTGTCTTATTCAGATTGATAAATTTAGCGTCGTTTCATCCAACATGGTTTCCGAAGAACGCCTTAGTTTATATCTGGCGTATTCTTCGGGATTTTTCAGTTTCAGGTATTTTGCAACAAGTTTTAGGACATAGCTAATTGCATGGCATCCAACATGCATATTTACGATAAAGTGCACACTGCTCGAATGTATATCCCTTATTGGTAATGGTAAAACTTCTTGACATATTATTTTTCCACAACACAACAAAAAAGCACCCATGACCACCCACATCATCTAAACTCGAACTTATTAAATCATCTCTACGACATGCGCCAAAGATCCCAAACACTAAAATCACTTTTGCCAGTAGATATTGTTAGATATGTTAGATATCTGAAGCTTGGTTATTTGTTCTATTCTGCGCGTTTTTTGTATTTACCCCACAGCATGACGCTTCAAAAAGCAATCATTTTTGGATGTTTTGTGATACCAGCAATTTCTTTTGTAGCTAAACACGTTTTTAGCATTGAGAATCGACTACTTTACGTGGAAAATTTCATATTCTTGTATTTTTTGACAAAATAAACTGAAAGAATATAATCACTCACAGTTTTAAGTTTTTTTTATAGTAACCAATCAATAAATATATCGTTGCTATGTAAATGTTAATCATGTTTGTTAATATTACGATATATTATGATTCCTTTGAAAATAAAATATTCTTAATTTAATTCTTATCCTTTTTTGCGTTGTTTTCAGATAAGTATAATAAATAGTATCGTTCATTACACTTACAAAAATGGATTTTTCCTTACTTGCATTTCAAGCCTCATTTCCAGACTCCTAATTAAATATTTATACTATTTCAGTTTGGTATATTATACACTAGATGTTACCATTTAACATTAATAATTAACGAAATAGAAAGATAAAAAATACCGATTGGCATGCTACAATCTTACTTTTTATCGACTTTTTTGTTTTTCTCCAGTTTATTCTCAGATTTTAAAAATATAAAGTTACATAGATTGAAGTAAAGTACAATATATTTTTATTTTTACTATGAAATTGATGTGTGATTTACCGTATAATTAAGGTGCACCAATTTCCATTTTCAAATATACTTTTAAAAAATAGTAGAAGAATAAAAGATATTTTAAAGCATTGTCAAACAGAAAAATATGAGAGGAAAATAGATTTATACGGTGCTGTTTGTGTAGGAGAAGCCAGATCTTAACTGCAAACAAGTTCATAGGAAGAATTTCTTGTTAAAATACCAACGTTTCCAATACAAACCCTCAAGGGCGTATTCCGAGTTCTACTCCGTTGTTATATTTTATCTTAATAGTATCTATTGTATTTTATTTGTAAATGTAAAGATGATCTAAATAGAATTTTACAATAATATTACTATAGTCATGTAAAATAAGCTATGGGAAGTGAGAAAGAAACTATCAAATGAATTTGGGTGTGAATTATCAGCACAATAATGAAGTATACACAGAAGGCAAATTTGTATATTTTAAGGTAATATAATTTTCATATTAAGGTTGCCAGCTCAGCTGTTAATTAGATTTTCTACATAGCATTTGAAATTTTATAGGCGCTCGTCTTCTTCATAGAAGGTTGCCGCCTGTGTTTTCAACTATATGTTAACATATTCTTTCAGCTCATCATCATTGTTGAAGTGTTGATCACCAATAGAATATTTTATAAGCAAAGAAAGATGAAAGTAATTTGGAAGGAGGTCCGGGCTGTACGAAGAATGAACAAACACGTCCCAGCCAAAATCCTGTACGAATTCTTTGTTACATTCGCAGATTGAGGTAGGACATTATTGTGCAAAAATAGAAGACATTAATCCTCGGAGCTTCTTCTATATCGCACGACATCATTTCTCAATGGTTTCGCAGTAAACATGTACATTGATTGTTTGTCCTCTTAGTAAGAAATTAATTAGCAAAATGCCTTCTCTGTCATTAAAAAACTGTGAACGTCTTCGAAATTACAGGATTTGTTCAGGTTTAACTTTCGTTGAGGTCTGAGTATGCCTCTATTGCATTGATTGCCGTTGTTTTCTGTGTCGTTCAGTAAGAATTTTAGATACACAACTTGCGCAAAGCTTTCGACATTTTATAAATACAAAAATGAGTGATCTTGAAATATGCGAAAATTCCATAGCAAGAGCACTATTTGTTAACTCAAGCTCATCAATTACATGAATCAGTTCATAGGTAACTCAACAAAGGCGTCTATATCGTTCCTTATCATGCACTTAATCACGTCCCTCAACAAATTGTCTCACATATTTAATCATTGAGTCACTTATAGCATAAGCAGCGATATTCTCAATTAAATTTGATCATGAAGAGCACGTCGGCAGCAGCGATCTGAAAATGGCGTACATCTTCTGCTTGAGTCAGAGTAAATGCCGCGAATGCTCGGAACTGCGATCTGATACTGAAACGCTACTGCCGTTGCTAGAAATAGAACAGGATTTACATTGTGGATGTACCTTCTGTTAATGATAAGAAAGACCTAAGCAATTCATTCAAAATTCGATATTATAATGTCCAATATAAGGGTGTGGAGACAAAAAACCCTACATTTGTATACAGTTTGGTATTAAGTAGGCGTTGACTGAGAATGTTATTATTAGTTTCTCCTAATTTGGCAGTCGTCAAATGTCCCAAATATGAACATTACGTCTCTGTTAGAAGTATAGTTTCAAGTACGACGTGAAATAATTGCCAAGTTTTATGAACAAAATCAAGATCTGAAGAAATTGTTTACGCTTAATCAATTTGTAAGAATGGGAAAAGCTAGACAAACAATTTACGATGCCTGCAAAAAAAGAGAAAAGCTTTGGTTGAAGCAGCTCACGACGAACTGGGCGTCAATCTGCGAAAATTGGACAGAAAATTCAAATCTATAAGAAATATATAAGCAACATTCTGCAGGAACAGAATGTAATCCAAAAATCAAAAATATTGGCATCCAATAATAAGTAGAAACAAATTGAACACAAATCGAAACGTAGGAGTCTCGTTGACATATTTTACTTTTGGAGGACAGATACAAAAAGTTCAGTAGGAAAGTCTTGGTATGATTGGCGATATCTTCTCGTGGTCGTTTTTGAGCAGACATTTGTCCTTCTGAATATTCTTCAACCTCCAAAATATATGGAAAATGATGTGTTAGATATAGAAGTAGATTAATGCAATTTATAAAGAAGAATCATCTTGGAGGAAATTTTGCATTTCACTGATTTATTGCAACTGCCCATTATGCAAAGGACGTTTTGGGACTGGGTACTGATTCATAGTGTAAAGTTGAAATAATTGGAATAAAAAAGTACGGATTTTTTGTCCCCATGTCCCTATCTCAGAATAAGTATATTAGAACAATTTAAAATAATTTTGTGGTTAAAGTGGGACTTTTAAATATTGACAATGACACGTTTTATTTCTGGTAAATTATTTCTGCACTATATAATTTATGATTAATCTGGACGATTCTACATTTGATTCTATTTTATAGGTACGATTAATCGCATTAAATAAATATTATCCGGTAACTTGCCACTTTTTAATTTTTTTGAATGCATATTAGAACATGTCATCGATGATATTTTCTATTTTTACTTCCACAAAACATCTTTATTCTAGTTGTGAAATGGAATCTATTATATAAAACAAACAGATAGAATTGTATAAATATTTGCAAAGTATTAACGAGGATAGCACCTCTAGAGAAAGAGTGTAATTAACCTTATATAATCTCACTTTAGTGTTATTTTGTTTAGCATGATAATGTTAGTAGATGGCATTGTTGAGCTGTGGACATTGAAACTTAATTATATACTCTCAAAATTCTTTAATGATGTCGGTGGAGAAATATTTTTATTTAAATTGGAGTAAGATACAAACCATGGAATATTAAGACTGGTATTCCTAGACGAAAACCATTTGGAGTGATGATAGTATACCCAGGCACAGTTCAAAAGATACCTGCAAATAAATTAAAAACTTGTTAATAATTGTCCTTTTAAATATAATATTGTACACTCATACTACGATTTCGTTTAGAAATAAAATTCACGGAAAAAAAACCCACACTTAAATTTTGACGTGTATTTATATTCCCTCATAGAATTCATTACTTATTGATCGAATATTCTCGAATATTTTTCGAGTAATAATTATTTCTAGACAACTTACAGAATATTCGATAGCTGTATAATCTTATAGTTTTTTTATACTGTTTTCGGTTTTAAATAAAAAGCAAAATTATATTAAAATGTAAAGTGTCATATTTGACAATAAGGTAACATTGTAAACAAAGGCAGACAATGGGAAAATTTAAGAGTACTGTAAAATACAAGGATACCGTACAGTGCAATTTTCCGAACTCAAATTAGTACTGTAAAGTCGACTTTAAAGTACAGTATGAAAAAAATGTTATTACAGTACGGATTGCACAATTAACTATAATTCCATATTGTACTATTTATCGCGTGCGGGATGTTATAGAACATACACTAAAACGGAACGAAAATAAACGACAACTTATAAAAGTTGACGATGCAACCAAAAATGTTGATCGACGAAAAGTATATGACGTCAATTTAGTGCCAACATTTGACATGGACGTACACCATTAAGACTATATTTTTGAATTTTCTATAGAGAATCAAAATTTAGAGCAGGGATGGGGAAACTGGAGATAGCAAAGCGTTGAAGTCCGGCCCGAGGCCATCAAACAAAAGTACAGCTTTCGTATTATCAGAAATTACATTCTCTACACACAATTGGCAGTAATGGCAGTGCACGTCGCACATAAAACAACATGTACGAGTGCAGACTGGGATATGAGCGAAAACCGAAAATGAAGCTCCAGTAGGTGCGTCTATCGTCGAACGCACTACCCATTTGAAGCAACTATTTCTGAACACCAGCAAATTGGAATTTTATAAGTCCTCATCTAGGACACGATACGCAAATATAGTTGCCCACGTCCAGAAAATAATGGCTATGTTTGGTACAAGCTATTTGTACGGACGTTTTCAATACTGAAACTAAGAAAAAATTTTCTTCGTAATAGGCTTTCGGATGACCTACTTTTTCCTTTGTTAACAATTCAGCATCATACTTGGAACCGGCTTATGATGAAGTCATGCAGAAACAAAAACAGTTCCACATGTCACATGTTCCCACAAAGACCAGGGCTACTTAACCTTTAACTTCGCAGCTAACTTGAGTTCAATTATTTGCAATTGAAAATGTTATTTTTTAATATTGCACAATAAATTAGCGTTTCAGAAAAATTAAAGTAATACTTTTATTATAGTAAATAATGTAATGCTACAACTTGGCCCGCTATATATTTCGTTAACAAAAACTGGCACGCGAAGAAAAAAGTTTCCCCATCCCTTCATATCAAAACATATCATACACTAGAGTTTATTTGTAATTCTCCATGAACATTGAACTATTGAATACGTTTTCTCATCCTCAAATACCTCAAATATCAAGACTTGCATCACTGTCCAAAATATTTCTTCTCTTTCATTTGGAGAAGGATCACCAACTGAAATCACTTTATCCCGCATATCATTATTTTCTCTTTCAGAAGAGCTATTTCCATCTTCAAATTCTAGAAGTATTTGAGCTCTTAAATTATAGTCTAATTTTTTTTTCACGCTTTTTCATTCTCTCAAAACGTTTTTTTCGATGTACTTATTTTTGTTTTAAACTTTGCGACCGCCCAACTCTATTTACTTTGTTCTTTTTCAATTTTTTCCATTCCTTGAACAGACCTTTAGTTTTATGGACAACATGCTTTTTTAACTAATTACATAATTTGCCGTATAATGAACTGAGTTGTTTATATTTAGGTTTTAATTATTTTTAGATGGTAGCTTAGTGTCATTAAGTGACGTTGACATTTGACCTACAAGCCAAATATCTGTAGCTGTTCTGGTATCAATAGAATTTATACTACTAGATGCCATTATTAAATGTCTTGATAGTATATCGATATAAAACTAATGACTACTTTCAAATATTAAAGTCAATTCCTAAAAAATATATTCGAAATTATGTCGATAAAACACTTTTCAAAGCACAGATAAGCACTGAATGACATGAAACTGGTTGCTCAAGCCACGCAGACTCTTACATGGATCAATAGATGAAACAACACTTTTGGTCATAGAGTAAATAGGTTAGGGATATTTATGGAACACATCGGACTAATGGACAAATGATGATTCTGCATAAATGTGGCTGAATTTCGTTGAATCTCCTTCTTTGATGAACGCGTGGTTGTAACTTGTGATTTTAAATAACCCCATAAAAAGAAATCTAATGGGGTTAAATAACACGATCTAGGAGGACAACTTTGTCCAACGAAACAAGAGAGTACACGACCTGGAAATGTCTAATGCAGTAATTGAAGTGCTTCATGGGAAGTACGGTATGCGGCCCAGTATTGCTGAAACCACATATTTTTCATATCAATATCATCGATGAACTAACTGTGTTATTATGTCGCGATTCGAGCACCAGACACAGTTAATGCTTGACCAGGCTTATTTTTAAAAAAGTATGGTCCAACTAAACTATGCCTCCAGCCCAAAATGGACACCAAACAGTGACACGTTGTGGATGCATTTCTTTCTCGACAATCACATGTAAGTTCTCATAACCCCAAAAAGCTGCAATTTTTGACGATTAATAAACCCATTAAGGTGAAAATGTGCTTTGTCGCTTTTTGCTCCAAAAATCAGCACCCATTTGTTGACGTTCAACAATCTCTTCGCTATGCATGGCCATTAGGCTTCAGTTGATGTGTTAATCGAATTTTGTAATCATGGAGACGCAGATCTTTGGTAAGTATACATTTTAGAGAGCTTCCCGAAATTTGCAATTCTTGTCCACGACGCGACGTCGAATTGAGGTTCCTAAACTGTCACCGACATTCTCACGCACTGCTTCGAGATTGACAGTTGTACGACTTGTTTTTCGACGACCAGTTTGTTTTACATCTTGAACGGATCATGTCTCCTGGAAGTTTTTAATTAATCTTTTCAGAGTTGACGAAGTTAAAATACTATTCCGACCATATTTTTTGACAAATTTTTAGAACTGCGTCCGCCAAACTTATATTATTTTTAAAATGTTCAATCGAGAGGACAAGTTGTTCTATAGTGTAACGTCCCATTTTTACTAACACTAAACTATCAAAAACTGATTTGATTTTTTTAAAGATTGTCAACAGTTTACTGCATAAATGGCAGCAAATTCAAATTATGCGTTAATTTTGGAATACCATTCATAATAATTAGTTTCCGCTAATCTTGGAATCTGGATAGTCTATTTGCTAAATGTTACAGGAGAAATACCAAAAGTATGACAATCCTCATTGGTTTACATTTTATAAGGAATGAGTTGATTTGTAAAAACATGCTACCTTCTACCTCCCATCCCACGATATTTGATATAAATTCATTCCCCTTTAGTGTAAATGTCTCTTTTATCTCGTTTGACATATAATATCGCTTGTTTGATATTTACCTGTGAAATTAGCTGTCCAATATATTTGCTGAAACCTATATTTATGCATAAATTCAAAATCCTCTTTATAACGCCCTTTAGATTTAACTAGGATTTATGTTTCCGCATAAATCATACATTACATACATGTATTAATTTCTGTAATAAAACATGTATGCATATGAAATAATGATAGAAGATATAGGGTGATTTATACGACTGCGAGCGCTCTTATTAGTTCCACTAAAGATAAGATAAGTATCTATTCATCGGTGATTATATTCAAAGCACCTCGAAGCAAATTACATCTTTATAGTAAAACTAGAACATAGCATAACCGCACGTACTTATGTGTTTTGACAAATTACGTAAAGTAATTCCTGTACAAAAAGATATAATTCTTTTTACCAGCTTCATAACCTTCATTACGTAAAAATAAATTCCCAACACTCATTATATTATTTAAAAGAGTGATATACTACAGCTAAACGAAAATGTAGTATATTGATATTTTTGGCCTTGGTAATACTGACTGTCACTGACATTTCCTGTGTAAACTTTATATTGTTGAACATAACCTCAACCACAACATTTCGTCAGTTGAGTGCAATTAGTGTTGTTTACAGTTAATTGAAAAGTTAATGGAAAAGGAAATGGAATTGACCCGTGCAATGAGGGCTATCACGTTTGAATTTGTCACTAAAGACGTTGGTGTAGATTGAAGTTTTCAATATAATGATCGAATTTTTACTTACTGTGATACTGTGATAAACTAAGTTTTATCTTTTCTATTCATTTTTTTAGATATATACCATATTATAAATACCGTATACAAATTTATTGTTTTCTATACATATTTATAAATCTCAACCAAATGTTTTTATGATTGTTACTACAAGATAGTGGGATGTATTTCCAACCATATCTTAATTATTTAGGTGCGAAATCAGACTAGTGACCGGACTTTTAACCGGACATTGCCATCTAAGACGTCACCTTCATACCATAGATATCACGAATGATCCGGAGTACCGCTGGTGCATGGAGGAGGACGAAACTGCAGACCAAGTTATCTGTGAGTACCCTGCATTCACACGAACGCGGTTTAAACATCTGGGGAAACCCCACAACCTGCCTAACGACGAAGGTTTCAAGCCAAAGCCCCTGATCGACTTCTCAAAGACATCGAACTTTAGTAACGTCAAGTAGGGCACAACGGGCCTATCTGAATGCCTATGTGCTCAATGGCTTCACGGTCGCCTACTCCTACGAACTTGTTTATTGTATCAATATCATTATATCGTTATATCTCAAAAACTGATAACTGAAAACTTGTTTCATAACTATCGTTTGTACATATTTATATATTTGATTGTAATAAATTGTTAAATATGTAAATTACCGTGTCACAATGCAATAGAAAATATATATATGAATAAAGCACCATCTCGAGCCATCGAGTTTCGCTAGTTTTCCAAATTCAATCGTTATAGTAAGTACTTCGCTACAGGACGAAATTCGTGAAGGTCGTTCAAAATCAACTGTTGTGTCAAAAAACATCGATACTGCAAGATGTTTTCTGTTGGATGGCGCATAATTTAACAATCGCACAAAAAAGCTTGTTTCGATTGGTGCAAAGAAATGCTGAAAAAATTCAATTACGTTGCTTCAAAAGAACAATCGAACGTATAGGTGTTTCAGGACGAGCCAGATCCGACAAAAGTTATTCGCGCACGGAGCAGTTCGAAGCAAATTGTAGCCCGAATTATTTTTGGTATAACTAGACATGCCTCCACCGTTTCATTACCATCACCTTTGCATTAGAGCAACGTAGAATGGTATAGCAGCGTTTGCTTACCAGAAGAATTCAAAAATATCAGGAACCCCAATTGCAGAAGACGAATCATTCTCCAGCTCAACAGTGCGAGCTCTCATATAACCGTTCAAACAAAAACGGTTTAAAATAGTCAAAACATCGAATTGCTGGATGATTTTGAGCCCACGATAAAAGTTGAGTGTTAATAATAACGAAATAACATGTGAATAAATAAATACTTTGGTCAATATTTTGCAATTGATTTGAGCAGATTTTCAACAATTGGTTCTTTAGTAAACATATTTTTTTCAGGAGTTATTGGAGAAATTCTAAAAATGTTAAAGAAGAGACGAAACATTCTTCATCATGACGAAGCGAGCAGTCACAACGCTAATCTTATAACTGAATATTTTTATCCCTCAAAAGGTAGACTTCATTGCGTTTTCAATGATTTTCAATACAAAAAAAAGTCTTTTTTCCGTTTAAACCTCATATTATGAGTTATATGGAATAAAAAGGGTTCGAAAATTGAGGCAAACGAAGATAAGTATAGTAAGCTGGTAGGAAAATATTTCGGAGAGGAAAACTAGTTTTTATCATAAAGATTTGGTTACCAGACCAAAAAAAAATATATATATATATATATATATATATATATATATATATATATAGCACTACTTATGAAACATGTATTAGAAAGGTATCGTTCAATGAAAACCAAGTTTGTTTACGCCTACCAATATCCACATTTCCTGGCCTCAGAGTAGGGAGCAAAGTCGTACTTTCCCATTCTAGAGGGAAAAAACTTTTCCACCCTAGGGAGAAAAAGTGAAAATGGCTCTAATTATATTGACATTAATAGAAGATATATATCGCTATGCCCTAAAACTGATCAGACACGTTTATTTGTGTGCTATAGAACAGGAAAATGTATTAACCAAATGGAAAAAATACTGTCGCCAAAATTCCTAAAAAAATTGTCATAAATTATACCAGGTACAGTTTCAGAAGAACCTCGGCAAGCTTATTTGCAAATCATGGAGGAGACATTCTTGCTTTAAAGCAACATAAAGGTTGGAAGTCCACGATTATCGTTGAAGGATATGAGCAGTGATCTCTTGTAAAGAAGCAAACAACTTCGAAACAAATTATGGTCACCGTAGTTAATGAAAATGATTGTAATTAGGCCAAGTACGTGTACGTCCAGTGAATATCAACTATATAATAATGTTGTTAATGAAAATATCACGAAAACTGCATTGGCTACAGCTCTCACTTCTAGTGGTATGCAAATAACAACTTCTCAATGCTCAAAATTGCATGTTTAACATTAGTATCGATAATTACTCCAATACAAATTGATAATATGTTGGATGCAAGTATGAAAATAACGTGCCTGTTAGTTATAATGTACCTACTTCTTAGTTTTAGCTCTTCAATAATTTTTATTTGCTAGTTTTACAAATTAATTATTTGAAAATGACTTGTTATTTGAGGGAAGCGGAAAAATCATGTGTATAATATGGGAAGACAGTGCTACTTTTCCTCCCTTGTTATACAAATAAAACTATTATTGTCATTTGGTCATATATTTTTTGTTCTCTGGAAGACCCAAAAAATTAAAGTCAATCAATAATATCACGATTTAAAGACAAGCTTTTAGTAATAAATCTACTTCAAATATTATTATTTCATAACATTTATTATATTTCAGTATTTAACCTACAAATTCATTACTGGTAATGACATTTGCACAATCAGTGAATCGTCTATTACAACTAAGCAGTCTGTTACCTAATTTCGTAATTTTTGCAGAAAAACTTGGGTGTATCGGTTTAATAAGAACGAGGTTAACGAATACAGTGTGCTTACAAAGTAATGAAAATTGCAAATAATTCGATTACTATCACAAAAATGATAACTGGAATAAATAATTATTGATTTTATTTAATTAGATGTTCAAATTATTCTCCTTCTTCTATTTGACAGTATTTATTATGAAAAACTGCTGTGAAATTACGTGATTGAATTGTGATTTGAAAATCTGTTACAGAAAACATAAACTGAAGACGATAAATCGGGAGATCTAATTGAACACTTCATTGTGTCTATTCTTCCAATCTATTAAAAATATTGATTAATCTGGTACAAAATCCTGGCTTCATCCCTAAAGACTAACTTACCTGTAAAATGTGGACATTTCTTTATCTACCTTTTGCTCTATGAGTTTACATAATTAAATAATTTTTGGTGAATTCTCGTAATATTAGTAATTTTGCTTTATAATGTTATAGAAGGATCCTACACCAACATTATGTTTTTTTTCGAAATTTTGTATAACGTATATGAATTTTCCATCTTTAGTTACCGTCTTTAGTCGGCCAGATGCAGAGCGACTTTTAATTGAATACATTTCATTAAATAATTAAACAATTATTCAACCTGCAGAATTGATAATTGAATTTGAAAGTACTCAACTACCATGTGCACCTTCACTAATGACAATTAGAGAAACCTACTACTTCTTTGACATGAATATTTTTTTGGTAATTTTCATTTTGAACGCTTTTAATTATGAGGTCTTGGTGATTTTATTTGTTTTATTATGGATGAAAAACTGAAAATATATACAAGGTAACCGTACACTTTGTAATAAGTTATTTTGAAGTTATAGGTGTGCTAAAAAGTTCGTGGGCTAACTTAGACCGTTAATAACTTTATCGGTTCAAAATTTCTGTTCAGCGAACAGAAAAAAATCGTTGGAGGGCAGATGTCGAAAATGCTTGTTGCAGAAGCAATTAGAAGCCCAATTCATGCAATTTCGTTATGATTGACATTGATTTGTAACAAGGCGCATTGTCTTGATGAATTTCATTCAAATGTTGCCGTTTTTCCGCGATTTCGTTCTTCAAATGCTCAAATACCACTACGTATTAGTAGCTGTTTATAGTGTTACCAGCAGAGTTTTGCGTCTTTCCACGCTTTGAAATCGGTTCTTTCTCTGCAATCTGCTGACTATCTATTGGACTTCAATGTGAAATTAAAACGCCATATACCATCTATTGAATAGTTCCTTAAATTGCTCAGAGTAAAAATTCGCTATTTTTATTAGATTCTGAGCTCGTGTGGTAGCCACTTTGAAGAGAGTTTTCGCATACACAAATATTCATTTATTAAATTTTCTTTTTATATCTCAATTAGATTCAATTTAAGGTTATCCGAAATTATTGTGTGCACTTTTTCCATCTTTTTGTCGGTGGGGTATCCACAGCTTTCATCACACTCGGTGCTCATACCGCCTCGTTTAAACTTAAACTACTTTTCAACGGTAGATTTTTGGCAAAATAGTTTTCAATAGAAGCGTTAACTTCGATAGTATTTTTGGAAAATAGAACTTGAAATTCGTTTTCACCCATGTTTTTAAACTTCACTAAAAATTCCTTAATACCACAGAAAATTTATACACGAGTCTTGCAAAGGTTGGAGCTAATTGAAAATCTTATAGTTTAATACTAGTAGCGTCTATGTGTCAGCCTACGATATTTTCAGCCTATATCATAGTTCTAGCCGACCCATATGACCATATGACCTCACCTGTTTGGAAAAAACACTGATAGGATTATTATTTGTTGCATTATCTCCACATTAACAAGACGCCTGAAACGTTGAGTTGGATAATGAGGAAAATGAAATTAACGTTTGTAACTATTTTTCCTATTGCTTAATATTTTCATAAGATTTTTCGAAATTTAAAAAAAACGTTGAATGTCGTTAAAATGACATTGATAACATTGATAGGGGGCATAAAAAATTGGCTGAAATTGAGATTAACCAAAAGTGTGGAAAACACTTATTGTTCTATCTAAAATGACATATTTGGTATTAACTTAAGGGGAGAGAGAGAAGCTTTACTGTCATTAGAAAATTTAACAATTTTATCGACAAAGCAACACAATTTTATATTAGGTAATACAGTCGAACTGCAATGGATCGTAGCAAAAGTTCGAATTATCGAGGTGTTCGAATTATCGGAGTTGTGCACATTTACGTATGCATTTCGATGCATCTTTCCATTTTATAAATAAATAAATAAATAAATATGTTATGGGTATATAACATGTTTATTTATTTATTTATTTACGGCTATCTTCGACTTCTTCTTCACGCCCTTTTCAACTTCTCTTATGACAGCAACTTTTTCTGCTAAAGTCAGAGTTTTGTACATTCTTTTAGCAGAATCACACATCATGAAATAAACGTAAACGGCAACACGAAGCAAAACTTTTAGAAACTGGCTCCGAAACGCACTCAATGGAAAACCAATTGAGAATGTCGGCTCTGACAGTTTTAACTTTGCTTTATAAGAGGGTGGTGGTAGCCATCAGCGGCGCGAGAGCATCTCTTCTCACCATCTAAATACGCACCTTCTTAAAAGTCGTCAGGTATCAATAAAACTCTGGCGCCCTTCTTTCAGAAAAAATCAGTCACCACGTTTGCTCTTTACTCTACTTTGTCTCTCTCCAATTCGCTCCCTCTCTCTTTCTCTACAGTTTGAAGGTGCAATTAAATCCGTCCCGTGAACTTGTCGTTTTTAATTGCACCTTCAAACTGTACCATCAATAATAAAATCGTCGCACCGGTTTTTGGGGAAAATCCAGCAGCTCTTATTCTCTTTTCAGTCGTTTCATACATTCGTCCTCTAATTGCAGTTCGAACTAGAAAACTATTTAGGAATGCTTTCTTAGCTCTACCAGTAATAAAATCGTCGCGCCGGTTTTTGGGAAAAACCAGCCGCCGTCTGCAGTTCACCCATATTTCACACTTACAAAATATCGTCGTCTTACCTAGAATCTGTAGATTCGAATTTTTCAATTTTTTTCAACACTAACAGTTCGAATGTTTTAATACATATGTACATACATAATTTATACAAGAAAAATTCGAATTTTTCAATTATTCGAACATCAAAAATTCGAACTTTTCAATTATTTAAACGCCAAAAATTCGAATTTTTCGGTAATTTTAACACAGAAAATACGAATTTTTTTGATAATTCGAACTTCAAAAGTTCGAATTATCGAGGTTTTTTTACATGTGTTAGTATAGGAATGTCAAGGGACCGACGCAAAAGTTCGAATTAACGAGGAATTCGAATTATCGGTGTTCGAATTATCGGAGTTCGACATAAAAATATAAAATAACAATCTGACTAAATATAGTAATTATAATATATGTAATAACTTAAAAGTGGGTATAGTTAAGTACATTTTTTCAAATTCTTGCTGAGTTGTGACAAATGACAAGAGCGGGGAGAATTAGAATTTTGAGTATTTTAAAACAGAATTCGCAATGCGTTCTACTACTCAAACCAAAAATATAACGAGTAACTCTTTTTTGAAAGGCAAACCATACCGAAGTTGCAGTTCGAAGAATAAAGAGTAGTAAGTTGTTAAAGCAATAAGAGAATCGAGCTGTTCAGACACAAATTTAATAGCAAAACAAGCAGAGGATAATTTTTTTGCATAGTTTCCTACATGTACAGACCATTGAAGGGCACCGTCAATATGTAGAAACTCCTCTATAGATTAAAAAAAGTTTTCTCAGTGTTTAAACAGAGACCGTTCGCGTCAGATCAGGACTTAATAGTAATGAGATCTTTGCCTATTGTAGAATGTAAAGTTTGTATATCTGGAATACTCCAGGTTACAATGGTGTCGTCTGCGAATAAAGTAAATTTACCATGAATTCGTTAATCTGTGATATCATTAATAAATAAAAAAAATCTGGACCCAAAACTGAACCATGAGACTGCTAGCTGGCAATTTACTTGAAACTTTGCCATTAGCTCTTAATGACTTTTCACCTAGTTAATTAGATAACAAATAAAATATAATATATTTAATATAAAATTAATATACTTGCAAAGTGAATGTATGTTCGAGTATGACACTGTATATAGACACACAAACTATGATGATGAATATTGTTTTTAAAACAGCCTGCATAGACAACCAGTAATGCATAATATTCAACACGATTAAAATTTTTTGTTATTTATGGCATTTGTTTACTTTGATTTGAATACTGTTTAAAATGATATGCAATGAATCCGTTTCCATATTATTCATTTTGACATATGGAAATATAACCAAATAATAAAAATCAATTTAGTTTTGTCTTTTGATGAATACTTGAAATTAATTATATAAATGATTATAATATGCATAGACTGGAATACATTATTAACAATCCCAATTGTTATCCACGAAAAAACTACAAATAAAGGATAGATGAGAGAATATTGAAAACGTATATATCATTGAAACATCAAAAATCTAACAAAAAACTAAGATTTGACTAAGGGAAAATTCGCAGAAAAAGTATGCTCCTTAAAATAGTATTGAGTCTGAAATATCAACAGTTATGGGAAAAATGGAGTTGGCAAATGGTCACATAATAGAGAAGCCTATTTAAATTGATAAACAACGGCTTAAATGAAATGGAATACACTGTTATAATTAAAATGGAAAAGAAGTCAATTATTATACAAAGCCGGCAAAGTATTTCACAATAATGATAAATTATGATTACCATATATCAATTGAGTACGTTAGATCACATAAAGCATTACAATAGGTATTTCAGGAATCTATAACAAAGATTCAGTTAGTTCACCTAACCGAATCACAGTTTTCGAACAATTTTTGCAGGAAATTTCAAATTTAAAACATGATATACATGATTCTTATATTTTCATTATTTTTTATAACTTAATTCCTCTATTATTTGTTTAGTTTTATAATGCACAGTAGCAATTGCAAAACAAGTATGCAACAGTGAAGGAATAAAATGGACTTTCAGCACCTTTCAACAGTTCAAGTCGCAATGAGTGGATGGAATTTTCTCAGCCCTCCTTAAAATAGAACAGGAGGATATTTTGACACACTAGATCTTGCCTTAGAAAAGGGACAGTGTCCAAAAGCAGAAAAGGAGGTCACCACTCATCTCAAATCCTTCAGATCGATCAGTCCCAACTCGTTTCTATTTAAAACAATGGAAAAAGCTGAGTAAGTGTCTTATTAGACATAGAAGGCGCCTTTGACATGACTCCAGACGATGCTGTCAAAAGAGCATTAGATACGAGAGGAGTAGATAAGACAACCTCCAGATGGTTGGAGCAACTACTATCTACTAGAACAGCAGAAATGAAAGTAGAGCAAGACACTATTTCAATTACTGCTAACAGGGGTTTTTCACAAGGGGGAATCACATCCCCACTTATGTGAAACTTAGTAGTAGACGAACGAACTAATGTGGGCTAACTGAACTCGGCAAAGGTTATGCAGGCGACATAATCATATACGCAAGGGGATGTTTTAAGTATACACTCTGTAACATAGTTCAAAGAGGACACAACCATACAAAAATACGTCGATCGATGAGGCTAAACATCAATCCGAATAAGATCTACCTAATTTCCTTTAATATGAAGAAAAAACTCAGTATGAAGCCCATTAAACTAGTGGAAGTGGAGTGGAAAATAGAGAGGAAATATTTGGAAACTTCTCTGGAACAAACATGGAAAGGAAAAAATCACTAAAGGCAAAAAAGCCTTGATGGTGTGCAAAAACTTCGCAAGGAGAAATTGACACATATGGGGAATTGGTTTGTGGTTTGGGGCTAGAGCTAGTCTGAATATCAAAAGTAACAATCTTTCGAAGGTACAAAGACTGGTTTGCATACGTAAAACCAGAGCCACGAAATCGTGCTCAACACCAGCACTACAAATGATTCTTAATCTCCCACCTCTCCTCATAGTACTGAAAAGCGCAGATAAAACATCACTTAGAATGTTCAGAGACGGAATCACCATCGAAAAAGTTTAGCTTTGAGAAAAAAATCACCTCAACTCCAAACTGTAGAGGAAAGTGGGATCAGAAGACCATACAAGGAATGAACAGAAATGCCATTAAATGGTGTATCTAAAGTAGCAGATACTAGAATAAGTGTGTAGGAGCCCAGAACCAAACACTATGAAAGCCAGGGCAACATATCAAGCATTTTTAAGTAGAAACTTATGCAATTAGAAAATGTGTACAGTTCAATCTAGAAAGGAACTATCGCAAACAGGAGATTATCATCCTGTCCGATAACCAAGTAACCATTAGAGCTTTAAGCTCGTTTGGTATTTCCTAGGAAAATTAAAGTAAAAATATCAAGTTACCTTAAGATGGTTTAGCCTACCACTTTTTCTTAAGTTACTCTTTTCCAATAACTTTACGATTCTACTCTACAAAAAATTGGAAGGTACAGAAGTAGAACAATAACTTTCATAAATATGTAGTTTCATGTTGCTTTTGTTAAAATTTTAAATCACTGAATATCTTGTTTCGAGGTGCAACGGCAATCTGCTCCCAAATTAAAAATCCATTTCTTTTACAGATTACAAAGGTGAAGATTGCCGGGATGAACAAAACAATTTAATGATACATAACTCCGGAGATTAGGCTTTTAGAAACCTAGGTAAGATGTGTTCATTACTTTTTATTTAGTTTGAGTTAAAGTGAAAATCATATGTCAACTGTGGAATCTGTGAAGCATCAAATATTTCTTCTTTTATCATCATCCCACATGGTATCACTCTTTGGTTGTTTGTGACATCGCTTGAAAGATGTTCTTGCAGGCCATGATCAATAAAACGTTCCAATATTTGAAATAATAACAATGAAATTGATAAACCTATACCGTTTACCGATTCGTCGACATTTTATTTAGATATTTTCTATGATGGGTGATGGGATACTGGAATCAGATATCGAATTATCCCGTCAAAAACAAAGTGACGTAATAGAACACTCGTTGCAACAGAATCTATTTTTTTATTTGTATAAATATCATATAAGGATTCTCGTAGACATTAGTTACACAATACTGTCTTTCCACCACTAATATATAATACAAGAGTTGTTACTTAAGTTTTGAGAAATAAAAACAAACAAATATAATAGGATATGGCTCCAATGTTCAAAATATTCTCCATTAAGATCAAAACACTTTTGCATGTATTTAAACCAATTATCAAATTTTTTTCATTTCGATTGAGGTACCTCCAAAACACGAGATTTGGTCGCATCAGCCGCTTCTTCAGGTGTAGAAAAATGTTGACGTCAGAATTTATTTTTGACCTGCGGTTATAAGAAGAAATCATTGGGTGCCAAACAAAGATTGTATGGCAAATGACCCATCAACTCCAAGTTTTGATTGTTCAAAAATGTTTTTGAACGTTTCTGGCAAACAAATGCTGGTGTATCATCCATAATTGACCGTTGCTCTGAAGGAGCGTTAGTAATGTCTAGAAAATAAGCTGCCATTTGCTTGCGCGAAAAACTTTTGTTGGATTTGGATCGTTTTGAAAGACGCATACAGTCGGTTGCTTAGTTTCGGGTTCATATGCATAGATCCATCATTCATCGTCTGTCACGATCTTATAGACGTAATTTGAGGCACCGCGATTGAATTTTTTCAGTATCTCTTTGCACCAATCGAGCTTTGTTTGAGCTATTGTCAAATTATGCGCTATTCAACGCAAATAAATTTCATGCAATAATTAACGTATGAGTGCGGAACTGATGCTCAATTATGCCTCAATTTCACGCTGTGTCGCATGACGATCAGCATCGATGTTTTTTGGTACAACAACCGATTTTGACGACCTTCACGAAATTCATTCTGTAGCGAAGTGCAGCCACGACTGAATTGGGAAAACCAATGAAACATGGTCGTTTGAGATGGTGCTGTTGGGGCTACATACTTCGGACTTGATCAAACAGAAGACAACAACAATTGACTTACCGTTTCCATATTGATTTCTGTAGCTATTTTTATTTTTATATACATTGACATATTATAATATTATCAAAAGTTCTCCTTTTTTAATTTGAATTTAACCCAAGAGGTGCTCCATCACCAAAAGTCGAAGCGAGTTAATCGACACGTTCTGACTACGTTTAGAAATGAAAATGTCACACTTTATGATGGCAATCGTCATATTGACATTTGACAATTGACATATTCACATCAGTGTTGCCGTATCTCAAAATTTAACTAGCAGTATTGATATAACGAATTCTAGTATTTTAGAAACACAAACTGCAAAGGATTCTCGAGTTATATACCGTTTAATAAACAAGAAATAATCTGGAAGTTACAGTTACTTTTATATTATATAAATGTAGAACAGACTCAAAACAGTTGGGTTTTTTGAATAAGTGTAGTACTTATGCTTTAGTGGTTAATTGAATTTGAAAATGAACGATTCATCATTTCAATCGGACATCATTTTGCGATAATGTTTTCTAAAAACTTGGTTCAACTTTAAAGAAAAAAGAATATATCGGAACCTAATCTGAACATGCTGAATGTTTTCTCCTAAGATATACTATTTAGTTAATTCCTGTACAATTGATTCTCATATAATTTCACATACATTTTACAAACTTTTCACTTGTTTTCGCAAATAGAAGTGTTTATTATTTAACTTTGGAGGGAAATATGATATATAGGAAAGGATAAATCAAGTCTTCGTCGGTTACTCATTAGTTGGGGATGAAATTTCTCACTTATTTGCGAGCTCATATTATATTCAGTTGTAGTGGTTTATGTGCATTGGAGATGTATCATGTAAACTTTAAAGGTGATGAAATGGAAACGAACACCTTACTGACAGTGTTTTGTAGCACCCAATCTATAGTTCCTCAACTATAATAAATTTACATTTACAATTCTATATTTTGTTCATATAACTGTTTAAGATCAAAATTCTATTAAAAGATGGTATACATAAGTAAAACTTTAGGATTATTGACTTATTACATTTTATTCAAAGTTGGTTTCGCTGGAATAGTATAAATTGATCAATATGAGTGGAGACAGATAGAGAAAGAGAGAGGGAGCAATGCTTTATTGGCAAAAAATTGTTATAATTTGTATACACAAGCTTGTAAAAACTAAAAAATGAACATAAAATCAACTAAATAAAGATATAAATAAGTAATATGGAATTTCAATATTCAGAAGAAAACCACAATGAGAAGAAAGTTATAGGTAATAGAAATAGGTATTAATTAGTATATAAGTTCATAGTTAAAATTAAACCAGTATGTAGCATGCCCGGAATTAATTATTATTATTAGAGTAGAAGTGGTTTACAGAGTAGAAGGCGCATTCCAGTAAATATGCCCTCAAATTATTTTGAAATGCAGTAAACGATGATGTCGATTTGATTTCAATTTGCACATGATTATACATTTTTTTCTCATTGTGAAATATTGAGCCCTTAACTAATTCTGAACGTGGAGTAGGTAGGTAAAGGTCGTGCTCCACGTTCCTAAGTAGATAGCCGTGCAACGATCTTACTGAAATTGGAGAAGCGTGCTTACTAATTAGGCATTTAAAGATGAATAAGGAAGGGAAAGTCAGAATTTTTAATTTTTTGAAGAAGTCCCTGCAGTGAGCCCTGTTGTTTAGTCCAAGTAAATATCTAACAGCTCTCTTTTGTAGTTTGAAGATTCGCTCAAATTGAGTAGTACCACAAGTACCCCAAAAAGGGAAGAGCATATCGGAGATGCGTCTCAATAAAGACATAATACACAGTTAAGTAGGTGGATAAGTTCAGTTCTTTGGAAACTGATCCCAGCGCAAAACAGGAGGAACTTAATTTTTTAGATAAGGCGGCAATATGTAACTCCCATTTTAAGAAATTGTTCACAACAAGCCCTAAGAATTTTATAGATTCAACGACTTCAATGGTGGTGTTATTTAATAAAAAAGGCTGCAATGTATTTTTATATGATAAAACTTTGGTTTTAGAAACGTTGAGACAGAGAAGATTAGAATCGCACCATGATTTAAGGGTAATGAAGTGCCGTGAGATCAGGGTTGCTCCAAGAGAAATTAGTGTCGTCTGCAAATAGACATATTTTACCACTGATGTCTAGATAGACGTTTATATACAGAATAAACCAAAATAGGGCCTTGTACTGAGCTTTGGGGCACTCCACATTCTATTGGCTTGCAAGATGACATCATTGTATCAACTCTTATAAGCTAACTTCTATTGGTAAGGTATGACTTAAACAATGCGAGATGTATTCCCCTGAAACTGTAGTACTGCAATTTGTTGATCAAAATATTATGATCAACACAATCGAAAGCCTTAGAAAATCACAAATAGTTGTTGCAGTGAATTGATGGCTAGAGAGAGAATATAGCATCATTTATGCATTTGTTACTTACGAGTAAAACCCAAAATGATGGGTAGTAAGTATTTTATTTTTAAACAGAAATGATAAAAGCCTTTTTTAAGCAATATTTCTATGATCTTGGATAACGTGGGAAGGAATGCAATTGGGCGATAATTCGATATTTGATTTTTATCTTCACCTTTATGCAGAGGTATATTTATACCCGTGTCAACGCAATTGAGAAAAGTGCAATTTTGAAATAAAACATTAATTAAAGTGTTGAGGTGATTTGAATTGCAATCAGGCAGACTCGAAAGTTTTGATCAGTTCCAGATGAATTAAAGGATTTTTCATATTTTTTTATACATTTGGATACATATATGGAATGTTGCTTTGAAAATTATTTTAGTTCGACATATGGAAATAGAAGTTTTTTTTTGTAAGAGTAGATATTGTTTGATTGATTGCCATGATTGACAAATTGGCAGGGATCAATGTTGGGTTTAAAGGATTTCAACAATATTCCGTGATTAGATTGCATTGAGCTCCAGAGTCTAATAACGCTCTACATGCTGGAAAATTGCCTTGACCATCTTTTAGTTTAAAAAATGGATGCATTTATAAGTTTATAGGTTTGAGTATGGGGCTCTTCTAAAGATTCCAAAACATCTAGTCTTTCTTCTAAAAATTCTTAGAAAATTGTATAGTGAAGGTAATTTCAGAAGAAGTACAAGATTCTTTCCTTTTATTTCTAGTCATTTTATCAAGTTTATTGTAAATGATATGAATAATAGTCATATCCCAAAGGGCTTCTTTGGAAAACTTCATTCCTTAAAGTGCTGTGATATGTTTTGAAACGTCATCTACTAAATCAATGTGGATTTCATTATAGGATTAATATTGAAAAGTGCTTCTCATTTCTCACAAAGTTTTTGCCAAGCTCTCTGATAGTCTTGAGATTCATCACATCTGGAGATGACTCGTTTTGCATTCCCTTCTAGAGCAGCATTTAAAAAGTTATATTTCCTAGTATCATTTAGAAAGGTATTTGAATCAATTGTCGACACAAAATTTTTCCTAAATTCTAACCATTGATCATAATCACCTTTAAAGACAGATAGGTTAATTTTAGAATGTAAAAGATTTGATAATGAATCTTTGACTGATAAAGGAATTACTATTGTTGTAGGACCTGTTCTTTTTGAAATGTAATCTTTTAGAAATGATAAATTCCTATAGTATTTGTTCTCAAAAGGCTCCTGTTCATCAAACTGTCGCTCTAGTTCTTCTTTTGTACAACGTTCTTCTATTAACCCTTGTATATTTTCAAATTAATGAATTAGATTAATATTATTATCATACCGTGATTGAACATTTATTAAATCAGGTGATACGGCCCAATCCTTGATTGAATTGATATACTTTTCAAAAGTCATTAAACGTTTTTTAATAGTTCACCAATTTCTAAAAGTTGTTTAAATTTAAATTAGCAATTATAATAGAAAGTAATTATTAATTGTATTTAATTTGATGTGCGTGTGAAAGTAATGCTTGAATGTCTGATAGTTTTTGGGTAAAAATCAAGAAGAATTCAAAAAAACGCTCTAGCAATAATAATCTCAATGACAATAGTGAATAAAGATGAAAATAGAATCGGACTGACCTTTGTCTAGCCTGGCTACTGGTTGCACATCCGACCAAATTGATATTCTCCGAAGCGTTGCTGTTACCGTCTGAAAACATGACTGGAAGATTAGAACACACACTTTAAACTTTTAGATTCTTTGTATATAATTTATAGTTTTTATTTGAATTGATTGGAAATTTGTGTAATACTAAACTTATCCACACATCCGGCTCTTGAAAAACCAGAAATTGTAATTATGTTGGATTGTTCGGTATTTTATTAATTGTAAATGTGAATAAGTGAGACTATACTTTCGTTGGAAGATTATTTTTAATTTATCATGATTATTTCACAGTATTCCGACACACGATTCAACTCGTACTGCCTTGCACGATCGTTATAAAAAGTTCTTTCAATATAAATCACAGATTATAAAAACTTATATAAAAACCCTTGCCGACAATTTTGTTTGATATACCATAGGCGTAGATACTTCATTTTATAAATTAATTATTTTTATAGATACTTTTAAAAATATGTTTATCTTATGCACGAAAGTATTCGCTAGAAGGCAATCAACCTGGAACTTGGAAAAAAATCATTATTATACCTAGTTAACTTGCTAAAACTGAATATTAAATTATAAAACGTGAGTAGACGAGTGACATGGAATATGAATGTGAATAGACGAGTAAATGGGAGTTTGGTTTAAACAGACGTGAATTGAGCCTTTTTTCTACGCCATTCGCAGAGCCGAGCCTAGGGTATCCGCCGCCCGGGTGCAAGAACAAAATATGCCGTCCTATTAGCGTACCTAGTCGAAATTTGATTAGTGAGGCGAGATATGAGGTAAATTTCGGATAGAAAAGTACCTATTAATATATTCTGTCGTTTTTGCGGCAAGCGGCTTATTCTTTATTGTTACCTATTTATTATCTTTTCTACGCCGCGCAAATAGCCCGGACGCTCAACGTACTATTTTGGTATTGTTGTAATTATAGAAAACAATATTTCGAAGAAATGGCGCTATCAAAGAAAGAAACTTTGCGCTTTGCGACTAAATATTTTTTGCATGACGGTGTTCTGTTATTTTCGTTTACAGACATTTTGCCTTTTGCCGCCCCGTGTTGGTGCCGCTCGGGTGTCATGCACCCCCGGCACGGCTCTGCTCTGCCCATTCGTTTTTTATGCCAGGAAAACGAAATTTCAAAGCAAAAAGCATAAAGTAAAATAAATTATTTGCAAATAATAAATATATTTTATATATTTATTATATATTTATATATTATATATATTTATATTATATATTATATTTATTATTATTTATATTAAAATTATAAATAATAATGGTAGTCAGAATCGTCTGAACTAGAGTTATCATTTGATTGGATTACATTTTCGTAATTCTGATTTCACGTTTACCCATATTGACCCTATAGGGTTAACTATGCAATAGTAAGGAGGTAGTCTGAGAAGATTCTGACCCTGTTTTTTGCACAGCTTGTCAGTATAATAAATTTTCTCTAGCTTTGGACCCTTAATTATGTTTGTTGGGCTTTTTTACGATCGCCTGACTGGAATAGGAATATTTTTTCAGACATAAATTTGAGCTTTGTTACTACTATTATTTGGTATCTTAAGGAGTTGCATTCTAGATAATCTGCTACATCTTAATTGTTTACCGAGACTGATCTTCCACTGCGTCCACCTCATGCCACAATGAGCATTTTATTTCAAAATTTCCAGAAATGGTAAATGCACCATACAAAAAGTTAGCATAAAAAGTTGGCTTCTGGTGAACAAATTTATATGTTTCGAAAATCGAAAGATCCTGGACTTTAAAAGGGTCATTTCTCTCGTCGATCATCGACAACGATTCGTGTAATCGAGAATGGCGACATTACCGCTAGGAGAGTGAAAATCAACTAGCTTAATCTTGCAGAAGTTGAAACGAGTAAGAAAAATTGTATATGCAATAATAACTGAATCATACCAGTGTTAACATAACAGAAAACAATTTATGTTAAAAAAATTTGAGATGTGTTTCTTTGAGATGGTTATAGATAGGTTAAAGTATTCTATTTGCGAGTGGGGTAATAAACTATTATGGAAAACATTGATTTTATTTTTTTTAACATCATCCAATCAATAATTCAACAAGCATCTAATTCAACAAAAAGTGTCAAGGAAATTGATTTTTTTAATGAAATAATAAAATTGAAACTACAAATTCCACAGCCCTCGTTTCAATGAAATGTACGAGGTTTTCAGATTCACTAGACCAGAGGTCTGCAACCTGCAGCTCGCGAGTTACCTGCTGTATGGATGTGGATCTGCGGCTCTACAGTTCCATAGGCAAGAACTATTGATTTTATGAATGAAAAATACTCAAAAATCGTTTTGAATCTTTTAACGAGAATTATGCATCGATTCTATCTCTCAGCGACTTGTACTCGCTTTTTTTCGCCTCCTCTTCATTGACCCACGTCAAGGATTGCTTCATACGCATAACTGAAGAACTTTTTTGTGTTTTCAAAAAAATCATAGATTTAGCATTATCTGCTAAAACAGTACAATATATAATAGCTAAAATATCTTGAAATGTAACATTGGT
This sequence comes from Diorhabda carinulata, assembly GCF_026250575.1. Taxonomy (NCBI): domain Eukaryota; kingdom Metazoa; phylum Arthropoda; class Insecta; order Coleoptera; family Chrysomelidae; genus Diorhabda; species Diorhabda carinulata. The sequence goes on from NC_079471.1 coordinate 9,289,138, forward strand.
GGGAATACCAAAGCATTTTATATTTATTACTTATTGTACGTGTAAAATGTAGAAAACGTAAAAAAGTGTAAGAAATCACTTTTCTACACTATATTCCAGGGTGCAGTAGAGAAAAACATAACCTTTCAAATATATTAATAAAACGAGAAGAGTCATTATAACGTAAAACGCATTCTTAATCTTGTACCAGCAGTGTTTAACAGTTCTGTATTGCACTGGCAGCATTTTGCTTTATAGGTAAATTTTTCTTCTTTTCCAGCAACTTCTTTTATTTGAGTGAAACCAAGTTCATCCCACGATTCGTGCTAAGGTCTATCAATTTTGCTACTTATTTTTCAAAATACGTAACGTACATTCAGTTACCAAAAACCTGCATATATTGTAAGATAAACCTTTCTTATAAAACTTGATTTCTAATTTTACCTTTATCTTATTGCGCCGGATCACCGCATTTGCTAACTGCCCATTTTCCCAACGTAGAAAAGTCGAATAATGTAGAAAATTGTTTGCGTCGTATATTTTCTACACGTGAAAAACGTAATTTTTTACGTGTTCTTTTTACGTCCCAGCATTGTTTACAGGTGGAAGATATTCAACTTTCTTGTGCCTTACCATTTGCTATCTAAGAGTCTTGCGACATAAAAGACACGGCCCAAGCTGCTCTTTCCGTCAGATATATGTCTTCCCCAGGTCCAAAAGAAGAACTTCTAGAACTATTATCGCTCTTTGGACAAACCAGAGAAGAAGATATAGTTAATGCCATTCAAAAATACAACAAAAACGTGTCAATAGCAACTGATGGAGCCAGTTGTATGTTTAGAAAAAAAAAACAGTGATAACGTTTTTATAGAGCAAACTAAACCACGAAATTATGAAGTTTCACTGCATAATTCACAAAGAAGCGCTATGTATGTAAACATTTCCGGCCGATATAGTTGAGGTTATGAATTTGGTAGTCAAAATTCTTGATAACATCTTGTCAAAAGCATTCTACTATCGCCAGTTTAAAGAAGCGTTCAACGAAATGGAGACACCTAAATTCCTAAAAAATAGAGAAGAAATCAAAATAGAAACTTAAGGAGTATATAACAGCGAATTTAAATGAAAAGAATTTAAATTTGCAAAGAAAGGGAAACTTAGCCTATGTTTTGGTAGAAGAATTGGTTTGTTTTGAGGAAAAATTAAATCTTTTTGATATTCAGAACAGTAGACCACTTAATTTTCATTTTTTAAAGCAATATCGAGATAAAGCCACTGCGACTGTTGACACGAATTTCTTGAGCACACTCATAAATAAAATTAAAGATGAATTTGCTGTCAGATTTGAGCAATTCAAAAACAACAAAACCCAACACAAATTGTAACGAAATCTATATTGGAGTTGAAACTGGATCTCTAAATATGCAAATGATCGATTTGAAAAGTAAAGTTAGATGAGTTAGAGGTCCAGAATTGTATGTCCTTAACGCAACAAAAGTGCTCTACAAAAAAATGCCGCGAGTTGAGACTCTAACATTCGACGCATGGAATAGTCTGCCATACTGCAACAGTGAGGTGAAGAAGTTGGTCAGAGGGCTGACTATTCGTAGGAGCGCAAGCGTTTTCTTGCATGAATATAATTAAAAGTAAAGTAAGAAGTTCCTAACAAATAAAAATTTAGAGTCATCCTTGAAAAAAACAATAAATAATGAGCAAAATTTATAAAAAAAAATTGATTTTTGTTTGTTATTGAAGTACAAGTTATAGTTGTGAGTAAATGTTAAATTGTTTTCTTTCCATCTACTCAAACGATAGGTCCAATAATTCCACATAAATATGTATGTAAATCATCCAATTTGTTGGGAAAACACTTTAAATACATGAATAGATATTGGTTCTTATGAATAAAAGATTCATTTTTTCTATAAAAAAATTTATTTACGCGAGTACTATTTAATATTGGAAACAAAATTTTTTGAGGCTTTTTAAAAATTTTGGAATTTTGTGAATTGTAATTTTTGGATCTCCTGACCCAAAACGCTGCCGACCCATGCATTAGACGAAAATGTATTTCTAAAATATCATCTCTATTATATGGTATTCAAATTATCATTTCGTTCGCCGCATCCGGTTAGGAATCTTCAGCTGAAGAGTTCCTGTATATTGTGAATGATGTCTGTGTCAATATATATTCGGAAATACTTTTAAGAGAGCTGAGGACTTTGAAATGTGATATCCAAATATTGGTTTCAATTACATCTAAAAATCTCACTGAGAAATTTGATACCTTCATTAATCAAACAAGCATTTGGTAACAACATTAGACAGTTGAAAATTTGTTGAGATTTCTTGTCATGTTTAATAATATGTTATATATGGCAAGGCGCGAATTGTAAAATTTTTTGTTTGATGACTAGTTAACATAGAAGTAGAGTATGAAAATAAAAGTAGTATCAAAACAGAATGGTATGTATCTATTTAAAACAATTATACTAGGACAAACATTGTGTGAGGCACACCAAAAAAATCATCTAGACTTATATAAACATAGAGTACATATATTGAGGGTATTGTACTGTCTCCAGAAACTAGTGTCTCTTTTAATATCTAATTTTTCAACAAATTTTCGGAGCTTCAGTTTGGGTGAGTCTTCCTGCTCTATCCAATCTACTTCCAATTGTCATGGTGTGGGATTATGTGGTTTTTCACATACAGCTAGTAGATTTCTGTTAGTTCAGGCTTGCTCTTACTTGTGACTTATTCGTATATAAATTGGTCATAGTTTTATGCTACAATTTTCATGTCTTAGTCATATGTTTTTTAGCAGTTCAATCTCTTCTCTGTTTGAATTTCTCTTATTTCTTCCATAATATACGAGGATATATTGAAAAATTTTTAGCCTACTATAGAACCAAACAAAATTTCATGTCAAAATATTTTATTACTCAACATATTCTCCTCTTGATTGGATACATTTATTACAGAGAACTTGTAACGTCTCTAGAATATTTAAAAAAAAAATGTTTCTTCTTGCTCTGCAAACCAGACCTCCACAGCTTTTATTACCTCCTGGTTGGAACGAAATTTACGACCTTTTAAACTTTTTTTCAGTTGAGGAAAGATATGATAGTCGAACGGAGCCAAATCAAATCTGGTGAATACGGGAGGTATTCTAGTAATTCTAGTAATTCTAACTCTAAATCAAGAATTTTTTTGCATGGCAACATGAGATTTATATGCAGGGGCGTTGTCCTGCAAAAACAAAACATCTTTGGATAACTTTCCGCGCCTTTTCTCTTTAGTTTTTTCCCGTAGAGTGGTCAGTAATGTCGAATAGTAATCTCCAGCTATCCAAAAAATCAATCACGATTACTCCATGGTAATCCCAAAAAACTGAAGCAAGAGCTTTTCCAGCGGATTTTTGGACACGAAACTTCTTAGGTCTTGGAGAACCAGAGTGTCGCAATTCTATCCATATATTTTGTTTATGCATGGAACTAGTCTAGACTAACTAGATATAAATACTTCCTCGTATAGGTGTTGAATCCTCGAAAGAATTCTGCTCCTCAGAAGGTTGTTTGGGTTCCTTCCTCTCCTACTTTGTCGGTTGTCTTGCTTCCTTCTACAACAGTGTCCTCTGGTATTATTATTATTATAATTATCCCTCCCTCCAAATATATCAATGTATTCCCGTACAATGTTGGATCTAATTCCACTCCGTCTATTTCATGATTATTATTCTCTATTTTCTCTATATCTTGATAGATGCTGTCGTATCTCAAAAATGGGATGGGCTGGGGATTTTCCTCAAGTAACCAATAATTCCCTCTCACTCACTCAGTTGGTGAGTCTAATTTTTTGTATTACACTTTCTACTACTATAAGACGTCAGACTCATTCACTTCCATAGCCGTTGAAATATACAAGGTAGTCTTCCAATTCTGCAGAAGTTGTCTGTCATTGACTACTGACTGGTTCTGCTACCACCTACAACAGCTAGGTACGTCATGGTAGATCTCACGGTAACGGTTTATATCTATTTTAGGATATGGTTATTTGTTTGTTCTCAATCTGCCTTCAACATCTTTAATGGATTTTGAAAATATTAATCCTTAACTAAAACTGGAAATTTTAAGAATAAAGAATGTTTAATTATGTTTCATTTAATTTTATTTTGTTTGTGAAGTATTTGCTATTAATTATAATATAGGCAATAGAAGAAAACACTCTTTTCATATTTTTCCATTGGGAAATACTAGTACTCATTATTTGTCAAAGAAACGTAGGCAAATTATAAATAATACTACTTAATACAGTCCTTAATTCTAACAATTACCATGATTAAATTAATAAAATTAAAGAGAGTTGGTAATGTTGTTTTGCTTCAACATTCTAGTGATTAGCTTTTTTGTTGACATATTCACAAATAAATTCTATAAATTTCTATACGCTTACGTGTCAGCATGTTTATTTGAAAGAACACTTGCTTACATCCCTCAATGAAAGCTCTTAAGAGTAATATTCTCTCTTTGGCATTTTTAGTGTCAGCTTTTCCCAACATCAAATATCCAACTAGCTATAAGGCGTTAGTGCCAAAATGATAAATTATAGAACGAATGTGAGGGAGCCTCGACATTTCTTTCGGTATTATGTCTGCTGGAACTCGACTGCATTCATTTTTTATATTTCAACGCCCGGACTCATCCTATATTTTTTGTTCAGAAGTGAGTTCACGATTATATCTATTGAAAATATTTAATAGGATTCTCCTAATAGTTTTTTGATAAATTTGCGATTATTTGGCATCTTCGCAGATCTGAATTATATACAAATTTTGATTTTGCTAAGATTGTGGGACTAGATCAATGTTCATAGCTCAAATAGAATCGCAAATATTTTCCTCACTGACAACTAGAGGATGGAATAGGGTAAAGGTAAATTGAATTCCCAGATCAATATGAACAAAGTATATGCATAAATCTGATGCAATCTGTTTATCCTTTTGATAACAATAATTTAAGTGGAGTTTGCTCCTAGTAGACAAGGCATAAAGCGATGAAATAGGCAAAGATTTCATATTCCTTCCTAATTTCAATATTCACTCGATTGCCCTCGCGGAATACAACAATTCGAGATCAGTCTGCTTCGTACTTAGTTGCCTTTCCAACTTCTTTCCCTAAACCATTCAACATTACATTTATAGCAACTTATTTTGACAACTACTTCTTCTCGTTAAATTTTTTCTAACACATTTTCTATAATATCCCTCATAGTGGTGTCGTCAAAAAACAATGTACTTCTTGAGCTAGGCCAAATAGATTATAGCTTCCTAGCATGATTAAGCGGAAAGAACACATACAAAAATTAAGGGGTTATCAAGCACCACATTTCTTTCTGAATTTCTGTCTAACTATGTTGACCATTGTCTTCTCTTATCTTTCCAACAGCATCTTTAAAATCAATGAAACTTTCTTTTACTTTACACACATTACCTGATTTATTTGTCCTGTCTTCACTCAATTTTTTTGATATTACCCTGGTTCGATATTACCCTGTATATATATATATATATATATATATATATATATATATATATATATATATATATATATATATATATATATATATATGTATATAACACGAGCAATGAAAATATACTCTACAACGGCTATGTAAGGAATTCTGAAACTCATCTTACTGCATATAGTAGGAAAAAGTGATTTAGAAATAATGAGATACACACTACTAAGAAAGAGATTTCTAGAGAAATTAATTCCCTTCTCGTTAGTCTCGTTTTACATAATAACGCATTTCTGTTGAATATACCCGGATACTTCTCGAAAAATTGTTCACTCTCACCAACTGCATCAACAGATCACACAGGCTTCAGCACTTTAAAATGAACAATTCCAAAAACACAGAAACGGCATTTTGTGATATAATTCGGGCTTCGTAATACTTCGTATTTATTCATTCCAATAGAGCCACCATCTTTTTCGTTTTGGATAATCTGAATCAGTTGACTTTGTTCTTTTCGAACAAATGATGGTGGATCCGAACACCTACTCTGCTCATTCATTTATTAATCTGCTGCAAATGTTTTTGGATGGTCGATCAACGTTGACTAGAGGTGTTGACGCTTCTTTGATTTTCTGAAATAAATATGCTTCCAGTTCTGCCCTTAGAATGTTGTTGGTCTTCCTGATCAATAGGGGTCCAAGAGATAAAAATTACCGGATCTGTACTTAAGGAAATATCCCTCTAACGTGCACTTGGATACACAAGTCAAATGTTTTTGGCAACAACTATTACGTAACACAACTTCGAAGTATAAAATTCCAGTATCCCCGCCTTGGCCATTCACCCAGGCTTGGGCCAAAGTTGGTTGACCCAGCCTTGGGCATATCAAAGATTACCCAAGCTTGTGCCCAGCCTGGATATCCGTTGACCACCCAGGCTTGGAGCAAGGTTGGGCCAATCCTGGTTAACCCAGTCTTGGCCATTCATTGGGGACCCAAGCTTCGGCTGTTCGGTCACATACGGCTTGGTTCCAGTATTTTCAATCCGATCTCTAGTTTATTCAGTGTGTGTGTTTTTTATTATTTATTACAACTAAAAGTAACCATGTCTGATGCGTATCTGAATAGAGAAAAAAAACTAACTCAATTGTGAACGGGCAAAGCTTAAATAATTTAAGTGTGAACATCAGCTCTCTGAGTGAGGTTAACGATATCGGTACAGATTTGTGCAATCTACAAGTGTTTAATAATCATAATTTGGATAATGTTGATAATAACAATAATAATAATGATTCTATAAATTCTAGTGATAGCGATTTTTACAGCAGTAATAATAATAATTTAGAAAGTAATAGCAGTGATCATATTGAATAAAAAATAAATAAAGAAATGAAATAAAGATAAAGAAGAAAAAGTCCCAGGGGCCCAGCCCCAACCTCATCGTTATCACTCCAGAGTTTCACCAAGACTGGACAAAGCCTGGCTTACAAGCTTGGCCCAGAATTTTACACAGTTGGACCAAACCTAGGCACTTGGAACTTTTCTCTATGGACTCTGGTGAAATTGATTCGTTTCTGTCTAGCTGGGCCTCTTCAGACCATTTCCCGCCGACTATTACTGTGGAAACCAAATCAGGATTCATCGGAAAAAAACGTTACGCCATTGTTGTAAAACCCAATCCCTATCCTTTAGAGCCCATTGGAGACGGACAGCTATGTGTCGTCGAAAGACTAGGCACCCTTAAAGGTCTCCTTCTCCTTAGATTCGATGAATGTAATCCCCTTCTGATAGTACTTCTAGAAACTGACCTTCGGTATGTTAGAAAAAAGTGACTTCGTACGACTTTACCTCTATGAATCGGTTTTCTTCGGCTGAAATTAGCTATGTAACAGTCTTCCAACGCTACCCGTTTCCTGGAAAAGGGTCACTATCCGCCTCACCGAAGCCTGTGACATATTCAGACGAAGGGCAATGTGGTGATTAGATAAACAAAGTTAAATGGTCAAATCTGATTTCTTTTACAAAAATTCATATATTTACGGATCAAAATAATAAATTAAGTGCCAAAAAATTTATAAACAAAAAATGGTCTCTATACATAAGCAAACTTAAAAGTTTACAAGGGGGACCAAGGCTTTTGGAGATGTGGTATTTTCAAAAAGGACACAGTATTGAGAAAAGCCATACCAGTTCGTGAACGTGTAATGGTACGACAGGTTGAAGATAGCTAAAAATTTCGAGCGCGTTGGAATTAAAAATAGTGCAAATTATTATAACAATTACAAGGGGAGCCATAGTATCGATGTTGGACGTAATGATCAAATTTCTGATTTCCAATAGTTCATTATATGAGAGGTTAACTAATGCCTGATCCGGCATCACTTCCTGGCAGAGAAATAGCAGTTTCTTATTGTTTTGTATGCACGATACATTTGCAATAAAAACTTATCATATATTACAACCTTACTTATTTCAAGATCAACCAGCACCAAATCGCATTTTAAATTATCAAGAGTTCGTAGAATAGTGTAGCTATTTGTTATGTTTAAATGTTTATGTTTAAAAATTTTATTACGGTCACGGTATTTAACCAGCTTCGTATTCCACAATATTTCATTAATTTCCTGTTGTTGATGGCATTTTGTTACCGACTCTCACAATTCCAGCGCAGTTCGATTCCCACGAGCTTCTCTCCACTAGTAAAGAAATCACATATCCATTTGAGAGCAAGTCTTGAAAGTCTAATCTCCGATAGCCGAGAGACATTCTCAGATACCTACTATCAGGAGTGTGTCCATTTATTTGAAACAATCTCAGGAGCAACTCGCGAGAGTATTATTCTCAGATGGACTAAACATCCGAAAGCGTACTCGATAAAATAGGATTTTATTCAAATTGGAGACGATTGAAGTGATATAATATATTAAAGGATCAGAGATAAAACAACTACTAGTTTCAGATACAATCCTCAGAAACTGAGTAAAGGAGGGGATCTTTCAGGTCCCAGTAAATAATCCCCCCCTCCTCCAAAATACATAAATGTATATCCTGGTATCATTTAATCAAGTTTTCTACTTGATCCTAATTAGTTTAGCAAATGAATTATCTCGGTCGTGTAATGTGTCTAAAGCTTCTTTGAATTTGATAACTGTTTTAGAATAATAGAATAATTGAGTTTTGGTGGCAAGATATAATATAATACTGCAGACAGTACTCTTACCAAACAAGAATTTGAAAAATCGTCTCATCCATAGAATATAACAAAGCAGCATTATTGACATCACAGAAGCGTTTGACTAAATTAAACTGGAAGATATTATTCACCTATCGTACAATAGAAACCTACTAATCAATATAGTTCAGACCATTGGAAATAGATTCGCAGACTATATAGTTCATAAACAAACATAATCCATACTAGTCAAAAAGTAATAGGCAAGAGATTAGCTTAGCCCCATATTATTCAACATGATGCTGGAAGAATCATAGGATACAAATAGGAGGTTGATTGTTACAACAGAGGATGAAATTCTACTAGGTTGGAATGGACATAACCAGTTACGTAGACGTAGAAGACGAGGTAAGAGGAAAAGTAGTAAATAAGGTCGTGGAATGTTTTCAGAACGTATTATGGCGAAACAAACACCTGAGATAAGAAACAAAAGTACAAATTTACAAAGTGACAATCAGACATATAATGATCCGAAACAAGGTCAAAACTATTGTAAACAACTTTTGAAGACCATAGAATTAAAAATTCTCAGATGGATCTCAGGAAAACACTACTATCGATAAACAAACGAAACATCAGACGATTATGGGACGTAGAAAACATTAATGAATGGGTATCACAGCGTGGAAATCAATGGAAGCAACCTACGAGGATAAATGGTAGAAGATAGATAATAAAAATAGCAAGGGATAAATCTCGAATTGGAATACGAAGTAGAGGCTGAGAATATCAAAGAATGACCAGGCGATAGATCTATTATGGAAGATAGAAGACGAAGAACCGTCTCCTTACGGGTGATTTTCAAAACTTTATACTTTGGACAATAGATGGAAAACATGAAAACTGAGACAAATTAAAGTTTTTCCATCCATTATTAAAATATCAATACTTTACATCTACTTTGATGCAGGTTATACATGGGCCTCTTCTGGCTTTTTCCATCCTTTTTTCAGTTATTCACATTTATTTTCATGACTCTTTTTGATTATCTCAGTACTTCTATTTTTTTCTCGGTGCCATGAATCCTTTATCATATCTAATGTTTTAAAAAGTAGATTTTACAGAATGTCTAACGTTTAACCACTTATTATCTAAATTAACGGTTTCCAAAAAAAAATTTCAAAATATCATGAAATAATATTTATCACAACACTCTGGTCGTCTGGGGGTATTGTGAAAGTAAATAAAATTCCTTGTCTATACCAATATTATTCCAAAAAAGTATTCTCGATTAGTAAATAACATTGAGTGTTATTGTTAGGTTTTTTATAACAAAATAAATTGGGTGAATGCCATCGATAATTCGATATTCCGTCTAGATTTCAATTACAGACATTTTTTCGGTGTATATGGCCCTGAAGACTAATGAAACGTAAAGTTGAGGTCCAGTAATCACGGTATTGTCAATTTCTATAGTCATTGTAATCGGTTTTGGAAACTGGTTCTGATAAATTCAAATAAAAAATTCTTGTTGATATCTCGATTATATCACACTTTCTACAGGGTCATTTATACGTGTGATTTGATTGCATGTACAATTTAAATCATAATTGTAAGTATATAAGCTGTAGTCAGGAGATTTACTGAAAGTGTTTATAAATAAAACTGTTCGGAATTAAAATTGAATTGATATCGTTCAAAGTACTGCCCTTGACATTACACCAACCTTAAGGCCGCTTGACATGATGCAATACAACGAGCAATGAAAAACAAGCGCAGATGAAATTCACCTGATTGTTTCATGCAAGATCTTGACATTATCGGTTTTGTGCCATTTTTATTGCGTGCAAGTTGCAATCTAGTTACTTTTGGCTAAACAGATCAACTGACTTTCATTGTTATGCTAAGTACAAAATATTAGATAAAATTTGAGGTTAGGAATTTTTACTGTTTACAGAGACTTGCATGCAATTTCATACACGTTGTATTGCATTATGTCAAGCAGCTATTAAAGTTAAAGTTACATTTTCTTTATATCAGAAGTACAATTATTAAATGTGCATTGCATTTATGACACGTTACTCAAACTATTCAGCACAACAGTCCAATTTTCTTGTATTGTAATTATTCTCTTCTTGCCATCATAACTCCCGTTGATGTACTTTGTCACAAATTCGGTGTTATTTCAGCACAACTACACGTTCTAAATACTTCATTAACTATTTCGGTTCTGTTTACTACCGACTCATCAACATACCCTTCAGCGACCGTTGATGACTTCCAACCGTGTCAGCAATAAACCCCCCAACCCTCCCAGATGCAACTAAAAGTGTAACAGACGATCTCACAACCTCATTGATATATTTTCCATTGTGATATGCATAAAACAGGCGGCGATTCTTTGCTGCTGCTAGACGAAGAGCTATAATTTAACATACTTTTGTGTAACTATAAATCTCCTGTTACCTGGCTGAGTACATAAATTCGTCTAACTCCTTCAATCCCAAATACAACAACAACCTACAAAAGAAAACTGTTAGATATTTACCCGGACTAAACCGCAGAGCCCACTGCAGGGACTTCTTTAAAAGATTAAAAATTCTGACTCTTCCTCCTTTATTCATCTTCGAATTCGTTTTACTAATTCGTAAACACGGTTTCAATTTCAGAAAGGTCGTTGTACGGCAATCTACTTAGGAACGGGGAGCTCGACCTTTACCTATCTACTTCACGTTCAGAATCAGTTGAGGGCTCAATATTTTACAATGCAAAAAAATGCGTAATCACTTGCCAATTGAAATCAAATTGACATCATCTTTTACTGCATTTCGCAATAATTTGAGGGCATATTTACAGGAAAGTGCCTTCTAATCTGTAAACGACTAATAATAATATTTAATTCCAGGAATATTTTATACTTGTTTAATTTTTCTACTGTATATTGAAATTTTATTGTATATATATCTTTATTTAGTTGTTTTTTACAAGCTTTTGTCTACAAATTGTAACAATTTTTTGAAAATAAAGCATTTCTCTCACTCTACACCTATTTTATGAAAATTGGTCTTCGGGGACATAATGAAAGCGATTTGATATTCGTGGTATATTTCTGAAAAGTTCTCCGATATTAAAAGGAACCTCCAAATAAATAAAAAAAAGATGTGTTACAGTACATGCTTGAAATCTGTCATGAACAAATAATTGTGAAAATTAATTCTTCTATTTTTGGCGATTAAGACTTTTGAAACTACATACGTTAATGCAAAATATGAGCTAGTATGTATTATTTAATATGTTCGAGATGATGAGCAAATTGAATGTTTAGGAAGTAGCTCATTACTAAAATTTATAATTCATAAGTACTTCTACCTACCCAGTTAAATTTGATTATGCTGCTTCTAAATTTATAAATATTTGTATTAATTAAAAATTTAGATATTTGTTATATTATTTCAAATTGTTCAAAAGATGGATTCAATTTTAAAGAGCACCTAGTAGATGCATCACTTTTTTATTTGGATAACTTAGAACGTATTGCGGTGAGTGTTGTTCAGGACAGTTTTTAAAAGTGAATCATTGCGACTTTCCTTTAAAGAAAATAAAAGTGTGGTAGAGTACAATAATGACCTCGGTGAAGACGTTGACAAGTACTTGTTGATTCATATTTTTCTTGTATGGTAAGCACATATAAACCACTTTACCACTATCCTCCACTAAAAACGTGCTTTTTAAATTTAAACTACAATTTACTTCAATTTCGTAATCGTATTATGTTTTCGAATACTCATCGTATATAATGTGTAGTTTCCCTGTTAAGTGGAGAGAGTTGGAACTCTTATGAAAATTGAATTAAAAAAAATATTCTCACTTTGAATATGACGCTGTACAAAATACATCAGTATACATCAGATATCTAATAGTATCAATTAACAATTATCGTCGAATATTCAGAAAGAATCTTAATTGACAATATTTTTATATCTTAAGAGAATTTACCATAGATGTGTAATTTAATATTTTATGAGTAATAGAGGTTATTATTATCATCAGTGTCTCCATTTCTCGATTAAAAGAACTGAGTAGTAAAAACGAATTTCAATTAATAATCAGTGTGTGAATTAACGAGTTTAATTTAGAAAAATTGCATTAATATTTCATCGCTAGAATCATTCCGACGAGAAAGTATAAGTTGCTATTTGCAATTTAGATTTTATTCAACAAATTTTGCCAACATAATTGGAATAGGAGATCAAAAACAATCCCAATAAGTGCTTCAACAACCACGACGAGGGTTGGAAGCTGAATTATTTGGAAGTAGTGCAAAAACTTATCTCCAGTATAAGCACCTTTCAAAAATATTTGCTATTCATTGATGTGTGGGAAGATAATCAGGAATGCGATATAGCGATCAATGAATTCCGATTTTTGGTCATCGATACAAAACTAATAAAAAAATTCAATCACTGATGAGAATAAGGACTCGAAAACTTACCGTAGAATAAGGAACTTTGAATCTATAAGAAAGAGTTTCCTGACAAGATGATGAATTGCTTCGTCGAATATCTCCAGGACTAGATCTATTCAGAAAGATCCATTGGATCCAAGAAATAACTACACCTTTTCATTGATTTCATAAAGGACACTCCCATCAGATAATACTAGGTTCAGCAAAAACTGATAAGTACAGATTTTGTGGGGAAGAGGGCGAAACTTCTTGCCATAATCTGGTTCTCCAAACAAAACTTGACATATTAAATTTCGTTTTCAAAGAGAAGTAGAGCAGCACTACATTTGGAAGAAGATTCACTTTTCTAACGTTGAATACAGCTAATCTATTTATTAGATACTACTAATATCACGAAAGTCTCAAAATTTCACCAAATTAAGAGACATTTCAAGGAAAGTAAGAACTTTCATTTTTCATAGAGAATTTTCAAAACTTGAAACACACGATACAGGGTGGCTTTACGTATTATTGTAACAATGATGTAGTAGTTTTAAGTTGTTACGTTAAGAAAAAAGAGGGCATCACAGGCTTTTCAAAACTAATAAATTCTGACATTGAGATAATTTGACTCCTAGACTATTTTTTTTCTAGTAAGTTTACCTCCAGTTTCTGAAGACGATAACTTGGTTATCGAAACGCGCGTCCGCCAGTATAGTTGTGAGTGTTGGTGTAGTGATGGTGTAAACAGTGTAGTCAGTACGGAAACTCGACACTTTTCCACTCGTTTACAAAATCGTAGTGAAATGTGCTCTAAATAAGATGTAATATATTTGTTTAAACTTTAACACTTAGTATCTCAAACTTAGGAAGTTCCGTGGACATGAAATCTTGTTTTTGCCTCATGAATATGTCATTCTATTAAAATAACAAACAATATGGCATAATAACTAGCATCCATCCATTTGGAGCAAGTTGTCTGAAGAACCATGAAAAAACCCCTGTTCCACTTTCATCAACAAATCAGCAATTTGTCAAACCTATTTGGAACGGATCTCTGGCTGTAAAAAATAAATCCACACTTCTAAACTTTATAGGTGTGTTAGTACTAATCCTATTAAGCCCATTCAAACAAGTGTACGCTTTTCTGAAAAGCACAAATCGAATAATGGATTTAAGTCGCTAAATTGAAACTGACAATCCGGTTCAACTTTGTGTAATTTGTATACTATTCTTATTTCATAAGGTTTGAATTTATATGCTTTTTCAAAAACGAACAGAAGATACTGATACAGCAGATAGTTGTCTGATATATTTAGGTTAGGTTAGGTTAGGTAAATTGTCGATTTTTGTTTTTCAAATCACCCAATATTGGCATTTCAACAGTTCCATTTTGTACTGGATATTGTCTTTCATTCTATTCGATTTTAATGTAGTAATGTAAAGTATTGAGTATTGATAACTAATTAGTCGAATTTTTCAAGGAAAAATTAGACGATTACGGTAGGCATGACTAGAAGAAAAATGGGGGGCACATCATTTTTCCCATGTTTTGAGATCTCCTCAACATGATTAAGATGGTTTTTCGAATGTCTGTACTATGGGTCCGATTTGGTTCAAAATTAGCATACATGGCTTTTTTGGCGGCGGATTGATGTTATTAGAGTTTGGTTGAAAACAAATGAATATTTCGAGAAGTCGCAGTACAAAAAAGTGGTTTTTGACCTTCGCTCACCTCTGTAGGTCAAACGAAAAGCGACTGAAAAATGAAATTTCACATGTAGGTTCAATTAGTTGCGAGATGATTTCCTGTCTAAGGTCGAAACTTTCCATCTCCACCCCTCTTCATTTTATGGTCATTTTTGTTATATTTCCTTATTTTTTGGTCAGAAAAAGTTTAACTAGAGGGTTCGAACTTCGCATGCAAGTAGGGGTGATGTTGAAGAATTGTCTTTCTCAAGTTCAAAGTTTTCTTCTTCAGTTCTTCTAGTACAAAACGCCCGAAATCATTTTGATCGTTGTAATTGTTGAACTGGACCGCCTCCTATTTAATGAATAATACGAGTATGATCGTTGCTAGTGTGATTTTTTTTACTTCCCATTTTCGAAATTTCTTGTCATTATGGCAATTTTTTCTTTGTTGTCAATTGGAATTGAACAAGAGGTTTCGAGACCACCGGGTCTATTGAAATTATGAATTTTCATTCGAGAGAGAGAGAGTTAACTTGTGAAATGAAAAGTTATTGCGGAATAGCAAATTTTCCATATAAAGAAATAAGATTGAGAATTGATATCATTTCCAAGAAATTCATTTTATGGAAATATTTGTTTGTGTATTAGTTAAATTCTTCATTCGACGAAAAATTCGACTTTCGTGATGGAGCTCTGCTGCTCACGGCTTTTTTTTATTGGGTAGTTGATATTAAATAATTAAATAAAATATGAAATCACACTATAGCAAAAAGCGATGTCTCATAAAAACAATGTATTCTTATTGGCAGTTGATAACGATTAGTAGATAGATTTTATGTTTGCAATCAAAGGACGAAAATTTCGAACATATAATTATGTAAGTTAGTTTTTACACTTTTTGTGTGTTATTTTTGATATTTAAAAAATCTCTTATCCAAATAAAAAATATCTTCGAAATTATTCCATAAATTAGAAAAACAGACTTTCGTTTCTATTTGGTTACACATAAAATACCTTTTTTTTCAAGGAATGTATTAATTATATCTTCAATTTATTCACACATCTCGTTCTATTTAAAAATTCAATCGCGTTATCTTGATTATAGATAAGCAAAGTCTAATCATTCCCACTGTCTAGATAAAATCAGATAAAATCCTTCTAATACCTCGTGCTGCTAATGTGGATATCAAAAATTCCTATTGATCAACTAGAATCCACAGTTAAGCAGCTTACAGGTATGAGTGAATCCGAACAAGTTCTCGGTATAAAAGACAATTATAGAAAATAAAAGTTCACATTTTTCACCGTTTAGGTCGTAAATCCTCCACAGTTTCTAGTCGCGAGCCTTTTTAGGTAAGTTCGCCGTCGACTGAAATGGAAATGTTGTCTCCCTCTCGATCATGAATATCTTCCAAATAAGTGACGTTCAGACACAATAGGATAGTTGATTTAATTCAAACTCAATCAAACACTTGAACACAAACGTTTTGCAATGTACAGTGGAACTTTTTTTTCATTTGCTAATAAGAGAATATTAGAAATAATGAATTTAAGATTGAATATACACATTCGATGATGATAAAAGCATTTATTAGAGATAGTTAATACGTTAATAATTAGCCTTGATTTGAAATTCTATATCCCATATGCGACGTGATTTGAATGTTACATTTGGGTATAAAAAAGAACGATTATTGAAAAATTACACTTGTTTCATTGCCTTTTTTAACTGTAATCATATATACGTGGCACATGTATGTACATACATGTAATATACTATTTTTTTCATAGAATTTGATAGTTGTATTCAATATAGTTACTTTCAACAATCTACGAATACTAACAGGAATTCTCTCGGGGCACTGTCGCCTCAACAAACACCTGGAGACGCTAGACCTAGCAGATAATGCAGATTTTGTTGCACTGAGGAAGTGGAAGTGTGAAACACTAAGAAACTCCAGAGCATTACACCTGAGAGCCCTTGACACGTAGAAGATGAAGATCTCTGGCAATTGGAGCCAAACCCTATTCCAGACTTTAAAAGAAGTGGGATTAATGGATCAGCTGTAAACACTGGGAAAGGCGGGCAATACATCCTTTGAGTAGGGATTGGGATTTTAGCTAGTATCCCAGGATAATAGGCAGTTGGCTGATGGCGCGCCCAGCATGCCTATTCTCCCGTAATATTAGCTAAATGCCGGACAATATATTATTCGTCGAAAAATGACCAAGCGTTTGTCTATTCTCCTGGGACTTTAGCTAAAATTCGGATAATAGAATATCAATTGAAAAAGGTCTAGCGTTTATCTGCTGTCCTATACTTCTAGTAAAAGAGCCAATACCGAAGCCAATTTCAATGTTTGTTTTTATTTTAGAAGCTCATCCTCAGACTCGTTAGATTAGGTTAGATTAGGTAAACAATGTGGATCAAACCGGTATTCTTGTTTCAAAAATAAAATAAAATGTAAATGACAATGTCACCAAGCCTCCACGTGTTGCAATAAATGGTTGATTGACATGAAAAAAATAAATAAATAAGACTTCTTTTATCCTATTTTTTTATCTTATTCTGTAAACCCAACAGTCTGTTATCCGAATTTTAGCTAAAGTCCCAGAAGAATAGACAAACGCTTGATCATTGTTCGACGAATAATCCGGCATTTAGCTAATACTCCGGGAGAATAGGCATGCGTGGCGCGCCATCAACCAATTCCCTATTGTCCTGGGATATTAGCTAAAATTCCAACGTGTCTATTGACCTACGACATATACATTTTATACATGTCATCTTTAAAAAATGCCATAACCTCTCCCACTGTGATGGGACTAGCAATAAACGTATGATAATTTTTCAGTATGAAATCAAAAAGCTGAAAAATATATGAGTCCCTATTTAAAATAGAATGAATAAATACCACTAGTACAGATCACCGAATCTTCAGATTTTCATCTTGTTCCGTGTACTTTGAATGTGCCTTCCTTTTACTGACAAGAGCCACGAAATTCTGTCATAAAGATGAAACTTTTGAATTGAGAAATGAGATGAATATATCATGTTTTTTTTAACGTTTTAAGAGAAACTAATGATTTTAATCAAGGATTTACCACGTCCAAAATCAGCTTTACTATAAAAAATGCATGCCAAAAAAACAACATGATACTTCAGCAAATAAAAATAGTATACAGGCCGAATGGTATATATGTTATATTGATAAGGAATTGAACGTAATCGGAATTCGTTTATATAAAATGCTACATTCCTTTCCACTGACCAAATGGATAATCAAGACGATTTCTGACACATTTCTGGTGAAATATCTCAATATTTATTGCGGTACAGAAAGGAAAGTAATTTTTCTTTTAGAACACGATGAAAATATGTTTTGTTCATAGGACACAATGTGGGGTTGAGTGGCAAACAATTGTTATATATACAACAACGGAGTTGTTGGATTTATGAGTATTTCACTCGTATATATATTGTATTATATTTCCAAATTACGACGTTATGAGATAGCACCTGTATACTGAGAATAATAAAAATTGTATGAGGTGTTTAATTCCATTTTAAGAGAGAGAATTATGAGAAATATGAAGCAATTCAACAACACGGTGTATGCTATAACCTCAACTGACATCATCACCATTATTTAGCAATTTATTATCTTATAATCAATATCTTAATTCTAATTATTATTTCATAATTAATATCTTTATTCAATTGCGAGAAGGAAATATAAGAGACAATAATATTGAAGGTCGTCACGTTGAACATTTCATATGTTAAAATAATAAAACTGGTACAAAAATCAAATTTAAATGGATTTTGTCACTAAGAATTGAACGTTTTCAATATGTATTCTTTTATAATTTTCGATTTGTTATACAACTAAATAAAATCACATTGAAAAAGTCAAAATATGTTTTTCATGAAAAATTTACTGTAGTCACAATCTAGTTACGTAGAATGACCTATTTTGGCGAATGTGTCAATCAAAAAAAAAACTCTAATATGAGATATATGATTGTTCCCGTTTCAGTAATGGAATGAAAATAGTAATATATATTCATGGATATGGATAAACGAGAGAATTTTATTTTTAAAGTGAAATTCCATTTTAACTAATAACATGTGTAATATCAGTGTTACCAATGAAAAAGTGGGTTACATGAGCAATCAAAAATAGAAACGGCTTTTGAGAGCTGTCGAAGTAACTTTGCTATAATTTTTTGTGAGTTTTCAAACATTCATGAATTTATGATCATTTCAATCGTTAATTAGATTCAGATCTTTCATCATAATGTAATAACAATAAAATTGATTTTACAGCAAACACAGCTGAAGTGTTTACGAAGTATGATAAAAAATACAGTAAAATAGTTTATTGAAAACTTCTGGGAAGCTTCTTTGGAATTGACTTTTATATAGATTGTTGTGTCTTTATCAGTAACGGGAATGATAACAAAATATTTTTCTTTCAGCACATTATCGGAAACAGAAGAAACTAAATCTGGTGATAAAGGTGAATATGGACATGATGCACACTTTCAGTAACCAAAAACTCGCGAAAGAAAAGCAATTTTTGTTTGTCATTCTTTGACTTGCTTTTTCTTCGTACAAATATTCTAGAACGTGAATTCTTGTCTCAAAGCTATAACCTAAGACAGAACTTTTCTGAGCAGTAATAATTTTGCCAGTAAAATAGTTAAAATGTTATTATAGCAACTAACAATAACTCATTAGAAGCGTCAGTGTTAAGTTTGACATCAAAAAATTGAACCAGAGTTACGCAATAAATTAAAAGAAAAAAGATGTCCACCGAAATTTTGGAAATCGGAAAATTGGAGCATCGAGCCATCATCAAGTACCTGTATTTAAAAGGATTAAGAGGTAAGCAGATTTCCGAAGATATGATTAATACACTTGGTGATCAATGTCCTTCGTATGCGACCGTGAAAAATTGGACTGCAAACTTCAAAAGAGGTAAATTATCCATTGAATATGATGACCGATCGGGAAGGCCAGTTTCTGTGTCAGTCCCCGAAAATATCGATGCAGTTCATGACGTGATTTTATCAGACCGTCGAATTGGGCTGAAATGGATATCTGAAGCACTTAATATTTCATACGAACGCGTTAATCATATAGTTCACGTCAATTTAGACATGAGAAAATTGCTGCAAAATGGATCCCCAAATGTTCGAATGTTGACCAAAAGTGTGCAAGGGTAGAAGCATCGCGTTCGATCTGTTCTCGATTTGAAAACGATGTGGACTTCTTAAACCGAATTGTTACTGTGGACGAGATTCGGGTACATTTCTACCATCCAGAAACAAAGCAACAATCGATGGAATGGCGAAACTCTGGTTCTCGTATCCAAAAATCTGCTGAAAAAGTTCTTCCTTCAGTTTTTTGGGATTGCCATAGAGTAATCATGATTGATTCTTTGGATAAGGGTAGAACAATAACTATTCGACATTACTGACCTCTACGGGAAAAAAATAAAGATGCGGAAAGCTATCCAAAGGTGTTTTGTTTTTGCAGGACAACTCCCCTAGACACAAATATCATGTTGCCATGCAAAAAATTTGTGATTTAGGGTTTGAATCACTAGAACACCCCCCTTATTCACCAGATTTGACATCGGCCAACTATCATCTCTTTCCTCATATTTATGAATGTTGTTTTTTCTTCAGCCCCCGATGAGCTGTAAATATACAAAAAAGATTTATTGAGATATTTCACAGATATGAACAAGCAATACCTTCTTCATAAATTGTAGACGCCTATGATTGGAAGTAAGTTGTGACGGTTTTTTTGAGCTCCACATCAGTTTTGAAGCGTCACCCTCCAAGCTACTTCTTAAGTACACGGAAAAGATGAAAATCGCTAGATGTTAGGTCAGGATTGAGTGGTGGGTGTTCGAAAATGTTTTATTTCAGAAGTTTCTTCGTTTGTTTTAAATAATTTTCCGTAAGCGTCGCAAAGTTTCGCGATATGAATCTGCATTAAATGTAGCTTCAGGCTGCATAAACTCTACAAGCGACATACTTTTTTTATCCCAAGAAACAGTAGCTATAATCTTACGGCTGTTGAAAATTCCTTTGAATTTTGTGGGTCTCTTTGGAGAATTTGTGTACATCCATTGTTGCGATTGTTAGTACGTTTTAGGTGTGTCATAGATGTCTCATGATCTGCCACAATGAATTTTAAATATATATTCTCCATTAGTATTGTAACGGCAAAAAAACTCCAAAGCTGTGTCCACTCGGTGTGAAACACTAAGGAACTTCAGAGCACTACACCTGGGAGCAATTGAAATACACGATGAAGATCTCTGGCAATTGAAGCCAACCCACATTACAGACTTTTGAAAAGGAGTGGGATTAATGGATCAGCTGTAAACACAGGGTTCTTCAGTATCGCGGAAAAAAAGGAGAACACAATAGATCCTTTGGGTTGCAGTTTATACAAGACCACAAATCCATACATACATCCACTCAGCGAGTTTCCCTAACTTCTTGATCGACTCAATGAACAATGTCGTTCATTCTTTCATAATAAACGTCAGTTGGGCCATATTTAAATTTTAGACACCATTCATGAGCAACGCCATCAATCATAAAGGTGTTTCGGGAAAATTACTAGCGACAGCCATGTTCATGTGACTGTATTTTTATAATATTTTTGAGGAAGCATTGTAAATCATACCAATTTTAGTCACTATATCTATGTCGACATTAGAGGCCAAACGCTGTCTTTCAATGTAAGAAAGTATTGAAACTTTCTTGGGAAATTCGATGGAAAATTGTCGTCTGCTTTGGGAATGCTTGGAACAATTTTTCCACAATGTCGACAAATTCACTAAACGAGTAATTGACGTTTTTCAGACTAAAAAAGAGCCCCGAATAAATTTAAATAATTTTTATGTAGCGTTAATGATTATTGTGTAGTTAGATTAAACATTGAGATTTACTTTTTGTCTGGAAGCATATGCCCAATCTAATTTCGTTCAAAAATAGGTGAGTTGTTTTTTCTTAAATTATGCTTATTCGTTAGGAGGCCCACAATCTCTTACGACTATATATATAATCCAAAAAAAAATAGACACACTAAATCTAATAAGTATGAATGACATTTACGAAACCAAAATAAAGCATATATCGGGATAGGATTCTCAAAATTTATAGATCTATTATTTTGAACACATGAGTCAATCGAAAATTCCATCAGGGGATTTCCTCTTCCTACCGATTATTAAAAAGGAAAACAAAGTTTTCCTTGATGCAATTCCTATTAACCTCGTCATAGCTTTCGATAGAATCACTCATTAATCTTTGACAACGATGATGAATCAGATGGAGATGTCCTCGACTAACTGAATATAAATATCAATATAATGAGTAATTCATTCGACTCATTTTCTATTCTCATTATTATTTGTGTACAGAGTAGGCCACAAAATCAACGCACCCCAGTATTCTTTATATTTTATGAAAATGCTGAAGTGTGTCAATTTTTATTCTAAGGATGACATATTTCAGCCCCCTTCCTTCCGTTTCCGAGTCTCTTGTTTGTGGGGTACATCATAAAAAAAGGTAATGAGATGTTATATTCAGAAATATTGAAATGAAAAGATGATCTTTCAGCTTTTACGAAAGTTTCCGACCTCAACCTCAAGATGTGTGTTAGGAAATGCGCATGTGTTGAGACACACTAACTAAAATTTCAGCAATTTCAGACGCTTAGTTTCTGTTTGAGCCATTGTCTAAAATCAAAGGTTAGAGAGATGGGAAAAGCTATTGGCACATCAAAAGAACGCCTTTGCCATATTTTAATGACTGAAGAATTATGCAGACTTGAGCCCGCACATTGGATGCAGCGATTGTTAACTTTGAAATGTCTTTGAAAGATTTTGGATCTGCTCATAACTCTAATGAACTTGGATATACGGCTACACACCTAGAAGAAAAAAAAAGCCAAGATAGTAGATTGCAAAGTGCAAGCATGCTACGAAAAAGGCAAAGACGGTTCATCAACCGGATCAATGATACTGACTATTTTTTGGGATAATCATGGGATTGGCTTCATCGACTATCTTCAAAGAGGTGAAGGAATAAGGGAAGAGTGTTGCACATCATTTAGTACATGAAGAGAGATTACAAAAAAGTGACTCCATTTGAAGAAACCTCAAGTGATTTTCCATCAGATCAACACATCTTCTCATAGCTTGGTGATCGCCTTAGTCAAGAATCAAGAGTTCTACTTCAAATCGACTGACTACCCATCATATTAACCAGATGTGGCCCCTAGCGATTTTTTCCCTAGCCATGAAGTTTCAGTTGTATCAGACATACGTAAAGTACTATTTTAGGGAGAAAGATTAACTATTATTTTGAATGGTTATAAAAGTAAAGGTATCGCTGGATTAGGAGTGTAGACCTAAAAGGAGACTATATTGAAAAATAAAAATAATGATGGTAAAACAATTTCTTGTTTCGGAATCAGTTCAGACAAACCTTGTATATGATATCAAATTATAAGATTGGTTAATGTAATCGGGACTTTGAGGCAAGTAGTTTATTCTAATTAAAATAAATATGGTATAGAAATTTGGAATCTTTTGATCTGATTGATCTTTTGAAATTCTAAAATCCTACCTTGAAAATCGGTATTTCATGGTTAAGAACCAAAACAAATACTCAAGGATTCATCTCATCAACGTAGATGTTCCCCAAGAAAGCGTTTTGGGTCCGCTATTGTATCTTCTACATACATTTAGTCGATTTACCCACATTACAACGAGATCCTTAACCGGCATCACAAATCCTTCAAGCATATCTCGACAGGCCACAACAAAGGTTAAGAATATGGCGAGTTCAAGTTAACGAGACCAGTCCATCAACGTGACCTTCAGAAACAGACGAAAAAATTGTCCTTCCTTTAGAATAAATCAACATGAAATGAAAGGGAGGAAGTCATATGTCTTGTAATCCATTTGGATAGAAGACTTTCTTGGAGGAAACAGCTTAGAATTAAATTTAGACTTATATTAGATAATTGGCGGAAAATCACAACAATCTATCGAGAATAAGTTATGGGTATATAAGACAACACTTAAACCTATTTGGGAATATATGGAATCCATCTGTGTTCAGAGTTCACATCAAATATAAATATTATCGAGGTATTCCAGTCGAAGTTCTGACAATGATAACATATGATCCATGGTGTGTGTCCAATAACATCGTTGCAGGGGATCTGAAAGTCCTTTTCGTTAGAGAAGAAATTGAAGTGACCAATGAAAACTACAAGAAAGACATCAGTCTCACCCAAATCAATTGACGAAAAGCCTAGTGTTACAACTTATTATCCGACGTAGACTCAAAAGATTTACTCCATATGACATCGCCACCAGATTTCAATATATTTTATATGGATTAGAATTGTTCTCTAGGTTTACTATTATATTTTAGCATATTTGATTCCAAATTGCCTGGGAGTGTTAATTATGTAATGTCCTCTATATTAACTGTTATCTTTTAACTTACTTTGTTATATTCATTTGTGATACCGGTAAGAGAATAAACTGGATAATTAGAGGAAGGTTCTACTCCAAAACAGAAACAGATTGCGAATAAATGAAAAAAAGTTCATTTGAATCGGTTTTTTCATTTGAATATTTGGATTAAGTTTTCCAGAAGTAACAATATCAAATTTTCTAAATTCTAGAAGCTCCTTATTTCGAATATCTAAATAAATTATTCTAGTAGGTTATAAGTAAATTGTATATCAATTTGGATGATTATTGTAATAATGTAAATTAGAGTAGAATTCTCCTACTATATCGAAAGTTTTTATTCTAGTCTCGTTGTTCTTGTTCAACATAAAACAGATATTCTTTGCTGTCTCAATGGTTGACTTTTTATTTCAGTCTTCGATAACTTTTCCACTCACGTACTTCGCAAAGTTTAATTCGACAATTAACAATAAAGAATTCGGAACTTTTTCGTTCTCTTTATACAACTTTCACCGAATCTGTCCAAATCGCGAATGAATAAAAAATGTCTTAGTAGGTCACACGTTTAAGTATTTGAATAATAGTGTCATAACGTCGGAAATTTTTCCACTATTTTCTTTCGTCTTCGTTTGGAGTGTTAATTTTTTTATCCCTATCCATGAAATTATTTTGACGTTTATTTACAGAGGGTTATTTGATGGTTTAATTAATCTACGTTGACCAGTAAAATAAGTCTATGATATCAAACCAAATTAAATTAGTCAGCCACATAATCGGTCCATAAAAACGTTCCATTTGTCTGCGTATGTTATAAACTATGCTTTTATCATGGCATTTTGATATTTATCTGTTTTTTATTGTTTGGTTTCAATATTGAAAAAATGTGGATATATGCTAATTTTTTCGTTGGGAAAGTAATATATTCAGTATAACAGCTAGAAAACACAAATATTTCGCATGGCGTTTCCAATAAAAACCCTTTAGCTAGTGAAGCATCGACGCCAAAAATAGATGAAAATGAGGTCGTAAACATTTAGTACTTTAGTTCTAACAGATAGACGTAGTATATTGAATTTGATTGGATGATGAAGAGGCTATTCTTCTTCTTTTGCTATCCATTAATGGAGGTTTGCGAACCAATTCTCTTGTGGTTCTTATTCCTGTCCAATGTTTTATATTGTGGGGCCACGACATCCTGTTTCTACTCAATGCTCTTCCCTCTATCTTTCTTTATGTCAAGAGCTGAAGAAAATGGTACCTCTTGCTCCGTATCCAGATCCCAGGTATGCTGATTTTCTAAATTTTATCGAAGAATTCACTATTCTCTCCAGAATTTCTTCTTTGGTTTCCATAGAGCTCTCGCTATTTTTCGGTATATCGACATTTTAAATGCCCCCAATCTATTTATGATTCAATGTCCAGCCTTCCAAACCATACAATAACACGGACCATGTGGGAAATTTTGAGAATCTCATCTATGATTGGGGTGAAAATATGAGTTCATAAAAAATTCTTGGATTTCATTAATGAGCTCCTTGCTTCTTTTATTCAGCACTTGATCTTTACATATGATGAGCAGTTTTCACATAACCAAGTTCCCAGATAGTTGAACTTTGTTAGCCGTTTAATCTCTTCGATATTTTATGATAGTTTTACATTCTGGAACTCATCTAATTTGCGGGTAATTACTAGGAATTTTGCCTTTTTTGTGTTGATATTGATTCCCATAAGCCGACTTACAATTATTCCAATTATGTTCAGGAATCTTTAGAGGTCATTTATGTTATCAGCCATCAAAACTATGTCATCGGCATACCGTTTATTGTAGATCTAATTGTTATTTATTTTGATATCTAATTGTTGACTCTCGAGGGCTTCTTGAAAGATGTTTTTCGAATAAAGGTTAAAAAATGAGTGCGAAGAGAACATATCCCTGCCTAACTAATACCTTTAAAGATTTTTTGGGCCTTTGAAAGATCGTTGTCAAGCTTATCTGCAGCTGATTGGTTCCAATATCAGTTTTCAATACAGCGTATACTTTTTTGATCTATGTCAAGTCTCTTCAGTATTTGAACGAGTATATGAGGCTAAAAGATCCCTTTTATTTCAATGAAGATCATAAATTGTAAAACTTGTACAATTGCAAAAACACAACTACACTTTTGCTTCATACAATAGGAAATCCGCAGTTCTAGAAAGAGAAGTAATAATTATCTGGCAACCTTCAGAAAACCTTTAAAAAATTCGAGAAATGAACATATTCATATTTTTTCCATATTACATCGTTTCCATGAAAAGAAATAATCCCTTTCTGTAAAAAATGAGCTACAATCTCAATATTGATTATGCTTGTAAACTTTCTTATGTGTATAATTCCATTTTATTATTGATTTTTAATGATTGTTTTATAAATTCATTACTTTCGAGTCTGAGCAATGGATAATTATTTTGATATTGTCCAAGTTATTTTAGGCATTCCTCTAAGCATTGTTTACATACAAACTCGAAATAACGGACAAATTGATAGAAACTTCTCATATGAACAACAATACATGTGTATTATATACAAGTTATGAGAGAAGTCATTAAAGAGATTGATGAAATCAGTACCTCGAGTGATGCAAGCAAATCAGCATAGCCGCAGCTATGAAAATATTCAGTTGGACAGTAGATTAACCAATTTTTGTGAAATTTCAAAAAAAAAGTGCAAAAACCGCATCTGACAGTTATCATTTATTGAGAGACTTGTATAGCAGTGAATGTTTATCAAGTGCTTATACTTTTGAGTGTATTGAGTATTTTAAAGTTGAACGAGAAGAGAATCTAGATAATTTCAGTACAGGTAGCTCTAGTCATAGGTTCTCTTCCAAGACACTACGCCGTTTCATTGCGCATTATGGGTCAATAGGTTTCTTGCTCATTTTAACAACCCACTCTAAGGAAGTCCGCTTTATTCGATGTATCTTGCGGAGTGACATTTTTATCTGTTTCCTAAAGTGCGATCTTCATTAAAAGTCACAATATTTAAATCCGTTGAAGCAGTGAACAATATAGCAACCCTCTCAATCTCTCTCACCCATAAAGTGTTGTAGGGGTATGCCATATATATAGTGAAGGTGATAATGAAAAAAAAAACGTATGGATTCAGGATAGAATATTTCACATTGTCAACTTCGTAATTAAATAATCACACCTAATATACCTTTATATAAGTCATTCCGAGAAAATCTGTAATTAATAGACCATACAACAAAGTAAAATTAACCTCAAACAATCAAAAATGAATATTTCAATAAAAGGTTATCAGTAAATACGAGGTGAAATGAGGAAAATTATTTCATTAGAACCAAAATAGCTATATTAAATTCATGACAAGGCAACGTTGAAAAAATCAAAGTAATCATGAATGGAATACATCTCAAGGTAAAAAAATGATAAAAGAAAAGCCGAAAAAAGATTTGACAAAGTAATTAAAAAAGTATTATTGTGAGTATAGTGTGAGGATTGCTTATTAGGTTCTGAGAGAGACAAATAAAAACAAATAATTATAATAGGATACGGCTATATTGTTTTTCAAAATATTCTCCATCGTGATTAATACACTTTTGCATACGTTTGAACCAATTATCGAAGCATTTTTTCCATTCTGATTGAGGTACCACTAAAACATATGATTTGAACGCATCAACTACTACTTCAGAGTAGAAAAATGTTGACCTCTCAATTTATTTTTGATCTGCGGAACTAAGAAGGAATCATTGGGTGCCAAACAAAGATTATTCGGCAGATAACCCATCAATGTTTAAACTATTTAAAAACGTTTTTCTTTGGGCTGATGTGTGAGAACTCGCATTATCATAGTGGAAAACGATTCTTCTTCTGCATATGGCAAGAAAACACGACCATTGGTTTCAAAATGCTTCATGCGCAAACAACTTTTGTTGGATTTGGCTCGTCTTGAAAGATCTATAAAGTCGATTGTTGTTTAGTTTCAGGTTCATATGCATAGATCCATCATTCATCGTCTGTCACGATCTTATAGACGTATAGAAGTATAGATTTAATTTTATCAGTATTTCTTTGCACCAATCGACACATGCTTTTTGAGCGATTGTCAAACTATGCGGTATTCAACGTGAACAAATCTTACTGACAGTCAAAAGTTCATTCAATATTGAATGCTGTTGGCTTAATCCATGTCAAATGTCCTAGAAAATTATAGTATCTGTGAACTCAAATAGCATTCGCATTCAGTACGTTCACCATTAAAAATGTCAAGCTTTATGATGGCATTGTCAGATTTGACATATTCACATAAGTGTTGCTATATCTGAAAACTTAAGTAGCAGCCACAGTCTAATTTTTTTGGAATTGAACCGAATTTGTGTGGGATCTACCGGTATTATTTTAAAATAACATGTATATGCAGGTATTATTGAAATCTTTGTTATTAGTATAGTTTTCCTTGAATGCAATTATACAAAATTTTCGAAAAATTCACAAAAACATATAGTTTTTGTTAACATTCAAATGAACATAATTTTAAAAGAAAGGAATGGTTTCCAGATTTTTTTTCCACAATATTTCTTGGTATAGAGACCTCTAAAAAATAGCAAAGCAGAATTTGAGACAATCTGATTGATGTCAGATATTGAATTTGGGGTTTTCATAGCACGAACAATAGATGAAAAATGATTTAGTCTCCTATCAACATTACACTAAATCAAATCAAATCAAATACGAATTCTTGATCACCAAAATCGTATTCTTTCTATATTTTTTCATTTGCTTAACATTTCCAAAATTAACAATTAGATAACGAAAGCAGCGTGCTGTCTTTTTATTTAAATTAGTGAACGAGAAGAATATGAGAAAACTCGTGCAATCTGAGAATTTTTTCGATTTCCCAGCATCTTTTCAACTGAAAATTATGTATCAAACTCAAAAGATCTGAATCATCATTTGTTGATCCAAATGGAATTGTCGAAAAACCTGATACGTCAAAAAATGTGGAATCAACATTAAATACCACTTAATAGAGGATTTTGCCTCATTAACATTTCGCTTGACTCACTAACGATTGATTTTTCCTACATTGATTTCGAGTTATAACGATCAGTTTCATTCGAATTCAATATAAATACGGTACGTTTGAATATAGTATAAGTTACTGTTAATTTGATGTGATTTAAAAAATAAAATGAAGACACTGAAAGTGTTATATACAATGGGATTTATGGGACTATTTGTTACTGCAGAACGGTTACCTGGTTTTAGAGGCTATGGAAGTGGAGCAAGTGAACATACCTCGGGATTTGGAGGTGTAATGGATGAAATTTTTCATGAAAATACTAATAGAGGTGACGATGTTAAACCTGTATTTGAAACATTTGAGGATCATTCTTATGAACATATTAGTAATCTAGGTAAAATGGGAAGTTCTGCTGGGGAAAACCTAGAAGTTTATCCCAGAATTTCAAGTTATTACGCTGATTTGGGTATAGTACCTAATGAAGACGGTAGTTCTTGTACTTGTCCTTTCGAATTACAAAGATATCAACGTAGCCATCACAATCACAGAATATTTGGAATGCGTGGATTGAGAAGAAACGGATTTGTGCCACATTTACATGGTCATGACAATTTGGAAGGTATATCACAAAATATGAAAGGTCCATCTGTATTGGAAAATGAAGCAAACAAATCGAAATAATAGATATTCAATATAGTAGAACTTTTATTTTCTTCATTACAAATAAGTGATATTTCCTTGTATCTATATTAATTAGAAATAAAATTCAATAATAATTTACAGAAGCATGTATTTTTTGATTCGATATTCACTATACTAAACACACTGTTTATTGCTACCACTAAAACAACACTGCCTGACGCGTGCTTTCTTAACCAAGTTATCGTCTTCAGAGACCGAAGGTAAGCAGAAATTCCAATTCAATTAAGGTTGAAAAATATAAAATTAATAATATGGGCTTATAGTTAATTGTTCGAACAGTTGTTTTTAGAAAGCTGAGACGTCAACAAAAAAAAAAACAGTTTCAATGAAAAATTAAGTTTGGTACGTTTCGAAGGTAATAATATAATTCAAAGAACTTTTTCGAATACCACATTTCATAAAGATCTGAAAGTGTACAAGATAGGAGTCATGCGGTCAATCTTGTCACGTATAAAATAAAATTGGAAAATAATTATATGACCAGATACCAAAAGTTCAAAACAAATTTCATATTTTTCAGGAATAATATGTTTTTATTCACACTTTGTTTATTTTCAACTCTTCTATTAGCAACTTCTAATATCATACCATACGTCTACGACCCTTATTCTATCTTTATTTTAATAATTAGTAATTTTCAATTTAACAGAAGTTATATTTCAATTAAGAAACCTTCTTCATTAAAATTCATAATGGTTGACGTAAAGGAAAGAAGTATAAAAACCTTCAACGAAAACCCATAATATTCATATGAAATATGAAGTAATTACTATTAATTGAATAATTAATTAGTAGATTTTTAATTGATATGTATGGGAATGAGGAAAAAGTAAGTAAGCACGAAATATTTCAAGCTAAAATATTAACGAACGAGAAGTCATATTGAATACAAAATATGTACTGTATAATTCAGTTTAATTCAGAAAATCATATACACTACGAACCAAAGGAACTATTTTGTCTTCTTTCTTTGCTCCAGCACCGGGGATACTACGTATTTACAAATGATCAAGTAAGACAACTCCTTTTAGAAAGTTCAGAATCTGCTGGCACAGATCTTCATTTTCTTATTCATACGCATCCAGGTGTGTTGCTTTGGAATTCCGTAGTCCAAGGATGGTAAAAAAGGTATGAATAGTCGATTTCACAAGATTTCGTTTGGATTCCACTGAATATTGAGTACTACCCGTAATAATCCCATGTTGGTAATCCCAGACAAATAGTACAGGTAAATATCTAGGTCTTCATGAAATACTTCATGATGACCTAGGTAATATATAATTAATAAAAAATTATTCTTGAATTTGGCTCCTGAAGCAAAATTGTTTATAAAAAATGTTTACAGTCCGTTAAAGTGTCCAGATTTGAGAAAAATCCAATCCAAGGAAACTGAAATTGAAAAAAAAGTAATGCCAATATCATCAAGTGTGTAATGTATAATTTTCGAAGCCTAGAACAAAAGATACACTACCTAGATATTATTGGAAAAGATTGATTAATGATGAATTTGATGTAACCATGATTTATTCGTACAAAAAGTTTACAAATGATTGTAAGCTGATGTGATACTCTAAATAGAGATTGGGTGGATTGGTCTAAGGAGTATTAACAACAACACCATTTTTGTTATACAAATATTCACGTTTTCATAGCCAACAGCTGGATATTACAGAGCAAAGAAAAAAATCATCCATTTTAAAGCTGCAGCAAAGCGGATCTTGTACCAGCGCTTAAATAATATGACTAAGGGCTGGTTTCTTCACGTTCTAATAAAGTCCCAAATAATTATTAGCCACATAACTTTTAATTGTCGAATAAATGTTTACCGTTTCTTCACCCTTGTTGGTTTAAATCAGAAGTAACTAATAATTAACTTAATTATGCATTTAACAAATAGTCTACTGTTGGTAACACTATGAAAGATGCCCATATAGCAGTCGTCCATGTATTGAATAAGGAAAAAAATGTTGTTGTTCTATTGACGGTTTCCTATGATTTGTGTTTGTGACAACGATCTGTGCGTAATTATATTTGCACGTGTTTTGTTAAGGTTAATGTTCAAATAGTCGCTAGTTGGAAAAATATGTGTTGGTCTGAAAATTATAGTTTATATTGATAGGAGAGGAAAAAGAAAACGATCAATTCCATCATTGGACAAAAAATTGGAATGATCAATTTCATGACGAACGGAATAAACTCGTTCTTATGGAATTTGCTGTGTTTTCTCAATGAATTCTTCATCAAACAAATCTTCTAAATCTTGAAAAGCATCCATATTAAATAATTAATTATTTGTATGACGAATATTTCCAAAAATGAGCTAATCAAATATAGGTATAATAAATTAACAAATCACTTTTGATGTATGTCAAAGGTTAAGTTTCTTCTAAACTCTTTAATTAACACTTGTGACATGTGATGAAGACATCGGATTTTTGGTTATTCGGTAAATAATAGTTAGTAGGGACTTTATTAGGAAGTGAAGAAACCCGGCCTAAGGCAGTGGGAGATTCACTAGTGCCTCAAATATGGTGAGAAATCATGTATTTAAAGCTTTTTGAGAGTTGGTAAGCAGTAGCAAAAGAAGGTTATACATTTTTGCACGTCTATTATTTAAGGTGAAATTTGATTTGCGAAATACATCTGTACCATTTGGTCTTTTTTTATTACCGTAAATTCTTCTCATCAATGTCTAATCGCAAAAAAATATTCTGGAAACTAATTCTTCATCTAATTCTTTCAGTAGTCAATTGCGGTTATTTCAGCAAATAGTGACAAAACAATTAAGGAATTTATTGTTATTAAACAAGGTTTTTCGAAGTACAGTCAATAAAATTTTGAGAGGCCAAAGTCGTGCTACAGTTTTTGACACGCGAATCTCAGGGTCCAAAAATTCCTTCATCTAAGGTGAGAACTTACTTTTTATTGAATTCAGTTTGTAATTATAAAGAAGTTACCACAATAACCTAATAACTGTTCATATAATATTAAGGTTATATTGTATATTAAACTTCAGCATACATACGATTTTTCAAATAGAGGATTACGAAAAAATATTACTAAAAAGCAAACGCCTTCCAATGCAAAAGGTGGAAATTGGCAATTTATTCATATTCTTTAAGAGAGAGGCTCGGCATGAATCATATAGGTTAATTTAGATGAACAAACCACGGTTTATATATTTGAAATCGAGACATTTTTCATGTTGCTGCACGATGTTTGAAGATTACCTCCTTTCAATCAATACCGATATTGATCCGATAGAGCGGTAATTAAAAGTTATGCTGCAGCTATAAACACTCAGACAATTGCAAATTACATTATAAAACTCGTAGATGCATTCTTTTAACAATTTCCGGTTGAGCAGAGGATATCGCGTTGTAAGAAAATGAAACAGTTTTAAAAGGAATTGCCTATAGTTAGAATCATTAACATCAACAATGTTAGTGATTAGCTAGATCCTAAGATGATAATAGTAATATTGATGAAACATCCTGATCTGAGATCGGAGGGTTGTCGGGAAATGTGAATATATTATTATTTCCATTCATCAAATGAGCAAACCTGATTTTGATTATTATATATTGCAGCATTTTTCTCCAAAAACATTATACACTCTCTGTATAGACAGTAAAAACCTAATTTTGTATAATTATTGGAAACTTTCGTATAGGTGCAATAAGGTATTACGTAAAATAGAAATATGTATGTAGGTAGATGTATTAATTGTTTTATATATATTATATTTTAAGAATTATGATAGAAATATTAAAAAACCGAACGTTAAAATGTATAATAATTAATATCAATTAACAAATATTTTGATATTTATAGATTTCTACTAAACTAATCCCTTTCTTGTACGTAACGCTACGAAATAGGCAAGCCCTGATAGTCAGTACTTGCTTCCTTATATAATAGTCCATTCTCTCTAGTTTGTCCTGCAAATCCTTCTTAAATCTCCCCATTAATTACCCCTTCCACAAAAATCTACTTTAAATGATGCTTGAGGATACATACAGTGGCTTTTGTGTTATCTATTTGTGTTGAGCTCGCTTTGAGTAATCTAACTCTTCCATATAGTTAATTTTCTTTTTAGAATTATTTAACTGACTGCTTATCACAGATCCAAGAAATTGCCAAATAACATCACCAACTTAAAACTCATTCATTTTTTCTTCAATACCCATTCCAATAAATAATTTAGATCGATATAGTTCCGATTACAGGGAGATTTACAAATATCCTTAACATTTCAATAGGTCTAGATATTAAGAATTTCGCACCTTATAAAAACACCTTTAGAATTTGAGGGTTGAAATATTTCTTTAAATCTACTTATACAGGGTGTCCCACAACGAGTTAAAACTATCTGTATATGAAAAATACTTGTAGTGAAGTTATGAAAATTTCTACGTATATGTTTTCGGATACGATCTTTTTAAATAAAATATTTTCAAAGGTGGTAACTTAGTTATTTTAAATGGAACATCCTGTATATAATACATTTTTAAAATATAAGTAAAATTTTATTATAATTTTGTCTAAAAACTTTTTTCGAAAAATGCATATTTTGAGTTATTGATTTTTTTATAAAAAATTTGACCGTTGCAAAAGTGTTCAAAATTTAACTTTGTAAATGTCAAATTTCTTTATTTTTTAAAACAGAAGCACCCAGTTTTTTCTATTTTAATGCATTCAGGAGTGAAAAATAAGGCAAATTCAAGTATACTTTCCTATACCTAAACCTTACCGTTATCCAGATATTAAATATTTTCTGTAAATTTTTAGAGATGCAGGTGTGATCTAAATTTTATTTTCACACGTTAATACAACCACTAAGAAATAAAAAAGTATTTTTCTTTATCTTGTCAAAGTCTGTAAAAAAAATAAAATCAAATTGTATTTACTAATCCTATTACAACTTTTGTCTTTTCCGAGATATTTAAGGTTTTAAATTATTATTGTATTTTTTAACAAGTTTTAATTTTTATGTATATTGTTGATACTTTCGAAAATCTTCAAAGTGGCTCTTTCTCAATTTAATAACTAATAAATAAAATTTAGAGAAAAATACTTTTTTATTTCTTAGTGCTTGTATCAACGGGTGAAAATAAAATTTAGACCACACCTTCATCTCTAAAAATTTACAACAAACATTCAATATCTGGTTTGGTACGGTAAAGTTTGGCTATAGGAAAGTATACATGATTTTGTCTTATTCTTTACTCCTGTATGCATTAAAATAGAAAAAACCGGGTGGATTTATTTAAAAAAATAAAGAAATTT
Organism: Diorhabda carinulata; assembly: GCF_026250575.1. Classification (NCBI taxonomy): domain Eukaryota; kingdom Metazoa; phylum Arthropoda; class Insecta; order Coleoptera; family Chrysomelidae; genus Diorhabda; species Diorhabda carinulata. The sequence goes on from NC_079471.1 coordinate 9,324,488, forward strand.
GATATTTATTAAGTTGAACTTTCAACACTTTTTATACGCACCCTGTATAAAATAAAAAACATAGATTCAAAACGTCTGACCTTGTTAAAAGTAACCGAACAGAAACTATTTTCAAATCTTTAATGGTATCGTCGTAAAAATTATTAACTCAAAAAGTATGCATTTTTCGAAAAAAGTTTCAAGACAAAAGTGTACTAAAATTTTATGTAGATTTCAAAAATGTATTATATACAGGATGTTCTATTTAAAATAACAAGTTAGTAAAGTAAAGAGTAAAGGACTCAATTTTCGAATGAGCTAAGTTGTAGTTGCAAGCTGCATCGCAAGTTCTAGAAGCATTCAATTAGGATATCATCTAACGAATCGTCAAAATGAGCTGATGCCCATTGAATAATAGTTTTGTCTTAAATTTCTGTGAGCAGATTTATTTGCTTTGTGAAGTTTTTTGTTAGTTTTTAGATCTCATAAGGGCTACTTAAAGAAGTGTGGTAGTTCCTTCTGGTAACGTGTCATTGCAAGGAGGTCGTGTAGTTGCTTAAAGTACCCGTTAAAATTACTGCCTGGAATTACTCAATTTCGATTGAATCAAATACATGTAGTATAAAGCATATGCAACTTTTAAAATTAAGAATGCACCTACACGTTTACAGTGAATTATTAATCGTTTACATTTTCACTAAACATATATACCAGATATCCGAACGAATTTTTTTCTTTTTCCGTTCTATTTAACTGCAGTTTGGTAACTCCAATCCTTTATACAAGACTATACACCTGCCTTGCACAGCAATTGATTACAGATTCAGTCTGAAAGTATTTGAAAGCTTAAGCTTTTCAATATTTTCTTTTGTGTCTGGGTGTAGAAACTACTTAGTTTTTAATATCAAGTAGGTACGTGTCAATATCCATCCATATTGGAAAATGGTGAGAAATGAGCGAGATTCTGAGTAAAACTCTTTTCATCTTACGAAAAGGGTTATCTCTTTGCAACCTTAAAAAGTGCTCACTCGTGTTTGACAGACTTAATTTATAAACTGTAACGCAATAGTGAAAACTAATCTTTGAAAACTAGCGATTTTTTTATACAGCACTTTTACAATTTAATCTAAAAACAGATAAATAGAATATGTCACTAAAGTGAGTAAGGAACCATCCATTGACGGTACTCTGAGAGTATTTATTGTGGGATTTCTTCTGGCATTATTCTCTTCAATTTTCTCTTGGCTAATAGCTGGTTAGGAATAGATTATTTATTAATTCTTTGCTGTGGTCATTTGATCGATTTTTGTATCTTATGGCATAGTTCTTCACCTCATATTTGCTACGTGGGATGTTGACTATGTATACTACTTGAAAGTTTACTAGCAAACCGACCACTCCGACATCGAAAATACTCAGTTTCAACTGTTTATACAATACAAAACAACTATCACTAGAGAAAAAAAAACAATAAAAGTACGAGAAAATCGATTGTTCACCCCACAGCCACCATTTTATTGTAGCCGTTTTCAATAGGAAAAAATTGATGTTAAGTGGTTAACCTTCCACATCCACATGGCGCAATCCATGCGCCACATTACATTTGTATTTAGTATGCTTTATAGTTTGAAGGTATTCGGTTGTTCAAATTCCACTTACACGGAAATAAAGATGATTTGTCTGACGTTGATTGCGATGAAAGAGAGTTAGATATTAATAAAAATGATATTGATATTGCCGTTAATGATAGTGATAGTTCTATACAAGGAGGACCTGATAAAATGATTATGAAGAAGGAATTATACATCAGCGGACTGAAGCACACACAAATTTACAACATTATAAAAGAAACACACGCCAAACTTACTCAAACAGTATATAAATCAATAACCTCACTCGGTTAGAGCTTAACTCGACTGCTGTGAACTGAACTGAGTAACGATTGGTGAAATGGATGACATGGCGTGTTGCAGTGGTGGCGCCAATATTAATGTTCTTTTTTGCAGGATGTTCATACCGTTTCAGTTTGTTCCGGGACGCGGGACAAGTGAGGGAAATACGGGAATGTTCTATGATATACGGGACGACTGGCAACCGTGCTGTAACTAGATATAATGTTACTTGAGTAAGAATAGTAGTAATAAAAGCTACTGAACTATAATAATTTTTTATTCAGTGTCTTTAACAACTATAAATATGAACCAACGGTAGGTACGTGTACGAAGAGTAAAAGTTGCTCATATTGTTCGACCTCGAGTTACACTCATTTATAATATCTGGGCTATGGAAATATCGCTTTCTATACTTTATTGTAAACCGACTTGTAATAAAAGTGCAATTTAAAAAACAGTTGAATAACAAATTTCTGAATATTCACAATTAATGAAAGCAAGACATACAGCATGTATCACCTTGTGCTTATACTGATCTACTTGAATAATTTATTTTTACTATTACGCAGTACCTGTGTGAAATATGAAAAAATGAATAAATTTAAATTATATTGTCGTTGCCAAATGTAAAATTTTTCAGATATGAATCTTATATAAGATCACCTATATCATGAGCGGTTTCTTATTGGGAACGTGGCAAGGAAACATCAAAGTGGACTAACTTTAATATTTTCCGAGCTTTCGAATACTTATGTATTCATCGTCTGGGAAATATCTGATTAAAATTTTCGGTGGTTTTGAATCGTATTCAAATTCATACACACCGAAGTTCTAATAGACACATAATTTATCTAGGTGAGACATGGTTTGACAATCACGATGTAGTAAATTTCGGTTGGGTTGACAATAGTAAAAATTGCTGTTTCAATGGGCTATGTTCCAAAGGAAAACGTTAAACTGCTGAAAAATTAGAAAATGTGCAACTATTTATCATGAATATATGACAGCAGTCGTGGCAACTCCTTAAGATACCAAATAGCAGTAGTAAAAAAGCTCAAATGTTCGCATTTATGTCTGAAAAAAATATTCCTATCCCTGTCAGCGATCGTAAAAAAGGCCCAATCAACAAATAATTGATTACTGTTATTAAAGGTCTAAAGATAGAGGAAATTTATTTTATTGAAAAGCGGTGCAAAAAACAGGTTCATAATCTTCTAAGACTACCTCCTCACTATTGCATATTTAAACCTATAGAGTTAATGTGTACAAACGTAAAATCAAAATTACGAAAATATAATGAGTCTCCAGAACTGAGTAAAGAGGTTGTAAACCTCGTAAAGAACTAACAGCAGACCGTCAAGAGCTTTGGAAAAACTGTGTTGAACATGTTATCAAAGAAGAAGATGAGTATTTGGTATCACCCTCTTTACAACCCTTCATAATTTAATCAAATGATGACTCTAGTTCAGACGATTCTGACTACCATGATTATTTATAAAGATACTTTGGAATTGAAATGTTTTTTTTGTTTTATTTACAAAGAATTTATTTTCCTTTATGGTTTTTGTTATAAAATTTCGATTTCCAGACAAAAATAACGAATGGAGTACATTTCACATCTGGTACCCTGTTTAAACCAAACTCCCTCACAGACAGCTACATTTTACTTTACTATTTATGTTTTATAATTTAATATTCAGTTATAACAAGTTAACGAGCTATAATAATGATTTTTTTTTCCAAGTTCCAAATAGGATTAAAATTAAGTGCTTCTGTCTAAATAACGGCGTAAAATTCCGTCCAATTTATAATTCGATTGACTTTTAAATTTAAGTTAAACATATTTTTAAGAGTATTTATAAATATATATATATATATATATATATATATATATATATATATATACATATATATATATATATATATATACATATATATATATATATATACATATATATATATATATACATATATATATATATATATATATATATATATATATATATATATATATATATATATATATATATATTTACAAAGTTTTTATAGGTATCAAAATGTAGAGGGTTTTGGGTTTTTCAAATTGACGTTTGTATATAAACAACAATAACAACATAAATGTTTCTTTTTTGTATAATTCCAACTCCGTTTTTGCTTGTTTGACAATAAAATATAGAATTGTTTTTACAAGTTAGAAATCAGCTGACTGAACTAAATAAAGTTGTAAACTTTGCTTAATCATTACACAAACGTACCTAATATAAATATGAGTTATTAGATATTGTTATTAAGGCCATTGGGCGGAGGTACCTTCAAGGTTTCCACATATAATATATTAATTATTAAAATCATATGTAGCGCAACTCATACCTTTTGTTTAAATTCCACCGTTAACAAACTTAGAATTAAAAAATGCCATTTTTGTTTCTCAATGTGGTTCACATTTGAGAAAAAATGTTTCTTCTGCGAATGATTTACGACATGTATGACTACACAAGTGTTATTTGGGCTTAGAAAATAGTTGGTAATCCCCCGAGAACAAATCTGGATAATAAGCCGGATGCTCAATAAATTAGAAGTCTGTCAGAAATAATGCGGTTGTTGCAATGGCATACCTGTGCAACACTCGTGAACAATAAACAACTTGTATTATGATTTCCTTTTGTAAATTGTCTTCAGCCTTCAGCATCTCATAATACGGTTAGCTGAACTCAGCTGAATCTTGAATTGCTTAGGCGGTGGTGGACCTTAATATTTCAACTCCCTCTTCTACATTTTAGTCTCTAAATAATAGAGATGGATCAATTACTTATCCATTGTTACTAATCTTGCAAAAATTGCTCCTTGTTTTGGCTGTACTGCGTTAAAATACTACAAATGTCTTTTTCGGTTTAGTTTGTGTTTATCATTCATCCATTCTTGATAAGCGGCTGTATTTTATGTACCACATGATATGAGAGACCACTATCTTGAAACATTTATTCAATAGTCGTAGTCGTTGATCTTGCTAGAAGATATCAACGATCAATAACTCTTCCACCTACAAGGTCTCTTTTATAAGCGTAACCATTCAAACACCTGCCGTTTCTAGAGTCCAACCACTTGTATACCGAGATACGACTCTCTACATTGCGGGTTTTTATTGTAGGTGCAAGTTGACATTCTTCAGTTTCTCACGCAATTCTCTACATAATAGGTTACAATGATTGTTTTGATTAAGATTTGGGTTAGGAGTAAAGTAAAGGGATCAACCTAGTTAACAGCTTGCTTCCATTTATTTCCTGGTATATATTCCTTGTTCTTCCTCTCTGTTTTGCACGCTATGCTCTTACCATGAAGATATTCTTTTTAGATAACTCGATAATTGCAGTTTTCTCAATTTGACTATGTCAATGATTGCTGAATCATTATTTAACCCATATATTTATTTATTTCCACGTCTTTCCCAACCTCTTTAAGTTTATTCTTTATAGATTCATGCTGTTCACATATCCTAACTTCTTTTTATGCGTTTTATTCGAAACCCAGGCTTCTCTGCCATAGCAGATGCTGTATTTCTTATGACTGCTCTATATATCCTCATTATTGAAACTTATATTAACTTTAGAATTTGACGCCTGCAAATCTCATAGTGTCAAATAGTCAGTTTTAGAGTACTATTTCCTAATTTGTCATTCATTAAAACGTATAAATTCATAAATCTGTTTTTTTCTTCTAACTTTATTCTACTGCAGTTTTGGATCTCGATTGCCTGCATATCTAGTTTAGCATTCTTTCCGATTTTCATATATTGATTTTTCCTATATTTATAATTTTATATAAAACATATTCATTCCACAATTTCACTACTGCTACCCAAGTATTGCGACTTTGAGGCAACATAATATTTCAGACTCTATTAGTATGAATAAACGTTGAATACGAGGAAAATTGCATGTGGGAATTGAATTTTCTAGAGATTCCTAGTTATTACTATTAGGTTAATGAATCGGTTGTTATTATTGTTGTATATGAGGGGTCTAAGCGCAAATGCGCCTCTGTCAAGAATAGAAAAAAAATATTTTTTAGTCAGTCAACACTTCGATGCTCTATTTATGGTTTTTTATTTACAGTATATGTCAAAACCGTTCCTATCCCTTACAAAAAAGCCTTTTATGATCAGAGTGAGATTCAAAAACGACACTATCAAATCCATTCAGTACAAAACTGCCACTGCTACGTCTCGGCCAATCACCGCACAGAAGCCATTGTGATATTTGATTGAATTTCTCGTGTTCTAGTTGTTTGAAATGGGAATAAAAATAGCGGCAGCGCCAGCTAACAAAGCAAGGAAGAGAGTCCTTAATGAGAAAGAATGTAATCGCAACAAGGAAAAGCAAAAACGCTAAGTTTTGCAGCAAGACCTTTTTTTGGCCTCAAATGAATGACTTTATGCATTGGTGATGTACTGTTTCTTTCACAATGACGGTCTCCTATAATAATAATTATAATAGCTTATTTATAAAGGAAGGTTAGGCTATATAACATCACGTCTGCAGCTACACCCACGTGGTAAGCGCGGGCGAAGTCGCACTGACGAGCTAGGTATATGAAATGAATAAATTCATTTTTCTTACGTGTTTCAATTATGCACCGAAAACCTTACAAAACTTGAAATTATTTTTTTGAAAATGTCACCATAAATAAAAAAGAATTTTAAATGTAATGAGATAACCGCACAAGACATCAGAAAACTCAAGATAATTTTATTTTAGAGTACCTCAAAACAAAGTACCCTGCTCATCGTAGACGTAAAATAAAACAGAGACAGGAATCAGAAGCAAAAAGTATTTTTAAAAATTTTAGTACATAGGCTAAGAAGAATATCGAAAATATTTTTGTCTCCTGATCAATTACCAGTTGATCGACGTGGCGGCGATAGATCCTCGGAAAAAAATTTAGCATAAAGCGAGAAAGAAAAGGATGCTTCATTGACAAAAAATTGTTACAATTTATAGACAAAACCTTGTAAAAACAACAAAACAAAAACTTTCCAGTAAATATGCCATCAAAGAATTGCGGAATGCGAGAAAAGATGATATCGATTTGATTTCAATTGGCAAGTGATGGTGCATTTTTCTTCATTGCAAAATATTGAGCCCTTAACTAATTCTGAACGTGGAGTAGGTAAGTAAAGGTCGTGTTCCACGTTCCTAAGTAGATAACCTTGCAACGATCTTACTGAAATTGGAGAAGCGTGTTTACTAATTAGGCAAACGGATTCAAAGGTGAATAAGGAAGGAAGATTCAGAATTTTTAATCTTTTAAAGAAGACCCTTGCAGTGAGCCCTGCTGTTTAGTCCAAGTAAATATCTAACAGCTCTCTTTTGTAGTTTGAAGATATGCTCAAATTTAGTCGCACCACACGTACCCCAGAAGGGAAGGACATATCGGAGATGCCATTCAATAAGGGCATAATGAACTGTTAGGGAGGTTAGGAAAAGTTTAGTTCTTTGGAAACTCAGCGCAAAACAGAAGGAAATTAATTTTTTAGATAAGGCAGCAATACGTAATTCATATTTTAAGGAATTGTCCACAACAAGCCCTAACAATTTTACAGATTCAACCTCAATGGTGGTGTAATTTAATAAAAAAGGATGCAATGTATTTTTATAGGATAAAAGTTTAGTATGGGAAACTTTGAGACAGAGAACAATAGAATCGCACCATGATTTAAGGGTGATTAGTTCATTAGACATGGTCCTATGAAGTGCCGTGAGATCAGTATTGCTCCAAGAGAAACTAGTGTCTTCTGCAAATAATCATTTTTTACCACTATTGTCTAGATAGGCGATGTCGTTTATAAATAGAACAAACAAAATAGGACCTTGTACTGCGCCTTGGGGCACTCCACATTCTGTTGGCTTGCAAGATGACATCGTTGTATCAACCCTTACAAACTAACTTCTGTTGGTAAGGTATGACTTAAACCATGCGAGAGGTGTTCCCCTGAAACCGTAGTACTGCAATTTGTTGATTAAAATATCATGATTAACACAATCGAAAGCCTTAGGAAAATCACAAAAAGTTGCAGATAGCATCATTTGGCATTTGTTACTTAAAAACCCAAGTAGAAGCAGAGTATCATGTAATTCATAGAGACATTTAAATGTATTGAGTCACATAACTGTCGCTTCCGACATAAAGATAAAAAAATGTGGCGCATGTATCAGCAGCAACAAGAAAATCTAAATTTCTAACAGAAATTATAATATTGGTTTCAATACACCGATGTTTGTCGATGTTTGCAGTAAATGTACTGAAATCGGGGGAAAAGTGAAGTAGAAAAAAAGTAAGCCTAATGACAGATTTGCGAATACACAAATTAAATGCAAATGATTTTTCTGAATATTTGCGCGTATATGATGAATGTTAGTTTTATCATTTGATTGTCAAAAAAATCAAGTACTTCCAAAGGTTCCTGACCAGATAGCCTATTAAAGTCTTCAATTATACATGTATAATTCTGCAATTGGACGGATGTGTGCTCACTGGCTCACAACGTATGCTCCGCAAAATGTAAAAATTGTTGTATTAATTTTTCCAAGCCAATCTATTATGCCAACCATAGACCATAGAAAGGTAATAAAATTGGGTTATGATTGCACAGTAAAAGATTGGAAATCTTATGCCAATAACATAGAACATCATTCCAAATTTTGATCTGAAAGAGATATTATCTCAAAAGAGTAAAAATAAGCCCCAAAGATTTTTGATTCGAGTTGAAATTGATTATAAAGTAGATACTGGAATTTCAAAGAGTATAATGAAATATTGCGTTTCCTCCATGAATGATTTCGGTGTCGGTGGCATACCACCGAATAACGTCAATATCAGTAGACTAAAACTGGAGGATGTCAAGAAATTACTGTGCAAACATTTCGTGGACGCTTGGAAAAACGATCATGGTAATGGGCTTCTTCCCTATTACAAAAATGTAGTGAAGAAAAATAGTATTAATAATGGGGTTGAATAAAATGTTGAAGCATTCTAGAAGATGTGAAGAGTTATAATATCAGGTGACGCAAAAAGAACACATGAATTTCAAACCAGTATTTGCTTTATTTTGATTACATACAAATTGGTCTCTGATAAATACAAAGATTGGATTATCCCATTTATGACTCTGTCCATTGGAATATCGATATGCACTGTTTGTAGAGAACTGATCACTTTTAGAAGATTCTTCAGATAGATGACGGTTCGCACCGTGCGAGGACGATCAGACGACTTCTGCTTCATAACTGATCCAGTTGTGCGAAAAGAGGCAACCCAACAAAGTATTGTGTTGCCATCAGGTTTCGAATCATTCCGTGAAACATTGAACTCTGTGCGGAAAAGCCGTTGAACAGTAATAACAGATTTATTACTTTTGAAGAAATGTTCAACATCAAAAACGCGATGCGCCACGGTCCACTGCGCCATTACTACTAAAACTGGACGCACTAACCTACAAAAAAACCAGCCCCCGCCCCTACTCTCCGCTACTCCACTCAAATTCATGCGTTTTTTGCGACACCCGTTACATGTGCTGTTACATTTATTGAAATACCCTTTATTACAAAGATTGGATTTCCCAAAATAACTTGTCTCTTGTGAGAAAATCTTGTGTTTCATACACTCGCAGGTGTAATATTCTCTCATATTTTGAGAGATTGTGGATAGAGGTGTAAACCTAGCACCTTCAATATTACTTTTAGTAGCGATATTAGTAATAGCTCCATATGAAAATCAGCTAAGAAAATCATTTAAATGTGGTATTTTCAATCAATGTTCCTTCAAAAATTTTGTAATCATCAAATATAGAACGTAGCACTGCTGTGAAAAAAATGAATATTGTTAATTATATATTATAAATAATTCAGATCCCTCCGCCGCTGTAGTATGAATGTCTATTCTGTTATTATAACTAGAATTCTTCAATTTTGAAAGGAACGGAGAATACGCTTAGCTATAAAAAATACACGAGTTTTGAATGAGGTTTCCATTTTGCTTGGTTTTCATTCTTTCATTGTATTACCGATAAAATTAGTTCATAAATATTTCAGTTTCTTCTCTAAATACACCACCCAGTATTAATGAATTATTACCACATTTTTTTAAATACATTTTTGTCTTAGAGTTGAGTAAATTATGGATGAAAATTTGAGAAAAATTCTATTGCTAGAAATAGAATATTTATAATTGTTTGACCACCTCGATCGATTTCATTCCAGGCTCATGTTGAACCCCAATTAGAGTGTATATAGGATGTTGCGGCAAAATTAAGCTCGAAAAATAACTAATCAAAAATGCGTCGATTTTTGGCAGATTTCTGATATCTCTATTCTTAAGTCTAAGATCTAGAAATTGTTCTATAAGGACAATGACAAAACAGCAATTTAGTTAAATAATATGGAAAAATGTGGAGAAAATAAAAACAAGATTCATTGATAATATTAGACAATCATGTTACAATCATAGCAGATATCATTTTCGGAAGCTTGAAGATGAGTTTGACGAATTTTTGAAACCGTTGGTGATATTCATATTGAATACACTATTTATATATATATATATATATATACACTCACAATTAAACTGTCTGCAGCGAGTTTCGATAACCAATCTACCGTCTTCAGAGACGGTATTGTGAATGTTGGTGTAGTGTAGGTAAACAGAGTGTTTAGTTTGAAGCTGTTGAATTTATAGAATCATTACACACATACACACACACACACACACACACACACACACACACACACACACATATATATATATATATATATATATATATATATATGTATGAATTTGGATTGATATATTTGGGTTCTTCCAATCATCTTCCAAAATTTGAATATATTTATATTTGGTTAGTAAAAAAGGTTAAAATCGAGAAAATTATAAATATGGGCACAGAAAAGACTTTTTAAATTTTCATTATTTTATAAATATTGAAAATATTATGTATTTGAAATAATATTATGTTTAAAAGTCATCTCTCCGGTAATACTGTTAAGTAATCCAAAATAACCCTTCTCACAGCAGCGCATCATTACTTTTTGTCAGTTTTATAGATTCCACTTCAACCCAATTAAGGTATCATCTTCATTTATTTAATAATCATTAATGTGACAATAATGAACCATAAATATATTTATCTAATTTTATAATTATTATTTTATAAAATAAGAACTAATATTTAAAGAAGCCTGTAAAACTAATACTTCGTTTATTCATACTGAATACACTGTTTACATCACCACTACACCAACACTCACAATTACACTGTCTGACGCGCGTTTCGATAACCAAGTTATCGTCTTCAGACACTGAAAGAAAACTAAAACTTTAGTCTCTGAAGACGATAACTTGGTTATCGAAACGCGCGTCAGACAGTATAATTGTGAGTGTTGGTGTAGTGGTAGTGAAAACAGTGTATTCAGTATGAATATCGCCAACGGTTCCAGAAATTCCAACTTATTCGGTCATTCAATTTGATATTCGTCTAGTACACCAGTCAGATTAGTGTAACCAATTGTAACTTTAAATTATTAAATCCTCAGTTTGCTAAATACATTGTTTTTTAAAAACAAGTTGGTGAATTGAGATACTTAATTATACCACACGTGTACTAAATGAAGTGAATCGACACTTTTTTATTGTTTCCAACCAATGTGGGTATTGACAGTCGGCATATTTCTTTTTTGAAAATAATATCCAATAAGGTATCCACGCGGCAGACTCGTACAGTCAGTGTCTATAAACATTATTTCTGTTATTTTATTAATATAATAGTGTATATAATGAATAGGTATAAGTATATTAAAATTTTGGTATAAAAGGTGTTGGTGTAGCATTATCAAGTCTGTTCATAAGTTCCCTCGTTAAAAATCTCAACTCTCTACAAGACATTTCACAATTAGGGGCAACCGCATTCAAGGGAAATTAGCAGCTTATTCAAAGAATAGAGATACGAGAAATTTCAAGAAATAATAGTTTAAAAGGTTTCCATTCATAAAATATTCAAATTCAAGATCAAGAGACGCTGTTTTTTGTTAAGTTTGACGCCAATGAAATGTAAACGACTGCAGTTATTTTGTTCTCTATTGAACTTACTTATATAAATATAATTATATAATTCGTTTTGTTAAGGAATCCTTGTTTTACTTATATAATATAATGTTTGAAATCATATTCTCAATAAATAAATATGAAAATTTTTTATTCACAGAAATACTAGTCAAATATAGTATCAAATCCGACAGTTTTTTGAAAAATAAATTGCAATAATTTAAGTTTCTTCCATTTTTACGAATCTTCTTCTTTTAATGCATATCCATTAATGGATGTTCGCGACCACATTTTTCATGGCTTCTCTATCTCTAGCGGTATGGATCAATGTCTGAATATCTTGTATACCCGTCCACTGCTTCACGTTCCGCAACCATGACATCCTCTTCCGACCGAATCCTCTCTTACCTTAAATCTTGCCCTCGAATATCAGCTGAAGGAATTGATATTTATGGCTAAGGTATGCAATCTTTTGTATCTTCACGATATTAAAGAGTTCACGGTCTTTATTGATACGCCTGAGAACGTCCTCATTCCTCATTTTGGCAGTCCATGGTATCTTCACAATTCTACGATATACCCACATTTCGAATGCCTCTAATTTATTGATGTTCTTGACGAATAGTTTGATATTAACACACCCGTCAAATATAACACTCCAATGTACTAGCGTGCCCTATTTGTGTACTAGTACTGGATACGGGGATGAGACAAAAATATTACAGATTATATATTCTTTAAAAAAGTCAAATAGCCAATTGAGTGAATGATAAGGCCTAATACCATACAAATCTTGTCAGTTGTCATATCAAAGCGTGTCATGTCAATTAATCGCCGACAATCTATCGCAATGACAATTTTTCGCAAGAGAAATTAATTGTAAAATTTACTGTCTTCTTATTCTACCGGTATTTACTTATCGACAGTATGATGGCTGAAGGTTTGAATCCATCCAACCTCGATAATGATGGATTTTGAGACTACAGCAATGAATATCCTCCTATGAAAATAAAAGGTTATTTTTTTCACTGCAGACAATGTATATGAATGCAGATCGAGACTACAAAGGAACTATTTTAACATTTCTCGTAACGTTGGTTTATGCTTCTGAAAATTATTAGGTTACGTTGGTTTAGTTTAGGTGAAGTTAGGTTAGATTAGTTTAGGTGAGGTTAGGTTACGTTACGTTACGTCAAGTTAGTTAGGTTAAGGTTTATCTTTAGTAAATTGAAGCTGCGATGAATTGTCTCCAATTAATTGGCGAGCCATATAATGCTGTACAATGAATTCTCGTAGATTTGAATATTGATATCAAGTGTGAGAAAAATATGAAAGAATATGTCAGGCAACTGATGTGTTGAACTAGATGACGGAATTAGTATATATAAATTTTAAATGAAATGTGATACATATGTAAGTATTTTTTATAGTTAAATTTTTTATTCAACTTTGATATTCAATCCTGTTGTTAATTTCATATTTTTGAAATTGAAGGTAATTCAGTCCCTAAATAATCGATGAAGAGACACACAGTTTATATCGATTATTCAAACTGTCGTTATGTTAAAAATCTACATGCATTTTGATATTTCATGACATCCTTTATAATATGAATATTTAGACAATATCACAAGGGCATTGTTGGTATCAGAATGCAGTTCAAATGATGAAAACGTAATTCCAAGTAGCTTATTTTCACTCTTTAACCTAATTTCCTGTTTTTAATCTAATTATGAATTCAATATTTGGAATAAAACAAAATTACCTCATACGAAATAAATTAATTAAAGGTTAAATTGATTTCGATACCATCATGAAGGTAAGCCATATTACCTTTAAAAATTTCCGGACCTTAGAGAATAGGATGTAATCTCAAAAGAAATTGAACTTAACGATACACTGCTAAAACAGTCACCACTTAAATCACTACCGTGGGAAAAAATAAGAATAGCGAAGTTCTTTGATTCAATATTTTCCAACAGACTTAGTTATTTCCTGATGTATATAACGCTGTTATCGTATTATGCAATTTTTTAACTAAACAAAACCAAGTGAAAGTAGAATCGATTTATCTACCTTGATTTCTGTTTAGAGTTGCATAAATCGACGTAGAATTCAGCTGGTAAACTAGTAACGAACTCGCGAAACGCACAGCGAACTACCTCAATAAGATTCACTTTTCAACTAAATTAAATCGCGATGTCTTGGATTGTCGTGGACAAGTCCGTGCGTGTGGGGGGATTTTGGGGAGTTGGTAATAATAATATGTTTTTAGAATGATCTCCTATATTTAAATTTCTTATGAAAATAAGAATTTTATTGTCCAATGACTGAAAAATAAAAGTAATGAAATTGAAATTTCCAACATATTTAGTCACAAAATTACAAAAAAATTAATAGGTTTTTTTTAATACAGAATACATTGATATTTAAGGGAATTAACAATCGAAATTTGGAGTTCAGAATAAAGAAAGTAGACAGTGATATGAGTTTGGTTGAAAATCTTCAGTAACAAATAATTTTGCTTATAATCCTAACCAGTTAGGTTGTGGCACGAGTACGATTTCCGTGGCGCCTGGATTTGAATATGCCATTTTATAAATCAACCCAAAATAAGTCGAAAATTACGAATAAAATTTTTCGATATCTGACTTCGTTTTGGAGATATCGATACTTGAAATGGAAAAATTTATTTTTATTTAATATTTGTATATATCAACCTAACCTAACCTAACCTAACCTAATCTAACCTAACCTAACTTAACCTAACCTAACCTAACCTTCTCGTGGTGCACTTTGAGTGCAAAAAGTTCAAAAATCGTAAATTTTTTACAGCCAAAATTGTCTAAAAAAATTTTCTTCACGTGAGGATTATTTTAGTTTTATTTTATTATTATATATTTTTTTTTATAAATAATGAAGACAACCCACAATTCTTTATGAAAAACATCAAATTATTCATATATTTATCGTATGTTGAGTTATATTCATCACAGAGTAATGAAAGTTATCAAAAGCGGCTAATTTTGCAATAAAAATCTGTTTTTTTTTCAATATAATTTTGGATTATCAGAGTAAATAATATGAAAATTGAATAAAAAATCTTTTGTTTATTGAATTACAAGATTCATATTGAATTTGAAGTGATAAAACATCCATTTGAAACGCAGTATTGAACCCCATCTGTTCAATAAAGCGAATTTTGAACTAACGTTTGATTATAACTTTAAGTATCGATATCTCGAAAACTAAGCGAGATATCAAAAAATTTCATTCAATATCGAGTGAATTTTTTAATCTGGACTACGAACAAAACGAAAGAATCATATCATTCTAGATTTCAAGACGTCGCAAGCGTCTTCGGCCAAACTTACTTTAGTCCTTCTCTACAGTATAAAAGAAAAACGTCTTGCTCATTCGTCTAAAAATAATTTATCATGTTTTCCATTTATTACCACCAAAAAATGAACCAACAGTGTTTCTAGTTAAGTTATGAGTTATGGTGTTCTTATTTTTTCTGATTTTGAATAGTTTGTTGGAGAAATAACCTTTAATCTATTTTGATGAACAATATATTTTTCTAGCAGGTAACTAACGGTAAATCCATAGTTAGAACAACGAATTCACGATATTTATTTTTATCCACGTGTGTTTTCATTCAATTTCAGTTACATTCCCTCTTTTGTGTGCGAAACAAATATTACATAGATCTTTTTTGTGAAAGGTTATGCTTTTTTTATTATCCTATAAAATATAGTTCAGTTAACGGTTTTACATCCATTAAAAAATTCATTGACCTAAACTCTGTAAAAATCTTGTGAAACTTTGATAAATATCTTCAAGTTACTTGTAGAATTTCTTCTACAATGAAATCCAGTTTGTGATTGTTTGAAAAATTCAGTTAAATTATTCCACATTAAACCTTTTGTTGACCTCACTTCGTAAATCAATATTATTTGTGAAAGTCCCTGAAATTTGGCTTGAACGGTTTTATATGCAATGTCCAAGATACTAATAACATTTTGCTGCAACTTTGAAGCCTACCCTACCCGTTGTTCAACAGTTTTCTACATACATAGGATTGTATAAAACTTTTTAATCAACTTAATTCATGGTTTGTTCGTTGTTTATACTTAATCGTGAATCCTCATCAAACGTCGAGGATGTTAAACATCTAGACAAATTGCAAATGGATTTCATTTTTCGATTTTACGAAATTGTGTTTGAATATTTGTCTATATCCTCAATTTCTTAGTTTTCTGTGCATTTCATTAGGTAGGTTTCTTTTTTAAGGAAACTCTAGTTCCGGTATTTTGGTGTTACTTTCATGACTGTCAGGTTCACTCTTCATTGACAATTTGTGATATCATCTTTCTGTGGTATGCCAAATCATAAGACTGTATTAACATGAAAGAATATCGGATGAGTCAGTAAAATATAATCTGATTCAGATCATAAATCATTTGAAAAAATCGTTATGAAGCGGTAGCATTCTTTTTCTGCCAAGTTGTTACAATATTCATCATAATTTGGAATATATATTTCACAATATTCGCTTCTTCTAGTGATATGAGATTTGTTATTCAAGTTTTGAGATAGACGAATAAATATTCTCTATCAAGATCAATACACTTTTACATGCGTTTATACAAATTGTCAAAGCATTTTCTCCAGTCCGATTGAGGTCCTCCAAAACATAGAATTTGAACTCATCATCCGCTTCTTCGGGTGTAGGAAAACCTTAACCTCGCAATTTGTTTTTGATCTGCGGGAATAAGAAGAAATCATTGGGTGTCAAACAAGGACTGTACGGCGGACGATCCATCAATTCGATGTTTTGACTGATCAAAAATGATTTTGTTTGAACTGATTTGCAAGTGCTCGCATTGTCGTGGTGGAGAATGATTCGACTTCTGCGATTGGTTTTCCTGATTTTTTCGTCCATTTCTGGCAAAAATGCTGGTGAATAATTCAGACATGACCGTTCTAAGCTGCTCTAATGGAACGGTGGTGACATGTCCAGTTATTTCAAAAAACCAGACGACCATTTGCTTCGAAGTGCTCCGTGTTCTCATCTTGGAAGACCCCTACTGTCCGTTGTTACTTAGTTTCGGGTTCATATGCATAGATCCATGATTCGTCGACTGTCACGATCTGCTAAACCTCTTTTGAAGCACTGCGATTGAATATTTTCAGCATTTCTTTGTACGAATCGACACGAGCTTTATTTTGAACTATTATCAGATGTTTTCTAGCACAACAGCTGATTTTGAACCACCATCACGAAGTTCATCCTGTAGCGAAATTCGCCCATGATTGAATTCGGAAACCAGTGAAACATGGTGGTTTAAGATGGTGTTTAATCACCAAAAGTCCAGGCGAATTGATGGGTACAGTGCTGTTGGTTTCATTCACGTTGAGAGTCGTAGAAAATCATAGCATAAACATGTTGCCGACTTAATTCCAATTTTTGACCCAGATTAATGTTCTCAGATAAAATAAATCAAATAGCATTTGTATGATAACACGATCTGAGTACGTTTACCATCAAACATGTCAAATTGTTCCATTGTTTTTTATCTGGATTGCAGTGGTTGCGGAAAATAAGATAAATATCAGTTTTTTTGTTAAAAAACTTATATAAGATATCAATTTTTCCTGAAAAAATATTTGGAAAATCATCAGCATTTTCATCATAGTTTTTTATTATAAAATCATATCTTTTTTAACTCTTTACATCAAATTTGATTATGTGTTTTTTTTTCTACTGCTATTACGTAACAATGACAAAATTTTCTTTCCTCTAAGATGAAAAATAATACTTTTCTCATAGTTCCCTTTTAAAGGTATCATAGACAATATTCAACAGCCAGGGTGAATTTCCCTACCTAGAATAATAATAGGAAATTATAGGAAACCAAATTATTTGGAAAATGAAAATTCACCAAACTGAGTAATGTACGATGTTTACCGATGTTACACATCAGGTTGATAAACAGTCTAAGACTTGAAAATTTCCAATTATTATTTTAATCCAACATATATGTACCAAAAACCACCCACTGATTCACAATAATAGATAATGCTCTCTTATTAGTAGTTGGTCGTTTCTGAAACTGCATTTTTTGAATGCATTAACATTTTCTAGAGATATGATGTTTTATAATACGATTTAAAAAGGTTGGTGAAAACAAGTTTTGCTGCGATATTAACATTCTTATATAATTGCCAAATGAAATTATGGGTGATGGAGACTATATATGATAAGATGTGAGTATTTGAGGCATCTTGAGTCGTGAAATGCGAAAATTTTCTCATATTTTTCATTGTTTCAATCTTCCACCTCGATATGTCGATTTATAACATCGATTAATGAATCTTTTATCTAGTGAACAGTTATTCAAGAATTATCGCACAATTGATTGGTACTTCTCTTCTTAAAGGTACGAAAACCTCCGTAGTCCGTAGTCGTTGAGGGTTATATTTAGAGAATATGATGAGTGCGGAAGCTAGTTGAAGTTCAATTCATTAAATTTGAGTATTGTTTTGTTGAACAAGAGTTCGTTACTTTGTTATTTATTTTTTCAGTTGGTTCAATACTGTACACTAATAGTACATAGTAGATGATCCACATAGTATGTTTATATCAAAATACCGAAGCCATAACCTTGTCAGTAGATTGTTCCATTTTTGATCTACGTCTTTCTTTGGGACACCTGTTATCATTCGGACGTGGAGTAGTGAATCCACGTTTAAACTATAGTCACATATCGACGTAAAAAATTATTTAAATCTTGTCTAAATAACGCTCATCAATTCGTAGTTGTGTTTGTTAGAACGTGAGTATTTGAAAGATTCTTCCTTATTCTCAAATATTCCTGTAAGATGGCACATTAACCTAGTAAACCATTAAATAATGGTTGATTTTTATAGAAAAAAGTCACTGTAATATTTTTCAAACCAATCATTTAACTAGACTTTTTTCCAGAATGCTTAATCAACGTACTGAATTATAATTTTTTCATTGCTTGAAAAACTAGGTCGCTGCTCAATTTCAATAATAAGAAACATTAAAACGCATAGAATAAGTTCACAATTTGATAGCTGTCGAGCGCAAAATAGAACTTCAGAGGAAAAATATAAAACAATTATTTATCTATGTGTTAAGTAGTTCCAGGAAGATGTTTAAGCCTGAAAAGCATGTTTTGTTTCGACATGTTTTGATGTAGGTTCAGGTCGATTTTTGTATGGAATTAAAAGGCAATGATAATGAGATTATTTTGGTTACTAAAATATTGAAGGACATTCACAAATGTTGAATAGATTTTATGAATATACTATTTTCATTTCTTAAATATCAAAATTTTCATAAATCGAATAAGCTATTGTATAAAGTAACTTTGTGCCCTTTTACGTTACCAGAAAAACGCCTAAAAAGTTATTTAAAGCCGTTTATACCGATAAAAATTGCTTTCGAATAGAATAGAGTACTTTGAAAGTAATTTTCATAATACATCACTTTCAAGATGATTTATCAGGCTATGTTTCACTTAAAATCCATAATACCCACAACTCTGACTGTGGAAATTCCTATCGCACTTAAATAAGAGATAGTGTTGTAGGGAAAAGTTAAAGGTGAACCCTATATCTTTAACACTGTAGGCTTAAAAAAAGGCTAGTGAATACATGCAGTTTGGAATAATTATTTCTCCATCGATTGGGCTAAAATTTGGTTAAAAATTGAAGGATTTCTTTCTTTGTGTTTGAATTGCTTCCAAGTTTTGATGACTCCTATCCATCAATATTTTATGGTCGAAATGTGTTACAATATTTGTGTATGTGGTATGCACCCTTAAAAATCCGATAGGGATTAAAGGTCTGTAGTCTTGAAACATGTGAAGTTAATTGTTAACATACATTGTCTATTCTGCTATTCAATACAGTTTTGACTCAAGTTCACCATTCTATAAAACTAGAAATACTGAAATAATTGCTAGAAAATCAAGTATTTCTTAATAGGATTTTGAAATAAAAACATGTTATTTCTAAATTAAATACAACTACCCTATGTCAATTAGATTTGACTACGTCTTATGCTATAGTTAAGGTGTGGATCAGCTGGACGGTCACGATAATGATGATGTCGTCGTAGGTCAAGTTCTTTGTTCTCTTCTCTTCTCGTAAGTATATATCGTAAAAATAAATACCAAATGTGAATAGATCTTGGACGAGAACAAGTCCACTGCATTAATTTCAATTTAAAATACTGGATAAACCTAACGGCATACTGTAATTTTTATTTTTACCTTCATCGAATACTTTTAACGTGGGAACGTAGTCAGCGATCAGTTTTAAATTACTTGATTATTACTGATTCAATATATAAATTGAAAGTTGCAACATAGTTTCTTCATTTTTAGTACATACACTGCTGCTCAATAGAATAGTTCCTCAACTTTATCACTATTCAAAATAAATTTAGGAAAATAATGAAGTATTTAGTTACATTGAACTATTAAAAGGTGTGATCAAAGCTAAACTTGTTCTGTGTTTTCTTTTCTTTTGGAAATATGTTCTTGATTCAATGGAATAGAAACAATGTAATTGAACATTAAAAAAATCAACAACAAAATTCATTTAGATATTTGAAGACTTCTTATATTGTTCTATTAGAGATGTAACAATGCATATTTCCTTCTCTATTCGTTATTAATTCAAAAGTACGATATGGGAAGAGATGTACAGATTCTACATTCTACAAAATAGTTATTTATTTATGCAACAAGTGCAAAAAGTAAGAGTTTATTGCACGGCCATTAGGCCGAGTTTGACAACGTCGAGTACATTAAACACTTACTTTTTGCACCAGTTGCATATTTTTCCTACGTTCCTGAAAAACAGTATGTTTTTAAGGTGTAGGAAAGTAAAAAGCGTAATTTAAGAGCAAAAATATTTAATTAAAACCATCCGTTAATATTAAGAAAGTTGGAAACTAGTAATTAGGAACAATTTAACTCAAAAACTATTTGTACCATTAATATTAAAAGTTAATGTACAATTTCTGCAATTTTCAATACTAATATTTTCCCATAGTAGATACCTCACTTACCATTTACAATAAACACGAATCCCCTAGCGTCCTTGTAGAGAAAGCATTCTTGGAAATTCTGCATAAAAAATCCTTCGACCTAATTCTCTATACGAAGCTGAATCCGGTGTGGGTTGCGCAGTCACTACAAACCGCTTACCCTCGACGTGTAGTGTTTACACTGGTGAACTATACAGCATTCTTAAAGCTTTCAAATATATTTCTCCTCCCCATAAACATATCTCCATATGTACTGACTTATTTTCATCCATACAGTCAATTACAACCAATAGTCCAAGACATTCATAACATCTACCAAACTCTCATTGCTCTTGACAGTCTCTCTCATCTGGCTTCCATCGCTGGAATTGCTGGAAACGGATGTGCCGATCGCCATGCCAAAGAAGCCATAAAGAATCATCCTGAAATCCCAGTTCAGCTGGCCAATGATCTGAAGATTAACTTCAAACATCTTATTAAAAAATCTTGGCGTGATGCATAACATCCACCCATCTACTTCTCACATTTCCCTAAACTTTCTAAATAGAGAAGCTTCGACAATAAGAAGACTTCGCAGCAACCACACAAAACTTACTCACGGCTATTTGATGTCGACAGGAAGTCGTCCAGTCTGCCAAAGTTGTCAAGTTCCTGTGTTTGTTAAGCACATCCTCACCGACTGCAGAGAATACTCTATCGCATACCAGCAGTTTGATATGAAAACCAACCTTTAGGAGACACTGGAAATGAGGAAAATCGTGGAGTTTCTTAAAACCACCAAGCTGTATAAGAAAATATAAATAATTCACGTATTGTAATAGATTTTGTAACAGTCCTGTATTTAACTATTGATTGTTTTTGTGTGCCAATGACCAGTGCTGTCGAGGCTTCTTCAACCTCACCTGTAATGACAAAATTTCGTTCCTTGTAATTTTTTGCATGTGGCACTTTTACAATAAATATTGAACCTACTTCTTCTATGTCTTCAATGTTAAATTTTTGGAGCTCATCTCTACGACATGTTCCTATTGCAGCGACCTAAAACAAGTAATTTCAAAATGTCTTACAAAAGCTAAACAATAATTACTGACTTACTATTTTAATCAAATACTGGGAATTCGGAGCTTTTTGTAGAAATTGAAACAAATGTCACCACTATTAAATATTTTTAACTTTTTTTGGCCGAAATCTTGCAGACTCCGTTTCATAAATGCCATTAATTTTTTGTAATTTTTAATATCAATATTTTCTTTTGTAGAAAGGCCAGCTTTCACCATTGAGTACTCAGACCAAAGTAATGAGGGTTTGATATCTTTCGATCTTTTTGAAAAATATGCATGAAGCACTTTTTATGTGAGATTCACAACTTTTTTATCTAAGCACTACTCTTCAAAATGATTATAACGAATTTCATATAGTTTTTTGATTTACTAGTTGTATTTACTATTTCACTAACTTTTGGTGGGGTCCCAGCAAATTCTTCTTCATCACTCATCTAGTTTTCCAATAAAATTTTTTCACTTTGTTTAATTGTCAAAATGAATTTTTGACTGATATTTCTAGAACTGCATTATCCAAACCTGTGATTTTCGGTTTAGAAGTATTGTTAACATTTTGAACAAAGAAATGGGAGCTAGTTCACTGGTATCATATTATCATAATATTAAATTCTTTCTCGCACCAATATACTACCATCACAGCTATGCAGAGGACTTAGGTAACGTTCTTCTTTTCATATACTGTGGAAATATTAATGTAAAGTTTTTAGTATTCATTTACACTCTTTCTATTCGTGTTGTGAATTAATAAACACTGTCTCTTGCGTTCTTAATATATTTACACATTATACAATATACTTAACTTATAATAATTTACTTTACGCTTCTTCGGGTGCGGACGTCCAGTTGTGCGAAGTCGTCAGTTTCTTCAAGAGGTATCGTCTGTAGTATATCTAAGGCGTCTCCTCGCAGTGCAATGGTCAAGTTCACTGCTTTTTCTTTATCTGATCAATTATTGAGTCTAGCGGCTGCCTCAAACTGTTTAACGTAATTGGATCCAAGACGTTTTATTGTCGAACTTGTCTCGTGTGAAACTGCCGATCTCTTTTGTTTTGACTGGTGCTTGTATATTGCATGGGTCTTTATGTTCGATCTTCTTCTCTTCTATTGGAGTGTCTTTTGTTCTTAAATCTGCCAGCTTTTTCTCCAACTCCTTGATTTTCTCGTTCATCTGATTTTTCATCGTTGTCATCTCATTGTCGATATCTAATTTTAGAGACGACATTTTGTTTTCGACAACAATGATAATGTTGGTTTTCAATGATAAAATTTCGGCAGAAATGTTGCTCTTCATGGTCGAAACCCTCTCGTCGATATAAGCCGTAATATCGTTCCTCATAGTTGAAATATCTTCCTTCAAGGTGGAAATCTTCTCGTCAATATTCACAGAAATTGAAATGTCGTCCTTCATGGAATTAATCTTCTCGTCCATATTGATCGAATTATCATTCTTCAGATTCGAAATTGACGAGATTAAAGTGGAAGTCTTTGAATAGATAAGTTCCTGAGCCTGAGCCACTTTGAGTCTTTCTACTAATTAGTTATTCTTATCGGACGTTTCCAGCTCGAAATTATCCATTTTAGCCTTCAGTTCTGTCACTTTCAGGTCACCAAGTCTTTTCAATATGTTTATGTCACTATTTATTCACTATACCCCACACCTGACACCAATGTAACGTTTTTCATATTTATTTACATTCTTTCTATTCGTGGGGTGAATTAATAAGCACTGCCTCTTACGTTTTCAATTTATTTACACACTACACAATACACTTATCTTATAATAATTCACTTATAATTATCACGTAAACAATTACTTTTACTGATTCGTTGTTTTCACTACGACTATTTATTTGAAACTAATTAACTGCGTTTACACAAATCGTTTATGTACCTAAATAAAATTCTATGAATCTCTAGTACAAAAAGAAACTAAAGGAATGAATAATTGGACTTTCCTAGAAATGATGTAGACAAAATACTCTAAATAAACCACCTGCTATAATAAAAAGTTCTAAAAAAACATCAGCCATTTATAATAATCAGATGAAAGGCGCTACGCGAATTCGCTGAATTTTATGATTCTATTATAGCTGCACAGGGCCGGCCTAAGGACCCATTTCGTATAATTTACGAATTAAACAATTTTTACTTGTGGCACATGTGTTCGCTTGCGAACTAAATCATTTTTCTTTATGAGTAGCATTTAGAGACTTTCAATTTTCAATATTTTTAAATACTTGGCATTTGGAATTATGCGTTTTATTGGAGCTAGTCTAGGATCACTAGAATTGAAAGCATTCGAGCACGTATAAAATATTTTTTAATCATGTATGTATTGAAATTAGAATGATAAGAATTATAAATCCTTCAACTAAAAGGTAATTTACAAATTGAGGGTAGTAAATGATGCGTGAATATTACTAATGGAATAAACATGTTTTTGTGCTATTATAAGAGTTATGAAAATCTCTGGAAAATGTCAACTCTGGAATTCATTTGTAGACACAGTGTAATTGAATGAGATCTTAAACCTGAAAAACTGAAAATGGAATTACTTATTTACATTATCTTGACACAAAGAAATTCCATCGCCAACTTACTGTGTCTTATAAACTACAAGGATAGGTAGTGCTTTGCGTACAATTTATCAGAAATTGATATTTATTTATATTTTTCGGTGAAATAGTTTCAATATGTTTTGTAATCAAGGGATTGTAATTATAATTTTATATTGTATCTGGAAAAAAAGTATAGAAATAGATAGATAGATAAGTCGAACAAAATGTGAAGTGGATATTGTTTTAAGTGAACAAGAGAATCCTCCTTTACATCTATGTCAAAGCGCAAATATCAGAAGAAGACAGATTTTCTAAAGGAAAATCAACTTTTGCACATTATCTACCAAAATACAATCCAAATCGAATTGATCTCTGCAAAGGAATATTGCGGAGCAATTTTATACTCAGATTACAGCCTAAATCTTTGAATTGAACCAGCATATCGTCTGGGAATTCTACATAGTTGTCAGTCATACACTTTTCAATGATTGTAACACTGCTATAAAATATTTTCAAGCAAACCTCTCCCCATCATTCCTAAATCTAGTGGTGCCTCTTATTAATAGTTGTATTTAACAAATTATTTCAGTAGCACTAATTTCATATGTAATGGTGGAAGAATTATTTTTTCTCTTGAATAATTTTTGAATCTATTTCGAAATACTTTTGATGGTGTTTTTCCTCTCTTATCGACGCTAGTACTATTTTGTGACCTGATGTGAGATATCGAAACTATATATAGAAAAGGAGCTAATTTTCCCGTTTTGGGCTTAAACTGTTGATATTTCAATTTACGATTACACATTTTCATTGGATGCGGATTGAGTCCCTGCAGAGTAATTTAGAATCCGTTTGGACTCGTCGTTTTCCATTTTTTTCTACATCATATTTCTCTTTTTCGATATCTCTTGAATTAAAGCGATGGAATTTTTTGATGTAACAAACAGGTCAAAGAAACATTATTACTGACAAATGACCTTTGGGTATCATATAAGACTTCTTGAGTCCAATTTTGCTACATATCGAGGTAGGTGTAACTGAGAGATCTACAATTTTATTTTCCTTGTTTAAACAAGTCATTGTCGCCGAACTTGGTCAATTTGGCAATTCTACAGCTTTCGTTCACTTTTTTTGATTCTGTTATTTTAGTTATTGTATGACCCGTATACTGTGGTTATTCTCCAGCTCAAATGATTTCTCTTCTGTTATTAATTCTGTTTCTTCGTATTTTCTTTGTATTTCACTAACAAACTTCACTAATTTGTGCTTCTCTATTTACCTCTCACCTTTTTAATTATATGGAAAAACATATTTTCCCGTCAAAATGTATCATAATTTTTGAAAAATACATTTTCCTTGAAAAATAGATCACAATAATTTGTCTTGTAAGACAAGTTATTATATTTGACATTTCTAATTTACCTTTCTAACGAACACTTTTTTAACGAATGTAAAGTTTAATACAAATTAAATACGGGGTGGCCCATTAGTGTTTGGAAGTGCAATAATTTACTTAAGATAAAATATACAAAAAAAATTTTCAATAAAAGTTTTCATACCTGTACAGATACACATTTCTAAAATATTTTGAGATATAAATGGTGTTCAGCTTAAACGTGACAACATGAAGTAAAGTTTTTTTAAATAGGATACCTTGTATATTTGTTCACCATCGAATTTAGCGTAAAATTCTGCATCTAGCCCTTTCTTTTCTTTTTCTTTTTCCATAAATTGTGACTTTACCAAGTTGTTTGGAGCGTTGTTTGGTAAATACGAAGGTGAAGGATTGCTGAAATGTCTGAACAGAGTAGAAGTTTCGTTTGAGATTCGGGGTGTTTTTTTGATACCATCTTATAAAACTAATTCATCCCTCCAAATTATGTCTGATAAAGTACACTCTAACATTGACTGTTTTTAAGAAATTGCATTTTTAGTTGATAAAGATATTCACCTTTTTAACAAGTAAACACTGAATGTGACGTTCAAAATACTTCTAGTTTTTGTGACAAAATCAAATCAGTAATTTTCTACCTTAAAAAACTGTTATAAAATAAATAAGGTACCTACAAAACTCAAAATAAACAAATTAAACGAAAATAACTAACAACAAGAAAGAAAAATAACTATTTTATCAAATGTTCTTATTTGTTGTTAGTTATTTTCGTTTAATATGTTTATTTTGAGTTTTGTAGGTACCTTATTTATTTTATAACAGTTTTTTAAGGTAGAAAATTACTGATTTGATTTTGTCACAAAAACTAGAAGTATTTTGAACGTCACATTCAGTGTTTACTTGTTAAAAAGTAATATTTTTGAATCACAATCTAAATAATAAAATAGTTTTATGAGATGTTATAATAATATACTGCTTGTTCCATTAGAAAAATTGAAGTTTTTGCTAATTGAAATCTCCTAAATTAATGCTTATCTAAAAAACACCCCGAACCCCAAACGAAACTTCTACTCTGTCCAGACATCCTTTACCTTCGTACTTACCAAACTAGTTTAGTTACTTCTCACTAATAACGTTTACTAAGCAGCATCATTTTTAGTGCACCAATTTTCGTCAAATCTTCATATTTTTGGCTCCAACTCAGCAACGTCACAATTTATGGGAAAAGAAAAGACATGGCTAGATGCAGAATTTCACACTAAATTCGATGGTAATCAAATATACAACGTGTCCTATTTAAAAAAACTTTACTTCATCTTGTCACGCTTAGGATGAACACCCTGTTTACCTCAAAATATTTTAGAAACGTGTATCTGTGCAAATATAACAACTTTTATTGAAATTTTTTTTGTATATGGGCCACCCCGTATAATATTGACTATACATAAAAATAATTGTGTTTTCTCAAGAGAAAATTATGATTGTTACTGATCTGTTGAGTCCGATCTTTGTGTTGTTTCCAAAGTTTAAAGGAACTATGATTATATCAAGTATACAAATGTGACATTGAACTTATAATTCAAGATTTCGTTCACACGCATATTCATTTAATTATTATAAACAACTATTAACAAGTGTTTAATTATAACACGTTTGTAGTTCTTAGGGACACTAACTATCGCTGCCTTTTTAAAGCGATCATTTTCATTCACGCTGGCGTTTTTTCGTCTACAATTCAAGCTCTGCAGTCGGTTATGTCTCCTTTTTTGTCAAGTGTCTGTAACTGCCAAAGATCTTCGTCATCTGTTTCATACGTTGCAGGGTGTAGTGCTCTGGAGTTATGTAGTCTGTCACACTTCAAGGGAATTTAGATAGAACATTCGTTCTCTACGTATAATTCTTCCAATATCAATTGCAGAAGAGAGTTGCTGAATTAACTTGATTAAATACATTTTCCATTTATAGGGGTTGCAGTGGATCATTTACAGAACCGAAAAACATGAAAAGAAAAACTGAGAGCTGACAAAGCTACTCGAGGTTTTACACATAGAAAAAATTTTAGTTTATATAAATAGAACAGGCTTTATACATTAGAAGTAATACAGTAAAAGGTAGCAGATTATCCAGAATACGATTTTACCAGCTAAGAAACATTGTGTCAAGTTTTGTCAACATGTGGTTTTAAACACAAAAAACTGAATAAACGGATGGCAATAACCGAATCGTCAAGAATAGTTCGATGGCGACAAGACACATAATTTATCTAGATAAAACATGGATTAACAGGCACGATGTAATAAATTTCGGTTGGGTTGACAATAGTAAAAATTGCTGTTGGGATGGGCCTTGTTCTAAAGGGAACCGCATTATAATAGTACACGCTAGAAGCAAAGACAGTTCCGTGGCTAATGCTTCATTAATATTTGCTAAAAACTCTACAGCTGATAGTCATGAAGATATGACAGTAGAATTATTTGAAAAATGGTTTAATGAACAGCTTGTATCAACATTACACTATAGTCAGTAATCGTTATGGACAACGCATCTTACCAATCGCGGCCGCTCCTTGAGATACCTATTAATAATAGTAACAAAGTTCAAATTTTGGAATTTATGTCTGAAAAAAAAATTCTTATTCCTGTCTGTGATCATAAAGGCCAAGCAAACAAAGAATTGCTTACTGTTATTATATTGACAAGTTGTGCAAAGAACAGGCTCATAATCCTCTCAGACTTCCTCCTTACTATTGCATACTTAACCCTATAGAGTTAATATGGGCAAACGTAACATCAGAATTACGAAAATGTCTCCAGAACTGAGTAAAGAGGTTGTAGAGCTCGTAAAGAAAGTTCTAGCAGCAGACCGCCAAGAGCTTTGGAAAAACTGTGCTGAACATGTAATCAAAGAAAAAGATTCACAACTCATTATAATTAAATGAAATAAAGACTCTAGTTCAGACAATTCTGACTACCATGATTATTGATAAAGACACTTTGGAATAGAAATATTTATTTTCTTTTGTTTTATTTGTAAATATTTTATTTTCCTTTATGGTTTTTGCTCGAAAATCTCGTTTTCCAGAAAGAAAATCGAATGGGATACAAAAAGGGCTCAGTTCACGTTTGGTACCCTGTTTAAACCAAACCCCCTTACATGTGGGTACAATTTAGTCGTCTATTTACGTTTTATAATTTAATATTCTGTTGTAGCAAGTTTGAGGAGGTATAAAAATGATTTTTTTCCAAGTAGGTCTACAATTAATAATGATTCTATTGTTTTTTAAGTTTTTATAATCTGCAACTGATATTGGACAAACTATAACAGAGTCTGCACGTTGCACTCTCTGCTATACCTAGCATCTTAAGGTATCTACCTATGCGACTAGATTTGTTCTTTATTCCATAATGGTGAATCCAACCACATTTTCATTTATATGGATATCTGTACAGACTAAGTCTGATAAAAATTTCATGCAAATATTTGTATACAATATTTGTACAGATTTTCCATTACTCAGATTTCTATTTTTCCAGTTTCGGTCTTCTAAAAATTTCTGGTACAAAAAGTTAAATTCATTTGAAAAAGTTGGGACTATATGAACTTTTATACAATAAATTCGGTGACAAACTCCGTGGAATATTTTCATTTTTGTTTATATGAATATTCAAATAAAATTTCGAAAATTAGTTCAACGATATTGAGGAAAAATTATTTCAGAAATCCTGATGTGGGTGGATATACTTTGAAGAAACTGTCGAGTGGTTAAATACTGGTACAAAATCTCTGGTACAAAAATTTTTTCTTAAATTTGAAGTTATAGAATTGAGGCATGAAAAACCTCAATAATTGTTTACTGGTTTTAAGTGAAGAATGTTCATTTCATAGATATATGAAATTAAACAAAGTAAAGAGCAATCACAGATGGACAAGCTGAAAATACAATAAAAGAATCGTTTTGAAATTTTGGAAATTTGAAAATCATATAATGGCTCCTTACTTGGACAGTATGTCAATGTTTGTTGGGCACCAAAAGTAGTAATAAATTGAGAAATGGGATATAAAATATTTGTCCTTTCTTCATTAAGTACAATTTTACATTTCAGATATAGTAGACTGCCATAGTCAAACTTAATAATGGTAATCATTTTGAATTATTTTTGATCAAATTTGCCACACAAATAATTTCACAGATTTACTGTTAAGTTCATTATGATGAAATATCGGCAATTTTTCGTCATCTTTAGGAGTTGTAAATTCACTTTTATATGGAACTTTATTGAAATCTTAGGTTTCAAATTATTTAAATATTCTCACTACATTATAGTCATTCTCAATATATACTTCAATTTAAAAAGTTGTTTGTAATTATATAAATATGTTAACCTTCCGGAACTGGCGCTCAGATTCTAGGCACTGCCCCTGGCGGCGGACTGTGACTCCGCATATGGTTCTGTCGCACGGAGAATGTTGTATACAATTATTCATCAAATTATTCATCAGATTTAAAAAGAATAACGACAAAAAACTTTCAATATTTATTAAACCATAAAATATATAAAATACAAATAAAACATTTTGATTCTGAAAAATTTTAAAACATAAATCAAAATATTCCATATAAAGTTCAAAATTAAATTAAATCATAGACCTGCTAATTTTCTTTTGATAATGAACATTCCAATAATAATAGCATGAATTTAATTAGTTAATTGATTTATCAAACAGTTAATTGAGGTAATTACAAATAGATATAACTCCAAGAGTTCTCTTTAGAAATAACTACATCAGGACTTTTCGGAAACTATGATTAAGTTAACCCGATGATGATCTCAATGTTCGGAAACTAACCAAGATCACGTTCAATGTTGTTCGGAAACTTACCGAGTTAATCGGGTGGTAGTGATATGATATCATTTCTATCGTGGTAACCAGTGGGTAACGCAATAAGATGATGGGTTGTTCCATTTCTCATTTTTCTATCCGAGGAGAATCTATCACGCAACTAAGTAAATATCATGGAACCATTAACGAACAAAAATGTAATAAAAATCAAAAGTTCTTGTAGATCACGTTTTAAATTTGAAAATTCACCGTAAATTGACGTAACGTTCGGAAACTGAAATCTAAATATACTTCTGGGTTGAGATCAGCTGATCGGTGATCTACCCGAACACGGGTTATTGTTTCTGAAAAATCTCATCCAAACATTGGAATATTCCTAACTATACAATGTGTAGCATCTTCGCTAAAAATTCTGAACAGAAACAAAATTATCATTCCACTTTCATCTCAAATATTTAATACGAATCTCATTATAATAAATATTAATTTTCATATGTCATTCAGATAGAATTATCATCGTACTTACCAATATTTAAACATTAAATCGTCATAATTAGATATAAATTCGAATCATGAATAATAAATTTGATAATAATAATTTCATAGCTAGAAGTAGCTTTTAAAAAAATATATTTATTATTGCAACTATAGAAAATTTGAAGACAATTTCAATAAAGCATGTGTTGCTAGTGCAAAAGCGAGTTTGAAACTAAATTGTTATTTGGCTTTCCTTGGGAATATCGGTGATCTTGATGAGTTTCTAAAAAGGCGGGTTCAGGGAAATCAACTGTGCCCTCAGCATTTTCTTATGGGAACCTATGTTGGGTGACGACATAATTCCTCCTACCGTAGATTCGGCTTAGGAGGGTTGAAGAGGATGACGAAAATTGTGTTAATCTATTTGTTGTGGTGTTGGAGCTCTACTCTTGATGATACAGTTTCTGTAAACTAGATAGCCACTGGCAACTACCAGAAATTCATATTAAGGAAGAATCCGAACACTGGCGATGTAAGACGGGTCCTTGAAACGAAAATTCAATTGATTTTCAATCGGTTGGCTGCGAATTTCTTGAAAATTTTTGTTTGCACCAGCAACATATCGTATTTTTCCTCGACACTATCACATTTTTCTTCGAATTCTGTGTTATATAACTCTTTCCAAACAAAAGTTCTTCTAGGTTGCATGGATTCATCAAATGAATGTGAGTTTGAGTATTATTTTAAAAATTTATTGCTGAAGGTCTTGTATTTATACCTATTTAATTTGGTCTAAACTTATTTCTAGTACTTATGCTCATTGGAGTAGGTCTAATGATACTATTATTAGAATTTGGTTCGAGAACGTATTAAATTTGGTTCAATCATACTCTTGAGCAATTGAGAAAACTTTTCTTGACGCTTAGGTTGTATATCAATGGGTTTAGAAGAAAAGGGAGTTTGTGGATTTTGAGTCCTATGGGGATCGAATAAATTATTAAAAGGATTGTTCGGATAATTATTTTGAAATATCTGTTGTTGAGGCTGCCTTGAAGAAGAATTGTTTTGTTATTTGTCTATTACAATTTATATTTTAAAAATACTTTTCTGCTTAGCGTCTCTTTCAGGTCTTGTCAGCTACTCACTAATCGAAAATTTACAAATAACCTAGCGTTTCCAGTGACCTTAGAAATAAGTGAATTTAATGAGTAATAATAATGATTCGCGATTCTCCGTTAAGGAATGGCTTTAGATGGGTCACTCGTAGACCTAACAGTGTATTACTATATCCAGTCAATCTTTTAAACGAAATTATCATGGCCGATAACCTGGATATCCTACTGACTGGGCCAATAATAAATTCACTTATAGACAGTCAACTTCTACTTCACTTTGCACTAGCAACATTTTCACTATCGATTTCAAGTGATTCATTATTATTTTGAAAATTTGTTGATGAATATCTTGTATTCGGTATCATTGGATTTGTTCTATTCGTATTTCTAGTTCTTATGCTAATATTGGGGTTTAGCTCGAGAAGAGTTCTATTTTGTTGACTGTTTCTAACAAATACCTGAGCATTTGTGAAAAATTGTTGTGGATGATTATTCTGTATATTAATGAGGTAAGAAAGAGAGGAAGTTTATGGATTTTTATTCTTATGTGGATGGAATGAATCAAATTTAGTGTTTGGATAATTACCTACTTGAAAATTTTTGTTGTGGAGGTTGCCTTGAGGAAAAATTGTTTTGTCTTCTTATTTGCCTAATACGATTTATATTTTGAAAATAATATGTGTTTTAAGGCTTCACTGAATGTTCGAGGCCTCATACAACGTATCGTTGTAACAACAGGATTTTGAGACCCGATAAAAATGTTTTTTAAGTTAGTTCGTTAAACAAGTAACATTTCAAAACTGTTGTTTCTTGGCTTATTTCAGGCAAATCGACATAACTACATATGAAATTTGAAGCATCGATCGTGAAATTGTTGCGGTGTATTGTTACGAGATTGTCTCACTATACCAGATCTTTATTGAGACAGGCTTCATCTCTTTGATTAGAAGTTTCTTTGTAGCATTCCTTTCAGGTATTGCCACCCCGTTAATATTCGAATATCTCAAACTAACCTTGTGTTAATTGGAATTCTTTAATAATCTGGTAACAAATACAAATGTATCGGTTTAATTCATTTGGAGTTTGAACATTCTGAGTTGAAGCGGGCCATAGAAGATTGATTTTTTGAGAGACTGAAACTTCTATTAATATGAGAATCAGTTGAAGAGTCACACAAATTTAAACATTTAAGAATATCTGATAAATTCTCGATAGACTTTCAAATGTACTTACAAAAAGAATCACTTCAAGTATATCTTTTTCTTAACTGCTATAGGGAAGAACTCTGAATTTGCGGTTTATGCCTCTTCCAGTATCGATCTTGCCAAACGATATATGTTCCAATTTTTAATTCTCAGTTGACGAAAGGCTTCAGATGGGTCACTTGTAGGCAGTCCATTTTCCACAACAAACCAACTATATATTTCTATATCCATTCAATTGTTGAAACGAAAATATGTTATCGACATAATTCATGTGACTTTACCAGACAATTGTTTTAACTGGAGACGACTTAACATTGTAAATTTTGCAGAATAAAACATTGTTTCTCCTGTAAATTTACATAATTATATATATATATTAAATCATATGGATCTGGATTTTTGTTTGGAAAAACAATTTTGGTTATACACGCAGACTTACATGCGTACTCCGACTTTTCATATTACTATGAAATTTGTCTGTACTATATAGTTTACTGAGATAAAATTCTATAGAAGTTCATGAATTAAGTTGGAATAGAAAAAGTGTAATCGTATATTAATTTTTCTTATAAATAAAATTTATTAATAGCAATAGATAGATATTTATTATACGAATCATTAGATTCATCAACAGCTTTCAAAATCACGATGTTGCTAACGATGTGATGAAACACTGGAATTATTTTAATTACCATAATTAACAATTCATAAACTGGCAACTATTAGAAATGTCAAAGGAGATTTGTCATTTGCTGGAACTAAATGTACATTTCGAAACTTTCTGTTCTAAACTTTAGATGATTATAATTGTGATGACCTTTTCAGGCAGTTATATAATTTTTTCATACTCGTTCTTATTATCGAACTGATTACAAAGTATTCGAGAGACATAATTATTAAGAGTACTATCTTTTACATCAAAGATATTAAAATCTGAAGACTTGGTTCATATATTGCAATTGAGATCTATATTAACGGTTTTTTCAAATAATTCAGCGAAGTTTGATATATATTGGAATACGTACAAATTTTGATAGAGTGGATTTTTTAATAGGTTATCAGTTATACCGGCTCCGAGCACGATTCTGTTTGTATTAAACTATTAAAAACTATTATAAATGAATAAAGTAATTTACTTAACTTCTATTTTCATATATGGAAGGCCTCAATTATCTCCGAACCGGCTAGTGCGATTCTTATACATTTTTGCGCGCAAGGGTCTTGTGATACGGCCGGTATTATGGTGGTATCTACATTGTTGTCAGCTCTTTCCTTTTTCCGGAAAAATAGTGAACTTTGTTATTTCAAATGGACCACCCTATATATTCTGTTTTTTTAAAATACTAATTATTTTTCATTTAAAATTCTCTATACAGTATCTCCACCAAAGTTACAATAAATATTGTACATTTAGATGGCTACGATTGAATAAACTCATTCAATTTGAATATTCTTTAATAATTTATGTGCTAATACAAATCTCGTGACAAGGTCTAGTGTCAGTAAATTAGTAAAAAGTTTAACTAAACTGCTGCAGTAAAATATTTATCCAAATCTTGGCGCAGAAAACCTACAACAGAAGTCAAATCCTTAGATATTTGTATCATGTTAGAAGTAGATCCTTATTTGTGAAGTAAAAAAATTACGAGTTCTAGAAAATATACAGTAAAGGCGATTACAGCACATGCTCAAAATGTCGTCCAATTACTTCAATACAACAAGCCATGTGATTTTCAAAATCTTGCCATACATTTTGCAACATACCTGACTGCTCAATTCAAAGATGCTTTTTAAGAGACCCCACAGGAAGTAGTCTTAAGGATTCGTATCGGGTGATCGCAGGGGCCATTCGACAAAACCACGCCTTCCAATCCATCTTCTGGGAAACACATTATATAGGTATTACCTCACCCAACACGCATAGTGAAGTGGAGCCCCATCTTGTTGTAGTCAAATATTGTCGTTTGAGATATTTTTATCTGAAATTTTCTAATTTCAAATGTAATTGAACATTCTTACTTGAATTTGGAAATATATAAGCCAACTCAGGTATAATATCATTTTCTAATAAATCTAAATACACTGGACCATTTAAATTACTCTCAATTAAAAATGGACCAATTATTTTGTCGCCTATTATTCAGTTTTTTGGGATATTGAGTGTGGGGTTCACGCTTCCAAGGAGGATTGTTACGTGACCAGTATCTACAAATATATCTATTTACGTTTCCATTTATACAAAATTTGGCCTCATTGGAAAACATAACTTTACTTAAAAATTTGGATCGTTTTGATCGGCGTCTATTTATGATTATCTGAGATTAGTAGTAAACAATTCACGCTTTGTTTTATTATACAGATTATTTGCTTACATAAATTCCTAAACTAAATTTTACATGTTCAACAATATTATGAACGTAATTTTGGTTTCTATAAGCTTTGTCCTCGCGTCGGTTCAACAGTTCATATTGGCTTTTTATGACCTTCGTTAATAACCACCACATTATCCTCTCTTTTGCTCTTTTGTACTTCTGTCCTTTACTGTTTATGTTGTATGTCACACTATTAATGTTCAGGTGATACTTAAACGTTATATTTATATTCGAAATGGACCTAAATATTGACAGTAGAATTTTGTTCCAGCCTTTTGTATGAGTTTTGCTTACTTTTCTTTTCCCTATCTAATTTATACTTTATTAAAATCTCTCTACCGCGGTTGTGTGCGTATTAGAGTTTGTACTGATTTCGTTGTGATACTTCCCAAAGTCATACAGTGACTATATTATCGTATTGAATTGTTCTGGTATGTTCGGTTTTCTCCCATACACTTACTCAAATGGTGTGTAACCGTGATATATGTTTTGTGTTGTATTGTAGCAATAAGTAAACATTCTAGCATACTCGCACCAATAATCCTTCGTTTAATTTATAAAATTTCAAACACTCGTTAAATGTTCTGTGAAGTTTTCCGCAACTTCGTATCGATTCATGGTGATACAAGCTAGAAAAATTATGATTAATACGTAATAGTTCTTTTAATTTTTTCATAATTTCGTTTTTGTATTCCGTTCCCTCATCCGTTCTCATATCTTTAATTAGTCAGTAAGTTGATATGAAGTTATCGAATATTCATATCAAAATTGTCTGAGATTATTTGTCTTTAACTGGCATCATACTTGTATACTTTATGGGTTCACATAACTTCGTTGTAAAGTAATTATTGCCTCTCGACAAATGGTCCTACTCCAAATGTACCAAATGGTTTTATGTTTCTGTGTCCATTATGACAAATTTCTTTCTATAGCATGGTTTCGCTTTGTTTACCTGACAACCGTGACACTTTTTACTCAATTTCTAACGTCTTTTCCTTGTTCCTACGTGACGTCCAAACATAGGACATATTTTCTTTTTTTTGTTCGACCTTCGACGTTGTAAACACGTACTTGCATATTTTTAAAAACTTTATTACTTCTTTTAATAAATTCTTACACATCTTGAATTGTCATTTCCATATATCTTCATTCTTTTTACTTCGTTTTCAACCGACAGCTTGTCTAGCCTTTCCAACGTTCTTCCAAGTCGAAGTTGTTTACTTCGGTATTTGAAGCTTAACAAAATTTCAACCTGCTTCTGATCTGTAAGCTCATCCTTAGTGAGAAGGCTACCTGTCACCGACAATTCCTATGCCTTATATTCCTGCGTATATTCTTTCGTTTTTTGCGTTCTATCCTTGGGCATCTGTGCTTTTGTGATTGCTAAAGTATGCGACTTATCTATGGATAAATCTTTGATTTGTTCTATCGATATTCATAAAATACTATTTGCATGATACTAATTACCTGTTACGAACTGTATTTAAAAATTATATTCTTCGAGATCTAACCTTAATTTCCGTTGTGATCAGGCTCCTGGCTTCGTCTGTTCGTTTCGTTTTGATTAAAAGTACTGCATTATTATCGTTGCCTAT
Organism: Diorhabda carinulata; assembly: GCF_026250575.1. NCBI lineage: Eukaryota > Metazoa > Arthropoda > Insecta > Coleoptera > Chrysomelidae > Diorhabda > Diorhabda carinulata. Next base: position 9,362,157 of record NC_079471.1, read on the forward strand.
CGAATTTAATAGGCTTAGTGCGTCTAGAAAGGATTGCAACTTACTCGCTTCTCCATTTAATTCATCCGGTAGCACATTGCTCCCAAAATTAAACAATTCATTCATACTCAACGCCATTTTCTCACTTACTTATTGCTTCGAATATTTCCAAACTGATTTCTTAAAAAAGTAGTCTAGGTATTTGAATACAACAATTTCTCGCTTGGAAATACTTGACGTTTTATCTTTGATTTTATCAAAATATCTGTGGCAGGAACTTTGCTGTATTTTGTTGATCTTATCCGATTTTTCACTAATTAGATTAATGAAATTATTATCAAAAAGTATTGGCTTTTTATGACCTTCTGGCTTAATAGCTACCAAAGAACGGCTAGCAAATTGAAATGAATTTTGAATATGTTTAATCTGTTTTTATTAACATTAAGAACCCATTTTACTATTTGACAAAAAAATTAGTAGTAGACTAGTTAATGATGATGAGTATTGTTCATATGAAATAAAATTTCCCTGAATATCTTCGTTGAAGAATAAAAAAAGTGATCCATTGTTAGATAGAGAATTAAAAATTCTTTTAAATACACTGTCGCACTTTAGTTAAGTTATTAGCACCAGGAAGTTGGAGAGGCAGGTAAATATATTCATTCAGATGATGTTTTATATACAAAAACTAAGCATGATTTTTCATATGCATTCATGACAACTATAGAGCTCTACTGTATAAAGTGACGTATCGGCATGCGTATTCCCTTTTTATATAATACAATCATAGGAAATTTATATTAATCATAATTTCTTACTACATTGACATTGACAAGCATGAATTGTAAAACGGAGACCCTGCCCATCATTATTTCAAAACATGTTTTGTTAAATAATCATTGGGTCTAATAGTGTGGTTGTATCATCTCGTTAGAACCATGTGTTCGTATACTTTATTGTATTTTGAGAGAAAACATTAATCTTTCCGAAAGAAAGGAAGTAACCGTCATCGATTGGTGTGTATCGTTCAAAGTTTGGGAAAAATCGTTGGGAAACTATAGCAAACATATGACTATCCGTCATGTTTCATTTAAAAATATAGGGTTTCGCTGAAATTAATGATTCCAACATCATTCTTTTGAACTACGTTATTCTTATCTAACAAGTCAACGTATTAGAAAACGAGAACTCTTTGAAGTTATTAAAAAGATTACAACACCATATAATTCGGAATACGAAATATCAGTTCCTCGAACTGTTAATTGTGAAGTCAAGATCAAAGATCAAAGATTGGAACATGAAAAATGTCTGAGAAATAAAAACAGACCCACACGATACACAGTGGGTATTGCACGCTGCAAGGAATAGAGAAATAATAGAAAGTGTTATTGCAAACATCCAATAATGGAATTAGAAGAAGAATAATATAAAGTTCATCCATGCCAAGTTTGCTACCAAAACTTCAAACATTTCTTTTTCTAATAAGAATAATATGTACGAGGTCTGGCTATTAAATGACGAGACTAAGGTAAAAAAGAGTAGTGCATTGGGTATCTAGATATCTTGTCTATTCACGTCCCAAAACAATCTTCCGTCACTATTATTAGTATTTGTGCAGTAGCGGTTTGAAACGAGAGTGTTTTTTTCTCGTGCCGAAAACCATGTGTGACGAAAAACAGGAGCAACGTATCAATCTTAAATGTCTCGTTCAATCGAAAAAAAAAACTCCGATTGAGTGCTATAAATTGTTGCAAGAGGCCTATGGGGACAATTCTCTATTTCGTGCACGTGTTTTTGAGTTGTGTAAGCGCTTTAGTGAGGGCCGAGAGAGCAAATCAAAATTCAAGGCAATGTTGATAGTTATTTTCGACATTAACGGTATCGTGATGACTAAATGGGCTCCAGAGGATCAAGCTGTCAACCAGAATTACTATTTGTAAGTTGTGGCAACAATGCGAGAACAAATTCGTGAAAAACGGACCGATTTTACACCAGGACAACGCAACTGCCCATAACGCGCTATCTGCGACACAGTATTTGACCGAACAACCGCCGTACTCACCAGATTTGGCACCGTGCAACTTTTTTTGTTTCCGAAGATAAAATCTGCTTTGAAAGAGACCCGATTTGAGTTGATGGAAGCGGTAAAGCAGAGTTCCTAAAGGCACTCACCAAAGAAGACTTCCAGCACTGTTTCGATCAATGGAAGAAACGTATGGAAAGGTGTGTGGAAAGGGGTGGGGAGTATATTGAAGAGGAGCATTCGAATGTAGAATAATTTTTATAATAAACCCCTTTTTCGTAAACTAACCTAACCTAACCAGTTTCGTTGTTTAATAGCCAGACCTCGTATGTAATATTTTCAATTTAAGGTTCATTGCTGAGATCATGAATCTTCGGAATAAATTTATTGTATATGGAGGTACACAAGTACCTACAGACCACTCAAACATTTAGTTTCATCGCAAAGTAAAAAGTATGTCATATATTCATCGATACGATTTTACCGCCTTTTGTGGGAGTATTGGAAATAAAAATATTTACAGCAAGAAATGAATCAATCGATTAAGCAATCACTATAATTAATTCGTGCAATAGTTAGGTTCTCTCTACAAATTGATATCATCTCGACTCAAATTTTCCTCCAATCAAATATAAGAAAAAAATTTTTACTTCTCCAATTCTTTTACATCTTTTTTTATTTCAGTCGTAAACTTTTCTCAAACACGAATTAAATTCCTATCCTATCGACTGGAATATTAGAGTCACATAACAAGGAATGAAAATTAAAAAGAACTCGTTGCAGCTAATTCTTCAAGGCTAAATATAAGGTCATAGCTGTCGTTCCAACTTCTACAACCAAATTTAAGGTCTTCTTCTTTGATAGGCGAGACTGGAAAGATGATTCTCCTGATTTCTCATGCAAATTGGTCTAAGTTACAACTGAGACCAGCAATAGCTTGTTGTAGTGAGGAGCCGAGAACAAAGGAAACTCTAAAGTTCGGCCCCGTAGTCAGAAGCAGAGATATACACAATGCGGGCTTTTGCAAGAAACTCCATTGATCAAAAGTACAGGAACAAACACTTCTTTATTTACTGTGACAACAAACATGCTCATGAGGCATTGATTATCACATCTAAGGTGGTACAAAACTGCATGGAGTGGCTTCAAAAGCGAAAGACTATGTGAAACTTTTGTTTTTGGGAATTCTGATATTAAAAAAAATGAAAGTGTAATGAAAAGTGTTATCCGGAGTACGTTGCCAGTCTCCCCAAAACCCGTATCAGATGATTTCGTCAAAAGTCAAATGGACAAAAAAGCTGGACACAGTTTTTTAAATAGGTGGCTGGGAACCACGGACATGCGATATACCGAAACACTTTTCTGAAAACCATTCAAAGGTATTTGGTGACAGACAAACCCAACCCAGAATTCAAATTAAGCAATTAAGATTATCGGGTTGGTTATTGAGGACTGATAGATCACCTTAAGATGATGGGCGCCAAGCAAAATGTACTTCGCATATGGTTTAAAGGTTTAAATCCGCTCCTCTTCGAGGTGTTCAAGGAATCATATACTGAAAAAAAAGATTTCTTTGTATTAATAAGTGATTGAATTATTGCGCTGTAGTAGTATTCAGAGGAAAAAAAGATACTCCGCTGTAATTCCCAAGCATACCTTGTAACGAATACGAATAATTGGGTTTTAATGGTAAGGATTTACTCGAATCGGCTGGACTGAAAAAGTTAATATTTATATTATAGTGAAAATTTTTTTGTCAATACACCTGATAACTTAATGTTGATAAACACCCCAAGAAATTCCAAGTAAATTTAAAGTCTCCCAAGACTTAAATGTTCTTTCAATGAACAGAAGTTTACATTGCCATTTCATTCAATAATCGCTACTGTTGACTTTGCGACAGATTGAAAATAACAATTCAATGATTTTCGACCGCTTTTCTTTTCTCTATTTTTCTTATTAAGTAAATTAGAGAGAAAATAATAGCTCCCAAAAAGTATTCGTAACTTATACTTATTGTGATGGAAGCTATGGTACGTTTATCTTTCTCATAATCTGTATTAAATTGTTCCATGCAATTCTCTTCATTTATACTAACTCAAAGTTTATTAAAAATGATACGTGCACTGGTTTATTCAAAATTAAATATGAACTGCAATAGCAGTTTGTTCCATTCTAAGTAATTTCGCTGTTACAAATAATAATTTACGAATACAGAATGTCGAGCTAATTATCGTCTATAAGCGGAATTTTTTACAACACAATTGACAAACTTGACATTTTAAACTGCTTCAAGTTGCAAAATTTTTATTCTTTGTACTTGGCCTAATAAACCAGTACTATAAAAATATTTGTTCAGTTTGACCAATGATATTTTGTCTTACATGACTGATGACCTGGAATAAACAACAACACTATTTTTCCTGATTGATTTTCCTATCTTGGGTATTATAAAACTCAATGAAGCGATTAACTTGTCCTAATTATTTATTTGTCTATAGTAAACTAGATGATTTTTGGTCACCCAGATTTGGTTTAATTTTATTAAATATAAGAATAATACAATATAAATGAAAAATAAGAGATTTATCCATTTTTTATAAACTTTATCCTCCATTTCTATTAGTTTTTCTGACAAGTTATCTCATCCTAATTTCTCCCTCTACTACGGCGCTTGGCTCTAATCCTGTTAGGCATTAAAGAAATTGAATTTTGGACGTACCTCATTAGAAGCTAATTAAAGTCTCTAGGAGGAAGATGACAATGTTTAGCTTCCCTCCCTAAATTATCCCACAATTGATCTAAGGGATTCACTTCGGAAGATCGTGCAGGTCAATCCAGAATCCTACTTGTTTCAAGTATCCTGTAACTATTTTTTGGTATGTAGATATGTAGATGGACATTAACCTGAATCAAAATGAATTGGTCTTCAATAAATGAATCAAATGGGATCACAGTCTCTAGCAGTACTTTCTCGATATACCTCCGAGTAGTTAGAGCCCCATTATCAAAGAAACTCAGTTTAGTTCAGGCGGGAGATTAATTCCACCTTAAACTATAACTGATCTCCTTTCGACAAATAAATCAAATCCACGTCTTATCTAATGGATTGGAAAAATTAGTTCAATGGACTTAGACTACACTCTTTGTAATAACCAGATTATCCACAAAAATGAAAATAATACTGAAAATTAATCCTCAGACCAACATACCCCAACAGTTGTTTCCAAAGTCTTGGGGTCTGCTGGATCCCGGTACTATATTACCTTATTTTGTGATGACTGTTACGCCGACCCTGATTTCTTTATTGAAAATGATGACTCGTGAACCTCTAATCGAAGAAAATTAAGACATCGACGAAGGAGAATGTAGCATTATAAAATAGGTAGGTCAACGAAATTAGCATTTGATTTAAGGGAGGATTTAAAAGGCACCATATATTCAATCCACCAAAGAACCAGAACAGGGAAGTTAGAACACCTGGAGATGCTTTCAAGCTTCTTATTGATGATGCTTTGATGTAAGACCATCGAAGAGATCGACAGACAGATACATAACATTGGAAAACAGTCGTTTCATAGAAACACATGTGAAAAGAAAATGATCGCTTGCATAGGGATTTTGTACTTGGCTGGTGTGCACAAAGATTCAAAAAGAAATTCGGAAGAGATTTGGTTACCTGATACCTGATACAGGAGTACTTTGATGATAAAGCTACTAGGCAAGAGAGGGTACAAGTTGATCGTTTGATGATGATGAGCATTGCACGATTGATGTACAACTTCTAGATTATCGTAGTCCGTGTGGATAAAGAGTATACATAAAGTCAAAATTAGTCAGGTACGGCTCAACAATTGTTATAATGAACGATTTTAAGTCTAGTTACTTGTTTAAAGCAATTCATTACACTGAATTATACAAGAAACTCTGGAAAAGGAACCTTTCACCATGTACTATGTCAGTAAAGTGTCTCAACCCATATATGAAACAAATCGCAACGTTATAACCGACAACTTGTGTTCAGTAAAGTGCTATTTGACCACAAACTAATAATGGTTGGAACCATGAGAGCCAAAAAGACGGATATACCTGCAAAATTCTTGAATTCCAAATCTGCAAAAGAATCGTTATTCGCTTTCGATCATATCAAAACCTTAGTTTCGTTTACCTCTGAAGAGAAAATACGTTATATTGCTCTCCACAATGAATCAAAGTGCAAACGTGAATGAGGAAAGCAACAAACCTGAAATAATTCTCTTTTATAAGTCTACCAAAGGAGGGACCGACACATTTGTAAATTGTTCCATACGTACAGCGTCTGAAGAAAAACAAAACGTTGGCCAGTGAGATTTTTTTTCGGATTGTTTGATCAATGTGGCGTCAACTCTATGATTCACTGAAGATAATCCTAAACTCTCGAGAAGAAGGTATTGGCAAATGCTCGCTAAGAATCTAATCAAACAATGACTATATAAACGCTTGGTAATTCGAACTATTCAGAAGAGGAATCAAACAGGCAATCAAAGAAATTCTGCAGATCTCTGCAGAACGTCCAGATGCAGATGGCGACGAGCCTCCACGGTACCGGCGTTGCTCTTTATGCCCTCGAGCAGGGAATACGAATGTACTGCTCAAGTTTTTTCAAATCAATAACTATAATGTGTGAAATAAATGTAGTTTAGAGTGTGTAAACGAAAACTGTTCTTGCAGATTCCATGAATTCTCATCTTATACCTATTTTATTAGTACCCATGTCAATGGGATATCAAAAATTTGGTAAATTTCAGAGTAAAATTTACCGTTTTGGCAGGAGTTTTATAAGAAAACTCTTAAATACTCTCATGCTTACAAATATTTTCCTTGTTTATAAACTTTCAAAAAATATAACTAATTAGTTTTAATCCTGTTTAAGAAATCTCAACATTGAATTTTTTGAAAAATAGATTAATTTTTTATAAATCAAAATATATATGTTTCTCAAAAATTCTCTAGTACTATATGTAAATGCTTTACTGGCCAAAAATGATGATTTCAGCTGTGGAATAATTAATTTTAAACATTTTTGAAAACTTATGGTAACAAAAAAGAAAATTATAATGGGATTCACGAAACCCTAGGATTATATTTCCGTTTATTCTAGTAAATGATACACAAAAAGGTTAACTTTTAATACGTCTTTTTAGCGATTAAGTTTATTTAAAACCATTAATTAAATTGTAACGTACATTTGACCTCAATAGGTTATTTAAAAAGTGATAGTACTGTGGGTGAAATGTACCTATTTGTGTCGCAGATTTATATATTCACTAAACCTTGACATATTTAAATAACTATAAGCCGTATAACAAATTCAGTTATTTTGTAGAAAAATGTTAATAACACCTCAATATGTTTGTCACTAGAAATTTCAGAACATTATTTCTCTCTCTAATGAGACATATCTATTAATAACGTGTACTCAAAATTGAGGTGAAGGAAACCAAGAACGTCTCATTAAATCTGATTGAATCTTAAAATAATAGTTTCGCTAATAATAAAAAAACGATTCAAAGAGCTCTTTTGCAAGACATGCGGTGTCTACTTTGCTTGTGTAACTTCAAAGACACAGGTAATCACTGCAACTATTACTTTTATGCATCACCCAAAGCTGAAATATTTCTATCACAAAATAAGTTGTTGTTATATTCTTCTTATATATTTGAACAGTTCTTGAATTCTAAAGTAAATTTATGCTCACGGTATACTATACTAAATTCACCAAACTATTCACTATTCACTAAACTATCAACATTAAATACACTCAACTATCCACTAACAATTATTACTAAGCCTTTATCTTATTCTTAACACTATAATTTATTTGAGGAAAATTTACTTCAAGACAAAGCTGCATACTTGAGATGTTATCTCAAAATAGAGCCCAGAATTTCGAAAAATTTAATAGGCCTTAAGAGACTGTTAAGGGCATTAAGTATTGGTGATCAGAAGGCGATCCAATCATTCTTGGCGTTTATCACCTCAACATTCCACGGATAAATTAATTATTAAACTTTTTTCACTATTATAAATTTTCATTTTCAAGGAAAGTCAGATGACCAAAAACTTGTTTTAAACATTATTCAAAAAGTAACAAAAAATGCGAGAGTTAGCTATAATTTTAATTTCAACATTAGAAAATGTTGCTCTGTGGGGAACCACGCGATAACGAAACCGTCTCCGATATTCTTCCACTCTTTTTCTACAGTTTCCTTCACGATAACCTAAAACATATCTTAGTTGTTGATTTAGAATTATCCACTTGTTCCAACTATCCAAAAAAATTCTTATAATTTAATTACTAAAAGAACTGGATTACAAATTATCCAATTTGATGTCTAAATTCATATCCAGTTTTCAACTCTTCAAATAACATTGTTGAAAACATATCTTTGTTTACCCAACTTTCTCTTGAAAATGACAAAGTTGCATGGAAAATACAAGAGTAGGAAAAATTTTATTAGTATTAGTATATAAATAGAATTTTTTCAATCAACTGACTAAATCAACTTCTGTGAAATTTTAAGATTGATTACCCTTAATTAACCCTACAGAATGGTTCTATCTCCTTCTACTTATCACTTTAAGCCCTTAACAGTCTCATACATTGTATTAAATTTGATATTTTTAGTTAAAGGGCTGCAAAGAAATTTTTTGTTTTCGAAATTTTGGATCTTACTATGATGTCGTATAACTTCTCAGGGATGCAACTAGATAAAAAGATAAATTTTTCGCATCTGCTTTTGGTAGTTTATCATGGGGGACAAACAGTGTAAACCGACAAATTATCAGCAAATGCTTCTCCATCGCACATAGAAGCAATTTTTTTCGGGAATGATATGCTGAAATTTCTCAATGATCTCGGAAAAATTTAACCCTTATTAAAAATTTCCCAATGGTAAATTCAACTGACCTTCTTATATGAGTAATTTCTGACCTTTCAGTTAATATGATTGGTTATTTCACAACCCACACCGCACAAGAGGTGCTAAGATCGTGGATCTGTCGTCATTTAGGTTTGCTTTTGGAAAGCAGGTGCTTACGTCCTTTTTAATACGAAATTACGAATGGTGTTGTGGGCTAAACACTCCAAATAAAACTGTCTAAGAAATTTTCAAATTACTTTTAATTTGTAATCGATCTTTTTGATCATTATCAAGTGCTATTTGAGTTATTTGATGATACTTAAAAAAATTATTACTTTACATTCTATTATGCCGATCATAACTTTTAGACTTTTGGTGATGAAGCACCATTTCGTGCCACTGTATTTTGCTGATTCAATCGTAGTCGCACTTCGACGAGATGAATTTCGTGAAGTTTAAAACTTTACAATCGGTTGTTGTGCGAGAAAACATCGATGCTGTGAGTGAACTGCGCTGTTCGCTTTGGATACCGCGCGACAATCGCTCAAAGAAGGACGTGTCATTGGTGAAAAGAAATACATAAAATATTCAATAACGGTGCTTCAAAAGACGTTTATAAGATCGTGACAGGCGACGAATCAAACGAAACTAAACAACAATTGACTGTATAGGTCTCCCAGTCGAGCCAAATACAACAAAAGTTGTTCGCGCATGGAGCACTTCGAAGCAAATGGTCGCCTGTTTATTCGGAATAACTGGACATGTTGCTACTATTCCATTAAAGCAAGGTAGAATAGTCAATTCTGAATGGTACTCCAGCATTTAGTTTGCCAGAAGTGTTTGAAGAAATCAGGGAAACCAATTGCAGAAGACGAATCCACCACGACAATGCGACCCCTTACACTTCAGTTTAAATAAAAGCGGTTTTGAATTGTGAATACATCGAATTGATGGATTATCTGCCGTTCCGTTCTTGTTTGGTACCCAATGATTTCTTCTTATTCCCGCAGATTAAAAATAAATTGCGAGGTCAACGTTTTTATACACCCGAAGAAGCGGTTGATGCAGTCCATGTTTAGGAAGTACCTCTATCGAACTGGAAAAACGCATTCAAAACCGTCATCTTAATAGAGAATAAAGTAATATTCAATTATAAATATTTTTTTTTCATTTGTCTACCTCAAAACTAAAGTAGCAATCCTGGTATGAAGTACATTATATTTTAAACGTTGAAGAAGATGAACAAGTAATTTAAATTGTGAACTTAAAAGTAAAACAATAATCACATTATTTTATTGTGATAATATAAAAATAAAATAAATGGGACACACTGTTTATGAGACAAGTCTAAATTTGTGTTTCATATATAGTGTGTTCCGTTTATTTTATTTTTATATTGTTACAATAAAATAATTTGAATATTGTTTCACTTTTTAATTTACAATTTAAATTACTTCTTCAAAGTTTGATTTATAATGCACCTTAAATGTTCAATTTTGATAAAGATCGAATAGATGATCGAAACGTTTGTAATTTTAAAAACTCTCAGTTTTATTTCAAGTCTTCTACCCACAACTCCATCCGTAATTCCATAATTAATAATCATATTTTTTGCAGTAGTTAATGAGGTAAACTAACTTTTTCTTGTAAAAAAAACAAAAATAGACCAAGAGTCATAATGAAGCCAGAATTCCTGACTTTTTCGAGCTCCTCCTGTAAATCTGCCTTGCAATAATATTTCTTTAATTAGTTTCATTCCGCTTATCATACTTTGAACCATATACAATGAAAACGTGACTACGGTTTACACCCCAAAGTTTTCCTTTTTGATTGATACATGAACGTCATTTTTTAATTAGGGAATTAAAATACAGGAATAACAAATTTAGATAAAACAAAATCTGATTACCAAAATTGATTGTTGATTCATTAGTGCTGTATTTGTAGTAATTTGTATTCGAACTATGAACTAAACTGTACATTGACGATGTATAGAAATTAAACTATTTCCAATTACCTTAAATACATAAAAAGTCACATAAATAATAATATGAGTGTAGTTTGTATCAATGTATTTCTCAATAACTTTTAGTCCGGTTTTATTTGTTGAAATTTTCTTTTTATCAAATACAAAGTTATGAGCTTTGTGAGCTGAAAAGCTGGATTTTACAAATGGTACTATCCTACTACTATACTATACGGTATGTCTCATTTTAGACGGAATTGGTTTGATGCATGGAAATAGAAAAGGCGCATGTGATCTCAGTTGAGAATGTTTTTTGCGAAAATTAAGTTATATCTGGATCCTATAAAAATTCAATGCTTGATCAGCTGGTTTTGTGGGATTCATGGAAACGCGACAACTACAGGATCTAAAGCGTAGCCAAATTTTCACGCTTCTTAAACACTCGATAAGTTACGAAGCTACATTTTACAAGGGTGTTTCAAATAAAGGTGATCCCGTCTCTAGTATAGATAGAAAACTGAAAAATATTTGAGGTTTACTCAGTAAACAATTTCCGTAACGCCATCCGTATTCAAGATAAAGGAAGTTGAAGAGAAAAAAATAATACCCATTTTTTACGATTTTGCCGCAACTACTGGCAACATTGTATTAAAATTTTATACAAATATGTCTTGGAAGCTGATATATCCAATGAATTTGTTTTTTTATCTGACTATCATGGAGGGCGGTAGTAACGCGGTTCGTATCAAGTAGTATTGAACTTTTTTAATATTATTAAGCAAAATTTCGAGTGAACTTAAACACCATTTAATTTTACATAAAAAAGGTACCCCTTGATAAAACTCGATACTTAACGTTTTCGGAATGTTTCCACAGTTCAGGCCACTTAATAAGATTTGATTCTCTAACTAAACAAGTTGTAATTAGCTACCAATCGAAATGTGTTATTCTGTCTTCATAGCTTTGATAGTATTTCATTAATTATCGTTGTTTTATTATGGAAGATATTTTTTGAAGAAGACTCTTATTACGATCTTCCAATCTAGAAGTCGTTCCATTTTCATGTAAATGTAAATATTTAAAAGTGGAGCCCCACTTCAAATCACTCCAAAAATTTTTTGCTGTACTTCAAATCCTTTTACGGGAAAAATAAGTTATGTTAAGGTATGAGAAACATTTTTCAAGGAGTTATCGGATTCATTGTTAATTTTTAACATAATTTTAGTTGACTGTTTCATGATTTCTTTATATATCAATGAAACTCAATAAAACGGAAATTCCTTGATGTAGCTGTCCATGTGATAATCGGGGCTATCATATTGTGACCTATTATCACGTTCATCGCTCCACACTCACTTCACGTTTTGGGTGTATGCACTGGAATCAGGATCCACGAAATTATAAGTATGAGTCACTGTCAAGTGCTTGAAACCTTTTATATCAAATAAAAGGAATACATACATTTTTCACTATGAGCTTTCAACCATTTACCTTACTTACCTTACGTACTTTCGTAGCACTAAAACAACTCTATATGCGAGTACTTTTTTACTTTTTATCTTGTACACCACAGACTTGCTGTCATTAATTCAGTCAACAAAAAGCTCATATGCCGATGATACCAAGATATCTAACAATCCTCTTACAAGTGGTGAAACCATACAGAATGATTTAACGAACATTTTCAACTGGACCAAAAAGTGGCTATTAAACCTAAATATACAAAAATGTACTATGCTTCACATTGGAAGAACCAATCCAAATATAGAATATCTAATAAATGGTAGCCCACTGAAGGTGATGTCTGTTCAAGAAGATTTAGGTGTCACTATTACCGACAACTTAAAGTGGGAGTCACAAATCATCAAAATTATCAAAAGGGCCAATTCATTAATTTATCTAATAAAAAAAGCATTTGTACACATCACAACAGAGCTCTTCGTCAAAATGTACAAATCTTACATACGCCCTATTTTGGAGTTTGGATTCCAGATCTGGTCACCTTACTTTCAAAAAGATATTGATCTTTTAGAGAAGACGCAAAGAAGGGCCACAAAAATCCTACCCACTGGTTTTTATGGATTGTCCTATGAGGAAAGGTTGATCAGACTGAATCTACCTAGACTAGAAGACAGACGTTTAAGAGGAGACCTTATAGAAACTTTTAAAATTGTGAAACAAATATACAAGTGTAGTGCTTTAAAAGATATTTATGCCTTTAATCAAAACACCAACCTGCGTGGCCATAGCTCAAAGTTATCAAAAGACAGATGTCATTCCAATCCTAGAAAACATTTTATCAGCAACCGAATAGTGGAACAGTGGAATATGCTACCTGAAGAAGTCATCAACTCAGAAACAATAAATCAATTCAAAAATAGACTTGACTCATATTTGCGCACTCGTTTGTGATATAAACTACTGGCTATAATAACAATACGTATAATATGTAAAACGTTAACAATAATAAACTAATTGTACTCATTAATCTTAAGGGGGCGCTAACAGCCTTAGGCTGCCTGCCCTGTATTAGATAATAATAATAATAATAATAATAATAATAATAATAATAATAATAATAATAATAATAATAATAACCAATTTTTGAAGTGATGCCCCACTTCCAAATATTTACATCATTCAATCAACAAAGAACAATCTAAGATCTTCCATCCAAATATATTTTAATATTTTTTTTTTCAATTCACAATACTTAAATAGATAGTTGCTTGAATTGAAGCTACGAGTATCCTGTTGTGGTATATTTTTACGAATATTTTTTTCAATTTCAATACAAATATTTGATTAATAGGAAGTATCCACTATGGAATTCATTTTTATCCAATAGTAATGCATTTATAGTGTTGAATAAGCTTACGTAATATTTAAAACACTTTCGGTTTCATATCATATTTGCAACAAGATAAACATATTAATATAGTAGAAAGTAAAATTGCGATAACTGCATTTAAATACAAACAATAGAACAAGCGTAACGGGGTCAATTAGGCAAATAATTGAAAATTCTCTTTATGGATGAGATAATTTCACTATAACACGGTTTTGTTTAACAAGGTATTTCAACAATTTGGAAAGTTCATAATGCTGAATTCAGATGGAAATTATAAATTTTCAGGAATAATTTGATCTACAGAGTAATTGCAAATTAATTTAGAAACTGACCAGGAAGAAACACAGTAATCTGAGAATTATGCATCAATAGGATTAAAATACATTTTAAAAAATACAAATAAGTAAGACGTAATTAGATATTACGACGAGGTTATAGACGTTTTCGGTCTGTAAGATTATTTTTTTTAAATACATATGTACAAATTGCATACTTGAAACTTGTGTATATTTGAACTGTTTTGTTCTATTTTCTGTCGTCTATTGTTTCTGTACACTCTGTTATTTCCATTCACCCCAAGTCTTAAATAACCTTTCCTATCCATTTTTTTCTCAGTTAGTCTCTTCTCATATTGATTTCATGTCCTTCCATTTGTGCTTTTTAACTCCACGATCTTGGCACCTCGTGTGCGCAATTTCTATTGACCAATTATACCTTCTGAATTGTCAGAAATTAATCATAAGTTGCCAGTTGGTCTTATTAATTGGTCGGCGTTAAAAAATTTAGTATTGAGGATCATTTTTCAATGTCATTGAGAAATTTCCGACAATAATAAATAATAAATTTCATCCGTTTCCGATCGAGAATCATTCGCTGATTATTGGTCAGCTTAATTTAATATTAAAAAAATTAATTTTGTCATTCTAATTGTGGTAACGCTTACTATGAACCAAATGAAGGGAATATATTTCATAATTTCTTTTTTAGGAAAAAAAAACTGTTAATAATCAATTTGTATTAATAATTTCGTTGAAAATAAATTAATTTAATAACAATTAAAAGGTCACACAATCACCTAAATGTATTATTATTAGTTGAAATTTGATATTATTCGAATTCTGACAATTTTTAGGTAATTACTTGACTAATTAATTTATTATTTTTTATTTAAATACATAATTATAATGATTATATACACGGTTTATATTTACATACCCTTTTTTCATACTGATAACATGTTTTTTAAATGGTAGTGGATGTTTGTTTCAGATATTTTCCATTACATGATAGAACTGGAAGAAAGACCTAAATTATATAGTATAAAATATATCTAGTTTACCACCATCTTCCAAATCCTATGTATTTACTTCATCCACGTTCCTATTCCTTTCTCCACTGTTATATATTCGATAGTAATACATGTTTAAAGCTTTTTTCTCTAAAATAAATCAAAAATAGTTAAGTGCTTATATACTGCCCTGATACAATTAACCGGCCCGAAACAAGCGCGTTACGATAATGACAACTTATCCAATTGTTTTTAATATTATATTAAACTGTCTCAATATATTGATATAAACAGTCCAATTTTCGGCAATTTACAGCTTCTAGTAAACGGAAAACAAACCAACCACGAGCACCACACAAATAGGAGGCAACTACGCATTAGCTGCTAAGAAAACGCCAGGCCCAACGAGACAAGGAACGCCCTAGCCCTGTAGAACATACACACTCATAAAAATACTCATCGCCCAGCAGGTAAAGTAAAACGGAGAGCAACAGGATCACTAGATTGAGTTTGGTTAGTACACAACTTTCAAAACATATAAAAAAACATTTTTCCAAGTTCGTAGGTTTATACATATCAGTTGAATATAATTTATTTGCCAGTGATTTACATTTATTTACTAGATAATTTTCGCATTGAATCAATTACATAATAACTTTCCATTTTGCTCAAATCTAATTTGTTCATATTATTCTTCACACGTGTTTTTACCTGTTGTCTTCGTTTTTCTACAATGCTTAATTTCACGAAAACAAAAAAAGGCATTCCATTATACATATCATGCATTTAATGTTCGAATGAGGCGTTAGCTCATTCAACCATTTCTTAAAATAAATATGAATATTTGATGAACAAATTGTTGAAATATACATGAAATAAAGAATTATAATTAAAAAATTAGGAATATCTTGTTACTTTTTGAAGTTGAAGTTAGCTACGATGTAACATAGCGCTGTTTACAACATTTTCACATCAGATTCTTAAGAATACGATTTTCAACTACGCTGTTAATTTTAATGTATTGCAATGTTAACTACATTTATGTTAAATTTACAGCTGCCACGAATAGTTGTACAGAGTAACCTCCGAGACGATAACTCGGCATTTCATGAGCAAGTTCCAAGTTATATATCGGGGACAACTATAGAGAAGGCGAGGGACCACTCGGATTAGATCTTTTCTTACCGAAGAAGATTGGAAAGGGTTTGGCAGCGAAACATACACAAGCACAATAAGACGTCCAGAAAAAGAAGCCAAGAGTGTATATCCAACAGGCTAGCTCTTAACAAAAAGATAAGACTTCCCAGAATCTCCCATAGAACTTAGGGGAGAGGAAGGAGTCTACGCGCGAAACGGTGACACGAATGAGGATGAAAACCTGTCGAAATGACAGGAAGTTGGTAGAATTTCCTTCTTCCCTTTTTCTTACCCATCCATGGATTTATTCGGGGGTGGATGCTTAGAAGGACGGGATTTCTTATACGTACGTGTGTGTGTGTGTGTGTGTGTGCAAAAGCTTCTCGCATAAGTGGAATTTGTTATTTGTTTCGCGAATGAGGTGCTAAATTTTCTTAATGGTTCAACCGATAATAAAAAATATTCTAGCGCTGACCAATTAATAGAAGCAACAAACCAATTTCTGACATTTCAGATAGTATAATCAGAAATTCCACATATGAGGTGCTAAGATCGCGGAACAATTCTCTTCTCATTCATCCAATATTCATATCTCAACCACCTGAGTCTTTGAGATCAGTCTACTTGTAGGTATAATATTGATCTCGTTATATGTTTCATTCAGCTCAGAATTAGCCCAGTATTTTTTAGGCACTCTCATATTTCTATTTTTTTTATTCTTCTGACTTAGTACCCAAAGCTCACACCTATACAGTACAGTTGGCCTAATAGGCGGATTTTTTTCAACTGTGTCTTTGCTAATTTGAATATTCCTTCTTATCTTAGAAAACAACAGAATTGTTTTAAAGCCTTTTGCAATCCGTTTCGTCACTCGTACTCATTATTGGCACTCCTAGATAATCGATAGCCAAAGGAATTTTTTTTACTCCTCGTTTTCAGACCTGAAAGATCTATCTTTTTTCTCATCCTTCCATCCTTAAGATTTCTTACAATGTGAGGATGTATCTATAAGCTTGCTCTATAAGTTCATATATTATAAGCTTGCTTATAATATATGAACAGTGAATGTAGTTCTAGATTTTGATCCAGTTTTTGCAATGTATTGTTTTTAAGGTAAAAATCTGGTCCGTCGTACTTCATCTCTTCCTATAGTCTATAGAATTGATCCCAGTTTGGTTCTTATTACCCTCGCAAAAAATTTGTAGACAACATCCAGTAGTTCAATGCTCCGCTAATTATTTCAGCAGCTTTTCTCACTTTTATCATATATATTTTCAACATTTCCGCTGTAATACCATTCTCTTCATCATTATTATTATTATTTTCTATTTGAATTATTCACTTTCTGTTTAGGTATCTAATTTTATTCTACCTCTCTTTCGTACTCCACAACAAACTTGGTTTCAACTCTCTGATTCGATTTTGTTTTTCTTGACGTAATTTTAAATTTTTCTTATGTTTCTGTTAACTTTTAATTTGTTTTATTGTATTAATTAATAAGTGGAAAATGTGTTTTTCAATATATTTGAAATTTAATCATTACGGATACACGTTACAACTCACAAATTAATACGCTTCAATAAAATTATCGATTAATTATCAATTATCAATCAATGATGTTAATTACTGCGAACCTTCTATGTGTCATACATAAATATAAAAACTATAAATCATGCATTGCGATAATCGTAGCAACTATACTACATACATACTATATACAAACATAATATTACTGATAGAATTGTTTCCCAAAAGATCATACGGTTGCCCAGGTATAGTTTTAGGCCTCTTTATGCACACGTTTTTTATCGCTGGTCGCGGGGCGACAAGAAATGCTGCTTTATTTAATGAAAAAATATCCAAGCGTTTTTTGTCGCGTGCCGCTTTCAAATTTGATTAGTTTCAACTGTTGAAAGTGGACCACAACGGTAGTGATTAATAATGGATCCGTGAGTTTTTACATATTTGAAATTATCAATCAATTTTTAGTATACTTTCAAAGTATATTACCATCAACTGTAACTTATTTTAGCATGAGGTTTCTGTGACAGCTCAATCAGATTCCAATAAATATGGAGCTGATACGTTGATATGTTGCGATGAATCTATATTTTGACAAATAATCCTTGTTTTAACTTCACTGAATTTTATAAAGTAGAACAGGGTCACTCTCTCAGTTAAGAAGCTTTGTCGCATCACATTTGGATTAGATTTCTGCCGTTCTCCATTTCCCACATTTTGTAGCTGTAGGAAAGCACCGAAACTTGTTTGTTTAGGATTCGAAAGGCTTGGGAAACCTTCTAATAGAATGTGTTTCAAATTGGATGGAAGAATCTTTAAAGAACAAATAATACTTTTCATGTTATTCGTTCGCTCCTATTTCTGTTAGAATAGTATCTTAACCGATTCCATTATTTTTCTTATTATCTTAGTCAAAAATGTATAGAAAATAGATAGAACCAATTTTAAAACAATTCATAGACAATGAGAATTCAAATATTTCATAATGTAAATGAGTATTCGTACAAATTATTCTATGAAATTCTCTCACAACCTCACTGGCAAATGATATAGATGGAAACGGATATATTTTTAATAGAATCAATTTTCTTTTTCTGTATTTTTCAGGAACTATTTAGATTATCGTAGATATTCTTATTATGCGAGACCGAGTAGTAGTTGGATGAATGGAATCAAACAAATGAAACGAACTGGCCTTTCTAAGATTTATCTATACAAAAGTAGAACAATAGTAAGGAAAATAATTAAATTTGGAGGCAAAGAACTCATGAGCATAAAAACTCGAAAAGGTAGACGCCATATTTGAATTGATGGACAAAAGTAAACCAGAGAAAAAAATTGTCTACCGAAGAAAAACTCAAAATAGAAATAGGAGATATTTTAGCGGACTCAGTTGGAGTGAAACAAGAAAAAAGTCACACTTTCGACCATACTATTTGATATAATTTTAGTTTCAAAATGATATAAAAGTATTATATAGATAATATGGCTTTTCTGTCTATTGGGGAATTATAAGTTTTAATAACCATTGTTTTTGAACTTCCATGAAACTATGTAACGAGAAAGTGATTCTGAATTGCATTCTGAAATTTACACGTACCATATTCAGTGATAATGATGTGAATTGATGTCATACTCATGATTTATTCCGAAATACGTTAGTCAGTTTATCGAGGTCATGTTTGCAAAATAAAAATATATATTATAGCGGAACTTATAGAGATTATTGGCTTTAATGTTATTATGAATATTGACATTATAACAAAAATAACAATTCCAATTTATATGAAAAGAATGGATTTGTCAGCTGATAAAATAATAGGTCTTATTATTTTTGAAAACAGTTTGACTCATATAAAGATTTTAATGATGAAATGTGAGTTGGGTGTTACTACCAGTACACGACATCATTACACTAGCCAGGATACTGGTATGCATTTCGAAATATAAGAATTAAATGTAAATTAAATAGGAATAAGGATGGTCCAATTGTGAGTTCAAGTTTTTATAAAGTTTAGCAGTTTCAGAAATTTGTGTCTGGCTTCTAATTTTCACACACTATGCATGTATGAGGTCCTACAACCCTTTGATTCGGCTGCTAGTGCTGCATATGCAACAAACCTTCCAGGATCTACGGCATGTAGATGAACTAAAGCTTCGGCTTTGGAACGCGGTGCAACTGCTAAGCAAGCATTGCTTTCAAATGAGTGCAAGCAATTCAGAGTTGTGTATGGTCTGGACTTTTGGGAACAGATTGTCTTCACAGATGAAAAAACATTCAATTCATTCAACGAAGGACGTATTCGCGTTAACCTCCAAATTCAAGGTTTGACGTTCGCGGAGGTAATAAGTCTGGTAAATTTTCAGTGAATGTTTGGGCTTAAATGAGTATTGATGGGCCTGGCGTCTTTTGTAGATTTGGTGTAAGGTTCAACTCTGAAGTTTATCTCAATATTCTAGACAACATTATTTTACCATCGGTAGATGAAACTTATGGAGAAAACCATTTTATTCACCAATATGATAATTGTCCTGTCCATAGTGCTCGCAAATTCAACAATGGTTTTGACAAAACAATAATGAAACTTTACCGTGGCCGGCAAATAGATGCCAATGAAAATTTTTTGGGGTTATTGATAAAAAAATTTACAAAAGGAATTTTCGTCCCAGAAATCAAGAAGAGCTAAAGAAAGCCATTGAAAAGAATTGGAAGACCTTAATCGAATAGAAATACTTACACTCCATGTTAAGAAGATGGGAAAAATTGAAAACAAACTATAATTAATTACTAACAAATTTGTTCTCCTTTTTAATTATTTACTGTCAAATATTTCAAACGTTTCTTCTGTTATCTAGTGTTTTATCATCATCATAAGTATTACTTCTATTCTGTATTTTAAAGTTTTATTATGGATTCTTTTAAAAGTCACGTACTTTTATGACCTGGTCTGTAATGAAACAGGTCGTGAGAAGCTATTTTAATCCTTCCAGTAAAGAAAACGGATCTATCCGTCAAATCAACCGAATTTATTTCAATGTTTTCATTCTATAGCACTAACATCGGAAGACCTCATCGTTTTACCCTCTTTGTTTCATTGTAGGTAACTTGAGCACTTTTTCTAATGCCCAAAGAACACAGTTTTTACCAAGTGCTCAAACTCTTCTAGGTCAATTCAGAACAATGGAGTAAAAATATTATTTGTTGTTATACATAAAACGACAAAAAGAGATTTTTTTGTATTAGTGAGTGATGAACTTATTGTCTTCAATTAGTGATCACAAGAAAAAAATTTTTACAAAATAATTCACGTAAAGAAGTTAACAAAATTATAAATAACAGCTATATTTCCATAATATATTTAATTAAATATCATAACAATTTAATTGCAAAAATGTATGTAATATACATAGCTTGAATGAGAAAGTATAAAATATTGAAGCACGCTCTATTTTGCTTTCCATCTGACAGAAGCTCACTAATTTCGATATAGCAATCGACGATCTAAAAATAAAGAATTTCATAGTTTTTCGCAATTATCATGATTCACCCGGAAAAATTTCGACTATCCAATCAAAATTTGAGTTTTTGAACAACAAAATATTTTTAAAATCGTTCAGTGTCAACCTGATTGATCACTTAAGTTTTGGGTAGAAAAATAAAAACAAATATCTATAAATAGATAATATGGCTTTATTGTTTTCGACAATATTCTCCGTTGAGATGAATATACTTTTGCGTCCGCTTGAAGCAATTGTCGAACAATTTTTCCATTTTGATTGAGGTGCCAAACAAAGACTGTACAGTGGATGACCCATCAATTCCATGTTCCGACTGTTCAAAAACGTTTTTGTTTGAACTGATGTGTGAGAGCTCGCATTGTCGTGGTGGAGAATGAATTCTTCTTCTTCAATTGGTTTCCCTGATTTTTTGGAACACTTCTGGCAACAAATGGTTTACCATTTAAAATTGACCGATTGACGTTGCTCTAATTGGATGGTGGCGACATGTCCAGTTATCTCATAATCGTTTGGATCGTTCTGAAAAATCCATACAGTCGATTGTTGTTGTTTCAAGTTCTTATGCATAGATCCAGCATCGATGTTTCATGAACTTTATGAAGTGCGACCAGGAGTCAATTGGGAAAACCAGCGGAACACAGTTGCTCGAGATGTTGCTTTATCACCAAAAGTCGAAGCGAGTTGATCGACACAACGCTGTTGGTTTAATTCACGAAGAAATGGATAGAAATTTATCGCACGAAAATGTTCACGATTTCATTCCATTTTTTGATCAACATGATTGTCTCAAGAATCTTTAAACGTCTCAAATAGTACTTGTACGACAACACGTTTTGAGTACGTTCACCATTAAAAATGTTAAACTTTATGTGTCATATTCACATCAGTGTTGCCATTTCTCAAAACATAAGTAGCAACCGTCGTGAGATTAATATATATCGTCACTCAATAAGTCTTGTGACTGACACATAGATGGTACTGCCATTGCCAAATCCATATAGCGTTTATGAAGTACCACCTTTCAAAAGACTGTGTGTGAAATTTCATGACATTTAGATTAGTCAGATAAAAGTGACAGCCATCTAAGTCAAGCTAGATATATTATTTTGAAAACAATGGATTCAAGACAATTTTATGTCTTAACTTATCATTGCATCTTGATTAGAAAAATACTGTGCGAACTTAGTAATGGCTTCAAAAGTGTTATGCGGACTCCGCACCATCGAAAAACACCATTTGTTATTGGTTTGCTGAATTTTAACGTGGTCGTACAGACACCGATGATGGTGAATGTTCTGGCTGTCCAATTGAGGTGGTTACATGTGCACAAATTGATTATATCTAATCGTAAATTGAATTTGCGTGAAATAGCTGAGGCTGTAAAGATATCAGAAGGCAGTGTATTTACAAATATGCATGAACATTTGACCATGAGGTAGCTTTTTTCAAAGTTGGTGCCGCGTTTACTCACAGTCGATGAAAAACAACAGCATGTTGAGTATTTAGAGCAGTGTAAGGCCATGTTTACAAGTAATAAATAAGATTTTTTGCGTCAATTTGTCACTATGGATAAAACATGGTTCCATCCCTTCACTCTGGAATCAAAACGATCACCATCTGAGTGGACTGTAGCCTGTGAACCACGTCCAAAGCGTCCAAAGGTGCAACAGTAAGCTGGGAAGGTTATGGCTTCAATATTTTGGGATGCGAATGGAATATTGTTCATCGACTATTTTAAAAAGGAAGAGACAATCAATAGCGAATACTAGAAGAGTTTTTGGATCATTTGAGTGCAAAAAACCACTGCTTCACCAAGACAATGCACCGATCCACAAGTCGATGGCAACGATGGTTAGATATTTCTAGTTAAAAACCATTTTCTCATTGTAAATTGATGGTGAAAACAATAGACCATGAATAAATTCATATTTATTTGATTATTCGATATGAAATTCAATTTTCAGGTGCCTCAAGAATTATGTCGGTTTCTAATGTTCGGGATAAATGCTAGATGTGGTAGGAGTTTATACCACAGTATCTCGATCTAATTTCGCGTAACTTTTGTAGTATGTTGTTTAATATTATCTTGTTGTAAGAGAACCTGGTTTCACTATATACCTCAGCCATGGTAGCTCGATCATCTGGAATGATTTCGAAGAACATTAAATCTCCACAAACCTACCACTCACACAACAAGATCGAATTGACCTCTTTGCGAGGGGTTCTAGTAAATATCGTTAATCTAACAACTGATTTTTCCTGTTCGGGTTGATTAATCTTTTTTTGAAATTGTGGGTGACTTGAGCACGAACAAATTTTAAACATCAAATCTCAATTATTAAAACGATCATTAGTTGTATTTTCTCCTTCAATTTTACATATTTTCCATGCTGAACAGCTGCTTCGAACTTTTGTCTTCAAAAGTGTCTTAACAATACACAAATTTTATGTTTATTGCATTCTACTCAATTTATTATAAAATATACTGCGACGTCAATAAACAATGGGAAAATAATAACAAGAAATCAAAGCAAATATTGATATTTAATCTTAATTCTTTCAGCTGTCAATTATCAAAAATGATTAACTATTTCCTCAATGCAAGAAATTAACCAGAAATAAAAATTTGTTAAATCATTAACAGATGTATGCAAGTGAATAAACAATGAAATAACGAAATGGAAAAAGCTAAAATAACAAAACTTTGGTGTTTTCCTATTTACATATAAGTATGGATATTTTTTTTGTATCTGAAAACTCATGTAATTAAAAATGTCTACATAGTTTCAAAGCTTCATATTGTATGTAATCTTACAAATTACAATATCTTCTGACATCAGTGTAACTATATATGTGTTTGAGAGAGTTTAGCTAACATATCTTTACGTCGTTGCTTGTTACCCTCTAGCAGGTTACCGTTCTTGTTTTTTCTTGGATATAGAGTATAGTAGATATACGCCAACGGCCGTGAACGGAAATTTTTCGCGCAATTCGAGATAACTATCAAAACGACGATCTTTTATAGTCGGGGATTATATTACAATAAATAACCATTTTTATTGAAGAAATATATGCAAACTATTCACAGCTTTCATATAACAGAGTTGTAGCTCAAACGCCTCCACAAATATTCCAACAATCCAGATCATTATTATTATTTGAAATATTTTCATTGCAATATCTCTTATTACAAGTCAACTGATAATATACAAATGTGTAGGTTCAGTTCTTAGCCTCACTGATGCTCGTGGATCCTTGCTACCCAAAACATTATTTACAATCTTTTTTTCATAACAATTCTGTCCTAGCTACATAGTGTAACTTCTAGAATCCAGTTGTGTTACCTCGGAAAATCAAAATCTGAATAATTCAACATAAAAGTTAGAGAAGGCGACATATCTGACGTTGTTCTTGTTATTTTATATATAGGAATTTACCAAAGGTATGAATTCAATACAAAATTGTAATATTATCAATCATTCCATCCCATAAGAAGGTATGAATCTACTATTATTTTTTTATCTAGAATGGTTCATAGTTAGATTAGTAACTGATCACTGACCGTTGAGCGCAGAGTTCCGCCGTGCTCCTGTTATAACTACCAAAGGCTGATCTAAAATATTAAAGCATCTTGGATTGAAGCTTTTAATGTTACTTGATAAAATGTGAGGCTTGACTAAGTGTTTGAATTTTGTGTCAGTGCTGGGCACTTACCAATGATGTGGTCTTCTTCCTCCTACATTCCGTGATGCCTGTTGCATGCAGATGACCGAATCCGGTTGGAACACCAATGATAAGTAGAATTTAGTGCCAGTTTGAGTGGAGCGTTGGCCTTTGTTTGTGTTGTGCCCGGTATTCCCATTTCAGAGTTCCGCAGAGTTTATCGTGTAAACAAACTATTTAGATTAGATAGGTAATAGCTATACTTTTAGCTATACCCAGAAGGTGTTAAAGACACCTACTTACCAGTTCTTTTAGAACTTTTTTGTACTCCATCACATGTATGAACACACTATTTCGACCGATATGATATCTTAGCAACTCTGAGCAGATTACGATTACTGTATTTTTATGGTTGCTTAGAGTTCCCGAGAGTCTTTGTCCACTGTTCTTTATTAATGATTTCTCCTCAAAGTGCCATATGTGTCTTGAGGCAGGTACTAGTTATAAAAGTCGCAATTTTTGCTATCAAGTTTTTGATATAATGTATTTCGGCATTTCGATGGGACCTTAAGATTTTAGAATCAGCTATAGTGAGTGTGTTTATCAAGAACAGAATATTGTATCGTATTTAAAATGATTTGTTCATTTTCTTGAAACTGAAGAAATGATTTGTTCATGTATAATTAGATACAATAATTTACAAGATAAAATAAATTTCATACAATAGATTCAATACAATTCAAGATACAATAGAAATATTATGTCTTATAAGAGAACAACAGCTAAAACAAGAAACACATAAATGAAAATTCTCAGGCGGATCTAGGAAAAACACCATCTTGAATTGGAACACGAAGTAGAGCTCAACCACGAAAGAGATGGAGTAACAATTAGGAGCCTATTGGAATTTCAGCTTTGTGTAATTATTTAAACATTCAAGTCTAGCTGCAATCAGCATTTCTTCTATCTAGTGAAAGTATTTTGTTGTTAACCTAGTACGTTAACGACATTTTTTGCCATAGCTACAAAAATCGTCTTGTTCATGGTTAAGACCTGCGAGAACAAACTCAGTTTATTAGAAGTTCGAAGTTTTGTTGCAAAGAGACAATCCATTAGCATAAACAATCTCTCGTTGAGCAGGTCTCAACAAACTAATTTTTAATGTTTGCATAACAGATACATGCGCTTCTTATCCAACACTCTTCAAGACGTCTATTTCAATATTGTTTCTCATCAATATATCCCTTCTTTTCATGACAAAAATCGTTTCCCTAACATATTTTTAAAACAAAAAGCTTCGTGGAATATTATGAGTGAGTTTGTTTCATTTACACAGACTAATCAATATAAAATATGATAGCGACAGTATTCCCCTAGACTGGGTAAAACCCACCTTTGTGACTATCTCGAAGAAAAGTGCGAAGAGGTTAGTGGTGAAACGCAGTTTGGGTTTAAAGATGGGCTAGGTACCAGGGAAGCACTATTCTGTATGCAGTATCTAATTCAAAAATGCTATGACCAAAGAAAAGATGTCTTTGTTTGATTTATAGACTACTAAAAAGCGTTCGATCCTCTGTCAACCGAAAAAGTTCACCAGCCCTTCTTATTCTGGTTCAGTCTCGAATATTTCTGAGCCACGAATGTTGCTTTTTTCTAGATCCACGGCGCCACTCGATCTTATCCTTAAGTATGATCGTAATTTATCACCTCAGTTACTCAGATGGCATAAACAATTAATATTAAATTAGACGCCATAACGAACGACGTGAAAAATAGATAGAAAAAGGCGGAAAATCTGGAAACATCTTATGAATTAAATTAAGAATAGGAATTAAACAATCTAAAACTAACCACGAACACGATTATCCAAATTAATATTTATTGTTAAGAACAATAAAAAAAGTTTCTGCAATAGATAAATTTATTGAAAAAATAGTAAATTTAATTCAACTGTATACCCAAAAGATCACAACGAACAAAAGCAGTTATGAATAAAAAACAAACTCAGATTTAATCATATAAAAAAGGCTGGGACTTACATATGAAAATCAGCCCTCAACTGGATTCTCAAATGCTAGAGTGAGTTGGATTTGTAGTCTGGTTGTTGGATCCTTGATGGTAGAAACTCTCAGCCTGGTTGCTGTATAACAGCGAATATAAAGAATAAAATCAAAACAGATTTTCTAAAATCTGTTGATATGTGTACTGTAGATAGGTAGAGGAAGAATTAGAATTAACTTCGAGGTTTTATTTTATTCTTTTAATACGCGAACAAAGGAATATTCAAAGTGATTGAATAAAAACGTAACAAGCCCAATGGCATATTACGACATAGAGCATCCATAAAATACGAAGCAATTTTCTGTGGAAACTCATTTCAAATGCAGTTGGTTCTTCATCTTGATCTTTAAAGCCCACGTGTTGTCCTAACTTCAAGTTCAGGTTGTCGTTACAAAGACAGGATTTCATGTTATTGAAAGTTGTCCGAGAAATCTCTATTCGGCACTTTATCAGTCCGGGTTTAGATCCTCTGTAATAATACTCCCAAGGTCTTCGAATTTAGAGATCCGTTTCAATTTAGCGTCCATTTGTTGTATATCAATAAGTTTATAGTTCTGTATGTGATCAAAGGCTTTTTCCTAATAGATGAAGCATGCAAAAACATCTAGTCGCTGATCACTGCACTTTTGGAGGAGAAGTTTCCCTTCGAAAAGTTCTGAACGTGTTCCTAAAACCAAGTTAAGAATCCTTAAGATCTTACTCACATGTACGTCTGATGCGAGCGTATATAATTTGTAGGAATGCTTTGAGCATGTGGGACATAAGGCTGATCAAGTTAAAATGACGTCACTCAACCGTCCCTGACAACTTAGTTCTACTGACACCACGAGTTCATTAGCCCTTTTTGCGCTACCTTCTAGCTATTCAGGGTGTCCCATGACGAGATAAAACTATCTGTATATGGCAAAATGCTTATAGTAAAATCATGAAAATTTTTACATTTGGGTTTTCGGATAAGATCATTTTCAAATATGGTTGAATTCTGGGTCTACCGGAATTCGACTGTAACTTTGTTATCTCAAATAAAATACTCTGTATCTTAATAAATTTTTGAAATATACGTGAAATTTAAGTGAACTTTTGTCTTAAAATATATACTTTTTGAGTTATTATTTTTTTTGAAAGAAATTTGACTGTTGCAGACCCTTATAAATTACTTTTTTACTAGGATACCCTTAAAGATATTGAAATGGTTTCTATCCAGTTGCTTTTAGCAAGATCAGACGTATTTAAATCTATGTTAAAAAATCTTCTATTATATACAGGGCGTGTATAAAAAGTGTTCAAACATCAACTTCATAAATATCATTTTCTTTATTTTTTGAAATAGAACCACCTAGTTTTTTCCATTTTAGCCCATTCAGGGGTAAAAAATAAGGCAAAATCAAGTATATTTTTTTATACCTAAACCTTACCGTTATACAGATACTAAATGTTTTCTGTAAATTTTTAGAGATGCAGGTGTGATCTAAATTTTATTTTAACCCGTTGATACCAGCATTAAGAAATAAAAAAGTATATTTTTCTTTATCTTGTCAAGATCTGTGAAAAAAATCAAATCAAATTGTATCTACTAATCCTATTCTAACTTTTAGTCGTTTCCGAGATATTTCAGGTTTTAAACTATTATTGTATTTTTTAAGTTTTAATTTTTTATGTATACTTTTAGTGATCTTCGTAATAAATGACACTTATTTAACTGTCATTAGTCAATTTTTGATATTTTCGAAAATCGTTAAAATGGCTCGTTCTCAATTTAATAATGAATAAATAAAATTAAGACCACACCTGCATTCCCTAAATGCATTAAAATAGAAAAAACCGGGTGGCTCTGTTTAAAAAAGTAATGAAATTTGATATTTTTGAAGTGAAACTTTGAACACTTTTTATACACCCCGTGTATAGAATAAAAAATTTTTCAACATAGATTCAAATAAGTCTGACCTTGCAAAAAGCAACCGAACAGAAACCATTTTAGTATCTTCAAGGGTATCCTTGTAAAAAAATAATTTATCTGCAACGGTCAAATTTTTTAAAAACTCAAAAAGTATGCATTTTTCGGAAAAAATATTTTTGACAAAAGTATACTAAAATTTCACGTAGATTTCAAAAATTAATTGCAGGGAATTCTATTTGAAATACCAAAGTTACAGTCGGTAGAACTTTCGGTAGAACCGGAAATCGGCCATCTTTGAAAATATTTTAGTTAAAAACCCAAACGCAGAAATTTTCATGATTTTACTATGAGTATTTTACCATATACAGATAGTTTTAACTGGTCGTGGGACACCCTGTATATTTAAAATTATGGTAAATATGTGAAGATATATCAGAAAAATAACAGGTTCAATATATTTTCGGAATAATAATATATCTGACAACAACGTTAATATCACTACACAAAACGGCCATATTAGAAAACCCTAATATTAAGGTCATACCGAAAATTCAGAGGGTACATTCAGATCAGTTATTTATATGAGCGTTGCAAGTTGAACTAAGTATATGAATTTGAAAATTAATGGAGGGTTTCAGTTAGTTATAATTATTGGTATCCAAGAAATATTGAAAAAATAAATGATAATGTAATCATTACATGGTGATTATTTACCACAATGACTCATGAAATAAGAGCGCAATACTATTTATTTACATCATATTATAAGAAAATTGATCTATAATGGAATCATAAGAAACTACTCACTCATCTGATCCCATTTTTTCCACAGACGTGAAACTTTTCGAATAAGAAATAATGATATTTCTCTATTTTATCACCAATATTCTGTAAAGAATGTTGATTATGATCCAAGACTATTTACGAAGATTGTATTTTCTCAGGAGGTGAACTGGTAGACTCGGTTATTCTTAGTTTCCACTGTAATTTCAGTATAATCATCTAGAATGCTGGGGTAATGACATCGTCTTTGAAGGTTATTCTTTATAATACGTGTTATTACACAATATAAGTGAGTTTATGGCAAGTGAAACATCTATTCGAAGATAATTCCCTTTTATGTACAATGACATTATTATTTATCATAACTGTTGGAATAAATAACCCGTATTGCATACCCATTCTCATTTGGATATAAAAAGTATAAAAAAAAATACAGTGGCGAAAAAAATTCTCGATAAATTATCCTACAATGAGTTTATTTAATTAATCTACAGCTTTTCATATATTTTTTTAACAGTAGACAGAATTGTTCTTGAAAATTATGTTTCCCTCGTGATCCAAAAAGACGGAATGGCTTCTCGACGAATTATTTGTTTGATACTTTGCTGGCGATCAAATAAACATATCAACATTTATTAAATTGTCCATTCTCGTCTTTGATTGGTAGCCTAAGTTTTGAGGTCATTACTAATGGATAATTGTTCTTAAAGTACTCTTCGAAAATAATAACCCGGGATCCGTAAGATCACTCATCAAGTGAGTACGGATCTTAACCACGAACGGGAATCAGATAAATATTTCCAAACGTGGCGCTCAATTTTTGATGGAAATTTCAAATGATATACAACAGCCTTACTCAAAGTATGCTCCGCAGAATCACAGGGTTCCACAACGCCTCTGTGGGCGCTCCCACACAACTGATTATCAATACCGATGTACAATCGACATTTTTATTTGATTTTTGCAATTTAGTCTAGTAGATTAGTAAATCATTTAGTCGAATCGATCCATTTCTTTCTATTTATTTCGGCGAGTAGCGCCTTCCACCACGCGTCACTGCTCTCGCGTCCATTTGTTAAACAAGTCTGAACCTATCGTTAGTTGGCTCAAAGGCCGTATTGCAACAAAATCTTCCAACGAAGGCGAAGGTTTAACAGCAGTTTGGAGACAGGAAGATACAGCAATTCCAAATCGAGGTATTGATACAACGATGTCTAACTACACGATTTCAAAGCCAAAGAAAAAGGAATATGATAAATCATTTACCAGTTTCAAATTTTTTGATTCCAACGGCTCACCTCTCCATTTGCTATGTAGTAAATTGCTTCCTTATAGTTCTATGGTACCTCTCAAGATGCCCCGACATTTAAAACTGTACACCCTGAGTTTAAAGATAACAAAACAGATTTTTTTCTGCGTAAAAAAAGGATTTATTGAAAAGTGAAAAAACTATGATGCACGCAATGAAAACCATCAATGAAAAAGCCAAGGAGGCATCATATTTAGTGAGCTATTGTATTGTACAGGCAGCTGAATCATGTATGGTGGACATAACATAATTTATGCTCGACGATAAATCTGCAAAGCATCTTTCGACCGTACCACTATCAAATCATACTGTTTCTCGGCAAATTCATGATCTGGCAAGCTATGTCTAAAGGGGAGATTGTTACATGTCTACAAAAGAAACAAATCGTTTTGCAAATAGATTAGTCGACCGATGTCGCTGGTCTGGCCATATTACTGGTTATAGTGTGATTCTATATCACTGTTCTTTTGAAGAAGACATGCTTATGTGTTTACCGATGCCAACGAATACTGCCGGAAATGAAAATTTGGATAAATCAAACTTATATTTCGAAGAAAACAATCTCAATTGGAACGATCGCATCGACATTTGTACAGATGGAGTTAAGGCGATGACTAGCAGAGTAGCAGGATCAGTGTCACGAATAAAAAATAAAGCGCCTAATTGTAATATGATATCCGGCATAGACTGCTACAATCCCGATTGTTCTCATTATTGTGTGAAGATTATGGCAGCAAACATAAAACACTGCTGCTTCATACAGAAATGCGATGATCTCGGGGTAAAATTTTTAAAATTTCTTTTAATTTGGAAGACCATTTGTAAGATAAAACTGCTATTCTATTTTTTAGAAAAAATAGATTTTTGGATTAATACGTTGTTGAGAAAGCAATAAAAAGCTTTACGTCTCTCAATGAGCTTGCTAGCGATTGTGACTCAGAAATTTGATGGTATATTTAAAGAACTGGTCCAGTATCTCATTTCAATGCACGCATCTTTTGAGATGAAATTTTCCGAGGAACAGAATACAAAAATGAAAATGAATTCATGAATTCAAAATTCTTTTTCAACCAACGTAGTGAATATCCAATGCTTACCAAAATGGCCCTGAACGTTCTCCCCTGGTCTCAACAACATACTTGTACTTCAACTATCTACTATCAAAACTGACATCAATCAATTGATGGAAAACAAGAGAGAATTCATTGGATTACTCAATTTTATTGCATTTTACCTATTCATATCATGATTATTAATAAAGAATGCACATGAAGATATATTTGTTCAATTTTCCGGGAAGTATTTCGCTTTCCAAAAAAGTTCCGTCACCAAAAAAGTTTGAAAACCGCTTATCTACAAGAACTTTTGACTTTTATTAAATTTTTGTTCGTTAATGCTTCCATGATATTTATTTAGTTGTGTGATAGATTGTAGATGTTTAATAATTGTTATAGAGCAGTTGAGAATTGATAGTAGACAGCCATTAAAGGTGAATAAATAATTTTTGATGTCTAAAAAACCATAGACAAATAATACCACTTGTGAGTAGATATCATTTACCCACCGGTCTACCAGGATAGTAAGGATCCTATCATATACTTGATCTGCGAACTACTGGTCACTAGATACCTAGTGAAGTCGCAGTTGGAAGTGAGGATGGCGCCACAACTATCGAAACCTTTGAGTAGGTCGATGAAATGGCGAAATTTTTTGACTTCAGCAATTGGCTGGAGAATTTCAGCAAGATAACATTTGGACGTGGGATGATTTTTCTCGAGGTATGAGTTTGGCTTTGACGTAAGGAAGTTTGGATTTATTGATAAGAGTTTCAGTTGTCTTTTCTAGATATGTGGTAGGGCCATTGGGAACAATTTTATAATCGGAAGTATTGAGAAGATTATTCATCTTATCCAGATAAGTAGAGATATTAAGGACGAGCGTTGCATTGCCCTTGTCGGCTGGGAGGACTACAGTATCAGCATTGTTATAGATATCTTTTAGAGCCTGTCGCTTCTTGGAGGTCAGATTGAAAGCAGGAGGTTTTGATGTTTGGAGGACCTTGGCAACATCCTCTCTGATAATTTCGGCCTGGTTAGAAGGCAGTTCAGAGATGACTTCCTCTGTTTAACAAATGATGGTTTCTATTGGTATGGATTTGGGCGTGATAGCGTAATTGAAGCCTTTGGCAAGAGCTTGTTTGCCAAATTGGGAGAAAGAGGTGCCGGAATAGTTGAGGACAAGTGTGTTCATATCAATAATTTTTGGACGAGGTTTTTGGTGCAAAATAAGTTTGGATAGTTTATCTTTTTGGATTTGGTTAGGTTAGGTTTTGTCAGATATATGCTGGGCTTTCTGGATAGATAAACGATCGAAAGTGTCCCATAAAAATGAGTGAACTTGGAAGGAGTGGAATTGAAGGAAAATATTGAGAACCCGGAGATTAGTGTCATGTAGATTTTTTCTAGAGGTCTGGATGAAATTTCTAAGAAGAGAGAAACTGGCTTTGTCGAGGATACGACAGATTGTTGATGATTTGGTGTGATATTTGAGTTGAAATTTGGGAGTCGACACGTCGAGAATTTCCAAAATTTCGTAAGTTAGATGCATACTTCTCTTCCTGATTGGGAAGATAAAATTACTTATTGTAGCTTACTGCGTTGGGTATATTCTGTGCTGTATATTTACTACTCCAAAAAACCGAGGAAAGTTATCGCTAGATAAGATTGATAAGTAAAATGTGATTTTCATCACCATATTAAAGCTTTGTGATAAAGTGAATGGTTACTTTCATTCATTCGAATATTTACTAGTTTGAATTACCTTTGACTAGGTACCAATATACCATAAGTTCGCTGATATAGGCAAATGTGAGTGCGAGTTCCACGGACATGATAGTGTATGGGACCTGTACTAAATTATTCACATTCATAATATATCAAATGATTATTTCTTGTCTTTCATAGTTTATTTATGAATCCGGAAGGTGAATAAATCATTAAATTGATCAAATTACATAAGCGTACCAAATATGAATTGAAGAATGAATCTTTGTAATATAAAATGATCGATTATTTTTTAATTTCTCATTTCTTAGACCTTTTGATAAGTTTATGCTTCTATATATTCTTGATTTTAGGTCTCTTCGGTTTCAAAATTAGTTTTTTTGAAATTTTTTAAAAGAAAGATGAAAATTGAAGTTTCATCAAAATATGATATTGTCACTGATAATTTGCGTTTTTATATTGATCTATAGATCACTTAGGAAAAATTAATTTTTCTTATTAGAACAAAGTTCAAATTGAATATTGAATTTTGATACCTATGAATTTAATTTTTTTTCAGTTAGTTATTTCCCAGACGATGAGTACATAAGTATTCGAAAGCTCGGAAAATATATTAAAGTTAGTCTACTATGGTGTTTCATTGCCACGTTCCCAATAAGAAACTGCTCATAATATAGCTGGCAGAGACATTTTTTACGATTTTGCCACAACTATTGACAACATTATATTGCAATTTTATACGAATAGGTTTTGGAAGCTGATACATGCAATTAATTTGTTTTTATGTCTGACTCTCATAGAGTTACATGGTTTGTACCAAGTAGTATTGAACATAACTTTTTTAATATTAGATTTATTAAGCAAAATCATTCAATTTCACAGCAAAAAGGTACTCTTGATAAAATTCGATACTGTTTACCGTTTTCGGAGTATCTTGCTTTGAAAATTATGAAGTAATAACCGATGGTGTTTCGAAGTATATTATTATTATTATTATTATTATTATTATTATTATTATTATTATTATTATTATTATTATTATTATTATTTTTTTTTTTTTTTTTTTAAATAACGACTTGTCACACTTCCTCAGCAATTTGCTGGGAAACATTCACCACCTCTGCGGAGTCCTGCTTTGCAGAGAGGCTCGGACGGTTGGAGTGTCCTTCTAGTCGTCTACGGCCCCTTTTGTCACTTATGGCATCGTTCCTGGAACATACTTCATGAGTGACGGGCTATCAGTGGTTTCCTTTTACCCTACGTCTCCCTTCCCCTCTCGGGATTAGGAGTTCGGGTTCCTTTCTCTCTGCTGTCTTTGCCTTTCATCTTTTTCCTTGTTGCTGAGAATACTCTTAGCCAAGTTCTGCACCAATTTCCAGTTCTCTGTGCTGTCAAGCATCTTCTCTACAATGTTGTCTGGAGTGAGCTCGCATTCCAGCTGTCTGTAAGTCCTGTCTCTGACCTCTCTCCACTTGTAGCATACGAAGATGGTATGTTCGGCGGTGTCTACGGCGGCACAGTATATACATCTATCCGTGGTGTCTTTTCTGAACCGTTTAGCATAGCATCGAAAGACGCCATGTCCTGTTAGGACCTGTGTCAGGTAGTAGTCTACCTGGCGGTGCTCGCACTTAACCCACGGCTTGATGTCTGGTATTAACCTTTTGGTCCATTGGGCCTTTACTGTCTCACCTTCCCATCTAGTTTGCCATGTTGTGAGGGAACTTTCTCTAGCTTCGTTGCTATTCTGTAGCGATTTGTACTTGGATGTTCTTTCCTGGGCTAAGAGGTCAATGGGCACCGTAGCCGTAATTACTTGGAGTGCTACTCCAGACACAGTTCGGAAGGCGGAGGCTACTCGCAACAGCATGTCTCTTTGTGCTCTATTGACCGTAGTAAAGTGCTTTTTTCTCATAAGCGCTTTTTGCCATATTGGGGCTCCATATAGGACAATATTTTGC
Source organism: Diorhabda carinulata (assembly GCF_026250575.1). Classification (NCBI taxonomy): domain Eukaryota; kingdom Metazoa; phylum Arthropoda; class Insecta; order Coleoptera; family Chrysomelidae; genus Diorhabda; species Diorhabda carinulata. The sequence continues at coordinate 9,397,800 of NC_079471.1, forward strand.
ATAGCACTACACAACACTGCTCTTTTGCTTTGCCTAGGACCTCCTACGTTTGGCATAATCCGAGCAAGTTTGGACACCCTTTCTGTAGCTTTCTTTGTTACTGTTTCTACATGTTTGCCAAAATTTCTACTTTCGTCAATGGTTATACCTAGGTATCTCAAGTTCTTTGCTGGCTTTATATTGACTCCGTCTACGCTGAAGCTTATTTTCTCCCTCTTTTGTTTACCCTTTAGTAGGATTGCCTCAGTTTTGTGGGGGGCAAGAGCAAGCTTGTTGTCTCTCATCCAGGTATTTATTTTTTCCAGGCACATGTTGGTGTTAGTAACCAATGTCTGTTGGCTTTCTGCTCCGACTATCAGCGCCAGATCGTCAGCAAATCCTATTGTTACAGCATTACGAGTTAGTTCTAAGCTCAGCACGCCGTCATATAGTACATTCCATAGCAGTGGGCCTAGGACGGAACCCTGGGGAACACCTGACGTAATATCCATCTCCCTATTCTTTTCTTATTGCAGCTTTCTGTTTCTTAAATAGTTAGAGACAAGGTTTATTAGATATGTCGATATATTCCTTTTTTGTAGCTCTTTGATAATCAGGCTGTGACATGCAGTGTTGAAAGCATTCTTAACGTCAATTGTGACAAGGGTGCAGAATCTACTTTTGAACTCCGTTACAGTATTCAGTGCAGCTTCTACAGCCTGGATCGTGGATTTCCCTTTTTGAAAGCCATACTGACACATGTGCAACCCTCCTCTGTCTTCAAGCTCATCTTGTAGTCTTCCCCGTATGAACGCTTCTAGTAACTTGCTCAAGGAATTTAACAGACAGAGTGGTCTGTAGGAACTAGGTAACTCAGCTGGCTTTCCTGGTTTTAGTATTAAAACCATCTTTGCAACTTTCCATTCATTTGGAAATTCCTGTTTTGAAGTAGTTTGTTCATCATGCCTAATAACCAATCTGGGGCACAATCTGCTACTATTTTGATAGCCTTAGGGGGAATTTGGTCAATTCCAGGTGATTTTCCACATTTGATACTTTGGGCTACCTTCCTTAGCTCTTCTGCTGTGAAGGGTGGGGCTGGAGCTTCCTTTTCAGGGTATCTCCACTTATCATTTCCGGGTGGAAACAGTACTGCCACGATTTCGGATTTCTTTTCGATGTCAAGCTCATAGGGTTTTAGAGTATTAAGCTTTTTTGCTACTAGCTTATACGCATCTCCCCATATATTATTATCGAGTTCTTTGCATATGTCGTTCCAGTATTTCTTCTTTGATTCCTTAATTAGGCAGCAGAGTTCCCTTCTATTGGTCTTGTACGCCTCTTTCATTGCTTCAATATCGTCTCGATTTGGGTTGTTTCTTCTCGCCGCACGTTGTTGTACCCTTCTTAATCTGTTGCATAGTGACCGTTTTTCAGCAATGTTTTCATTCCACCAATATGATGTTTCAGTCTTTAGAATTCGATTTTGCGTGCTGTTCTTGCTTGCCATCTGTATCAGCTTGGTTACTGTTTCATGACTCATTTCATCTGGAGTAATGGTAAGCAACTCTATGCAGGCTTTAAAGGCGGTCCAATCAATAAGGGGCCTTATTGAAGTTGTTTTGGTCTTCGCTCTATCTACTTTAATTTCGAATGCGATATATCTGTGCTCTGTCAGTGTTTCGGTATCAAGTATCTCCCAGTTGGTTACTCTTTGAGATACACGATTGGTTGCTATGGTGACATCAATAAAGGACTCGCTATCTCCTCGGATAAATGTGGGCTCATTTCCAGTATTCAGAACCACCAAATCGCGAGCGTTGATCCATTCCACCCAGTATTGACCCTTTTCATCGGTTACAGGTGATCCCCACATTGGGGACTTGGCATTTAGGTCTCCCAGAATAATGGCATCACTGTTGTTCGTTATGTGCTCCATTATACTGTCCACCTCAGTTTTGTAGTCTTCCATGCTGATGTTTGGGGATATATAGCAACATATCAGCTCAAGATCTTTGAGTTTGATAATTACGTGACCATCTCCGACTACGTGGTTTATTACGCTAAGCTTTTTATTTAGAAGTAGGACCCCCACATTATGCCTGCTGTCCTTGATCCAGTTTGCTTCTTTGGTCCTTTTTTTGTTCGGTTCCCCAGTTACCATAATATCAATACCTTGCTGAACTGCGGTGGCATACGCCATGTCTTGGGCTGTATAGGCACGTCCAACGTTGGCTTGAAGTATTTTAATATTGAACACTAAAGTTTTGACCGCGTGCAGTGCTGAGCCTGCGTCTGGTGTCACTAATTGCTTTTGATTTTTCCTTTACAAGCTTAAGGTAGTAAGGGCAAGCAGTCTGGTCAGCTCTGTGACCGTCTTTTTTGCATGTTAGGCAATAGCTTTTGTTAGTACAGTCTTTGGCCTTGTGGTTATCTTTGCCGCATTTAAGGCACATCTTCGAGTTATCGGTTCCTTTGCATTCATTGGTGCGGTGGCCAAACTCCAAACATTTGTAACACCTGGTGATTTTGACCCTTGCTCGGACCTGGCACGGTGCCCACCCTATTCTCACAGTATCCATTTTGAGTAATTCGCTGGCCACTCTTCTTTTGACCGCAAGTGTAGCAGTTTGGTTTCCCCTCTGGTTTGGTCTGCAAGAGAGCACTCGGACGTCATCTTCTTTTGCGTTTGCTACGCTTTTCCTGACATCTTGCTCTATCTGTTTTGCGTTCATATCTCCGTCTATGTCCGAGATATGAATAATGTCTTCATCTCTTTTAATTTCTACCTGGGTATCTTTATCCTTGTCCATTATAGCTTGTCTGAGGGCGGTTACTTGATTTTTTTCTCCAAGTATCTCCATAAGGACATCACCCTTAGCGGTTTTCTTAATGCCTTTTACCTTAACACCCATCTCATCTATGTTCACACTACTCTTGATCGAACGGAGTATGTCAGCATATTGCTTTCCTTCAGATTTGATTATAATCTTCTCTGTTGTCGTCGCTGGTCCTCCCTTACTTGACTTAGGTGCTAGTCGGCTTGGATCTCTAGGTATAATAACTTGCACTTTGACCTCAGATCCTCTGAAGATACCTTCTGCGCACTTTCTAAGGTAGATTTTATCAATTTTGCCGAAGGCTACTACTTGAATTTCCGTCACTCCATGGTTTTGAACCTCTGCTTGCAGTTTGCCTAGCAACTGATATAGTTGACCCATGTCGTTTTTCCCTTCTGGGTTGACCTTGTACGGCAGCATGTACATGGTTCTTGACCTTGCTCCATTTTTGCCTTTGCTGAGTATGACCTCGGTGTTCGTCCTCACATATTCAATACACCCTTCCTCAAGTTCTTCGCACATAAGGCTTGTTATTTCCGGAAAGTTGCATTTTAGGTCGCTTTCCGTAGTGGTGGTCAAGGTTACATCAGGGTCTGCTACTATTACCAGGTCTCCTCGAAGCTCTCTAAGCGATCCCAGCTCTGTAACAACGGTGCTTTGGTAGCAGCTTTCTGGCCACTCGAGATGTATTACCTCTTCTAGCCCTGTCCATCCTTTTCTTGCTGTTATTTGCGTCTCAACCCTGGTACGTATTTCATTTGTAAGATCGAGTAACTCTCGTCTTATGTCGGTTTCATCAGCTTGGACTCCTATACTTTGTCTTGCGTAGCTAGGATTATTGTCCTCTGGTTTAGCTAAATTATTAGCAGTTTTGCTCTTACCTGGCGATGATTGCTCAGTGTTGTTTCGCACCATCTGCGTGTGTCTGATGTTTAAAACATCCATTCTTCTGTTCAGGGTTGCCATTATGCTTACGAGCTCTCTCGTTATTGCCTTGATTTCAGTTTTTGTCTTTGTACTCACTTTGACTTCATTTTTTAATTCGTCGACTTTTTTATTAAGACTACCCAAGGCGGTCATAGCAGCAGTCATCTCTTGGCTAGTATCATCCGGGATATGCTTTCCATGTGAGTCTCGCTTTCGTTTCTTTTTGTCTGGACTGGTATTTTTTGCCAGTCCATCGTGACTGTTGTCGCTACTTGCTTCGTACGCCGTGTTACTGTGGCTCCCAGTCTTGTCATCTTGACGTGTGCCAGAGTTTGTCTCTAGGCTAGCAAAAACATCATCCGTGGCAGAGGCAGTTGAATCTTTGCGATTCATTGGTGGTGTTCTTGCCAATGAGGATCTCCTAACACTAGGGTCTGTAGTAAACATCCAGTGATACCCTGTTGGGGTCATATCTCCTTCATTTTGTCCTTTGTCTTCTAAAGACAATGCAGTTTTTTCGTCGTTTGAACTATAGCTATCCATTTATTTCTTGTCACCAGCGCTTCGTATGTAAGGGGGCGGGTCGAGTTGATTGAGAACGGGTGTACCCTCGGCTGTCGCCTACCCCAGTTCACTGAGGCCCAATCCTCGCTTAGCCAGTCCCGGAACACACAGACGGACCAGACTCGCCCGGGGCGATGTGAACTTCCGACTTCCACATTCAATACATACTACCTGATCAGGGCCCGTAGTGGCTGGCTTCCGATCCCGCGCCATCATCCACCTCGGCAGAGACTAGCTCACATCAGCATCAGCAGCTACTTCGGTGACGAACCGAAAGCAGGGCGATGCACTCCCAGCAGACTACAACGCAGAACCAATCCGGGATACAGGAAAAAAGGTAGGAAGCCCCCTAGCCCTCGTAAACTAATAGCGTCGGAGGAGGAAAATCTTCTAGGAATAGTGGGGTTTTTTGGGAAGAGTCCACCTTGGGAGTGGGGTGGATCTCTAGCTAGGGTACCTCGGGCTTGCCACACCCGTAGTCGCAGTGCGACCCCCTGAGGCAATTATTATTATTATTATTATTATTATTATTATTATTATTATTATTATTATTATTATTATTATTATTATTATTATTATTATTATTATTATTATTATTATTATTATTATTATTATTATTATTATTATTATTATTATTATTATTATTATTATTATTATTATTATTATTATTATTATTAATTAGTAACCATTTTGTGAATTGAAAACTTTTTGTCATCTAAATGAGACACCATCGATAAAACGGATACATTTGAAATAGTTGGGACTGAGGGCTTTAGTTTCTTGTAACTGAGCTATTTTACAACACCAATTTGATGGTATTGCGGTTCTGGGACTCAAACTGTTGTTCGTTTCATACTAAGGCCCCCATTTGCTGAGTACCCATAATTAGATTGCCAAGAAAAACTGTCATTCATTGATAGTTATCACATTAATTCAATAATGGATACATTTGAGAAACATATTTTGAATACACTGACATGTTATTAACCTTAGGCGAGTGTTTAGAAAACTCTAGTGCAGCTGTTACGCGTTATACAGAAAAGTTTTCTAGAAGAAACTTACCAAGTATTTAAAGCTACTGAATGACGTTGTTGAGAGACTGGGAATGTGAGACCCAAGAACATAAATTCTGGTAGGCCAAGAACAACAGGTCAGTTGATCAATATATAACAGTTAACGTAAGGAATGTGGTAAGATAAACAAATATTTCTTCTACTTGGAGGATACTTAAAGAGTAACAGCTATATCCTTATCATTCGAGACAAGTTCAAGAGCTGTTGACAGACCATCTACCGGTTAGAGTGGATTTTTGTCAAACATTACAAGAAGAGACAGTCCTCAATCAAAATTTTTAAAATGAATTTTTTTTACGGACGAGGTATGTTTAACTTTCATAATTCACTCTACTTTACACCAACACTTATTCAAAGTAATGTTTGGGCAGCAACTTTAGGTAACAAATTAATAGGTTATATATGTTATGTTATATATGTACCTGGATTTCTTAAGCAATCACTTATTCGAGATATTAGAAGATTTAATGCTAAACGATATCTTATCTTTTATGCACGATGAAGCTCGACCCCGACAATGATACAGTCATTATGGCTTCTCATGAAATGCCTGACCCAACTACTGCGACTTCAAGCATAACATTCAGATGGGAATTGTGCAAACTGCTAATACATTTCTGTATTACCTGTACAGGGTGATTCAAAAAAAGGTGATACATAATACATATGTATTATAGGATACATAAAAAACTGAATATTTTGATTTAATTTAAATTGTGATATGTACCTGGATTTTTCAAGCAATCACTTATTCCAGAAATTACAAGATTTATCGCTAAACGAGCGAAGTTCTCGATTTTTTATATACGATGAAACTCTACCGTACGTTGATAGAAGGTGTTGTAATTGGTTGAGTAACCATTTTCCGAATCGATTGATTGGTAAAGGTGCAGAAGCTCCGATTCATTGGCCTCCTCTTTCATGCGATTTAAATGCATTGGATTACAAAGTTTGGTCGAATCTTCAAGAAAACGTTTATGCTAGAGAAGTGAATTCACCTCAAGAAGTGAAAGACAGAATTCAACGTTACTCTGATGACCTCATAGCTGCCTCCCAACCGTTTAGAAGATTAATGGACTTTTTATGAAATAACAGTTGTATTAATATAATTAATATATCGGGTGCATACATATATTTCACGTAATTTACCTGTTTATAACTTTCCAACAGCTGAAGATAAGAAAGTGCAATTTTTTCTAAAATATTCCATTTTTTTACAGGGTATGAAGAACATTGTGTCATATGGGTTATAATTCTATAAGAGTTTTCTAAACAACCTCACGTTCATAAAGAATAATTTCAATGTAAAAACTCACTATCATAAGTGGAGCTATATCTTACAAATAGAAATCAGAATCAAAAGATGAACTGTTGCAACCAATATTCAAAATGTTGATTATTTCATCAGTTATATTGTGCACATATTCTCTTCTTTTTTAATCGTCTTGACTGCCGTTTCCCAGTTTTCTCAAAAACGAGTTTTCAACAGAAGACTCATTCTATCTTTATCCGTACCCCTACTGCTTAATTGGGTTTAGGTCGCCAAGATATGGTGGATCTAACCACCTCATGATTTTCTGTAATTCCATGAATTTCATATTTTTTGAATTTCTATTAATGAAGGGAACAGGAAAAATACAGTTTTTTTCTCACAGATCCGAGATGGAACTCAATATTCTTTGAATTCAGCCAATTGTGTAAATCTTGTTTTAACTACTTGGTTGTAGGCAATTTTCCTAAAAATTTTGTATGATAATTTACAATATCCATTACTATTGTACAGTTCTAAGAGAGATTTATTCGAACCATTCTTTGAAAACATCCGCATTAATGTCATCATGGTAGTTACCGGAACGAGTCTTCAAAAGTCAATAAAGAACAAATGGAATGCTTTTTTCAGCGAAAATCTATTTCTTTTTATAGTGTGCATCAACACAGGTTTACGGGGCCCTTCCAAATTTTTCATAATCAAATTAGAATTCACAATAGATTTCAACTGCAACTTTCTTGTTGTAACTGACCTGAACTGTAAAGAATACAAAGTTTGGACCTTATTACTATATGTAAAAGCCTAAAATCGTTTTTTGGTACAATTTGTTGTGAAAAGTTTCTTGGAATCAAAATATAACAAATTTTCTTTTATTGGCAAATAGATACTTAATCTCATTATATGGCTTTGCCTTAATTAATGTACAGTAATTTTGACTACTCTAAACCTTTTTCCATTGCTCTGTAAAGCTTATGGTTATAAAACACCAATAAAGGCCAGGAAACTTATATTAGCTCAGATTTATTTATGAAAATTTTTGAAAATATTTAGTATATTTCGTAAAAATATTTAAAATGGCCGTACTAAGTATTGAATTTGTAAGTAGGTTTTATTACTCTCTTGTAGTTAAGAATCTATTATACCTGGGTCTAAAAATATTCACCTTATTCACATTAATAAGTTGAGAATAATTTTGAATGATATTTGCCATAGTTTCTATTTCAATCTTCTAGGAAATCTTTGAATACATTTCCCTAGTATATCATGAACAATTTTTCAGCATTAAAACTTGAAAGGGAGTGTGAATAATAGATCTCCAATTACGCATTTACTTAACATTTTTCAATAAATTTTTGATAATATCTTTTCCAATCTCCCTTTTCCTATTACCTCGAATTCTTCGACTCATTTAAAATCACTTCCAAGCAGTTTTTTAATCAACCAATAAACGGTTCGTTTCTAACCAGGGATTTTTAATAGCTTCGAGGATTTGAAGGTCTATAAATACGCCATCTTACGATTCATTATAAGTATTACAGATATTATAAGCTCATATTTGGATCTACAAGGAACTATGGTTATTTTTCCTAAATCTTTGTATTTATTAATATTCTGATGTCCTGTTATCCTAAAAAAAATTGTTTCTTGTGAACTATGGTGCAATCTCAATATTAGGCCAAACCAATGTATTCTATTTTCTAGTCCCATTGTGTGACGGAACAGCTTTCAGACGATTAATCCTTTTCTGTCAAATTCTCAACTAATTTGTACTAGATGTTGGATAATGTGAAGTAAGTAAGTAAAAGGATCCTCCATGTCTCTTGATAGTTTTATATTGAATATCCTTTATTGGAATACATCTGAATATAAATTATTTGAGGATATCAAATAAATATCAAGGTAGAGGTAGTTTCATACCTTATTCTGACAAGATCTACCTAGATTTTACCAACGCTGCAGATAATGAGAATGGATTTTTATGGGTCACATTTAAGATGAACTTTGTAAATTTCGAAAAAGAGTAATTTCACAAATTTTAGTTGAGTCATCCCCATTTTAAAATTTCTTGTATCTTAAGAAGAATAGCACTGCACATGTTGGTCAATTTGAGCAAGCATTATTTAGTTTTTATTTAATAGTCGTTGATACTAGACTACATCGTCATTTTAAGCATTAGGAAGTGAGCTCTTCTGCTAATTTTTCTTCAAAAATACTTTTCAAACCTAAGATAGGCTTGATAAACACCAATGATAATTTGTACGATAAATTTCAACTGATTTGGTACCAAAGAATGCCAATATGGGTCGGATAATCAAACAAATTATGATGACTTATTTTTAGGAGGCGATCTATATAAATCAGACTGATCAATTTCAATACTGTAGAACAATAGATTGCGACTCAAATTAATGTGTCGATTCTTTGAGAATTTGCCTAAGAAAAAAGTTCTTAACATCAGGACAATACAAGTGCAAATACATGTGCAGTTTTCACAGCCAAAATCTATTATTCTGGCTACAAATCGCCGTTTTAACTCAGATCAAGTTCATAGTAAGTATTTTTTGTAACCAAATGCAAAGAAGTGGTTTGCCCGACAAATATTTCCATGTGTTAAAAAAAAAGATTGGAAAAACATTGTACAAGAAAGTTATTTGGAAAATACAATGATTTTTCATTGAAAAGTTCATGTTTTATCAAAAAAGTAATTGGATCTATTGCTCCTCCCTCGTATCTATCGATAGATCCGCAAGGATTGTTTGAGGTTGTTAACAGAAGCAAATATTTTATAATCAATTTGATAATAGCCGACTTCGCTTCAAGAGCTATATGCAGATCACGAATAAGTGTTATTTTCCAGACCATTTATTTTTCAGTAACTATTTTTGTTTGTTTCAAATTAAAAACGTATCCTATTAAAAGTTTATTTGAACGAGTAACCATAAAAAGATAAAAATACAACTTTCAATACAGCTTTCAAACAATCGATTAATGCTGCTGAAGCTGGATAATTCGCGATAAGCGTTATCTCCGTTTTACCTCTGTGCTTGAATAAAATTTCTGAACAACAACGAGAGAAATTGACATGGAAAATACGTTCAATTAATTTTTGTGAGCAATTTAATGTAGGGGATTTTCAAAAATTCAATTATAAGCATATCAATAGATCAAAACCTTTTTTTCTTATGCTAAATTAACGATGGAGGTGAATTCATCAGATGTAGTATTATTATAGCTTTGTAAGATTAGCTGATATGAATTTTGTTGGGCATGTTTTCAGACCCCAAAATTAAATTATGATGTTTCAATATGTTGGAAAGTGAGTTATATAAAACGTTCCAAAAACAATAAAGTGTTCGCGAAATTCATATACATGGAATATGCTGGATTCAAAATTATATTCAAGACAGAAAGATAACAAAAATTTGTATCAATCTCGTCTATTCTTTAGCCAAAGATGGAAAAATTATATCGGCGAGGAAAACGTTATGGAGAGATTCAAAATTAAAATAGTTTTAAAATGAAAAATGAGAACATCATATCAAATATGATCAATGATATGCCAAAAAAATGCATGACTTAACTATGTTAAATTTGGTGATACTAAAAACGTGAGCTCAGCTCAACTTGACAACTTGTTATTAACTAACAATTTTTATATGAATTGTGAAAAATATTTCAATCCACGACCTATAGGAATGACTGATAAAGATGCAAGATTCTTTGTCAACTATCAAAAAAGAAAATCCTCAAAGCAATTTCCAAGCATCAATAAATTTGAAAGATTGATTCAAGATACCGCTAAATGTATGAAACTACCTAACCCAGAAACTTACACAGGGCAATAGTACAGAAGAACATCTGAAACAATTGTCGCTAACAAAATTTATCATTTTCTGGCTCTGAAACGCCATGGTGGATAGCACCCCAGCGTAACTGCTGAAGAGGAGATAAAAATCTCATATGGTAGAAGCTGAAAGATCTTATGTATTATTCCCAAACCAAATGCAGTCGTTTTGTGAAACTACACTTGCAGAACCAGAAAAGAATTGCTTAAAATTCAAAATTTTTTATCAACTGAGGAACATAAAATGGTCAAGAACCGTTTGCCAGAACCAATTTATTCTCACAACTTTACCATAAACTTTAATTGAAAAAATAAATACCAACTGCGCGTTTTTCTGTAGTTGTCGAAAAAATATCGTGAACAACACGTGTTAAAAATTCGATTTGACACTCGTTTGACAATATACTATTACTTGAGATTGGAATAGTTCTTTATAATGCCATTAACAAGGGTTAATTTCTGATAGGGGCCTGCAACCTTTCAATTAGTACATGCCCTTGTTCTACCAATTAACTTTATTCTTCTCAATATATTTTGTCTTGTATAATAAAATGTTACTGTCCAAACTGTGATTGATGAATTGAGAAGTAAGGAAATTGTTTTGTCAGGAAACACATCTTAATTAAATTGTAATAATATTAATATAGTGATAATAATATAACGATAATGATAAATACAAATAACAAGAGCTCGAATTCGAGAAGAGATTAATCAAAAAAACAAATTTCTTCTCGTAGTTTTTTTTTCAGTTGTATCATGTTGTTATCATGTATGACGGATAACGATTACTAAAAGATAATACAAATTTTTGGGAAATTATAATCTGTTTTACTGAAAATATACCTTAGTCATAACTATCATCACTATAATTTCGTTAAATTGAAAAATTGATAACATATCAGTCACCTTTTCGAAAAGATTCAGCATTTGATAGTAAATTCTCTTAGGAGTCTAGAAGTAAGGATTTTTCCGTGAGCCTGTGACAAATTCTCGGGAAGTCATGCAAGCCCGGACAAATCCATTTATGGACGTGTAATGAACGATACTTTTTATTAAACTTATCTGAAAACAACGCAAAAAAGAATGAGAATTAAATTTAGAACATTTTATTTTCAATGTAAACATAATATATCGTTATAATACCAAACATGATTAACATTTCCATAGCAACGATATATTTATTACAGGCATTGTTCAATTTTCTGTCAGTTTAATTCATGTTAGTTATGAAAACTGTAGTCAGAAGACAATCCAAATATTCATAAAAACACACTAGAGCTAGCGACACAAGCCACAAGCAAAATCCAGGACGAGATATGAACACGAGTTTCAGATATAAACACGAGTTTCAACTTTTTATGGAATGGCGATATCTCAAAAAAAGTTGAAACTTTTAGTGAAGCTACTCTTATGGTTCACTTTGTCAAAAAAGCCAATAATATGAAATCTTCCACGTTATGGAATCGGTTATCGATGCTAAAGAGCTGTTTAGCCATAAAAAAAATTGCCGGCAACACAAAATACCCAAAAACGATTGCGTTAGGTTGTGGATATGTGTCAAAAGTGTCCATGGTATTAACGACAGAACAAGTAACCATATTTTTATGCGAAACTTCAGATGAACAGTGTTAGAGATTTTTCGCGCGAGTCGTAGATATGATTTAATACGTTTAGACGATGTGGTAGATAATATGTGTTTTAATTTTGTGTTTTTGCGAGATGGAAAAAACCTTGGATGCCATACAATCAGCGCTGTCCCGAAAAAATATACCGGACATGGGTAAATGCGTTCTTCGACAACCATGATGGTGCACATCGGCGCTGATTTGCTCACTCTGGAAAAATACGGAGGATGAAATTGTTCAACCCTTCTCACTTGAAAAATTCAAGCTTTGCGATATTCCATCAGAAAAATCAAAACATCTGATTCGCCATCTCTAGTTCTAAATAATGAAATACCTAAAGGACTGAACTTCTGTAATAATACAAATTGTACAATAAATCTTATTAAAGATTCCTAAATATACTAATTATTTTGTTGTTATTTTCAGAAAAGAGTTATGAATGAATAATTGTTTTTTCTTATAACTAATTTCAATTGCATTTTTTTATTTAGCGCATAGAGAAAGAGTCGGAGATCGGGAAAAGTTTTTCGTGCTACTGTACCTTTAAGTCTTTGCAAAAACAAATGAAAAAAGGGTGTTTTCAGATAAGTATATATAAATTTATTCATAATAATTATATTCATCCCCAACTGGAGAACTATTTTATGATGCTATACTCAATAGACGTTGCACTCTATTGAAAATCAATTGGAATGACGTACATAATTCTTCTTCGAAACAAATCCACCACGAGCTTGTAAAGGAACCAGACTCTCAATCAGAGAAATGATGAACAATTTTATCGAGGTAACAATTTTGAATGAAAAGTATAAAGGTGAAGATCTACTGCTGCTATTAGCTTGAATTGGTCATATATGAAATACATTGAAATACCATGATGCCTTTTTATAATTAAAATCACATTTTTAATCAAATTTGAGTTATTTTCAATCCAATCTAATTATTACCAAATGTATTAGAATTACCCGTAATTGTCTTATAGATGATCGTTTGACTTTTTTCTTCGAATGTTAAGATTTCCAACATCGATGAATTGCTTTTGGAACGTATCCATTTCTTTAAATAGCGTTTCGCAACCATCGACATCAACACGTATATTCTACAAAACAAAAATTTCACGATTACGGATTTATATCTATATACAATAAAAACATTGATATATTCGAGATATCTTAATTTTCATAAAATCAAACATCAAAAAATTGACAAAAAAAGAAAGTGATCTTTAGCAAAGTTGTTGTGCATCAGCCCAAGAAGTTTTCTGAACGGTAGATTCATATTTCGAAAAAGATTGATGGGTACGCCGATTTTCGATAGCCTATTCAATTGGATTGGATAAATCAAACGCATTTTTCACGTCGCTCGCGTACAATTATGCCTCCAAAGATCTCTTTCCACTTCTTTCGGTCCCTTGCTTTTTCTCTCCAGCTCTGGATGTTTTTCTCTCTAAGGTCTTCTTCCACTACCGTTTTTTGGTCTACGTCTCTCCCTCTTGCCTTCTGGTATCTTACATACAACTAGTTTCAAGAGTCTATCTTCGTCCATTTGTTCTTAGTTGCCCAGCCACAGTAACCTTTTTGTCGTTAAAAACGCGCTGATTGGTGACTCATTGAAAAGTGTGTAAATTTTGTGGTTTGATCTTCTTTCCTATCCTAACTCTGCTTTCCTCCAAAAATTCTTCTCGGTATTTTTCTCTCCCATATTGCCAATTCCTGTTTAGTTTCATTCTTCATTATTCAGGTATCACAGGCGTATATCATGGTCATTCTCAAAACTGTCAAAATTTGAACTTCCTCAGATCTTAATATCTCTTCCGATGTTAAAATTCTTCTTAGGCTGCCTGCACAATTATCACTTTTATCTTACTTCAATTTCCTTCTCTTCTTGGCATTTATTATCTAGTCCCATCATGTTTATTTACTTTAAAATTGTTGTTTGTCTTGCTTCCATATTTATTCATATCTCCATAAATTTTGTTTTGTCATTCTGGAAGTGTAGCCCTATCTCTTCTGCTGCTGTTATTGGTTGTTTTGTGGTTTCTTTACGATTGCTTCTTTTTCCTGTTATCAACATCACATCATCAGCATAAGCTGAGCATTAATGACTTCTGTTAAATATCATGCCCTTTCTCTTGATACTAATTTTTCTTAGTATGCTTCTTAAGCTAGATCAAATATGAGGCCGTCTTGTCTTGATCCTTGTTGTGTTTTGAAATGTCATCTTAAATAGTTGAGTTAGTTCGTTTGGAATTTTTAATTCTCGCAATATTTGGATTAACTTTTTTCTGTTAACACTATCATAAGCTCTTTTGAAATAAAAAAAAAGAATCTTGTTGGTATCTCATATTCATAATAACCAGTAATCAGCAGTTTTATCACAAAAATTTGCTCTGCCATTTGTAAACCCTCTTTGGTTATTTTCAAAAATTGATGCGAATATATTGTGATGTCTAGCAAGGCTATTCCTCTATAATATTCATTCAATGTTTTGTCTCCCTTCTTGTACATTGTCTCCAAAAATACCTGTTCTTTATTTGAACGTTTCGGGTTATGTATAAACTCTCCAACGGATTTGGATGAAATACGTTGTAAGAATGTAATAATATCAAATTGAACGGATACATATATCGTGGGCGAAACCGCGACGGGAAACGATAGTTTTTTCACATAAATCTATGCTCTATTTCCAAATATTCACATCAAAATATGAATTTTTATATTAGAAATATTCATTATCAATACTAATATTAGCTATAACCTTAGCACGAATTAGTTTGTATTGTGTTTAATCCGCTTAAAATTGAAATTTCAATTATGATAAACTAAACATAGACAATATTTATGATAGAATATACAATTAGCCACGTGCTCACGTTACACTGATGCCTATATACGTAGACAGATATTTGCGACTCGATGTAGCAAGCGAAATAATTGGATCTTCCACTTAATCCTCTTTGACTATCAGAATCGAAACATTGGTTACATTACAAGAACAATCATATCCAACAACCGAATTTAGCCACCGTTACAATTCCAACTGTAATCAATATAAATTAATTACAGAAGGCTTTCACTTGAAAAATAATAAACATGGGATATAGGCATCTGCTTTCATGGTTTCAAATAATCGTTTCCTGTACATTATGAATTTTGCAAAAAGATATTTCACATTTCACGTTTTTTTTTTCATCATAAAATTGGCTTTCCTATCAAAAATAATTTATAGCGAGTGAGTTTATTCCATTAATTGTACTCCGCAGATAACTTCTAAATATTATACTTTATCTATTCCAATAGATAAATAAGTTTCCTTTATAGAAATATTTTGGCGTCTCCATTCAGTTAATTATATCAAACTGAACTTGACTATAGGGAATATGAATCCTCTTCATTATACTGGCCATCGGAAAAGCTTGACGATAAACTAGAATTTTTAATGAAAATTAAATATTATGAAATTGGATCAAAATGGAAAGATGGAAAGTGCTTCGGGATGTCAGCCACCAGAAAACCATGACAAAGCTGATGGATATTATGTGAAATGCTTCGGGTGCGTGAGATTCAAGATTCAGCTCTGTAATTATTATTTAATCATAGTGTGTAACAAATTTGTATAGAAAATTAATAAAATAAGATACTATTATAAGTTTGGACTCCAAAGTATGGACATTGGGAAGAAAAATATTACATCTTATATTCAAGGAAAGAAAGCGAATTATGGTAGTAGTATTGGAAAAAGTTCATATATAGTGTGTGAATAAGTGAAAACGTGAATATCGTTGACATCAATAAGATGGAAGTAGATAGAAAAAGAAAACAGAAATACACCAAAGCGCGCAAAGCACAAAAATGAGAAAAGAGAACGAAAAAAAAACGAGAAAAGCTACCACTAAGTTGATGATGACGTGAAAATAATGCTGTGACGTAAAAAATTATCTTATAATCACACACACTCTATTGTAGTGTATTGTTCTTAAATTAAAATCGTCCTAAAGAATAATGGAACGTCGCAAAAAGAAATAAAAAATTTATTTATTCGGCACCTTGTGCTAGACTGAATGCAGCGAACTTTTCCGATTACATTAAGCTACTGTCTCAGACTACCAGATCATGGATCAGAGAGTGCAGAATAAGTTTGCTGAAGTAAATGGAATATTCTAAAGATTCACTTCACAGAACGGCGTTTGCATTAGTTTAGATTATTGCTTTGCTTAATGACTAATTTTTTAATGGCTTTATCAAAATAAAAACCAATTTTGTGAATCTTTTTCAAACTACTTGGCTGTGAGCAAGTCTCGAGTGATAACCTGCATTTTCTATTACTATCACGCCGGGTGTTGCGGGACTTGATGCAAAAAATTTGAGAGTACACTACCACTAGACCAACACTTACAATTACATTGTCTGACCACCTTCAGTCTTTGCAGATGATAACTTAGTTATCGAAACGCGTATCGGATGTGTAAGTAATGATGAGTGGTGTAGTTGTAGTATAAACGGTGTGTTCAGTATGAATATCACTAACGGTTCCAATTTCACCAGTGTCTTGTTTTGGGTTCTAGGATGTTCTAAGATGTTCAAATATGATGACTTTGGCTTAAGAATGTTAAAAGTTACCCACCACCTCTAATGACAATTAGATAACTACATCAGTAAATTCGAAGTTCTTAACCCAATAAGTTTATTTGTAACATAGAATGTGCTCCGCAATTTCTTCCTTTGATCGACAGACATATATTTAATCAGCTTAAGAAGCTAGAGTAGTAAGTCAATAATACAGTAATCAATTTCAATCGCTACTTAAATATTGTTGCTGCCAGTAACTTTTCCCTACTTTGTAATATCTAAATATACATTTCATTATAGTATTCGGTTCCTGATGTAATCATTATAGTACAGTAATATATGTTCAGTTATTTACAATCTAAACAAAATAAATTGTCGATATCCTTCATGTTCAACATAATTCTATGGGATTATCCGATATTATCCTAACTAATCCTGTACATCCCGATTATTCCCTTCATTTTGATGTATATATACTACCGTATTCTGTATATACATTCATATGTGGATTAGAATAATAAATGATTGTAGCAGAAACCCATTCCCTAATTAATACAATTTTCTAATTGTTCTCCTCGTCAGGGAACCGTAATTCTCTGTGCGGGCCAACCAAATGAGATAAACGTTGAACTAGTCAATATTTTACACATGAGAGCATAACGGTAGAATTAACATAAATAAATATCGGCGTATATTTGCTGAAATCAAATGCACTTACTAGTTACTGACAGAAAGATGTCAATCTATTCAATAAATTTTGGGTAGGTTGGAATTCTTGGTGCCGTTGGTGATATCATTATTAAGGTAAACTTACCTTTAGTCTCTGAAGAAGATAACTTGCTTATCGAAACGTGCGTCAGATGTCAGAGTAATTGCGAGTGTTGGTGTAGTGGTGGTGTAAACAGTGTATTCAGTAGAAATCACCATTATTGAAAATACGTTGTGGAATAACCAAATGTAATGAATTCGATAATTAATAAATAAAGGCGTGTTGAGATAAAAGGCTCCAACTCATCGATTTGTATTTATGAATGCGCATTTTTTTCCAAAAAAAAATCTATAGAGGATGTGTCATGTGACAGTGGCCAATACAACTTCATGTATATTATCTATTTTTTAGATTATTCAGAAACTTTTAGACATAATTCATGTACAATGTTCCATACCACATCTTCCACTGTTTTACAAATATTAAGTGTATTCCGATTTATCACAAAAATTATATAAAATATTATTTTGTTTCATGTTCAGAGCCTAATGAGTAATTATTGCTTAATTTTGATCAGGATCTAGCTTTGTCAAAGTTGACACGATATTATTTTGGAGCCGTTTCAAATAATTATTAAAGGTGTCATAAATGAAAAAGGGACCTACGATATGATTTCAAGAATTTCTGCTCAAACGTAACTTTTTCAGAATATTGAGGATTCTCATTAAAACAATAGGCAATTTCTACTATTTGCAGGATCGTGCAGTCTCACCCAGAGTAGAATCTAGTGCAACTTTTATATTTGTTGGGCTAATGCCTTTCAAATAAAAGTATTAAGTCACATAACGATGACCTATTTTTTCTTTGCTTACAAAATATACTAAACCACGTGGCGTCTTCAAATTTGAAACATATTCTATATAGATTGTGTTCTTTCTAATATAGTAGTATTTTTTAAGCAACTACCGCCATCTCTATACTCATCTAAAGCTTCCTATCGATTCAACAATATAATGAACCACCGTTGATTATTTTGTAATGTATATTCCTATTACTTCAATTATTAGAATAATATAATATTCTTAGTAAATTTGATTCGCCAACAAAAGATTTTTGATCTGTTGTATGGTCTTTGTATATTATTGTGTCTAAATTTTGCTTTATTGCTGAATATTGAATTCAAGAAATTAAACCCTGAATTTATGTCGGCTTTTTATATCGCGATCCGAAGATTTATTGAAATTCATGAGTCAGTGACAATAAATTAGTTGAAAGTTTGAAAGGACGTGGCTAGAGATGCGCTACCCCGTATTTAAATGGGAAATTGTGAGATACATTCATCTATATTAGGTGTGCTCATGAAGTAAGATGATGTTTCGGTTTCTATCATATATCATATATTACAGAAGTTTTGAATAAAAGTATACACTACAATAACGTTTATATTCTATATTTTTTCATTTTCCCATAATCTAATAATTTACAAATATAATTATCAAGACCACACAAACCGAATTTTATCTATTCTACAAAGATTGGTAGAGAATGTTACAGACCAAGCAAAGAAACATTTTCGGTCCATGATCATTTTTATTTTTCAACATAGTTTCCTTTCGAGTCCATACACTCCAATTTTTTTAATCTTTTGAAATGATAGTTGCCATCTTTCTCCTTCTAATAAGCGTTTACGTACGCCATAATGTCTTTTTCTGATGAAGATCCCTCTCCTGTATGTGAACCTTTGAATTTGAGAGACAAAAAACTCGCTGGGAACTACATCTGGTGAATGCTATGAGTGGTCAATCAATTCGAAATACAATTTGTAAATTTCAGTTACAGCAATCAACAATGTGTGAGAAGTTGTGTTATCATTAAGGAAAAGCACTTTCTTTTTCTTTTAAATATGGTCGCTTTCTTGCAATTTCTTCTTTCACCTTATCAAGCAATGAGGTGCATTACCTTTTTGAAGAAAATCGTTGAACAAAATCTCATGACCATCGCTGGAAACGGTTACCATCAATTTTCTCATCGATGAAACTGCAATACATGTCTTGACTGTTTTCTGGTTCCAAGGAGTTCCAAGGGTGTAGTGTTGGATCCAAGTTTCATCTACGGTGAACAAACGTGGATAGTTTACGCATGCATAAGTCTTCCGTTAATACATGACAAATCCGTCCTTTTGATATGCCAATAGCCTCTCTAACCTTAATCCGATAGTCGTCCTGTACCATTTGGTGAAAGTTTTGAGTGAAGTGGCTGCTTGTTAGATTTTTGGGTCGTCCCAAATAAAATTCGTTAATGAGGCTGATATGGCCACGTTGTAATTCATTTGACCAAAATTTTACTGTTATAAATTGGTGCGTAGTATCTGCACACAGTCAAATCTTCACAAAACATAATATTTTATTTTTGAAATAATATAAACAAGTTTTACAAATATTGTTTTTCTACACAGTTCAATTTCATCGTCATAAATTTTTGAATAAAAATAATTGTCTGCAGGTAAATTCGACTTTTTTGAGATCATTGTTTTTGTTGATATTCAGAGGTTCACATGTTTGCGAGTAGGCACTGATTTTCTAGGTCAGAAGTAGGTTCACTGATTTAACAAATAAATTTTCCCATTTTAACTGGGCCTACGTGTTATTAGAGTAATGAAATAATCAGATTACGTTAAAAACATTAAGTTTTTCTCAAATTACTGATGCAAATATACAAGAGTAAGAACCATAATTTTGTGTTGCATTAGTCCAGTATCGTTGGTATCTGTTGACCACTAGAGCAATGTACCTAAAATGAATGGATAGGAATAAATCACAATGCAACAACAATTCAACATCAAAGTTGGGAAATACATCATATACCTACCGAGCAAATAAAATAGCTTAAACTATTCCTCGGCGAACCAAGGTACACAGTGAATCATTTGATATTTCTTCGGTTCAGTTTCTCTTAAAGCGAGTGCGATTCAATTTTAAGGATATGCGTTGAACCTCAAATAACATTATTTCGGCTGTTACCATTCAGTTTGTCCTTAGATGCTGTGGGGAGGGCTACTTGGTTTTTGCGCATTCCAAGTAAATTATCCGGAAGATTTGAATGAAATTTAGTTTTGTGAGTTGGTAAGTTGGTGATAACATTAGTAGAAGTTAACGGCATAGCGACAGGTATCTTTTGGCCGAAATTATTTTGTTTTATAGCCAGTACACACTGAGTCGGTTAACTGGTTCACTGTATACTGGTTCAGTTTGTACCACTTTATGTTCATGTTTTTCCTATTATTTCAGCATGGTTCGTCAATAAAAAGACCGTAAAATCGGCAAACATTCTTGATTTAACGCGTCATGGTTTTAGTTTAAGAAAAGCAGTGAAAAGGACGGATCTTACTTATCCAAGACGCTATTAATTATAGCAATAAAGACTAGGAGGTACAGCTAATTTAACATCCCATTATAGATGTTTTACGTCTGAAGAGGGAACATTCTTAATTTTTTATGGTGTAACCAACATAAATTGCAGAAATGGCTAACAATAATGATATTAAAATACCTATTTCTTGGTAGAAGAACAAAATTTCCAGGTTAAATGTCTTAGATCATTTCATATTGGACATTCACAACTTTTATTGAGCTCAGTTTTAGTTTGGCAAGGGCAACGGACGGATCAAAAACAAAGCTGGAACTGGTGTGTACCGGCCCAGAACCAAACACTCTGAGCTGATAGCCTGGACAGCCCACCAAGAATTTTCCAAGCATAAATCTATGCAAGTGTTCAGTTCAATATAGAGAGGAACTACCGCGAACATGAGATTATCCGTCGGTTAGTCAAGCAGCCATTTGAAAAATTAAACGAGTTGGGCAAGAAGAATAACATCCTTCCGTGATCAGCTACAGAAGCACTGGAAAAGAAGTGAGAGAGAGCAAAACCAAGGGGCTGAGACAGACAGACTATGCTGGGAAACTATAACCAGAGTGAATCTTCTGAATGCATCAACCTAAGTGAGAACAATCTAATACTAACGGGAGTTCTATCAAGGCACTGTCGCCTGAACAAACACCTGAACATGCTAGACCTAGCAGATAATGCGGCGTGCTGATTTTGTTTCACAGAAGACGAAATCTCTAACCACATTCTCTAGAAGTGTGAAACACTAAGAAACTCCAGAGCACTACACCTGGGAGCGCTTGAAATAGAAGATGAAGATTGCTAGCAATTGAAACCATTCCACATTCTAGACTTTGTGAAAGAAACGGGTTTAATGGATCACCTGCAAACACTGGGTTCTCCAGTGTATATCTCGTATATATATATATGAATTGTGGAGAAGTCTTTGTCAACTATATCAAGAGTGGTTTCTTATTGGGAACGTGGACTAACTTTGATATATTTTCCGAGCTATCGAATACTTATGTATTCATCGTCTGGAAAATAATTAATTGAGATTTGTAGTGGCTCCGAGTATAAATTCTTATAAAAATTTTAAATTCAAAATTCAATATTCAAAGTGACGTGAATATGGACGCTAATATGGAAGCATTTTTTGACAATTCACATAACGTGTTGCAGAGGCATCCATCTTTTGCTAGAGAGACTTCCACGTCAAGGTGCAACTCCCTAAATCTTGTATGCTAACTAGTTTAGTGTAGTTTAGTGTGTCAACAGTGTAGTACACTGTCTTATATATATATATATATATATATATATATATATATATATATATATATATATATATATATATATATATGAAACACTTATCTTTAAGGTGAGTGCTAGCATTGCTTGATGCTAATCAAAACCTCGCTTGAATTGAAGATTCATGCGAATATTTGATTATCGTCAAAACCCCAGTAAAGTTGATTGATAATTCTATATATTTTGGACTCTGCTACTTTGAGGCTATATATTGAAAGAATATGAACGTCTTCGTTTTGAAATAATCCATATTTTCGTTTGCAGAGCCACTTCCTACAAAGGGAGAAAGTTACAATGTGCCAGTTAGATGTAATTTAAAAGTTTTAGCAATCGCTAGAGAGTTTTAAATCGTTCTGTATTGTTTCGTTGGAAAAAACTCTCGTGCTAAGTTAAATTGAAATAAAAGTCTCTGAAATTTTCAACAGTTGAACTGGAACGGTAGAATGAAATCATAATTGGAGTGTTTTATCGTTGACTCATGAATGAGAATGATTTTTACCAGGACACTGAGGGTTAATCACGATTCTATTATTAACTGGAGAATTATATGACTATGGTATAGGATAAATGTTGTGAAATAGGCCGATTGGTCGATAGAAATCTGCAGTGAAATCACTCTTTTAGTCTATAGGCACTGAAGTAACTAAACATCCGCTTCATGATCAGTTGTGTAACTAAACGCGATAACTTATTGTGCTCGCTTCAATTCTAAATTTTTTCGTATTTCGTATTTTTAAGTCTAGGCGATTTAGAAAACAATATAATATTTAACGCAGCACTAAAGTCTCTCGGCTAATCTAATCTCCAGTCTCGTAGCACACAGTATGACTTGAGTGCCTTGATACATAAATAAGTTATAACAACAAAAGTAACGTAGGCTGTGAGCAATTAAAAAGTTACAATGCCCCCTCCGAGGAAAAAATAGGATTGCTTGCAAGACTATTTCTCTAAAGATCAACACCTTGACAAATTCAAAGGGAAATACAGTGCGACCTTAATATAATGTACCTCAATATATCGACTATAAAGTTTCCACCAATGCGTAACTCTTAATCTCAGAGTATGAGATTCATGTCGCCACAGGTTTCGACAGGCTTTTGTTCGTAAACAATCATTGTTGTTTAATGGAAAGTAATGTGAGGTGAATAAAACTATTTTTTTACCTCTTTATAACGAATTTTAGACCAACCTTACCTCAACATAACAAACCTCAGTTCAACGAATTACTTGATATAACGAATATTTACTTGTTCCCTTCCGATTTGTTATATCGAGGTTGCACTGTGCAAAGCTTTTGCCTGTTTGATTTTTGAAACCTATTGCGTATCACTCGCCTATAAAATAGGAGTCATCATTGGTGGGTCACAATTAGTAGGGTCTAATCAAACAGCAAAAGAGAAAAAAATTAAAGAAGGTATCGTATGTATTGTATACTTGTAACGTGAAGAAAACATTATACGTAATATAAACTATCAACTAACTACACAAACGAGAAGTCAGAATTTACAGAAGAACAAGATAGATGCTATATAAGATCCAAGCAACACAACAAAAAACTATTCAGAAGAGGAACCATCTGAATCACTCGTCTCATCAGCCGAAACAACATCATAATAAGGCTTGAGATCTTTTATATGCCACTTCTTTGCTTTAGTTCCGTCAACATAAGTCAATTAATAAGCAACCTTGGAATATTTCTTTTTAATAATAGACAAAATATACTTTGAAGCTAGTTTTGCTGTAAACTTATTTGCAGCATCAGAAAGAACCTCATTAGTACGCCAAACTTTATCGCCAACAAAGTATTCAACATCTCTTTTACGTAGTTTACAAGTTTTTGAATTTTTCACATAAGCCTCATGTAACTTCTTTTTAACATCAGATTACTCATCTTTCAGGTGATTAAGATCTTTGACATAAGTTTTCAAATCACCAGGGATAAATTCTGGCAATTGAGCATCCTTAGAGCTATCCTGAAAGTGGTGTATGGCGTCAATAAACAATTAAACACGAAGGGGGACATTGTAACGTTTTCACTGCTCACAGCCTGCGTTACTCTTGTTGTTATAAGTCGCTGACCAAAAGATCAAGGTAACTATCTCCCCAATTGTCAAATTCTCAGTCGGAAAGGAAAAAGGAAAATATGAATGAAGTTAACAGCAGACTTCTTAAGCAAAATCAAGTCACACGTCATGACGACAATTTAGCCAGGTGCAACAATAGCTCAATTTCAAAAACACCAGCTAACAAATTACAATCCTTTCAACGGAATGATCAACCAAAAATCAATATCCGAAAAATTCACAAAAATACTGCATGAATAACTTAATTCGTGAACAGTTAACTAGATGTTGCTCGAACCGTCTAAGGGGAAGCAACTTTGCTCTTACAAGCAACATAATTCTGCAACCAGTTGTACCATGTCCGAATAATGCTTGCGTCCTTTAGACCAAGACTTAACCTCAAAAGAAAATAAACCAAACATTCAATTATATGTTTATATGTTATAATTAATGTTTATATAAAAATGTACAACAAAAGGACAAATTGAACTGTACTCAATAACTCAAATTCCAGGAACTCAGTATGTCACCAACAAGTATATACAAAACTACAAAAGTGATATGAAAAATAATATGTAAATATTTCTACTCAAAGATAATGTGACAAAATATCTTATGAAGAAAATTATTTACAAGAGGAAGTTGGTAAGTTTATATCGTATAATGATTATAACAACAAAATTAACGCAGGCTGTGAGCAGTGAAAACGTTACAAAGTGTTTCCCATACTAATTCCAAGAAAATGAAATGCATGTATAGCATAATATGTCAATCTTTGGAAAAGCTGTTGAAATAATTAAATACGATTTTTCTGAACTGAAGATTTCAATGAAAGTTGGGGAATTTATTTGAAATTGGAATAACATAAATCACATGTCAGTATAAGAAACAAAATTGATCCATTAATCCCAACTATGTCTAAACTAGATTTATTAAATTCCCTCTCCTTGCTTTCAAGTCGAATGAAGAGTGAATAAGATGAATCTGTTAGGGACCCAAAGAAATATTACCTTATGTAGCGACCAATTGCTTTGATTTATATCAAACCTACAATTGATCATCTAATTTGCTCAGTTTAGTGAAGACTCTAAAGCTAAATGATTTAACGGTTCTTCGACTAGAGGTTGATAAGATATGTTATGTTAAGTTTGAATTATTCTAGGAAATACCTATCATTTTGATCGAAGATTCAATGTACAAGGGTTGTTACTTGAGTTTGGAGATACGGGAACGCTGATGTGAATATGTCAAATATAACAGGGCCATCATAAAGTTTGACATTTTTAACGGTCAACGTACTAAGAACGTCTTGTCATACGAGTGCTATTTGAGATGTTTACAGACATTCATCTTGGTCAAAAAATTGAATTAAATCGCGAACATTTTCGAGCGATGATTTTCTACGATATTCGACGTAGATTAAACATACAGCAGTGTGCCGATCAACTCGTTTCGACATTTGGTGATGGAGCATCATCTCGAGTTAGCGTGTTTCGCTGGTTTTTCGAATTCAATCGTGATCACTCTACGGTAAAGAGTAAATTTCGTGAAGGTCATCCACAATCGGCTGTTGTGCCAGAAAACAACAATGTTAAGCGTAAACTGATATTGCCAGATTTTTTGGGCGTTGAATTCCGTATAATTTGACAAATCGCTCAAAAAATGGGCTCGTGTCGATTGGTGCAAAGGAATGCTGAAAAAAATCAATCACGTTGCTTTAAAAGACGTCTATAAGATGGTGACAAGCAACGAATCATGTATCATTGCATATGAACCCGAAACCAAACAACAATCGACTGTATAGGTCTTTCCAAACCATCTAAATTCAACAGTTGTTCGCGAATGAAGCACTTTAAAGCAAACGATCGCCTGTTTTATCGGAATAACTGGACATATCGCCACTATTCCATTAGAGCAACGTCGAATTGTCAATTCGGAATGGTGTACCAGTATTTGTTTGCCAAAAGTGTTTGAAATGATCAGAGAAACCAATCGCATAAGTCTAATAATCCTTCACTACGACAGTGCGAGCTTTCACACGTCAGTTCAAACAAAAAGCTTTTCCAATAGTGAAAACATTGAATTGATGGGTGTTCCGACGTATAGTCCTTGTTTGGCACCCAATTATTTCTCCTTATTCCCTCAGAATAAAAATAAAATGCCATGTTCAACGTTTTTCTACATTTGAAAAAGCGATTGATGCGTTCGAATAACATGTTTTGGAGATTTCTCCATAAGAATATGAAAAAAAAAAGGTTGGACAATTGGTTCAAAAGCATCCAAAAGTGCATTTCTCCTAATAACTTGTCTAACTCTCGTAAAACATCTCTATTTACGAAATACTGTTTCTACAAGTTTCTAAAGTAATTTTCTCCCATAATTGATAACAAATATCAACTATTTTCAAATATTTCGTTCTCAACTCTTACTAAAAAGGTGGTACATGGAAACATGCTTACATAATATTCCTCTTTTTTGTATATTTTAATTTCAGTTTTCCGAATATTGTTCACTGGTAGTATTTATTTGGTTGACACCCTAAACTAACTCAACTGCTTTCCCAATGACTTTTAGAGTATATGAGAATGATATTTTCTTTTATATGAATATCCACAGTTATATATATGGGTGTAAAGTGAAAGTGATAAGACTTGAATATTCCGCATAAATCGGATAACGTGTTATTTTAAAGGGTTTTATTCAAAACCTCATCTGATTTTCCAGGAGAAAAGAGGGAAAGAGATGAGTAGGATAAGCTCTGAAATATAAATTAAAATAAACGAATTTCTCTGTATACCTCCTCTGCTTTTTAATTAATTGGAAAAATTGACCCGTGTTATTTAAAAAACGTTTTGATATTCTTGCTAGGAAATATTACGTCATGAAGAAAATAACTGAGTATTTTGAAATTCATTCAAACAAATGGCCGACTTCTGGTTCTACAGTAACTTTGTTATTCTGAATAGAATACCCTGTATATGGAGACATTTTTGAAATCTACGTAAAATTTTAGTATACTTTTGTCCAAAAACTCTTCTCGAAAAATGTATACTTTTTGAGTTATTAATTTTTTTGTAAAAAATTTGACTGTTGCAGACCCTTATAAATTATTTTTTGACGAAGATACTCTTGAAGATATGAAAATGGTTTCTGTTCGTTTGCTTTTAGCTTTTAGTTTAGAGACGTATTTGATCCTATGTTAAAAAAATTTTTCAATCTATACAGGGTGTGTATAAAAAGTGATCAAAATTTAACTTCATAAATATCAAATTTCTTTATTTTTTTAATTAGAAACACACGGTTTTTTCTATTTTAATGCATTTGGGGTGAAAAATAAGGCAAATTCATTTATACTCATACCTAAACCTTACCGTTATCCAGATATTGAATATTTTCTGTAAATAAAGATGCAGGTGTGGTCTAAATTTTATTTTGACCCGTTGATACAAGCACTGAGAAATAAAAAAGTATTTTTCTTTATCTTGTCAAAATCTGTGAAAAAAATCTAATCAAATTGTATTTACTAATCCTACTGCAACTTTTAGTCGTTTCCGAGATATTTGAGGTTTTAAATTATCATTGTAATTTTTAACAAGTTTTAATTTCTTAGGTATACTTTTAGTAGGCTTTGTAATAAATGACAGTTATTTAACTGCCTTTAGTCAGTTGTTGATACTTTCGAAAATCGTTAAAATGACCCGTTCTCACTTTAATAACACACCTGCACACATACACAAATATTACAGAAAACTGGGTGATTCTATTAAAAAAAAGGTTATTTGATATTTATGAAGTTAAACTTTGAACATCCTTTATACCCACACTGTATAAAATGAAAAATTTTTCAACATAAATTCAAATACGACTGATCTTACTAAAAGGAAAACAAAAACCATTTTCATATCTTTAAAGGTATCCCCGTAAAAAATAATTTATAAGGGTCTGCATTAAGGGTAGAACCAGAAGTCGACCATCTTTGAAAATATTTTAGCTAAATAGATCGTATCCGAAAACTCAAACGTAGAAATTTTCATGATTTTACTTAAGTATGTTACCATTTACAGATAGTTTTAACAGATGCTTTGGATATATGTTCTTAGCTCTTCTCAACATCCACAGAAAACCAAAATTATTCCAATTATATGAAAAAAAATCATGAACTAAAAATTAAAATCGAAAAGCTACACATTTCCAAAAGAGTTGCGCATCTTTCCTCCATCAACTGGCTCCTAGAAATGTTCTAGTTATAGAAGAAAAAAATTGCTATGAGGATTTATACTTGTTTTTTGTACCTATGTTAATTAAGTACAATGTTAAAATGAACGAATAAACTTATTATATTGATTTTAGTGCCAAACAAATTATTTATTAATTTCTAATAAAAATCCAAAACACAAATATGACAAGTACAGCAATCAAAAAATTACCCAAAAATATTTTATTCTACTATAGAAATTTTTAATAATCCAGTTAAACTTCTCTGTCAATCTTCTCTAGTCAAACTTCTACCTTGCTCACTTTTCTACTTCTATTACTTAGTTAAAATCTCCAAAAGATGACGTTTTCATAAGTGATAACAAATTTCAACTATTTTTCCATTTGTTAATAATCAATATTATTCGAATATTAAAATATATTTTCTTTTCGGTTTTACCAAAAAAAGCACCACCTTACATTTTTAAAATTATCTCATATCATAATTTTGCAACATGAATAAACATATTTTCCATAAACATTTTGATGGAATTTAGAATCTTCAATAATATTATCAACTAATCATTGGAGAATAGAAATTTTTGTCTAGTACCAAGCATTTGAATATTGATTACGTGATGGTAAGATGAAACATGAATATTCACTTTCAAATGGTAAGATGGAACAAGAGTATTCAATTTCAAAAAGTACTAAGTAATGATTCCCGTGAGAGCATCATCGTTCATTGAAACGAAGTTGCAGCCATCAATGAATGGATCATAAAGAACAAGATGGTTCTTAAAAATTAATCTGATATTCATGAGCACGGATGTATCTCTATTGAAGGTACAGGTGGAATCTGAAGGCTTGGTAGTGGTATTTTATAGATATATGGGTAGACTTGAACAATATATAAAGAACCTTCACTAAGAGGGCTCCACGTAAAGCAAGAATAGCTCCCTCTATAGGAAGATTGATTAACCACAAGCTAACCAGCCAGGCGATTCCGACAAGTGAAGGTGAAACTCTATTGAAGTCAGAGAGATCTCGTATTTCTTGCAGGGCAGTATCTCCGTTACTGTGTAAATTGGTAGCAGAAAAACTTCTGAAGAAAATAAAGGCAATGGGATGTAGTGGAAGCATTTTCGACACTCAACTAAAAATTACCCAGACCATAGGGAATATGCGTGTATTTTTTTATATTTTTAATTAATTTTTTACATCTATAACTCCATAGCAAATCTATATTTTGTCAAAAACGTCAACATCATTCTTGAAATAATATTTAAAGTATCAATCTAGTTTGGCTTTTTTTGAACGCAGCTATTTTTCGCGGGCTTTGTATGACATCAAATGCCACGTATTTCTTTACTTCAAGTGTGACAGCTGCTTGTACCAGAGTGTAAAAAATCTTTAAAATTAAAAGGACACCTGATAGTGTTGTTTCAAGTACCGAGACATGCTAACGAAGATGAAATCATGTTTGCATTGTTGTGAAGATCATTTTAATGTTAGTATTGCTAGAACTATACTTTAGTATAGTATAGTTTTCTTGAGGAACACCTTTTATATTTCCATTTGGACAATACTAACCCAAGAATTTATTGAAGTCAAGGAAAATACAGAAAATTATGTACAACATAAAAAAGTAACGCTATAGATAAAGAAAGTAGTTGTGCGTAACATATTCCATTGTGGAGTACACCCTCACAAAAAATAATTATAAAGCAGAGTGTAGTACTTCTCACGTTAATATTTGTAATAATTACGAAAGTTCTTCACAAATTGAAAACAGTGGTTTCACAAATTTGAAAGATGTTTTAATAAAAAATTGGATGAATTTCATGTTTTTTTCATTCAAATTAAATATACATTTACTCTTTATTTCATTTAGGAAATATCGCTAAAACATTATGGATTTCCCCCTCAAATTATCAGACAGTTGCTTATCATAACTCATCTCTATCATAATAACTTTTTCATTTGTTCCATGATTACTACAAATATTCTTCGCTTTTATTAATTTCTAGTTAGTACAAATCCATGGTAACTTGGAATAATCTAGGACGAGGTATTTGACGTTACGAAGAATGATGAGGCATTCATAAAATTTGAATATCATTCGCTTATTTTGCACTCTTTAATAATTATTTTAAACAATTGGAAGAAAATTAAATGGGTAAATAATGATTTTATGATAATATTGCGACTATAATGTCTCTGAGAAAACATGAATCAAGTAAAGCATATTCCCTATTCCAAGAAGACCGAGATTGTGGTCTTTGCATGATGTTACAAGTAGAATAAAAGCTTCGACCTAACTATAAGCGGAGCAAAGCTACAGTTCAGCGAAGAGTTTCTGAAAGTTATCCTGCACAACAAACTCTTTTGGCAGTTCCACTTGGAAAGGAGGTCCAGGAGTCTTACGGTAAATATGTGCTTGGAAGCCATTGGAAACCATTTATTATCAATATTACAGACTTTTGCTCACCTCCTCGCGGTTTTGATGAAACTATATTTTATACTACCAGTTGCAAAACCATTGTTTTCAGTTGCTTTTTGAAAATAATGATTGAATCATGTAACTCTTGTCTTCCCTCGACAAGAAAGTGTCACAGAGCTAAGAAACATTTTATTTGTATTTCTTCCCATATATTTTCATAGCAATGTACTCGGTAAGCTGATATACCATTCATTTCAAATTTCTTGTGATTCGAGTCGTTGAAAATATGAAATAGATTGAACATATTAATTGAAATTTTTCATATATTTTTCTTCTTATTGTTTAGCAGTAACGTTCCATATCGCTGTAATCACATCTTCTCTAAAATTCTTCCGATTATATAGTTTCATTCACATTTCAATCCGTACTTTTATATTTTCATTGTATTATTAGGTTTAGTATTTCGTATACCTTCATCTATTGTATTAATGTTATATCTACGAATCAACTAAACATCGAAAAATAAATAATAAACATCAATTTTTTACTATCTGGCTGGATTTTTTATTGTTATATATTGATGTCGATGTAGAAGTGAAATTACTAAAATATTGCGATTAGCGGAACTTCAGGTATTATTCAAAATTATACAATGTTATTTCACTATATTGAACGTTCTGGTTATATAAAAACCATAATAATCAGGATGATACACTTTGATTCCAATTAAACACAAACTAAATACTTTTCAATAGAAAAATATAGATTGAAATGAAAAACAGGTGGACAAATGAGTTTTGTCTATAGATGAACCACATCCAACTCGAGTTCCCGTTTCAGCGCCTTCTTTTGGTTCATGTGTAGTACCAAAGGAACATGAAAACAACAGTTTCCTTTCTGCTTTGACGGCATATTTCAAATTCAAATTTTAAACTCAAATCTTTCGTCCAGTTATTTTTTGTATCAACCAGAACGATCACGATGCTTTTGGTTGATACAACTCCATTAAATTGTTTCGAAAAATAACTGGATGAAAGTTGGTCTTTAATATACTTTCATTTTCAATTATGGGATTCCTTACATTTTAGTTTCATGATCACAATTCGAGAATAAACTCTTTTATACACCCTACAGGTATCAAAATAACTCTGTACGTGAGTATTAGTTATGCTCATGAACCAAGAGAGGACGCTATGGTTCATTTTTACGGTTTTTATGGTTCATATGGTTTATTCAGTTTTTTTGTTGAATTTACAACTTTTTATCAATGTTTGAGGTATATTTGAATTTGTTGGACACCAAAATAAGTGTACAATTACGAAGTAGAGAATCGGAGGAGCCATTCCACAAATGATGTCTCCTTTGTTTTTTCTCTCTTTCACCAGAAATCGTATTGCTGATAATTAATACAATCCTCGTAGTTTTGTTGCTTTGATTCGTCCATATATCTAAATTTGGTTTAAATTTGGGGTGAATACAGTTGTCGTTTTATAAGGGTGTGTTGACAAAAATTCTGTACATTTTTATACAACTTCACAGATAATGCGTTGACTGAGAATGATATTAATTGTTTCTCGTATTTTGGGAGTCATCAAATGTTTCAAATATGAACGTAATGTTTCTGTTAGAAGTTTAGTTTCAAGTATGGAGAATTTAGAAAATAAAAGAACGATGTAAAATAATTACCAAATTTTATTAACAAAATCAAGATCTGAAGAAAACGTTTACGGCTAATCACTTTGTAAGTATGGGAATACCCAGACAAACAATTTACGCCAAAAATGGCAGAAAGGGAAAAGCTTTGCTTGAAGCGGCTCAAGAAAATGTGGGAGACAATTTGCGAAAATTGGGCAAAAAATACAAAATCGATAAGAAATATGTAAGCAACATAACAACAACAACAACAGCAACAGAATGTAAATAGAAAATTAGGAAAATCGGCAACCAAATTTGTGAGAAGGAACAAAAGGAGCAGAAACCAAAACTTTTAGTGACAACGAGCATTCGCCCGCTAAAGGTTTTGGAAATCATTATCCATTTAGAATTATATTTGATATGTCTAGCAATATATTCTCGTGCTCCTACTTCAGCATACATTTGTTTCTCTAAAACTTCTGTAACCGCCAAAGTATGATAAAGAGCTTATTACTAGATTAGATCCAAATTCATACAATTCATGGAAAAAAAACACCCTAAAGGAAATTTTGTGTTTTTGCCAGATATGGTAATTGCTCTTCATACAAAAGATGTAGGAGCTTTTGCAGAGTTGGATATTCCGTTTATTGAAAAGTCTAGGAATGTTTCTAACGTGCTTCGACAGAGGCCAATTGAACATTTGTTGGGAAGTAACTACACATGAAGATTTAAAGAAGAGAGTTTTGAGAAAACTACGGCAGTACTTCATAATTCAATGCAGCCTTAAGAAACAAAAATTAGAAAGGCGAGCCGACTGGATGCTGATTCAGTTATATAGAATGTGTGTAATTATATTGTAGTAGCTTTTTTTCATAGAGTAAAATTAAATAATTAAATAAACCAAACAGTTTGTACGGATTTTTGGTTCCCATACCCATACTAGTTTATCATATCCAGTTCCAATATTGCACCATGTGTGAAGACTACATTCTAAGGAATGTGATACAACCTGTATATATCACACTTACTCGTAATCAATGTATATTGAAGTATTTAAATTTAATTTACAGTATAAGAAACTAATTTATGCCATCAATACATATAATTTCGTCCGAAATGATCTATTCAAATGTAGTTTAGAGTATAAGAAATTAATTTATTTAGCAGATTTAGTTCCACCTACGTGTTTAACGATTAAAAAGATTCACCTCACCGCAAACAATTCCAACTATCATGTGACCGCTGGGTTATTCACCTGGTAGAAGGTCAAGACGGAAACAATGCTTTTATTTTTTTTCACATCGGGTATGTGTTCTGCTCTAATCTTTCGATCTAAGAAATGATTAAACATCAACACAAGGTACTTATGTACGCACTACAAAATTCCAGGCGTGGATGGAATACGACACGGTATCTTCGCCGATATTTATGATGTTATATAAACAGATGATTAGTGGAGAATATATTATAAATTACCACTAAGGAATTCCTTTTATGATTATTCAATTTTTCATTGGAAGTCATACATTTTTCACTTTAATTTCTACGGTTTCTTAGCAGTATCGCATGTACAGGACGATACAAATTCCTACAGCATTGGGAAGATTTTTGCATTGGAAACCTTTTATTGAGGAATTTCAATGCAAACTTTTCAGCCAACTTCTAATATACGAGGGTTGCTACTTAAGTTTAAAGATAAACAAATAAAAATAAATATTTAAAATTGGACATGGCTTTATTGTTTATTATTTTTTTGTTTATTAAAATATTCGCAATCAAGATAAATACACATTTACATTCGTTTTAACCAATTGTCGGAGCATTTTTTCTATTTCGAATCAGGTACCTCTGAACAAAAAATATCAACGTATCAACCGCTTCTTCAGGTGCAGAAAAACGTTGACTCGCAACAGCTCTACTGCGGATGATTCATCAATTCGATGTTTTGACTATCCAAAAACTTTTTTTTAACTGATGTGTGAGGACTCGCATTGTCGTGGTGGAGAATGGTTTCTCTAATTTTTGTTTTGTATGTTTGTATTGTTATGTAATATTGAATGTATGCAAGTGGAACTAATGCCTAAATATGCCTAAATCTCACGGTATGTCACATAATGACCTGATAGTAACAGTTTACGTGCGGCATCAAAGTTTTCTGGAGCAACGGCCGATTTTGGACAACCTTCATGAAGTTCATCCTTTAGCGAAGTGCGACAGCTCAAATAGTACTCGTATGAAAACACGTTCTGAGTGCGTTCACTATTAAAAATGCCAAATTATGGCAGTGTTACACTTGACATATTCACATCAGAGTTGCTATATCTCAAAACTTGAGTAGCAACTCTCGTAATTTGAATAGAATCTCACGATAAATTATAACATCTACACCTTGAATACTCCACTTTTCGGCGATCTAGATGAATAAGTATTAAAATAAGAGCAGAAAGGTGTACATAAAAACGAGAAATTTTAAAGAGTAATTTACATAAACTAGAAAAACTGTCTGCTAAAACTTAGAATTAATCCAGTAGAAATTTATGATGTAAAGTTCCAAAGAACCAAAATATATCAGCTTCTGGTGGGTTATTTATTGATTCATTTACACTACTCCTCATCCCAATGGTCAATTTATGGGTGGAAAAAGCATACATAAAAGTTAACATCATTATGAATAAATAGTAATACATTCAGAAGAGATGTTGATAATATAGATACATAGACGAAAAAAGTAAACCTAATAGTTGTAGATGATTTCATGATAACTCTCATGAAAACGGTCAAGATTTTTTTTTTCATGTTGAAGATATTGTTGCAAAAACAGTATGTTTGCTCTAGCAACTGGAAAATAGAATAAATAATAAGGCCGGGTGGCAACTCGAGAAGTATAAATTTTTAAAAGACTCAGCAATTCAGGACAATAAGTTTGATTACCAAAAAGTGTTGTACTCAGAAAACCAACTCACAATAGAAGAACCGGAGACACCAGAAATCGCAACTGATCAGAATAAGTACAAAGGAAGTGGAGGAAGCTCAGAGAAAACTAAAAAACCGAAAGGCTACAGGCAGTGATGGAATAGAAAATGAACTTTCAAAACATTGTGGGAAAGCAATGACTGAGCAGCAATAAAATATCAAAACACCAAAAAGTACCTGAAGAATGGAAAACAAGTATACTAATTCCACTGTTTAAAAAGGGTGGAAGACCACTCTAAAAATGACAACATAAATTTTAATCCAACTAATAAATGAAAGAATATCTTTTGAGGACGACCAACAAGGTTTTAGAAGTGGGAGATCATGTACAGACGCAATATTTGTAACTAGACAATCGACCGACGTTCATTTGCTTAATTGACTTGACAAAAGCCTTTGATAGAGTTAGATTAAAAGACGTGGTTCACTTTTTATACAATAGACAAATACCGTTAGATATCATCAAAACAATCGAAGACATATATAAGGACAACAAAATACAGGCTATAATAGACGGACAACTTACAGAGGAAATAAACATAGGCACGGGTATAAGACAGGAAGATTCCTTAAGCCCCCTACTTTTTAATCTCATAATGGATGAAATAATAAAGGCAGTGAAACGGAAGATGGGAAATAGAGAAATAAAAATTCTCTGCTATGCAGATGATGCTATCCTCATAGCAGAAAGTGAAGACGACCTACAAAGATTGGTCCACAAGTTTAAGATAGTAGCGATGAAGCTAAACAAGGTAATATCATCCCAAAAAAACAAAAACACTGGTTATTAGCAAAGAACCGACGTGAGATAGAAATTGACGGTACCAGCATTGAACAGATTATGGAAACACTATCAAGCTATGGAGATATAGAATCAGATGTAAAAAAACAAATATAGAAAGCCAATAGAGCAGTAGGTTGACTCAATAATACAATATGGAGAAACAAACATATTAGAACGGAAACTAAGACTAGAATTTACAAAGCTGTTATAGGACCAATAAAGACAACATACACGCGACCGGACACGTCCAAAACACAAAGAATAGCGACTACATTAGAACAACATGTAATGTGGAGAAGATTAACAAGTGGTTATTGAATAGAAGAAAAGAATGGAACAATCATATAAGTAGAATGACAGATGATAGGGTAGTAAAGATTGCAAGAGACAAATCGCCGGCCGGAAGGAGAAGTGTTGGTCGACCCCGCAAAAGATGGAGCTATGATATAACTTAAAAGCTCAACAAAAGAAAGAAACAGACAGAATTGCCTATAGAAAGGATAGAAGAAAAAAAAGAAGAAGAGTATCAAGGAAGAACACATACTTTTAGGTTACCGTAACAATTTTCTCATTCATATTTTTTGTTTTTAACAGAGTTTACAGAGAGCTAAAAAATAAAATTTGTGATAATTCTTTTAAATCAAACATTTTCTGTTATTGTGTGCATTGAAATTTTCTAATAGTCTCTTTCGTAAAAAAATTTGAAACTTTAAATTGTCATCCAGTTTATCATTATAAAAATATTTTATTAAGTTGGAATTTCTGGAACCGTTGGCGATTTTAGTTTACCTTCAATCTCTGAAGACGTAATTGTGAGTGTTGATATAGTGGTGGTGTAAACCAGTATATTCAGTATCAAAATATTTTGATAAATACTGAAGTTAAGTCGAAACGTCAATTTTTTATCAATCTTTCAAAAATTATTAAAAAAACAATAATTTTTAAACAGTAGAGACCTAAAATCAAGTACATCTAAAAACATAAACATATCAAAAGGTCTAAGAAATAAGAAACTGAAGAAATTTATATTATTAAATTATCGACAAACATATATTTCGAAGTGGAAATTCAAAATCAATTAAAATGACCATTGTTAGTCATTTGGTATCGCAATTGAGAGAATGTTACTAATTCTAATAGTCTATACGACGCCGACATGGAAAGCCGTTAAAAGCTGCATTTGGGTATTGTATATTAGACAGTTTCACAGACATACTGACTGCAATTGTGAATGTTATGCAAGACAGTAATTGGTTTAATGAATACTTGGAAGATGCGTAAATTGTTGTGCAAAGTTTCATTAGGATTAAATGTTACGGACGTGCTGAATGTTTTCTTCTCAATTGAATTGATGATTTCATAATGATTTACTTGAACAGAACGATTAATATATGTCTTACACCAACAGTTATTGCATAAAATGTATATCTAAGCAATTAATATAGAATGAAACTAATTATTTATGATTGACTGAAATCGCGAATGTATTAAGGAAATAAAAACACTGACGTACACATAAATTATTTTTCTAAAGATTTTTCTAAAGAATTACGTAATAAATATATCAACTCTATGAAAAAAACATGTCTGCTGCAATATCTTTCGAAAAATATTGATGTAATTCTTTGAATAGGTTCAATTAATAACTAGGAAGTCATTGTCCAAATAATTAACTTCAATATAGAAACCAGTGGGGTGTTTACTATAAGTGAATAGAGAGCACCCCACGGTTCTTCAAATTAAAGTTAATACATATTTTAGTTCACAAAGTAGATTATTCGATAGCGATATCTATTGTTAGGGTATATTATATATGAAATTTTTCTAACCACATCTCCATATAACGAGTGATATGTTAACATTAATCAGCAGTGCTACTAAATGATTATTAAAAAGTTCATATAAAAATTGAATAAATATGGTTCAACGTAATACCAGTGGCTAACAATGCACTAATTCCAATGTTCAATCTATTACTTTAAGCACTTTTAAAGATTCCTTCCGCAATGGGTTTCATCTTCTCTGTAGTGGATATACCAGGAATATTTTTATTTTTGTGACGAACCATACGTTACATGATGCTTTAACACTTAAACCATCTCGAAACAGAAGTGACTTGAGGTTAAAAGGGTTGTTTTGTTTATTATGAGAGAAACAATGCACCTAAACTCACTATTAACCAACATTTCATAGTTAACCTAATTTACTAAGTACTTTACTGTTCAAAGTATTCACAATGGTTTACCTAAGATGTAGACGTTTATGCGCTTTTCACTCTTGTGGCACTAATGATTGAACTGGGTTTTAACTATCACTTTTCACACAAGTTCAAAAGACTTAGTGCGTTCCAGCCTGTCTTGATTATCGACAAGTTTCAACATTTCGTTATTTATGTGGTTATGAAGTCGTTCTTCGTGCTCTCCCGCAATCTTCTTTATCTCCTATTCAACTTTTTTTTACGGAATTCTCGGTGTCGATCTTTATTGAGGACATACTGAGGGGCATTAACTAAACTCGTGGCCATAAATAACGATCCACCCTTTATTTTAATATCAAAACCTACAATGTTAATCTTATGAGTGTCTTTTTTTTTCTATCACAAATAGTTTGAGTATCTTAAATGTTAGCGATAAAATGTAGCAAAATTTCAGATCAGCAAATAACTGGTTTTGTGGTTTTTTGAAATTCAATTTTTATGCATATTTTAATGCTTCTATTGTTGTACCAACTTGTGGACAGCAGTATTTTAGGTCAATCAAGATGTGTTAAAGTTGAGAAACAAAAAATGAACCTTTAGGCTGAAAGGATAGCCGAGTTAGTTGGACAGGGACAAAGTTATTGTGAAGTGGCAAATCTAATTGGCGTACACCACACAACCATTGGCAGATTGATGCAAAGACTTCGAGAGACCAGTTCACATTCTAGGAAGCCCGGACAATGACGTACTTCAGTTTAAACTCCTCGAGATGATCGTTTTTCGCAATTATATTTTTTAAGAAATCGGTCAATGACAAATGTCGAGCTCAACAGCCTTCTATGATAAGTCCGAAACGTAAATATCTCTGATAGATCAATAAGACAACACCTTCAGCAAGCTCTACACAGCAGAAGAGCTCTCCAGGCACCTTTGCTAACCAGGCAGTATCGTGTTGTCAGACTAAGATTTGCAAGGCAACATTTAGATTGGATTTTAGAAAATTGGTGCCAAGTTTTATTCACTGATGAGACAAGAATCAATCCAAGAAATCCAGATGGATGTAATCAAATTCGAAGACGGTGAGGAGAAAGATTTGCGAAGTCTTGTATCATTCCCAGGAAGCTGTTCCAAGTAGGGTCTAACATGTTTTTGGGGAGGAATTTGTTTTGATGCCTGCATAGAATTAGTGTCTCTTCCTAGACACGCCCTTAACGCAGCAAGATTCATAATTGACATTCTTGAAAATCACGTCTTTCCGTTTGGGCCATTAATTGGTGATTATTTTCGTTTAATGCATGATAATGCTAGACCACACGTTGCGGAAGATGTTGAATTACCTAAAGGAAGTAGGAATTCATACCCTGGATTGGCCACCAAAAAGTTCAGATATGAATCCTATCGAGCATGTCTGGGACATTTTAAAACGCCGCATTCGTCGTCGAAATCCATCGTCTCAAAATTTAAATGAGCTTGAGAAAACGGCATTAGAGGAATGGGAAAACAAACCTCAAGAAGTGATACAGCACCTAATTGAAAGCATGCCCAGGAGAATGTTAGCAACAATTACATCCAGAGGCTGAAATATACGCTACTAGCTACTCAAAATTATTACACATTTCTTATTATTGGGTCAAAATGATTGAAAAAAAGTTGAACCATTGAACCTCTTCTTAGCCAAGCCATTTTTTTATCCATAACTTATATGAATCACAATGGACTAGAATTATCTCCCTGTTTCATTCATTTATTCAAATATCTTTTAATTGCTACCCGCTATTTGTATTTCGGCTGTTGTTGTCTCATTTTTATTTATAAAAATTCCATTTATACGTTATTTCCTTCTTCTATATGTACCTTCATGTTTTTGTTCTTTCCACTGTGTTCAAGCCTGCTGTAAGATCAATAAATGTTATAAACATGTCTTCTAATTACCTTTCGATTAACGTTGTATGACTGAATGCTGCCTGTTCTTTCATTTCTACATATTCTTCTAGTTTCCAGAATTCTAGTGGTTGATTTATAGCCCATTTATGTTCAATAGAACAGCTGATAAAACCAAACTGTAGCTGTCTTCATGTATTGAGTTATTCCCAATCAATTTAAAAACAAAACAGAAACGAAACATCAGAACACGAAACATTTTTCCTTACCATATATACAAGGACTTTCCCAACAACTATCAAATTATTTTAATAAATATGATATTATTTAAGTCATACGTAAT
This sequence comes from Diorhabda carinulata, assembly GCF_026250575.1. Taxonomy (NCBI): domain Eukaryota; kingdom Metazoa; phylum Arthropoda; class Insecta; order Coleoptera; family Chrysomelidae; genus Diorhabda; species Diorhabda carinulata. Next base: position 9,438,404 of record NC_079471.1, read on the forward strand.
CCAAATATTTCACTAGATTAAAATCTAAAACACCAAAAAAGAAAAGAAATAATATTATATATCAAGCGCCTTGTACTAATTGTAACGCTGTCTACATTGGGCAGATCTCTCAATATTTGGAAAATAGACTGAAAGGTTATCGATACGATAAAAAAAATTAAACTGCATTAACGAACCATGAAATATTAAAAAAAAATAACATAAATTCAATTATAAAGATTCAAAAATTCTTGGAACGGAATCTAATACACGAGAAAAAAATTTTTAGAAATGGTTCTCATTTATAGGAACGGAAAAGCTCTAAATGATAAAAAAGACCTAAATAATTTAAGTAAAATGTAAATTCTAATAAAACTACAAATAATTTACTTGATTAAGTACTGCTACATATTTGAGATGTAAGGACTGAGGAAAAATTAATTTTTCTTATTAGAACAAACTTCTATTTTGATTTTATTCTTATTTTGATATTCATGATGTAAATGATTTATTGATTAATATAAATACGGAAATTTTCAGTGTCAATATCATATTTTGATAAACTGTCGTCTAAAGTTAAGTCGAAACGTCAATTTTTTTATCAATCAACAATTATGTTGCGATGTTGAGTTGAATACAGCCTGCATACTGCATAAAATAACACAAACTCTATTAAAATATATTGTTTTACAGTTCAAATTGTCTATATAGTTTTTAAGAAGTGAAGAAAAGTTTACTTGGAACCATGTATCACGCGTTGCGCTGGTCTGAATAATACTGCATCAACACTAATGAGAATGTATGTGGATAATTCAACGACTTTAATAAACACTGATATTTAGTTTTGGAAGTTTCTACCAAGTATGAATATTTTTCTTTTGTATGAGTAACGAAAAAGATTTTATTAGTGTAGCTTTTTATTATTAAAGCTATATAATTATATATTTTTCCAATCAGTTTTTTTGAGAGCTCTGAAACTTATGCTCCATCTGCCTCTGATCGAGAAATGTGAAAGAAAGCTCTTAGATTGATATTAAAGTGATCCACCTGCACAAAATTACAAATGCAGTGGAAAGATTCCAATCTGTTAATCTAGTGCAATAAAATATCAATGTGCTGATTCTCAACTGTATCACTTAAACTACAAAATTTTGTTACAAATCTGAAAATTATTATGTTGATAGTATTTTTGGTAATGTTCCAATTTTTTTATTTTGATATCACATCCATCTGAATGTCGAAGTATTATTCATTTCTAATAACCAAAAAATCAACCATTGTTTCTAAATCATTTTCGCTGAGTTCTCTTTTTGTTTTTACTGGAGAGTAAGCTTAGTATAAAAGTTTCCACATATTGAAACGGAGCCAGAAACGGAAATTAGCAAATGTAACACAGTTATACGTACAAAATTTTTTGGAAAGTGAATTAATCACTCACATTCATAAATTAATTAAATTGGTATTAATGAACGTAGATTTCAACCCAGCGCATGTAACAATATTCATCGAAACAAAACCTTTTCAATAATTTTCCGACTGAATAAGCGGAACAATTATTTGGTAATTATTATTTGAATAACTACTTTGTCGAACAAATTTTCCAACTGAACAAACGATTTCCACGAATCGCTTTTTCGCGGTTTTGAATAAATTTTTAAAATTCAATTACTGCGGTGGATGATGTCAATTGTAATAACCCTCCAAAATGAGATTCATAATAATGGTATGGTGAAATATGTGATTTTCATTTAAATAATAAAGGCCCCCAACCCACTAACATGTTAAATAAGAAGAAACAACAGTGAATTTATTTGTAAACTTCTGTAAATAAGGCATAAATGCATTGCTTGTGATCTGTCCTTTCTTTTTACAATTTCTTCTTCTGCAATACCATCAATATGCTGATTTTATCTTTATATCAAGTAATTGTTGATATATACATCATCATCAATCGATTGAGAAATTCACGTTTGCTATCTTTAGATTGTACGGGTTGGTAATGAGCCGTCTCTGGTCTTCAGATAGTAGTGTAGAATTATTTATTCCGTCAAACACACTACATTGATAATCGTAATCAATCATTAAAAATTCATTATGTTCGAATGTATAATTTAGAAAATATAGTTCTCATTTCGCAGCTCTAAAGGCCTATAACTTAGAAACGAGGGGTCGTATGAGATAATTTTTTTTTTCACAGCATTATTTTCACGTCATCTAGTCACTTCCGAATTTTTTGCATAAGCTCCCGAAACATCCTATACAAGATACTCGGAAAAGCTCGACCGAAAATGATCAAAACAACAGGAGATAATGAGGGAACAAAAATTAATAGCTTGTACATACCAAGGGCGGAAAATGATGTTGAACATTTGCCAATCTCATATGCTGGGAGCATACTATAAGTCGTGGCTATATGTATACGTATATCTTCCAGAACCCTTAATGAAGAGAACGATGAATAAGTATCATTTTATTTATTATTATTAAATACGAAACTATTTGGTTTTCTTGATAAAATTCATATTACTTGATTGTTACTTATAGAATGAAATTCTGTATAAAAACATTACAAAACAGACGCGACGGGGTAAAGCAAGTAAAAGATCTTTTTGAACTTATTAAGTTCAAAAGTTATTCTTCTATATGAAGTTGTATGTTTAGAACAAAATAAAGAAAGATCACAAAATCATACAGGTGTAGGCGTGGACATTCTATGTGAAGAGACCTGTGCTAATGGTTCGGAAAGAAGTGATGAAAGTAATAATAAATTCCTTCAACGGGTGCGGCATATTGAATAAAAGAATATATCATTAAATAAATGAGATTTTTGCGCTAATCTGTAACATAGGATGCTTATGACGTCAGAAGAAACAGATTTGTTAAACTTGATTCACGGTGAATATTTGATTGAATAAATTCCAGTGGAACTAACCGAAGAGGGTAAGAAATTTGATAACAGATATTCCATAAAGTGATGAATATTTCTACGAAAAATATATTCGAGAAAATAAAACTTTGTTTTCATTTTCTTAGTATTGTGAAAGTTTGGAAAGTTCCCCTAATTCAACAATTCAACCATCATGATGCTTCACAAAAGGGAAAAATGAACAAAAACTGAGGGTAATTATTCTTTGTTTGAAAAATGGAGGAAAGTTTTAGCAAATATAAACATGGAAATTAAAGTTAATGATCGGGTAACAAGACAAAACTAATTAATATTCGATAGATAATATAAAGTTCAATAATTTGGAATAATAAACATTTCATAAATTTATAATTATTTTATGCTAAAAAGAAATGGATTAAATTGGGAAAGACTGAAGAGATATACAGAGTTTCGCAAAAACGTGCACTGGAATCGACTTTACTTCAATCAGTCGACTCGGAATAGAATAATCAGTACGCCGATATTAGCTGCAAGCTGAACCCATATCGATAGGTAGAGGTAGCAGTCCTTCGAGGTTTTTCAACTACAGAGGTCGATATAAATCAGGCAAAAAATTTGCATTAAAAGAAAATATGTAGCATCACAATGAATTTATTAGAAGAAATTACAAAAGAAATTGAAAAAATGGTTACTGTAAGTGTTGATGCCCATTTACGAGAAAGTTCCTCAACGGAGAGGCAGGTCCGGCGAATCATGTCAAGCTGTCCGCGAGGGGTTTCAAATTCTTCTTCAATTGTAGTTAAGAGGTCGGGAAGGTTGCGAAAACGCGGTCCTTGAGAAGGTCTCACATAGAGAAATCACAGGGTGTCAGGTCACATGACCGTGCAGGCCACTCAAGGAGTCCTTGTCTGCCTATCAATTTTCCAAAATGTACATTAATGTACTACCGCACACAAAACGCGTAGCAGCAAATCTCCATCCTGTATGAAATTACGTATGTTTGTGAATGTTGGATCGTTGTCCATTAGCCCACGTAAGTCTTCGAGCATTTCTAGATGCTTTTGGCACCTCACCTGACCCTCAAATAAGTACGGAGCTACGAGACGTCCCGCAAGGATAACTGCCCGCAAACAAACACCCCAGTCAGGTTTAATTCTTTTTCAATGAAGACGTAAGGATTCTGGTCCTTCCAGTATACACAGGTATGCCTAATTACCCTACCTTTCAGCCAGTAGGTTGCTTTATCCGTCCACAAAATTGAATGCTGGAACTACGGATCATTCTAACTGCATTCGAGGTACCAATACCAAAATTTCAGATTTCGATTGAAATCATGCTCGTGAAGTGCGTGGAGGAGACGCGGACGGTAATCTCGATAGTGCATGCGTTTCAGCAATCGTCGTAAATAACGATCGGATATTTGAAGCTCTCCCGATAGCCGCACTGCAGATTGGGTCAACTAACACCAGCTGAACTGTTTCCATATTTTCGTTAGTTGTTACAGATACCGGATACCAGATGCTTCTAATATTGTTTCGGCTAAATCAATATCAACAACTGAATCATGGTGAAATATTTGCCATTTTGGGCCAGACACAAGGAGAAACGTTCCATCTTCATATCACATAGGAAGACACTTAAATTTGAAAGACAGCATGGTACAGGAACTCTTTCAAAATCCTCATATAAAAGGTTAAAAAATTTGGAAGTTTCAAATATTTCTTAGTCACTGGATTTTCCGTGAGATTCAGCATCTATGTTGATGAAGCAGTAACTAGTACATCGCAGATAAATCAGTCGAAAATGATTTTTGTAACTATAGTACCTAACCTAACCACTATTGGGGAGATTTTTTATTCCTTTACGTACGTCTACAGTGTTGATGTTCTTGACAAAATAGCTTCAAAAACCTTTGTCTCATTGGCGGTGACAGTAGATCTTACTATGCAGAAATAATTGTGCAATTCTGACGGTAACCTTCCATTAGTTGAAAATCTGAAAGAAAAATACAAATCTAGGTTTAATTTGTTTCTTATTAGTAAGTAACATAGTTAAATTTGGAGTTGGAGCTAATAAAAAACATCCTTTGTGTATTCACGATAACTTAACACAAATAACTCTAAAAGGAACTAGAGATACCTCACAAGTAGTAAACATTGAAATACAAATGTAGCAATTGGAAAATCTGGACTACCTGTATCTTCTTCTTCTTTCGTCGCAAGTATTACTTCACAACGACAAATAACAAAAATCAACTACCAATGAGGTTAAAATTTTTAGTACGTTGGAAAAGATCCAGAATTACAGAATGTTCACATTATTATGATAATATCAACTTTTTGCTTTCATTTGTGAGTATCTATGACAGACTCAAATATGATTTGTAGAGTGGAGTTACTGCAAGTAATAAGCAACTATGAATTGTGTGTGTGACAAGAAACTCAACAACAGCTGGTTAATTCACTTTTCATAATTCTTTGAGCAATATTTTGATTATTGTTTGCATACACCACCAAGAACCACTACGGACAAATGTTGCATCATTGCCTTGGGTGGCAGAGTCTTCACAAACATACAATGTCAGCGCAAAAACAACAGATTTCCAATCCAGTCTTCATTAATATGGATTTCAGTTCTGATTTTTATGGAATATCAGAACTTATTAAAGTAGCGAGTGTAATATATAAGAATATACATTATTAAATACTTATTTCTTTCCTTCTATACTCAATTCGAAAAACTCTTTATACATACCCACATTCGCCTTCTGAACTTTTTTCTTTTCCTTTTCCAACTAAGATATAGTAATTATGCTATAGGAGTGGTATACTCATCTATTTTGATTTTATTTGTGAAAAACGTAGCCGACAACCGCTTTTTAACCATCGTATATGTTTGGAACAGTCAGAACGCTGACTCTACAACTACAATCTGACAACTACATCATCTAAAACCGCTCTGAATGTCATTTACTAAATGAGGTGCCAACCCAGTCGGATTTTTATTTACATACATTCCAAAATCAGCCTATCGCGTAGAGTCGAGTCCATCGATCCGAGTCGTTCGCTCGTAATAAAACAAAAATTAAAACTATGTTTGAAACTGTTTAGTCAAAATAACAAGGATTTTCGCGTCGATAGATAAACATGTATTTCATATATGTCATAATGTCATAATGTCATTTAAAAGCAATGGCCTTGCAAAGAAACTATCTTAGTTAAATAAAGAGAATTTGTTTGAAAAACTTCTTTACTGAACAAGAGCATTTGATCAACATATCATTTAACAGTGCCATGGATACCTAAGAGAATTTCACCTGTATAGAATTATTGTTTCAAAAATAGCCTTTTTGATCATCAAAAGATCTGGGAGTTATTCAAAATATATGATGTAATTAAACAGCAAATTTTCCTCAACACGTTGTCCCCACTATATAAAAAATATTTTGAGAAGATTTTTCAGAATGTATTAGGAAATAACCAAAAATGCCCTATATTAATGAGTAAAATATTGTTATGATTGCTCTTTTTAAATGCGGAATGATCCCCATTTAAATCGCCTACATGCTGTAACTGTTTGAAAAGAGAAAAATAGAGAGAGGTGTAGTCAGAATGTCCTGAATTTGGAAAAGTTTATGTCCTCAATTGGATGACTCAAAGTATAATGGATATTTCTTTCATTGATAAGAAACTCTTCCAAAAGATTTTGTTTCTATACAATGTAATTAACCAACATATGTTATGAGTTTTCCTACCTGGGAACTGAACCTATTAGGTAGACGTCACCATCTCATCTTCTTCTACTTGCGGTGCCCATCCCAGACGAATGTGAAAGCAATGTGAAAGATTTGAGTGTAGATTTAATTGAACCAAATTATAAAGTTCTTTAGCCAGGATTTTCGTTTTCTTCCAGCACCTGTTTTCCAAATATTTTGCCTTGTAGGATGGCTTGAAGCAATACATATCTGGATTTGTTGGTGTATAGGATGCAAAAACTGCATTAATATCGACCTTACCAGCCTTTTGTGCATCCTGTTTTTACCGAACGAGTGTCGAGATAAAAATTCAACTTAAAAGACCAACAGCTCCTGGCGAATGAGCCAACAGCGGAGAGCACTCTTTTGTCCTGAAGTTATGGAACCAGCTCCTGAAAACGGAGGAGCCGGCAAACGGCGGCGGAACTATGAGGAAGAAAACGGAAGACATCTCAATGAAAAATCCACAAGGATGTCTTAGTAAATCTGATTACTACAATCAGGAGTATCAAGTTCTTCAAACACATCTTATTTATAATCTTCTTTTTTCATAAGAAATTTGTTCAATATGTATAGGTAACTTTCACACTTTCAAATTTTATTTTGCCACAATCATAATACTAATTACTGGTACTTAAGTATCTATCACTCCACTTTAGAGACTTTCTTACGGCCCAGGCTGTTTGTATGCGTATCTGCATTCATTCGATTCTTCTGTGAGAACCTGTTTGATGTTTGCTTTTGTTACAACTCTAGAGCACAGTAGAAACTTATTCCTAGTTACAGAATCTAGAAACATCTGGAACAATAATATATGGATCTACCCATCGTCTTTCATGTTCCTATTGCATTCAGTTGTGATCGGGTTAGTCATATAACGTGCGGCTGTGTATCCGTTACATTGTTATAGTGAACTAAGAATTTATTAGTTAATAATAGTTATTAGTTTCACCGAAGACACTTTCTTCAAAAATATTACTGTATCCAATTCTTTTTAGTGTTTTACAATAACTTACAAACATGCGTGGAACTAGTTTACAATTTACTTAAAAATTTGATTCCTATTGAATACGAAATCGCTAAGATTACCAGAAACTATTTTGTTTTGAATCACCTTATACAATTTATTATCTGCCGTTGTATCCATTGAATATTGGGACACAAAAAGTCATAACTCACGAAGTTTATCTTCGGTTTCCTACATACATTCACTTTCAGTAGCAATAAGAGTCACGATGATGCGACGATTATAGATTTTAATCAAAACTTATCAAGTAATAAAAATTGTATGAACACTGAGAAGCGAAATGAAATGAAATAGAATGTGAATAAATTGAGAAATTAAAATTTTAAATGTTTCCAATACTTGGTATAAGTCTTTCAGCGCAACGATTATACAATGTAAAAAAAAACCTGAAAAATATCGATTTTTATTGTTAAATTGGCAAATTACAGTATGAACATATTATTCCTCTCCAGCTCCGCCTCTGAGTTATGAGCACCCTCTCGAACATATTAAATAAGAAAGAGGTTCATGTGGCACCTTCTTTTAGTCCTCTGTCAAAAAGTCTTTTGAATTTGTTGCAATCGTAATTCAGAAAATTGTTTTTAAGATGAAAAATTTTGATAATGTCTCTATCACAAAATGTAGAATGAAGATCATGATGTCTCATAATATTAAGAATGTATGTTTCATTTAATCAAATGTTCCAAATTACCACCTTCACTTCTTGACAATAACCTAGACGATTTTGGAATTCTCGTACAACATTTTGTATGACCTGAGGGGTTATTTTGTTAACTTCTTCCGTTATCCTAACGTTTAAATTATCAATATTGTGTGGTCTATCAAAATGTATCCCATAAGAAATAATCGAGAGGATCTAACCGGCCATTCGATCGTTTCACATCTTTCAATCCACCTAGGGAAAAACCTCGTTTAAATAATTTTGCGGAGGAGCTATATCTTGTTGGTAGTAAATAGATCGATCTATCTCATTTGGATGATTAACATCAGAAAAAAGTCTTTGTAATGTAGGCACTAATAAGTCAAATCAAAAATCTAGATAAACCACACCATTAACTCAAAAAAATAAGGGCCAATAATTTTATTGTTAATGAACTCAAACGTTCAACTTTTTAGGATATTGAGTGTGGGTCTCAACCATCCAGTGAGGATTTTCTCTGCTCCAATATCTACTGTTCTGTTTGTTAGCCGTTCCATTTAAATGAAACGTCGCTTCATCAAAAAAACTAATTTGTATATGAACTGCAAAGCTGCATTCATTCTGTGCATTATCAATTCGCAGAATTCTTACCTTCTATTAGGATTATTTTTATTCAACTCCTGAACCAACTCAACTTTGTGAGGGTGGTATTTTTCTTTATGCAAAACCCTCAAAATAGATGATTTACTTACAACATTGTCGGCGGCAAGCTCCCGAGTTGTCTTATGCGGATCTTCCTCAATCTCTAGAACTACATCTTACTTTTTTCATCGGTGAATTGAAAAATTCTATATGGTTTTTCAATATTTTTTACATGTCCAGTTCCACGACACTTTTTTCATTTGCTAACTGTAAAATGTGAAACATGTTGACCAGGGTATTTATTATTGAAAATTTCACATACCTCCTTTTGAGTTCTTGTTTTATTACCACAACCAATTATAATTATTTAAGTCTCGTACAAATGTGCCATAATCAAATTTAATACGCGCACAACTATTATACTGTCATCTTTTAGTAACTTCAAATACAATGACAGCAACTTACTAGATTCATATCAGTTGTTGACTTTTTGACTTATATTTTAATATCTTCAAAAATTTTTTTCTGATATTCAACAAAACATACGATACGAAAATACTTGATTATATGATTATGTCTGAAGTATATTTTAATACACCAAACAATATTGCTGATTTAAAAGTTGGGATAACGGAAGAAGTTAACAAAATAACTCCTCAGGTCATACAAAATGTTGTACGAGAATTCCAAAATCACCTCGGTTATTGTCAAGAATTGAATGGTGGTCATTTGGAAAATTCAATTTAATTGCAAAGTACATTGAAAAATCCATTCTAAATATCATGCGACATTATTATCTTCATTCTACGTAATGTTTTGTGATAGAGACATTATCAAAATTTTAGAAGAATTAATTTTCTCATTTCTGATTGCACCAAATTTGAAAAACTTTATATTGCTGAACATAGGACTAAAATGCTTTTCGAACAGGGTGTAAATTGTCAATTTAAGAATAAAAATCGACCCGATCCAGGTTCTTTCATATAGTACGCTAGAATTGAATTTATTCCATACATATGGACCCCATTGTATAACTAGCACAATCAAATATGAGTATATTGTATTTGATTATTATGTTCACTAACTTCAATATTAATTAAATATTAAATATTATTAGTATTATTAGTAGCGTAACGTTGAGGTTTTATGTTCACAATTTTTCACAAAGGTATGCCTCATGTTGATATAATTTTTTACCAGTGTAAATACTCAAAATAAATCCAATCAAAGCTAAATAGTGTTTAGAAAATTAGGTAAACAAATAAAAAGAACTGGAAGTCGTAATTTCTATATGAGACATCGCCATCACCTCCAAAAATACGTTGAATTGGTCCTAAGAGAAGCAATAAAAGTTTGCGGTATTACCCTGACCATTGTTCCCTTTTTTTACTAGCTTAAGAATATCTTCGTTTCGTTTCTCTTCTCATAAAATTTTCTTCCCAATTCAAGAGATCCAGATTCAACTGAATCAATTTCTTCACGAATTCTCCCATATATTTTTCCTATTGATATCCCATTTCCGCTTGTTTTCATATTATTTCCTGAATTTTGTTATCACAATATTGGTTTAATCACTTTTAGTGGTCGTCCAACTTTAATTTTCCACGCACGTGAATTCCGATTAAGCGGTCGATCATGTTTTTGTTGCTTCACCACAATTTTTTCCTTCGTCAATGAAACCAGAATTGAAATTAAGGCAGTCAATCAATCGTTTTTCTTCCACGATACTAATTTGATTAGTCTTATGCGATTCAGTTCCAGTTGCTTAAATCTGACTTTCTTCTCGCGCGTTGTATCTCGACCCACACCTTCTCAATTACTTCCTACTTTTTATCAATGAATCGTTACTCTAAAAGTTTTTACCTACTCTCCATATTTATGAAAATATTTTGAAAAAGATCTGAATAGGTAATAAACTTAATAGTGATAACAAACGCAGTTGTATTTATTTATTGATCAACTACCACATCCATATCAGAATAAAATCTGTTTTAACCATATCTATATCATTTCCTAGTTTAATATAAAAAAGAAGTTATCCTTCAAATAATTCATAAATTGAAATTACAATGAAATGTATGATTTTATGATTGCTGAATCTATTTTCTAAACATTGGTATGTTTGTCCTATATACAGTTAGGACGAATCAAACCACACATGCTAAGATTTAGTGGACGGTTTGAGCTGCTTGGGATTGTGAAGGTGTGATGAAAAGTTCGAGGAGTGACACATACATAACACTACCAGCATTGAATCCATATGATTTTTAGTTAGTCCTATCGTTCAAAAGACAAGAGTATAAATTTGACAGATGTAGAAGTTTGTGAGTTATAGCATTTTGAGTAAATAGCTTTTGATTTTGAAAAATGAACAAAAAGAATTTCGTGTGTTGATAAAGTATTTTTTTTTTTTTGGAAAAAATACTAGTGGAAACAAAGTTTAACTTGATAAACATTACTCAGACTTTGCATCAGGAACATCAACCTTCAGGAACTGGTTTACTACGTGTCAACAAAGTGAAACGGGTACCGAGGACAATGCTTCGAGGAGACTGTCTCCCACTAAGAAATCAAAAAAGTGTGGAAAATCATTTCGGATAACCATAAAATAAAGCTAATTGAGATTGCTAAGATCTTGAAAAAGTCGAAGGAGCCTGCTGGACATATTGTGAATGAATATTTGAGCATGCGAAAGTTCTATTTAAAGTGGGTGTCGCACGAGCTAACAATCGACCAGAAACAACAACGAATCCATGAATCTGAGAAGTTTTTGAAACTTTTCAATCGTAATTAACCCCAATTTTCATCGTTATGTGACAACGATTGAACCATGGCTCTATCATTTTACACTGGGGTTCAAAAAACAATCATAGCCTAACCAAAGCGTGGAAAGACGCCAAAGGCAGCTGTCTTGAAAGAGGCTAGGAAACATAAAAAGATTCTGCAATTATTTCCTCATAACAGAACAGTGTACCAAATAGAAGTGATCTCAAACTGTTATTCATCAGAAATCTCATTATAGCACCAAGCGTAATTTTGGTCAACTTTGCCATATGTAGCATTCTACTCGTATGGTCAGGATTTTCCGATATATTCATCGAAATCAAATCTACTACCGCTTTATTTAGCTTGTTGCACATGAAACCTCTACACAAGTAACTATCAATTGAACTTTTTGGTTAAAATTGAAATTCTATATATCTCAAGTTAACTATGCAGTTGATTTGAACTGAGACTGAAATAAACAAACAAGTAGACGTTGAACTCAACAGTTCAAATTGTAAATTCGAATTTAATGTGTGTGTACAACTTTACAACTTTACAGTTTAAAATAGATGCTAACAGTCTTCTAACAACGCACATATCAATCTACTCTAATTATCTCAAGAAAAAACATGTAAAACGTTACAGGTCGTTTTTATGCACTAAAATAGATTTATTATAGAAACATTTCACTATACTTAACGTCATGTCATTTAAAATTACACCGAATACTTGACATTTCACTTTAACTCTTAACAGAAAATGATTCAATCCACTCGAGTCATACAACATATATTATTCAACGGTTTCCGGAAACATTTTAGGAAGGCTGCTACCCGTTTCCATTAATTTTCATTTGCAAGCACCAGCTACGATGAACTTCTTCTTGGAACTTCAATTTAGGTTTAAATCGGCTTAAGTCATAGTTGGGGTTAGCTGACACATTCTCTACGTGTATATTCATTAGGATGATTCATATTCAGGTTAAGGCTAGATAACAGCCAAAGTTCAGTAAAGTTTCGGAAATGTGGTTGAGAGGGTCGGATGTGTGAAGTAGTAATATATAAATTTCGCTTTCAACTAGATTTTTCCTATAGTGTTGTTATGTACTTGAAAGGATGAATTATTAATTAGTTGACTGATTGTAGAATGGATATAGAATATCATAGGGATTGTTTTCGATTTTCATTACTTAATTTTAATGTAACATTACTGAAATTTCTGACTTCCAAACTTATTAAAATGAAAAACCACGTAACTTCTAGGCTCCGATTGTATTATTTTATCAAAAATTTTTCTCATACTTCCCACTATAGAGCGCATGTTTAAACAAGAGAAAATTAAAGAGAATTATATCGTCAAATGTCATGTGGGACTTTTGTTGGGTTGTTTTTGAAAAAAGTTTATACGCAGAAACGCTCTCTGATTATAGTCAGTTTATATTTTGTATAACAATTTCTGTTGAAAAGCTTGAGAATAGCTGCGTCTTATTTTGTTATATTTGCGAGAGGCAAAACATATAAAAATTGGGATATCATTGGTTTAAATTCAACAGATAGCAACCTCTATTTGACAATCATTTATGGAGTCAAAACAAAATAAAAGAAATTGAACATTAGGGTAATGTTCGTGGGTTGTAGATTGTTAAGGGAATCATTTTGGCTTCTCAGCCATCTCTAGATAGAAAATATATATTAAAAGAGACTCTACATCTCATTATTCTAATTAAGTGTTATAACGAAATGAGCAGGACTTTTGCACAGTAGATGCTTTATTTGTTGCATGGCTTGATAGCAAAATCTGCAGTTGTCTTCCTCTGTTATCTGTCTTCTTTAGCCATCGGTTCGTTGCTCCTTTTTTGGCAAGACTATCTGTTTCTTCATTGTTTGGTATACCCTGTTGACCTTGTAGACACTTTAGGGTTACTTTATTTCTGTTAGCTAGAGTAGTTTGTTTGTACATGCCCTAAATAGCTAGGATGATGTTAACAAAACAACATTTTAATGCTCAAGGCTAAGCAATTATTCTAGTTTCTCTGGCAAGTTTTGAAATTCAATTTCTTATTCACGTATGCAGTATTTACTGCACGAAAATATTTTTGAACTAATTTCTAACTATTAATCATGATTAGACTATATCTGTGACAGTAACAACACCCAAATGTTTCAAAATAATCTCCTGTTCCAAGGAATTTCAAGTAAACAGACAGGAAAAGCTGAAGAAGCCACCTCATTGTATGGGTATACACAATGGAAACATACCAAAGGAACATCGATTAAAAACTTCACTGACTAAAGTAATGAGAACTCCATGAGACTTTGTAAACCTACATCAAAGACACAACGAAATTCCACAGTAATAATACGAGACTTGTCGAATAAAATATCCAATTATATACAAAAGCCTTATGAATATAAAGGTGAAAAAAGAGTTGTTAATGGAAACAAGCATCAATAATTTTCCTAGCAACTAATACATTCTCTTATATTTGTATTGATTGCAGGGAAAAAATCCACTCTGTTAATTTATAATCAGTTACTTGTATATAAACGAATCCTGAAACCAGTACGAATCTACGGGATTCAACTATGGGGATGTGATAAAGTGCTAAGGAATATCGTTCAGTACTTCATCGGATTTTGAAAATAAACACTGCAAAGCAGGCAACTACTTAATTTACCAAGAGTCACGAACAACGGCTCTTAATACAAGTGAACATCGAAGAAATCCAGCTCATCGACAACAGCAAATTAGAGTGAAGACTGAAGAGAACAAAGCCTAAGAATTGGTGCCTAAGTTCTTAGTGGAAAAGCAGAGTAAAGTGCGGAGTCTTACATATTGGTGTTAAATGTAATAATTGTAGTACAATTCGAAGATAGAATAAAATTTCTTATTGATCGTCATGATGAACAGTTCACAATGTTAGGAAAACCTTTAACTCGAAAAACAACTTCCTAACACGACTTCGAGAACTAAAGCAAGAATAAGAAGGTACTAAGCCCGACTCAAAGCTATTGTCGACTACCAAACTCCAAAAGCGGAAAAACAAGCTGAAGTATTTCTTGGATAAGTGGGCTACTAGAGAAAATTCATCAAAAACTTTACACCCTTAAAGAAGGATGTGAAAAGAAAGCCACACCAGGATTTCTGGGAGGAGAAAACCTCTCAACCAACTAACCTCTGCCAAATTATCAGCCCCTTCTGAAGCTATTCAATATCTTCACAGATAGATGATGTTGCGTAGAAAAGGGCAAAGTTCCTTCATTGATTCAAAAAATTCTGATGGAGAATTTAGTCAAAAGATAGACCGACTAAATTATTGGAAGGCAACAACCTCCAATAAACCATTCACGCTCTAAACTTACTCCAATCAAAACAAAATAATACATTATGATACATAGCTCAAAAAAATCAAATCTTTTTTTCATCATCGGAAAACGAATAAATCACTACAACAGACAAGTGATATGTAGATTTGTTAACTATAGTCCAGATCCGCCAAAAAGGCTTAAAGGGAGACTACTCGGTCCTAAGAAGAAATACGCGGCTTATGATTTGATGAAGTTTAAGAAGATTTTAGGGAAAATATTATGAACAAAAATTCGAAATGTATACTTTTGTCCTACCCTGAAGAAATGCATTGAAAAATAATCATTAAATACGACAAAAATCTTCTAACAACGAACCTCATGATAGCACTAATGCAAATATAACTGTTGTAAATCTTGATACTTATGCAGGAGTGTCGACACTGATTCTTTACACAATTTCGGATGGCCCACAATCCAATGCACGTCTCTTCTTCGACCAAGCAAGAAAACATTGAATGTAAAGAAACAAATGGTATAAGCTATATTTGGCAACAATAATTCCATCTATTTTGGAACTAAACAAAAAAAATTATATCAACCTGTTAACTTTAAAAGTGCGATGCACACTGAACCCATAGGTATTTATGTGATTAAATAAAAAACGTACGAGCAATTTTTTAGATGAAAGTATCACAAAAAGCATAACTTCCAAACTCTAGTTCAAAGAACCTTCTCGACCTTTTCTACCATAATCGTTAGAACTAGAATTACGCTGTTAAAAATTCAAGTCCCCCTTTATTTTAATCTCTTCTAGATCTTCGAATAATTTGAACTATCGTCGCAAATAAATCTTTGACGCGAAGGACCTAGGTTATGTTGCAAATACCTTTCAAAGGACAACTTAATAATTTAACAAGTTATAAATTCAATTACTTGCCTGGCCACAGCACAGGACCTCTTCTTACAATCCATCAACCAGGAAAATTAAAAAATTGAAGGATCGGTACAGCAAAAGGTAGCTCAACATTTCGTCGGCTTACTTTCAAAACCTACTAAGTCCAATTTTTACGATTTATAAGCTTTTCATGCAAATAGATTTATCATATCCTTATTTGACACTCTTCAAATCTTGTAACTATTTAATTGGTTATAGCGACATCTATCAAAAGCTTCTAAATCTGCATTTTGCATCCGTCATTGTTCAAAATGTGCTTATGATTTTTAACCAAATGCTGCGTAAAATATGAATGAAGAAAGTACTTGATAAATAAGTAAGATGTAAGTAAGATATTGCTGCTTGTGAATCGGCTTGCTTAAGTCCTTGATCCTATCAAGCTGAATTTTCAAATCATAGATGTATCAAAAAGTTTTTGGCACTTCAATTCGCCCAGGATATAAAATAGGAGATCCTACTGTTAACGATTTGTGTACAGTACAGACCTGATGGAAAACTATAATACAAACCGAATTTTGACAACGATTGGGTGGCATTGGAAAAAATACTAAGTCAAAAAAGTCAAGAGTTTGGTGCTATAGTTCATTTTTATCATCTTTTTAATGACACCCTTCCGTTTAAAGAAGATTAATTTTTAGAAATGTTTCTACAATCATTTTGAAAAGAAACTAGTTGTTTTCACACAACTTCTTTGGTATCTTCATTAGTTACAGTATTAATATTGATTATTATAATATTGATATGAATTAATCACATATATTGTGATATTATGAAGAAATTCTGATGATTGTTTACTATCAATGGCCAAATAGAAAATACCTGGGATTGACTGTATGCTATTTTCAATACAAATCCGCTTGAATCCTTTTTCCAACATTTCAGATTTTATCTACGAAAACAGACATGAATAAATCACCAACCAACGTGTAATTTGCAACATTATTTCTATGTACCTAATGATCAGATGGAAACTGAAAAAATTGTCTGTTAATATTAGCAAAACTTCTCATCGGAATATGAAATTGTAAGTTACTCCATCGATACCTAATTGATATTTTGAAACGTGGTCCGTTTAGTGGTATTCGTGATATGGAATTGTAGAAAGAAAGCTCCTCGTACTATTATATTAGAAAAATTAAAATTAATTCCTTTCTACTGAGATTTTTGACAAGGGATATTATTAGCAATTGTCTCTATACAAGGTGGCAACATGAAAACGAACCATCTTCTATATTTCGTACTCAACTAATCTAAAAAAAATATCAATAAGTCACATCATACTTTTTTGACGAATATATCGACGAAGCTTACACTTCATTAAACAATGACAACTTGTATAATTGAGAACGTTGCTGACGAGAGTGATGAGTATTTTCTTAGCGTTTACAATAAAAATTTTCGCTACTACAACGATGATAGATGTTTAAGATAGGTCAAGTATTGTAGCCAAAGAACATTTCGGATTATTAGTTAGTTAATAAGTAGAAAATGTAACTGCTTAAATTTTCATTTAGGAATAATACGAGGATATATTGAAATATTCTTAGCCTACAATAGAACCAAACAAAATTTCAATGTCAAAATATTTTATTACTCAATATATTCTCCTCTTAATTGGATACATTCATTACAGCGAACCTGCAACGTCTCTAGACCTTTCAAAAAAAATGTTTCTTCCTGCTCAGCAAACCAGACCTCCATAGCTTTTATTATCTTCTCGTTAGAAGTAAATTTATGAGCTTTTGAACTTTTTTTCAGTCGAGGAAAAAGAGATGATGTTTGGACGTAGCCAAATCTAGAGAATAAGGGGGGTCTTCTAGTCTTTAATTTTTTCCCGTAGAGTGGCCAGTAATGTCGAATAGTAATCTTCAGTTATTTTTGTACCCTTATCCACAAAATAAATCATGATTATTCCATGCCAATCCCAAAAAACTGAATGAAGAACTTTTCCAGCAGATTTTTGGACACGAAACTTCTTAGGTCTTGGAGAACCAGAGTGTCGTCATTCCATCGATTGTTGCTATGTATCTGGATCGTAGAAATGTACCCAAGTCTCATCTATACCAACACTTCGTTTTAAAGCAGTCTACATCGTTCTCAAATCTAGCATGCTTCTACCCTTGCACGCTTTTGTTCAACATTTAAACATTTGGGGATCCATTTTGCAGCAATTTTTCTCATGTCCAAATTGACGTGAACTATATGATGAACACATTTGTATGAAATATTCTGTGCTTCAGATATCCAGTTTAGTCCAATTCGACGGTGTGATAAAATCATGTCATGAACTGCATCGATATTTTCGGGTACTGACACAGAAACTGGCCTTCCAGATCGGTCATCATCTTCAATTGAAAATTTACCTCTTTTGAAGCTTGCAGTCCAATTGTACACGGTCACATACGAAGGACATTGATCACCAAGGGTAGTATTAAGCATATCTTCGTAAATCTGCTTACCTCTTAACCCTTTTTAATACAGGAACTTGATGATGGCTCGATATTCCAATTTTTCGATTTTCCCAATATCGGTAGACATCTTTTTTCTTTTAATTTATTGCGTAACTCTGGTTTACTTTTTTGACGTCAAACTTTACACTGACACGTATATTGGTTTATTGGTCACCAGTCTGAATGAAATGCGACCTTAAAAAGTTTCCAAAATTTCAAATTTATCTGATATTTTCAAGTGAGAAAGGGAATCGATTCCAAAGATAAATAATAAATGAGCAAAATTCTGATTGTTTACAGTTTGTACAAAGAAGTTCGTTTAAAGATTCCTTTGCTAACTATGCTGGTGAATTTAACAAGGATAATGATACGGATTTATAACATTATAGTATTGTCGGTACTCAGACAGTTTCTAAAATTTCAGATTATTTTGACTTTTTAAAAATGAGTTCAAAGCTTTATACAAGTGAGACTAATAAAAGCGTCTTAAGAAGGCAAACAATCAGGTTCTTATATGTTAAATGAATAAAAGAGGATTCACAGCATAACAGAGGATGGTATAAAAGAAACATTTTTTCTGAAAATGGTTCTAATTCTTTATAAAAAGAGAACAAAAAGATGATATAATGGTTGTCAAAGTTTTTTTCGGGTCAATGGATATTTTTTGTTGCACTTTCTTGTCCTTGCAAAATAGTTAGATATCAATACATCCTCGTAGATCTCTTAATACCAAATAGTTCAGTTTAGATAGTTGGTAACATTATTTTGCAACATGATCAATTACGATCACCCGAATAAGCATCTCTAAATAACAGTGCTTTTAAACTGTATTTAGAGTCAATAAATAGGCGCCACTTACTGGGATTATGCTCAATATCAAGCTCCTTCATTAGACCATCAATATCTGTACACGCACACAACGAATTTTCCATTCCATTTTCCAAGAGGAGAATATGTTGAGTAATAAAATATTTTGACATTGAAATTTTTATTGGTTCTATAGTAGGCTAAGAATTTTTCAATATATCCTCGTATAATCACATTTTGCACTATGAACAGAGAACTACTTACTATGAAATTCAACAGAATACTAATTTTTAATGTTATTTTTATGTTTATTATTCTGAATAATACAGTTCAGGTATTTTTCGTCCATAAAATTTACCGATATTAACCGCCCCTTTATAAAATGACCTATCTGCTAATGTAAATAGGGATAATTGAGCTATTGAAAAGTGGTACGTGCTAGTGCTTAATAAATATTTCTTCTATTATTGGACGGGTATTTTCATTTTAAAAATAAAGGCTTCGCTTGTGTTACGAAAATCTTATCGGCCAGTGTAATTAGCGGTGGAGTAGAATGAAAATGAAATGGGAATTCATCAATTCCAAAAAAATTGTCCATCACACAAATAACTGTTACGTGGTTTTGTAAATTTCTGAATTCTTATTTGGAGCCAAAATATGGAGAGAGAAGGTTTTCAAATTGATACCCTATGTAGTAATTGATATAGAAAACACATTTAATCAATTTCCTAATTAAAAAAGTCTATTAAGACTTTAATTTGATTCTTTTGCAATATTAATATGGATAAGCAAGGATAACTCCTACTGATCAGCTGCATTTTAAGAAAAAAAATCAGAGTCGAACGTTGTCAAACAAGAGTGAGTTTGTGTCAGTCTGGCTTCCATTATTTTAATTTTGTTAGTTGACTTATATTATAGAATACATTACTCTTCCACAATAATAAGCAAATAAACTCACAACTTTTAAATTTCTTTACGCTTTATGTTAAGAAAATAATATTTCCTTAATTTATTATTTCTTAGACCTTATGATATATTAATGCATTTAAATGCTCTTGATTTTATGTCTCTTCTGTTTCAAAATTAGTTTTTTTTTGATAATTTTTAAAACAAAGATAAATTTTAACGTTTCGACATTTCTTTATATTTTATACATAGTTTATTAACTATCTCACATCTATAAATTTCATTACATATTTCACATGAACTGAATTAAATCACGAAGTATTTTTTTTCTCTTATTAGATTATATTAGTGAAGTATTTCGTATTATTCACGCAGCAAAATCGACTATTTTATTTTTTTTGTGGCTATTAGAAAATCCAACACGTCGATTTGTATAATGTCACGATCTTTTATTGAAGTTCACACTACCAAGACTATTCGAGCAAATCAATTTCACTTTCGGTTTCAACAACTGCTTCAAGTTATTCATTGAGAGTGACAGTACCAGCACTTTCTGCAAGCTGCCGATGATGATGAGGATGAATCTGTAGATTACATCTGCCGTTACATAACACAAAAAATTCTTTAGGTTATTATCACAACTGGTTCTTTGAGAAATACTTCACTTCAAAATACAGAAATAACTGAATGATTCTTTGTTTCTTTGTTGTTTCTTGTTAAATGTGAATATGGATAACATTAAATAATTATAATTAGGCACATATGAAATTGACGATATCTACAAGGGTTGTAGTTTTGCTGTTCTAAAAAAATTCAGTACAATCTTTAAGTATCCCAATGAGACCGGTTCTCTGCTAATTTCAGAAACAATTTATGATGTACGAGGGTCTAACCAAAAATAAGGTTCCCATATTTTTTACAAATAGGAACATACATCATTGAAAAGCGTACAATGTTATCTATTACCAATTTTTTTGACAAAATTTCCATACGATTTTCCAGCTATTATATTATTGAGTCAAAGAAGTTTCTCGTTAAAGCGCTCAGGAAGCGTGTGACCTCTGCCTGGACTTATTGTCACGCTAGAAGCGTTTGCAACCTAAGTATAGCTGGGACAATTCGGGAACTGGAGCGTAAGAATCCACTCATCACTTCCAAATCTCCCGTGTTTGACGAGCTACGTGGGGTTGAGTTCAGTCAACGTTTCATAATATCTGCGCAAGTTTATTGTCGTTCCCGGTTGCATAGAATTCATGAAGACTAGCCCCTTCCGATCCCAAAACATAGTCGCTATATTTTTTCCTGTCAACCGCGTTTGTTTTAATTCCTTCAGTAACGGTAAACCAGAGTTACGCCACTGAAAATATTAATGTTTTGTTTCGGGGATGTAATGAAACTTCCACGTTTCAACTTTTGTGATGAAAGAGTTCAACATCTTCTTGTTCCCTACCCCCTCACAAAATTATTTCAATTGTGCCATGGGGAGCTTTACGTATGCGTTCAATAAGCTTACTGACAGTGAACCTCCGATGTTTGAGCAACTCTCTGTTTATTCTCTACTCCGTTTTCATCGTGAACTTCCTAACCACCCTCAACATAAACCCAGCATTATTTTAAGACGTGTTAAAAGAAGATGCATTCTTCAACATAAACCTCAGTCAGTTGACGATGAATCTCCACGGGCGGTAACCTCCTTGCTTGGAGAAACCAGATACTGTTCGAGCCTTGCAGTCAACACTTTCATCTCTGACGGCTGCTAAGCGAATACTGAGCGACGTACTAAATCGTGATTGGGTGGAATCGAGAGTTAGAGAGATACTGTGTACAACACTTTTGTAGGATTTAACCTAGCATCTTACCTCAAGGCTGTAGTTCATTGAGAACCGTACTTTTGGTACAACCCTCATAACTCGCCGAAAAAAAATTTCTTCACTACATAGTTTGTATCCAAAAAATCTGTTTATATCTATCTAGATATTGTATATAAACTAAATTACGGCATAAATACTTAATACTTTTCAACTTGTGAAACTTCATAATGTAATCTTCATATCCATCGAAGAATTATGTGTACATTTAATATCACAGGTTTTCCTTCATATTTGAAGTTGATCTGAGAATAGCTCTCTTTCATTAAAATGGCATGGTGTGTATTTTGATAATAGCATGCATCATCCACTGGTTGATTATTTCTAAAGATCCTTTTTGCTTCCTATGCGAAATATTTGATACAAATTCGTTGAATTTTTCGGTTCTTGCCATATGGAGGTCGAACCGAAGTAGTAGCTTTAGTCACGCGGGCGACAGTATTCTAATTTCCGGCCACGTGCTTTATGGACGTGAAAACCGTTGTTACCAGACTGGAATAAAGCCGGGAAGTTCGTCTCTTTTTGATAGGTGATGTTCTTTATGACAACTTTAAAATCTGTCATGTCAGCTGGTACGAACTTTCTTTGTTTACAGTTAATAATTCTTATCAGAAAATATTTATAAGATTGATTGAGAATTAATATTTTTTCATGAATTACTAAAACATTATGGAGAACTTAGAATAACAGAGTAGTTATATCATACGAGTATATAACAGTTTAGTGATTTTTATTCATAATCATTATCACTCTATGTGTCACTACTATTTTAATTAGCATAACATTTTATTTCTAGTTTTTATCAGCCAAGTTAGCGATTAAATAATTTTGTTAAAAACTATCTAAAGTATCCCTCTAACTAATTAATCAATAATTCAAAAAACTAAAATTATACGCTTTGATAAGGAACCAAACTGAAAATTAGAAAATAATATTTTTCACACTTCAAATAAGGGTATTATGATGATATCATTTCGATGCCAAGAAGCGTATATTGATAATTGATATAATAATCCAGTCAATTTAGACATTCAAAGTTAAATAAATTCTCATCAAGCTGAAAATCAGTAAATATTAGAAGAAACGAATGGTGTCAGCATTTCAAAAAATACGTGAGAAGACAGTGATTACGAAGAAGGGATCATAATCCGGTTAATTTAGATATTCGAAGTTATATAAATTCTCATCAAGCTGAAAATCCGTAAAATTGCTTAAAATATAATTGAACATAGAATTTGAATGATCCCTGTCATTTCCGCGTATGGAAAAATTTTTATTCTAGGTCAAAAGTCAAAACAAATGATTTTTTCGCAATTTTCAGTAAAACGGTGAGTTTTATCATAAAAGTACCTTAAACAAAAATTGTGAATCATGAAATTATCTACAAAAAACATGTGAATACGTTTTTTCCTAAAAGCTACTGTTTCTGATATATAATGAGTCTAAAAGTTGTCGTATTTAATAGTTTCACCAATATACTCGTATTTTTAGCAGTAAATTTTTGTTACAACATTGAAAATGAACGGAGCCTTGTTGTGAGTATTTGTAAGAAATTTCTATTGACTGGTTGGAGCTGTCATAAGTTCATCAAATAAATTATCAATTGACGAAGCTAAAGTTCGACGATGTTGTTCTGCAGCTTTGATATTTCTCGTGCAATCATGATACCCATTAAATACGATAGTAAATCTGAAACAGTACATTATATTCTCATTTTAAAATTCACTGTTTTGCTGATAATGGCGAAAAACTTAATTTTTGACCTTTTACCTTGAATAAAATTTTTTCTATACACGGAAATGATGGGAAACATTCAAATTTATGTAGCTTCACTCTTATTTTTTAGTCTAATTTGACCGGACTATAAGAAGAATCATCATAAAATTATCTTAGCACCTCACGCTTTTTTTTATTGAAATGATCTTTCATTAATAACTATACCCTCATTCGAAACGCTATGAAATTATTATCTAATCCTCAATTTGGTTTGTTGGGTTTGCTATTGAAGCGTATTTTTTTCTTAAAAATATAGTCTATTATCATTTAAAGTACTCATTCAAGAAATGGGTGCACGTCCTCTATCTTCTTTTGGACTAATTATCTCCCATTCTGAAAATACCGATTTCTATTTTAATTATGAGAAAAGCAATGCGCATGTTTGAGAAGTCCTTTGGTAGAGTCAGATCAAAAAGTAAATGGGTTAGCTAAGGAATGTGCGTAGAAACTCATTTTCGTTTAAAGCCCGTCCACTTAGTTCGCGGCTGGTTTGCCGTATGGAGTCATAGGTGTGGACGTGTGTTTTTCTAGTTAAAATTGTTTAATTCGAAGTGGTGAATTTTTGTTTAAGTGATTTGGGGATTAAAAGGTAACTATTAAAATTATCGTACAGTCAAATCAATATGCATTAGCTGGTACGTTACATAAATCTTGAAAGCACTACAGCACGAAATGATTAGTTTAGTGCAATTTTATGTACTAATCACCATAATGTTGAACCTATATTATATATCTATTTTAATAATCTTCGCCAATTTTTCTAAAAGTTTGACAAAAGTTGCTGAATATCATTCCAATGTCAACTTTCTTTCCTTAAATGAAACACCCCAATTTTTCTATTTCGTTAAGTAGTATTTTTCTTTCTCATTTCAAAATATATCAATACAATGCAAAGTGGTCAGGGATAACCCGGAAAACAGAAAAAAGTCAGGGAATTTCAAAATAGTCAGGGATAAAATAGATGTGATCATTTCCACGCTAATTTTTTTGTCCCAAGTCACAAGATCATTTAAATGGGCCAAACAAAAACCAAAAAAAGGCGAAAAATTATCATGAAAAATATTTATCTGTCAAAATTGTCAAATCACACCATTCCCAAAGACGTATGCAAGGAAAAGCCTGAGAATCGCCATATAAAAACGGAATTTCGCATTCGCGTATATACGAATTTATGCATGCGAGACACGTCTCCCTTTACTGAAAAAAATGCTCTGTTCGGCAGAGTTTTGCCATAAGTTGTCGACGGTCCAAACTTATAACCTATATATGTATCATTTAAAGTTGACATGAGTTTATCCTATCCATCTACAAACATGAAAAAAGTTGAAAATAATTGCTTTAAACCATTTTTTTCATTATCAAGAGTTCTGCTTGTGATATAGAAAAAGTTGGGGAGTTTCAAAATTGAGCCCTGCAATAGTGTTTGGTTGCTCAAGATTTTTGCACCCACGTTAGTGCGAATAATATGGAACACAAAAAATTTTTAAAAACAAATGTGGCTCAGTTGCTGTCTTATGTTTTTTAAGGCAATAATTAAATTTTGTAAGAAATTAACATTAAAACCTTTTTGGATTAATTTGCATATGTATAGGTCAGTGCCATTCTACGTATATTTTTCTGTAAAATATAAATCATGTATCTATTTAAATTGCAAACCTTATTTTAGGACCGATTTATATTGGCTCCAAAAAAGTTGGAAAGAAGGGCCTGATTATTCATATTTAAGGGCGAGAGATCGTCTCAAAAGTTAGTGACTGTATAAAAAAAGAAACCAAAGATGGAATAAATAGAACATGAAGTAACCTAATTCAGTATTGAAATGTATAGTATGGAAATAAATTCATTGAGAACTCAACAACACATCAACTAACTAAATTCAAGATAAAGGCCCGCAAATAATATTTTTTTCATCATTTTATGATTCTTCAACTTATGACAGTGATAAGACGTAAGCCCCTGCCACAGTGTTCAGCCCTGTCTCTAATAGAGACAACAAACAAACTCAATAATCGGACTCTAGTTGGTACAAAACACTACCAGAAATCGGATATTAAAAAAAATGATCAGTCTGATGTTCCGATAAACGTCACGCCATGAATTCATGGAATTATTTTGTTCGGTCCTAAAAATCACTCAAAATTTCAGCTACATACATAATCACATCATACCGAGCTAATATAAGCATGTTAAAAACTAGTTGAGACGATTACTCGATTATGATCGAGTAGAGTAGGATTACATTGAGGTGAAAAAACTCGCCCAATTGCCTCTCCCTACCACCAGTCGACTCGACCGTCACCAGTACATATAAACGGAAGCCCTGCGTGTTTGATTACTTCTCATATATTGTCATGCATTTCAAAAATTTCTTCTTATCGATTCGTTTCATAATAAGTGACGTTCACTTATTTTTATAGAAGTTCCACTGACTTTAAATTCAGGCCACCACAAGATCTGTACCAAAATTGCTTACAGAATACTATGAAGGTCAATGAATGAGGACAGGTTTCAATCTGTACTACTACCATGACGTTTATCAGAAATATCAAGAAAATATTTGCACATATACACATCAGGAAAGTTGATGTAACTGTCTTTCGAAATAAGCAATTGCTTTTAACCAACAGAGTAGTGTGTTAATTAACTCGCCTCGACTTTTGGAGATGAAGCACTATCTCGAGTAAGCCTCCGAATTTCGCTGGTTTTCCGAATTTAATCATGGTTGACTTTGCCACATGATGATGGTCGTAAACTGATATTGTAATATCGTTATGTGATATACTGTGAGATTGAGGCATACTTTAGCGTTAGTTCCACTCGTATATATTTAATATAACCAAATGTTACATATTTGGATTTCAGAAAGACTTTTCCCGTTGAATACCGTATAATTTGACAATTTAAAAAAAACTCGTATCGATTGGTGCAAAGCAAGGCGTGACAGGTGACGAATCATGGATCTATGCATATGAACCTGAACAATCGACTGTATGGGTCTTTCAATCCAACAAAAGTTGATCGCACAAGGATCCCTCCGAAGCAAATGGTCGCCTGTTTTTTCGGAATAACGGCACATGACGCCACTGTTCGATTAGAGCAACGTAGGACGGTCAATTCTGAATGATACACGAGCATTTTTGTGCCAGAAATGTACGAAAAAATGAGGGAGACCAATCGCAGAAGACGACAATGCGAGTTCAAAGTTTTTCTACACCTGATGAAGCGGTTGATGTATTCAAATATCAAGTTTTGGATGTACCTCAATCGGAAAAAATACTTCGACAATTGATTCAAACGTATACAACAGTTTATTCATCTTAATTGAGAATACTTTGTAAAACAATATAGCTATCTATTTTTATCCCAGAACTTAAGTAGCAACCTCGTATTTTTCATCACTGCAACGTCAAAGCGCACATATCTTTAGTGGCTTGAGATGGGTTTTGTTGGAAAATTTTGATGCATCCACTGTATATTCACGACCTTGCCCCGTTAGAGTATAATTTATTTCTCTTAGTATTCTGAAGTTAGTGAAATTCTACAGTGATGAAGTTAAAGTTTTTTCGGGAAAGTGCAACATATATCATTGATTAGTGAAAAAACATGAAACAACTCTTTCCCTAACTTATAATATACATTCACAAATAACATATAATATAGATAGTGCAAATAAATGAACCATATGTATTATCTAAACCCATAGATTTCTACATTATATAACGGTAATATGTAATTTGCACTTCATCATTCATTGCCGAAGAAAGTTCTGTTCGCTGTTACTTTCATTGAAGAAGTTGAAACATTTATTGAAAACGAAAGTTGTATATCTCGCGAAGAACCAAACTAGTAGTAGTTACGATTTACTGGTACAAACATTTCCGTTGAACGGATATAAATGTACAATGACGAAAAGATCGCAGATTTTTTGCGCGTGATCAAAAATAAAAATTTCAATGCATGAGTGAAAGTGGTTTATTTGCTAATACTTCACTTTAAAGTATTTGTTTATGGCGTGACAGTGAAATCTGAGGAACACTTTTGGTCGTGCAAAAAAAAACTAAACTGAAAGAGTAGAAATGAGTATGAAGTTTTTACTTGGATAAAAGGAGATAAATATTCGTAATTGGTCTTTAATTTGAGCATACATGTTAGTCCAAGTTATAGTATACAGTCAATAGTATTAAAGTGCCGTTCGAATTATTCCTTTTAGAATAGTGTTGCATAATAGACGAGAAGATATTTTAAAAATTCTAGTTGTGCCTCGCAAAAAAGTGGAAAGTCAGGTCTCGCAATAAAAGTCTCGTCTAGTCTCATGTCTCGCGCCACAGTCTCGTATAAATCCCGCAGATGAAATTCACAAATAAAGTCAATTCAAATTTTTATTTTAATGGACAAAAACAAAATACGGAGAAAAAACTATTGTTTATTGTGGTATAAAAGTTTATACTTCCTTAATATCTCAGTTGTTAATTATACGATTCTTTTCTACTTCGGTGGTGATCAGTATTGTATACTAGGATATGAGAAAATTAATATTTGACATGATAAACATTTTCTTTTATCATTGACGTACGGTACTAGGGAGTGAAGAAGGTATAGATTGTTTGTTCAGCTTATATAACTGAGGTGTTTAGATAGATTCATCAAAAGTGTACCTATTATTCACCCGGTTCCGATATTTGCTTATGGTTAAAGAAGCCCGAGATGAAACTGATTCTGTCGGAACAGATTTGGCAATAACGCTCGGGAACTAACCCTGATCAAGTTAATTGTTGTTCGGAAACTGGTCTAGTTAATCGAGTCGTAGTCATATAGTATGATCTTCTTTACCCTGGCGGACCGGTAGGCGAATACGACCAGCTAACTGGTTGTTTTATTTGTCTTTGTTGTTTGAACTTTCCAAATTATTTATTCTCTTTAAATTCTATTACTTGATGACAACAGCGTTGTTGATAGGTTACTGAGGTTTGCGGTTCATTTCACTTGCATTTCACCATAAAAATAAATTATTAACTTTAGTCTCTAGTTCAAAATCCTTGAGAAGTGGGGAATCGGTGATATCCGCTAAAAAATTGATAAAAATGAAAAGTTTTCATATTTCATATTTTATATTTTAAGTTTGAAACTTCCGTTGAAAATTGACCGCGATGTTCGGAAATTATGATCTAAATCATGTTCTGGATTAGGATCCGTAATCTGCTGATAGGTAATCTACCAGAACCCAGGTTTTTCTCGGAAAGATCACAATCAATAAAATTGGCGAGATCAAATAATTGATATTTGCCATTTTATCCACTTTACTTTGAGACTTTACGAGACGAGACGGTTTTTGAAATGTGATGTCGACACTTGAGATGTGCAGCTAACTATTTCCTTCATTACTTAAGTGTAAGAAGTTCGTAACGATTTACTGGGTTAAGTTGTGGAAATGATAAAATTGTTTTATGGATTCGGGATTAGTGAAATTTTTTATTAATATAAGGTTGGCAACTGAGGACTATCGCTTTTTACTAATAGAGAGCCTTGTTTCAATTTTTCAGTTAACTTATGTTAGTGCTGTACTTTGTCGTTTTTCACGTGATACTGGTCACATTGACGAAACTTTAGAAGCAATTAGTGCGGGTTAATTTCAAGTGGAGTGCAAAAACCAATATTTTTGGCATATTTTACTTTTTTATTACTGTTAAGAAAAGGAAACTACTGCGGCTCACAAAGAAATATAAGATAAGTTTATGGTGCTTATTGCTTAACATAGCCCACTTGTGAGAATTCGTATAAAAAATTCGGTTATGTTGACCGAATCAAAGTCATTGGGGAGGATCGTCATATAACTGTTCGAGAGGTTGCAAAGAGGCTACATGTATCGCACACAACAATTGAAATGTCTTGAACTAGTTGAGAAGCACACACACATCGAAAGCTGAAAAATAAAATCGCTCGTGCTGTCAGTTTGGTGGGATTATAAAGGTGTTGTGTTTTTGAGCTGCTTTTAAGGAAACTAAATAATAATTCTAGCGTCAACAAATAATGAAAATGGGTGAAGTGATCAAAGAAAAACGGCCAGAATTGTCAAATCGTAAAGGTTTAGTGATCCACCATGATTATGCAAAGCCTCACAAATCTTTGGCAACTCGTGGGAAACTATTGGAGCTTGGCTGGGAAGTGATGCCCCATCCTCCATACAGTCCAGATCTGGCACTATCTAATAACCATTTATTTCAAGGTTTGCAGAATTCTTTTGATGGTAAAACTTCCACAAATGACGATAATCCCAATAATAATAATAATAATAATTTAATGAAGTTTCGAATAACATTGAAAAAAAATACAATCAATTTGTGTACTGATATTGAAGTCTTATGTACTTCGCCATAAATGTCGGGTTAATATCATTGCAAAAAATTTTGAAAGTGAGACATTATTTTACCAATGACTATAACATTTATTGAAAATAATCATCATTCTAGATCAAACATAAGAAATACTGCTAGTCCATGTAATTTTGTTTGTTTTTCCATCTTCATATTCGTCACAAAAACCGCGAATTCTCATTCTTTTAAATTCACTGCTTTTTGGGCCGAAATATGAATGTCAACAGTCTTACAATTTCTGCATTTCCTTCACTACATATTTTGTCGTTGTCATTTCTCCATCTTTGATTTTTTGCTTTCGAAAATTATTGTTTTTGTATGTATATAGTTTCTGTCATCCGAATCTTGCCTCATACACCAAACGATTTGATATACAAAAAAAACTCCGCAACTATCTCTCTTTCGAAATCTTTGGACCGATTTTTCCGTATTCGATTCTCCGCTTTTTTCTCTATTCGAACATTCTTAATTTTGTATATAGTCTTAGTCATCTTCTAAATCTGGCTAATCAGAGACAGGTTTTTCTTTCTCCATTTCAAACGTCAAACGATTCGGGATACAATAAAGACCCTAACAGTGAATCAATTTGAATTCATCAAATACACATCAAATTGAAAATATTGTTTTTCATTGTTTTCAATAAATTGGAAAGTTACAAATAACGTTCACTTTTCTTATCATAAAAAAGTTTATATGTCTTTTCATTTCATTCAATCAAAGGTATTCAACAGATGAAAAATACAAATTGTATCACAGTTTTTCCGCTTTTGCTTGACGAAAATTACGTATACTACTAACAGAACGTGACATAGTCGGTGGGGCAGCTTTTAACTATGTCTTAAGCTTGAGTCTGTATCAGAGAGAAAGTATTCGAAAGAAGAAAAGAAATGCAAACTGTAGGAGCGCGTTGACAAGTTTTGGTTACCAAAGTTGTAGATGTAAACCATTATTTTGCCATTAAATTTTTATATCCAATTGTTTGCAATTTAGTTATAAATCAATTCTATCTAGTTTCAAAAGCAAGTGAATCAAATACAAGGGTTGCTATTTATGTTTCGAGATACAAGACATATTAGAACCAATATTTATAATTGGATATGCCCTGATTGTTTTTCAAAGTATTCTCTATTGAGATCAATACTCTTTTGCATGCGTTTGAACAAATTTTCTATTCCGATTGAGGTACCTCCAAAAGATGTAATTTGAAGGCATCAACCGCTAAGTGTAAAAAAACGTTAACTTCGCTTTTTATTTTTGAGCTGCGGAAATAAGAAGAAATAATTGAATGCCAAACAAGGACTGTACGGAGATTGACTCATTAATTCGATGTTTGGACTGTTACGATCTTAAAGATATTATTTGAAGCACCGCGGTTGAATTTTTTTAGCATTTCTTTGCTCGAATCGACACGAGCTTTTTTCAGCGGTTGTCAAATTATGCGGTATCCATCGCGAACATATCTTTTTGACTGCTGATCCATCAATCCCACTTCTTTTAAAAAGTCTAGAAGATGGGATGGCTTTAATTGCCAAAGATCTTCGTCATCTATTCCATACGTACCCAGGTGTGATGCTCTGGAGCTCCTTAGTGTTTTACACTTCGAGAGAATGTGGATAGATGTTTCTTCCTCTGTGCAACAAAATTTGCACGCCGAATTATCTGCTAGGTCTAGTGTCTTCGGATTGTTGAGGCGACAGTGCCTCGATAGAACTCCTGTTACGATTCGTAGATTGTTCTCATTTGGGTTCATCATTCAGCAGATCTACTCTGGTGTTAGTTTCCCAGCAGAGTCGTGTTTGTCTCAGTCCTTGTAGGTTGTCCCAATAATTGGTTTTGCTCCTATCTATTAATGCCTAAGTGTGCCTCAATCTCACGGTATGTCACATGACGATCTTGTAATATGAGATCACGTATAGCATCGAGGTTTTCTGGCACTACAGCTGATTTTGGAGGACCCTCACGAAATTCATTATGTAGCAAAGTGAGACCATGATTGATTTCGGAAAACCAGCGAAAAACGGTGGCTCAAGATGGTGCTTCATCATCAAAAGTTGAAGACTTGATTGGCACAATGCTGTTGGTTTAGACCACGTTGAAAGTAATAAAAAATCATCACACGAAAATTATGAAGATACGTGAACCAAATATACTCGTAGTAATATTTGATAAAAAAAATGCAAACTAATTTACAAAGTTTATCTGTATTTTGTACGAATTTGTCCATGGGACATAAATACCATATTATATCAGGTTATTCCAAGATATCACATTTGATTTGTAAGCCGTTTTTTTTTAAAATCTTCGAAGGACATATATGACAAACTTCTCGTGGCTCAAACAATACTCTTGGTTTTATGGTTTTTCTGGTATTTTCAATATTGGAGAAATTGAACTTTATAGCTCTAACCTATGTTGCAAATTATTTTGAATTAATAGGCCTCTTAATTTCTTTCAAAACTAAATCTGCTTAAATAACTGTTAAGAAAAAAATAATACATAATAAAAGCACTGATATGTTCACCATTTGATAGAAAATTGCTATTGGTTACCTCCCAGTTCGACGAAATATTTGGCACATTTTAAAAATAATAACTGTTTTGCTTTCTTAGGTGTGTTAGTATCGTGACATCCTCAGTGAATCCATACCCACTTTGCGGCCTCTTAAAGGTAGAAACTCCAAGAGAAGCTTCAGTTATCGGCATTTATATTTTTCTTCAAATCAAATAAATGTCTGCAATCCAGATAACGGATTGTGTCTTACTTTTCTGGTTTGGAGTGAATGTACGTCTTAGACCTACATCTTCCACGCAGGCTGTGGCAACGACTGTATATGAATTTTGATATTTCTGTTCAAACTGCTTGTCCTTTCTGTAACAAATATACTTCTTATATTCTTTTTTATTTGTCCATTTTATAATCAAGATATACCTTTGGAATGAAAATAATTTATTAAAGATTGTTAGAGGAAGACGTAAAATGTTAAGAGATGGAGTGCGAACGATTATTATTTTCCCCTGCATCATTTCCTTCTACCACAGTTTCATTCTTACATCCTCCTCACTGTTTGCATTGTCTCCAGAATCCTCAATCATTTCAGCTTTTATCCTCGTCATCAGGAGCTTTTTCATTTTCTTCAGCTACAATATTATTATTGTCTATTGCGTTACTACATCTCCAAAATCTGGGTCGTCGAGAATATATTTTTGAGGGAACTAGCCATAATAATTTTTTGGGTTTTGTAACGTTTATACTTACGCTGAGTTTTGAAGACTCTGAAAAGCGTATAACTCAATATATAACAATCTCGTATTATTACCTCAAGGAACACCACAAACTAGAAAGCTGCAGTGCTCAAAAAATAATATATGACATATATGAAATAATATAAACGACATTAAATGAATCTCCTTCACTAGCTAAATACTCGCACTGTGCTAATATGTGTCCTGCTTCAATAGAAGTAAAATATTGTATCGAATGGTTCATTCACTAAGAATTTTGTACATATTTTTGTGAAAATAGTTTTTATCAACCCATGTATATGTATACGTTTACTCTAATCTGGTCTCCTACGTGATTCTGATCTATTATATTATGGTTTATCGTTTTTAATAACGGTATTAGCTGCACGATAATACCCGCGATACATTATCTTGTGATAGTGAATCATAAATTTTAGCGTAGTACAATCACATAAAACATTTTAATAGAAATAAACTTACAACCATCATTATTAAATTTTCAAACCCATAATTGTATAGCGCGACAAATTAGTATTTCAGCACTATGTAATTTCAATCGTTCTAATCTAATTCAAAAGCGTGACTGCAGTAAAACTTTTCACCAGCGCTCATCTCAACATTTGCCTCAGGAAAAGATTCCTATACTAGATGCATTAAGAAATTTAAAAATCATGTATGAACATTGATTTTTTATATATACCGGGTTATATAATTTATTTAGAATTGTAGATGCTCAGATTTGACCTTGTGGTCACATTATATCACAGCTTATCACATATTTTTGAAGCTTCAACTATTGTTTTCCGTTTTTTTTGTCCTACATCTGTTTGTTCCAGTTATGTACTCCTAGACTTTGTATATCTAGTACAATCTTATCTATTTTTTGGGCTATCTTTTGTCTTTTGATCTCTATTCTATAATTTTCTTTGTACCCTACCGTTTTTCCATTTTTCAAATGTATCCGTACCATTGTATTTTTTTACTTCAAAAGGGTTTACTATATCCTCATTTTCTGATATATTCTTAATTTTATAGTTCATAAGTCTCTATATTCATTATTTCCAACTGTCAATGGTCCATTAATTTTCTTGATTATTCTCTTCCGATATATCTCGTAGTATGTAGTTACTGGTTTTGTCTTATTTTTTGTGTCATTTTTGTTGCTTATTCCTAAGTACTTAAAAATGTCGACTACTTCGAAGATGTGTTCATTCATACTGTTTTTTATTTGTGAACTTCCTTCTTTTTTTCAATTGCGGTACATTTTGTCGTTTTCTGATTTATTTCAAGTCTATTTTTCATGCCTCTCTTACAATTTTTTCTAATGTCTGTTCAAGACTTTTTCTGTCCCTTGCTATTAAAGCTGTATCATTCGCATATGCTATGACCTGTTTCGATTTATTAATGATATTTCCATCAATATTAGATTTTCTTATTATGTCTTCAACTGCAATTTTGAACAATTCCGATGAAAGTCCATCACCTTGTACTTCCCTATTTCTAGTTCCACTACCTTTTTCAGTCTTTTATTTATTATTTTTGTATTTTATATAAGGTATTGACCGAACTAAAACCTCAATAATTGCTATATATGTTGATAGACCTCTCTATCGGCATTGTTTCTGTTTCCCATACTCTTTCGATGCTCTTGTTTGTTTGTTTTGTTCCTTAGGTTATCTTCCCTATATTTTATTGTTCATCAACTATTTCGTCTGACCCTCCTGTATTATTATGTGTGATTCAATTGGTTGGATTGATCACTCCATTACATTTGCAGCATTGTACTATGTTAGTCCGGTCAAATTAGATAATTTCATGATCTGCAATTTTTGTCTGTCAGCAAAACTCACAGTTTTGCGAAAAACTCATTTTTTTACCTTTGACCTAGAATAAAATTTTTCCATACACGGAAATTATGGGGAAATTCCATGCTCAATTGTATATTAAACAATTTCACTGATTTTCAGCTTGATGGGAATTTCTAAATTGACCGGACTATGATCTCTTATATCATCTTTTTGGTATTCACTGTCTTCTCACGTATTTTTTTGAAATACTGAATCCATTTTCTTCTAATATTTGTTGTAGCTTATTTTCTATTTTGCTTCTTTATTGTTGATATAGTTTCACCTTATTTTTATTATTAGTTTGCAAATTTTTCTTGTTTCTTAGTTCGTAGTCATTACAACCTAGGTTATTTTGCCCTTCAATTTTTATTGTATGGTATTTTTATTGTCCTGGTGAAACCATAACAATTTTCTTAACACCTTCACGGAGAGTAGACGCCGTACGTAAACTGGAACAGTACGCCTCAAGTGGTCAAAATTTCTATCAAGGCTATGAACACAACGTCAAGCAGTGTTTGAATTTTAATACTACTGCCACAAAAGGAACAAATCAATAAAATCTAGTGTCCCGTTTATAGATTGGGGGAGAGTACGATTTCCGTGGCGCCACTATTTAGTCACGGATTTGGCTTAATTAGGCTAAAATAAATCGAAAATGAGGAATGAAAATTTTTGATATCTTGCTTCGTTTTTGAGATATCGATACTTAAAGTTATAATCAAACGTTAGTTCAAAATTCGCTTTATTGAACAGATGGGATTCAATACTTGGTTTCAAATAAATATTTTATCACGTCAAATTCAATATGAATCTTGTAATTCGATACACAAAAGATTTTTTATCCAATTTTCATATTATTTACCCTGATACTCCAAAATTATATTGAAAAAAACATATTTTTAGGTTAGGTTAGGTTAGGTTAGGTTAAGTTAGGTTAGGTTGATACATACAAATATTAAAATAAAATTAATAAATTTTTCCAACTTCAAGTATCGTCATCTCGAAAACGAAGCGAGATAGTGAAAGATTTTATTCTTCATTTCCGACTTATTTTGGGTCGATTTACAAAATTGTATTTATTGTATTCCCTCCAAAGATATTTTCCGCCCACTGTCGCCGTCCGGCGTACAGTTCACATAAGAACCTCGTATACCAAACAGTTACTGTCGTATTGCGAAAGGGTGTTTTTTTTTGAGAAGTTTGGAGTGTTGTGGAATGTTTTTTTGATCAAGAAGGTGAATAGGAAAGTAATAAAAGTATATTTGTGATTTCAGTGCGGTATCTCATGGTAATTATTAGTACTGTTTTGAAGTTTTTTTTATAGTTAATAAACCTGATTTAGAGCATATCAAATTGTCTTTGTTTTATCTATACTTTGTGTATATTTTTGTTACTTGTCTTCGTACTCACAATATTGCATTTTTATACTGTGGCGTTTGTTTGAGGAGATACCGTCGGGAAAAGACGAAGAAGACGAACTTGAAATCGCATTTGAAGACGATGGTGAATATGGTTCAGATGAAAACTATCAGCCTAGCGAAATTCCTTCTGAATTCTTTGAATCTGTAGAAGAACGAATCTCATCTGAAGAAAATAATCCAAGTGACACGCAAAACATTGATCTTGATATATCTTCAACATCACCAGCACCACATCAGCAACTTTCTGACCAAGAAGGAAGTGGATGAGAGGAAACAGTCAGCCCAATTCCAGATTTAAATTTTGATGTTACAAGCAATCGTTTGGAAATTGATCTTGAGAATTGTACACCTCTGGATGCTTTTGAGAAGCTCTTTGTGTCTTATATTATGAAATGCATAGTAGAATTGTGGGAGTAGAGATGTTATTTCTCATACTCTGATTCCGTCTACTTTTACCCTATATTTAGCTTTGTTATTTCGGCAAGGCGTTTTAAGCAGATTTTTAGAGTGTTATGCTACTCTCCTCGAAGTGCCAAACAAAGGGATAAAGTTCAGAATTTGATTGAAATGCTAATTTTACAGTTTCAAGGTGCTTATGATCTCAGATCAGAGGTAGACTTTGGTTCAGAGTCTATATAAAGGAAAAAAAATGAATATAGTAACAAGTTTATTGATCTGACTACTTTTGATGGTTATGTACTCGATATCGAAATGTATAGTGGTACCACACTTTTAGACACTGATAGTACTAAAACAATGGTTTAGTGTTAAGACTAATGAAACCTTATTTGATGAAAGGGCACGAGTTATTTATGGATAATTCTTACAACAGCGTTGATTTATCAGAAAACCTCTTAAGCCTCAAGACACATACCATTGGAACACTTGAAGCTTATCGAAAAAAACCCAAGCAACTTGTTCAATTGGAAAAAAAGTGAACATTACTGGGTACGGAAAAGTGAATGTTTCAAAATGGAAAGCCAAAAGGGACGTTTTAATGATAACAACTAGAAATCATCTCCGTTTGGTAACATCCAAAAACAGATTTGGGAAAGAACAGATAAAACCAGAAGAAGTCGCGATCTATAATAAGCATATGTCAGGAATTAATCGTTGTGATCAAATGACATCAGCATACTCTTTTTCACGAAAAACCATACGTTGGTATGGTACGAAAGTACTTTTTTATCTTTTGGATGTATCTATGTGGAATGCATTTTTTCTGAATAGAAAATATTGTAAAGCATATCAAAGATTTCATCCGCTTACCGGAAAATATAGAAGGAAAAGACTTGGTAAAAAAAAGCAGAAAAAATAATTCCAGAAGACGTGAATATGCTGAACAGAAGAATAACGCTATACCTAAACAAAATGAAGGTTACTGGCCAGAGGAAATTCCGGGAGTACCTGGGCCAAAGTCTGGAAAGAAATCGATATTATTGAAATACAAGTTATGCACTATTGAAAATCAGCACAGGGAAAGTAGCTACAGGTGCAAAGGATGTATAGGGAAACCAGCTTTATGCCCCAGCTGTTTTGAGGAGAGGCACGAGAGAAATGAAAATCCATAAATTTAGGTTGTATTAAGATAAAAATGTTTTCTATTCGAATAAAGGTACTTTTGAAATTTATATTTATTTAACTCCATAGCGCTGATATGCGTCTGCATTAAATGGCAGTTAACTTATTCATGATATCATGACGAAATGCCTATCAGCGTAGGACGCATGTCAAGGCTTCAGTAGGCAATCTCCTTAAAATATGACACAAGACACATATCTACGTCGAGTAGTTGGGGGTGACTGAAATGTTATTTCAAAGTCTCCTAGGTATAAGACAACCTATACACATAAAGATGGACCTTAAAACACGGGGACTCCATGGGACTGCCTACTGCCATTAAAATCGAAATCATCTAACAGGTACTGTCCCATGAACGTGTTAATCTCTTTCCAATCCTCATCCATTTTCTGCTTTTTATCGTCTTGTTCACTGTATTCACTATTTTTAATTTCATTCTAATTATTACAAGGTAAACGATTATCAGTTTCAATACTTTTGTATGATCTTATATCTTATATTATCTATGACTTCCTCTTTGATAATGTGAATTGAAATTCTCATAATAATCTTAAATTTGAGTTAATAAGGATACTAATTTGGATAGGTACTAATCTCATTTATTTATTTAATGTTTATAACTGCCTATAAGATTATAATAATTTATGAAAAACGAGTAAACAGTTGGTATTTAGCATGTACAGGGTTGAGAAACAGAGTAGCCAATTGAAGCACTACTTCTAAATTCTAAGAGCGTAGTCATTTGAAAGTCATCAGTCATAACATTGATTTCATTCAATCTCTACCGATTCACTTTTTTGAGACGTCTAACGTTGTTCCACCCAATGTCAACAATTATTATCATCACCATCAACATCTACGTAGATCCATCAGAAGACAGAATGTTCTCTATTTGTGAACTGATTCATACTTTATTCGTTAAACTATACCCTTCCAACAGGAATATCTTTTAGTAGTTTCTAGAAAATCATAAGTTCGTTAGGATGTAAATTAGCTTCCTTAATAATTCGTGCTTTAAATGAGTAGCGATTTTTTTCCAGAGAAAAATCTTATCACATGGAAAACAATAATGAGGAGATTTGTGACACTCTTTATGTTGTAAAAAATAGAACAAAAGTAGATTAGGTTGAATTGGCATAATGTGAAAAAGTGCAATTCCAATACTTAAATCGTTAAAATTAAGCTTTAAGATAAGAAACTAGTCTCATGATTTTGGATATTACTGCTATTTACGGAACATCCACTCATCATGCATCATTTCACAAGAAAATTTTTTTGATCTTTTTTATAATATTGAGAGGTAAGTGCAATGCGTCGTATAATATGTTTAATTCTAGATGTATTTTATACTCAAGTTGGTTATAGTTTAAAACAATTACCCGCATTTCTATAATTTATACTAGTTTCTGGTAAAGTGGAGTTCAATTTTAGGAGAACTCATTCGACTTTTCTATGGTCTTTCCTCTTATTTCTTACAGCTTTATAAACTTAGAAACACGATGTTTTTATTTCATGCATTTGTATGTAGAAAGTTAGGGAACAAATTAGCCAATTAGGACATTAATTCCCTCCGCGGAGTTTCATTAAAGTCTTATAACTTGTTTTTCTACAATCTCTGCTCGTTCACTTTTTTGAGAAATCTAACGTGTACGATGTCAGGCTATTAAATAATGAGACTGGGCGACTAGAGAGCTCCCTAGACGGGTGTGGTAGAAAGCGCGTAGTGCATTGGGTATCTAGATACCTTGTCTATGCACGTCCCAAAACACGTTCCCGTCACTTTCTTCTCGTGCCGAAAACCATGTGTGACGAAAAACAGGAACAACGTATCAATCACAAATTTCTCGTTAAAATGAAAAAAATCCCAATCGAGTGCTATAAATTGTTGCAAGAGGCTTATGGGGACAAATCTCTATCTCGTGCGTGTATTTTTGAGTGGTGTAAGCGCTTTAGTGAGGAACCAGAGAGCAATGAAGATGACCAGAAAGAAACGGTTAGAAAAATTTTACACGAGGAATTACACATGACAAAAGTCTGTGCGAAGTAGGTGCCAAAGAATTTGACCAAAAGCTCTTACGTCAACGGGTCTGTTCAGATTTCCTTTTAAGGTTAGAAAAATATCTGCTTTGGAAGGAACCCGATTTGAGTCGATGGAAGTGGTAAAGCAAAAAATGGCAGAGCTCCTAAAGGCACTCACAAAAGAATACTTCCAGCACTGCTTCGATCAATGGAAAAAATGTATGGAAAGGTGTGTAGCGAGGGGAGGGAAGTATATTGAAGGGGAACATTCGAATGTAGAATAATTAAATAATAATAATAATAATAATAAAACCATTTTTCGTAACCAGTCTTGATATTCAATAGCCAGACCTCGTATATGTAGTAATCATATTATTGGTTGCACTTTTCTATTTCTAGACTCAAATTTCCGAAGTATCTGTGACTAGATTCATCAAACGTGAAAAAACTGTAAATTCAGACATCAGGTAAAATAACAACATTTTCAAATGGTGCTTGTTTGCAGTATGTTTTTAAAGCAGATTATTTGGTCTATTATACCATAAACTTAGTTTCAGTTTGCAGCACTTAATAAAATATCAAATAACTTACAGATACAGATAAAATCATCTGTAGGCGAAGATTGGTTATACCTGTGTTATTCACAATTAAAATACTAGGAGTATCCAAAAAGTCAATTTTATTGGTATTGACAGAGAAGAGATGTTCTAATTTATCGCAAACCGAACTAACAATCATACTATACAATAGAACTTTTCGGAAACTATTCAGATCATTATCGACTTAATCTGATAATGATCTGAATGTTTGGAGAGAAACCCGGATTACGTTTGTTGTTGTTTGGAACAAGTTAATTGGGTAGTAGTCATATGATAGGATCCTTTCTACTCTGGTAAACCAATGGATAAATGCGATCAGTTAACGCGTGGTTTCATTTGTCTATGGCAGTGGTTCTTAATCTTTTTAAGGCCTGCTACCCTTATGACCTAACTAGGGTCACTGATTTTACCTCTCCTCTCAACGTGGAAAACAAAAAATATACAAATACGTAGGTAGGAATTTTTACTTTAAATTAGAGTCATAAGCTAGGTTTAAGCAGGGTAATTTCCTAAACTAATTGTGTTTTGAGACGATTTGAGTTAAGAAACTACTCTCACACCTGTAAGTAGTAGCAAACGATACCAACTTGCTATGATATTCAGCAACTGCTTTTCTCCAAAATGTTCATAGGTCATAATTTTGGAATTCGACTTTTGTAGTGCAATCCTCACGTAGTCCAAGAAATACTACTTTAGCTGACACACCTCCATCCTTAAAAATATTATCATCAGTCAAAAATGGTCTCAATACTCAAGAGAAGGACTGACGGTTATCCATGTTAGCTTTATCGTTTTCCAGTTGTTTACAAACTTGCGAAAACATGGTCATGTCGTCAATTCAAATTCTACGTTTGTATAGTTGTTTGTATAGTTCAAATTTGCGAATAAAGCTTGCTATTTTGTTTTGCAATATTACAAAATTGGTCATATTTCCCTGTAATGAAATATTGAGGCTATTGATTTGACAAGAAAAATCAGTCAGCATTTGGACGAATATTCTATCGTTATCATTTTGATCTTTTATTTTCCAAAAATAATTGGTAATTAGTTAGGTTACTCCCACGAATATGATTCACAATTTTTATAATATCACTTAACGTGTTTAATAAATCAGTGGGAAGCTTCTTGACAGCTAAAATGTAGCGATGTATCGGGCAATGATATGACAAAACTTGAGGAGCAACTTGTTTTACCATTGCTTGGAACCCCGAACGAATACCCATTATGGAAGGGTCTGTGCAGATACAACTAGCTTTGACCAATCAATTTCGTTTTCTTCAATAAAATGATCCAAAGTTAAGAATACATCTTCTCCACGAGTAGTGATTAATATCTTACAGAACAAGTATTCCTCTTCGACATTATCGTCATTTATGTGACGTAAATACCAACAATTGCGAGCAAGAAGCTATATCAGTCGACTCATCTGATTAAAGCGTAAATCGCGAACATAGGACTTTCTTTAATTTCAGAAATTACAGTGTCTAAAATGTCACTACTCTTCTCTGCAATACGAACTGTTGTATTGGAGAGTGAGATCTGCTTCACCTTGGCCACATGTTACTCTTCAATTACAAGGGATACTGCATCACGTGAGCAATGCTTTAAGAGATCCTCTCCCATGGTAAGAGGTTTTTTGTTTACAGGTTCAGAGCAATGCGATAAGAAATTATATATGAATCTTGAAGACACGATTCGTTTGCCTTTTGTACCTTTCCCGAAGAACCCAACCGCGAAGAGCATGTTCTTTACTTTTATAAAAATCTATGTCCTTTGCTACGAAGACCTTATGAATTTTTTATAGATGTTGTTTTAATTTGTTTGGTTTCATGCTATCTGCAGAAATAACTATACTATACAGGGTGTCCCAGGACAAGTTAAAACTATCTGTATATACCAGTGGTGGGGAACCTTTTTACCATTAGAGGCTACATTTAAATTAGGCAGCAATAAGAGAGGCCGCATAAGCTGATTGACCTAAGAAAGTGACTTTTGTGGAATTATTATAGTTTTATATAGAAAAAATAAAGTATAATTCTACAAAATTTTAAATATAATATACATATAAAATAATATAAAAGTATAATAAAAAAATACAATAAAAAATATTTTCTTATTCACTAAATTAGTGACTTCCGCTTCTACCGGAAGTCGACTGTAACTTTGTTATTTTTAATAAAACACCCTATATTTTAATACAATTTTTTAGTCTACATTAAATTTAAGTACACTTTTACCTGAAAACTTTTCTCAAAAAATGCATGCTTTTTGAGTTATTAATTTTTTTGTGAAAAATTTGATTGCATACCCCTATAAATTATTTTTTTACCAAGATATAAAAATGGTTTTTATTTGGTTGCTTTTCATTTTATACAAGGTGCGTATAGAAATTGTTCAAAATATCAATTCACAAATATCAAAATTCTTCAATTTTTTAAATAGAACCACCCGGTTTTTTCTATTTTAATGCATTTTTGGGTAAAAAGTAAGGCCTAAACCTTACCGTTATCCATATATTAAATATTTTCTGTAAATTTTTAGAGGTGCAGGTGGTATAGAACACACTGAGGCTTTTCTATATTCCTGTCAACTAGCTTGGTAATCCCTTTTGTAAAAATGCTTTTTCATTAGAACGATTTTTTCCAGATGTCATGTCATCTAAAACAATCGTAAAACATTGTGATAAAATCAAGACCCGCAAATAGAATAAGTGACAGCAGCGATAGTCACATTTTAATATTTAAATAAATTTTTTTGATATATATTCAAGAAAAATATGACAAGCTATAGATTCTAAGTTCCTAGCAACAAAACTCATTCCATGTTATCACATAAAAATCCACAATAACAAAGAAAGACTTAACCTTAAACCTAAGTTTAAAATATCAAATTATTATAGGAAAAATCTTTATCACAATTATCGAATTATTATTTTTCCATTATTTGTTTTAGAAATTTACTTACTGTATTTAGTTAATAATTTCCTAGTGATTTCTTCCTTAAAACTATCAGTTGAGTTTCTTATCCAATTTTTTAATATTAAAAATTGGGGTAAGATAATAAAAGGTTGGAAAACACTAGCTAGATACTCAATTAATCCATTTTCAAAAAAATCTTCATAATAATTCACCACAATTTCCCAGCATTTATTTGTAAGAACTGATGTTCGATTGAGGTGGGAAGCATTTTAAGAAACCCTCGTATTCTAGAATTTTAGTCCAATGAAAGTGTTGTAAATATATAAACAAGAAATTCTGTACTTTAGAAATAGGCCGTCATACATTATGAATTCTGTATTGCCAATGAATGTTTGTTTGCTCGTTATTAAAAAATAGAAGATATTGCTCGCTCCGATTTGAGTAAACAGACTAAATTGAAGTAACTCAAAATCATATACAGAAACATAAATTCAATCATGTACCTAAACGACTAGTCCCTCAATGTCAACAGCTAAATCTCTGAATGGTTTTTAAGATGAAGTAACATTTCGTATTCGGTACGTAGCTTGAAGGCAATTATATTTATATTTTCCAGTTTTCTGATCGTAACTGCCGATTTTCTGAGAGAA
This sequence comes from Diorhabda carinulata, assembly GCF_026250575.1. Lineage (NCBI taxonomy): Eukaryota > Metazoa > Arthropoda > Insecta > Coleoptera > Chrysomelidae > Diorhabda > Diorhabda carinulata. The sequence goes on from NC_079471.1 coordinate 9,482,817, forward strand.
TAAACTCACGGGACAAGTTTATTTTAGGTTCCACTTCACATTTGGAGAAAATATCATCGTTATATAAAAAATCCGAATCCGCCGAGACGTTACACGAGCTTTGTGGAAGTATTTGAGGGAAACATTTATATATTTTTTATAGAAGTAACGATACGGTGGGCACAATATGATGTGTTGGCTATATTTTTATCATATATCGTAGATATAGACCTTTTTTTATAGAATATTTAACCTTTGATTTATTTGAAGTATTTTGGTCTCATACATATCAGCTTCTCCAATAAACCCTGTTTATTGTTTTTAGTTTGTTTGAACGAGCGATTTATTATAGTAAAAACGGTGAAGATTTTCCATCACGTGACTCAATTTACCATTTATTGAACACACAAAATATTTATTTGGCATAGACGGACCATGCGAAAAAGCGCTAAAACCCGAGAACGTGAGTGAACTAGCCGAACTAGCCAATAAAGTTACCCGGTGAACATCAAATCAACACCGAAGACATTCGTGATTGGTGCAAATGGAGATCGTCGATATGGTAACCGGTGCTAAGAACAATGAAGAAGATGGCAATATGGACGAGATAACTTCCAAAATATCTTACACCGACGGGCTGAAGACGATCGACGCTGCTCTTGCTTTCATAGAGCAACAAGAAAAGTATACACCACACGACATACTGTCTCTACAGCATTGGCGCAACATTGCATCGTCCAAGCGAGGAAGAGGTTACCTCAGAAGACGATCAAAGACTATTTTAAGAAATAATCTATGTTTCCATTTGCTTACGGGTCTGTAATTCTGATTATGACATGTTTTTGCTTTCAATAAACCAGTTTTATAATTTTTCACGAGGTTTTACGGCTTTTTTACCATAACTGAATTTCAACTTCGTATTATCCGAGTTTTCCCGTATCCGAGATAGTCCCAATTACCTCGAATAATTGGTAGTCTACTGTACTATCTTTTTCAATCAATAGAAATCAAACATAACCAACATAATATCGATTGTATTCTTCACAAGACCAAAAGCAAGACACTTAATAGTTTCTTTAAATTGTTTTCAGTGAATTTTTGGATTGAACGTGTATTTATTGTTGAAATCAGTTCTTTTAAGAGCTAATTTGACTTTTTATTTGATATTACATCAATAAGTACGAATATAATAAATTATCAACTTGTAAACTTCTGACATTTCATTACTACGGAAAGATTACAATGCTTATGTTACTACTTACCTTTAGATTATATTCAGGTTACGCTTTAATTGATATTGAAGAAAATCATGATTAAACATCATAATGCATGTAGTTTTATTATTGCATGTGATAAATCATATGTGCTGATTTCTAAGTGAAGTGCTATCTGTAAATGTTTACTAATTTATTATTAACTAATTATTTTCAAAAATTTCACAAAATTTTTAAAAAAGTCTTTCAAAATGCTTGAATTTATTAAAAAAAATCTATGAAATTTCGCATAGAAGTAGCAGAGAAAATCAATGTAAAGTACCAGGAATTAAATAGATATAAAGGGCTTTGAGTTCGAGCAAGAACTCTTAAAAAGTTCTTTTATGTTGCTTCGATTTGTAGTACCTATATGTGTTTTAATTTAATTTCTGACATCTGTTATGGATATTTTGATTTGAATGCTGCCCTGATGATGGCAACATATTTACGGAAACGTCGATTTTGAAACTGTTTAGGAATCTTCTATTTGAAGCTTATAGCCTATCCAAAAAAACTTTTCAGTTACTAATTCGTGAGTAGCTGAACTTTGGAATATTAGTCATAACGATTATTTCTAAAGAGTTGCCAGAAATTTTGATTTCATTATTACTCAGATATGCGTGGAAGGCACATAGTATTGCTTTGGACACTATAAGGGTATTTTGAGCAATTCAACGGGAAAAGATTGCAAAATGTATATGAAATACATTTCTCGAAACTTTTCTTTCCATATTATTTATATTGAAATTATTCATAGCAGATGTGGCAGTTTAAATTTCCCGCCGCTTTACTGAAATGGCAACACTGCTCCTCTTAACAAATATCTGTTTTTCTATCTTAAAATTTTATTGAATTAAATTTGAATATGTTGCAAAGACAGGAGTGATCTTTCCTTTTTAGAGCCATCAACATAGTACGCTGCATAAATTATAAAATTATTCAGCAATCGAATTTTGTCTCATAAAATATCTAGCAAAGAAATTAGCAATAACGTATATTAATGTATTAAGGTGTGCAGTTTCTTCAAAAATATTTTGTTATTCACAAAGATATGCTTTTCATCACAAGTTATAAATTTTGAACAAAATTGCCGTTTAGATCATTTGATTTCAGGAATATATCACAATTTTTGAATAACTTTGTGGAAAATTGATGGTGTACCGTAGATACTTTTTTATATGCCTTTTTTGATCGCTGCATCCATGTGCATAATACATCCTCCTGGTTAGATACTCCCATCAGGTGCTACGACTTGTCACTGGGCTTATTATGAATGCGTTCCCGTATAATAATACTTTTAAAAAATTAACATATTTTTTATTTTAAGCTTAGATAGAACAAGAAGAAAGTGGATAGATCAAATAAGAGAATAGAAGTGTAAAACACTGGTGGAAAATATAAATTAGTAGGAGACAGGATGGGAACATTGGTACAGATTTCCTGTTTAACTAGACATAATAGAAAAATAAGTTGTTTCGTAAGCCCTAGAACAATAAATAAAGCATATGAGCTAAGCTGCATATATTTAATTCAAGTAATTATTTTTTATTGATTTTAGCAGATTCCTCATGTTTCTCCGTAACTATCCTACTACTATTATGGCAGTATCCTCATTGAGTCTTGCTAGAGTGTCATTTTCTACTTTAGAAATATCACTTGTACGCAGTAGGTAAGTAAATGACTATGGTACTATCTGCCAATTCAAGAAAATAATTATCTTCTGTTGTCAACACATTTTGGGGGTTAGAATTCAACCCTTTCAGTGTTTTAATACTAAATTTAGTTGCTTTCAATTCCATTATATAAAATAAAATCAGATTACGTTGATTTATTATGATTTCCAGAACGGAGCGCGATTGTGTCAGATGAAATAGAAAAAGTTCCATATTTTCGAAAAAAAAGTCAAGTCCGGTGACTTGGGATCAGCAAATTAAGGTGGAAACCTATTTTGTAGCTGACCATTTCAAAATTCAGCCACTAGCCACTTCAAAGCCTTTGATATATTTTTGAAATTAGAAAGGAAAATGATACAACAGGATAGAAAAATACAGAGTGTTTCATTTAAGTGAAAATTTCTGTCAAACCAAAAAAGTTCGTGGAAATTATTAAAATTTCATCGAAAAACATTTTTCTATCTTCAATATTTACGTCGATAAATGACATGTCAACATATAATTAATCACCATGTACATAGTTTTAACATTATAGTGACTATGGTACTGTACCAATTAATGCATATTGATTTTAATGTACGATAATTTCAATACTCTTACCTTCCAAGCTCAAAACTACTCAAATAAATTTTTACCAGTTCGAATTAAAAAATATTGAAAACTTTATAACCGCCGATGATAATTTAAATAAAATAATAACTGAAAAAATACACGTCTACGCCTATGAGTCCATAAGGCAAAACAATCATGAGGTAATTGAGCGGACTTCAGACGAAAATGAGTTTCTACGCACATTCCTTAGCTAACCCATTTACTTTTTGATCTGACTCTACTTTTTCACATGTACTCGTAAGTGGTAATAATTTTCAAAAAATTTCGTAGGAGATAGTGATTAAATCAAAAAAAAATGAATAAAAAAGTTCATTTTCTAGACCTACAAATCCAGAAACAATTGCATCTAATACAAAACAACAACTTAGGTGTTAGATTTTTGTGAGTGCCCTCTCATCAAGGAATACAAGGAAATGAAGATGCTGACAAACACGCAAAAGACGCTACGGTTTCCAATGATGTACATATAATGAATAGTGCGGTATATAGTGACGTGACAGCATATATCAAAATTAAAATTAATCTTCGGTGGAAATCTGAGTGGCAAAGATCATTTCAAAAACTAAAACAAATAAAGGAAAGTGTTGAATGGTAGAATAGGTCACACTAAAAATACGCACAAATATTTACTATGTAGAAGTAACTATAAGACATGTACTTTTAGAATGTACATTATACGCGTTGCAAAGACAACAACAATATAATATTCCAAATGACATGAAAACCCTACTCGGACAGAATTGCGACGTGGATAATATCTATAAGTATCAAAAGCGGATCCAGGGGGGTCATGGGGGTCTTGACCCACCCCCTGAGCTGGTTCCAGGACTTAGGTGGACCACTAATTGAACATATGATTTATATATTTTGTCACCATACAGATTTTATGTAACTATATACCTTCAATATTTAAATAATTTAATATAATATAATAACTTTGTATGATGGTAAACGTTTGGAAATGAACGCATCAAAAATTTGAATTTTACCGCACCACACTTGAGCGCACTTGTGGACTATATATCGTCTAGCTAGAACCTAACCTCAATCGGAATCGGAACGACTAAGGTTCAACATATCATAGCATAGGTTTAAGTTAAAAAACCAAAATTTCTTTCTATCTATAATGTATTTATAAGTATAACATAAAAATTGTTGCTGCAAATTCATTAATTAGAAAAAATGGTGAGTAATCAGTTTCTCGTCATTCCAGTGCTTGTGTTTTAACTTATATGTTATTCCGTGCGTGGTAGTGCTTCTCTGGATATCTTCAAGAGAAGATGGCAATATGTACGTGTATACGTACAACTTATTAAAGTTTTTCAAGTGTACAATAAAGAATAAATATTTTTAAGTACAGTACCTACGTACATTAATAAAATACCTACATTTTACTTGTATTTATTGTTATGAAAATTAAATTATAAGTTTTTGACTTGACCACGAATATGTGACCCCCTCCTGACGCCAAAGCTGGATCCGCCCTTATAAGTATCGGTTAAATACGTCTTTAATTAACAAGTTGTGATTATATTACCAAATTCATGACTAATAATCAACATCGTTGTTGCGTAATACTTGAAAAAAAAGTTCTTTTAATGTTAGTTATCTCTGTTCGTATTAACTGGCATATAGGATTTTATAAACATAAACGTGATTTATCACAATTTTTTGTATCATTCTATTTCAATTACAGGGAAATGTAAAGTACAATGGACTATGAGCTAAAATAGTCAAATATATTTATTCTACTGCTTTCTTGTTTGCTTTAAAAACTGAAATCTATATTTAATTCTCCAGTTATTATACTGAAAAATAGTTAATTTCATTCTTTTGAACCTTATATCTTGTATCTCGTTAAAAAACAGACTCAAACCCATGAATGCCTCTTTCGTATGTCATCTCACTAGTTGAAGGGAACTATGTTTAATAAACAGAAGATTTATATAGCTTCATATATATAAAAAAACTCAAGCCGTCGGTATGTGACAAGAATTATATATTAATTCCTTATTCATCATTTGTTCCTGTTCATTGTTCACGGTTAATACGGTATTTTACAGAAATTTAGTCGGTCTGAATTTGTGTGCTCGTGACTTCCATGAAAACTTTCATTAATGATATGAATTGAACACCGTTTCATATAAATGATATATCATTAATTATATTTGGGAATAGTAATTCAGAAAAGACATAAACTGATTTACCCCCCAAGATACTAGAAGCTCAAATATCGCTTGGAATTCCTTGATCTGCATAGTTGATTTATTCCAAGTCATTCATGTGTGTCAGTGCAGGAGGAACGTTTATATTATTGCCGTTTGGACTATGAATGTGGAACGTTCTCGATTTATTAGAGTTTGTATTTATATGGAAATTACAAAATAATTTTCAGATCTATCCGTGGATATGTAAATCATATATTTAATTTGATTTTCCACCATTTCCTCCTTTATACGAGAGGAACAGTTTTGAGGCACGATTCTTCATTGAACAAATCTATTATCTATCACAAATAATATAAACCGACGAAGTCGTTGTTCACAGTATTAGTAGAAGTCTTCAAACGAAAGGACTAGCTTTTAACAAGTTCATAATCTTCAAATGTTCCTTCTAGGACATGATTTGATATCCAGAAAAGGAGCTCCAAACCAGGCGAATGCATTTTAAAATTTAATGATGTGAAGGGCCTTGTTGGAAATACATTGTCCACCTGATTAAGTATCAACTTTTCACTCAATATTTGATCTATGAATTTCCACACGTAATTCTTAAATTGGCACCGAAAATAGAGAATAACTCTTTAAAGACTCAAGTTTTCATAAAACCAAAAAGCGAAAGGCTTCTATCACAAAATTCTTTGGGTTTTTTTTGGGAGGGGATTCATATTTTTTTTTTAATTTGTTAACTCACGAAAATTCCCGCCTCGATTTGTTCTGAGGTAACGCGGAAAAATTTTTCCAAAAGATACTGGAAGCAGGCTCCTTCTTTTGATAAAGCGTAACAAATTGCTTCATTAATCCGAGCTTCATGTGCAGTGGTGGTATCAAAATCTTCTTATGATCAATCAACGGTTCATGCAGGATGTTTTTCATGCCAGATACAAAATATTGTCGCTCGGACCAAAATTTTTGTTTCGAGTGTTTGTCACGAGTTCTAGTGTCCCTTTCACATAATAAGCACGGCATTATCGTATAACCCAGCTGTTGACCTAGCAGAAGGGGCCTACAAACCAAATATGTAACAGGCCGATTGGGTTAGGTTGATGTTAACTTTTACTGTATCGATAGAGCACCCTCACAGCTACCCAAATCGAGAAAATCAGCGACATAACTAATTTTCGGGGTTTTTGGCTCTAATTGCGCTGTACTTACTCTCTAGACTAGATATTGTACATATAAATCCTAGCTTCACACGAGAATCGTGAATATGCGCTTTACACGCTTAATCACAGTGGTTCGTTGCGTGTATCTGATTATTTAGTGGCCGGGAATGAATCCTTACGATAGAAATTATCTGTGTGAGTTAATCAGATATGGTAGGATAAAAGGAATTGAATATTTGAAATCAGCGTAAACAACTGTTTAAGCAAGACAAGAAATGAAGAATTTTCAAGTTTTTGGGCTTTCACGCGTGGTTTTTCTCAAGTAGAAAAGTTTTCTTGTTAATATATTTGATGTTACAATATTGAATAGATGAATTTTTGTGCTTTACAAAAGTCTTTAACAGTATATTAATAGAAACAATAATATGTATTAAAAATTTGGCCCCTAATACTGGAATATCGAGAAATACCTTTATAGTTTCAGTTGTATAATCTTTACACTGACATGTTCTCAATATTTTCAGATGAAAAAGAATATGATGATGCTAGGGAGGGAGGGAGAAAGTGTCCAATGTGTTTTGCTCAAAATATTTCAGTGATTCATTCATTCATTACCACAACGGTATGATATTTATTTGTTTATCACGGTTAAGATTAATCATTATTATATAAAACTTGTCTTCGAATATTTATTGAACAATAATTTTCCAAATATTTTCATCTTAATCAGATTCTACAATCATATACCAACCGATTTCAATCTTTCCCATTTTCCTCACATGAGTTTTGGTATTCGAAGAGAACTTTAAAGTACCTTGTCTACTGTTAAGTAAATCAGATTAACTAATGACTTTGAATTTCCATTAACTTCTATATCAAACACGTTTTCAGTAAATCTGTCGCTATTGAAAATTCTGATTCACCATGAATAAACTATAGGGATACACATCTAATTTTATATTACCTTTAGTAGACTTTCATCATGTATAGTTGAATGATGAGAAAAAAAAATCATCCCTCTACTTGGTGTATTCATATATATCTCAATCCGTTAAGTCTTGCAATTAATCTGAGTTGATATTTCCTTTGGACACAATTGTGAATTATTTGGATTTATTTCTTTTCAGCAACATTGCGATGTTCATGATTAACCTTTCCTTTTCAGGATCAGGATATTCTATTCTGCTATCATGTTCTTTTAAATATACGAGTATGTTCAAGAAAGAAATAATTTTCTAATATTGTCACTTTAACATGACCTCACTGTCGTTTCTGTTATTAACCTCTAGATATATAGAGAAAGAGGAAGATAAGCTTTATTGTCATAAGAAAATTTTATGGACAAAGTGACAAATTTTATATTAGATAATATTTAATAATATTAAATAACATCTTACTTAATTTTGAATTATGCCAGTCTATGATAGATTGTAGAGCTCTACTACTGAATAATAAGGTGTTTCATGCGGAAATTCCTTTGTCAATCTCCGGAACTCATCAAATGTATTTGCCACTTTTACGTTACTAGATGGATGTGGTTGACATTCATCTCTACATTTTAGTGTCTTTTACATTTGATGATAATAGTCTTTGTAGCAGTTATCAAATTTTCTCAATTTCCACCAGTTATTAATAATATAATTAATAAGAATAATTTTCAAATTCTTTATATTTATAAATCAAATGTCAAATCAGCAGTTGGTATTTTACGGATGTGAAAATTTTGACAGAATTTGTTATAGAATAACAACGTATATAGATTTACCACTGCATACCTACAAAATCCATCTGACTCAACAACTTCTGTCAGTAGATTGTGAAGAGCGAAGAGAATTCACCAATTGGATTCTTGGACAACCTTGGAAACAAGATCATTTCACCTCGATGGCTTTATTAATAAGCAAAACCGTTGCATTTGGGGCTCATAAAATCCACGAATTATTCACCAGAGAGCAATGCATCCACAACAGATCACTGTATGGAGGAATAATTGGACAGTTTTTTTCTTTGAAAACGCAGAAGGTTATGCAGTAACGGTGAATGGTGAACGTTATCGTACTATAGTAACACAGTTTCACACAGTGAAACATGTCATACTGCCGTGAAACTTTGAGGATCTGGCACGAGTTTGCTCCTGTTTGTGTCCCCATCTAGTGACCAGAATTGGCTACAACGCTCTTGGATTTTAACTCCTTTAGACTTCCGGATGTGATGTTATTTGTAGTCACAAGTTAATGCCAATAAGCTTGCAGCCATCGAAGTATTGAAAACCGAAATTAGACACTGTAGCTGTAGTAATGAAATATCACCACATGTATTCATTAACATTATGGAAAATGACATAAAATAATAATATGAAATATTACAAATAGGTGTTACAATAAATATAGATCATTGATTCCTGGTTAGGTTATCTAAGTAGGCTTATTTCGCGTTGGGGCCATTGTGAGTGTGAAGAAGTACTATCGATTAGCCCTTTACTGTTATCTTCATTTTATGCATGGGAATGATGGTCGGCAGGAGACTCATGCACTGACTGATCATTGATGTTGGAAGGGTCTGGTAACATAACTTGATAAGAATCTGACGGGTGACTTATGTAAAGAAGCTGATTTCTAAGCTTTCTAACATTTTGTTTCGTGGGAAATGTTTTTGTTTGATCGGTGGTTACAAATAATGCTGATATGCAATTGTCAGATCTATCTGTGTCAACTAGACCTTCAGCAAAGACATGGTACACATGTATGCTAGTCACAGTTTCCGAAATGCAAGTAGGAGAAGTAGCAGAAATGTTTTTTTGTACTGCTAGTCTAGTTCTTATTTTGCAAGAAACATCCTTGCTCAAAGTGGCCCTTTTTCCAACAATAAGAACAAAAAGAATTTTTTGCAAGGCACCCACTGCGAGAATATTTTGATTTCCCACAATATTAGCACTTACAAAAGGCGGTAGCAGTTGCGGACTCGTATTTCATCAGTTTTGGTACTTAAAGGAGAATTAGAATTATGTTGTTGCTCCATTCCTAGCGACTTATCAGAATTAATACATTACCGTGTTACAGATTCAACGTGTTTCTCAAAAGTCTTTGCCTCATATATGATGAATTTAGACCTGCTATAAAAGAGTCTCTTAAAAAGTCGTCTTTGTTTTTATCAGCTGAAACAGCTAGGAATCATTTTCTTTACTCGTTAGTACATATTGATCTATCGATTCACCCGTATGTTGTTTTCTGGAATATAAGGAGTGTCTGACAAATTTTTGGTTTGATATATAGATTTTTCGAACTATTGATGGTATCTTCATAGCTTAAGCATTCATTTAACATCACTGAATGATTCGTGTGACTAACTACGAAAAAAATTTTTTTGGCAAAAATCGATTTTATTCATCAATGTAATCTACTTGAAAAGCAATATAATAATTCCAATGCTTCTCTAACTTCTCGATGAAGTGCTTGCAGAAGGATTTATCTTTTGCATCAAAATAGACTTCAGCTTGGGCAATTGCTTCTTCTTTTGAGCTGAATTTCTTACCGACTATACGGTGTACATGTGAATCGGTGCCTATATTGCTGAAACAGTGGTTTTTTCTTCGACATACGACAGCGCTTTTCCTTGATTTTTATATTCAAACGATCCTATGTACTATCCACTATTAATGTGTATCCCTTTGGGAATAGTCGATGAATAATATTCCATGCGCATCGCAAGATACTGAAGCCATAACCTTCCCAGCTGATTGTTCTTCCTTGGGACGCTCCGGACGTGGTGTTGGAGTGGACGTGCAGTCCACTCAGATCATGATCGTTTTGATTCCGGAGAAAAGTGGTGGATCCATGTTCCATCCATTGTTATCTATCAACGCAATAAATTTGATTTATTACGTGTAAACATGGCCAGACACTGATCTGAATCATCAACACGTTATTGTTTTTGATCGACTGTGAGTAAACGCGGCACTCATTTTGAAAAAAGGTTTCTTATAGTCAAAGGTTTATGCATAATTGTAAACACAATGCTTGCTGATATCTCTACGGCATCAACTATCTTACGTAATTTCAATTTACGATTAGATATAACCAATTTGTGGACTTTTTTCATGTTTTCTGGAGTAACCACCCCAATTGGACGACCAGAATGTTCACTATCGTCGATGTCTGTACGACCACGTTTAAATTCAGCGAACCAATAGCAAATGGTTCTATTCGATGGTGTAGAGTATGGATTACACTTTTGGAGCCATTTTGAGCTTGTACAGCATTTTTTATCAAGTAATGATTAATTGACACATGCAATTGTTTTGAATCCATTGTTTTAAAAATAAGAAAATTAGCTTCACTTAAATAGCTGTCACTTTTTTCTCATCAATCGAAATGTCATGAAATTCTATACATAGTGTTTTGAAAGTACTTCATAAACGCCATTTGGATTTGAGATTGACAGCGCCATTTGTATGTAAGTCACACGACTTATTGAGTGATGTAAAATGTATCCAAATAGAGTTGGTCTAACGTAATAGATAAGGATATTAAGTTTGTTTTGACGGCTTTTTAGTTCTGCATCCTCCAAGAAATTTTCGTAAATTCGTATCCAGTGGGCCAAAAGGATTGCAGCATTTCCGGAGTCATATTCTATATCCAGCCGTTCTGGTTTTAGTAGTTTTTCCATGTTCATCGGTTTATTAAATTGTGATGAACACGGAACTAAAGGCTTTGATAAACTGAAAACTGAATTACTGACATAAACGATATACCTGACATAAAATAATAATGTATATTTTATAAATATATATGTTACGGTACAGTACACTTTTACCGTAAAATGCGTACATTTCCCCAAAAGTTAGGTAAGTATGTATATGTAAACTGAATATAATGTATATGTACATTTCCCGGCAAATGTGTACTCTTCCCTTCACGTTTTGGTAAATTAACTTCATGTTTTAAGAAAAGTTGGAATACAAATATATTAAAAATGTCGTTGCAGTAAAAAAAATTATTTAAATACACATAATACAAAAGGCTTCAATAACGAAAATTATTTTAATTAAAAAATGTAAATAACAAACAAGACATACTTTTCTTTGCATATTATTTAATATGTCGTAGGTTATGATCCCAATATTCCTAACCTAACCTAACCTAACTTAACCTAACCTAACCCAACCTAACCTAACCTAACCACTATTATATCATATCTTTTCAGCCGGCGGTAATCTACATCACTTTCATTCTTTTCTTTTAATTTTGCCTTACTTCCAATAATATTTTTTCATACTGATGCTAGTTTAAATAAATATTATGTTTGTTTTTTGTGATACAATCTGTTCTAGATGGTTTTTAAGTTTTTCTTTTTGTTTCATTGCTTTTCAAAAAAATGCTAACATTTACCAAAACGACATGGCCATGGTGAATTCAATGTTGAATTATTTGAAATTGTAAATGTTAGTTGAATGCACATTACCCAAACGCAATATCTACTTTTCCTGTAACATATATATTTTCAATACTTTTTTACAAAAAACTATGTTTTACACTGAAATTTACAATGAATTCTTTATCAAAACAGCACTAATAAAGATGTAAATAAACACTGCTCGTTTCGTCAAAAGCACTCTCAATATTTTTTATTATACGTGGTAGTGGATTTTTTGATTGATACATTTTTTATGCGAATAAACTACTTTTGCTTCGGATTGATGCATGGTTCTGAGGTTCAAGTGTATTCGAATCTAAAAACATATTTCATTAGGATTCATTTGTTATCATGAGATGACAAAACATTGTATAAATACCTGTATGAGGTAATTATTAGCAATAAAATTAATGTAATATAAACAATATCAGAATATATTTTGCTGTTGAATTAATAGTTGGACGAACCTACCATTGTAATAACTGTTATATGTTTGTTGAAAGATTTAGAAGGGAAAATGCTTGGCCACCAATACAATCCAACCAAATCACCAAATTTATCGCAACATTCATAAACTATTATAGGAGACGAACATTTATTGCTAAAAGAAGAATTGGGAAGACCTAAATATTCTTCACACATAGTATAACTTGGCGTCAAAGGATATTTCCACAAAATTGAAGTTTTTCCTGTGGATAATAGAAAAGATTAATGAAAGTGATTACTTTAGGTAACAAGATATTTGTTACAATCAGACACAAAGCCGTAATTTCCAACATGAATTTTGAAACTTTTTCATAAGATAAAATTATGTATCATTGAATATATCAATCAAATGACAGAAGTTCGCTACAAAATTTGGGAAAGTACCATTTAGAAGAAACGTAGTTAAGAGCTGGAAATGTGATTGAAAACCCCACAAAGGAGCTAGAAAGCTGTTCTTGAAGATATAGTGATAGGTTTTCATTGATCAACAAGTCATCATCATCATCTATCAGCCATCTTCCATCCACTGCTGGATATAGGCCTCCTCTAGTTTAAACCATCTATCTCTATCTTGAGCTGTATGTATCCAATTTCCTACAATTTTCTTTACGTCGTCACTCCATCTTGTTGGCGGCCTGCCTCTACTTCTCTTATCCATTCTTGGCCTCCACTCCAATATTCTTTTCGTCCAGCTATTATCCGTCATTCGGGCTACATGGCCTGCCCATTTCCATTTCTTTTGGGCTATAATTTCAATAATGTCCTTAACGTTTGTTCTTCTTCTTATATTCTCATTTGTAATTCTATCCCTTCTCGTAATTCCCAACATTGCCCTTTCCATTGCCCGTTGCGCCACTCTCATCTTTCCTGCAGTTTGTCTCGTGAGGGTAAGCGTCTCTGCCCCATAGGACATCACAGGTATAAGACACTGCTCATATACTTTTCTCTTTAGGCTTATTGGTAAGTCTGATTTCAAGGTATTACTCAACTTGCCAAAAGCTATCCATCCTAACTGTATTCGACGCTTTATCTCACACGTTTGGTTATCTCTTCCTATCCTCACTTCATGGCCTAGATATTTATAGTCATATACTTGTGCTATCTCACCTCCATCGATAATTATGTTATCATTTGTTACCAGATTTGTCATAAATTTGGTTTTGTCTAGATTTATTTCTAGGCCAACATTCATTGTGGTTCTTTTCAAATCCGTGGCCATCTGCCGAGCGTCTTGCATATTGTCGGTGATTATGACGATATCGTCTGCGAAACGCAGATGGTTTAGATACTCACCGTCGATATTTATACCTTTCCCTTCCCAATTTAATTTTTTGAAAGAGTATTCCAACACACATGTGAAGAGCTTAGGAGAGATAATGTCTCCTTGTCTAATCCCGCGTCCTACATGTATCTTATTTGTTGGTTCGTGGAGATTTACAGTTAGAGTTGCGTTTTCATATATGTGTTTAATGAGCTTTGTGTATATGTAGTCTATCCTACATTGTTGCAGGGCTGATAAAATTGCTGGAAGTTCAACTGTGTCAAACGCCTTTCTAAAATCGACAAATATCATTACGATGGGCCTATTATATTCTATGGATTTTTCTATCAGTATCTTAATCGTTTGCAAATGGTCGTTTGTTCCATAACCTATTCTGAACCCTGCCTGTTCTCTGGGCTGATAAAAGTCTAACTTTCGTTCCAAGCGTTTCGTTACGATCTTAGTGAACCATTTATAAAGGTGAGAAAGCAGGCTTATAGGTCTATAGTTTTCAAGGTTCGTTATATCCCCTTTTTTGTGGATGAGAATTATCGTCGCATTTCTCCACTTTTTCGGGATTTCCCCCTTTTGTAGACATAGATTGAAGAGGGAGATTGTTTCTTTTAAAAGTTTCTCACCCCCAACTTTGACAGCTTCTATCACAATTTGGTCTTCTACTGCCGCTTTCTTGTTTTTCATTTCCGTTAGGGCATTTTTTGACTCTTGAAGATCAACAACTAAATGACAGTTATTCACACAATAGTTTATCATATTATCATTCTAATCAATAACAAAATATATATTTTATCAACTACCTATGTAATTTACCTTTTTCGAACACCTTGTTTACTTAATGCTTTTTATTGTGTAGAATAGACATACTTAGAATATAACAAGTGACATTTGAAAATTTGAGGGAAGGTAGAAAACAAAACTTAGTTATATTCTTTCACTGTAAAGTAATTCGGAATGATGGTATAACTAACAACTTTATCATATTATTTTCACGATAATATTTGTTCAACATGTTCACAACCCTTCCATTCTTAAAAAATTTTTCATTGATGCCGATGAAAGTCATTAACGGCTTCACAATATCAATTTTTTTTTGGAAGAGTTGTATGAATAGTTGAATTGGCTTACAATCATTAGGGGCCGACTTTCCAATTATCTCTATTTCCAATTGATGAATAATGATATTTAACCATGTTGCACAGAATCGAAAGAAAATAACAGTTCTCGAATATTATTCACCTAACATGCAACTTATACTGCTTTTAAGCCGGCAACTCTCTCAAATGATAAATAAAAAGTGAATTCTTTACTGATGTAATATAATTACTGAGTATAAAAGAGATAGAAATGAGTTACCTTGTTAGCTATAGAGTTAGCTCTATATAATTGTTTTTTTGTGAATGTTTTGACCACCTCATTAAAATGGTCGAGTAAAATGGTTCTATTCTGATGAATAAGGGATATTCAAATGTATAATGATGTTTCTAACTATTTAATTATTAGAAATTGTCATGTAAACGTTTATTTTTCGTTATTTATACTGGTTGTGCTACTTGAGCAGGGTATTCTGGGACCCGAGATTCAGATGTGCGAGCAATACTCCAGGGATGGACGAATCTGAACCTTGTAGAGGATTAGAAATTATTACAGAATATATGGTTTTAAAAACAGAGAAATTTGCATTTATAAGACGACCAAATCCAGAGTCGCAACCCCAGCCTTCTGTTGTAAAAACAGCAACCTGGGTTATTGCTGTGTTGAACTCAATAAGATTGCTTCTAGTCTATTCTAGAATGTTTTGTTATTGTATTGTTGATAGTAATTCGTTGTTGTCTACGGGATTAAGTGTTAACTAAGTTTTCTGAGGTAATCGATGACCCTAATGTATTATCATAAGCAAATCTATAAATCGTAATAGTTTATCAACAATTTTCTCATTTTTTCTAACGTTTTCCAATCCTTCTTAGTACTTCTCTCCATGTAATAGTTTTAATAGTTTTATATCGGTAAACGTGAAATTATCGACTTGATTGATTCTTAGTTTTTGTTCAGTTGTATAAATCTACCTAAATCATGAGTAAGTTGATTAAATTATTCACTGAATTGTAATTTTTTTCGATTCCTGATAGTGACTTGAAATTACAATCTGATATTCAAATTTAAGATATTACGGTTAGTTTTATCCAGATAGTGTTTCCTCTCTAAAGGAATATACGATGAAATTCGCCAGACGTTACATGTAAACAGATTATCCCAAAATCCTGAGTGCAATTTACCATAATCCTTATCTAACACGCAGAGTTGCTTTGGAATAATAACTCTGATATAACGAGCTTAATACAGTAGCACTTGACATTTAACTTCTTTTCTTCCTCTTTGTGTATCGAATATCGCGCTCACTGAAGTCTAACGATCTCGGAGATATGCTAAAGGAAAGCTTCTCACTAATTGTTTAGGATACTAGATGTTTTGATATGTCCTTTTAAACTCCTGTTCACCTAAACAGTGTAGGTTGAATGAATAACATATAATTATTTTGAGATTAGTGATTTTAAACTGATGTTTGTCTTTTTCCAACTATTTAAATTATTCTCTATACATATATTGTTTTGCATTTGAAACCAAGTAATATGTCTATATTTTTTGCAGACCTTGAAAATTAGTCTTTTTTACCGGAAATAGTTACTATATATTTCTCAATATTTTATAATTTCTAATCTGAATGCCGCTTATTCTTGGATAATTTGAAAATACTTTCCTGCCTCCAACTTGAGCTACAATCGTTATCAAACTTTTTTTTGACTGGTATCTGTTCTTTAATTTATTGTGTACTAGCAATTCTTTACACCTTCACGTGGATAATAAGGCGTTTTATGTATATACGTATTTTTTTTATTTCAGTTTAACGTGCCTCGACAGCGCTGGTCATTGGCATACAAAAACAATTATAAGTTAAATACAGGACTTTGTCAAAATTTATTACAATGCTTAAATTAAATTATATTTTCTTATACATGGCTTTAAGAAACGCCACGATTTTTATTATTTCTGTCGGGCAGTTAAGTATCTCCTTGAGGTTGGTTTTCATATCAAACTGTTGATATGCGGTAGAATATTCTCTGCAGTCGGTGAAGATGTGCTTAACAGTCACAGGAACTTGACAAGTTCGGCAGACAGGACGACATCAAATAGCCGTGAGTAAGTTTCGTGTGGTTGATGCGGAGTCTTCTTATTGTCACAGCTTCTCTATTCAAAAAGTTTAGGGAAATGTGTGAAGTAATTGGGTGAATTTGATGTAGTACTGTAGTACTCTTGCTCCATGTATCGTGCCAAGATTTTTTAATGAGATGTTTAAAGTTAAACTTCATATGTATAATTCTTTGTGGCTTCTTTGGCATGGCGATCGGCACATTCGTTTCCAGCAATTCCAGTGTGCGATGGAAGCCAGATGAGAGAGACTGTTATATCAAGAACAATGAGAGTTTGGTGAGTGTCATGAAAGTTTTGGACTATTGGGTGGTTGGTGAATATGGTTGTGATTGACTGTATGGATGAAAGAGAGTCAGTACATGTGGCGATATGTTTATCGGGAGGAGAGATAAATTTGAAAGCTTGAAGGATACTGTATAGTTCACCAGTGTAAACATTACACGTCGAGGGTAAGCGGAAAGAACTTATTAATTCGTGGTTTGTAGTGACTACACAACCCACACCGGATTCAGCTTTGGAGGCATCCGTATAGAGAATTAGGTCGAAGGAGTTTTTATGCAGAATTTTCAAGAATGCTTTCTGTACAAGAACGCTAGGGGATTCGTGTTTATTGTAGATGGTTAGTGAGGTATCTACTATGGGAATATTATTTATCCAAGGGGGAGAAGATGGCAAAGAAAGTGGAAAAGTCAACGAGAGGTTGGTATTTTGGAGTAGAGGTGCGAGCAATTGAGGGATTAAATTTACAGTTGTTTGTGAGTTGGTAGGTACGGAAGTGGTGGTAAGTAGCGAATGGACAGTATTAGAAGGATTGGAAGATAATTTAGCAGCATATAACAGGAGAAGAGATTGTCGTCTTAAGGATAGTGGGGGCTCATTAGATTCAACATTGACACTAGCAGCGGGGCTTGAGCGAAAGGCACCAAGGTGTTGTGTACAGAGTTCAATAAGTGAGATTTGGACTTAAACGTGGACATATAGATAAAACAACCATTGTCAAGCTTTGAGCGTATGAGAGCTCTGTAAACTCTTAGCAGTATAGTTTCATTGGAGCCCCATTGAAGGTGGCTAAGGGTTTTAATTATGTTCAGCCTCTTTAGGCAAATGCCTTTTACATCATGGTAAGGGGATCTCTCTTGTAGTAGATTTATTGGGTTTTGGAGCAGTTGGCATGTAGATGGGACGTATCAATAAATGATTAGGTCATCATCGTATTAGATGGGAGATGGGAAGTTGTCATATAGCTCATTTATTGTGAGGATAAATAAAGTAGAGCTTGATACTGAACCTAGAGGAATGCCAGTATTTTGTGGATGAGAAAGGGAGAGCTTACCGTTTGCCGAAACCCTGACCGAAACCTCTATCAGTTAGGAAATTATGGATGAATGATAATATGTTACCATGTATTGAGTAAGTTTATTCAGTATTGCACTTCTGGATATAGAGTCAAAAGCGCCGTCAATGTCGAGAATAGTTGCAATGACGTCCTGATGGTTATTTAATACAGAGGAGATATTTGTTTGCAAGAGAACAAGGTTGTCGTATGTCGATCGATTACATCGAAAACCCGATTGTGCGTCAGGAATAAGTTTGTATTTTTCAAGGAACCACTGGAGTCTTCTATTGATTATTTTTTCAAGGAGTTTGCAAGTAGTGCAAGTGAGTGAGATTGGACGGAAAGACTTAGGGGATGATGTGGATTTATCTGCTTTTTTAATTGGAATGATTATAGAGTTGCGCCATGCAGCAGGGAACTGGTGAGAATTCCAAATAAGGTTAGAGATGTTAAGGAGCTTGGAGAGGGACGAGTCGTATAGTTTTTTGAGAAATATATACAGGACATCATCCCAATTAATAGGAGCATTGACAGACGCAATATAGAGAGGATTTAGTTAGAGTGTGAAGGAGGGCTGAATATGTTATGAAAATCGGATGCCGGATTATGGATGCTGAAATTTTCTTCAAAGTGTTGTGCGAGTGTGTCAGAGATTTTTTGGCAGTCGGTGATAAGCAGATCGGTAGTTAATAAAGAAGGAATTTTGATATTAGATTTTTGGCCTTGGATTTGTGCAATTTTTTTCCAAACTTAACTGAGGTCTTTATTGTGGGTAAGGGATGAAATATAACTTTACCAAGCAGATTTTTTACTTTTCTTGACAATAAATTCAGATTTAGCTTTAAGCCTTTTATGTACAATAAGGTTTTCTTGAGTTTTGTGACGTTTAAACCTATTAAGAGCATGTTTTGATTCACGTATGGCATTCGCACAATCCGGACTCCACCATGGAACAGCCCTACATGCCGAGGAATATACCGTTTTACCAATGTGAGCCTCGACAGCCGCAAGTATGCTCTTAGTGAACATATCTAGGGTATCGTTTATATTTGTAGAAATGATCCAAGATGATAAGTACGCTTCGGAGAGAGAGGTAAACTCAGGCCAGTATGCATTTTATATTTGCCAGAAGCTTTTGGCAACAGTTTCTTTATTATAGGGATTGTATATAATAATAGGAAAGTGGTTGTTATCATGTAGGTCATCGGAAACTTGCCGAGAAAGTGCAGTCTTAGGGTCACAGAAGCAGAAAAGGAACCTCAGGAGATATTAAAGTGAGTTTTGGATCCAGTATTTAATAGACAGATACCAGTTGAATTTATCTCTTTTTCTATTGTGTTACCTCTAGTGCGAGTTTGGGTGGCGCCCCACATAGTATGATGTGCATTAAAGTCTCCAACAAGAATGTATGGTTGGGGAAGGTGACGAATTAGGTCTGTTAACTCTTTTTCATTAAGGGGGTGGTCCGGTGGAATGTATATACTGCAAATGGTAAGTTTATTGGGGCACCAAGTATTGATGGCTACCACTTCAAGGTTTCTTGATAATGGGAGGTGGGATGAGTATATGTCGCTGGATACAAATATTGAAGTACCGCCACTGGCTCTAATGCAGTTGGCTCGGATGTAATGATATCCTCCAAAGTGTCTCAAATTGCGTTTATGATCAATTTTGAAGTTGGTTTCTTGGAGACAAAGGAAGTCAGGTATATGGGAGGAAATGATTTTCTGAATTCTTTCTAGTCGAGGATAAAATCCATCGCATTTCCACTGTAGCAAGGAGAATGTACTGAGAAGAGAATGACTCCCTACTGAGAGGGGGTCATTGATGTCATACGTGTTTTCAAGGAACGCAATAAATTGGTGACTATAAGGGAAAATGATTTAGGAGAATCGTCAAATTGTGTATGTATAACGGAGCGTGATTCAGGTCTTATGAAGTGACAATCGTTTTAAGCCAGTTTAGATTTTTTGGTCTTCTTTTTCGCAGGGTTTCTGGAGCTGGATGTTGAAAATTCGGGGGAGGCATTGGATCTGGATGAAGATCAGTAGGAGATATAGACTGTGATCGAGGCTGTTGTCATTCGAACGGGGGCGTTTTTCGCTAGTTTTTGATAAGGAAATTATAGAGGGAAAATGAAAAAGGGTGTCCTCCAAGAATACTACGGGAATAACTGAAATATTAGTAGTGGTAGTACGGTCAGCACAAGAGGAGAGGATGAGATTTACCGAATCATTTGATTTGGGAGAAAGATCTTGAGGGATGGAAGTGTTGGGGCTTGAATCAGCAGTGTGTCCAGCCTGTTTGCAGAGAAAGCATTCAAGTTTATCGGTAGAAATAAATATTCTGTGTGTTGTATTTTCATGACTTATAACAGTCGAAGTTTGCAGAGAAAAATCATTATTGGTTGGTAATACGTGAGTTACTCGGCGGAAGCTGAGCACATGTGCGTATTCGTCATCAGGTGAGCACATTTGACGTATGATATAGGAGAGGTGAGTGATAACCCTAGGTCTTGCAGTGCTTTCTCGATGATGGAATGAGGAATGTATGGACAATCATTGGAAATGAATATTCTTTTGGTTGGAGATATAAGCCGACGTATAGGGATTAAATTGGAATTAACTAGGATGCTTTGGTTGGTTTTTAGAAGTTCGTCGACTTGAGTCGTCGATGATAAATAAATGCATATGGGTCCGTGTGATATTCTGGATGCGAAAATGACATTTTTAGGAGAGACGAAATAGTACAGTGTTGGGGATAGAAGGTATAATGATGGCCTGATTTCGTGAGGGCACAGAAGGGGGTGGGGATTTTGCTGAGGAAGCTGCAGCATATGATAAAGGTGGAGAGTTAATATTTGGATTGGTTTTTAGTAGTGAGGGAAGGTTAGACATATTGCTGTGATCTTGGTTGCCAAAATCACAGTCAATAGTTGAAAAAAATAGAGAAACGAATCAAATATATTAATAAATCTCAGCTCGAGAAAAACCAAACAGTCTTTGTCTCAGTGATTGGCCCATTTGATTTCCGGATTCGTAAATAATTTGAAAGTATATTTACCAAATTTTATGATAAAAACACTGCCTCAATAATTTGTGGTATCACATTTTAATTATAACAAAAAGCGAAGAATTTATTATTGTTGTGATTTAACTTAACGATCTGAACCTGACGAGGTATACAAAAATCTATATACGTATTTGGTTTTTATAAATTCGCATAAATTTGATGCCATAGAATGAACGGATTAGATTCAAATGAATCATAAGGTCCCTACTACTTGAAATACATACATGAAAAAATATTTGTTTTCTATTTTGCACATATAATATTTTCAGTACGATACGCAAACTGGTGTCGTACTGAGCTCCAGTCCGACATGCAATTGAAGGTTTAATATTACAATGACGGCCTATCTATCACTGCCACTATATAAATTTCTTCAATTTCTTTTATCTTAGACCTTTCGATATGTTTATGTTTCTAAATATTCTTGATTTTAGGTCTCTTCTGTTTTAAAATTAGTTTTTTTAATAATTTTTGAAAGATAGATAAAATAGATGTTTCGATTTTTCTTTAAGTTTTCCAAAAAATATTAAAAAAACTAATTTTGGAACAAAAGAGACCTAAAATCAAATAGATTTGGAAACATAAATATTGATTAATTGAAAGATTCTGGTTACCATAGGAATCTTTATTAATTTTTAATTGCTTACATTATGAACGACGTTTAATTTTTATAGGTTAGATAAGGATAGGTTGTAGTGAATGATTGTTTAATTTATGAATGACATTAATTTTTAATAGGGTAGATCGTTATGAATATAGCTGAATATTTATTGGTTCGAATATAAATGACAATTAATTTTATAGGTTAGGTTGTTATAAGTGAAGTTGAACTTTATAGCTTAGGTGAGGTTAGTTGGTTGTTAATGGCGTTGCATTTTTATAAAATTTGTTTTTAGAAAACCTAAGAGATACGCATAAATTACAATAAGGTATTTAAATCAGTTTTCTTATTGATCCGTTGATCATTTTGTGCGATATATGCTGTTTAAAAAAATAGACATTTCTTGTAGTTTTTTTCAATTGTCAAAACTTTGGCAGATTCATAATTCATTTTGTGTTTTTCATGATAGAAGGACTTATGAACATCTATCAGGATATAATCTGCTTTCACTCTTGTGAGAGGTTATTCGATTGATGAGTGACTTTTTCGACTGACTAATGTAATTTTTGTCACAATTTAAACAAGGTATTTCATATACTATGTCAGGCAATTTATTGATTGGTGTTTCATCTTCTATTTTAGTAAACATAGATTAAATTATAAGGGTTTGACAGTACGCTAGTTTAGAAGTAACTAATTTTATATATGGTAAAAGTGTATAAATATGTGAAATAGAAATACCAGAATTGACGTTTAAAAATAATGATTCAATGTTTAAGTCAGTGTCAGAGGTGTTATACAAAATTCGTTTTATAAAATATGGAGGATATGTGTTTTCATAAAAAAGTTTATAAGTTATTTTAAGATTCTTTGTATGAAATATTGGATCAGAAATTTTGAGGACTCTATTTTTCATCTTTTTGATAACATTTTTTTTAGTGTTACGTGGGTGATATGAATGATAATTATTGATATATCTTCCAGAATTTATTGGTTTCCCATATCATATATAGGAATATCTATATATTAAAATTTTATTTTTTTCGTTTCTTATGAATTTAGTAACATGAAAAGGTAACGATTTTTCAGTATTAAGAAACAGTTAATTATCAATTTCATTAATTAGAAGGTATAAAATTATATCATCTATATACTTTTTAATAAAGAATAATTCGATAAAAATTTAAAACTTTGCTTATCAGTGTTACCACCTAAATATAATTAACACGATTTTACTAGTAAAATGTTCAAAACAACTTTCCAATTAAACATAAAGAATAGAAAAAAATTCTGTTACACTTGCTGCACTACATCACAGAATAAGTCGTGTGACTGAAACACCAACAAATGTGTGGAATTTCATGATAGATTAGTCAGAAAAGCGACAACCATTTAATTCAAACTACTATTGTTATTTTCAAAACAATGGATTCAAATAATTTCGTGTGTTTTAATTTATCATTGCTTCTTGATGGAAAAATACTGTACAAGCTCTGCAATGGCTTCGAAACTGTTATCCGGACTCTGCTCCATTTGTTATTGGTTTGCTAAATTTAAACGTGGTCGTACAGACACCGATTTTGGGGAACATTCTGGTCATCCAATTGAGGTAGTTACTCCAGAAAACATCAAAAAAGTCCACAAATTGGTTATATCTAATCGTAAATTGAAATTGCGTCAGAAAGCTGAGGACGTAAAGATATCAGAAAAAAGAATGTTTAAAATTATGCATGAGCATTTGACCATGGGAAAGCTTTTTTCAAAGTGGATGCCGCGTTTACCTACAGTCGA
Source organism: Diorhabda carinulata (assembly GCF_026250575.1). Taxonomy (NCBI): domain Eukaryota; kingdom Metazoa; phylum Arthropoda; class Insecta; order Coleoptera; family Chrysomelidae; genus Diorhabda; species Diorhabda carinulata. Next base: position 9,506,843 of record NC_079471.1, read on the forward strand.
TCAGAAGCAACAACAGATTTCTTGCATCGATATGTAACAATGGATGAAACATGGACCCATCACTTCACTCCGGAATTAAAACGATCATGATCTAAGAGGACCGTAGTCGTTGAATAACATCCGAAGTGTCCAAAGCCACAACAGTGAGCTAGGAAGGTTATGGATTCAGTATTTTGGAAGGTGCATGGAATATTCCATTTCCAAGAGGGAGAGACAATCGTTTGAATGCATCAATCAAGGAAAAACAGCCTGATATGTCGGAAAAAAACCAGTGCTTCACCAAGACTATGGAACGATTCACAAGTCAATGGCAACGATGGTTAAAGTGAACAAATTACACTTCGAATTGTTTCCTAATCTACCGTATAGTCCAGATTTGGCCACAAGTGACTACTTGTTATTCGTTGATCTCAATAAAATGCTTCCCGGTAAGAAATTCAGCTCAAATGAAGTAGCAATTGCTGAAACTGAAGCCTATTTTGAGGCAAAAGACAAATCTTTCTATAAGCACGGCATCGATTTTTGGCAAAAAATATGTTTTCTTTAGTTAGTCTTAGGTAGACAATTTTGTCGCACTTGCTTTATAGCACTCCTCGCTATGCTCGCTGAGTTCTACAAATCGCGTTCGATACACGTTCATCAAAAAAGAGTAAACATCTTTCAAGTTTGTCTACAATATTTGGGAAACAATAGCATGGTTCTGATGAGATGTAATTGCAGCGTCATATGCGTAATATTTTACGGTAGTTACGTCATTGGGCCTAGTGCGCTTCCCCATAGAACGACTACATTATTATTAGGTACAGAGTGGCGATGTTATCTTGGATATTTACTTGGAAACGTCTGTCGTGTAAGTAAGATATTGGAATTAGGAGAAGTTTCGGGAAGTTTTCCCTAATTTTGTCCGTCGTGCCAAGGGCAAATTGAGCAGGACAAATCATGCGAAAGAAACCTTCAGAAAAGTTGAGGAGTATAACACAATGGTTACCCCTATGACCAACAGGCAAAGGCAGACCAAGAAATACCTGCAGAAACAAAATTGGAGAAGATACCAAAATTCTAGAAATAGTAGACTCGGAAGCCAAGATGCAGAAAAAGAAAAGAATGGAGAAAACCGACAAACAAACCCAGGACAATGAAAAAACTATAATAAAAAGAAGAAGGGGAGTAATCTACCTCAATAAAGCGAATAGGCGCACAAGAATATTATTCTTGGAAAGAGTTCTACACATTTTTATGTGGAATTGTTCTGTGAGACTATGTAGCGCTCTAAATTCAAATTGATTGCTAGGTACTAATTGTGATAGTGGATAAGGAAAAAAATTCATAAGCAGTTCTTAAAAATATTTGTCTCAGATTCAGTTTCAGTATTATTCAATAGCAGTAAAACTTTCGAAGTATTAAAGAAAATTTGTTCCATTATACACAAAATGAAAAATCAATTTCTAAACTATTTCCCATAAAAATCCTTTTATTGTTGTTGAATTGAAATTCCAAGAATTTACGTTACTTAAGAAATACATTAAAAAATGACTGGGAAATAAGACAGGGCACATTAATTTTGATTCTTGATTCAATTAATCATATACCCTAAAAATATTTTTAGCATAAGTATTTCTCATCATTCACATTATTATGATATATGGAAAATCATACAATTATTCAAAAATTGTAGAGACTTGACCTTTTCACGGAATTGCTTGACAGTCTATACCATTAGATCTCAATAAATTCATTTCTAGTATCGTAATAAATTAATTATTCAAGGAGTACGATTCTCAGAAATGAATACTAAAGCTTGAACATTTCAATCAATTCGAAATTGGAACAAAGAAGCAGTCATTTATAAATGTATTAGAGTCCTTTGTACGAAATCAAGTGAGATATTCTTTGGAGACATCTTTTCCAAAAATAACTTACTGAATAAATAACTTTCCAACATAATTTTCCGGCAGAAACTAATCGAATTACGACACGCCTTAAAATGGATGTCGTTTATTTTCTGTTTAGCCAATTAAGAGCTGTTCAAAGTGGAGGTCTTTGGATTTTAAGTTTGATTTTTTTCGACGTCTTTTATAACGTTGTTATTTCGAATCATCTTTTGACTTTGTATTGGGTTAATTTTTAACTATACATTCTCATTCCAATTTATGTAAACGCTCCAGGAATTACGTTGATTTAATAAAAATAAAATAACAGTTTTCATCTTTCTTTATTTCGTATATTTATTCAAATATTTTCAAAATTAATTGATGAACGAAAAGTGTCAATTATACAGGGTGATTCGGAATAGCACTCCAATCCTCGGAAAATGATTCGATAGGTAAATATAAGAAAAAAAGTTGGTATAACAAAACTTCCAAAAACGCTTCATAACCGAGTTATAGTGAGCGATAGATTCGGCCCGGATTCCTGATCCACCAATAATAGCCATATTGAATGTCTCGGGTCTGAAATTGTCATGCAAATTTGTTTGGTCTATACGTGTTTTGACCTGAATTAAAAAGGTCTTCGATCTGTAACTGTAATAGTTTTTACGTTAACTGACTAAAATACTAAAAACTAAACTCCAAATACACTTTTTTTACGTTTGGAGTAAAATAACTGCGTTAAATGTCTAATAAATGCATTGATCTTTCAACAAAACTTACAGAAAATTTAATTTTGAAGAAAATGATATGTACAATCTCAATAAAAAGTAAATGCAAGTGGAAATATCTTTATTTTACTGGATGAAAAACAAAACAAAAATGTACCTTACATTTAACGATGTATGTTACAGATTTGAGACCTATTTTATCCAATTTTTCAGGTCAAAAAACGTATGAATCAAATAAATTTGTTTTGTATAAGCAATATCCGATAAAAATTCCAAACAACAACTTATTTCAAATAAAAGAAAAGTGGAACTGATATTTATCAAAAATAAACGTAATAATGGAGTTGAAAGAGTGTTATCTCAACTCAGCTCAGCATGAAATCTAGAATTAATAGAAACATCGATAACATCTCTTCCTGATAAGCCCCTGGATATGTTCTAGTTCCAAATACTTAATTATTGTGTACTATTGCGTATTTCGACACTTGTAGTATAAATCAAAATAGTCAGATTTTGTTACAGAAGTATGTATTTATGTATATACGGATTTGGGGTTTCATATATTTTACTACCCAAATGATCTATTGTGTCCTCCGTTCTTGTTGCGATACTAGAAAATCTAGTGTGTACAGCTGATCCATCAATCCCACTCGTTTTAAAAAGTCCAGAATGTGGGATGGCTTTAATTGCCAGAAATCTTCGTCTACTTCATATACACCCAGATGTAGTGCTTGGGATTTCCTTAGTGTTTAACACTCTATAAGCAAAGGGCGTTATAACTTCATAAGAGTAAATTAAGAAGATAATTGCGGGATAAAGTTTTCATGAACAAAAGTTCCATTCCTACAAGGTAGTTAGTAGAATAGAGTCGTAGTTTTTTCAAATTTAAGTGAAAACAGCAACTTGATATTTAAAACATAAAGATAATTCTCTTCAAGAAAAAATTTACACATTACTAGCCATTTGAAACTGTGCTGGCAAGATTTCGTCTTCAGGTGGTGTTGCTAACATGAAACTTATGCTTCTGCCGACAATGAACTAATTGTTGGTGTTGGGATCAGTAGTTGCAAATACTTTTTCAAAGAGCAAAGATGTGACCAGAATTAACATAAAGCACTTTGATGAAACATTATTTTTATTAAGTGTTTACAACGGTTAGAGATAGGAATAAGAAACCCGTATATACTATGAAAAAAATTTAAATTATATAATTTCAAATATGTGATAAATATAGGGCGTTCCACTCAAAAAATCATCTATTTGATTTGTATAACTAATTTAGAGGCCCTAATATAAGATTGTGATTAAAAAAAATGGACAATATGTAGTTCTAATTAAATTCCAAAAATTCACAGAACGTAAAATGTTCATTTAAAAAAAAAAGAAAACACATCAAAAGTTTTATTTTATTTCCCATATTATGACATGAGTTAGAAAGTAACACGTCAAATTTCTAAACATTTTGATGTCATCAATATTTTTTTAATGGGAAGCTAGGTTTTTTTACATTATTTGATTAATCTTGTTTTTGTGCATAATGGAAAGATAATTTAAGTAGCGCCGGATAAGAAGGAGAAAACAAGAAAATTAATCAAAATGGAAATAAAATCAATTTCATGAATAACATTTAAATTAACTGAAAAGTCTATTAAACTTCATTCTGTGTCCCGACAATGGTTGACCTGATTTTCGATCATCGGCCGAGTTAAAAGACTAATTTTTTGTCTATTTACTTCCTTCAAGTCTTCTGAATTGTCTGATCGGTTAACGTAGATCCGACTTTTCGAATGTCTCTACGAAAGAAATCAAGGAGGTAAAATCCGGCGATCTAGGTGTGCATTCCATTGCTCCACGTTTTCCAATCTACTTTCCTTTAAACTAGTTATCCAGGAACCTTCAACCATTTAGACTATAATGTGGTGATGCACCATGTCATTGGAAGCAAATACTGGAATCTAAGTTCTCATCATATGAAGATGTTCCAAATATCGCTCGCGAAAGATATAAGGAGCATTAAGATTGCTACCAAAACATTATATTTTTGGGGCACTGGGTATGTTTTTTCTGAATCCACAGTCTATTTAGAACAATATAAAGAAAATATCGTTTTTCGTCGCCATACCTCAAGAAGCTTTCAAAAATTATAACCGTCTGTCCAGATCATCTCTTCAGTGTTCGTGAACAAATTGCCTACGGATGACTAACAATTTCTGTTGTAGTTGTGTTTTCTAATGATAGCAAAATACGTAACTTTGCATCGTCCCTTATTCCTCGTCTTCCAGATTTTGGAGCATCCCTTTCGCTTCCCGTTTTATTGAATTTTGCACAAATTTTGCTTACTGGACTCTCAGTAACCTAACCACAGGTCTTTCAAAATGCGTTTCGTTAAATAAAGCGAATGATTCTTCATAACTTCGGAGTGTATAGTCACACCATACCATCATTAGAATTTCTAACCTTTTTTTTCAAAAAAATGTTTTTTGTTAACAAACCTTGTATGTTTTGTTAATTTTGTTTCACTTCATATTGACTCCGTAAATTGAAAATGGATGAATGAAACGTTAAAAAAAATAGATGTGAATAACCTTCTTAATAAATGAAACTAAATCTCGAGACAAGATTTAAGGTAAGGTTTTAATTCCCTCCCTTTAAAATAAAACAAAAACGTTCAAAAAGAACCTGTGATGAGGCGTTTTCCATTGCTCGGAATTTAAAATTTTAAGTTTCTCTCTTATTTAGATTTAGGGGAAATTATATATTAAATTTTTTTCACTACAATGCAGGGATTTGTGTTAATGAGGAAATTTTTTTTAACCTTCCAGCGGGTATTTCTAACGTATTTGGTCGCGTTGTATCTAGAAGATACATATATCACATATATTTTTTTTTGTTATTATTATTTTTAATATATTAATACAGCAAATTTTATATGAATACTTCTTTTCTCCACTTTTAATTTAACATTTTTTCAAGTAAAAAAAAATAATTATTTTATATGTAGAATGTGTAAAATTTTAATTAGGTTATCGACAGAACTAGGTTTAAAGTTACATTATTTATTCAAAATATTTTACAAACTTATAAAATTAATCGGAGTAATCACCCTCTTCAATTTCTTTATCATAACATTTATTACAAATCATATTTGTATGAAATTTTATACATAAATGATTTCCACATTTTTTACAACAATATGCAGACACTGACGTTTTCTTATTTTCTACATACCATGGTTCGCATCGCTTTCTTTTACTTGGTCCAGGTGTTGCCTCTTGAACTTCTTGTTGTGCTTCCAAGGTTTTGTAATTTTCGAGCAAATATTTGGTTTGTCGTGGAAGACTTTTTATTTGGTTATTTAGTTGTTCGTCTAGTCCTAATTTTTTCAAATATTCTCTTCTTGTGACAAACGTATTTTTGTTTCCAAGAAATATCACCCGGCGAGTTGATTCCAGCTACGTTCAGTAAATGGTAAAAAATTACCATAGGCCACCTCTTAGTTGATCTAGCAACATTATAAGTAGCGCAAAGCTTGTCGACCACATCAACGCCGGATTTTGTGTTGTTATAAAATGATATTATTTCTGGCTTTTTTGAAGCATCTTCTTCCACTTCGTTCGACGCCACATGCAAACTGGAAATAAGGACTACGGTTTTTGCTTTTTTCGGGACATATAAAACTAACGTTTCATTTTTTGTATATCCAAATAAAGCAAATAAACACTTAAAAACAATATAAACTGCCGCTTTTGGTCGCGCTGTATCTAGCAGATACAAATCCGGCGGTCGGACGGGTTTAGGGTGGCCAGGGGTTGTAAAAGTGAAATCAGCCGATTGTACTTCTAGGAAAGGCTTCGAGATACATCTGCCGAGAACTACTGCCTATCTCCATTTTCTAGATAAATAAATATTTAGCAAAAAGTTAGCCATGTATCTCGTAGATACACGCGCGACTAATGGAAGGTTAAAAAGTTCTATTATAATTTTATACGGGCAATAATCTCCTAAATCAAATATGAATTATTAATATACAATTTGATATGTGAAACACAATTCATATCAGCAGATATAAGTGATAAAACCTCATTATTCTTCTATTATTAGCCAAAGTGGAAAAGTGGAACAAGCTGCAATCCATTGAGACTGTTCGATTGCAAGTGATGTTATTCAATAGAAACAAATCAATGATGAATTTTGCTGAATCATTCAAGTTCAAATCACTCAACCTATTCATTGTTCAGAATTATTATCTTTTATTTCACACGCAATAGCCTTTCTTTGATTTTTACTGTGAAATTGATTAATGTGAATGATATTGTAAGTTAAATTGAATTGGAGTCACGTCTGTTGGTGAGATATGATGTAATGTTCGTAAAACTTCGGAATACGTTAATTTCAATTATTTCGCCTTCTATAGCAGTGCTGTAGTTTAAATGTCAACAATTTATTCTGAAAAAATTTTAATCGATAATATTCAAAATTCTAGATATATCGCAACTTCTCAACGTCTGTATTATCTTGATTAACCATTTCATTTGAATTAACTACTTTAAATCTAAGCGTTGACGTGGAAGACTTCGCTAGTGAAAGGCCATGGGGAAAGGATTCTACATTGTGGTTACCAAAAGGCTTTATGGGGTCAGTTATGTAACGTTTCAGTTCATAGTTGTTAAAAGAGATCCTCCTACATTATGAAAGTGGAACATTTAGTTAGTCAGTGGGATCAGATGAAAATGAAAGAACAAGTGAAATTCACTTTATTTCATTGAAAATTTGTGCAATCAGAAAATACTATTTTCAATTGACTGAGCTACGAATAAATAAAGGAGCAAAACAAAAACATCCAATTGCGTTATTTTGTAGTGTACGAATGGCTTTTGAATAAAGTGAAAAGAATAAGTCTTTACGTACATATTGGGATATGCTGTCAAGATTTATACGAATGGACAGTGGAAATAAATGTTGTGACTAACATTGCAAAGATAGTGATTTTGTAAGTTGATTTTCAAAGGAAACGAATAAATTTCTACCTAAATATAATATAGCTCTTTTGATCTGTTGACCATATAATCTACACAGACAGAATAATTACATTCGAATTCTCTCTAGGCGACCCAATTACCTTAGATTACGTTCCTTTACTGAACAACACATTCAATAAAACCCCCACCAACCTGTCGATTTAAATAAGCCGAAGGGATTTATTTCTCAAACCATACAAACTCTAATGTATCCCAACCCTTCTTCGGACTGCAAAACCCTCGACAAATACGCGGATTACTTCCAATCCCTTATTATGAATGCGCAAGCCATCTCCATTTCTATCACAATCGTAAACACATACTCGTACATATCGCAAAACATCCTTAGTAAAATTCGTCAGAAAATTATACGTATCCATGGCTACATGGTTAAGCCTGGCATCAATGGGAGAGCACTTGGCAAAACGAATAAGCTAGCTGAAGACCCAACACCTAGTCCTAATGAGGCTTAAGCAAGAACTGGAAATATCTGAAGGCACAGCGTCTAAACAGTACAGTTTTAGGAAAAAAAGGCAGACAGTGGATACTATCAAAAACGTCATGTAATTATCAGATCGAGCATCAGATTTCATAGAAGGCTCTGTAGAGGTGACCATTTATGTGAAAAACGCATAATGGCAGAGAACAAAATATAAAGAAGTATCTCTTACAAATACGACGTCAAGCTTCATTTAGAATTACCTTACTGAATAACATTAGTAGGCTTTTTACACACTCACTTACACTCACAGAAAAGAATGAAGATGCATAAATGTATAAAATCCATCTAGGCCTGCTAGTTATATCTAATTGGATGGAGGAAGACAACTTGAGTATGGCACCTGAAAAGACGGAAGCGGTTTTCTTAACAAAAAGAAATAAGATTCAGTATTTGGTATTTGGATTTGAAAGAACTTAACTTTTGGAAGTTATATATAATTGAATGCAGCAGAAATAATTGCTCCGATAGATCTCATGATCAAAAAACGAGCTGCGAGATACGACGGAGGAACCTGATGCATATATGGCAAGGCAGAGGGAGACACACTTCCAAAAAGAACGCTGAGCCTGCAATTCAATAACTCAGATTGACCGATGAATAAATAGACCTTAATCTTAATTTAAGTACATACAAAATATTTCATATTAGTTATTCAAGTATTTAATTTTTGGCGAATTGCTATTGATAGATCAAGTACCAGCCGAGTTTCCGTGGGATTTTGATAATCAAGGTCGATTTTCTTTGAAATTGGTATGAAGGTAGTATTTATAACCTTCTTGCTTTTGCCCTTAACGACTTTCACTCTGTTCTTTTTTTATAGAACTTTTATAGTTATTAACGATTTAAAATACTCATTTTTCATTGAAGAAACACTCAAAAATGTAGATAATGAAAAAACAAGGACCTCTGTAAATTCAATAATAATTGCTCGTTGAAGGATGGCTATTTTTGGGATAGCCTGAAATTGAAAACCTTCAACCTCAAATAATTTGAAATTGATGAAATTTTTGGAAAAAACTCGGGAGAATTTTTTCAAAGCACATAGAAAAATCTTTGAAATGAGCACTGTCAAAAGTCTTTTGCACTCATTTATAAGGGTTTTGAATGCTTATTTTAGAAAAAATGATTGATCAAATTGACTACTGCATTTCCGTAATCTTGAATGAAAAATGAATTGATCTCAAATAAACCAAAAACCATTCATATTATGTAATGTATGTATCTATGTATCAAAACATTTGGAGTTTGCATTCGTGTACCAAGTGTGGCTCATGCAAGCCCTTTGAGCTGCACCCTTTTAGAAAACGGTGGTTGAAAAAAGTCTTTATTTATATAAAGTTGAAGTGGTTGAAATTCCCTATGAAATGCTTCTTCAAAAAAATTTCAAGCTTGAAAATTCAGCGTGTTATTGTTAAAAAACCAACTGCTTTTTTGAATCTGATTGATCATAAACGTGTTTGAAAATATCCAAACATTCGCAAATAATATATTTAAAATTCATTTTACCCAAAACATTTTAAATTTTTTTGGGCAGGGACAGGGCAGATTTCGTAGAAGAGGGTACGTAGAGCTTGAATTCAAATTTTCTTGTAAATCGAGATTAAAATTATTGTCTTTAAGGAAAGTTTCTAATATCACTACCCTCAGAGGATTGTCTTTGGAGGGGTTTCATGAGTCCGAATCAATCTTAAACATGTTTAAGAATATCAATAGATCTACAAATAATTCATTTAAACTGTATTTCACTCAAACACATGCCAAAATCGAAGATTTTGAATTTTTTTACGATAAGGGGTGGTATTCCCTTTAACACATGGCAGATTTTGAATAAAAGGTTAAGTAGAGCTTAAATCCAAATTTTCATAAAAAACGACGTTGATTAACGAAATTCCACGGTTTTAACGTTTTTCACCGCTGGTTCTTGGCCCTTAAGTGCAGCATTAACCCCCACTGAATAATAAGATGCATTGTCAAAAACGAATTTGTATCAGGTTTTTGCGCAACCTTGACATAATTCACTTGATTCTATTATCAAACAAGCATTAGAAATAAATCTCAATTAACTTATAACTTGAAGTATTCATAATAGTTGTTTTTTTGAAATTTTGATAAGCGAAAAGGAATTAACGAATTATGAAAAACCTTAATGCGGACTTGATGTATTACACTGTGCCTGCGTTTGCCCATTACTTAAGATGTTATATTTTTCATATTAACGAAGATTCCAGTTCACTCTTATTATTTTTAAAATAATTTGATTAATGTTCATCTTGCTTTTTTTCATAATATTCATATTCTGTTACGCTACTGATAATTGTCTAATTGGTGTTAACAATATAAATACGGGCGGAGATCGACAATTTCCAGGACCTACACAATTTCTTCCTGATGTACGTACATTCTTTACGTTATTATCCAGACAAGAAGTTAATATGGTTCCGTTTCGTCTGAAAATATAATTATTCTTAAGAAGACACTTTTGCGATTCTCTATATATTTACGAAGAAAACATGTTCTTTGACCTGAAACATTGGTTCATCGAATTATTGCTCTTTTGTTGACTTCCTTTCTATACTTCAATCTCAAATGTTTCAATAAATTCCATAAAGACCTATCTCCTTATTTTCTAGGTCACCATTTAAGAATTCGACAGTTACATGAGCAGATGTTTAAGTAATTTTATTTTGACGCGAAAGCTTGTGTTTCAATCTAATTTCCATTATAATTTACTCTAATATCAATGCACTTGAAATATCTTTCAAGCAACTTTTGAATTTTGACAAACAATCCAGCTAATATGTTTTGAAATCTTCGTCCACACTTTCACCACCCAAATGAAAGAACATATTGCAATTATGTATATACACAACAACAGAAATTCGAACTCTGAGATCAATAACAGGACATACGTTACTCGATCGGAAAAGAAATGAAGAAATAAGAGACATGTGCGATATTCAGGATGTAGTAAGATGGGCAAGGAGCCACAGAAGAGAATGGAGTGACCATGTTGACAGAATGCCAAATGAAAGGTTAGCAAAAATTGCAAAGGAAAAAAAACCAGACACAACTCGACCTCCTGGACGACCACCTATAAGATGGTATGAAAGCTGGTCCTCAGCATCCCAACTACTCCTGGCAAACCCTTGATGAAAATACAGGTCCTAGTCCTAACGTAAGAAGAAGATAATTGTAGATGCAACATGGATCCACCACCATGCCCATGAAACAAAAAAAGACGTGATTCGCAAAGACCGAAACTGCTGCGAAAAACATTCAAGGACGGTTTTATTAACTGCAAAAGTGGTGGGATTGTGTTCATTAACTATCTTCAAAAATGTAAAACAAAAACAGAAAAGTATTACTCATCATTACTTGATAATATGCAGGAGGATATTTTAGAAAAAAGCGACCGCAACTGCAGAAAATAAAAAGTGCTTTACCGTCAGGACAACGCACCTTCTCACAATTGTAACATTGTTAAAATTAACGAAATTCACTTCTTATTGTTTCACCACCCACGATATTCAACTGATCTGGCCACCAGTGACTTTTCCCTATTTCCTTACCTTATATTTCACTTTCAATACCGATATCATCAACAAACGAGGACGTTATTCCACGTAGAAAAATTGAATAGCTTAGAACATTGCTTAAAAGAACAATGATAAACAAACGAAAATGTCTTTCTTCCTTTGACAGATCGGAAACTTTTCAAACAACCCTAATATTATGTAACATATTTCGTACTGCCAATACAATATCCTCCTTTCGAGTAAATCGATTTTTATCCTAGACAAATTCACTAATCGAATCTGCCCCGAAAATTAAAAGTGTTACTTTTGCCGAACGCTCAATCCTGGACGAAATTCAAACATTTCTTTTTTATACGTGTATCATACATCAAGTAATGTGTTTGTGAAGATTCATTACTAACAAATTAAATCACTTGTCACTGTAAGTTTCATTGCACTCATATACTTCCTACTTCACACGACGTTTCCATTGTTGAAATCGTGGGAAAATCCTCTTATGTCATCTATAGTTTTTACTGTAATCGGTGTGACACTTATGAATCGTCCTCTGTGTTAATCTGACCAATAAGGTGGATAGTTTAACACAATTTCTTAGTCAAGACAGAATGGGTTCATGAATTATTGTTTTCTCATGCCCTCGCGTAGTCGTCAATGTTTGAATGATGATCAACGCGAATTCATTTACTGATTTTTTCAATGTTTCCGTCTGTACTTGACGTAGAGAGTCATCCAACCATCAAAAAACTTTTTGTCCGGCTAAATAACCATACAACTATACTGCTTTCATTATTGCTTCCGTGCTGGTTTTCCTTAAGAAGAATATTCAGGTTAATTCGTTGATACGGGAACATTTTCTTCATCAGAAAATCATATTGAATTTTTTTCCAAATGTATATTGAGTCAGTTTTAAGAAATATTTTCAACAGATATCAATGTTCAATACTGTACCAAAGTTATGGTAGAGCACACAAACGAAAACTTTTCCATTTAATTGAAATTGTACTCAGTATAAGTGAAATAAAGATTATTTTCCTCAATTTCGGAAAGAGTGTTGTGGCAGTCTATAATAAAATATTGGTGAAGGATTTAAATTTGTTTCATTTTTGATACAAGCTTTCCCTTTGTTCTTTTAAAATTTTTCTATTAAGAGCCTAGATGAACAAAGAATAGATCTTTTTAGACAACAATGTATGCACAAACAACTCAAATTTCAATATAATCGAAGTATAATCAATCCCATTTCAATTAACAACAATTTTTCTTGTGCCCTAATGAAAGGTTCAGAGAGGCTTGCGTTGCTCAATTTTATAACGAAGAAGTTATAATTTTATAACCGTCAATATACTTTTTGCACGTTTAATTTCAGAAAGAAACATAAATGTTAAATATTTCATTTTCTTTGTTTGTAACACAGCTATAGTCAGCGCTAAAGGGATAAATTTTATGAGGGGAGCTCAATACATTGCAGGAAGGCTTATGTTTATATTTCTTCGACTGTACATTCGTAATTGTTTAAAGAATGGAAACATTGTTATATTGCTATATTGAACTTAATATGAAATAGAATATAAAGAACACGAGAAGAAACCTAATAAAACAAAGTAAACAATTGTACTAAACTTATTCACGATTTCACTAAACGGCTTGCATCGATCTGGATTCGTGGTTCTGGGGATACAATAATTTTTCAGCTTTTAAAAAGAAGTAGATTATAGCTATTGCCAACTTGATAATGAAGTTAAGAAGACTAATTAACCAAGAATTCTAATTTTGTAATGAATTATTACCTTAATGAAATTAAAAAAAAACTCTAAGAATGATAATTTTCTCGGAAGATTTGGAAAAAGCCTCTGTCAGAATAAAACTTAAAATTCGAACTATATTCCAACTGAGATATGTTAACAAATAACTGAAAAGTTTTCTGACGGGCTTAGAAACCAGAAATCAGTTTATCAAGGGCTAGCTCCGAAAAATATGGTAGAGAGCGAGGCTAGTACTATTGGAGACGTACCAAAAAGCTAAGTCTAATAATAGGTGAGGCAAAAACTGCTGAAAGATCCGTTTGTAATATTCAGAGACTCTGCCTCTATGCATTGAACTCAGCTGCATAGATTGTGATTGTATAAGCATTTTGGACCAAAATATGGCAACATTTAGAATGCTTGCTAATGAGATACTTCCATCATAGAAGTCTCTTGATTGGGCAGGAAGAACATATGCAAATGACGTGTGAAGTACCACAAAGATTTATTCTAGGTTAAACAGTATGGAATCTCTATAATGACAAAATCCTCAACCTAGAGGTGCAGCATAACATCAACCTTATTGATATGTTCGATCGTAAGATGGTTATGCAGGTGACCATAGTAGTGTAGAATGTAGTGGTGGGCACCTACAAAAAAGCTGAACCATTTGAAGCTGCTGAAGCAGCACCTCTTGATTAGTATCAACTGGTGTCGAAGTGCTAATGGCTAATTTGATACCAATAGACTTCCAAAAATTACAATTACAATGATGTACAAACTACCTGACATAACTAGTCACAATTCGTGGACGTTTTATGGCTTATTTATACTGACTTGAAATTACACTCACCAACTTGTCTTTACTATCCTAAGGTGGAAGATACAGTGAATACAGTAGGAGGAAAGCAGAACAATTATGCAACAAATCGGATGCTTACTATCACCAGAAAGTTGTTGAAGAAATAATAGTTAAAGAGAAAGCCTCGAAAACTCTATCAGATATGGTGACCATATACATATTCTACGAAAGACCACGAAATTCTACGGTATTCCACATCGGAGCGTATAAAATAGTCGCGTACATGACACCTCAAATCACAACACACAATAGCGCTGTAGACGTACTCAAAACTTGTTGCCATACAAGTGCTATTTGAGTTGTTTACAGATACTTGAAATATTCATCTTGATCAAAAAATTGAGTCAAAACATTTTCTATAATTCGCTCCAAAATTTGGTGATGAAGTTCCCTCTCGAAACCTAACCTAACCAAATTCAACCGTGGTCGTATTAATTTCAATAGCATACAATCAATGAAGATGAAGATTTGTGCAAAGAAAGATTGGCGCAAAGAAATTCTAAAAAAAATCAAACTCGGCGCTTCAAAAGGCATCTATAAAATTGTGTCAGACATCGACTCATGGATCTATGCATATGAACCCGAAACTAAACAACAATCCGCTGTATGGGTATTTCAAGACGAGCCAAATTCAACAAAAGTTGTTCGCGCACGAAGCACTTCGAAGCAACTGGTCGCCTGTTTTTTCAGAATAACTGGACATATCGCCACCGTTCCATGGTACACCAGAATTTGTTTCCCATAAATAAGGAAAACCAATTGCAGACGACGAACCAACGAGCTCTCAGTTCATACAAAAACGTAATCGTTTTCGAATTAATGGGTCATCTGCCATACTGTCCTTGTTTGTTACCTAATGATTTCTTCTTAATCTCACAGATCGAAAATGAATTTCGTGATTGTTGGTGCGTTCACACTACATATTTTGAAGGTAGCTCAATTCGAATAGAACGAAATGCTTGAAACAATAAAGCCATATCCACTTATAAATATATATTTGTATTTTATTGTTTTTTTCAAAACTGAAGTAGAAACCTTCGTAACGGCAGCCAGTATTCAAAGCTTCACAACAAATTCTTCGATCGCTAAAATCATATTCGAGCACTGACGATTCCGAAGAACTGAAGCTGAGACCTGTCAACTTTTTGTAGAGCTTGCGACATATGAGGACTACCGATAGATTTATGTTTTGTAACTGATCCTTTTGCAAGAAATTAGTTACATATTGAAGTAGCGTGCTGGAATTAGGCATTAAATCATTACGCTCGCGTCTTCAAACGAATTTCGGCAAATAGTGATGAATTATTCATACGATTTGAAATACTGTTCAACAGCTACCACCTAGTGTTGAACAGCCCACTACACCTTTTTGACTGGAACTGGACGTTTATCAAACAAAATGGCTCTCCTCTTTTGATACAACGCTACCAAGTATCAGCAGAAGGAAGCAATAAGAAAAAATATCACGAACCGTTTCTTATTAAAACAAAGTTTTCATCAAGTTAGTGAAATTTCACTTCAAGCTCATTTACTATATGAAATATAAATTATATTGCAACAATAAATTGAACAAGGAAGTAGTTTATAATATGATAAACGAAAGTGCATCCATCCATCACATCAAAATAGAGGTTTAGATGTATATTGCAACTACATATATGAAATCTGGTGGCCTTAAAGGTATTATCAGACATCTGTTTTCACTTTTACACGAAATATGTTCTTCTTTTTCATTTCTACTTCAATAAATACATTGTCGCAATTCCTATATATACAATCATGTTGATATGATCGAATTAAATAGCTATTTGCACAATTCCAATTAGCTTTTGAGAACAAAAATTAGAAAGAAAAAAATCTAGAGGAAGTTTATGTGTAATGGATGTCTTAGAGATTTTTTTGCATTCGTTGAAGTGCCATAAAAGCTATTGTATTGAAACCACTGTTTATACATAATAAATAACGTGCTAAAATATTTCTTAGAAACCCCATAGCAAGAGGAACCTAAGTCCAAATTTCGTTCTATTGTGTTTTACTGACACTTTTTTTTTAGACCCTAATCCATAACGGTAATTCTCGAGAAATTTATTTTTCCAATATAGCAATGATTGTAAGATATTATAAGTTCTTTGATTGTATAGAGCCACAAGAACAATCAATAAGCTAACAATGTAGTTAAATAATTGCAGAGGTCAAAACCGGAGCATGAATATAGTGTTGATGTACATTTGGCTTCTAAAAACAAATCCTTACCTCAAATCAGTTACAAATACGAGAATATATTGAAAAATTCTTGGCCTACTATAGAACCAAACAAAATTTCAATGTCAAAATATTTTATTACTCAACATATTCTCCTCTTACTTGGATATATTTATTCCAGCCAACCTGCAACATCTCAAGACCTGTCAAAAAAAATTTTTTCTTCTTGCTCTGCAAACCAGACCTCCACAGATTTTTTTACCTCCTCTTTGAAAGAAAAGTTACGACCCCTTAAACTTTTTTTCAGCTGAGGAAAGAAATGATAGTCGGACGGAGCCAAATATGGTGAATAATGGGGGTGTCTTAGTAATTCAAACCCTAAATCACGAATTTTTTGGATGGCAACATGAGATTTGTATGCAGTGGCGTTATCTTGTAAAAACAAAACACCATTGGGTTTCCGCGTCTTTTCTCTCTAATTTTTTCTCGTATAGTGGTCAGTAATGTTGAATAGTAATCTCCAGTTATTGTTCTACCCTTATCCAAAAAATCAATCACGATTACTCCATGGCAATCCCAAAAAACTGAAGCAAGGAATTTTTCCAGCATATTTTTGGACACGAAACTTCTTAGGTCTTGTAGAACCAGAGTGTCGCCATTCCATCGATTGTTGTTTTGTTTCTTGATCGTAGAAATGTACCCAAGTCTCATCGATAGTAACAATTCGGCTTAAGAAGTCTACATCCTTTTCAAATCGAGCAGAGATTTAACGCGATGCTTCTACCCTTGCACGCTTTTGGTCAACATTCAAACTTTTGGGGATCCATTTTGCAGCAATTTTTCTTATGTCCAAATTAACGTGAACTATATGATGAAGGAATATTTAACTTCAACATCAGACTCAAAGCTGCTGAGGATATTGACATAGTATTTGAGTGCTTAGGCTAGGATTGTACCGCACAAACTTGGTCTCTTCGAAGTTTTTTGCCCATCAATAAACAAATATTAAGATACTGATTAATATTATGTTCTAGGTAGAAGATCAGAATATACGGCGAGAGTTGATGTAAGAATCATTGTTTTTGAAAAGAAATGCAAAATTTTTTAGCTCACTCTGTATCTTGCAAATCTTAAGTTTAATTTTCAAATAGGATTGAATGAATTGGAAATTTCAGATACTTGGGTTCTAACACTAACAAAGAATAAGTTGTAAAAAAGAGCATACCAAGGGTTTGCATTATTTTTTTAAATTGGTTCTGTAAATTGGTTTTGTAACATGGCCAATGTTGTATTGGTACTGACATTGTTATTGTTCATTTGGGGATGATAACAATCTGTAACTTTTACAAGTACAGTACAACCTGTACAACCTAAAGATAGCAAAAATTAAGTTTTCAATGAATTTTTCAAAAAAAGGTACTTTTTGTTCAACTCGATAAAATTTATGGTTTAGGAGTGTAGATTTTTAGATCGCCAAGGAAACCGTTCACCATAAAGAGACATTTTGAAGGAAATTATCATAAATTGTAATTATTTACTGGAAATACTTACAAGAGGAATTGAAACACAATCAAATATTTCTAATTGAACTACATAATGTCGAACATGTGTCAGTTACATAAGAAAAAAAATAGAAATGTAGAAAAATTTTATTGGCTAGCCTAAAACCTACCGAATAAAACAAAACAATGTTCGAAGTGGACATATTGCAATTCTACACACTACCAGAGTCTACGGGGGATATTTCTTTGAACTTGGAAGAGCATTCCAAGACTCCAATGGCAGTGTATTTCTATCAATCATTTGGTTCCTTATGCTTATTTTCCATCCATGTTATGTGATATTCCTCTAAGCACTCGTAAAGACATATTTCTAGACACCTTCTAAATTATGTAAAAAATCATCTTGATAACAGGTGAATAGGTCGAGGAGGTCCATTTGCATGGCCACCACGTTTCCTTAAATTAAATACAATGGATTAATTTTTTTGGAATATCTTGTTACATGCAACATCGGTAA
Organism: Diorhabda carinulata; assembly: GCF_026250575.1. NCBI lineage: Eukaryota > Metazoa > Arthropoda > Insecta > Coleoptera > Chrysomelidae > Diorhabda > Diorhabda carinulata. The sequence continues at coordinate 9,525,323 of NC_079471.1, forward strand.
ACATCCTGTATAAACAGAACATCACATGAAAAATATCGAACATTTCTTAAGGATTTGATACATATAAAATATGGATTATTTTAAATAATAGAGCTCATTATATTTACAGGAAAATGAATGTATATAGTTGTCACCATAATATCAGGCATATTAAGAAAAATAAACATTTACCCACATAATGTCAGCCCTTTCCCATATATTTCAAAAATCCTAGCGAACTTTCTGCATAGAAAATCCGAAAATACATTCAAAAATCAAAATCAAGAGTCTCAATATACCCAGTTTAGAATAATTTTTCTGGGAAACCTAGATTTGAGAAAAAATATTAATTTTCAATATTTAGTTTTTAAGATTTTTTACTTTTTTTATGAATATATATTATGAGCGCCTCTATTGCCAATGTATTACAAATGTTTATATTCTTTACGGCCACTGCTATCAGTTATAAATATTTCAATTATTTCATAATGTTCCAAGTAACATAGTTATAATATGTTAATCAAATATTCAACTATCTTTTTTTGAATAGTGGGTATACTTCAAAGAAAATTCTAACGATATTACAATAAACAAATATATACAGCGTACTTGAAACAAAGGAAATAGTTAGGAAATACTGAGTCAATATTTGAAGACTCATAACATTACACTTGAAATTTATGTTCAAGGAAGTATGTTTTAAGAGATGAGATAAAGTGTTTGTATTTATTTAGGAGAATAAAAAAGTTGAACCGACCTAAACATATCGTTAGCAGTTGAAATTATAAAGAACAAACCTTATACAAAAGTGGTTATTGATTGTGATCACTTATAGTTTGAATGGAAACAACAATCAATTAAAAAAAAATTACAACAATAAAATAGGAATGTATTGCCCAATTTTAAAATTCAAGTAGATAATTTTCACATAATCCATTTTCTGATGTCCTAGATAAAATTTGTACCTTTGGAAAGTGGTTTGTAGATGTGATTTATGTAGTTGTTTTATTTTGATATCATCCCCCCTCTTAAATGAAAAATATAATAAGGGTGGGCAAAGCTATAAATAAAATATAAGCAAAGACATCAGGGTGTTACAAGAATCACAATAAAGAGAAAAATTGCTCAAAAAATCGAATTTTATCATCAAAATACAAAAAAATAATGAAAATCTTGACAAATAATACTTAAAAGTTTCGTGACATGTGTACAAAAAAGATGAATTATGGAAATAAAGATCAGTTCATAGAAAATAGTGCCAAATAGAAGTTTATCGAGAACCACGTGCAAAAATATTTCCTCAAGTCGTCCTTGAAATGTAAAACTTCTCTCTATTCAATGAGCGGAAGAGGCTTCAGAACAATGTCATCTGGTGAAATGCTAGTTTCATCTGCCATCTGAGGAAAAGTGAACAATTTCCCTTTATTCTTGGTTCTAATGAATGAAACCTCCAAATCCCCATCAACGCATTCACTCATTTTCGCCATAAAATACATCACCTCCTCCATTTCTTTTTTCTAGATTATCGATAGAATCTGTCTCTTCTCCCACCTCCTCCATTTCAAAACAACTTTCAGTAGCATATGAACTGAGGGAGTCGTACAATGATATATCATTTTCATCCTCACTGGACTCTTCATGCCGATTAATCACCTCTGCTGCCGATGTTGCAGATTCTGAATTTGCACTTGCTGCTAAATTAGAAATGTCAGGATCTACTAGTTCCTAAATATCCCAGTAATGTGTTACCCACTAGTGCTTGCCTTTCCCCATCATCTTGAGTAATTCCACCAGGAGTAATCCTCTGGAGAACTACATTTTTATCAAGAGGGGCAATGCCACATTTTTTTAGCCTGATAAAATGTTAGTTGCTTGGTTATCTGAAAACGATAACATGAGAGTGCTCAACATTCGGGGAAACCCTGACTTTGTATTGTAGTTGAACTTGGGTTTTTCATTTTAAAATCGGTGAGTATCTTCCTCCATTGGCACTTCACAGGATCAAACACAGAACCATCAAATGGCTGGCAAGGATGGGTTGTGTTGGGTGGATTCAATGTTTAATCGCTCACCGTGTTCTAGGGCTGCTTAGATTGTCTCCAATTATACATTTGGTGCTCGTCTTACGTGATCCTCCTTCAACCCATGGTACCCACATACATTCAGCACGATATACCACATATGGGGGCAACATCTCACCATTTGGTGTTGCAGCAAACATTAAAGAGATGCAGCCCTCTGATGAATTGAAGTGTCTCTAAAGGTATTTTACACCCCTACGAAATACCATCTGTTTTGAACCCTGGGTCATCACTTACGTTTGTCTTATCGTAGTTGAGTATGTTTTCAGGTAGTACACCATTCTTCCAAATGATCGAACTACGTGTAAATGGCTTCCATATCTACCGTAACACGCGCACGAGATATATTTTGGCAGTCTGAGCTTTCAACGCATTTCGATGACGTTTAATCAATGACCTATATCAGTTTTAACCCGCCAGGAAACCATTTGTGAATTTGCGTACAGTGCTGCAAATAGTGTTGAATTATCAATCTCACATCAACAGCTCCGAGAGCCATCGCCCGATCAGCACGAACTAAAATTTGGTTTAGGATTCTGAATTCCTTCTGTGGAGTCAAGGTGGTCTGCCTTACAAGCCGGATTAGTTATATGCCTACTCATTATTTTGTTTCCCAGGTTTTTTTGGGATATTGTGTTTCTCTATAGCAGATCGTATGGACATTTTATTGACATTTTATTGATATTAACATCCTCTACTGCCTTTTCCAGGGTTTCTGACGAATAATACATATAGGCACGACGACCAGGTTTCGGTTTGTAAACTCTAGGCATAGCGCTGGAACAGAAAAAAAGTTATCAGGACGGTCGACAGAAGAAGAATTTTCCTGTAAATCGTGGGGTGACATTGCTCATTCGAATAACAATCAACAAGTTGGGTGTAGCAACGAAATTCTTAATGGAATATATTCTTCATTACATTTACTAATAATAATAATAATATTTTCGTAGAAGTTGTGTATATCTAATTTTGAAGAGAACAAATTTTCATCTAAAACACCCTTCACAAATAAAACAGATAATTGGTGATAACACTTATCAGGAACGACTTGCAAACTATAGAATAGCTCATACACATTGAGGATGAATGTTTCAGTGACTGCAGCGCCTCAAACGACTTTCCAGATAGAGGCGCGAAAGTTTTTTAAAAACTGGGCAAAGCTACTCCATTCGACGGTACAGGGTTAGTCATAAGGAACTTTACATACTTCTACCATTAGGAGAGTGTCTTAGGGAGGATATCATGTGCCTACGAAAATATAAAATATGTCAAAATATGTCAAGCCCTTTTCTTTCTTAATTTATGTGGTGCTTTGTGAGTTTGAACCATACATTTTGATCGACTATAGTGTTCACACAGCTTATTTGATTTTTTACATTTTTTCATGAGGAAAATACAAGGACCGGCTTTGGAAAAATCAATTCAGAGATTCGTATTGTATAAAAATTTTGTCAAATGAATTAAATGATTTTCAAACTGCATAGATAACAATGGAAACGATAAATGCGACCAAGTTGTCGCACTTTTCTTCAATTTCAAATCAAATCTTATCAAACAAAGAACAACTTTAATGACGTATCGCATAATAAGGTATTAATTTAAGCAAATTCCAAATATTTCGAGTATGTTAACTAAAATTAGCACATACTACTCAATCTAATATTCATGTATTTATTCGACTACATCTATCATTTTCTATTATCTCTGAGGGCAGAATCAATTGTATTGGGGCAATATTTTCGATAAATAAATTAAATTGATTGAAGAGTCAAACATCACGCATGTGTTAATGTGTGATTATTGTAAATGATAAAAATTTTAGGTCAGATAATAATAAATTGTACAAAATAAAAATAACCATCAACTCTAAAAAGTTTGAAAATCAAGATTGACGTTAAGGTACTATTATGTTAGCTTTGATACAGCTTGTTACTTTCAATCAAAGTTTCACATCAGCTTTTGACCACAGAATATGCTGACATAATTTTTGTTCGTGGATTCTGAAATGATAATGGTGGAGCTGCTGCTAAAGAATATCATAGAGATATGATTCATTAGATAGATAGAGATATATCATTATCATGATATGATATCATAGAGATTCCTGATCGTCGAACTCCCAGTCATCCAACATTTGGGTCAGTTTTCAATTATTTGCGGGAAAATGGCACTTTTTCTCGTGGAAGAAGAGAACAACATATAGATTAAGCGCAGGAACATGACATTATTGACACTGTTACTATGAAACCTACAATAAGTAGTAGATAATTAAATCGAGAGTTTATTGTTACTCAATCAAAAATAGAGTCTTACAAAAGAATCATCTGTAACCAAATCATAATCAAATGATTCAGCGGCTATATTCTGGAGATTAAATCAATGGGTTGAAGTTTTGAAGATGGATTAACAATCATCGATTTCATGTCGACAAACGAAAATCCTCATGCTATTCGAGAATATTGTTCCCAGTTAAGGTTTTCGGTTGACGTATGGATTGGTGTCATAAATGACCAATTAGTAGCTCCTCAATTTTTTGATAGTTCCCTAAAGAGGGCTTTATACTTTCTACAGATATTTTGCCAAATTTGTTTGACAACGCGAACTTTGTTATCGGAGGGATGTGTTTTCAGCATTATAGGGCATCCTCCCACTTTTTATTGGCAGTGAGACAATGATTTTAGTTATTGTTAATGTGTCTTAACTATATAATTTTAATTATTGTCTTAAAATTGTTGCTCCTTATATACAGAGGTTATCGCGTTATGGGTAACACAAAATAAACAGATCGCATTGTGGGTAGATTCAATCACATGATATCATCAGTTAATCGCGAAATAAACTGTAAATCAACTTGAAGGAGCTAATTTCTCGGAAAAAAATGGTTCAGCGGCCCAATCTCTATGTTCAATGTGTATAATATTCATTAGTAACTTCAATTACGACGCCTAATACATTTCTTGGAGCAAGGCGGCCTCTACCAACATCTGAAGTTCTTACCAAAATATTAGTACCTGCTTATAGTGGATATAACATTCAATATCATCATTATCTATATAATTTTTAGTTAAAAATTTTTCATCTTATTCAATATTCATCAAATCATATCTCTTTATTCTTCCGTATTGCTTAGATGATTGGGTATCTCCTGATTCTTGTAATCTTTGAGCGTCCTTAACTCTACTTATAATTAGTTCACATTCAACTTCCAAAAGAAGTGTAAATCTATTTCATTAGCACATAAAGTTTAATCAAACCAGTCTCAAAAATTTCTCGTACATCTTTTTCATCGAAATATTTAATAAACAAGTATTACTAACAATGTACAGAAAAACAAATGAACAAGTGAAGAAGTAAGGATGACTACAACTGGATTAGAAAAATTTATAATTCCTATTTGCCCTCTCTAGGGCGTCGAAAATGTATTTATTATCCATTTACTAATTTCTTCAATCCTCTCCTGTCCTGCACTAGTATCATCACTTTATTGTTTGATTTGATCTGCTATTTGTTCGTTTCATATTTTCCTTGCTCTGTCCCTTCTCCTTCTTCCTATAGTTCTTGCTTTCCATATTTGTTGTGTTAATTTTTTTTCATCCAATGTCCAAACCAGTAGAAGATTCTCTTTGATTGTATCTTGTTGTGAGTTGTTGATAATTTTATATTTTAATCTATCCATTCTGGTTTTTCCTCCTGCTTTTCTCGCAAATTTATCTCGATTGCGTTCACTGTACTATCTATTCTATTATTAGTTATCCACGTTTCACTTCCATATGTCAGCGCTCAGTTTTGATTTCTTTAATAACTTCTTATTGAACACTTTTTTATTTAATGTGTAGTATATATTTGTTGCTATTTTATTCTGTTTCTAGCCTGCCCTTTTATTTTGCCGTCATCTATTATTTATGATATAAGATGTTCAAAAGTTGTGACTTATTCTATTTGTTTTTCTTTTACCGTTAATCTGACATTGTTTCCATTCTCGTTTCTTATAATTATTTTGCGTTTTTCTATGTTAATATCCATTTGAATTTTTTTTTATCTCTTCAACTCTTTTTTTTGTTAGTGCTTCCATCTTTCTGTAATTTTCTGCCATAATTACGATGCTGTCTGTTGAGGTATCTTATGTTCGTTTATAGGGGGCTCGTCCGTTTCTTTTTCTCCTACATTTATTAGTATTTCATCTAATGTTTGTATGAACAATTGTAAACTTAGACTGTCCACTATTCCATCATAAAGCCTTCTGATCTTTGTCCTTTCAGTTCTACTTTCCTTTTACATACACTTCTTGTAATAGTAATATTTCTAATTTAATTAATATCTTCTTCTCATTGTTTCATTGGATTAATTTGAATGCTATTCTCAGGTTTATGATCGTTGAGTTCAGTGTTTTTCGTTTTTCGTTTTTCTTAGTATGAAAATATTTTCTATTCTTTGTCTTCTTTTTATATATTCTGCTTGTTTTTCTTCCAGTTCCTTGTCTCTTCCTTCTCTTAGTATTCCTTCTATTATCCTAGTGTATATCCCGTAGAACACTGAAGTTAGGCATATTGGTCTGTAGTTTTCGCAATTTGATTGTTCTTGTTTCTTGTGGATTGGAACTTGCACATTTTCTCTCATTTTTGTGGTATTGCTTCTGACCTCCATGCTCTCTTCATCATCTCCCATATCCATGTCTTGCTTTCTCACATATATTTGACAATTTCTGGATCTATCTTATCCGCTCCACTGATTTTGTTGATTTTTATTTTCTATGCTGCTTCTTCAACTTGTTCGTAGCGAATTTCTTCCACATTTGTATTTTCTCTTTCTTCCTCTTCAGCCATGATATATGTTTCTTCATTGAATTTCTTCGCGTGAAAGGAGTACCATATATTTAATATTAATTAGCTTTACAAAAATTTAAAAAGCATCATAATTTGATGAAATAACGAAACAAATTATATTATACTTAGGAATGAATGAACACGAATCAATAATGCATTCATAAAATAGATTGTGCAAAAAGAAAGACTTACCTCAAGATGTAAAAACATGGATAATTGTCTATGTAAAATATGAAAATAGAATGAAATAATAAGTTAATCTCAAATACATTCCACGAGAAATGGAGGAGAGGAGAGAATTCCTGTAATAAAACCTGACAATATTGTTTTGTCTTTGTCTCCATATTCAACGATTAATTTCTACGTTCACTATATCGAAAAACATTCGGAAACTGAGACAAGTGTGTCGTGAAAATGCGCAAAAAATGAAAAACGGTGTACAATTGATAATTTTTACTTTATCAAGTGTATTGTCTCGTATGTTTTCATAAAAAACAAAAAGAAATACAACCGATATGTATTATTTCTCTATGTTTTCTTTCAGAAATTACTTTATTTCAATATTAGTGTACAAGTTTATTAAGTAATTTCATTCTTACATCATAAAATAAACTGTATCCAAATACATTAATAATAATTGAAACTCAAATAATAATTGAAACTCAATTCACACCCTTTCACTTCGTTAACTTTGGGTTATTAAATAAATTTTATTTCTGTGCATACATCCGGTGAATGTTCAATACTTAATTATCAGAAAATAAAGTGATTTAAAAAATAATACTAATAATTACACATCTAATTATAATTATCATTTCGTAGTTAAATCAAATGTATATACTTATTAAAAAACTTTCATGTTTCCAATAAAGTTATTTCGCATATTTTCCAACTCTTGGAAATAAAATTCATTCTCATATTACATATGAAATTAAAAATTCCAATATTTGTACTATTACGCAAAGATATCGCTTATTTTATTGATTGATTTATCAATAATGCAAGGGAACCCTTCAATACATATATAAAAATAAACATCAACACTAAAACTGAACCAAGTTCAAGAGAAACTGAACGAAATTCAAAGGTTGTTTAGGTATCACAGGAGCTATGTCAACATGTCCCACTAAAGCCTCAGATAAATTTATGAAACTTATGATAGTCTCATACGATAATCCAATCAAATAGTCAGGAATCTTACAGAATACCTAAGAATTGATGATAAAGTAGTGATAAATTACATCCAATCATCGGTCAATAGAGACCTTCTGCGACTTCTAAATGCGGTTCTCTGGTATACATATTGTTATAAGCTAGCGTAAGACGCTGAATTGGGCATTTGTAGACCAAAATGCAAGATCTCTATACCTCTAGAAAAAGCACTCACTATTTTGTGCAGGTAGCGATGCTAGCAATAAACATATATGCTCATAATCTGACTGTAAACCTCACTAGTAAGCACAATTACAATATCATAGCGGCCTTGAAGGCGCCAAAGACTATTGAACGTCCAAATTAGCGTGGGAGCTTAATCAAACTATAAAAGCATTAATGAACAGAAATAAAGTAATCCTAATATGGCTACCCGGCCATTAGGCTTCACTACACAATGAGGAAGTGGAAAGCCTTGCAAAAAATGCGCGACAACTCCATATTTTGGACATACAACTAAACTAAAGTATTGAGATTCACTGAGGAAATACTCCAGGCATCAGAAAATTCAAAAGATTCATAACCATATTATCTAAAAAATCCAAATAACTTTTACGAGGAGTCTGTCTTTTTGCAGACAAAATAATGAGATTTAGAGCACAATATATATTTTTTTGATACATGTATAGAACGGATGAAAAGTCAAAACGACTCCTCAAACAATCTAAATCTAAGAAGTTCCGTAAGTGGATGGTGAGTACATCCTACATTCTAATTTGATGATGAAATTGGCAAAAAAGCCTGAACCCAATAATTATGATTAACAACAGTTTATATCGAATAAATTATCAACATGCTTTTACTTATATTTTCAAAACATTTTAATACATTATAAAATTTAGAGAGAATTTTTCCGTCGAGTGTACATACAGAATAAGCCAATTTACAATAAGTATTTGAAGTACCATCAGCAAGGTTAGTCGTCTTAATTGACATGATTCACGAATTTTTAGGAAAACTCTCCGAAATCTCAATATCTGAAGTGGAATTCCCCGCAAACAGAACCGTTTCTTTTCCAAACATAGAAGGTATAATCTTTCTCCTAATGTGAAAAATTGGGAAATTGCCAAAGAAATCTTGAAGATCAACAGAAAATGATAACAAACCTAGTCCTGAGTCAACAAGCCGGAAACTGTGTTTTGAAAATGAAAATCTTACAATATCTTTTTTCATAGGAACTAAAAACTGTACACTACATAGGTCAATTTCGCATTCTGAATGAAAAAACTAATTTCAGAAAAATTTTAACTTGACATAATCAATTCACCTTAAATAAGCTTGTAATAAGATCGATTTATCTGCGGCTTAGATATGTTTCGCACATAAGGCTTTACTACTGTTGATAAATAAGTTCGATCCTCTGTATACATCCTTTAATCCCCTAACCACATTACAAGTGGAAATGTTCGCCACAAGGTAGTGAATTTTGCAATACGCAAGACGTAGCTACCAAAAAGTTATATTTTCTTTCAATTCCTTCATTCAATAATATCAAAGTTAGCTACAAGATTTCACCCAAGTAATAAAAACATATTTATTTGGATACCTGATCAATATAAAGTGCACGGCAAGTATCTGGGAAATCAGCTGACAATAGAGGAAGAAGTAATACTTTTCTTCAACAGATCCGTTCTGCGCTTCTACCTAGGTATGGAATACGAACAAAAAAAAAAAGATTAGATCCTAGAAGTGATCGACTAACGAAGAGAGGGAGAAAAATATACTTCGTTGCCATAGAAAAAATTTTGTAGACAAAGTGATTATCAATTATCTAAATATGAAAATAAAGTAGACAATGATATACATAAATAAATGTGGAATATAGAAAAGACCATTTGAATGTAATTAAAAGGAAAAAAATTAAATTGCAAATAAGGACAAGTACATTCATAAAAACAATTCAAGTTAAAGCATTTTCTCGGTTTCTGAAATGATTGCGGCGCAATGAACCTTTTCCTTCTGTTTATCTATCGTGTACAAGCCGGCAAATGTGTTTGTAGCCTCCTACTAACATTAGATTTTTGAAGGTGAGGAATTTTCCATTTACCAATATAAATTCCTATAAAACATTAGTACAGTATTTACCGCCGTGTATTATATTCCCGCGCAAAAGCATGAAAAAGGAATTAATGGCCGATTCTACTTCTGATTCAATTGGTTTTGCTCAGGACAACGGATGGACAACTTATGAAAATTTTTAACGTGTTTCACATTTTTTGCTAAAACTGAAACAAAAATCGTTAAAGGCCCAGTTTTATGCTAAAAGTAAAGGCATTTCTTATTTTGTCGACCACCGTACCCATATGGTACAACTATTTAATAATAAATTACTAGCTGGTCGAATCAGAATCCTAGCAGGATAGTTACTAATTTTGAAGTAGGAAAGATATTCAAATACCAATGAGCAGCTACTATGAACAATATTGAAAATGGACTTGCTAAAACGGGTATATGACCTTTTAATGAAGACATTCTTCCATATTGGACGTTTGAGCCTACGGAAACCACCAACTTTGAGAATAATCAAAATATCGAAGAAACGAATGATATGGAGGAAAAGTCTAGAGACGGAGAACCGGATAATAACGAAAAAACGACTGAAGAGGAGAGCAACGAAGAACAAAGAAACTTAAATTCCAATACAGTAAATAATTCGCAGTTAGCGGGACCATCAGGCATACAAAGCACAAAATTATAAAAAGAAATAGATGAAAAAACAAATAAATTACCAGCAGCATCTTGCTCAATCCTAGCCTCACAAATCTCACTTTCACCAAAAGCTACTGATACGAGCAAGAAACGAAAACGCAAAAAAATTCTAAACATGGCGTCTTGAACACAACACTCGAAATAAAATTTTTAAAAATGAAAACCGCTGAAAAAAGACTGAGTTAGCAATAAAAAATGCAAAAAGATTCAAATCTAAAATTTTAAATGATTCTGATTTTAAAACTATATATGGGACACATCTCCCATAGTGTGTTCAAATCCTATATAATCAATTAAATGTTTGTTTATAATGATAATTTCTCATTTCCTTCATTTCAGTATCAGATACTCTTTTGAGCACTGTGAGTACTGAGAGCTCTCCATTTTTGTTTTCGGTTTGTTTTATTAGTCTCATGAAAATTTCGCGTCTGTTATGCCTCTGTTTTGTTTGAATTTAATCTGCGTTTGTTCTACCAACTTTTCGAATTTTTATTAATCTGTGTTTGAAATATTATGGTAACGAGTTCATTATAATTTTAAATTAAATCAGTAATACTTCCATGAAGAGCATCATTAATTGAATTGCAGGATAATTAATTATTATGTTGGTTGTTTTTCTTCTGTTGTATCGCCGTTCAGAAATCATTTTATACTATGCAATTACTTTTATAAATAGCGGCAAAATCTTATCGCGATTTATCCTTCTATCCCGATATTCAATTTACAAATTCCTCAACGTTAATTTAATGCAGCTCAGATATTTCCGTATTTTCTGATGCAGTCTTTGAAGTGGTATTTCCTGACTACTTTTAATATCAACAAATGCAAATTTTAATTAACGGAAGGAAACTGCTCGGTTGGCAATGCAGGAGATGAGAATGAGTTTAAAATAATAAATTGTTTTCTCCTTCTGTTTACTTTATCATAGCGTCGGAAAATATCTCTTGAAGTTCGAGTAAATCAAATTAATTGCACAAGATTCGAAAATCTGATACAACGTATGTACTTGATGACGCAAAAGTTGTCAATAGACCCAAAGTATTTTGACAAAGATAGGTCGAAACGGCAAGATTTCATCTGTTTTTAAAGGAGGTTTGAATTGAAGAAGATCCAAAATCAAGATAATTTATCAACAAATTTTTTTTATATTATTGAAACACTGCTTCAATAAAATCAATAGTATTAGTAAGTTTATTATGATGTTAAATAAAGATGATATTTGTATGTTGAATTAATTATAAAAATGGAAGAATCAATTAACCTTTCATAAATAGTACAATCATATATAATTCATAAATTTATGTTGAATCTTATATTGCCGAATTTATAGAATTGTGGTCATAAGAAAAAGAAGAAAGTGCAAGAGCTTTCTCGAGGTATTTTGAAAAACAGACACTTCGAAAAAGAAAGCAATTATAGAAAACATGATGATCGTTAAAAAAACTATGAAAGGCGGAAAAAAGATTGTTAGTTACGGTTAGATAAATAAAAATTTGGAAGAGTGAGTAGTGCCTCAAAGATAAAAGATCCTTAACGAGTTATTTACTAGAAATTATGGATAAATTATGGGTCGAGAGTTATAAAGGTCAGATACGATTTACGCAGATAAATAGAAATCCTGAAGAGTGAGCAGTTATCGAAAAATACTAGATTCATTACGAGCTACTGATAGATAAACAAAAGCCTGAACTTTTAATGGGTAGTTTATTGAAAATCCTGATGTGTGAGTAGTAACCCAAAAAAAAATCGGTACGAGCTAAGAAACATTGGACTGGTGAAGGTATAAACACTCTTTACCTTTTGATCGTCATTCATAATTTTAGTAGTATAAAAACATTGGCTAGATAAACTATAGTTCTTTCTTTGAATCCTACAATATTAGGTGTCGATATTTAATAAAAATCCATCTTTAAAGTCAATCAAATAATATTAGTCATTTTATTGTATCCTTCAATATCTGTCACAAATGACAGATTCAGGACAATATATATAAGACCATTTTTTATATTTGTTCTAGATCATTATCCTCGAGACAGTACAACTGTTTACACTAGCTAAATTTATTTATAAAATTTTACATACTATTAATTAAAACTAAACTAAAACCCCACGGAGAGAGAGACGGATCTTCGTTTAATAGTTCAAGTATCGCTACTCTGTTCATAGATATTAGAAAAATATTTTTACAATACAGGGCAAATCAAAATTTCATAAGCAATGTAAATATTACAAGTACCTTTATCAAATTTGTTTGTTCTTATTTCATATAGTAAACGACAATACGTAACGATTGTCGCCTAACGTTTCTTCTTCTTCTTAATCATTAGACAAGTTGAATATTAAAATTTTATTATTGATTAATCAAATAAAACTTTATATTGGACCAAATTGTAAATATAAACAAATTTCGAATCTTTTGGAATAGATAAAAATTCATTAAGATCGATTGAGTGGTTCAGGATTTTAGTCACATACACACGCATAGAAGATTTATGTATATAAGGATATAATTTCCTCAGAAAATGTCAAATATCCTATTACTGGCAATAAGTATTCGTCTTATGAAATTTTAGTCAGGACTGAATTGAACTGAACGTTATTGCCGGCTAGTACAAATCGTCATAACGAAGAATTAAGCTACCCAGAAATGCAACCCTGAAAACTTCAATTAAAGGTCATACAGAATGCTTGCGTTACCCAATCCTGTTGAAGCCAAATTTTATTCAATCACGATTTGTTCCATTGTGGCAGGACAAAATCGTTGAGCAAGGATTTGTATCGTTTATCATTTCCAATTTTTGTATTTTGGAGATTGAAAGTCGTCTTTGTCGTGGTCTTGATTCTATATGGATTGAGCGTAGTTTTCACGCGCTTAGAAGTGAATGAATAAAAGTCGATGCTCGTTTTGTACTTTGGAACATACACAATAAAATGCTCTGTAAAGATCGCCAATTTATGCCTAATTGCGTGACGTGACGGCTGGTATATATTCTGGGGTTCTCAATGATACCTTCAGCAATAACCAACCGCTAGATCATAATCTACGGCATTGCTGCTCCCGGGTTGTACACTTATTATTCATAGAAATGCACTGAGCAAATTATCATTCGATTGCTGGATCTAAAATTGTTTCAATTATAAATAAATTAATTGAATTGACTAGAATGAGGGAAATTAGTTGTTATGTAACATTTATACAGTTCCAAATTGAAATTTTTCTGAACTATGCACCGTTCTCATCGACGAACGCTTGCAAATAAAGGCTAGTTTAGTATCTTGTGATCCAAATAATTACAAGAACTTTATTCGATTTACTAAAGTAATCAGCATGCTACAACAATTTATTTTGTTGATTATGTGACTACCGCAGGTGTTCTAATGAGCATGCAATATCAAATTTTCATATATTTCAATACACAGCATTAATTAATAGTAGTTAATTGATTGCTTTGGATTATATAGGATGTTCTGTCTAATTTAACAAAGTATGTGTACCTACTTAACGCGTAATCTATGCACTGAAAAACTTCCAGACTAAGCACGTGGAGAAATCAAATTCTGGAATTTCTTCTTATTCAAAAATTGTGTGCTTGTGATGAATACAAACACAATTTTTAAAGGTGAAGGGATTCCAAAATCTGAAAATACTTTAACAGATTGTCTCTTCTTGGCTGCACAAGTATTTTTTAGTTCAACAATATTTTTTGTAATCAATACACTTCTAAATTCATGCGACAAAATTCAGGTATTGATAAATATAAAATTTTTGATATATTTCAATAATGACAGCATTAATTAATAGTAGTTATTTGATTGCTTTGGATTATATAGGATGTTCTGTCTAATTTAACAGAGTGTGTATACTCAACGCGTAATTTACGCACTGAAAAACTTCCAGACTAAGCACGTGGAGAATTCAAATTTTGGAATTTATTCTTCTTTAAAGATTGTATGTATGTGGTAGATACAAACACTATTTTTAATGAAGAAGGAATTCAAAAATGTAAAAAAAACAACAAATATCTCTTTTGGCTGCACAAGTGAACTTCTTTAATTCAACTATTATTTTGGTAATCCATATACGGTGTGTTTCTAAGTTCATGACAAAAAATTCAGGAGGTGATTGCTCGTATGTAAAGATCTTTCCTACAACCAAATTTCCTGTTACATTATGCGGGGATGAAAGTAGCAACCATAACTTCATTTCATATCAAAACTGTTTTTCAAGGTGAAGTTTTGTGAAATGAAATTATAATTTGAAATCCTTGTTTTTATTGAAAAATTGTGCGGATAAAAGTAAAGATGTAAAATTCAATACGATTCATGATAAATGCTCAGAATAACCACCTCTAGCCAAAATTAATCAACGTAGCCTACGTGTAATGAATTGCTGTACACTTTCAAAGATTTGAGGTATATTTTTCATGGTGTCACACGCTATTTGATAACGATAAATAGAAAACACAAGTATTTTATTATGAAGAACGAGAAAGTCAATGTTGTAGCCTTCCTCAATAGATCCAACGGAAGGAATATGTTGCACCCAAATGTAGGCCCGTTAAGTATCCGACCGAAGTGTAGTGGAGGACTATCGTGCATGAACCATTTGTTTTTTCTGATATTGATTGCGATGTCTTCAAATAGAAGATTATTTTCGAGAAAACTGGTGTAAGGAATTCCTTCTAATTCCGGATCCAAAAAATGTGGCCTAATTAAGTTATACTCAACAATACAAATACATAAGTTCATTGAAAAACTTTTTGAAAGTGTTACTCTATAATCTCATGGGAATTCTCATCTGCCCATTCTTGATTATTGTGAGAATTCATCATAGATACTCTCGAACAATGTGCCTCATTCGTAAGGATAGATACATTATTTAATAATTGTGGATTTTACCACCTTCTTGTGTTAACGATTCACAAAATCCAACTCGTTGAGGAAAATCTCTTGGTAAAACAGTTTGTATCTGTAGGATGTGATAAGGATATAACTGCTTATCTTTTGAAACTCGCACACAGATGAATGCTGATATTTAGGGTGTTGGCAATTTTTCTAGTGTTTCAGGATGTCCATCAAATTCATCTAAACTCGCTTGCTCTAATATTACATTTCTAACTATCCGGAAACGACCTGTGTTGGTTGATTTTCTTCTGGCATTTCAGTTTCGGATAAGCGGTTGTAAATACGTGCAAATACGGAATGATAAGGTGTCATTCTTTGCGGATATTGTTCAGCATAAAGACGTCTAGCTTTTCGAGAATTACCGTTTGTCATACCATACACAAAATGCATGTCCTTCATTTCAGCTTTTGTATACATTTTGCAATACACATATAACTCAAAAATAACAGTCTACAAACTTCGATTTGTAACTACCAACAACAGTGTTTGGCATCACTGAGATAAAAAATAAAAACACAATTTTAGTCACCATTAATAATGATATCTCGGAAAGAGGTGGGCTGAGAAAATATTGTTCTTAATTTCATACGAGCAATCATCTCCAGAATTTTTTCTCATGACTTTAAAAACATTACATTAAAACGTAAACTACAGCATATTATTTCCTAAAATGAGGAAATGTTAATTCTTTCACCACATAGTTGACTTGAACCACAGAAGAATGTCTGATACCAGAAAACAAGTTGTTGCCAACCAGAGCCCCAATCAGCAGACAACTGTACATTGGAACTGCTAAGAAGCCATTTAATCCAAACAGCATTCAAATTCAAAAAAATAGGTTATTATACTAAAATTGGTTTCAACATTTTTTGATGTTGATTCTAAAGGACTCTAAACGCCCTATCTGTTTGGTACATTTTTTGTAATGATAATTATCTTCGTCGCTCCATCAACATTCTCTACGAAACAAAACAAAAGAAAAGAGAAGACTATGGGTTTGAAAAAAGAAGTTTACAACCAAAAACTTATCCATTATATTTCATTCTTTAGGATGCAAAGGTTATGGATCTTAGCACCGTAATCCATCCATCCAGCGGTTATTTCATAATATATATTGTTCCTTCAGTTGAATGTAAGACTCCTTTATTTTTGTCGAGTTTCTTGATTCGTTTACTTATTGTCGAGTAAACACAAAATCACGACCTTGATTTATTTGGTTTTGTTCTTGATTTTTCTTAGGAGGTCTTGGTTGGGTTTGCAGGGTCCAAACTTGGTCTTGTTCTTGTACCAACACTTTTGCAAGCCTTGCGCTTTCTTAGGAGATTTTTATTAGAGACAATTTTTTGAATAAAATTTAAATATACGCATTTTATTAAGGGATTAAAAGTAAATGAAGGATTAAGAAGTAAGTAAAAAATGATCAGTATTTGTCAATAAGAAAAATTTTGGTTTCTTATATCGAAATATAATTATCATGAAAAAATCTAATTTAGTTTTTCATTGTAACACTATTTTTGAATAATTTCTTATAATTTCATTGGATCATAAGATTGTGGAATCATCTTAGCCCCATTAGCCGAGATTTGAACTAAACCAACATCAACATTTCTTAATGGAAAACAGCACATTATTATTCTGCATTTCTCTGCAAAATTTTGTCAACAATTTCACTTTCTCGCTTATGATAAAGTGTAATTTTTTTCACTAATATGCAGAACATACTATATAGAAAATAGAATATTCAACAAGTGAAAATAAATCGAAAGATTTATTTTTATTCAGTTTTATTGATGGACGTAAAATGTTTTATTTTATTCTGAGACACTACTTTGATTTACATTGAAAATTGAGATATGAATGTTTGGGATTCCTTCTTATTTTTTAAAGATATAGGTTAATGGTCAGGCCAAAATCAAATTAATAGAACTCATGTCAATGTTTTAATCACTATACAGTACAATCGCGATAACTTGAACAGAATAAAACCAGGGTTGTTCACATGTTACCGGAGGTCACCAAATTTATTATCTAATAAAACTAAAATACATTCTAATCGAAGATTCTCAATGGTTGGAAAAATTTTGAGATCTTAGTTTGCACCTTTTTGGCAGAAACACTTTTCAAGATGGTCTTCTCTTGTATAGATTTTAATACTAAGATGTCGCTTATATTAACACCATTTTGAATAGCCCACTCCACTGAAATATTTAAGGCTTGAATAGCTTTATAGTGACTAATATTTGATGGTTCTGGTTCTACACCAATAATTTCAACGACATCTGATACGCTATCTTCATCACTCTCTTCGATGTGGTTGGAAAGTGTGTCCATATTCCAGGTTCCAATTTCTTGGGAAGAAATATCGATCTAAAATTGACAGTATATTAGTATACAAAAAATTTAATGTCAGAACAAGAAAAAACTTACTGGTCCTATATCTTCCAACAAAGTCTTAGTATCCTTTACAATATCATGGATCTTATTGTCCCATCTATGTTTCAAAAGACATCTTCTTTTGTATTTGATTCGGCCATTATGTTATGCCAACCTTGGATATCATATCTGCATCTAGTTTCTGCCATGCTGCTGCTAAATTTAGCATCACATCTTTTAATGACAATTTCTTTAGAGCAGTTCCAATTGGCTCATTGGTATTGAGAATAGAACTAAGTAAACTATTGCGATAATATAGTTTCATATGTCTAAGAATATTTTGATTCATTGGCTGAATCAGAGGAGTGATGTTTGGGGGCATAAACATAACGAAAATGTTACCATTGTCAGCTCTAAATTCTTGAATGAGAGGGAGCATTGTCTAAAAGCAACACTGCCTTCTTTTCTAGACCTTGGCCCTTTAAGAATGATCGAACCTAAAATTGAAAAACGACGCTAAAATCATGCATAGAATTGGACAAATGAAGTATGTACTCACCTCAGGAACAAACTTTTGAAAGAAAGAGTTTTTAAATAGTTCACCAGTCATCCAGGCATTTTTTGTGTGCAATTAACAAAATATTTGAAACATCTGGGATTTTCAGCTTTTCCCATTACCAACGGTGCCAATTTATGCAGACCTGATGAATTTGTGCATCCTAAAATGGTAATTCTTTGCTTGACAGTCTTCATAACTGGAACTCAGACATAAAAACATAAGTTTTTTCAGGTAGCAGTTACCAGTAGAGGCCAGTTTCGTCGGCTGATTTTCATTCAAATCAAATTCCTGAATTATCTGCATCAACCTTTGTTTGAATGAATCGACAAGCTCGATACGTTTTCGCCTATTAGTTTCAAGAAACAAAATCCATATCGAGTTTTAAAACGCTGAAACCAGCCATCACTCGCATTCAAATTTCTAATGTTTATAGCACTTTTCGGATTCAATGCTTTTTTTTTAATAATTTCTCCGGATACAAGCATATTTCTTATCCTATGTGCTAAGAACCATTTATATAGTTTTCGCTACATTTCTGGATATTCCGCACATTTTAACGTACATACATTGTTTTGTCGGTTTCAATGTACTTGCAACTCTATCTAATATAAGTTTCTTTTATTTTTTATGGCACAAATTGTCGATTTTGCTACACCATATTTCTTTGATAGGAACAGAAAATATTTCTCTGGCCTGTCATGCAGTGACAAACATTTACTTTTAATTATAGGCATGTTGTATATCACACTAGTACTTCAAAACTCTAACTATTAATTACTGAATATAACTAATGCAAGCTTCGAAATATATATGTTAGACGAGGTTTCGGACACGTTTGGACTTGGAAAATTAAAATTTACGTCCTCTGAATATTCAATATTATCAGTTGAGAATAGTTTTCACATTATCGGGGGTTCCACGTTATAGAGAGGTCAATGTAAAAAAAATGTTCATGCTATTGAGCCTTTCGAACGAGCGCGTGTTCACAGTATCGCGATTGTACTGTACTAATTATTAGACAACAAAATAATAAGTTTTTATAACCCTATATATTTCCACCCAGGAGTTAAGCAATATTTGAACAGATTTATTAAAAAAAAACGAAATATCACAAGAGTTTTGCGTACTTGGTATTAGGCCTCTATTTTACATAAGTCTTGTTGTGTTTGGTGTTGGTTTTGTGGACCTGAAGAAAAAGCAGTCATTACTATGTAAGAAATAGGTGATAATATCATTCAGAGAAATTTTCTAAAAACAAAAGTTAAAACAATAAATTGAGCGTGTTCTAAATTGTAAAACTTCTAAAACAACAACAAATTTCCATGTTAAAATTAGCTTATTCCGACTGAAATATATAAAATGTCAAGTAATGAGCCGTGAGCTTCTTTGAATCTACAGAATAATTGTTTATTAAAAGAGATTTCCAAGCGTGCAGGTCTTAATGATATCGTTTGAGATTCTAAGAGTTAATGAGATAGTGAAACGAGGAAAGGAATGCAAAAACGGAGTCAAATTAGGAAACACATTTTAAAATGAAAATAATGAATACAGCTCTATTAATCCAGTGCGTTGTTTGTGCATAACGATTTTGCTTTGAGTATAGAAACTTCAATTACATCTCTATAGTTCTTTAAAGGAATTAATATAAATCGATAAAATGGAGCACAGTAGCACATTAGACAGATTTGACGTTATCCTTTTGCGATTTAAAATTTTTCACTATCAATTGGTTCCCCTTCAATTTTATTTTATGCAAAGAACAATAAAAATGTCTTGTAAAACAGTTGAATAGTTGAAATTTATTTTAAAAATTAAATATATACAGTTTTAAAAGTTTCTGATAATAACGAGTGAAACACAATTTAAGTGGGTATGGCACTCTGAAGGCAAATCTTTTTAAAATTGAATCAAGAAATATCTACTTGATATATCGTTTCAATTTTGTCATACAAACTTCATCCATTGAGTTTCACCTATTGTTCGTATTGGAGCTTAATTACGATTTAATTGCGATAATTTCGAGAAGAATGTATAGTTTACAGTTCACAATACTTTAGCTCAAATTCTTTCTTTGAGGTAGCCCCATAAAAAATTCCATGGAATTCAAGTCGGGTGACCTTGATGGTTACGAATTTCCCAAAAGTTTAATATGTGATAAACAGCTTTCCGAAACGAATTCATCGAAGCCTTGGACGTGTCGGAAGTGGCACAATGCTGTTGGAACCACGTCTGTGAAGAGAAACGTTGATGAGCTCGCAGATTCGACAGAAAGAACTCCGAAGTCATAAGCAGAAATGAAAGTAGGGCAAGACCATTTCAAATACTGCTAACGTGGCATGTCCATAAGGGGGAGTCGCATCCTCACTTATGTGGAAGTTCCTAGAAGACGAATTCTTATGCGGGCTGATTAAACTCGCCATATCCTGTCAAGGATATGTAGACGACATAGTCATCTAGGCAAGAGGATGCTTTGAGAAGAGGATTCAACTAGACAAAAATTTGGTGCCGAATAAGACCTACTTAACTTCCTTCACTAAGAAAAAAAACTCAATTTCATGCCCATGGAGTTAGACGGATAGGTCATTGAGTGGAGAACAGAGGAGAAATATCTGGGACTTAAACTAGATAGTGAACTTATTGGATCAAACACGAATAGGAGATGATGATGAAAGCCATAAAAGACCTAATGGTGTGCAGAAACTTCGCAGTGAGGAATTGAAGTTGTAAACCAAAGATTCTTTTGTGGATGTACACAGCAATGGTAACACTAATTATTACACATGGGGCAGTGTTTTGGGTTACTAAAACTAGTCTGAATACCACGAGGAACAATATTTCGAAAGTATAAGGGCTGGCTTACATGTGTGCAAACGAAGCTAAGTAATCATAACCAACAGCTGCACTAAAAGTGATTTCAAATCTCCCACTTCTCCACATGATATTAGAAAACGTGACAGGAAAAACATCATTTAGAACGTACAGCGACGGAATCACCAAAGAAAAACCGTCACTAAATAATGACCAAACCTCAGGATAGCGCATCAAAAAGTTCAGCTTTGAGAAAAAGTTTACCTCAATACAAAGCTGTACAAGTAAGTAGGATCACAATACTGGTATACGGATGGATCTAAAGCAGCAGTGGGAACTGGAATAGGAGTGTATGGACCCCAAACAAAATACTCTGAAAGCTAAGGCAACAAATCAAGCGTTTTTCAAGCAGAAACTTATGCAATTGAAAAATGTGTTCAAGCTAGAGAGGAACTTTCTCAAACGGCAGATCACCATCCTGTCCAATAGCCAAGGAGTCATTAGAACTTTAAGCTCCAATATCATAAAATCATAACTCGTTTGGGATTGCCTAGGAAACTTGGAGAAGCTAGGCAAGTATAATAAAGTTGCCCTAAAATGGATTCTGGGATAAGCCGGAGAGAAGAGATGAGAAATAGCTGCTAAGCTCGCTTAAGCGGGACAGACAAGCCTTTCATGGGACCTGAACTCTTCTGTCGTATCAGCTATGGAACAATAGAATCAGCTAAATCTATCAACCTAAGTATGAACAATCTACCAATACAGAATTCCTGTCGATGCACTGTCACCAACACCTTAAAACGCTTGACTTAGCAGGTAATGCTGCGTACAGATTTTGTTGTACTGAGGATGAAGCCCCTACCCACATTCTCTTTTGTAGTGTGAAATACTACAAAACTCCAGAGCACTACACCCAGCAGCTAGGGCCATCCCACATTCTGAACTTTCTAACAGGAGTGGGATTAACAGATCAGCTGTAAACACTGTATTCATCAGTATCGCAGCAATAGAGGGGGACTCAATACATATTTTGGGTAGCAGTGTATATGATATCTATATCATACGCCCATGATTCTCAGATTTGTCGACTGGACGCGTGCGTTTTTATTTAAAATGTACAATATTTCTATTCGTTGATGAGGAAACGGTTTTGGTAGTTGTATCGAAGATTATGAGTTCTTGTAGAGCAATAAATTATTTTTCATATATATGAGTTGACGTGGCCTTTAAAATGGAAATAAGTCTTGTTGTTCAAAAAATGGAATTACGGAGCAAAAACGTTCCAACAGCGTTCCAGTGAAAGTTTTGTCTGAAACGAGTTCATTTCGTTTTAATTTAATTTTGAAAGGCTGGAACTTCAAGGTTTCTTCAAAAATTTAATGGATAATTGCCCAATGAGGCCGCTTTCTGCTGTATTGAAAGTTGTTCATTTCCATGTAACCTTTTTCCCACCGTGCATCAGTTCAACGTTCTCGGGGATCCTTGCATATTGACTAGCTCCTGATCGAGGAGTGTTTATAGTCGAAGTAGCTGCGCGAAACCTTTGGACCCAGGAACGAATCAAATTTACATTTGATGAATTACTTAATCTTTTGATACCGAAGTGGGATTGTGACGAAGAAATCCGCACGAATACTAATTTAAATGACACCCTCACCCCACTGTTTATTATGTGTTGAAATAATCGTATTGAAAAACATGAATTTGTCGCCTGGCACCTTTTATAACATCAGAAAAAAATTTCTTGAAATGACCACCATTTTTTAACATCCAAAGTTGTATCGTTTTCTCAATTTGATTTACTCATTTGGGATAGCATTATCATGCTTAAATTTTGTATTTATTATGATTTTTTTTGACAACAGAAAAAAAGAACAATAAATTACTTATTTTTCAAATTATTATATGTTGTAATCAAAAGCAATTCCTTTGTTGCGGGAATATTTATGTTCTTAATTTTCATAAATTTCAAAATCTCATCTTTTTTAGAACGGGTTGGAGGAATTTTCTTTGATATTCGGAAATGATAAAATGCCTTATAACGATTGAGTAATGTTAATATCAGAAATAAGCAATGCAAGTTAAGTGTTTTTAACACGAAAAACTATTTTTTAAAAACTTTAGTCACAATAACACAACAATTTTACAATTTTTTGAATGAATTACTATAATTCCAATAAGCTGAATTAATATACATTTATTAAAAGATGTTTACAACATCTCATTTTATATTAAAATAAATGCTGACAAATATTAACCTTTCGCGTTTTAATTTTTTAAGTAATCTAGATTTTTCTATATGTAACTTGCAATTGCAAAATAAAATTCCGCCATCATCCCTATTAAATTTAAATAGTTGATAGCAATGGAATTAAATCACTCAAATTGAATGAAAAATTGCAGTGAACTAGAAAAATAAATTAAAATAATTATTACATGCAGTAATTCCAAATGGCGCAACACCTTCGTCAACAGTCGGACCCAGAACTTATATTTATTCTATCTAAATTATACATTCGAATATTATGAATTTCTTATGGATGATTACGTTTGTCCATGTAGTGTGGTTGACGGCATAAATAATTCTGTACCACTATCTGAAGGCCAGGGAAGGCTCATTTCCAATGGTTGACAATCCGTAACTTTTACAGAGACAACCAGTATAATCTAAGGATACTAGAAATGAATTTTTCAAACGATTTTTCAACATTCAAAGACATTCTGAAAACAATTATCATCTTCTTCCAATCCTCTCTCTCGAATATCCTTCTCGATACCTTCTCTCCAGCTTAATCTTGGTCTTCCTCTCTTTCTTCTTCCTTGTGGTGCCCAATTTAAAATTTGTTTGGGTATGCGGTCTTCAGGCATTCTTTGGACATGTCCGTACCATCTTAACTGATTCACCTTAATGTCTTCCGTAATCGTATGTTGCACTTTCATGATCTCCCTGATTCTGTCGTTTCTTATTTTTTCCAGTCTTGATATTCCTGTCGCGCGTCTCCAATAATCCATTTCTGTGGCTTCAAGCATTTTGACTGTTTTTTCTTTTAGAGGCCAGATTTCGCTACTATGTTGTTATACTTTTTATTATGCTATTGTATATTCGATGTTTGTTTTCCTTGGATATTTGTTTGTCCCACAACACACTATTTAGTTGTCTTATTGCTTGTCTTCCTTGGTTATTTCTTTGTGTTATTGCTTCATCTAATCTTCCATCATTAGTGATGATCATGCCTAGGTATTTGTATTTTGTACAATGACAATTATCATACATTACACAATTATTTTGAAGTATCGGTGACCATTCAAGTTACCCTCAAAAAAATATGGACCTAGTAAATTATTACCCACTATTCCTGTCCCACACATTAACACAAAATCGAATGTAAATTATGGGAATTAATGAAGCCTTTATCTGTGAACAGTATTTTCACAACAAATGTATTATTAACAAGTTGTTTATCTAGGAACCAACGAGCATATGTCAGTCTTGCTGGATAATCCTCTACTCCCATGGCATGCATTTTCTGGATGTGAAAGGGGTAAAGAAGTTGCTCTTGGAGAATCCTATGAATAGTTAGCGTTTACACGTTAAATTGTTACTGGTTCTAAACCTCTGTGAATTTTTTCAGCAGATTGTTTCCAAATCACATCACTTCTTTGACGTCTACAATAAGGCAAGAACTATGAAATATCTGGAGACTAGGCGAAGAGGGAGAACATTAGTGTCCTGCCAACACATTCCAAGGCTACAGAAAATTTTTTGACGAAATATTTTTGGGAGCGACGTGATTTATGTGAAAGTACTGGGTTCCATAAGAGCTCAGAAACTGTCATCATTTTCATATAATGCAGCAACGAGGGCAAATCAAATGAGAGCCAGAATAGACCTTAGTGTAACGTCACACCCTGTTTATAATTAATAAAGGTAATCCACATTTTGAAAGCTGTACTGTATAAAGTCTCCCTGCTCTTATAATAAATCATTGGAAAATAAATATTTTCTTATAATTCGTTGCCGCTAGTGATTTCATAAGGCCTTTAAGGTATTCTTCTGAAGGAATAATATTTTCGAAGAATAATTTAAATCAATATATTATTTGAACCCTCTTTTTAGCTTCTATATCTTAAAATGATCATTGACAATCAGAATTAATTTGATGAAAATTACTAAAATCACACGCTAGGCCGGACTTTTGAACAAGAGATAATTACCGGAATTCAGAATTGAATTCCATTCAGTTGAGAACGGATAAACACAACAGAGGATGGCGCTTTGTCACTTTCCGCCGCCGCCGCCGCTAGATTCTCTGCAAATCCTGTCAATCAATATAATGGCGTCCGCAAAGTACGCATACACGGACACCTAGCGCGTGTACCGGGGGGTAATGGGGTGAATTAGCCCTTGAAAGGGTCATGGCCTCGTGTCTCTGCTGTTGTCAACGCTATTCTGCTGGGTCGGTGTTAATGAGATTACAGTATTCGGAGAAAATAACATCCTTTTAATGAAGAAATAAATCTCAATAGTACAATACCAAAGTAGTTTTTTGCAGTAAAAAAAAATGAATCGAGAGAGAAATTTTGTTCAGGCTGCCATATACTGGAAAATTATAATGAAACTCTTAAAGTTATACAACCTTCATATTTTTCTATTTTTTAATCATTCCAAAGGTATCTAATCCAAAAGATATTATAAATGCTCCGGATATGGGTATTTGTAATGTCCAAAATAAAACTGATCACTGTTATGAATGCGCGTTAGAAGTCTTACAGTGCATTAGATTGCACGGAGAGAGTGAAGTAATTTATCACTTGCAAGGATGCAAGTATGTCAGAAGAGTTCTTATAGAACCCCGTGCGTATGAGTGTATGTCCTCAGAAAGGCAAGGAGATAATGATTAATGTCCTCCAACCCAACACTCGACATGGACCAGAAACATAAGTAATCGCTAAAAAAGAGTATGCGGTGTTAGCCATTGCAGGAATAATCCCAGTAGATCTGTTAGCCCTCGAACGCAGGCCAATATACTAGAGAGTACGTAATAAGGAAAAGGCCAATGAAATCATTGTATAAGCCACAACCACGAACGTGACCATAAACCAATTGCAGCAGATCCAAACCATCGACGAGGTAGATGGACTGCGCGCCTTTTACTATATGTGAAAATCTGGATGGAGAGAAATCTCGGGGAGCTGAACTATTACATGATTCGACTACTGTCTGAACACGGTTATTTCCGATCCTACCTGTTTAAACGAGTAAAAGTAGAGAGCCAATCTGATCTCGCTTGCGTACAAGCTATGCAACGCGAAATACTGCATAAAAGGATCGGAAAATTCACTCCCGAGAATATCGTGGGGATTATGATCATGAAAAAAGAGAACTCGAACGCCGTAGCAGAATACACAGAAACAATGTCACGGGAGAATAAATGGGACAATTTGATCGATGACCCAATAACCTTAAAGAGATCACAGAAAAAGAATGAGCAAAGCAAACGCAAATTAAGCGAAGAGCAACTATTCTGTGGATTGCTAACGCGGCTCAAAGATGGGAACCTCAAAGCGATTTAGCTTTGAGAGATACAGTGGATCATACAAGTGTAATACATCCCCACCCACCAGTCGGTCTTGTATGGCCACTTATGTTACCAGTCCACATTTCCCTCCTCTTCGGATAATAAAATGAAAACTACACAGCACTGACTCTGATAGATTCAATTTGGGAGTGCCATGTAAATAGTCGTTCGAATCTTACCAAGAAATATCTATGATGTCCCTCAATATACAGTTTATAGTAATCTATGATAATTTTATCTTTCCTCCAAACCCATAGTTACTGACCATATATCCATACCGGATGGAAAACCTTGTGTGTAAATCTTGTTTTTCCGTTTCCGTAAACTGTCCATGGTTTATTGCTTAGTTCTTATTACAGCTAAAACTCTTGTGGATTAAAAGTTTGGCTAATACGATGAAATCTCAGACGTTCACGAATGATACTTGTTCAAAGATAGTCCCTTTTAGCCTGCAATATTGCAGCCAGTTGCAAAGGAAATCATTTCTTAAGCTTCAAATTATCAAACGCTTTAGTGATGTTTGAAAGTATAGCTGGCCAAATTACAGTTATTATTCGATTAATCTGATTCATATTAAATTGTTCATCGCGAACATAAATACCGGGTGGGCAACTAAAAACGGCCGTCGGCCATATCTCAGAAACGGATTAAATTACAACTCTAGGAAAAAAATATGAAAACTTGGCCGCGAGAAACGTGTGTAAATTATTTTAGGTTCACCACTAGAGAGCGTATTTAAAAATATAAAACTAAAAATTCAATTTTTTTTCAAAATTTATGCAATTAAGTAGTATATTTTATATAAAATTCTCATTTCACAAGATTTATTCTATCTCTTCAAATAAGAGGTTGGGGAAGAATCTGAAATCCGGTTTTGCCTAGCCGATTTTCATAAATGTTATTTGAAAGAACTTTTTTTCAAGCAAAACAAAGTATATGAATTATAAGCAATACAATCAGCAACGTAAATGCTAGAGGGCGTTTTCATATATTATAATAGGAATATAAAATTTTAAGTACATTTCTCGCAAGTAAACTAAATTAACATGGAAATTGCAAAAATCGTATGTTAATATCTTCTTACAGTCTCGAGGTATCTTGAAAAATGTGTAAATGACGGGAATTTTTTTGAAACGTCCAGTAAGCTAATGGAGTGAGTTACGTTGAATTTTGTTATTGTTTAAAAATATTATCTTTGGTTGCTAGTGAATCAGAGCTTAAATATAAATAATAACCCACATATTTGTCAAACAACAGCATAGGTGAAGAGGAGGTGGAAGTTAATTTATTTGACCACCCAAATCTCCAGAACTGACTTGCTTAAATTTGTATTTGTGATGCCGAATGAAAGATCTCGATCACACCAATAGACACGCGACAAGAAATGATATGATTGAAATTCGACAGGCTAACGAAGTATTTCAATGCCAGAAATTAAATCTGTTGTCCTATCTACCCATAAGCGACTGATTTCATTTCTTAAGTAATCTTGGGTAAGATATCGATTATCGCTTTCCACTCCTATCATATAAATGGACTTCTGAAATACCAATTTTCATACTTATTTCCAAATTTGTCAAGAGAAACGCCATCTAGTATACTTATTGCTAAACAAATTGCTCAGAATTCATATATTTTGCTTTGGAACAACATCATGAAGTCGGCTAAGCAGAAACAGAGTTAGATGCCTTTTTAAATAACAAGGTTCCTAGTCCCAGATGAACTAAACCTCGTGAAATGAAAAATTCGCAGCATTTGTTGCAGAAATCGATTATTGTTTATGAAGTGCCACTTTAATGGGTGGATTCTACAAAAAATGCTTTTTCAATTTCAAAATTATGAAAATAATTTCCAATGCCGTACTTAGTTGCTCATCCGGTACATTGTTCTATACGACGTTTACGAGTGGCTAGTGCATTAGCGCTGAACTGCTGCAGACCTTCCAAAAATATCTAGAACTACAAAAATGTTTGGCCTATAAGAATTTCATCAACTAACAGCAAAGTCAATGTAATAAGGAAGAAGAGAATAAATTATACTTTCACCATTCAATATCAAGTTAATGATGATAGATCAATTTGTTAAAGCATTGGACAATAAAATTGTTGTGGATTGTGGAATAAAATTGTGGAATACCCATACCAGACAGTCCAGTCCAGTAACAAGTATGAGTATAATTCACACTTTCTCTGCAATCATCTGAATAAATTTGAGGATTATTTCAGATATTATACTGAGAAATAAAGAAAGCATATCTTCCAGGAATTAAAAGTGATGGTAAGAAGGTATCAGGTTGGTGGAATATTCTGATGCTGGTCTTTAACAACAGATTGTCGTTTGAAAGTTAATAAAAGAAAAACTAATGAAAGTCATTTCATTGAAATAAAATATATGTCGACGGTGTTTCACATTTATTTGGATCAATTAAAAAAACTCATTTCATTTCATTTCATGTTTTTCAATGTTGCTAATATGAAATGACAAGGATAATTTGAACAAACAATTACAAAATCATTGATAGTTTGATAAATTGTAACCAATAATATATTCGATATCAATGTTATATCAAGAGCAACAAAATAATTGTTGACCAGTGTAATATACCATTATGCGTCTTATTTAACATAAATAGTACAACAATTTGTAGTAAAAATGATGAGAAATTATTTCGAAAAATTACCTACCGGTCAAAAAAAACTGGCAAAGACGAATTGGTGTAAAGTGGGGTTTACTTAATGAAGGACAGCTATGTACAGCTACAGATGGCAGATGGAATCAATAAATAAACGAGGATAAAATTTACTCATGTAGTAAGAGTGAGTTCAATATGAGTAGTATTTGTCGGGAAATGAAGTGCAAAAACGATTTGGAAATGTATGGCATATAGAAGGAGCTGAAGACCTTCCTAACTTTTTTCTTCTTATTCTCAGTTTACTTAAATATGATTCATGAAAACGTAGATTGAAAGTGAACAATCGAGATTTTCCAGAATATTGCTAAAGCTTAATTCAAATTTAAAATAAGTGTAAATCATAAAATCCACTGAATTCTACGAAATGAATAACCACTGAAAAATTCAAATATTCTTCATTAAGAAGTTTTATAATGCTAGAGACTAAAAAACCACTTTTCAAATCTGTTGAGTTTACTGAACCATCGCAACTTGCCCTTTTAAGCACGTTCATAAAATTAATGTGTGTACTGTTTCACGTCAATTTAAAATACATAATATGTTTTACAACCGATTCTGTTACTTAATATGGAGCAAAATCCATTACACTTTATAGCATCAATTTTCCTGTTCTAGGAAGTAGAAAATTGCTAAAATATATATAGTGTATTATGGGACAGGAACATATAAAGCTTTAATTTACCTTAAAGTCTTAAAGCTGCTTATAAATGTACCCGTTTATTTACAGGTTAATAAGGTAACCTGATAGCTTAATAAAAGACTAGTGTCAATAGCATTTTAAATTTCATACATATAACACTTGTATATTTCAGGGGTCGGTAACCTGTTGAGTCAGAAGAGCCAAAAAATAACAATTCACAAAATTTCACAGTTTTTCGTTAAAAAAATTATTTTTTCAATAATAAAAAAAATATTTATTTATTCATATACCTGTAGTGTTTTTCACAACAAATTATATAATAGTCATACAAATTTATATGTAATTAAAAAAATACGACAAACATTTACTCACAATCCTGATAGCAATAGCTGCATGGTTTCCAAGTACAAAAATGGAACTCCACTCAACAATGTAACTTGCACTTAAAATAATGAAATAATAATATTACAAACTCGTTCTCGACTGATGCCGGCACTGTCCGGTTATAATGGAATTCCAAGATTTGGCAAAGTCACGGCCCGTTTGATGTTTTTTTAAATAAAAATTTTTATCATAGCAGGTCATTAGCTTACATTATTTCTCTTTAACTAATATCTAGAAAGGTCCATTGATTTATTTGTGTTGTTAGGTTTATTATTATTTTATAGAATTTTTAAGAACTTTGTTTTGGATATATAAACGAGTTTGTTTAGCGCAGTTAGTTCAGTTTATATTAAATAGTCATAGTGAACAGTACCTACGAAATAGAAAAGTAACCGAAAAATTTAAATAAATTATATAAGTGAGTTAAGTTATAGTAATAACTTAATTATCATAAGTTATTTAAGTGCAGTGAAAAGTGATCAAATGAATTAAGAACGTAAAATTCACCCCACAAATAGAAAGAGTGTAAATAAATATGAAAAACATTACAATAATATAAATTTGAAGAAACAAATTCAATGGTATCGTTGGCTTTGCATTAGCTTTTTTTAAGTTTCAAACATAACTCTGAATTTTCATTTGTTAGTGGGCTTCTTACTTTAGTTTTAATTATATACATGCAAGAAAATGCTTGTTCGCGCAAATATGTCAATCTGAAGGAAATCAGCACTCCAAATGTCAACTTCTTTACCTCACTGAAGTAGTCCGGAAGACTATTCCAAGCGTCGAATATAATAAACAACGAATCGCGGCCATTCTCTCGGTGCTATCGACTTTTGCTGCGATATGTACATACATTTCTGGACCTCCAACTCTTTTAACTTGCTTTTCAAAACCTGTAAATTTTACACTT
The DNA here is from genome assembly GCF_026250575.1 of Diorhabda carinulata. Taxonomy (NCBI): domain Eukaryota; kingdom Metazoa; phylum Arthropoda; class Insecta; order Coleoptera; family Chrysomelidae; genus Diorhabda; species Diorhabda carinulata. Next base: position 9,556,980 of record NC_079471.1, read on the forward strand.
TCAGTTCCAGTTTCACTTTTTAAATCGATCAATTACATTTCGAGAGATCCAATCAAAATTCCAAATGGCTCAATATATGAGGATGTATTGATTTTAATATGTCAAATCTGGAATTACGCAATAAATTAAATGAAAAAAGATGTCCACCGAACTTGTGAAAATCGAAAAATTGGAGTATCGAGCCATCATCGAATACCTATATTCAAAAGGGTTAAGAGGTGAGCAGTTTTATAAAAATATGCTTAATACCCTTGGTGATCAATGTCCTTCGGATGCGACCGTGAAAAATTGGACTGCAAGCTTCAAAAGAGGTAAATTTTCCATTGAAGATAATGACCGATCGGAAAGGCCAGTTTCAGTGTTAGTCCCCGAAAATATCGATGCAGTTCATGACATGATTTTATCAGACCGTCGAATTGGGCTAAAATGGATATCTGAAGCACAGAATATTTCATTCAAACGTGTTCATCATATAGTTCACGTCAATTTGGTCATGAGAAAAATTGCTGCGAAATGGATCCTTAAATATTCGAATGTTGACCAAAAGCGTGCAAGTGTAGAAGTATCGCATTCGATCTGTGTTTGATTTGAAAACGATGTAGACTTCTCAAACCGAATTGTTACTATGGATTATTTGTACGATCCAGAAACAAAGCAACAATCGATGGAATGGCGAAATTCTGGTTCTCCAAGACCTTAGAAGTTCGGTGTTCAAAAATCTGCTGGAAAAGTTCTTGCTTCAGATTTTTGGGATTGCCCGGGAGTAATCATGATTGATTTTTCAGATAAGGGTAGAACAATAACTGGATATTACTATTCGACATTACTGTCCACTATACAGGAAAAAATTACAGAGAAAAGACGCGGAAAGCTATCCAAGGGTGTTTTGTTTTTACAAGTCAACGCCCCTGCATACAAATCTCATGTTGCCATGCAAATAATTCGTAATTTAGGATTTGAATTACTAGAACACCCCCCTTATTTACCAGATTTCGGACCGTTCGAATATCATCTCAACTGAAAAAAAGTTTAAAATGCTGTGAATTTTTCTTCCAACGAGGAGGTAATAAAAGCTGTGGAGGTCTGGTTTGCAGAGCAAGAAGAAACATTTTTTTTGAAAGGTCTAGAGACTTTGCAGATTCGCTGTAATAAATGTATCGAATTAAGAGTAGAATATGTTGAGTAATAAAATATTTTGACATTGAAATTTTGTTTGGTTCTATAGTAGGCTAAGAATTTTTGAATATATCCTCGTAAATTTCGTTGCTATTTGTATTGAGAGGATTTACTATGAATGAATCTTTCATTTTTTTGTGTGTGCTGAAATAATTCGTGTCAAAAATTGCACTGATTTTATTGCAATATTGCTTTAAGAACTGAAAATTTATCGCTCTGAATATCTTTCACAAAAATAGTTGATTTTTCTTCAAAACAAACCAATTTTTCTACCAAAACATAGTCTAGGTTTTCCTTTTCTTGCAATTTTAGATTTAATTTATTTTCGCTGTGATATCGATTATAATGTGAAAAATAATCAAGGTGATCCTTTGGAAATAACAAAGTTCATTATTTTTCTGGTAAAAGGAAAGATGTGACAACAATGTAAATACCAAAATAATACCGACCGTATCACAAGATACTGGTACACAAAAATTTATAAAAATCGTACAAGTATTTTCCGAGATAATTGAGGTGTTCCATATATAAAACTCATTCAGTATATGCAATAAAAAAATGTCTCACTCACCAATACTATTGGTTCAATATGTCCCATTTATTATTTTGGAATAATTAATGAAGCATATATAATAATTTATTATTATTCGATATTGATTTTTCTCGTCGAATTAGTAATAAATATTTTGTGCCATTAATATTACATGAATTATTGAATTAAAAAAATCGTATTTAAAGGATTAAATCACTTCTCATTTCTTCAGTAACTGTCTGTTTTTTGGGTACAGATTATGATATACAGGGTGATTCATTAAGAATGTCCAATCTCTGAATTGTAGATTCAAGACCTCAAAATATGATGATTCTGCTCAACATGCCTTATGCAAATATTGCCAGTTCAAAGTTTAAATTTTGATTTTCGCAATAATTTTTTATGTTTTCACAATTTCTCTTTGAAAATTGGCAATTTCACGTTATTTGGCATGAGGAATAATAATTTAACATTGGTAATAGAAGGCGCCAGTTACACTTGTCTAAGTTAATTAAATCAAAGTAAATATTTTTTGGGCTAAACTTACAACTAAAATAATAAAAAAATATTAAAAAGCGTAAAATTCTACAAAAAAAGTTACTCTTCTTTGATTCTTGTGACTAAATCGGTTATCAAGTTATTTGCTGCTAAAAAATTAAATAAATTTTAATTTTTTTTCAAGATAAACAAAATGTTAACCCAGATTTTCTGGATACAATTCTTTTTACTGATGAGGCTACATTTACCAGACGAGGATTATTTAATTATAAAAATATTCATTTGTGGGATTCTGAAAATCCACATGCTATGAGGAAACACATTTTCAGCATGAGTTTAAGGTTAACATTTGGTGTGGTGTAATATGTGGGTATTAAATAGGTCCTTTTGAACTTTCAACCAATTCAAATGAACCTCTTCATTTAGATTTTCTTCAAAAACATTTACACGAATTACTAGAGGATATACCTCTCGCTTTAAGCCAAAATATGTGGTTTTTGCACGACGGAGCACCACCACATTATTCTTCACAAGTTCGTCAATACTTAAACGAACAGTTCCCGCATCGATGGATTGGTCGTGGAAGTGAGTTTGCTTGGCCACCAAGAGGTCCTGATTTAAATCATTTGGATTTTTCAATTTGGTCGCAAATGATGGCATTAGTTTATAAAGAAAAAATTACTTCTCTTCCAAAACTGCGACGGAAAATAGAAGAAGGCACGGATGTAATTAAAAATAATAGACAAGGATTATTCGATATTTAGAGATCTTTACAAAAGCGGATCATAAGGTGTATTGAAGTAAATGGTGGACATTTAGAGCATTGGCTTTGAAGTTTTTTATTTTTACTTACAAATTTGTTATTGTTACATATTTAAGGAATAATAAAATTTTTTTATGAAAAAATTAAAATTTATTGAACTTTTTAGAAGCAACTAACTCGATAACTGATTGAGTTACACGAATTAAAGAAGAGTAACCTTTTTTTGTAGAATTTAACGCTTTTTAATATTTTTTTTTATTATTTTAGTTGTAAGTGTAGCCCAAAAAAAGTTTACTTTGATTTAATTAACTCAAACAAGTGTAACTAGCGCCTTCTATTAGCAATGTTAAATTAGAGTGCAAATTATGATTCCTCATGTCAAAAAAACGTAAAATTGCCAATTTTCAAAGAGAAATTGTGAAAACATAAAAATTATTGCAAAAACTAAAACTTAAACTTTGAACACCCCGTATCTCGGAAACTAGCAGTATTTGCATAAGGCACGTTGAGCAGAATCATCATATTTTGAGGTCTAGAATCTACAGTTCAGAGATTGGAGATTCTTAATGAATCAACCTGTATAGAGATAGTCGAAACTAAATAATATAATTTGTACTAATTTATAGTGAATTGATTGGGTCATTTTTCTAAATAGATAATTTCTATCATTTCACCAGACATCTTAGTTGTGTCATCAATAAAAATAAATTATAATCCATTAATCAAGCTCTAGACAAATACTAACTAATAAATGTGAATCAACACATTTATGAGGTTTGATGACCTCTTAACTAATATTTTCACCACAGTAATCCAATTAAAATCTTTAACGAAGAATTTCTACGCGTCACACAATGATAATATGGTTATTTATATTTTACATCCAGCACCAGATATTTATGAATTCGGTGTTAAGAGAAACAAATTTGAAATAAGACGTCTATCATATTCGAGTCATGAGAAATATATTGTGTCGGAAATTAGCACATAAACAAAATTATCAAGTTCATCATCAGTACAGCGATCCAACACTATTTGTTAGTTTTAACTTATGATGAAACCAACAGTCTAAACTAATCGTATGCATCATAATCAATACTATTGACTAAGAATCATAGAATCGTAGGATTAAAGATAGTCAGCGGCATCTAAGTGAAATTGTACAATTAGAAAAGAGAGAAAATTCATAGGCTTAACATATTTCATTCCTCTCTAATCGGTAATAAAAACAAAACCTGTAATTCTTCTCCTTCGCTATTCAAATCACTCGAAACTTCGATTTCATTGCGATGTAATCAGAATAGATTAAGGAGAGATAGATAGTTGTTCTCTCTTAATCAATAGTTCGAGCCTACCTGTACATACTTCCATATCTTGCTCGCTCTATTATTAATAACCTAACTATCCTCTTATTTCTGCAAACAAATTGCAAAGACATTGGTCTAAACTAATTGTAGGCATAATCAACAGTACAATTGACTAAGGATCATAGACGTAGTATTAAAGATAGAGAACGATATTTAAGTAGAATCATACTATTGGAGAAGAGAGAAAGACAATCGGCTTACTATTCTAAAAACAAAAGTTGTTATTCTCCTCTTTTGTCATTCAAAGCACTCGAAACTTCGATGTAGTGGCAATCCAATCAGAATATATTAGGGAGAGATAGATAGCGGTATTTCGATGCTCCTTCTCTCTCTATCAGCAGTTCGAGTACATGCTACAAACTTATATCTGCAAACGGAATGTATCTCATACCCCTAGTTATTTCAGTTCATCAGTTTTTATACTTTTAGGTGAACCACTATTTTTAACTCATCTTATACATCAGCCTCAGTATTATATCCTAAATATTCATTTCTTAAATTCTAACTAAAAATTTTAATCTCAAGCTCCTACCACTGCTTTTATTATTTTATTTATCTGCTATTATCTACATCAGATTTATGGGCGCTAGTCATATGATCGAGGATTGCGAAGGTATCACAACAGTTAAAGTTCGATAACTACTTATATATCTAAGTCACCATATATAAAGAAAAATATGAACGACACAATATACATGAAATTTATACAGAACGAAAAACTAAAATAGGTCGCGCGTGCCGAATCTCTACAAGAAACGCTGAGATCTAGACGATGAATATCTGCTCGCTTCGCTGTCCCGAGAAGTAGTGAGTTCCTTTTCGATTTAAAAAGTCTCGCCTGGGTTCATGTAAGTCTGTTGGTTTTTTCCTAAAACGTCTATCAGATAAATCCGACATTAAAAAGGTTATAAATAAACGGTGATTTGGAAGGTAACTTGGATTACCAATGGTGAAAGATTATTGTTTTATTATAATTTGTTCGAAGAAATGTGTACCATTATTATGTATTTTCAAATGCGAGAGCAAATTCATCCTCTTACCCGATAAATGGATTGTCTGAAAAATATATAAAAACGAAAAAATAAAATGGGTTGCGCGTGACGAATGTCTACGAGAAGCGTAGCCTCGCTGAGATCAAGACGCTCAATTTGTGCTCGCTTCGCTCTCGCCTGGGATCTTGTAAGTATGCTGGTTTTTCCTAAAACGTCTATCAGGTATATCCGATGGAATAAAGTTAATTGCATGCTATTAGGACATCAAGAAGATAATAAAAGAAAGGTGATTTAGAATTCTCAAAAGAAGGTAGCTTGGAATACCGAGGCTGAAAGATTATTGTTTTATTATGAAGTTGTTCGGAGAAATGTGTAACAGTACTATGTATTTTTAAATGCGAGAGCAGATTCATCCTCGTTCCTCGATATTTGAATTGTCTTGATAATCGTCTCCATGATTTCCTCAACAGGTAGATGATTTTCACTTGTACAGTATTAAATCTTTTGAAGGCTATTATAATAGTATTTGCATTCATTTATATGCTGGCGAAATTTCAAAGATCTCCTAACTGTATCTGCTAAAAATTCGGCAGTTTAAGATGCTCAAGAGCGACAGACGCATTTTACCAATAACAGGGTGAAAACGCATGTACTATCTACACATGAACAGCGTTAATGCGTAATTTGAAAGTATAGTCTAATTTGACAAAAAAAGAAGAATCCAGCATTATATATCCATTATTTTAAGCTCTTGAATCATTATTCCATTCAACGGCAGTTGACGATTTTTCGTTAATTGCGTAAGCGTGTTGACAAAGAATTTTTTCAATTAATGTTATTTAAAAACAACTTTTCCTTGGTACCCCATGGATATGGATAAAACCATATGATTTCTACGAAAGAGTGTTAAATATTATACACTAGTAGTTTGAGTTTTACCGCATTGATGGATCGGTAGATGTTGAAATTGAATAGTTACCCCATACATTTACATATATTTTAATCAAATGTTGACAAAAGCAAAACAAATTATATTGATGATTTGGAATATCAAAGAATAAAAAAAAATATTGAAATACCACAACGTTGTCGACGAATTTCATTCTAGATAATGATTTAGATTATAATCACTGTAAATATCTTTTCTAAAGTCAAACTATATTCTTATTGATTGATTGAAGCTCCCACAGTAATTACTATTTGAGATGGATACGATAGTTATAGCTTTTAAAAATGGTAACAAGTTTAATATTGTGTATAAGTTCTTTCGTGGGGTATAAAACAGCTGTATACATGACACAAACATTTTTATGTAAACTTCTATTAAAGGTCGTTTGTTTATTTCTTCAGCTGCAGTCTGCTTCACTCGGAAACAATAAACCAGAAGAAGGTTGTGAACTGTTTATTAGCTTAAAATAAATTTTGAAATTACACCAGTACATGTGTTGTGCACCAAGGCAGTGTTATTATATGTCTTGTAAACATCGACGGGAACGATTGGTTTATTAATAGATCAAATTACTTGGATTATTAGATGATATATTCATATCGTATACGGGATGCTTCAGTATTTTCAATTATAAAATGTGTTCACTCCAAATCGCAATCTTTAGAAAATATTTTCATTATCATAAAATTGACATTGAGATATCCGTATTATTGCTAATATACACGGTGTCCCACGACGAGTTAAAACTATCTGTATAAGGCGAAATAATTATAGTAAAATCAAGAAAATTCCTACGTTTGAGTTTCCGGATACGATCTTTTTAACTAAAGTATTTTCAAAGATGTCCGACTTCTGGTTCTACCGATTGTAACTTTGTTATTTTAAATAGAACACCCCATAAAATTCTAGTATACTTTGTCTAAAAACTTTTTCGAAAAATGCATACTTTCTGAGTTATTAATTTTTTTCTAAAAAATTTGACCTTTGCAGACCCTTATAAATTATTTTTTTACGAGGATACCTTTGAAAATATGAAAATGGTCTCTGCTCGGTTGCTTTTTTAGCAAAGCCAGACGTTTTTGAATCTATGTTGAAATTTTTTTTATACAGGGTGTCTATGAAAAGTGTTCAAAGTTTAACTTGATAAATATATCGAATTTCTTAATTTTTTTAAATAGAACCACCCAGCTTTTTCTATTCAGGAGTAAAAAATAAGGCAAATTCATGTATACCCTTTCCTATGCCTAAACCTTACCGTTATCCAGATATTAAATGTATCTCTAAATATTCACAGAAAACATTTAATATCATGAATGTGCCTAATTTTTCACCCCTGAATGCCTCCCAAAATAGAAAAAACAGGTAGAAATTTAATATAATTATTAAGTTGAATTTTGAACACTTTTTATACACACCCTGTATAAAATAAAAAAATTTTCAACATAGATTCAAATACGACTGATCTTACTAAAAGCAACCAAACAGAAGCCAATTTCATATCTTTAAGGGTATCCTCGTAAAAAAATAATTTATAAGGGTCTGCAAAAAGATCGACTTCGAATACCCAAACGTAAAAATTTTCATGATTTTACTAGTTTTACATGTTTTACCATATACAAATAGTCTTAACTCGTCGTGTGACGGAATCAAACTGCAAAAATAGAAGTAGGTAATTCGCTCATCGAATGAATTGTTGTCAAGAGGGAAATGCGACGGGGCTGCATTCTGTTGTGGTCTCTCCTATTCAACATTTACTTCGAGTAAATATTTAGAAAAGCACTGACAGAACTATTAGATGGCTTACAAATCAACGGAAAAGCAATCAACATTAGATATTTTTAATGTTACATTCAGAATTATCTTTGTATACGTGCTTACAAACTGCCAAAAATACCGCGCAAATCAGATCTTATTATTCTTCTTCCTCTGGTATCTTCCTCAATATATAAAATAGGAAATACAGGAAAATTTTTGTTTTTGTTGATGATATAATAAATTAATATCAAAATTCTAATTTTATTTTTTATTCTTAGCTTTCTAACAGTTTCTTTATTTCTGCAAAAAGTGAGTGAGAGAAGAAATTTTCAACCGTCTGATATTTTTACATCTTGTAATATTTCAAACTAATATTTCACGATTTAATGAAGACAAATTTCGCTACGATCTCTTCAATGTAACATGGAATGATATCTACTGTTCAACAAGCATTGAAGAAAAAGTAAACCTCTTTACTATCCATCTTGTGTCTCTGCTTGGAAAGCATTTACCTCTAGAACAGTTCGAGTAGGTAAGACTCCTACTCCCTGGTTAACTTCTGGCCTCAAGGCACTTATGGATTGAAAGATAAAGCACCTCTTAAGTACAAGAAAAACGCTTCAGCAGAAAACTGGAAGGTATATTGAGAATTCCAAAATCTTGCATCTGAGTCAGTCAAACGAGAAAAACACGAATATCTTGAATTTCTGTAAGGTCTAAATAATACAAAGGCACTTTAGAGGATCTTGAGAATTATTAATATTTATACCAATTCCAGAACATCTACAAATCCGCCTTCAAGTTTGCAAAAGCAAATAAATACTTTCTAAGTTTATTCAACAAGTTCCATATATGTCAAGAGGAGATTGCTTTTTACAATAGCTATAAAATGAACCCTTGGAGAAAGTTTAGTTTTGTTACGGACTCCTGAATCAATTCTCAACTATGTATTTACGATTAAATTGAAAGAGGCGTTAGCCTGCTCAGTACCTAAACTACATAATCCGACTGAGCTAGAAGATTTGTGTCCTACAAGCTTGGTACCAGTACTTTCAAAGGTCCTCTAACTAGCAGTGCACACCCAGATGAACTCTTTTTTACATGGCAAAAATTTTCTTCACGTGAATCATTCAGGCTTTCGAAGGGGGCATAGCACATCACTGACAACATAATAAAAGCATTGGATAAAAAGAAGGCCGTCATTATCCGTCTTCTTGGATTACTTTGATGTGTGGGATCATGATCTTCTTAGTGCAAAGCTGAAATATCTGGGATTTGACGAAATATCTTGTGAATGTTATGAATCTTACTGAAAAGGAAGAAAGCAGAGTTCGCACGGATGATGAGTTCATCTGAGGCTGGCGAAATAGTGGCTGGTGTGCTGCAGGGTTGAATAATTGACCCATTTTAGTTCCTCATATATGTCTTTGATATATGTGACAGTGTCTCACACCGTCACATTTAATCATATGCTGATTACGCTCAGGTCCTACACTACTTTGATCATGCTGATCCAGTAGTATTCTTGAATATTCCACTGAACATAATCTAGAGCTTAATGCAAATAAGTTTTGGTGTTTTGTTCTCAGAGACGTAGAGAAAATTTGCAACAATATTTAAAATTGGAGTTGAGCAGTGAGACATTGGTAACAAAATAATTTGCTAAGAAACTAGGACTAATTCTAGATGTGGACTTGAGGTTCAAGGAACATTCAAAGATACTTTTGCAGAAAAGCTATGCTAAGATGTATAAGAACAGGTCTATTCTCAATTTTACGAGTAAGATGAGCAAAAAAGCTTTTCAAATCTTCAGTATTGTCTATTTTTACCTACTGTAATGTTGTTTACTATCCTTGTCTTGACATGGCATCGAAAAATCGTGTACAATATATACAAAAGGTGTGTTATAAATTTATTTTCAAGCGAAGAAAGTGTGACCATATTTCGGCTAAAATTAATGAATTAAATTGATTAAAAATGTCGTATATTGTGAACCTTCATATTATATATATTCTTAATAAAGTGTTAAACAATCGACACCTGTTTATTTGAGAGAAGAACTTGTTTTTAGTGCAAACATATACAATGTACATGTGAGGCAAAAAAAATTGTTAACTATGTTTTAGTATAAATATGCACCTTTTCAAAGAAGTTTCACATGTTTAGCTGTCAAGGGTCCTACGAGGATTTTAAATTTTGTGTTATAAATTCTTATAAATCGAAATAAATATATTAAATATATAAAAATTAAGTTCAGAGCATTTTCGTGTAATATCAAATATGTAACTAACTTTATCTTTTTTTGGGTTCTTGTAATTATTTAATAAGTTCATAGTTGAGACTGTATGAAGTTTTTTTGCATAGATAAGCGGCTGGAAGTGATTTGGTGGAAGAATAACATATATGTTAAATCTCGCCACTCCTGTATATATTTGCATATTGTATACTTTGTAAATTGTATTGTGTATACATTCAGACCAGACGATTTATTATTATTCTTATTATATTTATTTTTTTTTATAATATTGTCCCCATTTTGGGCAAAATATCTACGAAAATTCAATTCAATATAATGTTGCTTTGCAATAGAATATTTAAAGCACTAGTTCGAATCTCAGCGTATTATTGAATCAATATCAATATGAATTGTTTCATTTATAATACATCAAGTACAGAAATAATTACTCCATTTTCTGGAAGGGAAGAGGCTTTTAAAAAACGAAAAAACGTGTTAAGTCTGTCGGGCTCTACCGGCTTCCATGCCTTCATGGTTTTTGATTATACAGCAGCTTTTGTTAGTGAAGGAAAAATTAAAGCCTGCAACCTCCTGTTAGCAAATGAATGGACCTATTCGAGCATTGGACAAATGGGAAGACATCTGTCTCTTCTTCGATTACATCCATAGTTTATTATTCATCAGCGTCTTGAATATTGGCTTTGGTTGATGTATGCACTTCTGATTCCTCTTCGACCATTTCAATGTTTTCTTCTTTAATTCCATTTTTGTTTGTTGCATTTTCTTTATTACATAGATCCTCATATCTGACCGATTCTCGAGGTTTTATTGTTAATGTTGTTCTCTTTCCTTTTAGTTTATATTTTTTCATTACTTTCGATAGAAGTTGCGGGAAAATGCTTGTCTAAACACAATTAATTGACGACTATTTCAATTTTATATCTGTCAACAGGGACCTCCAAGCTTGCTCCACTGGCCTGAAGAAGACAGATTTACTCCAAAGATTCACAAATGAAATGTATTATATAAAAAATAATGATATTAATGTTGCAAGATTTGGATTATTTTTAAAATTTTTTGCAATAGTACAAACGACAAAGAAGAATTTTACAAATCTGTGAGAAATTTCGCGTAATATTCCTTCGTGCTGGGAAAAAATATTACCCACCATGTTTGAAAACGCATTGTGGCAAAATTTTATTAAACGTACTTGTACATTATATATAATAATAATATTTGTTCATTTGCCAGAGAAATTACAAATTATTCCAGTCTACAATATTCAATAATCAATATTCATTCATTTTTATCTTCAATAATTTGCACCATAAAGAGAACAATGAAAAGCTAAGAAAACGCTGTTGGCCCATTTACATTTAGGAATATTTTAAATGTGATATAACTTTTCAATACTCAATAATACAAAATCTAATCGCATAAAAACTAAATGTTGCGCATGGGATTATCTTCTTTTCATTTGCATTAATATTGCAAATTATTTTTCCCCTTTCTTCCCTTTCTCTCTAATCAATAAGATGATGAAGTTCACTTGGTATTTAAGAGAAGTTTTTTAAACACACTTTTAATAAATTCTACTTAATTAATAGTTTTTAAATATGTCTTAGACATTTCTGGGAAGTGTTTATATAGTTTTGCTGCAAAATAATAATGACAAAATAGTAATATCTTTGCATGAAAGACTTATTTGATCTGATAGTATGTACATTAGATTTACTTTTTGTCTAGTTGCTATAAATTGTTGCAAAAGGCCTATGTTGATCGTTTCTTTCGACAATAACGGTATCGTGATGACTGAATGGGTTCCAGAGGGCCAGACTGTCAACCAGACTCACTATTTGTCAGCTTTGACAACACTGCAAGAAGGAGTTCGTGAAAAACTGCCCTATTTTGTACCAGGACAACGCACCTGCCCACAACGCGCTGTCTATAAAGCAGTATTTGGTTAGTAAGCATACTCCAGTGCTCGAACACCCGCCGTACTCACCAGATTTGGCACCGTTTGACTTTTTTGTTTCCGAAGATAAAATCTGCTCTGAAAGGGACCCGATATGAGTCGATGGGAGCGCAGCGACGCATTTTTGACTGTGGTCATGAGTTAAGCAGCGTATATTAAAGAGAGAACAGTATATATGACGTTGTCGCTTTTCGAACAAACACTGGCGTTTGTTAACATTCACACAAATTGTAAATCTCCGAATCTAAGGTTCAAGAGTATCTCCTCCGTGTATGTTAACATTCACAGGTTTATGTCCGATTCAAGTATAAATTGAAAACAGTTTTCGAGCTACACCATCGAAATTGGTGATTGTCGACATACACTGGTGCATCTTAACATTCACTAATATTGGACATACACAGTAACATAATATATATTGATCTTGAATGAATATGAGTTGGGTTTATAGTTCATAATTTTCAAGATTTTTTCTGTAATACATAAGTTGTCTTAGATGTTTATAATATGCTCCACCCCAGCCCAAGATACCATATTTGATTCTAGATTCTACAAGAGAGTAGTAAATGGTTTTGAGGTAACTTCTGCCCAGAATATTGGAGACATATTGAAATTTGAAAAGTATCCTTTTCAAAGTTTTCGTGTCGTTATTAATATGTTTGTCTAAGTGCATGTATATGTTTTAAGCTATAATTACACCTAAATACTTTTCGCCGCTTTTATTGCATTAATTATCCCGTTTTTTTTTTTTTATTTTTAATATATTATAATTTGAAATGTTTTGTTGATATATTGAAAAGGGAACAAAATACGTTTTATCGAAATTAATTCTTATTGCCATGTAGATGAAAACTCTTTAACGCTAACCATATATTTTTCAGCTTTTGACTTTAGATCCGCCTTGTTTTATCATGGTACAAGATAATGGTATCGTCGCAAAACTCAAGATTTGGCCAGATGTTTCTATAGTGAATCAGTTATAACCTAACCTAACTCCTGTTTCAATTTCCACTTTTTCACTTATTTGGTTATTTATCAGGACCATTTGCTCCCTTTTTAATACATAACTTCGTATTAAATCTAGCGGCACTCCTCATATTCCTTTATCCTCCAAGGCACCGAGTAGCTGAAGTTATTATATCAAATGCCTTGGCAAGATCTAGGAACACAGCTAGAGCTTTGATATTAATGTCTAAAAATTTATAAATTTTGGTAGTCAAACAACATATAGCATCATTATTGGATATTCTATAACTAACACCATATTGTCGAGAAGAAATTAATTTATATCTATATATAAAGGATGTTGGTTGTTTGTGTAGAGCTTTTTCAAATATTTCAGTTAAAGCGGTAATTAAAGATATTAGTCGATGTATGATTTTTTTGTCACCTTTTTAATATATGAGTATCACAAGGAATATTTCAAATTGATTTGGGCAAACACCTTTTTCAAATATTTTGTTTGGAAGAAAAATAATAGGTGGGGAAATTCCATTTGACACACTTTTTGATATATCTGCTCTTATTTTATCAAATCCGGGTGATTTATTTGACGTTAATGAGTTAATAATTAGTTTTACTTGATAACTCTTACAGGTGCCATATAAAAGGATTTATTAGATATATTCCTACGAGGACTTGGACTTTTTAGTTTACATATATTTTTGGAATATTATTATTTCTTGCTTTTCGTCATATACTTATTTAATTTCATTATTCTTGTCTCTTTGATCAAATGCTTTTATTGTTTTCCATAATGATTTATTAGTATTTTAATTGTTTTCAGTTTGCTTCTTATAGTATTTTTTCTTTGCCTCTGTGATTAACTTGTTTAACTTGTTTCTATATATAATAGAAGAACTCTTATTATCTGTTGATTGAATTGTTTTTGTGCAGACTATTTTTATTGTTTATTGATTTTACTAAGATTTCCAATATCATTTTTATTTAAATTCCACTTTTTTAATTTTTATTTCATTAGTATCTTAGAAAATTATATATTCTATTATAATTTCTTCAGTAATTATGTTAACGTAATCAAGATCATATAAGTATGATTATTTTTTTTAGTTTTAGTAAATTGATCTATTTTTAATTTTTTATAATCAATTTCCTCAACAGATTTTACGTAGTTAGAATAGTATCTAAATGATTTGTAAAGCAACAGAAGGTAATTTATGATCTGTTACATTTAGATCTATCACTGCTGCAATTGAGTTATTTTCTAAATGGTTACTTGTTTCAATTAATATATCATCGATGCAAATACGAGAATTTTCGTGTATACGTGTGCTTTTGTTGATTGCAGATATAAAACCAAATTTCGCTAGCAAATCTAAATATTCCTCTGAGGTTCTATGTATTCCTTTTGTCTCCGACAATAACGTGATACTGAATAAAATATTTCTTGTCGAATTTAGGTATTCTCTTAAAGAATTATTGAAATCATCAACATTAGTATTGGAAGAAGGATATAAGGAAGTTACCAAAATGATCCAACGGAAAATGGAAGACAATTAAAGAAATCTAGTAAACTTGAACCATTGAGGTACATTAGCCCATCGTCAGAATGAGGAAGAAAGCGAAGAATCATAAGAAGAGTGAAATGATAATTTCGTTGGTGATCATTTAGACCAGGGGTGCTCAAACTTGAACTGCTGGCGATCTACCTCAATATTTTTAGACTACTTACGATCGACTCTGAGAGGCTGCAAGTATGTGTGATGCAGGGTTGTCGTACATACACGATACACCCTACCTACCTAGGTAGGGTGTACCGTAGCATATATAGATATTAGCTTTCTGCACAATATAGGTACATTATTTTAGTCAAGGTTTGGGTTAGGTTTAGTTATGTTCTTCTCTACAATATCAATGAAAAAACTCATAGTTATTCAAAATTGCGAGTTTATTGGTTGTTACAAAACAAAAGAGTTACATATGGTGTTAAACCTAACTGAAGAGTGGCTTTGGATGTTGAAGCGTGGCACTGCATGTCCTCAGCATACTTTTCATAAGATGGTACGTAACCACTGAGTGCTAATCACAAGCATGATGACGTATGATCGTCAGTTAGTCGATTGCGATATTTTGACATAATTATCTTCATTTCAGAAAATGCAGACTCGCACAAGTAAGTTGACCCAAACAATGCCGTCTGTTGAAGGGCGATTTGCCATAGATTCGGATATTTATCTTCAGATATAAAACACCAGAAATTTGTATCAGATGCTGTAGCTTTGAGATGTATATCTGATATAATCTGCACCAACTCATTTTCAACAGAACATGAGTTCATATTAAACTGACTCGCTATTTCAGTAGCTAATTCCTAATGTTTTTACATGAAAAAGGATAACTCATAAATGATGCTATATTTTCCAATTTACTGCAATCATAAAAACGTATTTCGAATTGTCCCAAAATATTTGATAATTCAGCCTCATACGTATCATAATTAAACTGAGGAATTCTTGCTTTCAAAGACGGAAAATGTTTCAGATCCTTTCTTTTCAGTTGATCTATCATAAGTTGCAATTTACTTTTGAATGCGTTTAATGCGCTAAGCATCTCAATAATAGTTTTTCCTTTACCTTGAAGCTCCAAGTTAACGATGTTTAAGTGCATTGTGATGTCAGTCAAAAATGCCAAATCAGTCAGCCATTTTTCGTTTTTCAAAATCTGAGTGTCATCACCTCTTTCGTCTAGAAAAGCTGTTATTTCGGGCAATAATTCTTGAAACCTTTGTAGGAACTTTCCATGACTCAACCACCTGACGTCTGTGTGAAGAACTAAATCAGGGTGTTCAGCTGACTCCCTATCTTCCAACTGCAACTGAAAGAGCCGCCGTTGCAAGCTACGTGCACGGATGGAATTCACAATTTTTGTTGCAATGCCCATAATTTCATCCGTGTTTAAAACTTTAGAGCACAAAACTTGTTGATTTATAATGCAACGGAATGAAAAAAATGAAGGGAATTCTTCGTTAGCTCGACACAATGCCACAAAACCGTTTTTGTTTCCAGTCATTGCTGGTGCTCCATCGGTTGTAATGCACATGAATTTATATATTGGTAGCTCGTAGTTTTTTACAAAATTGAAGAAAACTTCCTATATCTCTTCGACACGGGTTTTCCCCTTCAGAGGAATGATTGTCAAAAATTCTTCCTTAGCCGACATGTCATTGAATACTATCCGAATAAAAATACACAGAACTGTAAAGAAAAGTATGTACATTCCATGATATCATGTTTTAGTTTATCTGCGATGTCCTGACTCATGACTTCAATACGTCTTGTGACAGTCGGACGAGATAACTGAAGTTCTCTAATAGCAGACATGATTTCTGTTTTATTTTTAAAATCTCCAAATAAAGTCTCACCCGCTTCAATAAATGCTTCCTTCACCACCGATCCATCTTCGAATGGTTTCTTGTGTTTCGCCAATATATGAGATCTTTTAAATGACGCGATCGTAGCAGCTTTTGATTGTTTGGCTGGTCTTGTGAACATGGTTTGATCTTTTTTCAAAAAAGATATAAAATCACTTACTTTTCGTTTTCTTAATTCACTCTGTGGCGGAAAATCCTTTTGATAGTTTTTATGAACCGTTTTATGATGCCTCTCTAAGTTAAGACTCTTAGGTATTGCAACTGACGCACGACAAATAACACAAATGCACTTATCCTTCACCATACAAAAGAAAAATTCTTCCTCCCAATCCTTATTAAAATTATACGTTTTAGATTTCTTCACTGCACTCATTTTCCACTATTTAATAATAAACTTTGTATCGACGTAGTATCGCTATCAAGTTACAATTCAGAATGACTCCAATTCATGCAGGCGCAGCATTTATATCGGCGTGAAAGAAAGTCTCGAATGTTCCCGTCAAACGCGCCGCCCGAAACTAGACAGTACAGTCTAGTTTAGAAACAACGCGGCTTTTCTTTGACAAGTGCCTTGCGTTCCTTTGATAAAGCCGCCTTTTGCCGCAAGCAGTGTTATTTTATTACGTTATACATTTTTGTAGTTTAGTTACCTACCTACTTATTAAAAATTTTTTTCTTCTCGAGATCTACTCAAAAAGCACTCGCGATCGACTGGTCGATCGCGATCGGCCGTTTGAGCACTCCTGATTTAGACGATTATTGATAAATAAACTTGACATTATTATAAACATTATAAACATTATCTTTGTATCAACGTTTATTTATTATATAATCAAACCAAATGAAAATTTTCCTGCATTTCTTTGTATCCATATTTATAGTATAATATGAACAAAAGAGTTAGAAGAAAAACTCCAATAGAAATGTCACGAAGTAAAATCTATGACAGTATAATCCTCACCCACAAAATAAAATCTAGTATGCGCGATATTTTCGGCAGTTTATAAGCACGCATACCAAGATAATAATTAACAATGTAAAATTGAAACGCGTGAAAAGAAAAAAAGATTTTCGTGATAATGGATGAATTTTACCCCCTATCACACCATTCAAAAAGGTGCGTGACCTTTCGGGCTATAAATCATGGATTTTTTCTTGATGAACATGATATTTCGCACAAAATTATATAAGAGATCGATCAAAATTCGTGATGACGTAAAAAAATCATGGTTTCATTTAACAACATAGAGAAACTATATACCAGCAGATATATTTCTTCACGACTAAAATAAGAACTAGTCAGGTGATATTTTCTATTTTCTATTTTGTTCTATAATGACTTGAACCTGAACCGAGACTAATTTGAAAATACTGGAATCTTGTGGATATACGGGCATATTTTGAAAGTATTCTGGACGAAGTACACCACCAACAAAAGTTATTTAGAAACTAGGGAACGGGAAGGAAACTGGAGTATTTTGGCCATATACTAAGTCATGACAAATATCATCTTTCACACTTGATTGTCCAAGACAAAGTGGATAGTAAGAGGGGATCAAGGAGAAAAGGGCATTCATGGTTGCACAATCTACGCCTGTGGTTTGGAGTGCCATCTATTGATCTATTTAGAAACGCAGTAAACAAGATAAGAATAGCCTTAATAAAAGACAATGTTCGCAACGGATAAGGCAATGAAAGAAGAAGGTTACAAGAAAATGTTTTCAACCCTTAGTCGATCACAATTAATCTTGGTGATTAGGTGGCAGTTGTTTTACTTACAACGGAAGTATTCCCTTTTGTTAGATTGATAGCCTCTTTCTAGAGACGGCAACTTCCGATCTATTCTAATAAGTAAGAAAGGTATGGATGGATAACAACATCCGATCGTATACACCTCCAATTTCAATATTTACTATTATCTTTATTTTTCGCCAAAGAAATAAGAGCACCTGACTCTACCTCTGGTTGCTGGACAAAATGACAATATTGAACCATAAATCTTTAAAGTGTGTATTTAACCTCAAGTGATCGTCGAGGTATGTAAATATTGTCTCATTATAATTGATGCTTGCCAGACGACTAACTTTGTATCGAAGAAGAAATGGATTCTTGAAATCATAGTTACGATACAACCCCAGAAAAGATCTGGCAAGCATTTAATACCCCTTCTTAATCACACAACTTCAGAGAGTTACCTATTACTAACATTGCCTTCACTTCTAGTTTTTTAGACTTTTCTGTCTATTCTTACCAGAAAAAAATTAATGAGCTAAGTACGGTTGATTCATTCAACCCTATCAAAAGTGTGTTTTAAGACCAATTAAAAGTACTAACATCGAAACGTGAAAATGCAGTACGGCTTACCCGGGATGTATAAGGAGAAAATGAATTAAAACACTTTCTGTCTATACAAATCCTGATATAAATTAACGCAGAGGTATCCGCAGGATATATTTTGAAAGCTTCCTCAAGAAGCTGTATTCTACTAATAAACACCAATTTAATTCCTTTGATGTCGCTCTAACTTTATGAAGTTTAAAGGAAACTTCTGAAATATAAGTTGATTTTAGATTTATACACATTTACCGTTCATAACTTCTGCTAAACTCATGTTTTAGTTACAGAGCAATATTCTGCCAATTTAACACTGGACTGTTTCTAAGACAAAATTATAAAGAAGAACTATTAATTCTCCTGTAAATATTTGGACTGAAATTTGCATTTTCACTAGATATATTCGTTATTGAGTCTGTTTTAGTCCTCTTACTATTTACCTTATTATTTACACATATGAGTGCGACTTTTACACAAGTTTCACTCTTTCATTCGGTAGAAGTTTGGTTTATTGCCATTACACTAAATATTGTCAAGTTTTCTTATATTTGTTAAAATCAAAAAAGCTATTAACTGTTCTGCTGGCTTGGTATATCTTGCATGGCGGGTTTTCTTTGTTACCAGATCTGCTAAAAAGTGTATAGAAAGAAAAAATTTAGAATTACTATGGTGTTTTGAAATTATTATTTTCATTTAAACAAAACTGTACTTGATACAAGAAAATTTTTTGTATATAGGCCTACAACCAATTCAGAGGCATACGAGGATTGTTACTTTTAAGATAGACAAATAAAAACAAATATTTATGGATTGGATATGGCTTTAGTTTTTTTTCAAAATATTCTCTATCAAGATCAATACACTTTTTATGCGTTTGAACCAATTATCGAAGCATTTTCTCCATTTTGATTTAGGTACCTTCAAAATAAGTGATTGGAACGCATCAACCGTTACTTCAGATCAGTGCCGGATTAACCTAGGGGCTTGGGGGGCTATAGCCCCGGGCCCCGGGTCCAAGAGGGCCCAATCATTTGGAAATCATTCTGTATTTTTTGATGTGTTGATACCACAAATCTAACGTATTGATATTATTTTGTGAATTTTTCCGGGTTTCCGAATTCCTTAAGGGGGCCCCGTCATTATTTTAGCGCCAGGCCTTATAAATCTTAATCCGGCCCTGCTTCAGATGTAGAAAAACGTTTACCTCTCAATTTATTTTTGATCTACGGGAATAAAAAGAAATTATAAGGTGCCAAACGGCAGATGACCCATCAATTTCAAATTTGCACTGTTCAAAAATGTTTGTGTGAGACCACGTATTGTTGTGATGGAAAATGATTTGTCTTCTGCGATTGGTTTCTCTGATTTTTATGGCAGGTGCACCATTGAAAATTGACTACTCTACGGTGGCTACATGTCCAGTTATTCCAAAAAACCAAGCGACCATTCGCTTCGAATTGCTTTTTTGTTGTTTTGGCTCGTCTTGAAAGACCCTTAGAATCGATTGTTGTTTAGTTTCGGGTTGATATTCATAGATCCATGATTCGTCACCTATCACGATCTCATAAACGTCTTTTGAAGCACCACAATTGAGTTTTTTCACCTCTTTTTCTCACCAATCGACAAGAGCTTTTTTTTGGGCAATTGTTAATCTATTACGAAAAATATTTGAATGTATGCGATTGGAACTAATTTCCAAGTATGCCTCAATCACACCGTATGTCACATGATGTTCTTACAATATCAATTCACGCACACCATTGATGTTTTTTGGCACAACTGCGATTTTTAACGACCTTCACTAAATTCATACTGTAGCAGAGTGCGACCACGATTGAATTCGAAAACCAGCGAAACACGGTGGCTGGAGATGGTGCTTCATTTTCAAAAGTCGGGCGAGATAACCTCCACACTGCTGTTGGTTCAATCCACTTCGAAAGTCATAGGAAATCATCGCTCGAAAGTATCTGTAAACAACTGGTCTGATAACACGTTCTGAGTATGTTCAGCATTAAAAACGTCAAACTATCGTAAATCGTTTTATAAATAAGATGATTTCTTTTTTGTGAGTAACAATTGAATTAATTTTATATGAACAGTTTTCAAAACACTTCATGTGTTTAATCGTTAAAATAATAATTAAATGTTCACAATTGCTTAGTCTTATGATTGACAAAATAATCTAATATACCCCTTCTTAGATCTAATTTAAGTTTTGTAACTCTGTATAAGAGTATTCAACAAATCTGCACTTTTCACTCAACAACTATGTAGTTACTTCCCTATTTGCGTGAAACCTAATTTTGTTCCCAAGTAGAATTTATAGTTGGGATATATGAACATTTCAAATATTAATATTAATTCCGTTCCCAGAATTTTTTCAGTTTCACGAAAGTATCACTTAGCTTTTCTCATGATTAATTTGAAGCACTCCTCCTACTCATATATATATATATATATATATATATATATATATATATATATATATATATAATGAGCGGTTTCTTATTAGGAACGTGGCAATGCAACACCAAGGTGGAGTAACTTTAATACTTACGTATATAAGTATTTAAAGCTCGGAAAAATATTAAAGTTAGTCCAGTTTGGTGTTTCATTGCTACATTCCACGGATTTAATTTAATTTAATCGCCGAAATTGGTCGCGCGGGTCATATGGAGATGATTACATAATTATGAGTTTAAATTGTGCCACCAGGACAGTTCGAGCATAATTTCCATGGAGGTGTTTGACTTTAATTTGAACGTTATCAGCAGACAATCATCAGTAGATAATAATATATTTAATTTTACTTTTCTCAGCAATCTTGCATCTCTTTATATTTTTCATAATGCAAGAAAAAACTACATTTTGTTATATCACCAATTGTTATAGTAATCAACAAAAAATTTCAGCAACAAATTAAGTTATCAAAAAAAATAATAAATTCCCATCGACTGTGTATCCAAAGGAGCACAACGAATGAAAGCACTTATAAATTAAAAACAACTCAGATTTCTATATATTAATGATAAGACTGGGACATATCTATGTAAAGACGGCATAGTTGCAGCCTTCAACTGAGTTACCAGTAGTTGGAGTTAAATTTAATAAGTTTTTTGGAAATTTCAACTTACTAAATGATTTTCAAAATTTCCAGTTTAACGATCGAGAATGAAAAAGAGCAGTTAATGGAAGAGTGCTTAGAGTCAGACTGAAACAATGAACCTGATTTTTTAGCTAGAAGAAAATAAAGATGTTAAAAAAAACTAGACAAGATTTGGATACAGATACGGAGCAAGACATTTCTGACGACGAGTATGGAACAGTTGTGCCATCATTATATTTTTTGGGAAAAGACAACATTATTAAATGGGAAAATCATATACCACACCAAAACGTCAGAAACGGATAAGATGATATTGTAGTCCCTTAGCCCAAAAGCTGCCATAAGAAGTTGGATGTATTGTTGAAAATACCAACAAAAAAATTGAATTAATTAGAGGCAGTTATTGTCGTGATTACGATGCTCTATGCACCAATATTCTACTCCTGGAAGCACTAATTGAACTAATTTATCTTGCTAGAGTTGAAACATGTGCCTGCACGAATTTGGAAAATCCCCAGAAGCGAATTTATAGTAAACGTAGCTTTTTCACTATTTTCTCAAAAAAATGAGAGATGTCATAACGATTTGCAACATTCTGAATACCATAAAAGTACATATTCGGCGAATCTTGAAAATTCAAGTTCTTGATCATGCAGAACCGGCAGACTCCGGATTGACGAGTAAGATGTGCCAAGTGCGACAGACAAAACAATTCACTCAACTGGATATTATTCTATCAAAAGTAATTTTTCTTTATGTTTAGAACATTTAACCATTATTTGTAATGAGTGCCGTGAAAGAGTATGATGGAATTTTTTTTTTACTTCTAATACGATAGTTTGTTTGTAAGTTAACAAATATCAATATTGTAAAATTATTTGTGTCGTTTTAATTTTTTTAATTTAATTTAATCATTTTTTTTTGAATAATTGAAAGATAAACTCTTTTATTTCGTTTGTTATTTTTGCCATGAGTGTTGGGATGCAGCGATCACTCATATTTCAATATGAAACGCGATTTCTGTAGGGTTAACACCAATTTGATTTTAGACTAGACTATATAATAATATTGCAATAACGATTACATGTGTAAATAAAATTTATGAGCTATGTTTTTTGGGTACAAATAGACAGTAAATAGCACTATAGGCGGCAGAAATTCAATTAAAATAAAATATATTAGTTTTTATTCTATTTTAGCTAATTCTAATGTCTTCTTAATATTATTATTTTTCCAATATTACACAATCCATTCAATCAATTACGTATAGCCTAAAATTTTTATTTTAACTTTATTTTACCAAACAAACTTCATATTGCTCTCACTATTTTTTTGTTTCTGCATATATGTAGAATAATTCAAAGTCATTTGTTTATTCCAGTTACATTCAAAAATTCAAAGCGGGCTTTGCAAAATATCTTATTCATGATATATTCAATTATTCATATAAAAACTAGAAAGCTGTATATACACTGTTAAAAGTCAAGTATGGGTAGACAAAAAAAACGTCGTTTTACTCTAACCAAGTTTATTGCATAAAACATGACCATCCGCCAATATTCTTTCATTTTTACGTGTCAAACAGATGATAGTGACATCAAAAAACAAGAAGCTTAGCTGACACATGAATAATTTAGGAGAAGAAAAAAACAGACTGCTAAAGACGTTTATTATCCTTGTTTTTGGTTAAAATTCTCCTACATTTATTTTTATAAAAAACCACCTGTCTCATTCAAATGCGTGTGTCTATATTGAGTTATATACAACTTTGAGTACTAGTTAGTAATTACCGCGTTTAATGACGTATTATACACCCAATCTATGTTGATTATTTGAAATGCATCCAGTTCTTTTCCAGTAAGGGGAAAAGTTTTAGGCAATTTCTTCAAATAAAAAGTGAGGGAGAATGAGGACCCTGTTATTAGAAGATAACTGTAATTTCGGTTCTGATTAGCCGATTTCTATGAACTTGATGATGTTTGAAAGAGCTTTTTTCTAGAAACACAAAATATATAAATTCTAAGCAATTCAATTAGCAACGTGATTGCAAGAGGACGTTGTTTCACATATTTTAAATATTGTGTTTTGTCCTAATAGATTTAAATAGAACCAAAAGAGTAACAGTAAATTTTTAAAAAGTATATTAAATTGACACTAAAATAGCGAAAGCCGCATGTTGATATCTTTTTTATATCCCGAGATATCTTAAGAAATTATGTAAACGACCAGAATTTTTCCTCAAACGTTTATTAGGCTGGTTCACTTAAACGGAAATTGAAAATTTATTTTGGATGGAAAGTTCTCACCTACAGTAATTTGAACGGAACAAATGTAAAGTTAATATTAATAACAATGAGTACAAATTATTGAATAAACCATGTAACAAATTTAACAATTAAGGGCTTAGATAACTAAGTAATAATTTACACCCTAGATGTTCAAAATCTCATTCATTATTGTATATAATGAGTTTTCCAATAGGGACTTGACAATTTTGAATTTAGTATATTTCCACTTAACATCGAACTGTCCTTGTCAGTTTATTCAGTAGACATAACCTTTTCTTCATGGTGAAGTACACGAATGGACAACTTCTGCAAATCTTAAAAATTTACTACAGAAATTTGGAGTCGGTGGACGCTACTTTAAGAGCATTAACTCCGATTTTCTGTCGTAATTCTCCTCCTAGTAGACAGGCAGTAACAAGTTTAGTGAAAAAGTTTGAGTCTATATATTCATTCTGTGATGTTGCCGTGCCAGTGAGACTACCTACGGGTTGGTCGAAGTATCGAAAATATCGCTGCCGTTGAAACAAGTAGCAAATGATCCAAATCAGTCAATTCTACGGTGTTCTCAATAGTTGGGAATTACCAAGACCACTTTATAGCGAACTTTGCGTAACGATCTTACTTTACACCCATACAAGATCGGGCTCACTCAAGAATTGAAGCTGATGAACCATTCTGAGCGAAGTACGTTCTCCGATTGGGCTCTGGAAAAGATGCGCCAAGATGAACAATTTCATCGCATTTTTGGCTCAATGGGTTTGTCAATAAACAAAATATGCGGTGTTAGGCGGGTGAAAATCCACATGTGCTTAATGAAAACCACTTCATCTACAAAAGATAACTGTTTGGTGCGGTTTGCATGCCGGCGGCGTCATAGGGCCATATTTTTTCATCGACGATAGTGGTCGCAATGTTACTGTGAATGGTGATCGTTATCGCGCCATGATTATCGATTATTTTTGGCCAGAATTGGTATATATGGCCTTGGACAGCATGTGGTTTCAACAGAACGGCGCCACAAGCCACACAGTACACGTTACAATCGATTTATTGAAGAACAAGTTTGATGAGCGTATTATCTCAAGAAATGAACCAGTCGATTGGCCGCCTTGTTTGTGCGATTAAATGCCTGTAGATTTTTTTATTTGGAGCTACGTCAAGTCATTGGTCTATGCTAATAAGCCGACGACATTGGAAGGGCTCAAAGCCAACATTGAACGCGAAATAGCAGCCGTTTCGGCCGAAATGTGTGACGAGTCATAGAAAATTGGGTCCAACGAATCAACCGCTGCAATCGTGCCCGCGGTGGCAATTTGAGCGAAGTTGAGTTACATTCATAATTGTTTTGAATGTTCTTCAACCCGATAATAAAGTTTTTGAAATATCTCAAATGGTTTTCATTTTATTTTGAAAAAAACTTGTCAAGTCCTTATTGGAAAGCCCCTTATATTAAATCATTTGCGGTAAATAAGACGTTATTTTCAATTTCTCCTTCAATTGATATACTTTGTATTGCCTGTCGTATTATTTCAATCGTTTCATCTCTTGTCATCGATCCATTGGTGTAAGCGAGATATTTTAAATATTCGGTTCTGCAAATGAAAATCTGAGCGGTTTAAGTCTGGAGATCTGGGTGGACATACATAAACTTCCATGTCCTATACACCTATCAGGGTATGTGTGATCTAAAAAATGCTTGCGTCAGTGAGAAAAAATCATTGAATAAACCATGTAACAAATTTTGTAGTAGTTTTGAGAAGAAGTAACAAAATAATTATAAAAAACAAAATAATATTGCTGAAGGTCAACCCTAGGTCAAGTGGTTCCAAAAAGGAACGATGGCGAAAGCGGTCTGGCGGCTAATGACCAAAACGTCGAGTGAGATTTGTGAAATATGCAGCTTGGCCGTAGAAGATTATTAACTTGGCCTGCTATGCAAGGCATATTATGGTATTGTTATGTGTGTACAACAAACAAAAGTATTAAAAAAGGGCGTGTAAACAAAACTATAACATTAGATGATATCATGGATGAGTTGGAGTGTTTTGGGCAGACATAATCTGGTCTGCTAAACAAGCACGAAGAGTAATAATAGATCAATGATACCCCTAAAAAAGCATTGAATTAAGTGAAAATCAGCTGAATGAGATGGAATAGAATAACCTTGTAAACAATTGATTTTACACCTTGTACCACACAAGGGAAACGAAAATTTGTCAGAACTTATTAAACAAATAGGGCTGTTTATATGTGCTGCAATAAAGAACAACTGCACTGTATATCGATTGGCAAAGAACAAAAATAACCCAATAAAAATTGAATTTGAAGATGGTGATGAGCAAAACCAAATAATGAAATAAGAAAAATTTTAAATTGAGAGGGAAAAATTATACTAGTAGATAGTAAAAATATCCTTCAAGATCACTAGGTAGTAGGGCCTCGAGAAAATAGTGTCAAGGTGGCTTTTATGAATGTTCGGAGTGTTAAGAACATTATTAAACACTTGGAATGTTTTACTGTAAGTAAGACTGTGATGTTCTAATATAAGTGGAAACATGGTTAAACAAGGAAGAGTGTCTCCTGTACAACATTGCAAATTATGTAGCAATACACAAGAAATTAAATTCAGTAGTTCTTATCAAATCTTTATTAGAAAATATGAAAGCTTTTTAAAAACTTAGTACATACTGTGAGAAAATAGAAATAAGTTATGTTATAAAGTGCGTAGTACGACAACTTAAGACTGTTTACTCCAATTTAAGTGTTGAGTCCAGAGCTTAAAAGCACTGATTTGAGATTCAAAAAATTGTTAATACTTTTATGATGTGTTTAATCAATAAATGAAGATGTTTGAGAAAATTGAGCCTAGTTAAATAACGACAATCTCTTAAAAGACATACCCTTAGTCAGTCGTCATGATATATTTTTACAACATGATATTATTCCATGTTCGGCATTTTTCAAATCAAACAAGTTTATCAATTTGGTCACCCAAATCTCCAGACCTAACCTCCAGACCCAAATTTTTATTTGTGGTGCCAAATAAAATATCCATATCAATGGACCTACGTCGAGAGATGATGATACTATCGAAAGAATATGACAAGGAACATTAGGTATTTCAACGCCAGATATTGAAACTGCTGTTCTATCCACCCGTCAGTGAAGGATGTCATGTAAAGAAAATGAGAGACGACATTTTGAGCATCTAGGGTGCCTCTAATTACGTAGTTATTCATTTTTAGATCTGCGTCATGGTTTTTAATAATTTGTTTCATCGTTAGTAATATTAGCTTTCCATTCAGATAACGCCATCTACGGCAACAATAAAATTATTATGAGAACAATTTAAATTACTACAGGTAAGCTAATGTAATAATTTTCCGTTTCCATTTTAGTTTCTATTTAGTCGAATCAGACTAATATATGTTTGAAGGAAAATTCTCGCCGTTCACACATTTCTTAAGATATCTCGCGACAGAAAAAAGATTTCTACATGCGGTTTTTGCTATTTTATAGTTAATGTGGTTTACTCTTGGAACACTTTCTTAAATTCCTCTGATATTCAAAGTAGTCAAAAGAAATAACAATATCTTAAACATATGACACAATACCCTCTTGCAATCACGTTGCTAATTGAATTGATTGAAATATTTATATATTTTGTATTTCAAACCACATCAAGTTTATGAAATTCGGCTAAGCAGAACCTAATTTACAGGCAATTTCTAATAACACTCACTCCCACCTTTTATTTGAAGAAATAGAAATGCACAGAATTTGTTGAATAATTCTATTTACACAATGAAAGTGTCAGTTAATAAAGTACATTTAGAAAAATTTTGATTAAATTCAAAATTTAGAATTTAAATTCGTAACACCTCCAAGCTTTGAATCGCCTATACGCCGTCGACAAACAATCAGCTATATCCACATCAATAAACTTCATTAGACAAATATATCCAGTACATTTTAATATTCAGAATATTCATGACTCTATTGACCGTCTTGCAAACTCTAGTGCTACCATTGCTTTAATCTTTATACCGTCTCAACTGGAATACTTGGGAATGAACTTGCATGAAGCTGCAAAAGAAGCTTGTATAAGTATAAGACGTTCCATACGTGACCGATGGGCAAATCACTGGGCAAGCTGCACTAGCAAAGCTACAAGAAATTCAATAGTCCATCGAAGAGACTCAGTTGTTGTACGCAGATGATCGGGCATACTCGACTGACTCAGGCATATTTATTGGTCGTTTCTGATTTTCCGAAATGTCAGAACTGCAAAATACAACTGACAGTTAACTACATACTAACAAGTTGCCAAGCAGCATTTTGTAAAGACGAATTAACAAACAAAGGATAAGTAAAAGTGTAATGAGAATGTCCCGTTAAAATTTTTATTTATTCAGTTATAGGGTACAATAACAAAATCAAACTCTTACAGTATCAAATTTGAATGTATTTTGGATATTCTGTTTTTTATTTTTTGATCATTAATAATTACTGCAAGTTTTTAAGTTGAATTTATTATGGTGGTTTTATGTTCATTTTTAAATTCAAAACTTATGTTTATTTCCTTCTTGTGAACTGCTATTTTCAATACTGTTTAAAAGATAAATAGAAATGATGAAACAATTTTCCAATCTTTTCTTTAAAATTCTTGTTTCAAAATGGGGTGCTAAAACACCCCTGGATACAATTACGGGACTGTAAATGGGGTGCTGAAACACAATTACGTAACTGTAAAACCATACTACCTGTTGAGGGTTAAAATATATTTAAAAAAGTTAGTCAACACAAACTAAAGATGATGATTCAGCAATTTCCAGATATTTTGTCAATGTTGTGTGTCAATCAAAAGTCTGTTACTATATATCAAATATTTCTGTAGCATCACTACATTCTATAATTTTTTTTTTAATAAGATCCATCTATTTTGATCGGTCATATCGCCTCTCCAATCCTGAATTCATGGAAATTTCGATCACCTAGGATATTGATCCTCCATCTGAGCTTAAGTCTACCTAGCCGCGCATTTCGTCTCTCAAACTGCGAAGTTTTAACTTCTTCAACCATGCTTTGTTTTTCTTCATTCTATCCAATTTGGTACTGATTAGTTATTTTATCTTTTATAGATGTTTTCCATTCGAAACATTTGAATAATTGTTAATTTTTCTATTGTGTGTTGATCAACGTTTTGGGTCGTTTGTTGTGATAGATCCAAATAAGAACGTGAATTCTAATTTTCAATTTACTAGATAACGCTTTTGGCTTCAATGTCCCATTCCCATTTAACGTTGTTGACAGCACAATTCACTTTTCTGTTAACTGTACTCTGCAATTAATTATTCCATGTCCTCTTTACATATATGCATGGATCAAATTTGAATTCAAAATATGCGAATTATTCGACCTATTTCATTAAATATTCATAAGATCCCACTGTGTAAACTCGAGAAACCGTAATCTACAGGATCGTTTAAATCTTTGAATTTCAATATAAATAGAATCGGTAAGAGATTTGAAGGAAGAAAACTTTTGTTATTCGAAATACTTCTAAAATCTTATAATAAGTGAAATTGAACTCAGGTTGAGAAATGAAAAAAAGAGATAAAACGTCGATGTTGTATTGGGGTTGAGGCATACTTGGGCATTTATTCTACTCACATACATTCAACAATGCATTAACATTTGATGTCAAAAAATTTGTTCGCATTGGGTACCACATAATTTGACAATCCCGTGTCATTGTGTCATTGTTACAAAGGAATGCTGAAAAAATTCAATCGCAATGCTTCAGAAGACTTCTATATAATCATGACAAACAACTAATCATAGATCTATGAATCCGAAACTTAATAACTATCGACTGAATGGGTCTTTCAAGAAGAGCAAATTCCAATAAAAGTCGTTCGTGCACGAAGCATTTCGAAGCAAGTGGTTACCTTTTTTATTTCATTTTACTAAAGCAACGTGGAACGGTCAATTCTGATTGTTACTGCAGAATTTGCTGGCCAGAAGTTTTCGAAAAAATCGGGGAATCCAATCGCATACGACGAATAATTCTCCACCAGGACAATGCGAGCCCTCACACATCAGTTTAAGCAGGAACGTTTTTGAACAAAACATCGAATTTATAGGTCATCTATTGTACAGTCCTTGCTTGGCACCTACTGAATTTTTTGCTCTGATTAAAAATAAATTACGAGGTCAACGTTTTTGTACACCTGAAAAACGGTTGATGCTTTCAAATTATATGTTTTGGAGTTACCTCAATCGGAATGGAAAAAATACTTCAACAATTGGCTTAAACTTAGGCAATGGAGAATTTTTGAAAAACAATTATGCTAAATTCAATCATAGAAATTTGTTTGTTTTTATAACTTAAAACTTAAGTAGCAACCCTTGTAGAACTAACCCAACTTTTCTACATAGATACAATGAGACACTTAATACGAAGGTTGTCCTTCAAATAATGTTCTCAACGAATTTGCACAATGAAAAACATATTCATTGGAATTGATTAATACATGTTTTGAAGCTCACACTTCCCTGTATTTGTCGACATAATCGCCATTCAGATTAATGCATTTTTGCATGCGGCGTATCATCTTCTTTATGCCTGCGTCAAAGTTAGCTTGAAACCTTTTTTTTTTCAATTCTTTGGGAAAAGATGGTAATCTCTGAGTTTCATATATAGGGGTGTGAGACAATATTTCATCGAAATCTGTACTTCCGACTTTGATATATGTGCGTCATTTGAGTCCATGGAGTCCATGCTGTACACTCATACACTTTTCCCTATACATCTTACATAGATGGGAATGAATTTCTACGTTTTTTGTACGTACAAAAACCAGAATACAGAGCGTAATTCCCACCTGACGTGAGAATCAAGTGGAAGCTCTATCTTCCATGGTTACCAAGGAAGGAATTAACATTTTAGATAGCTAGCAGGGGCGGAAACTGGGAGAAAGGGAGCCAAGCTACAAGTCAATCTCGCCTAAGATCCTAACTTCCATAGCTCCCTGGGAACCTCATTTTATTAGACACCTTTTGCATGAAAGTAAAAATAGAAGAAAATTGAAGCAATGTTTTTTCACAAGTTGTATATCAAATATTGGATGAAATTTTTAAAACTAAAAATAAATTATGGGTCAAACGATGCCCTATTTTCATTACCCTATTTCATTAGCTAGAATGGCCTAAAATACATTAAGTGCGGTCTTGTAACAAAAAATTTGATATTGAACCAAATTGTTCCAGACCATTTGAGCTTCATTTCACATCTTCTAATAGTATGATTGTGATATGCAATCGAAATTTTGTATTTTATTTGACGAAGTGTTGCTTGATGCGAAAAGAACGCGTTTTTGCACTCGTTACCCATATCCATTCTTATCTCCTCCGTAGGACACACTGTAACAGCTCCTTTGTTCGCCATGAACTGAACAACCAGAGACAGGATAAAGGAAAGAAATAGAGAAAGAGCTGTAGAAGGAAAATATAGTGGGATTCATAAAAGCGCAAAGACTCAACTGGACTGAGCATATAATAAGAAGAAAACCAAGTGAAATGATCAAAAGAATAACGTAATGGACCCAATTGTGGCCAAGGAGAAGAGACAGGTCGAGAAAGAAATAGAGGAGGATATAAGAGCACAACACGACATTTTGATGAGATTTTTACAAAGGAAGCGATATTGCAAGACATTCCTCTCCATCTATAATGCAGCATGAGCTTTTTTAAAAGTTTATTCTGCCTCAAATGTGGGTTATTGTAATTTTTTAAGTGGAAAATTTGATTTTTAGTTTCCACCATGCGCGGATCCTTATACAAAATAATTAGAACATTTTTTTTCCTACAATCTCTTCCAATTCATATATGGTATACAATCAAAAAATATACTTATTTACCTCTACTATCAAATAATTGACATTGCGATTTCCAGGCATATTCTTTAAAAAAATATTAGTAATCGATCATTTGTATTGAATGCTCACTTTTTTCTTCATTCTAATAAATTTTCAGAGATATGTGGACTTAAATTCAAACTTTGATAATAGTACTGTTCACGCCAGAATTAATTCAAAACTCATGAAAACTGGCAACGCTGTCCGACCAACCGACTACTGAGCGAATGGAAGAAATGAGATATATAATAAGTTCTGTTGTTAAAGCTATGTAAAAAATTTTCTTACAAATAAATGTTAATGTGAACGTGTTAATAATAACTATAATACAAAACATGGTCCTTACGAGCGGATTATAAACAAAACCAGTGAAAATTCGCAATAAACAATATATTATTAACAACTATAACCCAAAAACAATTTACCACGTGCTGCAAGCAACTATCAACGAGTGCAAAGTGATCGACCAAACAAGTAGTCGATACAATATCACGGCGACCAAACATCAACTCAACTGGCCGACTAGTTCAATTGCAAGAATCAGGCAGTTCGACCGAAATCAGAGTGAGTTTGTTCCAAATTATTTATTTCCGAATTTTTCTTTCCATTTGCGATTTCAAAGCTTCTCTGTTTGTGCTTGAACAATTTGATAATATAAAATGGCAGAACTTGGCAAACTAATAAAGAAAAGAGGTGTAATTAAAGCTCAGTTAACTATTTTCACAAAAGCGGTAAATGAATTTGCAACTATATCTAATTTAAGCCAAACAGAAGTTACAAAATTAAAAGATAGGTTACGTGATGCCGAAAATTATCTTGACGAATTCAAATCATATCAATTAGAAATAGAGTTACAGGATGATATAAATTTAGATGAGCAATTAATCGAACGAGAGAGATTTGAAAATTCATATTATGATGCAATCGCTGTTGCTAAAAACATTTTACAAAGCTACAATAATCACGATAATGATACAAATCTTAGCGTGATTTCAGACAAAGCTTGTTGTAAAAACGAGGGTATAAAGCTTCCGGATATATCACTTCCTAAATTCAGTGGAAACTTTGAAGATTGGTTAGAATTCAGGGACACATATAAATGCCTTATTCATGATAGTAAAAAATTAGATAATATTCAAAAATTTTATTACTTGCGAAGTGCACTAGGAGGAACAGCAGCGGCGTCCATTTCCAAAATCAAATATACGGCCGACAATTATGAAGTGGCATGGGCCACAATTTCAAAAAGATTTGACAATACTAAAAAATTAATATATGAACATATTAGAGCTATTTTTTCATTAAAAAATATACAAAAACCGACAGCTGAAAAACTACAAAATTTAGCTGACGATATTCACAAACATTTGGGATCTATTGAACAATTGGGGCAAAATATAACTAATTGGGATCCTCTACTAATTTTTTGGATTACTAATAAATTAGATACTAGCTCAAACCTTGAATGGGAAAGGGAAAATAGAGATCAGGAAGAATTGCCAAAGTTAGATAAATTCCTACAATTTTTACAAAAACGTTCCAATTTTCTTAATATGTTAGAATCAAAGAACAGTCTCAGTTTAAATAAATCAGATTCAAAATTTAGTAATGAGGAAAATAAATTCAATAAACAAAGTAGAGTAAGGTCATTGACCTCAAGTACATATACATGCTCCTATTGCAAGAAAGAGCATTCAATATATCGTTGTGCAGAGTTTCTCGGATTAACAATAACACAAAAAAAAGATTTTGTCAAAAAATCAAATCTTTGCCATAACTGTTTGCGTTCGGGTCACTCTGTCAAACAGTGTAAATTAGGGCCTTGCAAAGTGTGTAAAGCTTGGCACAATACAATTTTGCATGAAAAACTCGAGATAGCGGACAACGCGAGCTCAAGTTCCGCAGCACTAAGCAGTGGCGTAGTGGTACCAGCGGCGGGGCAGGTGCTATTATCTACCGCCTGTTTACTCATTTCAGACAATTTCAATAATTTTCACAAAGCAAGAGCGTTATTAGATTGTGGTTCTCAAACTTCCTTTATAACGGAGGATTTGCAAAAGCGTTTGAATATTGCGACACATAAAACAGATCTTTCAATTTTCGGAATTTCAAACAATATTTCAAAGGTCAGTAAAAGGTGTAAGGTTTCATTTAAATCTATACATACCAATTTTAAAGCGCATGGCAATTGTTATATTCTAAAAGAGATTACAAGTGTGATGCCGTGTTGTCGAATCAACACGCAATCTTGGGCGATTCCAGATGATCTAAAGCTAGCTGATCCACAATTCAACATTCCCGGACCAGTAGACATGCTCATTGGCGCGGACCTATTTTGGACAATTTTAAGCAATAACAAAATTTCGTTAGGAAAAAATATGCCGCTATTAATTGATACAGTGCTAGGTTGGGTTGTATCTGGGCAAATAAGTACTAACAACGTTGAAAAGGCTTCTTGTAATTTAAGTATAAACCAGGAATTATTAAATTCAATAGCCAAATTTTGGGAAATCGAGGAAATATCTAGCACGCGACAACTTTCTCCAGATGAACAATTTTGCGAGGACAATTTCATCAAAACTACTACCAGAGACGCGAACGGACGTTTTACAGTCACTATACCTTTGAAGCAACAACCTTCTAGTTTAGGTGAGTCGAAAGCTCAAGCCGAAAAACGTTTCTATGCATTAGAACGAAAATTCAGGAGAGATCCAATGCTGCACAGCAGATATATACAATTTATGAACGAGTATAAAGAGCTAGGCCATATGACAATTTGTAACGGCAATGATTCAAGCTTCGAATATTTCATGCCGCATCACGGAGTTTTGAGAGAAGAGAGTTTGACCACAAAACTACGGGTAGTTTTCGATGCATCAGCGCCCTCTAGCAACGGTCTATCCTTCAACAATATTCAAGTCATTGGACCCGTTTTACAAGACGATTTACTATCAATAGTCTTAAGGTTTAGGAAATATAACTATGTAGTTTCGGCAGACATAGTTAAAATGTACCGGCAAATTTCAATAACGCCCGAGCAAAGGCATTTGCAAAAAATTGTATGGCGCGAAAATCCGAGTGATAACCTGGAAGTCTACCAGCTAAATACCGTTACATACGGGCAAGCCTCTGCCAGTTATCTTGCAATACGCTGTTTAGCTAAACTCGCTGAGGATATTCAAGAAATGAACCCGGAAATAGCCGAAATCATTAAGCACGACTTTTATGTAGATGACCTGTTAACAGGTGCACCTACACTTGAGCATGCGCAATACATATGTAAAGCGATAAGTGACACTCTTAAATCGGGATGTTTCGCACTCCGAAAATGGTGCTCTAACGACACCAACGCGCTCAAAAATATAAGTTCAAATGATTTAAAATCCGATATACTAGAATTTGCGCATGATGGCAAAACAAAAACATTAGGCTTGATATGGGTTTGCAATAACGATAAGCTTCAATATAAAATTCATACCAATCCTATAGGTACAAAGGTCACAAAACGCACAATTTTATCTACTATATCAAAAATATTCGACATCCTTGGTTTACTAAGCCCATGTACTATTATCGCAAAAATGATAATGCAAAAATTATGGGAAAATAAATTAGCCTGGGATGACGCTATTCCAAAAGCTATATCTGAAAATTGGGTAAGGTTGGAGAAGGAGCTTCTTATTTTGAACGATCTTGAGTTAAACAGACAAGCTATTTGCAAGAATGCTGTTGAATTACAACTGCATGGTTTCGCTGACGCTTCGGAAAAGGCTTACGGAGCCTGTGTTTATTTGAGAAGTATTGATTCCGATCAAAAGGTTCATGTATCCCTGTTATGCGCCAAAGCAAAGGTGGCACCTATAAAAACAATACCAATCCCGCGGTTGGAATTATGCGCAGCATTGCTTCTAGCCCGCCTAACAGATAAAGCTAAAACTGCTTTAAAAATTCAATTCAAATCTTTCACACTTTGGTCGGACTCAACTATAACTCTAGCTTGGGTACGCACAAGCCCGAATCTGCTAAAAACATTCACGGCCCATAGAGTGGCAGAAATTCAGTCTCTCACTAAACACGCCGATTGGAGGCACATCCCCACCCACGATAATCCAGCAGATATTGCTTCAAGGGGAATATATCCTAGTCAAATTTTAAACTCTGATTTGTGGTGGCGCGGCCCTACTTGGCTAGCTAAGGACCCAAGTTTTTGGCCCAATGACAAGCTGGAGGTGGTTCATGATTTACCTGAACTTAAATCCAGTCTTCTGACCAATGTTGCGCCCCCTACTCTGAGTTTTCCCTTTGAACGTTTCTCAAATTTCTCAAGAATGCAACGAACAATGGCATACATTTTACGATTTAAGGATAATTGTCTTCAGAGAAATCGCAGAAGAGGCGGTTCTCTTACAGTACAGGAGTTAAGTGATTCTCTAAAATGTCTCATTCGAATTTGTCAATCTCAATCGTATTCTACCGAAATTGAAACATTGAAAAATAACAAGCCTTTGAGCTCCCATAGTAATCTATTAAGTCTTAGTCCCTTTCTAGAACCCGATGGTTTGCTACGCGTAGGAGGGCGACTAAAACATTCAAATTACTCCTTTGACAAAAGGCATCCAATTTTGATCAATTCAAAGCATCATTTTTCAAAGCTACTATTTTTACAAGAACATGAACGCCTATTGCATGGCGGCCCTCAGCTGCTCTTAAGCACTATAAGAGAAAATTACTGGGTTATATCCGGTAGAAATCTTGCACGAAAGACTGTTAAGAATTGTGTGAAATGCTTCAAATTCAATGCTAAAACCATACAGCCAATTATGGCCAACTTACCGCGCGATAGAACTAATCCTTCTAGTGCATTTTCAATAGTGGGAGTTGATTACGCG
The DNA here is from genome assembly GCF_026250575.1 of Diorhabda carinulata. Lineage (NCBI taxonomy): Eukaryota > Metazoa > Arthropoda > Insecta > Coleoptera > Chrysomelidae > Diorhabda > Diorhabda carinulata. The sequence goes on from NC_079471.1 coordinate 9,594,149, forward strand.
GGGCCATTTATGATTAACGATAAGAAAGGTAGAGGTTGTCGTTTAAGTAAATGTTATATTGGCGTATTTATTTGTTTATCAACTAAAGCAGTCCATTTGGAATTGATTTCTAGCCTTTCTTCAGAATCATTTATTCAAGCGCTATATCGTTTTGTCTCTAGACGAGGCAAACCATCAAAAATATTGTCCGACAATGGAACAAGCTTCGTCGGGGCACAGCGAGAGCTAAAGGATTTTCTAAAACATGGCAGCAACACTATAATCGAGAAATGTAGCTCTCAGAATATAGAGTGGAGGTTTATACCACCCTACTCTCCTCATTTCGGAGGTTTGTGGGAAGCAGCTGTCAAAAGCGTAAAGCATCATTTAAGGCGCGTTTTGACCCAAGTTCATTTATCATTTGAAGAATTTGCCACAGTTCTCGCACAAATCGAGGCGATTTTGAATTCGCGTCCTTTATGCCCACTGAGCTCTGATCCCAACGATTTTGGACCTCTTACCCCAGCTCACTTCTTGATTGGAAGACCAATAATTGCAGCACCTGATCAAGATGTCACCGACATAAAAATGAATCGACTTTCCAGATTTCAGCTCGTACAACAATTAGCACAGCACTTCTGGAACAGATGGAAATCTGAGTACATTGCGGAGCTCCAAAGACGCACCAAATGGAAGTCCAACCAAGGCCATCTAGTAGAAGATTCTCTCGTTTTAGTGAAAGGCGAGAACACTATGCCCACTCAGTGGTTATTAGGTAGAATCAGCAAGCTCCATAGAGGCCCTGACGGTATCGCGAGGGTCGCTTCTATAAGAACTCCCTCTGGAGAAATCATCAAAAGAAGCTTTCAAAAAATCTGCCCCCTTCCAGTTGACCTTTGAAAGCCATCCTTATGCTTTCAACGCGGGGAGTATGTTCACGCCAGAATTAATTCAAAACTCATGAAAACTGGCAACGCTGTCCGACCAACCGACTACTGAGCGAATGGAAGAAATGAGATATATAATAAGTTCTGTTGTTAAAGCTATGTAAAAAATTTTCTTACAAATAAATGTTAATGTGAACGTGTTAATAATAACTATAATACAAAACAAGTACTTCAATTAAATCAAATCAATTGGAAATATACTTCTCGCGAAATAGAAAAATCTAATTTATGTCATCATCATTTTTTCAATAACTACTTCACTCCAGGTTCGGTACATTGGATTTGTTTTCTTTTCTATTGATTTTGAAGTATTTTCTCTATCACTTCCGACAGATCTTATTCTACTCTATATCTAGCTTATTAAATAGCTTTCAAACGGCGTAGTCCTAATTTTGATAAAAATTTTCTTGGTCAACATCAACTAACTTTATCAACTCGTAGTTCGCAAGTAAATTGTCTCTAATGTCGTTTGAACCACTTCTAGCCTTTGAATAGTCCGGGCGCTGGCAGGGGCTCTCGTAACCCTTTAGGGGTCGCCACGAAAAAATGATTGATTTCTATGTTTTTTGCCCCTGAGAATCGATTTTTGGGGGTTGATATTGTTTGAACGGCCATAATTTATTATCTACAATAGTTACGTGGTTTCTGATGAAACAGTCTGGTTGAAAATATTCTAACGAATATTTCCTGTTTTGAATTTTGAGAAACTATTTATTATAACTAAAATTATTGGCAAAATAATTTAAAAAATACAAAAATGCGCTTTCTCTTTCAATCGGACGTAAATCGGCCTAGGCAAATTCAATTGAGACTTTTGAGGTTCCATTTCGAAGAAAATACTTTTCCCTTTAAAACGAGCCCTATTACGTATATTTTTAAGCATTTGGAACAGTTTTATAGCACTTGGAAGACACAATTTTAATAGAAAAATAACACTTTTATTTGTTTATTAGGCTGGGCGCTGGCAGGGGTTCCCGTAGCCCTTTATGGATCGACACGAAAAATGATTGATATCTATGTTTTTTGGCCCGGAGAATAAATTTTTGGGGATTGTAAGGCCGGCACCCTGGTCAGTTTTTTGTTATTAACAATTCAATTGTTAAACGGCCATAATTTATTACCTACAGTAGTTACGAGATTTCTTATGAAACTGTCTGGCTGCAAACTTTCTAACAAATATTTCCGTTCTTAAGGTTTGAAAAAATGTAAAAATGTGCTGATTTCCCTTTCAAGCAGACGTATTTCGGTCTAGGTAAATTCCATTGAGACTTTGGAGGATTCATTTCAAAGAAAATAGTTTTCCCTCCAAAACGACCTCTCATACGTACATTTTCAAACATTTGGAACAATTTTATAGCACTTGAAAGACAAAATTTTAATAGGAAAATCACACTTTTATTGTTTATTAGAATATTTATTTCAGAAACCGTTTCGAATCATTTATAATTTTTCACAAGATTTATTTATAAGTTATTTTCTCAGTTAAAATTATTCAGTAACATTGATATTTAAAATGTAGGTAAAAATTCTCAGAGCTGAATGTTATACTCGTATAATGCTTGTTTCACTAAACCGAAACCTGTACAAAAGCTTTCTGATTTCAAAGTTGATTAAAGTAGTTCAGAAAAAAATCACTGGAACAACCCCTTCTAGGTTACAATTTCTACTTACACACGGTATCTTCACTTGGTTTTCCTATTAGAACCATGCTTCTAGAAATATTCTGAAAATTTAAAGCAAGGTTTTCGAAAGCTTAGGAACACTAACACTGCTAGGACTATTATTATAAATTAATATACACCATGGCACTGAAATTGATTCCTGTGAAATAATTTTGAATTGATCTTGAACTTTCTCCCATTTTGAGTCACTTGTCTCCATTCGGTTGTCAGAGACGCCATATGATTCTTTCTCGCTTTTCTTGTGATTTTGGCAGTAGATGTCATTTGTTGAGGTCTCTTTATTGACTTCCCTACCTGTGTGTGTATCGAACAGAATATAAATGGTTGTCATTACCTTGACTTGGTTCGAATTATTAATTTGTAAGAACAACAATTCCGTTGGCGGCCTCCAGAAACAGATATGGCGAATGATAAAGGGACAAAGAAAGAAGTCAATGAGCTCTTCGAGACAATCCAAATACAAAAGGAAACATGGATCAAGTACCTCTAAGAAATGTACAGGAATGAAGACGAAAATAAAAATTCAAATAAGATTTACAGTTTGAATTGACAGAGGTGCAAGCGGCTATCAAACAGCTCAAAAACAGAAAAAGCCCAGGTCAAGATGGCATAACTAACGAACTACTCAAATACGGGAAAAAAGCCTTGCCAAGCAACTAACATCTGTCATTAACAAGATAGTGTCACTTCAAAAAATCCCAGACCCTTGGAGAACGAGTACTACGATTTTCATGTTCAAAAAAGGAGATAAAAAATACCAATTATAGAGGAATTACTTTGCTGGGTAGCACTCTGAAACTTACAACAAAAGTCATCACAAACAAAATAAACAGTCTTATCACGTTAACAGATGAGCAACAGGGATTTAAGTCGCGCATAGATGCAATCTTTGTCATCAGGCAGATTATAGAAAAAAATCGATTGAGTAAACAAACCAGCATTTCTGTGCTTTATAGGTCTACAAAAAGCCTTCGATCGAGTACAAATAAAAGATGTAGTACATCTACTAAACGATAAACAATCCCTTATGAATTGATAAAAACCATTGAAAATATATACATGGACAACAAAATCCAAGCCAATGTGAACGGAGTACTAACGGAGCAAATAGCAGTATACAAAGGGATACACCAGGGAGATCCCTTGAGCTCCTTGCTTTTCAATATCATTATAAGCGAGTTAATTAAGAAAATAAGTAAGGGGCTACCAGATGGGGGACCGAAATATTACAATATTATGTTACGCTGATGATGCTGTTCTAGTAGCAAAAAATGAGGAAGGCTTTTACATGTGTTCAACTGTATGGCTAAATCTTTCAATATGATAATATTTGCATGCAAAACAAAGTGTATGACCACATCCAAAGCTCCGATAAGATGTAAACTAGTCGTAGACGACCAGATAATTCACCAAGTAATGAAATTCAAATACCTAAGAATCGAGATTTCAGGATTTGGAGACGTAGAGAACGAAATAAGAGAGCAATCAACTTAAGTATTAAGAATAGTGGCATGTTTGAACGAAACCAAATGGCAAAATAAACATATCGGAATAGAAGCCAAATACAAGGGCACTGTAAGACCCATAATGACCTACACCGCAGAGATGAAAGTGCTACGTAGGATAACCGGAAAAACCCTACTGGGTAGGAAAAGAAGTGAGAACATCAAGAGATTTCGCAAAATAGATGACGTCAACGAATGGGTTCTATCAAGAGAGAGAGAATGGAATGAGCATATAAGTCGTATAGATAACAACAGACTGGTCAGGATAGCGCGCGATGAATCCCCATTTAGCCTAAGGAGTAACGGCCGACCCAGAAAAAGGTAGAGCGACAACCTTGAAACTGGATAGGAGACAAGGATGTCGAAGATAAAACAGACTTCTACGCCTAATATTCGAAAGAAGAAGAAGAACAACAATTTTGTTTTTATAAAAAAATAAAGCTGACACAATATTCCTACATAAATCAAAAGAAACATGTAAAACGTTAATAACTTGGTTAATAAATCATTTTTATTCAATAAAATATAAAATCCATTACCCTACACTTTTACCAAATATCATGCCGTTCACCTTGCGTTCAATTAATAAAATATATAATAATCAATGGATATCCTTTTAACGGATATATTGCCAGCTTTGTAACATTTTATCACTGGGTGAGTTTCATCATATCCTCCGTTAAAACAATTCATCTCATAATCTCTCGAAACCCGGATTGATAGAAAAAAATCCCTTTTATTGCTTCTCTTCCGTGGAGAATCTGTCTGCTCAAAAAAGGACTTAACAGAAATCAATAAGTAATTACTGGATAAAAAGCCTAGAGAGTATTTGTTTTCTACGGGGCTTTCTATAGAGATGATGATGAATTATTGATGGAAAAACACCGAGAAATTTTTTTATTTGATAATGTTTCGTGTAAAAATTTTCAAATAAAGAACTGAGAATGTATCATATATAGTTTTATTCAACAGAATCAAAATACCAAAAATATGCGGATGGGATAATGAGAAAAAATGAAATTTATCCGAACATGAATATGCACGTGAGGACCATATAAAAATATTGAAATTTTGGTATTTTTATGAGAACAAAAGTTTTTTACAAAAATACGAGCATATAACAAAAATTTTAAACGAAATATGAAATGTAAATAACAAACACTATTTAAAAATGAATTTACAACAGTAATACATTATTAAAAATTAAATTCGTCTTTTCCATTGTTAGAAATTTCATTGACGAATCTTATACCTATTTAGAATTACACAAAAATTCTCATTAATATTCACTAATCAACCTAGGTATCTACCTCTGCTCTTCGATTACGAGGACTGCTACTTAAATTATGAAGTATGACAACACTGATATAAATATGTCAAATCTGACATTTCCGTTTTGATATTTTTAAAGGTGAAGGTAATCGTGTTGTCATACAAATGCTATTTGATTTGTGTACAAAAACTTGAAACATATAACTTGGTCTAAAACTGGAATTGAATCGCAAACATTATCATGCGATGATTTTCTGTGACTTTCAACGTAGGTTGAACCAATAGCATTATAACAATCAACTCGGTTCGACTTTTGGTGATGAAGAACCATCTCGAGTCATCGCGTTTCGCTGGTCTCGCAATTTAATCGTGATCGCAATTTGCTACAGGATGAATTTCGTGAAGGTTTTCCAAAATTGGCCATAAAACATATTCAACACTTTCAATATTGCATGAACATTTGGCTGTCGAAAAGATTTGTTTGCGTTGGATACCGCATAATTTGACAATCACTAATGTCGCCACCGTTCCATTAGAACTATGTAGAACGGTCAGTTCTGAATGGTACACCATTTTATTGCCAAAAGTGTATCGAAAAAATTAGGAAAATTAATCCTAGAAGACGAATAATTCTCCACCACGGCAATGCGAGCTCTCTTAGATCAGTTCAAATAAAAACGTTTCTAAACAGTCGAAAACATCGAATTGATAAGTCATCCACCGTACAGTACTTTTTTGGCACCCATCGACTTCTTCTTATTCCTGCAGATAAAAAATAAAATGCTTCAACGTTTTTGTACACCTGAAGAAGCGATTGGTGCATCCAAATCACATGTTTTGGAAGTACTTCAGTCAAAATGGAAAAAATGAAATCAAAATAATAACTTGATAAATGATTTTAAGGTATATGACAAATACGAGGGTTGTCTTTAAAATAAGATTCTCCACAAATGTTCACAATGAAAAATATATTTATTGGCATTAAATAATATAAGTTTTGGAAACTTAAACATTCTTGTATTTATTGACATAATCACCGTTTAGATTAATGCATTTTTGCATGCGCTGTACCATCTTCTTTGTGCATGAGTCGTAGAAGTCTGCTTTCTGAGGATGAAACTTGTAATACGGTGTATAAGTTTTCTGGTTAATGATGCTGCACACTTGATTATGCCGGTGTAGATAGTCAGATGACTTTGGATGGTTGCTGTTGTTCTTCGACATCATTTTCGTGTTTTCCACTAAACACCCTCTAGCTCTGTTCACACGCACTTCAGGATCCCAAAAGAAAACATTAAAACAGGCGAGGCATAGATGTTGATTGCCTGGACTAAGTTGCCTGCATTTAATTAAGACATTATTAGTGATTTCACTGTTTTGATGTATTCATCATGAATTCTGCTTGTGGTCCAATAACTTAGCCTGTTAAAATCTGAGTTGTTTGTAGGTGTCTCCATTCTCCATTACCTGTACGATATCTCCATTGGGCAGTTGCACATTTCTGTTCGTACAATACTACTGTACATATGTAGAGTATTGCACTCCATATGTATATCAGTTGAGAATCGATGATTTAGAGAAAGTAATTAATTTGCTGCGCATAGTTTGATATCATCTATGTAGATGTATATTCATCGCAATACAGAACCACAACGTACTCAAGAAGTCACCCTGGTATATTTTCTTACGAAGTTTACAATAGTCGAGTGGACTTTGTAAATCTGCAAGACTTCCACAAGCCGGGAATGAGGTCCACGATCCAACGCTTTTTTGTGATCTACAAATGCAGTGAGTATTTTCTGGTGATCTTTTTATAGCTCCCGAAGTGTCTCAGGGTCTACTATAAATTGTTCTTTTCACCTTTTTGCAACCTTTCTGTTCCTCCGCTAAGATGTTAGTGATATAAGTTGTGAGTATCTTAAATAAAGTGGAAAGGCACGTAAAAGATCTGAGGTGAGTAGGTTCATCCCTCTGGGAGCTCTTTGGAAGCAAATGAGTGTAACCTATTGCTAGAAACGTTGAGATATCATCATCAGTTATTTGAGAGGTGAGAAAATTGCATCGCTAATTCCCTGTGTACGCTCGGGAATTTCTTATACTAGAAGATGCAGATATTATCAACTTCCGGTGCTTTTCAGCTGTTGGTATTTAGGATTACGTCACTGATTTCCTTTAGTGTGAAATCATCAAACTGCAACAGAACCATATTGATTCGTATCTCTTCGGCTGCTATACAGTCGGCTTTTCTCTTGTGGTTTTTGGGATTGACTACAATGAAGACCAATACTTTTCCAACGTCTGTTTCGATAGCATAGATATTGGTGTTGGTATTGGGCGTAGGTTTAAGTTTCCTGTAAAATACTTGAGGGTTGGTATGAAAAGTGTTATTCTGTTGCTTCTTTTTTGTTGTGCACTTAATGTATTTTGATAAACGTTTAGATTTCGCTTTCAAATTCTGCAGCAGCAGATCGATGTAATCACTCAAATATTGTTGATGTTCTGGATGCTGCGTTTGTGTGTTTGTATATTTTCTACTATGGTTTCTCTAGGGTCTACAGGGTTATGCACTGGCGTCGCTCTTAATAATATCGATGAAATATTGTAGGTAGCGTTGCCACCAGGGTTTTTTGCTGTTGTTACAAGTCCGGATATGTGTCATCTATATTTACTAATTATATAGACGAAATACTGCAGCCGCTGCACATTAACTAAGTTAATAAAGCCGCTCAAGCTTATTGTAGTTGGTGTAGAGGCTTCCTATTATTGAGTTGACTCCTGCAATGATATTAGAATTTTTGTTAGTCCTAAATTTGGATAATTTTGGACGACGTATACGGTTTGTGCCCTCAAATTCCACTAATGCCTTGTGCATTTCGAGTGGCACTTTATCTCTGATTGGTTGGGTATTCTCAAAATCGGGTAGAGTGTGATTGTTGTTGATCACATCTTCATGTTTGTGAGTGTGGGTTTCACCATGTGTATCGTTCACATCTTTCCCCTTTCTATAATATTTAGCATTCTGTTGCTTCTGACCCTTCCCGATACTAGAAAATGTCTTTGGATATAGTTGAAGATCATGAAAATATGAGAATGACAGGATTGAATCACTTTTAATAAGCGCTAATTGTTTTTCTTATTGAAAGGGACTACTACACACAAATAATTACTCTAATTTCTTTATTAATCAAGCTTTCGTGATGGTGTGATTTATCGAAAATTATTAAAATTGAACTATCCATATGGGTTATAGCATAGCCGCGTTACGCTACTGAAGATCAACGAACATGAAAAAAACAATAAATTTTTAGAAATATCTGATAGGGTTTTTTTTCCAAATTTGTTGTCGTTTACGATAGCACAGACATTTCGCAATGAAATTTTGTTTAAAGCATCTACATATAGTGAGGGTTCACGATGAATCTCATCAAAAAATTCTTTAGACCTTGAACAATAATGCCCATACATATGACTCGCAAGCATCGCATAAATATTGGAAGGACTATAAAATATCCTCTAGCATATATTATTTTACGATACAAAAAGAGCCGGCTCAGTCAAGCAAGAAAAATTTTACGCCATTCCACACACATCAGAAAATGATGAAATTTCTATATGATCTAAAGTTATCAAATAGTTTCACTTGGAAATGCTGCACTCCTTGAAAAACCAATGGTATTGGATAAAATCGAAAACTATTACTCAAATCAAAACAGTTTTTGAATCTATGGACTGTGAAAAACATTCACATTTATCATATTTTCAAAGTGTATTCTTAATACAATAAATTGATCGGATCCTTCTGAGGATCACTTCGTTTGGATATACGTTATATCACATTCAATTCATCATCATCGTTCAACAGCCTGCTTGTCCACTGCTGGACATAAGTCTTTTTCAACCTAGAATATACAGGCTCTGTCTTGAGCTTCTTGGGTGAATTTGAAAGCATTCAAATTCTTAAATATAAGAACAGTTTAAATAGAGCTTATACCTTACAGCCCACTCTATAGTTTAGTAGTTAAGGAATAAATGTGTAGATTCCCACCGAAGAGGTGAAATAGATAAATTAAGTTAATAGATTCTGGTTCGCCTTCATTTTATGAATACGATAACTTGGTTATCGAAACGCGCTTCAGACAGTTTAATTGTGTGTTCAGTATCTTAGATTCACTTGGAAGATTCCCTTTTCAAATCGTTCATCGCGTTGGCAGTCGTCTCCTATTTCTGTATGCTTCATCCCTGGTGCACCATTCTAGTATTCTCTTCGTCCATCTATTAGCTGACAGCTCAGTTCTGTTTTAGATGTGTGACTCTTCCAATTGGCTCCAAAACAACTGTTAAACAACGCTAACTTCAAAAATCTAGGAGAAGAATACTAAGAGAAATACTCTAAGTGACAATTATGGCAGAAGAAATTTATGGAGTTATGAACCCGAGGTACGAGAAGAGACTGTAGAGTTCATGTGAGCAGATATTGAAAAAAAAATATCAAAAATCAAACACTTTCGTGTAGATGACCGAAGTGATAAAGCTAAATCAAGAATTAGACCGCGTTCTAGTACCAAAACACATTTCTTTCCAAAAAAATAATTTATTATTTGAAAAACTGTAATGAATTCAAAGCTACCAGAAGCTACAAAAAGCGAATGATTATAGTATAAAATGATGATCTTTACTTTCTGAAGGTCTCGTAAATGATTGTTATATTTGTTTATATACTACGGAGATGTTAATAAGTTCTGAAAAATTAGATCATCCTATATATGCTGTTCATATATTTCAGGATATCTTCAACAATGTGTGAATATGCGTGTTAGTTGAATAGAGAGGATGGAGTTTTCTCAATGGTATCTGAGACACACAAGCATTCTTAGAAAAACACGAGAAAAATATTTATGTGAATGTAAAATATGTCTATAAGGCATCTCCACATACAAAGGTACATATTAAACTAATTTCAACTATGAAATAATTGGCTGTGAGGTTCATAGGAAAAGTGCATTTCAAAGAAAAAATTATTGAAGATTTGAAGAGTAGCTATTGAGCTTGAATGAAAAGTTGTACTATAAAAACTGAATTCCAAGTAATAGTTATAGAATGAACGAGATCTATGTGTGGTATCCAAGAGACGATTGTCCAGGTATAGAACTCTCAATTTTTTTTCTGAAGCAGTTGTTGATAATAGTCAATAACACGTGAATATTATAGTTTGAATTCAGAAACTTCTCATCCAGTCACCAATCTTTTTCTTCCCGGTGGAGACAGTTGATTGCTGTGTCATTCCATTGTACCTCTTCATACAGTCTATGTGGAAACCTTCATTCAATTAAGCAGCATTGTAGAGTTGTGATGCACCATCCTGCTAAAACAAAATGTAATTAAAATTGTTCGTCTGCATTTCTTATTACAGAAACAGTTTATTCTACATCAAATTTAAATACTTTTGTCCGTTCAAATTACCTGACAAAAAATGGTTGAATACAGCAGTGCCCACAATACCTGCTCAGACAATGTCTAAAATTTTGGCACAATTCAACATAAACGTGGCTTTATTGGGAAATACTTACTTGTAAAAAATTATTGTGTGGATCTACCTTTTGCATTATGGTTTCATAAAATACTTCTCTGTAGTCATCACTATCAACTGTACCATTTAACATAATCGTGGTTTCATCGGAAAAGACTTACTGTAAGATGAGGGTCTGGAGCTAGCTCATGTACTACTTTATAAGGGTGAAACCAGCTATTGTTATTACGTAATGCAATTTTCCGGATGTATGTACAAGGATTTCTTACAAAACTTTTCATAACGTCCAAGGACCTTTCACTAATTACGGTCTTCAATCCGTTAATCATACGGCGATATTTAGTTTGAGTTCACTTAAAGTTATTGCAAAAGTTTCATCCTCCAAGCTGCAGTTTTTGATATGTCGGTAATAAGTTAGCTACCCCATCTTTGAATGGGTTATGATTACCGTGAGATACCTCTCTAATAACGATCGTTATTTTTTCCTTTTCGGTAGACATAGGGGTAAGCCGGAATTTTTTAATTAACGCACGAAAATTTTAGTACACAGAAGTGGCTGCACTGAATTTAAGTCTGCTCTGTTACGAAGCTTAGAGAACAGTCGGATTCTCGTAACCTCGCTTTTTAGTGTACTTATATTCTTTTTTGGTCAAAAATAATGTGGAATCCGCGTAAATTTGAGTGCTGAGAACATCATCGCTATATAAAAACTCATTTTGGGAGTCCGATCCAGTGTTGCAATTTGGCTGAAGAATTAGGCATCAGCGTAGGTAGTATTGAGCAAGTAATTCATGAATTCATAAAATTTTAGCCAGGAGATGCCTGAATTCTGAGCAGAAATTCACACGCTGATAAATTTGAATCGTCAAGCTCTTCAAATTAGTCATTAACTGCGGAAAATCTTTGACTAACGAGCTATTTCCTCAAGTGTGGCAACAGAAAATATTCGGAGATGGCTGAATCTGACGAATAGGGTGCATTATCATTAATTTTGCTCATTGCACTAACGGATGTGTGAGCTGGTTCATTGACACACTTTCTTCTTAGATAGCCGTTTTGCTCAAATGTTTCAATTCGTTCTTTACATTCTTTGGAGCTAGTCCATTGTTTTGATTATTATTTTGTTTCGGGTGTGAAGTGATGGACTCACGTTCCATCCATGGTTATGAAACGACGCAAAAACTCTTTATTTTTTTTAAATATTGCCAAACACTTGATGGAAACATCTTCACAACGCTGTTTTTGTTCCATTGTGAGCAAGCGCGGCACCCCTCTTGCGCACTTTCTGCCGACAATCATCCAGTACCGCTTTATGGATTTTCTTCAACATTTTTGGACTCGTCACCTAATTTGGTCGACTACTGAGATGCAAGTCATACGAGTTTGAAAAAACTCTGTTACCCAAATTTTACTGTTGATAACGAAGGAGTAGTTTCAGTCAGAATAGAATCTAGTTCAGCTTTTATATTTATATATATTTAAATAAAAGTATTATTTCACTTAACGATGACCAATATTTTTCATGGTAACAAATTCACTGAAAACGTACACTATTGATGGCTGTCAAACAAATACTAAATAACGTGGCGTCTTCAAACTACTGCCGTCGTTAGATTAGACTAGGTACTTCTAGGATCATCCTCGTATTCCGGAGAGTAAACGCAGGTCTATGGAGTGGAGGAAAATACGAAATCGTACCTGTTAAAGCGAGGGTTAAATTGTAAGTGGGGTAGGTGTTATGTACCGTACTCTGGGCCATAAGAGGAGTAGCTGCTGTTGATTTTCACACTGAACATAGAGCTGTGAATGCGCAGTATTAAGGTTAGCACCTAAAAAACAAGTTGGAACCTGTTCATAGATCATAAAGACGCGGTATTCCAATGGAACTATTAAATATATAACTATGGGATTCTAGTGGCTGTATTTGTGATCGAACAGATTTTAGAAACTTAATTCTCATAATGAAATCGAATGGAAAAATTGAGAAAATTTTCTTGAAAAAGTGAAAAATATAAATCATAAAAACGTTCTTCACTGCAAGAGAAGTTTTTCCATATGCCGTCGAAGTTTATCTATCGCTACTTCTTTAAATTCCCCTCGTGAAATTACTTTTTTTTCAGCATCTGTTTCATATTTTAAAGGTTAAATCCAGTTCACAGAAAGCTATTCCGTATAATATCTCTAAATATGGTTGTTTTGAAACTTTTTCCGTAAAACTTCAAAAGTAACCACATATTTTTCAGACTGCGAGAAACTTGTCGAAATATTTCACATAAGAGTTAGCGTAATTTACCCTGAAATCTTCCGAGAATTTGTTGAATGGATTTGTCGGATGAAAACCAAGCAGGAGTTTTAATATCAGTGCGACTTTTTCGGAGTTGTTTGCATATCAGTTAATATGAGTTTGAAATTTATAAATATGATTGTAATCGTAGGATCTATTGATCCAGAAGTAGAGGTATACCAATTATTTACAAGGAACAAAGAAGGTAATTCTACTGAAACATCCTTTTGAACAACTTAATTTTTCGTTCACTTTTCCAATTGTTTGAATCGTTTTGCACTTATTGTATCCGTATTTTGGTATTTCTGCTTCTCTTTCTGTGATGAACAGTAATTATATCCACGGTGTAGCCACTTATCTGCTATATTAATAACTAATATTTTCCATTGTTCCAATTCTTAAAATATCTGTCTTAAGCTCTTTTCTCTATCCTCACAGGTTTCTTCAATTACATAAACTGCAACTTTTTTTATGATTTCATTATCTTCCTCTTCTCCATATTGTCTCCCAATGGCTGTGGTGTTTTAAAGTCTAAATCATCCTCGGCCCGATTTATCTTCAAGTCTTCTATGATTTCGGGGTCAAAGGCTCTGTCTTCATTTACATCGGTCTGGCATGGCGAAGCATTGAGACAAACTTGCCCATTACAATAGCTACAAGGTAAATAGCACTGCTGTCCCAATATTGCAGTTACAGAAGATTGCGTTGAGCAATTGAGTAAATGCCAAAATGGTCGTGATAGATTCAAGGAATCCATTATATATTATCCAATCCACCTCTGCTGCACTTGATGGTGGAAAATTTCATAACTGCACGCACAGGTTTATTCAGTTTCATAGACTTGACGTTGATGATCGATACTGTATACATATTTTGGAGTAGTATAGACTACTTACAAGATTTGAATATCGATCTTTGAACCATTCATTTCTTGTTTCATTGCTGTTGCCAGTTCCTCCCAATTCAGTAGTTTCCCAAATGATTTTAACAACGTGTTTTTTCCTTTTTCTAAATAGCACCCAAATCATATCTCAGACACTGATTACTTATTCAATTTATAAATAATTAATTAAGCTTTTAAGCTAATTAAGCTTAAGCTAAGCATTATGCTTAAGTGGACCAGACGTCTCGCTTTCGCTAGGACAGTCTCGATTCACTATGTCACGTCCCGGATTCTTATAGATTTCCATGGGCACAGAAGATTGCACTCTAGAAGTTTAGGTAAAATATGAGAAGAATCATGTATAATATATAGCCAAGATCATTTTGAAATGTCTTATCTGCGGATGCTGAAATGTAATGTAAATTTAGGCTGTGCTCAGTTTTTTATAGTACAGTAATACCTAGTTAATTGGGATCTTAAGGGACCGAGACATATGTAATTATTGATGGTTTCCAATAATCCAGTTTTTCAATTAAGCAGGTTTAAAATTATATACATATTTACAGAGGCCCCCACTTACAGAGGTCGAAATGTGCCATAATTCCATTTTTAGAGGTGGAAGTTTTAATAAAAATGCATATTTTTGGTATTATGTATTTAATGTAGGTATTAAGTTTCTAAAGCTTCTGTTACCTCAAGTTTTGAAATTTTCAGTGGAGTCTCTTCACAGTCTTCTTCTTGTGTGTCCAAAGAAGAATACATCATCATTGAGTTCCTCTGAAATGAATACATTATCATCCAAAGAAACTAAATCCTGAAAAGTCGCTTGCTGCCCATTTAAGTCATTCGTAAATGTGGTAAATATTCTATCCCATTCTGGAAACGTTGCAGAGATCTCTAGCTCCTCTTGTTAGCTCTCAGGTTCAGATACATTCGTCACTTTGAATCCAGCTTTTTTGAAGCAATGACTAATTATGGTTTTTCGTTTTTCGTTTTTGGGCCCTCACATCGATCTTCACTTTTTTAATCAATTTGCTAATAATTCAGAACCCATCCAGGCCTTTTTATTCTTTTAATAATCAACAGGCAACGTTTTAATACCCTTGAAGCATCTTGAGCTCTTAAGTTTTTCTATTAAAAAAAGTGGCAGATTTTCAGTTTCAGACATATTCGCACTTGCAAGTACAGTGACCCGATCTTTACTCAATTTACCACCATGGCAAGGCTGACCTTTGAACGTAAATGTTTGATCCGGTAGACACTTGTAGAATAAGGTCTCTTTATCGGCGTTGAATACATCATCGGGGGAATAATCGTGTAATAAACCTGGAAGGCTTTTAATTCACTCCTTACATTCGTTATTGTCCGCCACAAACATTTTTATTGTTTCTTTTCTTAAATATCTCCAACCACCCATTACTGCCAGAAAAATTATTAATATGGAGCATACTTGCAAATACTTGAGCTTTCTATTTAATCATTGGAATGATTGAAGCTTGAGCTTATTGGAATGTTATTATTATTCCGTACCTGCTTTATATATGTACAGAGACACTATTCAACTTCAGGATACTCTGCCGCTCGTATTCGTTCGAGTTTTTCTTTTCCATCTCTACACTGAGACCGAATTTTCTCGTTGTTATTAATAAGTCTACACAGGTTTGACTTTGGAATGTTATTCTCCCTATACAGTCATCGCGCGACTTTCCACAATCATAATCTGATGAAAGTTCTAATTTTTCAGATACTGATAACGTTTTATATTTACGTTTGGACATTTTGTATACTTTTATTCCCTTGTTCTCTAAGACGACGCGAAATGTATGTAAACAAACATGTCAAAATGGGTTAAAACCTGATTAATTTGTCTTAGTTATACAGGTAATTAAGCTACAGAGTTTTAATTATAGAGGTAAACATCGAAAAAGTCTTAGAATTCAGATCTCATTTAACAAGTTTCAAAAGGGACCTCATTACAACTCTCAATAATAGAGGTTTCTCTCACTTATTCAGGTTTCATTGTATATATCTAAGTAGAGCAAATTTAGTGAAAGCTTATTACGTTTCTCATAAGTATCAGTACTTTTGTACAATATCTTCTCTAAGTAAGTTTTTTATTCATGAACTTCATTAATTGGTATTATATTCTGTGTTGGAATGATTACAAACCCCGCTGTATAATATAAAGTAGTTTCCGGGCCAAAACTCGGTTGGTATCCCACTTTGTTGTTTCAAAATTATTTTGACCCCTAGAGAATTTTTTTAAATTAAAAAATGAAATTGTTCTAATTTTCATAACATTGTTTAATACCAACTTCTCTGGAACTACATTGTTTTAAGTAAATTGGTTGACACATTTTGCTAGTTATCAGGCATTAGCTGAATTTCCCTATCTCATTTTAAGTATTTTGTGATGAAAATCAGATAAAAATCAATAAGACCTTTTGAATTTGAATGTAATATATTTGTTTAACTATAACACTGGGCATCTTAAAATTAAGAGTTTTCTTGAATATAGAATCTTCTTGTTTCTGCCCTATGAATATGTCATCGATCTGTCTATTCATCTGGTATATGCCGCGGATTTTAACAGTCATAAAATAGTTATTTGTGGCAAAATAACTAGCCATTGCAAGAGAACCTATTTGGGGCAAGTTGTCTGAAGAACCACAAAAAAACCTCTGCTCAATTTTTAACAATAAATCAACTGTTTGTCAACAAAATAGCAAAAAGTCACTCTGACAGAGGCATTTTCTCAAACAGGCCAGCCGCTCTCCTATATACATAATCGACGCTGATGACGTATTTGGAACTGATCTCAGGCAGTATAAAATATATTCAGACTTCTAAGTTTGGTAATACTAATCCTATAGATTAAGGTAATAAACACCATTATTCTGTAAAATTATGTAGTATTCATTTAAAAAAGACTATATTTTTTTTCGAATTTCCCAAGCCCATTCTCTTCAATATTAATAATGAATACAAATAGCGAAAACTCATGTAAAATGAGATATTTGCAAAAAATTTGCAAAAAACCGATTATTGTGACATTTAATCCGCTTAGAGACAACTCTTTGAATGCTAAAACATAAGTTTATACAAATATTTAGCTGGGTATTTCAAATTCCGAGATTAATTTCCTTTTATTTTCCACTTATCAGACTTATTTATATGTTTTTCTCTATAATTTGTCTTGATATTAGGCTTCCTGTGGACGTCAGTCAGCACGTAATATGGAAAAATTGACGTTTCGACCTACTTCGGTATTCAAAATATTCTGATAACGACCAAAGTAGGTAAAAACGTCAATTTTTTTCTTATTTTGACTAAAATGACTAAATTTTATTACAATATACCCGCAATAAATCACAAAAATATTTCTTCAATTCCGCTGCTGGTTATTACAATGTATGAAACATTTTAGAATTCACTTTAATTGACTGTGATATTACCTGCTCGGAACGGTATTTAGTATTTGTCACAATGGTAGTATAGGAAATTATCATTGTTATAATTATTCAATGAAATTGATTAGCACTCCTGGTGTTTAATGAATAAATGTATCGTTTTTATTTCAAATCGTATGTTATTTACTAACAGAACTTGATCAGAAAGGGTGCATCAGCTCAACAAAATGTCAGAGGTAGTCTTAGTACTTTTTCACATTATTTGCTCAAGTGCTACGTTCAATATCAGAAAATGCGATTTTTTGATTTTTGTGGTTACACAAAATATGAAAATACATGATTAACTTACCACCCATTTAGTAGAAAAAATTTTTGAAAATCGAATTTTATTACACATTACAAAGTGACTACAAATAAGGTTAATATTCAGCTTTTATGAACTTAACTAAAATAAGGATCGCTCTATAAAAGACTATCCTAATCCGAAAGTAGAGACATTTTCTTCTTTTGTACCCTTTGCTCGTAAATTGAGGGTTGATTGGTTTTTGGGCAGTTATTTTCCAGTAATCAGTAAAGGTTTACGATTTTTCTGAGGAAAATGATTCAGAACCGGAATTATTTTCGTGTAAACTTTCACCATAAAATTCTCTGGAGATAGTAAACGGTTGAGATTCGGTAAAATGTACGTTGGGCTACTTAGAAGTTAAAACTACCAGATGAAATCAAATATTGCAAAAAGTTTATTTTGTGAACTTATTCGTCTTCTAGATAATCTTGAAATTTACCTGTACCGGATATTTAATACTGGTTTTAGCTGATATCGATTTCCAGCTATTTTATCCATTGATTTTTCATACATTATAAATAGTTGATAAGAAATAGTATCAAAACTAATTTTTTCAAACTTACAAATATTTACAGTGTATCATAAGTCAATGTAAAGCTAAAACTAATAATCCACAGTACCAATTCCTTCCTACTCAATGATTAATGTATACTTGAAACTTTGTATGTAGCTTCCTTTCGGTCAGTCTTTTTATTAACATCTTCAATCTTTGTCTACTGAAGAGCGGCAGAATCTATTTTCGAAATTATTTTAGAGGTGAATAGTAGGAATCGTTCATTTTGATATATTTCACACATCTCATTTACCATCGGAAGATTTAGTACTGCTAATGAACCAAGAGATGACACTGAAACGGAAACACGAATTGGCTATTTAAACAATGTAGTTGATCTATAGCACCAAACAACATCAAATGGCTGCACTAAGTGAGCTATTTGATGCTTCATCAATATGTGCAGCCAGTGAAGGTGACTTATTTAGTGTAAGCAATATGAAGCCGCAAAAAAAAGTAGTACATATCAGAGATAATATGTTAAAACTTGAACGCGGAAAATATAATTATTTTTTTTACCATCATCATCATGCCGTTTAATCTCTCAGATTATAGCTAGCGCTTTAGGCGCCTACATATCCCTTAATTGGAGTGGATTACTCCCTTTGTTTTAGTTTTTTGTTGGTCTTGGCTTCATTTGTCAGCTTTCTCCATTTTTTTCTGCTCTTGCATTTGGCTTTTCAGTCTACTCTTTCTAGGATTCTGATATCTTCTTTAATTTGAATTTTCCAGGTGTTCCTTGATCAGCCTCTACCTCTAGATCATAGAGGTATCCATTGTGTTATCCTCCTTACCATAACTGTAGGTTTCCTTCAATTATGTGTCCTGCCCAATTTAGTCTTTGTGCTTTTATATATCTTATGATATTTTCTACTCCCAGTTCTTCTTCTATTTCCTTATTTTTCGACAATCTTATCTGTCCATCTCCTGTAATATGTGGTCCGAGTATGGTTCTCAGTATTTTTTCCTCGATTATCTCCAGGTCTTCTTCTTCTTTTTATTTATGTCAGTTGTTTCCATGGCCTACGCAATCACTGGTCTTATTAATGTTTTAAATTTCTTCAATTTCTTGTTTATTAGACCTTTTGGTATATTAATGCATTTAAATTAGTTTTTTTAATAATTTGACACTTCGACTTTTCTTCAAGTCTTTATCAAAATATGATATTGACACGGACAATTTGCTTATTCATATTAATCAGTAGATCACCTTCATCATGAACATCAAAATAAGAATAAAATCAAAATAGAAGATGTTCTAATAAGAAAAAAATTAATTTTTCCTCGATCATTACATCTTAAATATGTAGCAGTTTGTAGTATAGTATTTGTAGTTTTATTAGAATTTACAAAATAGAGCTATAATTTTTTTTTATCATTTATAGCTTTTTCGTTTATATGAATGTGAGCCACTTCAAAAAATTCTCTTTTTCGTGTATTAGATTCCGTTCCAAGATTTTTTGAACCAAGAAATATCATGAAAACATAAATTCAATTATAAAGATTTAAAAATCCTTGGAACGGAAAAGAGAATTTAAAAAAAACTAATTTAAAAACAGAAGAGTCTCAAAATCAAGTACATTTGGATGCATTAATTAATGTTTTATAAATTTTTATTATAATCGTATGACTAATATCCTTGCTTTTTAGTAACATTTTATTTTTTCCAAATGTTAGATACCCTTTTTGTATTCTTGTATATGAATTGTAAAGAAGTCTTTGCCAGCTATATTATGAGTAGTTCTTTATTGGGAACGTGGCAATGAAACACCAAAGTGGTCTAACTTCAATATATTTTCCGAGCTTTCGAATACTTATATATTCATCGTCTGGGAAATAATTAATTAAGATTGCCGGTGATTTTTGATATTATTTTGAAATTTTTACAAGCTTTAATAATATCAGAAATCATAAATCATACTTTTTTGTATGTACCAACATCTTATTTGTCATCCAAATATCTTTGATTAAATGATATATTTGTTTTTACCATTGTTATCCTTCATATTTGAATAACTCTGCGGTTTTGTTTGATTTTAGATAAAATAATCAAATGGTAATAATGTATTGTCGGCGTGTAATTGAACTTAGACATATTTACCAAATGGCGTGGAAGGTTTCAAACTCATTTATACAGTGCAACCTTAATATAACGTACCTCAATATAACGACTTCCTCGATTTAACAAATTCTTCGTAATCCCCTTGAATTGTCCATAAGAATCAATGTAAAATATACCTTCACATTACGAACATTTTTTGCGAACAACCTCTTTATAACGAATTTTCAACTATCAAGAAAAAGTATAAATACCTCTAATTAACGAACGCTTTTGTTCCTAAAACAATAAAACTATTTTTTTACCTCTTTATAACGAATTTTAGACCAACCTAACCTCAACATAACAAACCTCAGTTCAACGAATTACTTGATATAACGAATATTTACTTGTTCCCTTCCGATTTGTTATATCGAGGTTGCACTGTAATATAAAACACGAAACTTGATTTGAGACACATGATATCGGTTAGGTTTACGACACAAAATCTGATTGAATTGAAGATTTTACACAATGCACTAGTATTGGCCATAAATTTAACAAAATGGCAAAATTGCGAACATCAAATCGAAAATGTCTGTAGTATCAGAAACTAGGAATTTATTGTTTCAAAATCAGCTAGATGTTCGTTTGTTTTTCACTTATTTCTGGTAGATACCGATAAACAAGAAAATAAAGAAAATTAAGTTAACATTAACAAAAATTGTCCTAAAATTGAAATAAAAAACCCTATACTTACTAATGTGCACGACACGAAAAGCCATAGTTTATGTTGGGTTGACAATTTTTGAGATTGAATGTATTAATGAGGTGTCAAGACCGAAATAGATCGAAACGTCAATTTTCACACGTTATTTTAAACTGATTTTCATAAAATACACATCTAAAATCGAGACATATTATTACGAACAGCATAAAAAGAGGTTTAAGAAGTGAAAAGATTAATGAGAACTATGTACAGAAAGATTTAATATAAATAGTTTATTCACTCAATATCCCTTTTTTGTGTTGATTCTTCTTGATTTTAGGAGTCTTTTTCATGAAAATCAGTTTAAAATAGCATTTAAAAATTTGGCATTTCGACCTACTCCGGTCTATATCAATATCAATCACCTACATCATGAATATCAAAATAAAATCAAAATAGAAATCTGTTTAACGAGAAAAATTGATGTTTCCTCAGTTTTAACATCTTAAAAACATATAGCAACCATCAATTAAATGATTCTATATTTTAATTAAAATTTATAAAATAGAACCATAAATTTTATTTAAATTATTTAACTCTTTTTTATCACTGATAGCTTCCTATGTATGCGAATCATCTTTTTCGTATATTTGATTCCGTTCCAAAAATTTTCGTTACCTAATGTGGTTCTTTTTATCGTATTGATGGCCTTTTAGTCTATTTTCTAAATACTGTGATGTCTGCCCTATACAGACAGCGCCGCATTCATTATAAAGTACTTGATATATAATATTACTTATTTTATTGTTAATTTTTTCATGTCCTTCATAATATTTATTGAAATAATTCGATAATTGTTGGGAAAATCCTTGAACATATGGTAAGAAATGGAATATTTATATTAAGTTTGCTTAAGACACATTCCTCAAGATCTTCCATTACTAGCTGTGCTAGAGAACTTGATAAGTAAGCTCCCAAAGCTCGACCATCTATTTGTTTATATATTTCATTTCATTTCAGTATGTTGTTGTGAGTGTTAGTTAGCTTTGATAAATTCGTTTTTAGTTATGTCTAGCATCTAATTTTGTCCTATGTTTTTTCTTTGATCTCATATGTTTTTCATATTGTTTTGATATAAATTTTTTTCAAATAATTAGATAATGGGATGAGACTAATACGAATACTTGAAACTATTGGTCGAGGTGGTATGTTAAGTTTTGCAAATTTGGGTGTATGCCATTGTGAGTTTTCAATTATTTTCCACCTGATGGCGGAATCGAAAAGATACAAGCTCTTTGACGGACTTTTCTATCAATTGCATTGAAAATGTTTCTTTACATTGACTTTATATTCAAAATCTTAAAACAACTCCTCATTGAATTGCACTAAAAAATTCATTGTTATAATCTTTCTCCAAACAACGATTATTCTCGCATCTTCATATTGTTCTGTCATTGTTTTTTTAAGAAATCTATCCTCCAGTCGAGATCGTTTACAAAGTATATTGAGAAATTTGCATTTTATATGGTTAAAGCTCTGTTTAAATCAACGCTTTCCTTGAAGTTCCATGAAACTTTCCTACGTGGCGTGTCACAGTGTGAAGTGGATGGATTTGCAGTAACGGTGCTTAAAATTTCTATTTGAACTGCAAAACACGAGATTATTAAATGTCAGCAGGGAAGCGATTCGTATTTTAAGAATATTTTAAGAACAATGTCAAGAATGTCTCCTTTATAACCTTCACTACTACAAAAAGTCTTATTTCATTTTATTTGAATAATACCATAAATTTTTTACAGCATCTGAGACTCAGAAATGGAAATACTGCCAAATTAATTACCTGATTTACGGTTTCATGAAGGTCGTTTTAAATTCATTGGTAAAAAAAAGTGTCACAGGTAAGATAAGTTTGGTTTCAATTAGTAAAATCAGTTGCTTACTTTTTATTTGAAATTTCTTTAATTATTCTTGAACTCTTCAAATTTTGTTTTATCTGACAGTTATTTAATTCAATTCTGCTAACTCAATTGAATTATTTTCATAATGATCAATTTCGTTTTTTAGTTTTAAAATAGCATCCTAAGATCTTGACGAGTTTACATGTATAAATATTGCATCCCAACTTTCTCTTGCCGAACTTACTACACCGAAAAGTCATCTACTCACTTTCTGGCCGAATTTACTACCACCCAAAATAGCATCCTAAAATCTGACCGGGCTTACATGTACAAACATTTCATCTAAAATTTCTTTGACTAATTTTATGACGGTATATTTTAACTTTCTTTCGAGTATCAATTAAATCTTCTTTCCATTCAAGATTTTTGAAGTTTGTGTCCACTCCCGCAAAAAGTTTTGTGTATTTTGGGTAAAAGAAAGCCTAGCAAAGTATTTAGAATTTCCTAACTTGCATCTTCATCTGCTACTATTAAATTATCGCAAAAAACTATTCCAGAGCATCCAAAACACTATTCTATTACTACCAAAGATTTTAATGACTCGTGAAAAACAGTGTAATTTACTGAATGTTAATATCAAAGACTTTATTGACAACTCTACAAAAACCTTAGAATCTATTTCATTACATAACGGAAATGAATTCCCATCTCTTGCAATCTCTTCAGTACATCTTATGAAAATTTTGACAGTATCTTATGGTTGGATTTTTAAGGGAACTACAGAGCGGATATGCAAATATGGGAGAAGTGATGCTAAACACCATATTCAACAGTCATGAACTGTAAGAACTATGTATCGGCAAACAAAACGTACAATGTGGGCAGATTGGGGATGACAAAGTGTTGATACCACCTCTGCACGTTTAATTAAGCCTAATGAAATAATTTGTTTAAAAAACAGGTGAGCCTTTAGTATCTTTTGATTACTTGCAATTTTTTTCCGAAATTACTAGAGGTAAAAGATGGAACAGAGTTTGTTGTGCAAATTATAAAAGTTTTCGCTTATAGAAAAATTATTGTAACTTTGCCGGATAGTACTCAAAAATTGAGATTTAAAGTAGTGGTTTCTCGATATTTAGGAAGTAACAAAGCTCAAAACTGGGAAAAATTAGTTGTGGCTATCCTCAAAATGATTATTGTCGTGCTGCAGGTTCATTTAGGTAAATATAATAACGATATACGAGAGAAACGGGAAATTTCACAATAACGTCTTACATTTTTTCACATTGTTCAACTGATATTTAAAATCGGAGATTATATCAAAAGCTCTTCCAAAATATTTTCATTCGGACAAAAAATATAAAACATAAATCATAGAGGTAACGCTGTACTTTGACGTTCTAAATGATGTTAACAATATAAGTTGTTGAATATAGAATATTTACAGTATAGTACATTCCTATTTATGCGTCAGAAGTATGTTAATTGCGTGATACAAAAACTGTTTAATCTATCTATCACTACTACAGTTGATCTCCTGAATAACGAATGTCGCAAATCACATACAGTGTTGCCAAATTGTGATCCAAATTCATATTGCTTAGAAACATTCTAATCTATGATATGTTCTGCCAGTTCAAAGAAAGTTTTTGGAAAATGTGTTATGTTAATGTTTTATACATCTAACTAAAGAGTGACGGTGAAGAGTAAAATAGACCAGGCCAATATGGGGGAAGGATAATATGGAAAATTAGTATAAACATAAATGGGTTTACTTTCAATTGAATATTGCATTGAAGAAGAACAATTATTTTGTACGAATGCGTGCATCGAGGGCACGTAAGTGGAGCGCAAGGTGGGTCGAGCGCACAGATTATAAAGGAGAGTGCATCGAGCGCACATTTGCAGGTATGAAGACGGTATTTTCAATCCCTGTATTTAGCTTTGAACCTAACCATAAATAAAAAAAGAAAAATTATATAAGAGTTAACAACAGAGTAACAAAGAGTTAATACTTTCTCATCAATGCGATTATAGTTATAATCTCCTAACCTAACCTTCTTGAATTAAAATACGCAATTATTCAATTATTTTGAACCTTATCCAAAAGATGCACTCATTCTTAGAAAAAATAATTTTTTTAGCAACTTTTGATTAATACTTTATCTAATATTGAACATTTGCTTATTTTGGAAAATCTTAGATATTGATGATGGTTTTTCGTTTTGTCTTAATGATAATAATTATTCAAAAGTTCGTACGTTTGCCTATCTCTAGGACTCATTTCGCCAGCTCAAATTTTCTTGTGCGCTCGTCGAACGATCTTTCGGATTCGACACAAGTACCTAGTGTGCGCTAGATGGACGAAATATTTTCTAAATTGATTATATTTTCTAAAATTTACCAAATTAAGTGTCCCTTTATATACAATTATAGACTTCTTCAATAAATTGTGCACAATTTTTATTTCACAATCTTAAATCTATATTTTCAAATAAGAGGTGGGGGAGAGTGGATATCTATAACTCCGAAATTATTGCATTAGGTACAGAGAATATCACATAACTCAAGGATTTCTAAAAACACAAAATATATAGGTTGATCCATTTGAAATAACAAATTTCATTATTTTTCTACAAAAAAGAAAGATCTGGCAACAATGTACATACCACCATAAAACCGGTCGTATCACAAGACCTTTGTACACAAAAAATTATGAAAATCGTACAAGTCGTTTCCGAGATAATGGAGACGTTCCATACATAAAACTCACTCTGTATATCCCAATAGGCCTAAAGAGAACGGTTATAGATCAATACGTTTTGCCAGTACTTACTTATGGAGCAGAAAATGTCACGCTCAGAAACATTCTGTGAATAAAATACAAATTGCACCAAGCAATTTTTCTGGCCACGTAGCTAGGTACGTATGGACGCTGGACAAAAAAATTTTGGAGTGGAGAGTTCCTCAAGACGCACATCGTAGTAGGGGATGATCATAAACGAGATGGTTCGACAAAATCAAGAGAATCTAATCACACTAGAGGAATTCAGCTCAGAATTTACACATTTGGATTCCATTAAGGAAGGCAGTGGATGCATGTGCGCCGAATGATAATATTAGGCATAAGACATTGTTTTGAAAATGTGGTATTTACGAAATTAGATGTGATAATGGTGACGAGAAGTATATTCAACAAACTAGGACATCTGTTAGTGTTTAGGTTAAGAAGCATTTGGCCTATTTAAAATATGTACGGGTATTGCCGACCACACTGATATTACTATCATGGAATTAGTACAAATCCTGTAAAATTGTTGAAAAATGTATGTAACTATAGATTGTTAGATTCATTTCAAAATATTGAGATTCTTTGATGTAAGAATAGTGAAGAAGTACCTACTTTATACGATCCATTTTATAGTTTATAAAATAAGAAAATATCGCGTTGAAACAGAATTTTCCTCTGGAATTCTTTCTCGAGAGAGTAGGTTCGTTAGCCGGAAAATTTAGTATTTATAGGTAGGTCAACTAAGCGAGTTTCAGTTTACATTAAGTCTTGGTTCGCGAAATGCACGAGAGATAATGTAATTCCAGGTGAGTGAATGTTTATGTAGTAGTAGTAGTAGCTGTAGGTTTTTATCATTACAAATTCAAATTTCGTCCCTCTTTCCTCAGGAATCCGGAACAGTATTAGAAATTGTACGAATTCATTCCCAAACAAACTTTATTAAAAAATAACTAATCTGATAATTTGATTGTTTTATATAATAAACATTGTATCATGAAAAGATTCGGCAACAGTGTTAGTTGAATTTACGACTATAGATTTACAGATGCAACTCTTGTTTCTGTACTTACGTTACTTGTGAAGTGATCTATGTCTAGTGTCGGCACATTTATTTTTTCAGTAGCGCCAGAAGTGACTGAATAAAAACAGATGTTTCGTTTAATATTTCACGGAATTTGTAATGTTGTTCTGTTTTGAATTCCAAGAAAACAAAAAAATCACTATTTCTTCGGATAATTGCCGCCGTTAGACATGATTTAAAAATCTGATTATATAGAGGTTTATGCTGAAGAAAGTTACTATCATAAATAACGAAAACATATTCCTTAATAAAGAAAAAAATCTAAAATCTTTCATGTCATTATTTATTATTGGGGCGGAAACCAGTATTGTTTTTTTTTTATGGTTTTCAAAGTAAAATTATCATTATTATACGGGAGCTGCTACTTAAGTTTTAAGATCGACAAATTAAAACAAATATTTATAATTGGATATGAATTCATTGTTTGAAAAATATTATCCATTAAAATTAATACATTTGCAGGCGTTTGAACCAATTGTAGAAGCATTTTTTCCATTCCATACCTCCAGAACATGTGATTTGAAAGCATCAACTGCTTCTTCAGGTGTAGAAAAACGTACACCTCGTCATTTATTTTTAATCCGCGAGATTAAGAATAAATCATAGGGTACCAAACAAGGACCCTTCAATTCCATGTTTGGACTATTCAAAAGTTCAAAGAGCTCGAATTGTCGTGGTAAAAAATGATTCGTCTTCTGCGATTGGTTTCCCTGTTTTTGCAGTTTATCAATCATTGGGCAATTTAATGAGGGTGTTGAGCTTTTCTAAAAGATTGAGGGAGAAGCGGTGCCCAAATACCATCCAAATTGTATTAAAAGTAAGAATGGAAGACTACGTCACCAACACAATTCAATGTGACGAAACTGGTAGTTTCATTGTAAGATTACCAGGCGAGCCGACAATAGATTTAGAAAGCTCTGTGAAAAATGCTATAGAAAAAAACTACAGTAGAACGTAGTTTTATAAGAATACTTTGAATTTATGTCTGAGTAAGAAACTTTAAGGCTCATTATTGAACTCAAACTTGGAAATAATACCAACAATGAGAACCGGACCATGCAACCATATAAGAGTCTAATAGCACTACTAAGCTACGTGTGGTTTTTGACGATCCATCTAAACCTAGTAATAATGTATTGTATTATATTTTATTTTTTAACTAAACATAAAGTACCATAGCATAAGACAACTAAAACTAATTAATAAAATAGTCGAGGATGTCAATGCAGTTGTACCAATGTAAACTGTTTTAATTGATATTCAACAAATTCCACCACGGTTTCGTCTTCACGATTACGTTATTATTGACAATGAAAAATGTATCGGCAAGTACTTATATCGCTGGATCAACTTAATTTGCAAAGTAATGCTCAGGAAGAGGGAGAAAGAAAGAAAGAATATCGACCAATTGACCACTATGCGCTAAATATTACCTACGGAAGAGCGTTTCTGGCTAAAGGATATCTGCAACAGGTAGAAATAGAGAAAAAAATAGAATAGTCAGATGCAGCTCAAGATTTCTTGAAGAGTTTTCGATACATGATTTAATAACCAGTTCGCTCACAGTCTACGAGCCGACTATTTACCAAAAAGGTAAGAAGTGAAAATAGACAAAGTAACGTTGAACCGTTTACTGATCAAGAGTTAGCCAAAGTAGCTGGAAGTATACAAAATTACAAAGCACTAGGACCAGAGACCGTCCCTTTAGATAATAGAAAACATCGCATCAAACTGAATCAAATGGGCTACTAGGAAAACAACACTTTCCTGACAAATGAAAGCTTACCAATGTCATCTTGATCCTAATTTATTTAGACCACTATGCATGCTGACGTTCCTTAGTGAGTTCCTAGAAATACTCCTCAGAAACAGACCAACCAAATAGATGAACTTGAAGGGTGGATTGCACTAGAGGAAATCCTCTATTGACATAGCACTGTCAGTATTACAAGCTTCCAGGGAATTCAAAATGAAATAATACTACGTGAAAAATGCTCTCAATACTATTTGATATAATTTGATCATAGCCAAATGGCGAAAAATAAAAATCTAATTATTTCAATTCAACAAAGATAGCCTTAGAAAACACTTGAAGTGGGTCCCTCGGTAGTAGGCCTACTTTGGTGGATCATTTTCTACGACAATGTCCTTAGCCTGGAACTGATAAGAAATTCTACAACCATTGAATTTGCCGACGCACTAATATGCGCGGCAAAAAATGTACAAGTGTTGTAGTGAACGTCAATAGGAACTTGCAGCGAATCGATACATGGATGGTGGAAATTGGATTCAAATTGGCTCTCTACAAAACCATAATACCACTAATACCATTAAGGTTCTAGTAATCCTAGTGGACAACAGACTAAGTTTCCGAAAACATATCGAATCTAGCACATTAAGCGGAGAAAAAATGTCAACAATGATGAGAGCTCTCCCGAATGTGGGTAGATCAAATAACCGCCAAAGAACTGTTATTTGTAGCCTTCAGAACGGAAGTGGTACTGCAAGTACTAATAAGCAGAACACCAAGAGACCTAATGATCACCGAAATAATACATGAGAACACCGAGAGCGAACGAAATATAAGAAAAAAAAGAGCTAGATAAAGAGCTCCAAGAACACGGAAAGAAATATGGGAAAACGAGACTACATAATCCGTGAATGGCTTGACTGCGAAACACCTCACATCTGACTTCTTCCAAGTCAAGATTTTCCAAAATACAAGGTGTTTCCTGTATATGCGAAAAGGTTTGGAGGGAGCGACGCAGAAAAGTGCATGTATTGCCAACTGATAGACACCGTAGAGCACAATTACAGCAATAGGGTGATAGAATAGTAATGAAGCATGCTAAGAATTGGATAACACCCTATAGCCTAATAGAAACAATTATTTAATGCAAGAGAAATTGTAAAGTAGTGCCAACGATGATCACGAACATCGTGATCATGAAGGAGAAAGACGAACTAGGTCAAGTAAGAGGAAATCGGTCACAGATTCCGAGCCTCTAATTATCATTGATGCTAGGAGGAAGTAGGGAAATTGCCAAACCACTAAACAACGACGATATGCTTAGACACTAGTATTATAGCATCTCAATGGGTGGTTCAAAGAGGCCACTTAAATAGTGCGTGCACTAGCTATGACCTTTAAAAAAATAATTAGTGCAGCTGCAATCGGGAAAGTGAAACATTTAGCTGATAACAATAACTCATAGTTAAGCAAATGTGACTTCAATTTGAGAAAGTGTGACCAACTAACAGACTGACATGACTGACAACATCTTACTAAGGCACACTACGTGTGTATTGAGATTCTAAAACGGATATGTTCACATTTTTATGTAGCAAATTAAAAAATATTTTAACCATCAGGATTAATTGCACCTGTTACCTACTATTCGTGATAAAATTCTAATGCAAAACCTGTAGCATTCAAAATTAGGTTCGGGTGATGTCCTGCTGTAGTAAATTTATAGAAGCATTTTACTGAACAACGTTTAAAACTGAACAAGGTTCACATTTATCGAATTTATGAATTTTCGAGTGTTATCGGATACATCGTTAAGGGCCTATGGCTTAACCATATATATTAAGACATCTTTTAGTAGCAAAACAAATGTATCTAGTTTGTTCTGAACCAAGGGTTGCGTCTTGTTCTTACCAGAATTATGCGGTGCCCTTTCGGTATAGAGTTCAGTACCGTTGATTTATCGACGCTTAAGTTAACTGCTAATACATTTTAAATTTTTATTCCGAATCGCGTGTGAACCAGGGAAAGAGAGAAAGAGCTGAATTATAGATAAGATATGACAGAGCGTATTAGTCTTGATCAAGTGTTCGTACAGAGCACATCTTATAAAAAGTCATTTAACGTTCAGTTTGCAACTTTTGACAAATATTTTCTATATATGAAAGATTAATACTTTACAAGTGTACTATTAGATTATAAATATTTATATTTCAATCACAAATATTTTCGAGCCAAACATTTAAACACAACCAACTCTCCGATTTTTAGTCTTAAATCTGATGACTACATAAAAATGAATAATCCAAAATAACTAACATTCCTAAAAGCCTCCCAATTTTCAATATTTGTTTTCAATGTATTCAACAATGATCGATTCCGAGGGTATTTGGATTGAAACTACAGGAAGAATTGATTAGGGACTATTAAAAGGAGCTGTCATCTGCTCTGTTATTTTTGAAGGGACTTGTATTCTTAATACATCTCAAGATCAGCAATTATTGATTCAAGACTTAATACTAACCAAATTACTACGAATAGTTAAAGTGAATTTGATATTAAAAAAAGCCGTGAGCAGCAGAGCTCCATCACGAAAGTCGAATTTTTCGTCGAATGAAGAATTTAACTAATACACAAACAAATCTTTCGATAAAATAAATTTCTTGGAAATGATATCAATTCTCAATCTTATTTCTTCATATGGAAAATTTTCTATTCCTCAATAACTTTTCATTTCACAAGTTAACTCCCTCTTTCGAATGAAAATTCATAATTTCAATAGACGCGGTGATCTCGAACCCTCGTGTTCAATTCCAATTAACAATAAAGAAAAAATTGTCATAATGACAAGAAATTTCGAAAATGGGAAGTAAAAAAATCACCCCAGCAACGATCATACTCGTATTATTCATTAAATAGGAGGCGGTCCAGTTCAACAATTACAACGATCAAAATGATTTCGGTCGTTTTGTGCTAGAAGATCTGAAGAAGAAAACTTTGAACTTGAGAAAGACAATTCTTCAACATCACCCCTACTTGCATGCGAAGTTCGAACCCTCTAGTTAAACTTTTTCTGGCCAAAAATAAGAAAATATAAAAAAAGACCATAAAATGGAGAGGGGTGGAGATAGAAAGTTTCGACCTTAGACAGGAAATCATCTCGCAACTAATTGAACCTACATGAGAAATTTCATTTTTCAGTCGCTTGTCGTTTGACCTGCAGAGGTGAGCAAAAGTCAAAAACCACTTTTTTTGCACTGCGACCCCTCGAAATATTCATTTGTTTTCAACCAAACTCTAATAACATCAATACATCGATACTTAAAAATTTATTCCTCCATATCACGGTTCGAAGGAATCCTGATATCCTAGATGCTGCTGTTGTTTGCGTTTTGACTTCTTGTTTCAAGTTCCTATTGCTCGTGATGTCAACCCCTAAATATTTAAAAGACATAACCTGTTCCACACTTTTATTATAAATTGCCAGTTTGCATCTTCTTGGTTCTCTCGCTATTGTCAAGGATTGTGTCTTTTGTTTCGATATGATCATATTGAGTTTTCCTGCAACTGTTTCAAATCTGTGTAGCAGTTTTTGCAGATTATCCTCATCTTCGGATATCACAACCGCGTCATCAGCGTAGCAAACTATCTTAAACTCATGTTTTCACATTCTGTATCCTCTGCCTGCCGTTTTGACTTCTTTTATGATTTCGTCCATTATAATGTTGAAGAGTATTGGGCTGAGACTATCTCCTTGTCTGATCCCTGTTGATACTGGCATTTTACTGGAGAGTTCGTTGTTTACTCTTACATATGTGCTATTTCCGTTGTTCATGTCCCGAATGATATCTATTGTCCTTTGGTTTACGCCTCGTTTTTTTAGTAGCTCAATGACGTCATGTAATCTCACTCTGTCAAATGCTTTTGTTAAGTCTATGAAGCACATAAACGCGGTTTTATTGTACTCTATGGCCTTTTCGGCAATCTGTCTTAAGATGAATATAGCGTCTATGGTTGATCTATTTTGTCTAAATCCCTGTTGTTCTTCGCTCATGCCGCTACTTGAGATTTCTTCTGCAATAATTTTTGTTAGTAATTTTGAAGTCGTGCTTAGGAGGCTGATCCCTCTATAATTATTTGGATCTTTCTTTTCCCCTTTTTTAAAGTCCAAAAACATGAACGAATAAGCAGCTAACAACAGTCAGAAATTGTTGCGTAACTGCCAACCAATAAAATATGACATAGTAACTTTGAACTGCTTATGATTTGTGTGTTAATTTATATTCTCCTTCTTCGTGCGTTTCATTGAAACGTCCTAGTTTTTTTTTCTCCATTCAACAGCTTGAACAGGCTCAAATCTTTTTTATTTCCATTTAAATTCCACCTTAAAAAATATATAGAAATTGCAACATCCGGTGAATAGGGAGGATGACGCAGGGATGCTGCCTATGAACCTTCTGACAATACAGAATTAACCTACGTTTTGTCTTGATGGATAACCTATGATTTCCCCTTCTTTAGCAACAAAGTTAATGTAATGATACTGATTAATAGTTTCACCTTAAAGGCTCAGTGCTTTGAAGCTTGATTGTGTCACTCTTTCTTTTTTGAAACTAGTTTCTTTCCACAATCTATTTAGTGATAAACAACGCTTTCTTCCATTTTATTATCTCTTCCTATAATTTTGGGTTAGATGATTGGATTGAATCAAATTTTTCAATTTTATCACAAGTTTCTGATGTTTCTAATAATTCTAAGCAGTTGCTGATATTTATTTAATGAAAAATATAATATATTATCATTCCCTTATGTTTCAAAATTTGGTAAGTGAAACCAAAACATAGGAAAATATCGTACAACATCGACTCCTTGTTCCAACAAAAGTAGCTTCCCGAATAGCTGAAACATAAATGCGGAGGCTTAATTTAATTATTGAGCTCCTTTAATTTTCTCAACGCCCCAAAGATTCACATTTTAAAACCAGAACGATTTCTTTTCTTGTAATCCCCTTTTGGGTCGGATAAAATGAAAATAAACGGTCTGGTAGTATTTATTACTTCGAGGGTGGAATAAGGTTTTCCCAAATGTCAATACGTGAAGAGGGTTACCAACTAACCACGCACTTAACCGATCAATTAGGATAATTAGAGTGCTAAAACGAAGTTGCAGCAATTACATTTGGCTTGAAAGATATCGGAAAAGAAAAAAGCAGTGATTTGTGGTAGAAATGTACTCAAAAAAATTAACTAACTTCATTTTTGTAATTGGAACGAACATCATTAGACGCAATTACTTTTTCCGAGTATTCCATTTAGAAGGAAAGTAGTTTGAATAATATTCACTCACTTTACAAGGCTATCTTGAAATGTCTTGTATATTCATATTGTACCTATATATTTTACACTATGACGTATTTCCTAATATGACACCCTATTTTTCATATAACTCCATTGATCTTATTTTGAGTCTATTATTTTAACAACACATAAAACAAGAATTTGGTTGGAGACTCAATTAGTATGGTTTCGTTACTAGCTCCATTTAGGAAAGGAGTTGCCACTCTATTGGTTTTCACAGGACTCGACATCCCGTTGACCTTTACATCCTCAATTCTGTCGATTGAACATCTAATAGAAGATAGACAAAGTTTTTGTACTTCTCTCTCCCAAATCATAACAGTACAAGGCAAGCCTTAGAAGCCCATCTAAATAGAAATGATTGTTCTAATCGGCCATAACAGAGCAGGAAATTGATCATCGACTTGCAATACTAAAGAACTTTTCTAGGATGAACTATTGGATTTATATCACTTGGTGCATTTTTCAGAAAAACGGATTAGATTTGACGAAGGAATGGACGTAAAAGAATCACCAATTAGGATAAGACTGGGAATGCCTGCAAACTACAAGTATCGCCTAAAATTGGGGTTATTGTTCGGGCATTTAGTAGAAATTCGACCAAACAAAATATAGTGGATAACTTCTCAAATATTCTTATTCTCTTTTGATTGAAAACATTATGGACATTTGAGCAAATCAAGGAATGTGCGTGTAAGTAAATCGGTTTACATATACCATTAGCGCCAACAAGATTTATATCTCTACTATCGGAGTAGAGATGCTTGCAAATGGCTCTTCTGGAGGTAAAACGCTTGACGGCTTTGAGGAGTGATTCCGTCCGAAGTTCACGTACTCGCTGCAAAAATATACAAAGATATGCCTTAACTATTATTCTATTAGGCATTTCGCATCCCTTCCATGAAAATGAAAGACGGTTAGTCATTTTTGTATAACCCAAGTGAGATTTACTTTAGATCAAAAGATACATTTACGGAGGACACTTCGAACTTCTCACCTTTTCCGTGAAATCCAATTTACAAATAGAGTTTAGAAGATATCGTTTATGCCCAGAGTTAATCATCAATTTTGTCCAGCTAAATGTTAGGACAAACAATTTGTTGTTTATATAATCGGCCTCCAATTCTCAATGAGTTATCAAGACCCAGAATCGGAGATAAAGGAAGCAATTTTAATTTTGTTGAAACCGGTTGATTACTTTCTGTAGTTTCGTACGTATGCTGTCAATCTAATTTAGTTTCAGTAATCTATGGATTCCTTTTACGAGGGTTGCTACTTAGGTTTTGGTATAGACAAATAAAAACAAATATTTATAATTGGGTAAGGCTTTATGGTTTTTCAAAATATTATCCAATAAGATTAACACATTTTTGCCTGCATTTGAATCAAAACATGTGATTTGACCGAATTAACCGCTTCTTTAGGTATAGAAAAACTTTAACTTCGACATTTATTTTTAATCTGCTGGAATAAGTAGGAATCATTGAGTGCCAAACAAGCTGTACGACGAACGACCCATCAATTCGATTATTTGACTATTCAAAAACGTTTTGGGGGACATATGCATACATCCATCATTTCTTTCCTGTCACGATCTTATGTCTTTTAAGCACTACGATTCAATTTTTTCAACATTTCTTTGCTCCAATCGACACAAATTATGCGGTATTCAACAAGAACAAATCTTTTTGACAGCCAAAGGTTCATACAATATTGAATGTATCCAAGTGTCCTTCAATCACACGGTATGTCACATGACGATCTTACAATATCAGTACTCTGTATTCTGAGTACGTACCCCATAAAACTTCATGATGACAATGTCAGTTTTGACATATTCACATCAGTGTCGCTACATCTCAAAACTTAAGTAACAGCCCTCTTAATAGTTTGTTTAAATTTTACAAAATAGCTACATTAAATAAGTCAGGCTAGATATGAACAAAATTGATTCCAATTTTTTTGTAATACTTGGAAAATTATTTTTAATTATGCAAAATAGAAAATGTTGCATTACATATTGAAATCAATCAAAAAAGAGAAGAAAAGTTCAAAAAGCACCTTAAATACTATAAATGGTAATATTATAAGTCAAGAAAATGAAACATTAGACAAATGGGAGGAACACTTCGACGAGTTACAACAGCAGGACCTAAAGGAGCAGAATAAAACGAAGAACAATCAGAATCAGGATCGAAAATAAAAAAGGGCGAGGTAATAAAGGCGACAGAAAAACTAAAAATAGAGAAAGCACCGGGAATTTAGGTAATAAGGGACAGCATTTAGCTGCAATAAATCAACGCAAGATTGGATATTCACTTTGAGACAAATAAAAAAATAAGAGTCACAGATAATGGGATTTATGTTGCAGCAGTTGATTTAGAGAAAGACTTCGATGTGTAGTGTGGTAAGAGAGTAGCGGGAAGATGAGAAGTAGTTTTATAAATAAAGCGGAGTGAGACGAGGAGGAGTTTTAAGCCAGTTATTGTTTTTTTTTTTAATCATGGACAAAATATCTGAAGTAGTTAACTAAGGAAAAAAGAGAAAACGCATAGGATACAACTGATATTTTAAAATTACACATTTTTTTTTCTATATGTGTACAAATTTCCATTAGATACGCATCTTATTAGATGAAGGATAATAGAGCAATATGTGAGCTGCAGACGTAACGACTTCGAATTGATAAAACTGGATAATCAATTAGATATTGAATAAAATTCTTGGTGATTGGAAAATATTGAAACTGATTAAAGTCATTTATAATTTGTTAGTGAGACGAATCTGATCTCATATTCTATTTCCAATATCTGGATCGAATAAACAATATTCAAATCTCAAAAAGAAACTTATCTGATCTCCAAGACAAACATTATCATAAAGGAATTCTTTGAGAAATCAGAACGAGAAATTGGAACATGAGAAAGACTTCTACAAAACAAATTTGATTCCTTTTGATATCACAAGCTGTAAGTCAGAAAATGACTTTGCATATATTTATAGTGCCTTTCTTGAATAAAATCTCGTAAATTTCCAGAGAATGTGTGAATAAATTTATTCCTGAGATGAAGAAGAACCTTTTCAAATTTAATTCAACTTTCTCGAATATTTTCCAGCAAGAAAAAGATCTCTGCATTTTAAAGGGATGGAAAAATCGATTCGTCCTTTAAGTATACAGAATAGTCAAGTAGAGTATTACTGGTTAAAAAACATAATTATAATGTTTAACAAGGTCTTTTAGAATGAATCCATGAAAACAATATGTTTTCTGTGTATTTGAGTGAGACTACTTTGACCTATGCAAATCGGAAAAAGATAGAAGCAAAAGTATAGAGTTACATGTTTGCTATAGGAAAATATTTTCACGTCAAAAAAAAACATACAGGATTGCGCTGGAAAGTCTAGTGATTGCATTTATTCAATTTTTAAATTGGTTTTAGTGAAGTTTTTCTAGAGAACAAACTTTCATCTATTGGAAATTTATTGCGTGAAGGAAATGGAAAATGACCACAAACGATTCACAAATTTTTGAAAACGTGTTTTTGAGAAGAATGGATACAAAAATATATCTGTTGTACATAAGTAACCATTCTAACCTAACCTAACCATTCTTATTAATGGGTTTTTATTATTCTTGAAAATCCATTGCGTTAGGCGGAACTGTACTTTCAGAAAGTTGCAAGCTGTACTATACTCGCGAACAATCAATGGCATTATTTTAAAAATAATATAAAATATTGGAATATTTCATGCTCTTACAGTTCAACGATATGGTTTGATCAGTAACCACCCATTTTATACTTGTTTACAATAGTTTTAATTATTGACTTTCATGAAAGGTTATCTACCTGAACCAACACTATCAGTTAGCCATCAAACATCAATCGATTAACATATCCGTTAACAAAAACGAGAATTCTACCTGAAAATGGACACACAAGTGATAAAGCTGCTCAAGCGGTCACCCCATTGCGACAATGGTGGAGTCAGCGAGAACGAATCAAAAACAGATATGGATATTATTGATATTAGAGGTGGAGTCGGGTATTAACGGCGAATCAACACATAGAAGGGAAATTCAGGGGATCACGTCGTTCCTTACGCCAGTTTCTTTGACGAAAACTCCATTCTAATGCAGAGCAATGCTCGTCCTCATACTGCAGGTTCCCTTCGGCACTATTCACAAGTTGTCGAAATTGCCGCTACGGACTAAATCCTATCCACCAACTACGAAATCGGATCTCAAAACGGCTTTCACTGAAGAACGGGATAGCATCGAACAAGATCGAGTAAGGAAACTTATTCCGTGAAAAAACGATTAAAACCTCTCATTAGGGTCAAATTTGAACTTGTATTTTCTCTACTGTTAATTATAACCCGTTTTCATTGTTTAAAATTCCTTCTCGTTTGATATTGTTTCTTTGTCACAAAAATAGCTCAACAACAATATAGACCACTCATTATGAAATCTGAAAAAAAAGCTACAGATTTTTTGCTAGAGTTGCTTCTTTTATAGTTTCATTCTAGAACGTTCCTATGGTGTACTATTTTCTATTCATCTGGCTGATGAATACAAACAATATGTTGCTGTTGTTAGGACATTTTATCTAATTTCCTGGTTTATGTAAACCTTTTCATTGTTTATGAATTGTTCAGACATGATAATTTGATGTTTTGTCAAGTTTTGTGCAATAGAAAAGCCAATAAAGCACAAAGAAAGCCGTTGTCGTTGATACCACATGTGCCAAACTGACAGTTACTGTGCTAAAAAATTGGAATATTTAATTACGATTACCTACTAGAGGCTAATTACTGCCACAAAGCTGAATATTGTTTATGAATAAATATTAGCGGAATTCTGAGTACACTGTTTACACCAATACATCAATACAATTACACTGACGCGCTTTTCGGTAACCTTCAGTCTCCAGAGACTGAAGGTAAGCTGAAACCTAATAACTTGACTTACCTGTTTTATACTAAATTTTCCCACCAATAAATCTTTTCCGCGAAAATTCATTCAAGCGGAAAACCTTCTTGGCGGGAAAATGCACATTTATTACTTGACTACTAAACTATCGAGTGGACTGTAAGTAGATGACCCTTTGTCCCTATTTAAGCTACTCTCACATTTAGCAATTTTAATGCTTGCAGATGCATTACACTCTATATACATTTTTACATTATTAATATTTATGTCATGATTATGACTGCCAGCGTGATCGACAATACTTGATTATCCAGCCCGTTCACATTCTAAATGAGCTATGTACTCTTTAAACCGGACAATAACGGATCTCTTAGTCTGCCCAATATACTTCCCGTCACAATCACCACAACTAATTTCATACATACCACTCTTCCAAATTCGGTATTTTATCCTTGCACAAAAATTGTTTTAATGTATTAAATATTCATTCCAATCCTTTTATACAAAAAGAATTGAGAGGTATCGTAGCAAATTTTTCTTGTTTTTCATTTTGGGTTTTGAAAAAAAGTGGTTCACATAGAGATTCCTTCAGCCTATGACGATTAATTAACCTATTTAGAAGTCCATAATTGTAAATAGGTTAATTAATCGTTCATACGAAAGGATTGGAAGGAATATTTGACAATGAGTTTTAAATTGGTTTATAAATCGAAGAATACATTAAAACAATTGTTGGGTAAATAAGGACAAAATACCAAATTTGGTAACGAGTGGTATATATGAAATTAGCTGTGGTGATTGTGACGGGAAGTATATTGGGCAGACTAAGAGATCCGTTATTGTCCGGTTTAAAGGGCACATAGCTCATTTAAAATATGAACTGTATCCAGAGTGCAATGTGTAATGAATTTATTGATGCATCTGAAAGCATTAAAATTGCTTAATGTGAGAGTAGCTTGAATAGGGACAAAGGGCCAATTACTTACAGTCCACTCGATCATTTGGTTCGAAGTGCTTCGTGCGCGAACAACTTTGTTGGATTTGTCTCGCTTTGAAGACCTAACAGTAGATTGATGTTTAGTTTCGGATTCTTATGAATAGATCCATGATTCGTCTCTTGTCACAATCTAATAGACATGTTTCAAAACACTGCGATTGAATTTTTTTCACGAACCGATACGAGTTTTTTTGGCGATACCTAATTTGAACAAATCTTTTTGACAGCCAAATATTCATGCAATATTGATTGTATGCGAGTGGAACAAATGCCTAGTTATGCTTCAATTTCACGACATATCAATACATCACATAACGATTTTGCAATATCAGTTTAAGTACATCATCGATGTTTTCTGATACAATAGCCGCTTTTGTACCGTCTTCTCGAAATTCATCCTGTAGCAAAATGCTACCACGATTGTATTCGGAAAACTAGCGAAACATGGTGGCTCGAGATGATGCTTAACCATCAAAAATCGAAGCCAGTTGATCGGCCTACTGCTGTTGGTTTAATCCACGTCGAAAATCATCGCACAATATGTTTTAATTCCATTTCAAGTACCTGTAAACAAATGAAATAGCACTCGTATGACAATACGTTCTGAGTACGTTCACCTTTAAAAATTGTGAAACTTTAAGATAGCAACTTTAGATTTGACATATATCAAAACTTAAGTAATAATTAAGTAACAAAATAGTTTATTTATTTAGTTAGATAACCGTTTTATTACCACCAAAATGTCCTTTGGCTACGTTATTACGTAATCGAAGATACTTTTTTTTACTGACTGACTGAAAATTCCAGAAACTCAGAATTGGTATAAAAGGAGAAAATTGACATGGGAAATATCAAAAATATGTCAAAATAAGATTAGTATATTTCAGTTAACAAGACACTTTCATCCTAGTACATTATTTCAACATCCTTGTACACGATATAGACATATCTCTATCTTTATGTCTCCATATATCTATTAAATGAAATTTCAGCAGACTACCTATTAGTAGATATGAGTATATTAAATAAATGATATAAATTTCAACATTTCACAAGTGTCACGTTAATATAAGAGGGTTATTGATATTGGGCTCATTTTTCTCTTTCATCTCCTGTATCAATAACAATGATTTTATTTTAAAATTTCGTAGTTGAGCTTCAGTTAGACCTTTCAAATCTGGTATTAAACTAAGAAGAAAATAGTGAATTGCAGTTTCATCATCAATAACCCGTGGCTTTTTATATTCAAATTCGTAAGATGGTGAATCTAGTTTCCTTTTCTTCCTACTTGGAGATGATTCTGTGGTAACATCAAGTAACTGATTATCGTCAATTAAAATTGATGGTAAGGGTGATAGAGCTTCTTCATATATTTCCTGTTCATCTGTATCATCTGGAATGGAATCTTGATTTTCAGAATAATCGTCAGGACATTCAACCTTCACGGATTCAATGGAATTCACAGTTTTCACGAATGGAAGAATAAAACGTAAGTGATCGTGTAAGTAATAGGGCCTTTTTATTTTTGATGATCCTGGTGATGGCTTCAAACTTCTAACAAAAGCCGATCTTATGTTTTTCCATTTTTCTTTACATTCGTGTACTGGAACAAATAGAATAATAATATTAATATTCAAATTAAACTTTTCGGAACATCTTTATAAAACATATCAAGTACAAGAGATAAAGGAAGATGATCGATGATCTAGATAAACACTATAGTTTTGTTATTACTTATAGAACTCACACTAAAGGGTTTCGATGTATGGGAAAGAATAAAACAAATTGTAAATCATGAAAACATTCCGAATGACAGTGCGATATTACAAGAGAACATTTGTACAAGCAGTTTTTGTTTAATTTCGAAAATAAATTGAAAAATGCCTAGAAAGGATAGGGATAAGGGCAGACTAACATTCAATCTGTTTTTCAACTTTTTCAACTTTCTGTTATTCCGATTATATAAGCATATACATAAAAATAAATTTATGAACTTGATTTGAACAATGATTTGACAATGTTTGATATTTGCGCCCAATTGCGCTATTAGTGTAGAAAGAGAAGTAAGAGGACGTGTGAGCAGAGTTTCTTGTATCGCACGTTGTGTGCGACAATTGGTGTTTGAATATTACAGAGAAATAACGTATCAATATGTGCAAAATGGCTACAAGAAATTGTAAACGAGACGCTGACTCGTTTCGTTTTATTTGCGGTCAATTTATTAAAATAAGAGAGAAAATTTAAGTACAAATTCAAAGATTTGCAAGGCATATCAAGCTTACTTTAATATACCAGGCAACAATCAAGACAAAAAAGGCCTTCACATGTATCATATAACTCCTGCAGATACAATCTTGACGGTAAGTTAGGTCATTTTCTCTTTTTTATTCTAACAACTATCTTATAATAACGTGAACTAGGTTTACGTAATGTTACGTTCTATTGTAAGTTGGTACCGATTATTATTTTTGTATTGTGAATCCATTCAGAGGTAGAAATTCGAAGAATACAACGTATCCTGACCTACCATCCACATCTGCTTCAATATCATATACAGAAAAAAATCCTGTACCTGCTCCGCCATTCTTGGAAAAGCAGCACAAGGTTAGGAAGTTCATCTGCATCCGCACATTCTAATTTCGTTTTTGAATCTAAAGCAAAAATACCACACCTCATCAATTCTCAAGATCCCAATGACTTAATAAGAGTCTTAAATCTTCCAAAAAGTAAAGCCGAGTTACTGTTCTGATCTTCGAATATCCCGTCATGAAGAATTTTTTTATTGCTACAGTAAGGAAGATAGTCTCTGTTTTTGCCATGACATGAAGAAATTAGTATTCCATGTCATACATCTGGATAGCGTCTTTCAATTGTCAGTTCCACTAAAAATCTAACAGCTGTTCTATTACATAATGAGAACAAATTTCCATAGATTCCATTTGCACATTCCATACATCTCAAAGAAAATTACGACAATATTAAAATGCTATTAACTCAATTCAATATATTGAATACAAGTGGGAAGTTATTGGTGATTTTAAGATGGTGTGTTTTTTGACTGGAATGCAAGGTGTTTATACTAAACACTCCTGTTATCTATGCCTGTGGGATAGTAGAAATGATGCCGATCACTACCGACAAAAACATTGGTCTGCACGTACTGAGCACGAAGTAGGAAAATACATTGTTAAAAGGAAAGCAATTGTCGATCTAGATCAATGCCACCATTGCATATTAAATTGGGTCTTATTAAAAAATTTGTAAAGGCTCTTAATCATAAGTCTACAGCTTTGTTGGCACTCAAAGAAAAACAATGAAATGTAATATTTTTGTAGAGTAACTCAGCAATAAAGAAAAAAAATCCTGGATCAGTTTTAAGGTAGTAATTCATAGTTACCTTGGAAACCATAGAGCTGAAAAGTACGAAGAGCTGATCAATGACATGATCACGAATTTTTCTATCATGGGATTTAGAATGTCTCTAACAAAGCATATGTTATATTCTCATCTAGATAAATTTGAAGATTGTATGGGAGCTTATTCAGAAGAACAAAAGGAACGCTTTCACCAAGACAGTGGAATTTGAGAGACGTTACCAAGGCCAGTAAACTGATAGCGTGATGGGAGACTATATTTGTGGGTTAATTAGAAAAGAGAAAAACCGAACATGACAGAAAAAGTAGAAAAAATTTTTAGATTTTTGATATGTTTTAATAAATGATCTCTTCGTGTACTATGTTCCTTTATTGATTTTATACTCATAAAAACAAATTCAGAAGTATTTTTTGTTCTAATTCTTGGTTATAGATATAAAAGCAATAAAAATAGATGTTGTAGTAGACCGGTGTATTCTTGTTGACAGGTGATTTAGGAATTTGGTATATAAACCTAGCTGTTTATTCAAAATAACTTTTACCAATATATCTTTTCATATTTGTCACATAAAAGATATTTTACCTGAAAATATGTTTTTTTTTTTAATTTGAAAGGCATACAAAACAAAAATTGAAATAAAGAACTCTTTATATCTCACAAGAGTCTCGCTTAACCAGGAAAATATTTTATGTAACACCTAATTTAGTTAATTATATTCTGCGAAATGCTCTTCTCAAATATCGCCCCTCATTTCTT
Organism: Diorhabda carinulata; assembly: GCF_026250575.1. NCBI lineage: Eukaryota > Metazoa > Arthropoda > Insecta > Coleoptera > Chrysomelidae > Diorhabda > Diorhabda carinulata. The sequence goes on from NC_079471.1 coordinate 9,638,216, forward strand.
TGTGGTAATTTGTCGTATTCTTCAAATTCAGAAAAACCTTCAATTACCACTCCCAATTAGAGTCTTCAAGCCGAGAATTTCTAAAGAGCTTATCTATAGTTGTAAACCGGATTGTCTTTCACAATAGTTTGTTCTTCAATCAGCCAAGTTTTATCTAGATAGAATATTTTCCATCACTTGTCAGTTTTTATATTCCTCTAACATATTGTGTTTTGATGTAAGTATTTTTTTCAATTTCAATAAATAATTACAATTTATGATAATTTTCTTCAGAATGTCTCTTTATGGCGAACAGTTTTCTTTGCCTGTACAACGATCTAAAAATCTACAGAGCTCCTAAACCACAAATTTTATATAAAGTTAAAGATAGGTACTTTTTTTTGATTAGTCATATAGTACTCATATTGTGAACAAGCAACGTTGGTAACCGAGACAGGCTTGTTACTTCGTTCAGCAACCTACTCATCCACACAACTTCCTTCGCGCCTTCATTTGCAGCCACATACTCAGCTTCAGTTGCGCTCAATAGCACGATTGGTTGCTTGCGACTCATCCATGTAATGGCAGCTCCACTACAAGTAGATTCAGATCTAGATCTTGAGCGTCGTGTCTCAGGTTCTTTGGCATAATCGGACTCAGTAAAGCACTTTAATTCCAAGGCTACACCTCCATAGTGCAACAGACCATAATGTGAAATCCCCTTCAAATATTTAAAGATCCTTTTCACGTCAGATTTTTTTGGGCGATCCAACACCTCTGAAACTATACTAACAGCATATAAGTTTTGACGAATAGTCATAGTCAGAGCAGGCTCTAACAGCTTGTATATAGGGTACGCTCTTCTCCAATGGTGGTCTATTCTTGTCACGAATCCATTTTTCAATCGGTGAAAGATTTGAATCTGTCATGTTGAAGCTTCTTAAGATGTGTTTGGTGTAAGCCTCTTGGTGCAATTATATGAAACCATCAGTTTTGACTTCTATTTGCATTCCAAGAAACATATCCAAACGTATCCAGTTCTTAATTTTAACAAAAAACTGGTCTCTCTCAAGTCTATCCCCAACCAGAATCTCATCATCAACATAGATGGCAACCATCAGTTTTCGACCATTGGAGCACTTCTTGACGAAAAGGTAGGAATCTGCCACTTGCCACACATCCTCTTTAAGTTTACCATACAGAAAAGCAGTTTGCATATCAAACTGAACCAAATAGTACTTTTCAGCAGCAGCCAGATTCAACAGAGCTCTCACTGTTTCAAATCGAGCAACTGGACTGAAGTTTTGCTCAAAATACACACCTAACCTAACCCTCTTCCTGGGTGGACCCCTTTGCAACCAAACGGGCTTCATATCTGTCGATCGATTATCAAGAATGGCTTGTTTCCATAAATCGCATTCATCTGACTCAAGCGCTTCTTTTACAGTGATGTCCCTTTCTGCAATAAGCACATAATTATTAAAAAGGTATGATGGTGCAGCTACTCCTGTGAAGCTGACGTGACTGTTCGACAGGAAATTTACCGTCGTCATTCCTTGCTTTAACCTGATCAACTCCAGTTTCCGAAATAGAAATTCTGGTTCCAGCTGAAGAATTTCCTTCGGAGGGTAATGCAGACACATTGGATTCCTGGCAGGGTACGTCTTCTACCATATGCTCGACATTAAAAGACTTGAGTAACTTGATCAAGGGAGTTTTTCTTTCAAAAATAACATCACTAGATATTATGATTGAATCTTTCTCAAAGTAAAAGAAACGATAGCCGTTGGGATCACCAGTGTAGCCCACAAAAAGGCATGGTTTTCTTGTCCATTTTCCGCTACTTATCCTTAGGCACATGCGCGAAGCATTCAGGTCCAAAAATCTTGGAATATTCTTTTTTGGAGGTAGGCATTGCACCCAAATTTCAATGGGCGACTTGACTGTCCAGTCCTGTTCAAAAAAAACCTGCATTGTTCACCGCTTCCACCCAAAGTTTGATTGGCAAATTCTTTGAAGGAATCATAGACCGCGCAGCTTCAATAAGCATGCGGTTTTCTTGTTCCGACGCCCCATTATGTTGAGTGGTATATGGAGAGGTTGTTTGCATGCTTATTCCATTCTCATTCATCAGCTTTTGAACACTGGCATTCTTGAACTCACGATCCCCACCATAAGAATGTTCTTTAACAAAATGACCAGCATTTTTCGCCACATTGATGAATGCAGCCAAGTGCAAGCAGCCACCTCGGACTTCTGTTTAAGGAAAAATACCCGGCAAAATTTGGAGAAATCATCCTTCAAGCAAAGAAAGTAACGAGACCCCTCAATTGAGTCATCCTGAAAGGGTTCACATACATGTGTATGAATCCATTCCTGTACATACAGCCTTCATTTCCTTACATTTTACTTCCAGTCAACCGCGTTTGCTTGTCTTTGGTTACCCTACAGCCAAACTTATTGGCATAGCATTGGTAGCTCCGTTCCAACAAGCGACTAACAGAAAACAAGTTCTGGTTCACATTAGCCACATACCATACATCTTTCAGGAGGTTTGTTTCCCATTTTCCATGTATTTTAATATCCACATATATGTCTCACCTACCTAGGTGACTGAAAGTATTTGAAGGAATCGAAATATTCTTTCAAATTCGAAATATGCTGGGTTGCCCCAGTGTCAGCCACCCAGCTCAGAGAAGGTCACTTGTTTTCATCTGGATGTTCGCTGTTGGGAGAAGTTTTCTCACCGCTAACACCACCACCATTATTCTGTGATGCATGTGAAGTTTCATTGCCACTCCCTTCAGCGACATTTTGGCAAGAAGTGCTACTTCATCAATTGATTCCTTTCATCGGCAGTCGCATTTCAATTAGTCTCAAATGTTCCGTTAACCTATTGAAGGTTCTATCTTGAATAGGAACACTCTCCCAGACACTTTTAAATTCAAAGTAGGGAGGAGAAAGAGTTGACATGATCTTCCTCTTCAATTCGACATTGAGCTCATTGAAATCACGATGAAGGCGCGCAATATGATTGACAATTCCATCCTGAGCATTCATGATTCCATGAGATAAGAAAGATTTCAGAAGTCTATTATCTAATCTCTGACTTGAATTCAGCTCATACACAGAGCTCAACTTGGCCCAAATATCCTTGGCCGTTTCACAAGAAGACGTGAGTTCCTCATTGGTAGCATTCCGAGTATTCACCAAGAAGAGCCGAGCAAGCGAGACCTTGGTTTCGAATTCATCCTTATTGGAGCAATCAGCAACCAATGTCAACTTACCATTCACAATATCCATAACCTTTTGTTGCTCCACCAGTAAGGTGATTTGCCTTTTCCAACGAGACTTGTTGATTTGATCCTCCAGTTTCTCAACTATCATACAGTCACACAGCAGTTCAAAAAACAAACTTGAATAAGGCACGTCCATGTATTCAACTCCTACAGTTGGCGTAAATCTGGGCTCATAACCTCTTGGGTTAAATTCAAATTAAAAAAAGGGATATAACTTTTGACAAAATAATTGAAAACGACGACACATACAAAACAATAAACATCAATGTCAAAAAAATAGATAGTGGCAGAAACATTTCCTTGAAATCAATTTTCTAACGGTAAGTCAATTGTTGTTGTCTTATGTTTAACCACGTACGAGGTAGCTCTATCATCATTAAACTGGTTCTATAACTAACGAAGAAACAAATTTCATTAGATCAACAATATGGAAAACTAACTGTCTCGGCGAATTTCACCAATTGACCATGTGAGAAACGTGGGGTTTTCTAGATTAATACCACACATATTTAATGACTGTCCGTGGGAATTGTTTATAGTCATATCGAAAGCAAATTGTACTGCAGTCATTTAAACTCAAATGGTACGTCAGTCGGAATCATTGGGATGCGGGGTATCAAAATGTCTTCTCCTTTCAATAAGATTGCTTTTATTACGTAATTCAGTAATTTTTTATCACTAATCGTGTGCCGTTAGTAGAATATTGGTGAACTAAGTTCATAGGTCCAAATAGCGACACAGTTGTAGGCACTGTGATCATTTGATATATCGAAACAGAAAGCAGCTCGATACAAACTTGCGTCATTATTAGTCGCTCTTCACGGGTCTGTCTTATTCGAATTTTTTCACGTTCATTGTGATCTTCATGTTCCTAGGTAGAACGATTAAATTGACAATTGATTTGATGCGTTGCATTTCGGGTTCTTCTGTCTAAATTTGTCCGCCGCATGTCGAGTATAAATGAGTCACAAACACACAATACTTTTTCAATTTTATAGAAATTTCTGGGTTTTAGATTTAGTAATATTATATATCCACATCAATAAAGACGGTTACATTTATGTTTAGAGACAATTCGTGTTTGACTTATGTTACCAGCGTACATTTATTGATACTAACGTTAATTAGTTGTGTCGCCTTCCCTGAACCTCTTCTGTTAACGAGTGGCAAATCAAAACACAAGAATTTATAGCATTTCCTGTAGAGTACTATGATATATTCTCCAATAATGGCACAATCCATAGAAATAGCACCGGAAATATTTAAATCCCAGACTGGGAAACATTCTAAACTTAATGATGTGAATACATTATTATGTAAAAATAGCGGTATTTGTTGGAAAGTCCTGGAAAGCTTATCAATTCACAATAACCTTTTGGAGAAATGTTACGATTCTGAAAACCACGAGATAGTAGAGGTTAACCGGCCAAAGAGTTAACCTTTTACTTTTAAGTTCAGTTTTTTTACTTACCTACATACTTAAAACAAAAAAATATAATAAAAAATATATGAGATGTATTTTAATACTGCAAATGTATAAAGTTCAGATAATTTTATTTGATTTTCTAACGGAGCCAACTCCACATAATTGATTCGAAATGAGTTAACTCCATTATATTATTTGAAATGCCAGAAAAATGGGGCTTTTTAGTTATTTGATTTTATGCAATGAAGTTCCCTACCATCTCTAGTAAAGCTTGAGTAATAATTTGAACCATATCAGATTTCACGACAACTAAGAATTTTTAATTTGCTGTAAATTTGGGCGAAATGGATTTAGCTGATTTTGGATCTAGACTATGTATTTGGAAACAGAGTATAAGTATTGTAATCTGTATAAATTTGAAATAAATATATGTTTCTAGTTCTCAACAAAATCATTAACAAATCAATGGTTAATTTCTTGCAACATCAACAACTATAATCCGTTATAACGTTTTTATAATTAGTCATATAATTCTTTCGAAAAATCTCACCTGTAAGATTAGTTCGTTTACCGACCTCCGCCCATGCTTTCTCGGTAACATCTTTTTTACAATAATCCGATAACTTGAAATTATACAAACATGGGTATTGTTCAACTTCTAGTGCTAGTTTCAAGTTTATGTCACGATCAGCATCCATTTTGTTTAAAATTCAACGTGAAGCATGACTCACGTAACAAATACTGAGAGGCAACTAAAGAGAAATGTTGTTTGGCAACATAATGTGTTCGTCGACCGAATCCCTTCTCTGTAGAATTTAACGTTTCGTATCGATGCATCGCAGTTCAACGACAGTATATTAATGTAGTCATTATGTAGTGTAGCGCTGTGACAAACGCAATAACATACAGAGAAAAAAAAATCTATATGATTACAAGATAAATTGAGAGCAGATGAAGCAGGCATAAAACATATTAGTCAATATTTGGGATTTTCATAGTATTTTCATGCTTCTCTATGATGTGTTGAAGTTAAATAATCAACTTTATTATCTTTTTTACAGATCAACAATTCACCAAACCATTTTAGAAATCGATAGTATTATGATGATCGTTCAGTTTTAAGATCTAATTGATTTGGGAGGCTTACATCAACAAAATAGATCATTGAAAAAAACTGAAAAACCGTCAAATATTGCTTGAGTAGAGAGGACAGAATTATAGACCAAGGTAGAAACCTTTCAAAATTATTATAAGATTAATATTATTGGAAAAGAAGAATTTAATAAACTTGAAAAGAAAAATAATTTACGAGAGTTCTGAGGTCAGGACGTGGAAAGGGCTGAGTTTATGAAGATAAAACTACAAGTTCTATGGAAAACAGTTAAAGACAAGTTGTAGGTAATAAACAATTTTTGTATCCACACTTTTTTCAAATAACATCAAAATTTATGTGAAAAATTGAAATAAGGAAGTTTTCGGTTTTTTATTTTATCTTTTACAAAAATCATTTTTTTTTATCACAAAATTTGGTGGAGACTTACCTTTTTATGCCCTAAACACACTGAAATTTATTTTATTCGAAATATTTATTTGTTCATCTTATTTTATTTTATTCAATAGCTGTGATGAAGAAAAAATGTAATTGTAGCATATGTATCATATATTAGTGTGGGGAATTATTGTGTATCAGTTAGTTTCCCCTTCATTTTCTTTGTTTACAAGTGAATTTATTGAGTAATATATACAAATGAATATTAATATTAAAACTTAAAGAATTACTCATAACACTTACTGGAGACTATGAAAGCCTCTCTCCATGTCTCAATTTACTATCTTGCATAAAAAATTGTTGTGATCATTTTTATCTTACAAGGTTTTTACATATTTATAGATTTGGGTATCAGTCAACAGGACTAACCCTGATAAATTAATGATTAAAGATGGTTTCGTATGACCTTAATAGGATTCACTGAAACTGAGTTGAAAACACTGTATAAGCTCGAAAATTTACTATATGTATGTGATTATTGTCACAAATTATAAAGTGACAGAAGCAGCTTCCCTCAGTAAGTTTATAGTCCTAAAGAGTTGTTTTAATAAAGATGTTTTAGTAAATATAGCCAAGAATCAGATGAGGAATTTAACTTAAAAATCAATAAATTTGTCTTATCTTATAAAGACCACCTGCAAACATTGATCAAAAATAAAGTTAATGAGTTGCAAGGTATAATAAAAAACTCTGATTCTACCCCTGTCAATATAAGCAGAACTTCTTAATCACTGATCTTTAAGAATTCTGGTTCAAATGATATTATGATCCAACCCAAAGATTCAGCGCAGACCAACTCTAAAGCTCGATCGGATATGTTGCTACTTGACGAATGCCTCAACTTAGCAAAGATTAAGAAAGTATCTACGAGATGGTGGCATGGTCGTTGGGTTCACGACTAATGAAGAAATTAAAAAGTTTAAGCAGCTTGCAAATTATGATATTAAGGAATTTGGCTCACTGAATTCTCGAATAAGGATCTAGACTGACAGAGAAGCACGGACCTAGTTACTAGCTTAATTAGTTTTCTAATGAAGCAAAATCGGAACTTTTCCTCAGAGAATTCTAGTATTTATGTAATCTGTCCTCTGAAAAAGAAATAAATCTTTCAAGCAAGATTATCACTGGATGCTAAATCATACAAGAAGGCTATGCAAGAAAGTAGTTTGCTGGTCGGATATATTACTGCCCAGTTTATGACGCCATTGAATTAAGAGTATGTTTCAAGTGTTGTGGTTTTGTGTCAGACTCAACTCCATTCAATTGTTTCAAGGCTATGTCAAATACGAATCATGTAGTGTGGAATTCACAATGCCCATGTTTCATAGATAAACTCGAAAAATTTAAATCTGATATGTTTGGCATCAAATAGCAATTACAACCGGATTTGAATGGTCCTGTAGACTCCAGCGGAGGTTCTGCTTATGATCGGACACAACTATTCAACTTCCCACCCAAAAAAAAATGGTTCACCATCTACTATGAAAATGTTCGAGATGTGAATACTGAGCTTCCCGATATTCGAATTACAATCAACCAATACCAAAAGTGGTAGTGAATTTTGTTTGCATTGGGAAAGCACTACAATGCCAACTCTTTCGACCTGTCGGATATAACTAACGTGCTTCCTAAGGTTGATGTTATTGGAATCAGGACTGCTTATTATTGGCGATTTTAATATTCCCCAATATTATAGGATGCACGCTCAACTAATGATGATAGATTTATGACAACAAACAACTTCACCAAATTTCTCAATGTTACACAATTGAACAAAGTTATTAACTCTCACAATCGTACTTTTGATTTAGTATTCAATCAAAACTTTTAGTAAGTAGATGCGTTGATACTTAAACTCATTAGGATGGATTTCACCTCTCCTTTGAAATCATTATCATGCTAAAAAATGCAAATGAGTAATTTTCATCACCAGTGAATCCGAGGTACAGCTTTCGAAGGGATCCAGCGAAGCGCCAACTCTCCAACAATTTGTTCAATATCAACTAGAATCAATTATTGGTTGAAACCCACGTTGACAGAGCTTGCGAATATTTTTACAGTCAAATTCAAGATTCAATCTCTGCTAGCGTTCCCAAAACAATTCCCAGATCTTTCAAAAAATACCCTTTATGGTTTAACAACGACATTATTCGTAATCTTAAGGTAAAACATCGTTTGTTAAAAAAAATTAATTAAAAGTACCAATAATAATGATGACTACATTGAATTAAGTAATCTGCAATCATTATATATAACTACATGAGAAATGTAGAACAGCTAACAAATGATCCTAAGAAATTTTGGTCCTATTTGAATATTTTTGCTGATTATTATCAGTGAGGATATATTACCTCACATATCTCATTATTTTGACCTTAGTGATCCAAGTATAAATTTTTAGGCTTGTTTTACTCTCTATTTTATTGAGTCTCAAGTTTTGCAAAACCATTATGTTACCTCTTTAATCTCTCGTTAAGATGTCGTAAATTTCCATTGACATGGAAAACTGAACGAGTTTGTCCTATTTTTGAAAAAGATAAAGTTGTTATTGAGAACTATAAACCCATCTCAATTATTTCCAACTTTTCTAAGGTATTTAAAACTCTGCATCAGTTTTTATCCTGATAGATCTACGGTCTCGAATTTAATTTTCTTAACGCAATATACGGCAGCACATTTGGATAGCGGTGGTCAGGTTGATGTCATCTATATAGATTTTTCTAAAGCTTTAGATCGCTTGGATCGTGGCATTCTTCTGACCAAGCTATCCAACATTGGTTTAACTGATTTATTTACCAACTTTTTTATGTCATACCTCACGGATAGAAAACTTACAGTTACATACCACGGTTTCAATTCTATAGAAATTAACGCATCTTCTGGTGTGCCCCAGGGCTCAGTACTTGGGCCACTGTTATTTTTAATATTTATAAATGACAATGTCTGAGGATTACAGTTTAATGGTCTCCTTTATACAGATAATCATCATTCCATATCGAACATTGATGACTACTACTTACTTCAATCTGATAGATATAAAATTTATGATTGGTGCGATAAAAATTCACTTCCTCTCATTAATTCAAAGTGTAATACTTTATCTTACACTAGAAAACTTAACCCACTCAATTCCAATTATCACATTTTTAATACTGTGCTTAAAACGTCTGCAGTATTCAAAGGTCTTGGTGTTACATTTGATAGTAAATTAAACTTTGTTGAGCATATTAATATTATCCTTGGTTGAGCCTTTAGAACCTCGATTTACGGAAGTTAAAACCGTAACATTACTTTTTAATGCTTTCGTTCTTCCAAAACTAGAATATGCTTCTCTTATATGGGACCCAAACCAAACTCACATTAGAAGAATAAATAATATTCACAGAAAGTATGTTAAATATATATGGTTCAGGTCTGACAATATTTATTCACCACAAAGAATCCCCCAAAACACAGTGTTAGAAGGCTCTAACTCAACCGATCTAGCAACTTGATATTCTTTCACAAAGTTGTAATGAATAAAATTGACTGTCCAGGTCCAGGTCTTTTAAGAATACATACTCTCCGATTTTCAAATTTTCTCCATTACATCGAATGAATCAATATCACTGTCAAATGTAGAACTAACTGCTTATTTTTTGCGGCACTACTTCTAACATAAAAAGAAAATTTTTTCTGTTCTTTAACTTTATCAATATACTGTTATACTTACTTTTTTCGTATTTTTTGGTGTATATTATTTACATTTCACCTAAATGTACAATCATTTACTTGTACTTTACAACTTTAATTGTTCAATTGTTAAATTTTATGTAGGTATGTCTTGCCCACGTTCAGATTGGCCCTTGTGCTGTAGGGTGGTGTAAATAAATAAAATAAAATAAAAAATAAAATTCTTACTTAATATTGAAGAAGCACTCTAATTTCCAAACGAAAATCCTCCCGTGAAAATATCAGTCTTTTTTAAAGAGTCGGTGAGATTTTCATTCGTTGAATTTTCTACTTTCTGAAAAAATATTACCATCGCCATTGTACATTTTCTCATAATAGGCCAAAACGAAAAATCGCACAATTTTTAGGTATTTAGAATAATTTCACACTCTAATCACTTTATCTTATATAGACTATAAGTGATCCGACGTCTTCACGTCTTTCAAGTCTTTAAAACAAAATAGTCTTTTCCAGAAGCAGTACGTGCTTTGGATTCACAGAATGTCTTAAAATAAGAGTGCTCACGTCGTCTGAGCAACTAACTTTTAAGTCTTTAAACAAATAAGATGTCTTCTCTGGAAACCGTACTTTCCGATTCACAGAATATTTTACAATAGTCATTACTCTCGTCTTCCGAGCAACTCCTTAACTGACTGACTCAATTTATATGACCTCTTTTACAATGGGTTCCTCACGATGATGTCGTCTGACACAAAGACTCCTTGGGTACTTTGTTAAAGTTAGAAGAATAGAGTTGGGAGAAAACTAATACGATAACTAAATGAAAGAACAACGAAACTAGAAATTTTTGACAAATATAATTCCCTACAATTCTTTTTCTAACCTGTGACAGAATAAAATCAACTTTCCAGCAATTTAAGGTAGTTGAATATATAAGATTATTTTATGTCACTCGCACCCATTGCCTCGAGCTCGCTCCTATATATACCCTACATGCTTGACATGATTTTTGAAAAAATTTTGAAAGTAATACCACAAAATCACACTCTATTATTTGATGAATGTAGGTCGGTATTTTACCGTTTACCTGCCAAAGCCACGGTAACTCAAACTCCATGTTCTTACCTATGTTTGAAGTATACGCTGACAAACTCTTTCATAAAATAACGAAGGTCTGGGGTTCTTAATATATCTCGCTAATATAGTTCTCTATGGAAAATAGATTAAATTCGAAGTACTTGCTTAAAAATATTGAGAATTTGTTCTTAATATTCTACTCACCTTTCACAATCATGAAATATCTTATATTTCTATTTTAATCGAAAATTTTGAACGCATATCAATTGGCAACTGAAGAAACTGATGAATAAATAATAAATCCTAATAAACGTATGACAATATTTTGGAATGGTTTACAAGTAACAAAATAATTGCTGGCGGGAGTTCGTGATACGTGTTGAATACTATTGATTTATATGAGATTAATTAACTGAACGTGAGAATTGTATTGAGGAAAAAGGGAGTAAATATTTATAGTACTAGAAATTGATGACATATTAACTATGAGAATGTACTAAACATGAGAGTTGCGCTGGCTAAAACGGTTTAGGCACTAAACTAGTAGAAAGAAAACATATTTTATAAGAAAGACATGATTCGACGGCTAAATGTTGAGGGTGGGCCACCCCTTAATTTTTTTTTCTATATTTTAGATGAAATTTTTCGTTTTCATTTTTTTATGAAAATAGATACAACCCTAAATTTTTATTCTTCTATGATAAACCCTTATTTTTCATTTGTTAATTATAAACTTCAATTTTTTTGGCAAGATTTTTATTTTGTCTACGAGCGACCCCTATTTTTCCATCGCAATTTTTTATTTTTATTTTATCCTCAGATCCGCAATAGGAGTCCAAGATGGCAATCGAATATAATAATTGTAGTACGATAAATTGTTATTTCTAATTTGAATTTCCTCCAATTATACTTTTTTTTCTCAATTTAATTGGATATTTCACCCGCGCCGGTTGATAACTGATATCAGTTATACCCGCCAGGTGTCTACCGTTCTCACCTCTCATCCAGAAAACATCACGGAGTAGGAATGAGACCGAAGCCGATCTACCGACGTACTCACTATATAGTTTTCAGTAATTTTTTTTTTATTTTGATTGACAGTGACTCTCATGTTAATTTCACTCTCATCGTTAAACTATCATTAAGCTCCAGTGCAATAATTATTTCTTCACAATTTATTAATAACTGAAAAGACAGTTTTTACTCTCATGTGAATAAACACGTGTTTTGAGCTGCCGCTAACAACTACCATTATCGTACCTGTACATATTGTACTTAACATTTTTTGCAAATAATTTTAAATTAAAATAGAAACGTGTACGTGTATAAATATACGCTTTTTATTATTGTGGAAGGTATGCCAAAATATAAGCGAACAAATATAGTATTAAGTCACTGTTTTTCACAAATAATTATTTCAACTTGATTTATTTATAGGTTATATGACTACTAAGCAATGCCAACAAACGTAAACGAACCAATTTGAGTCGTCGAACAATCAAGAGTCATGCAACATATAAAATTACGAAGATCAGGCGAGCACGGCGCAGTTACGTCAATCACAATCACAAGAGGCACGAGATTAACAAAACCAACAGAGACAATTAGAACGAAGAAAAACGGGCAGATTCGTAGTAAACAGACGTAGAGAAATTGACCATAAACCCCAACAAGTTCTTCGAACATTCACATCAGATTTATTTCTGCGACTAGCCTCATTTCATAGTGGTTATGGGACAACTATATGTGGCATATTCTCGCATAGTTAATATTCGTAGGCCGGGTGGCCACAAAACTGGAAAACCTAGAAACCTCAGGGAATACTCAATTTACTGGAAAAGACAGGGAATTTCTCTAAAAATCTGGAAAAAAATGAAAATTTTCAATTAGGATTATTTAAAATCATTCAACTCTAGAATTTTTTCGTTTTCTTCAAATGAGATTGAAAAATTGGCACGCATGCGATTGTCATACCATCTAGCGTATTTTTATTGTATTATTCAGTACCATCTGTTTTATCTCTTGAAAATGTGTGCGTGAAAAATACCAGCTGATGATTGAGCAACTTAACCTCACAAAAGTGAGAAAGAATATTATGCTTTTAACTTAATATATATAAAATCTATAGATCTAAAAAAATCTGGAAATTTGATTTTTTATTATGACATAAAACATTGGTTGTGCGACTAGAAGAGCTATCAAAGAATGCAAATACATTAAAGAACTTGATGTTCTAGAATTTAAAAAAGATTGTCGTCAAGCATATACTGCTTTGACTGAAAAATTACTTGAACGATCTCCAGTAAACTACATATTAGTGAAAGGAATTTCTTGTTTATATCCAAATGTCGCACAAAATTTAGATATTGGAGCAAAACGTTTGTCAATTTCGCTTGATTTTTCAATCGAAAATAATTAGATAAGCGGGGTTGACGCTTATAAAATACAAAAAGTTATGCAGAAGATCACCCTTTCAAGATGAAATCTTAAATTATTTCAAGTAAGATGATAAGAAACTGAATTGTTTGTGGTTAGATAATATTATGGCTACGCCAGATGATATTTAAGAATTAACCAAATACATAAAAATTATTCCTACTTTTTTTCATGGTAACTCATCTCTTGAACGAGGATTTTCTATTAATAAAGACTGATTAATTGAAAATCCTCAAGAAGATTCGCTCATCGCCCAAAGATGAATTTATGATAAATTGAAAAATCGAAAATCGAATATTCTGATTCAGTCGGTTAAGAATTCAAGAAGCCGTTATGAAGAAAAATTTAAAAAAATGAAAAAAGATAAAGAATTAGATGACCTTGATAGTAAGAATAAATATTTAAAGAAACAGCAATTGAAAAATCTTTAAGATAAAAAGAAAGCTCTAGTCGAACTAGTCGTCGAGATATTTCATCCATAGATGATGAAATTGAAAAATTAAAAGAATAAATGAGTAATTATAAGATAAAGAAAATAGTATATATGTATAACATATGCTATTTATTTTTTTTGCGCTAAAATTGATAATTTTTCATATTTATTTAATAGATAGAAAAAGAATAAAATTGTTATGGGAATTTCGTATTTACTACAATTTTCCAAAGTAATATTCTTTAGATACAGTTTTCTATTAATCATATATATAATCGAATATTTTTAAACTTAATCGGGGAATTTTAAAATTATACCTCTGGAAAACCTGGAAAAGTCAAGGAATTTTATTTTGGAAATTCTGTGGTCACAATGATATATATCTAGACTCAAAACTAGATATAAAGCAAATTACATTGATATATAACTTTTGTTTGAAAAGATAAGATAACCTCAAAACTCTTCTTCTTCCCTGTTTTAATGGAGTGTAAATATAATAAATAGAATTTAACGATCGAAATTACTTAAAATCTTGTCAAAACTATATATATTTTAATGTAAATACATACATAATATACATACACCTCAAGTGAAAAGAGACTCAACTAAGTAAATTTCTTGAAAAGCATAACAGAAAATTATTTCTGGGTTAATTCCCAAAATTCGTAGTACTACCCTTGACCACTTGGTCAAATTGTACTTGAACCTCTGTTATATGGTTTTTCTTGCAACAAAATCTGTAGGTAATAGAGACAAATGGTGTTTCATCCATAGCGTAAAAAATGGTTAAAAACGAGGTTAAAAAATGGTTTTTTTAAATCAAATTTCTTTATAAAAATGAGCTTAACTATCTAAATCAACTTATCACAAATTCCGTGTTCTTACGAGTTATACCATGACGAGAACATCTGAAAGAAAACAATAGAGAACGGGAGATACAAAAGAAACATATTTGATATTTGAAAACATATTTTTACGTGTTTGAGTGAACGGTAATTGAACCCTCACTATAAAATTATACTGCTCAATTTGCTTCTCGAATTAATAAAGTCTACAGTCGATTTACAAACGTCCACATTCAAAAAATTAATTGTATCTATTAGTCATTCGTTCTATTTCAACAGTATTTGTAGCATTTGTTAAATCTTCTACCAAGATACAATTTATTTCACTCAATTACTGACCTAAATGAAAGAAAAACACTTACCGAAAGTCAATTTTGGTAACCGGGACTGCCATTATTTCTCATTCTCCTGAATAATCTATTACTCGAGGATTGATGCTAAATTACATCATAAATTATCCAAATAAAAAAGTCTTTTTTTCTCCAAGTGTTTGACCTTTAGAAAACGCAAACCTTCTGAAAATTTTTATTGTATCTTGTGCACTTTGGCTTGTGCTTATTCATGAATCAGTAAAAATATGTATTAAGTACTCAATCTCAAGAATTTATGAAGAGCTTAAAAATATCGAGGACTATAGTGTAAAAGATCGGATGTTTTTTATTCTTTGGTAGAAAATTTCCTATAGCCATAGTCTTTCAGCTCTATAGTCCAATGATCACAGCTCCTGACCCACGAAAATTAGTTATGTCGCTGATTTTCATCAAATTTTTGCCAAATTCGGAAAAACTAAAGATATCAAGATTTTCTACAAAAAAAGTTCCCTGTGATTTTTCCCTAAGATCATTTCTTTGTAAAACTCGCTAAAACTTCGGGGTCGCATCTTCATAAAAAGTTTTCGCGCCACGTAGAGTCTGAAGGAAATTAAGTCCCGGCTGAAGAAGAAACTGTTGTTGAAAAAATCCGATAACACGAAATTCGCTTTTTGTAAGAATAATTTTGAGATTAGGAAAAAATCACAAGGAACTTTTTTCGATCGATTACTTTTTTCGAAATTCGGCATAGATTGCGAGTTACTTGCAAAATTCGAAATTTTCAAAATTTAAACAAAAATATATCGCTTAGTGGCCAAAATTTTGATTAATTAACTTTTACTGTATCGATAAAGCATCCTCGATCTACCTAAATCCAGGAAATCAGCGATATAATTTTCGTGAGATTTGGCTC
Source organism: Diorhabda carinulata (assembly GCF_026250575.1). NCBI lineage: Eukaryota > Metazoa > Arthropoda > Insecta > Coleoptera > Chrysomelidae > Diorhabda > Diorhabda carinulata. The sequence continues at coordinate 9,654,156 of NC_079471.1, forward strand.
TAATTGGGCTGGACTACTTATCTGAAAGTCTAACTTGTTCATATTTCTCATTCTCTACCTTCAATTCTTCAGCTTGTTTCGCGCATAAATCGTTGTCTCTAAGTTCAAAGGCAAATTTAAGGGACCTATGTGCTTTATTCGATTATCCAGAGGGAGGGATGTTGATTCGCTCCAGCCACCTACTTCCTTTTCCCGGGCTTTGGACCGCGAAAATAACCATTAAACCTCTCAATCTAACCGATGCAGGGATTTTACAGGTAGAGTTCTATGTATTTCACAATATCCCACATATTATTTCCATTTAACTGTCTGTCTACAACTCTCAATTGATTTCAATTTAATAGAACCAGATATTGAATAGTAAACATACGAGAGTTGCTACTTAAGTTTTTAGATATTGAAACACTGCTGTAATATGTCACATCTGACATTACCATCATGAAGTTTGAAATATTCAATGGTGAACGTATTCAGAACGTGTTGTCATACAAGTGTTATTCAAGTTGTTTACTTGAATGGTCGTCTGTTTTTACGAAATAACTAGACATATCCCCACCGTTCCATTAGAATAACGTAGAATTATGCAAAAAAATCAGGGACATCAATCGCAGATGGGACATCCACCGTACAGTCCTTGTTTTGCATCCAATGATTCTTCTTATTCGGTTTGATACGTTTAAATCATATTTTTTGGAGGCACCTGCATCGGAATGGAAAAAAATGCTTCAACAATTGATTCAATCGCATGCAAATGTGTATTGATCTTGAAGAGAATTATAAGTATTTGTTTCTATTTGTGCATCTCAAAATTTAAGTAGCATGCTTGTGAATTATTTTTGTTTCTTAGGTCAATCAGATCAAATATACTCTCTTTGAAGAGTATATATAAATATAAAGGAACATGTCTTGACAGACTGATTTATCGTCGCAAAGTTCGAAACAACTAGAACTACAATCAAGAAAATTGGACAGCAAATTACTCTCAAAATGCACCCTCCCACTTAAAAAAGGTTTTTTTTGATCGTATAATTTTGTTTTTAGGTTAAAAATTAAAAAAAAACATTTATTACAGCGTTTTAAGAAATTCATTCATCAAATAGTGATAAAACTGTGTTCGAAAAACTGCCAATTGTTAAGTAAGAATCTTCCAATTTGGGCATTTAGGCTAGACGTTGAAAAATAAAAAAGTAATTATATTTTGATCTCCTGGAAGGTAGAAAGGAGATTGAGTTGTGTATGAAACGACATTTGAATTTGAATTAGAAACTCACGAAATCTATTAATTTGTCTGGTTCTAATTTGAAAGTAAGGTCCATCCTATTTTCGGTCATAATACGATTAATAAAATGATTCCTATTTTTTTTCATAAATCAAAAAAATATTGTTGTTTTGGCTCTCAAACTTTGGTCTCATTTTTTATTAAGTACGTTAAAAAATTGGTAAAATTAAAATAAAATAAAATTAAAAATTTTTAATACTGAAAATTGTTCAAAGTATGATATTCAATTCTTTTTTAATTGCTCGTTTTCATATGTTCTTAGCGAAAAAAATACATTCTTCGAAAAAAACTTTAGTTTTTGGAGGCGAATCGGGTAATTTATCTTTTTTGGATTTCATTGGCCAAAATTGACACTTTGGTTTCCAAACTTAGGTCTCATTTTTATCTCAAGTACGTCAATAAATCGTAAAATGTAGAAGATAGTAACTGAAAAATGTTAATTTTCCGATTTTCTACCAATTTAGAGAGTTTTTAATAGTTGAAAATTGATCAAATTATAATATTGATTTGTGTGTATTTTTTCAATTTTTTGGTTTTATATATATTTTGAAAAAAAAAAAATAGTTTTTTCCGAAAAAACTCCTCGTTCAGTTATCGGAGATAAATTGTGTAATTTATGATATTTGAATTATTGACCAAAAAGTGTTGAAATTTTGGTTTTCAAACATAGGTATGATTTTTATCTCAAATGAAAAAATAATTTTGCAAATATTAATTTCTCATTTTTTTCAAGATAAAAAATAGGGTGAACTTCACTTCCAAACATTTACAAATCGTCATATGATTCATACTATCTCATTATAATTTATAATAATCCCTGTATCATTTGCGGGGTAAGTATCGACGGCTAACTAGAAGCCGTTTCGCCATGTCTAACAGTATGAATGTCGAGAATTTAAGAATAAGTATGAAATTTGCAAAAATGTTCACGTGAATGTGTACTAAGAAAGGATGAAAAAATTCAAACACTAAGATTTCACAATGTGGGTACCAATACTAATTACCAAATTATCAAAAATATAGGTATAGGTTACAACAGTGAAAAACAGATTAGGTAAAAAACAAATTCAATAATGTATCAAGATTTTCCCTAATTGAAATTGAGTGATTTTCAAAGATTTTGCAAAATATTTAAGTGGATGATGAGTTTTTTAATTTTTTTTTAAGAATAACTATATTTCATATTTTGGATAGCAAATTTAATTGTAAAATGAATACAGACCCGAGTAAAAATGTGCGTAGATTACATACAAATGATGCTGTAACTAAAAAAAATTATCATACGTTTCTGAATTATAGGCTTTATAGGTAAAATCAGAAATTATATTTAAATATATTTTCTAAATTATGTTTGACGAAATAAATAATTCTACACTATTATTTATAGGTCAAGGTTGGCCCATGGCCAATGATTACAAGGACAACCTGTAAGATCAACAATTTTTTAACGAAAAAGTACTCTTTGTTTAACTTGACGGAATTTATGATTTAGGAAATATGTAGATTTTCAGATCGTTGTACATGCCAAGGAAACCGTTCGCCATAAAGAGACATTCTGAAGAAAATTATCGTGGCAGTAAACATCACCTCGTGAATAATAACATTTATTATACAATCGTGAATAATATACTATTATGCAATTTACACCTTCAACGTCGTAAAAATATTTCAAAGCAAATAATTTCTAAGGCATTAGAAAATTGTATTGGGATTATGGCAACAATTTCTTGATAAGCCAAAAAAAGTATCTCTATGCAATCCTAATTCAGGTGTCTTCATATATATATATATATATATATATATATATATATATATATATATATATATATATATATATATATATATATATATATTCAACAAAAAATGACAGAGTAATTTATAAATTTCATTATTAGGTTTCTTTTTTTTTCTTACTGAAATTATATTTCTAATATGAGAGAAAATAATAAAAAAATTACCATTTTGACCATTCGGCATTACTTCCTGGATATTTGTTTGGGTTGACACATCTGCTGTTAGTACTGGGGCCATATCTGAAATATCAAGTACAATATTTTGACAACCTAACAAAGATTTAAAATTTACAAATTTATTCATACAAAAACTGAGCACTTACTATTTTTCAGATTCAATGATGGGACAGCGTTATATTGCAGATTCTTTCTACAATTATTTTTTATAAAACTTCCTTCGGGGAAATGTAATTCGCACACTCTTAATTTATAACTGAATTGTTCAGGAGTCATATTAGCATAAATATGACTGTTTACAAATCCCAATGCTTGTTTCCAACGTTGACATCTAAAAATAATATTAACAACTTTATCGTATCAAAATTCAATTCTATTAACATAGTTTATATTCACATTTTGATAGAAAATCTAATCCAATACTTACCTAATTTCATCTTTGGGACAATGAAATAGAGATATGTTTGTACCTTCTCTGGTAGAACATCCATCCACACAGCACATTCGTGGCATTTTATGGGAGTAGTAAATTTAAAACACTGAATTAATGTTTACTTTAATTTAAAAAGGAATTGCTCTCACCCCAGCAAATGAGAACAATCAATATTCATATAAATATAAACTTTCTTCTACGACGCGACGTGGCAGACAACCGGTTTGTGATTTTGCCCAGCGCGTTGGCGACTTCGAGTGATCGAGAACACCGAATAATAACGACAAGACGAGTCACTCTAGGCTCCTCCCTTGTTATGCTTCAATATCGGATGCCACTCTTTTTCGATCACTTGAAGTCGACGCAGCGATCAGCAAAATGAATGAATCGATTGTCCGCTACGTCGCGTCGAAGAGAAAAGTGTATAAATATACCGTTTGTCCTTATTTGCCAAGGTGAGAGCAACTCAATGAAATTAGATAAGTAATATGAAAAATAATAGAGCTCCGCGGGAAGATGGAATAGTTACAGAAGCTTCAAAAATGGATGAACCTAAAGCCCCCCTCCACCACAATTTTACTTTATAAAAAAGGAGATAGAACAAACCTCGAAAACTATAGACCGGTTAGTCTTTTAAACCACCTCTATAAACTATACACACGTATCTTAACAAAGAGACTAGAGAGGAAATTTGAACTTATCAGCCAAGGGAACAGGCAGGGTTTCGTTCAGGATATGGAACAAACGACTATTTACTTACTTTAAAAATATTAATTGAAAAATCTGTAAAATATAACAGACCCCTAGTCCTTAGTTTTGTCGACTACCATAAAGCGTTCGATACCGTTGAGCTGCCAGCTATTTTGAAATAATTAGAAGAATGTCGAGTGGATCACAGATAATCAAATATTATATCAAATATATATAATAACGCGACAACAACGGTCAATCTACACTATCCCACTGAAAAAATTAAGATAGAAAAAGGCGTATAGCAAGGTGATACTATGTCGCCGAAACTATTTATTACTGTTATGGAACATGCTTTTAAAACACTACAGTGGGAACATAAGGGTATCAGCATAGATGGTGAAAGGCTACATCACCTAAGGTTTGCACATGACAGTGTCCTCATAACTGATGAATTAGGCGAGACAAAAAACATGATACAAGATTTGCAAATCGCAACAAGGAAAGTTGGTCTAAAAATTAATTTCAATAAAACCAAGACGATGACAAATTTAGTTCCTAGCCGGCCACTAAATGTGGACGACAAATATATTCAGATGGTGGAGTGTTATATATATATATATATATATATATATATATATATATATATATATATATATATATATATATATATATATATATATATATATATATATATATATATATATATATATATATGTGCCAATCGGCCTTAAGAACCTTTTACCAATGCGTCCTCCCAGTCCTGACTTATGGAGCGGAGACCCTGACATTAACTAGAAGATCAATACTTAAATTGCAAATTACACAGCGTAAAATGAAAAGGTCTATGCTTGGCATCACTATGAGGGATGGGATAAGGAATGACGAATTGCGCAGTTGATCTTGAGTTAAAGATATCATAGACCAAATACTGAGACAAAGAAGACGGTGGGCAGGACATGTTGCAAGAAGACAAGATAACCGATGGACAAAAAGAATTCTAGACTGGAGACCGAGAACATACAGACGAAATCCAGGAAGACCCCCTACGAGATGGACTGACGATATTAAAAGAATACGGACAAACTGGGTAGTAACCGCTCAGAGCAGAGAAAACTGGAAGCATTTGGAAGAGGCCTATGTCCAGCAGTGGACGAGATAAGGCTGAATGATGATGATGAATAGGATTAAATTTTACACACGAATACGATTTACGTGGCGCCTGAATTTGACTATGCCATTTTGTAAATCGACCCAAAATAAGTCGGAAATGAAGAATAAAATTTTTCGATATCTTGCTTCGTTTTGGAGATTGGAAAAATTTATTTTTTACAGACCGTTTATGAAAAATAAATCATATATAAAAGGACTAGTCCGTATAGAAAAGGACTCCGTTTGTAAAAGGTCTAGTCTATTTAGATACGTCCCAGTTGCACCTACATCTTATGTATATTTCTAAGAAATTTAAACAAATTTTTTTTTATTTATTTATTATAGAAATGAGTTATACATGGAAATACTACCTAACCTAACCTAAATAAATAACTTTTGAAAGCATTCAGAACGTATTTTTTCCTCGAAAGAGGATATTTTTACATTAAATTACTTAAATTAAATCTTCAAACTATCATTAAATATTTTTTTTAATTTTATAAATAATGAACAACAATAATGACAATTCTTTATGAAAAACATCAAATTTTTCATGTATTTATCGTATGTTAAGTTATATCACAGAGTTATGAAAGTTATCAAAATTGGCTCATTTTGCTATAAAAATCTGTTTTCTTCAATATAATTTTGGAGTATCAGGGTAAATAATATGAAAATTAAATGAAAAATCTTTTGTTTATTGAATTACAAGATTCATATTGAATTTGAAGAGTGATAAAATATTCATTTGAAACGAAGTATTGAACGCCATCTGTTCAATAAAGCGAATTTTGAACTAAAGTGTGAGTATAACTTTAAGTATCGATATCTCGAAAACGAAACGAGATATCAAGAAATGTCATTCTTCATTTTCGGTGCCATGGAAATCGTACTCTCCCCAAGTTTTATTTTAAAATGTGAATATTAGTTAATAAAATATGTTAATATCAATATTTATATTATCTTTTAAACTTTGTATAATTTTTTTGTTGTTAACGTTGGCAGTAGTCAATTGGATTTATAAACAGTCACATTTATACCAATAAGACTTCTGAACAATTTAAGAGTGTTGGAACTACATTTCCCTGAAGAGTTTCATACAAAAATATCCAGAAAGAATCTTCAATATAACGCTTTCCCATCACTTAATGTAATGAAAAACAGTAAGTTCTTAATTTTTATAGAAAATAGTTTGTGAATTATAAATCTTTGTTAGGATTCAAAAATATAGTACTTGATATTTCAGATATGGTTCGAGTACTACCAATAGATTCCACTCCAAACAAATATAAGTAATGCCCGATAATTGAAATGTAAATTTTCTATTATTTTCTTTCATAATCATATTTTATTTTTAGTATTGATATTTAGACAAAATGTACTTATTTATTAATTGTATAAATTCCCCTCTCATTTTTTAAATAAAATTTGATAAACCCGCTCCTTTCCAAGCTTTTGTATTTTAAAAATGTATGTATAATTTTTCAAGTTCAACTTTGCCGGAAAGCTCATAAAAATATATATTTCCACTACTAGTCATAGAAGCTATGTTCTTAGTATGTCATAGCAAGTCGTAAATTTTACATTCACCACCTCAGTACAGCTAGTGGTTGATAATGAACAAGATTATGGTGAATTTAAACTTCGCGCTCTATTTAATTTATGGTACCTTGCTAATAAGCTTCAAGAATAACAAATCAAACATCTTCTAAAGGTTATGGACCCGCCTTACCTAGTTTTCACAAGTAGTACCGAGGTGCCAACGCTAGAATCGAGATAGAGGTAGAGCTAAATGCTATTATGTTAGATATAAATAGAATTATCAGGAATACTGTTCAAATATCTGATTGAAAATGACACTTTTCTGAAAATTTTATATCGAATACTAATTAATACTTAATATTGATCTCTGGCGATATTTTAATTATTTTCATGGTATTAATAAGAGATATATACTTATAATTCCGAAAATAGCCCCTATATCGAATATAATAACCCCCCATTTAGAAATTGAAATTATTCTAGTATCTCCAATATGCTCCCCCGAGATACGATAGTTGATTGTTAAATCCTTTTTTCGTTGAAAGATGTCGTCATCATGCAAATATTACGGTAAGGTGAAAATTGTTTTTAGTTACATTTTAAATACTTTTTTAGTGTATAAAGTATGTAATTATTAATTATTTGAAACATTTTATTCATATTGTTTATCTCATATACTCATTTTTAGCACTGAAGCATTTTTGGGGGATAATTTTTTTTTAAATCTCTACTATAACCCTCGTTACCTGAAATGCACCTGTTTTGATTTGTAAAAAAGGGTTACTTTTGAGATTTTACGCTAAATAAAATAATAGGGGTAAATTAACAATCAGTCACATAGATAAAAACTGTAGAATAAATAATATTATCTATGAAATCTTGTCATGTTCTAACCAGAAACTACGATCATATTTTTGAAAAAAATATTTAGATTTTTTTCTACTATAGCCAACTAATTTATTTATAAATTTAAAACATATATAATATAATAATAAAATTAATAACATCTGTACATTTTGAAAATCTGTTTACATTATTTATATTATATAATATGTATACAAAATATATAATAAAATGATATATTGTAAGTAAAGTGAAAACTCTGTTTCATAAATAATGATAGAAATGATCAATAAGTCTATAAGTAGAAAAATTCAAAGCATAATGAAGAGACAATATAACAAGATATATTTTATAACCTCAAATGTCTCGGCAGGAGACTCTTCCTCAGGAAGTTAAAGTATATGAATAAATGATAGTCAGATGGGGTAAGCAATTAATATTAAATTGGACACCCTCAGCTTATTAACGAACGACGTTAACAATTGATAAAAAAGCGGAAAAGCTGGAAAAACCTTATCGCATTAACTGCAGCCCTCAACTGGATTCCCAGATGTTGATGTGAGTTGAATTCATAGTCTAGTTGCTGGATCCATTGTGGTTTAAACTCCCTACCTGGCAGCTAAGGGAAAAAATACAATAAGGAAGGAAACGAGAACACAGATGGAAAATACAGAAGAAGGAACGAGTAGAAAGAACAGATTCGAACAAAAGGAGCTTATGGTCTAATACATAAGAAAACTGAATTAAGACTGGTTATAAATAAATAAATAAAAATGAATATTTGTTGTGCTTCCCAAATAAATAGAAAATACGAATTTATATGAAAAGTGTCATACAAAAGGAATCCATAGAAATTTCTGTGAGCACAATAAAAAAGCAATGAAAAACTTACCAGCGAAAATAATGAATAAAATCACCACCAATTTACTGAAATTTACTTTTATAGATAGGTTAAGGAAGAAGGAAGAATCAATTTCCAGGTTTTATTGGATTTCTCAAATGGAGTGGGAGGTCGAAAACAAATTAATCTCTCCAAATACTGGAATGTTATAATAAATAAATCGGAAGTGACTACTGTGCGAATACACGTGAACAAATTAATATTCAAAATGTTTGAAGAAAAACGTAACAATCCGAATGGCATGTTACAATTTCTTTCTGCTTACATATGATGGATTTTGGAAGAAATTGTGCATTGTATGAACTGTTTGACTACAAACTCAATCATTCACACGATCACTTTTAAAACGATTCGCGACACACCGAAATTTACGAATCACTTTTCCATATCTCGGCGGTTGCCTACCACATTTATAATCAAATTCCGAACACATACATCACACAATCATCCTCATAGAACAGACTTGTCAGTCCACTACGTTAGAGCAACCTGAAGGCAGTATTTGTTATTTATAGAGAACCAATTTTGAGTACAAATTAGCTTAACCCATCAGCCTTGTCCTCTTAGTTCAAGAAAATTTCAACATATTACTCAGAACGTCATTTAAATGATAATCGCATCTACAAGTTACATAATAAATATAACAAAGAGTATTGATCAATTAATAAATTTTTAGCTAGCTACTTATCAAATATTTACTATATTTAGATATATAAAAATAAAGGATAGAAATAATGGATCAATCGACAGTTTTGTCTAAAACAGTAACTTCCACATTTTATTTAATAATTTTCACAAATCAGGCAAATGTTTTGATCAGATATATATAATACGCATTTAATTTCGAATGTAACTTATTTGATGGAGTACCCCAAATTTTCGACGAATTTTGAGTATCCTAAGTCACGTTACCACGCCTTTTCGCTTGGCTCCTTATATGGTATGTGTAAAATGTAAGTTTTGGTAAGATATGGTAAGATGGCGCTACCGGTGAAGTAAGTAGAGATATGGAAAGATGGCGCGTAGAGATATGGTAAGATGGCGCTATCGGTGAAGTAAGTAGAGATATGGAAAGATGGCGCTAACGGCGAAGTAAGTAGAGATATGGTAAGATGGCGCTACCGGTGAAGTAAGTAGAGATATGGAAAGATGGCGCTAACGGCGAAGTAAGTAGAGATATGGTAAGATGGCGCTATCGGTGAAGTAAGTAGAGATATGGAAAGATGGAGCGCGAATTACAGCGTTAATAATGGTAGGATATCTGAGAAAGTGGAGTGGAGGGGCTGGTCTCAAGTGTCCCATTACCTACTGGGGATAACTATGCGATCGCATTTTATCATAACGTTATTCAAACATCGAAACATATTTTGAAGCTTGTTTAACCACAACTTAATTAACAAATTTGACAATGCCATATATCAAAATACTCCTAACTCTTCCTTGTATCTATCTAGATATAAATATATGTTTCAATTTATCTACAAATTAATTTTTCATTTATTCGAACCTATTCAAAATATTTTCGAATAATCTTAACAAATTTAACATTAAAACTCGATTATTTTTCAACGACAGTAAGGTGTTCAAAACAGTTTGAAACAAGGTTAACTTTGAGAAATATCCATAAACGTTAGAAAGAGCATTATCCAAAAAATTCATGTATATTATTGAAAAATCAATTAAATGTACTCGATAAATAAGATGGGGATTGTAGGTACACAAACGAATTAGAACAATGAGCAGTTAGCATATATTTTCTGAGACTCATAGCATATAAACAAATTTCCACAATATACGGGTTGCCATCAAAATACACTTAAAACCGTTTTTCAAGTAAATGGGCAATAAATCTTGGTTTCAATTAATTCATTTCTCGTTTACTGGAGCCTCGGGCTGAAATAGAACGAAATTGCATTAATTGCTTGGATGGAATAGGGTTGAAATCGCATTTCTTATGTATACCCCTTGACAACTTAATAGAGTTTCAAAGATGAAAAAATACTGACAATTCTCAAGTAGCAATCTCTGAATCCGTTGTAATGGTACAAGGTATTGCTACAAGTTGGAAGCAAGCTCCCTCGCAAGAAATCAAATATGTATTATTCGAAAACTGAATCGAGTGGGTTTCAACGTTGTGGGTTTCGTGTCAGATCAAGAAGTTGATTTCAGAAAATTGATTAACAAACTTCTTAACACCAGACATACTACTTTCAGAATAGATAATATCAAACTTGTTTGCATATATGACGTGCCTCGTATTTAAAAATCTACTAGGAATAATTTCCATTCTCTTAATTTTCGTTTGTTGAATGGGCTCTAAAATATAGTTTTTTTTATGATCAGGATAAGAAAAAATCTAGTAGACTTATGTCCTAAGATGTTACCAAGTAGCTTCCAAAAAAGTAGAAAAGTCGTCGCACTCACGGTGTGAGAGCGCATTTTTTACCATTAACAATCAGTAAATATTAACAAAAATCTTAATTCATAAAAGGGAGTTTCTATAGAAATATGATATTGATAGCTTCTACTTACTTAATAATGATTAGATAAAGACGGCAACAGAGCGAAAAGTCAAATTTTTACCTGTCTTTAAAATCATATTTTGGTTAATTCAAATAATTTTCTCTTAATAATCCCCATTATTTCTGTCGTTTCAGCACATCTACACCTATACAGGAATTGAATACAGAAAACCTGAGCTCGCTCCTGTGATGATAGACTGCTGCTACAGACAGACGGACGAAAAGCTAGTAAAAACACATTTATTCGTGAAAAATGCACTGAAATTGAATATAAAATATGCATCGTCGTTCTCTTGCATCTGCCGTATATACATACGTAGATTTCAAGGTTTTGCCTCCAGAAACAATGCTTGCTGCAAACTTCACAAAAACAATCAATTATTGATTTGAAATTAATCCTGTTTTTGGTTAATTTTATTTGAAATTCTTTAATTTTTGATTTTGTTTAATCTTCAATATTATCATTATGTTTTAAGCTTTTTCACAAGATGTTAACTTCGTGTTGTATGACTTTTTTGTCAGCATGGGCTGTCCTATATGTATCGAATAATCTTTTTATTAATTTTAAAATGATTTAATGAATTAAATATATCAAAATAATTAAACTGAGAAAACTATAACTGCCACTCGGCAAAAGCTAATCGTCAAGTAAAACATAGGAATGTATTGAAGTCACTGCGCTAGCGGTGTGGTATAGTTAAGTAATCTAAAACAACCCTTATCATAGCAGTGCATCATTATCAAACTCTAACCTCATTAACTTTATCGTTATTATAAATTGTCTGTATTTCATATTTCTGTCAGTTTTATAGATTGTCAACTTTAACCCTTCAAGTTATCACCTTCAATTATTTATTATTTGATTATTGTTAATGTGACTATAATGAAACATAAATATATTCATATATTCATAAAAAGAAGCCTGTAAAACTAAAACTCTATTCATTTAATTAGATATTCGTCTAGTACGCCAGTCAGATCAGTGTAACCAATTGCAACTTATAATTATTAAATCCTCAGTTTGCTAAATAAATTGTCTTAAAAAAAGCAAGTTGGTAAATTGAGTTATTTAACTGTTGCACTTATCGAAGTTATTGCAAACAACTGATGACTTTAGCCTATTTAAACCCTCACCATTCAAAATTCTGGAGAATTTGAGTGTATCACTCGCAAGTTATGAACCTCTTTAAGGATAGAATAAACAAAATATATCAGAATCTCTTTACGTTAGAAAAAAAAAATTATATCAGATACTTTCTTTGCTATCTCAACATATTCTAAAAAAATATTACACTAGGTTGGAGTAAACGACTTCTTTCTAATTTTGTTATTTCATCAAAGTTAAGGAGCTGTAGATAGGAAAAACTTTCAATGAAACATTCGATGCTGAGTCATCAATATTTTTTATATAAATTGACCAAAACAAAATTTACAACTCAGTCTGACGATATATGGTTAATTGCGTATACTTTTAATTGCTTGTAAAAGTTGTAGTTGATAAAAGGGTTTATGAAAAAAATGAGTTTTCAAGAGACGATTCATATTTCGCATCACAACGCCGCTCTAGTTAATGTTAAGTTAAATGATGTTGTATGAGGAATAATCTCATAGCGAGAATACTAAATTATTAATAAATATAGATCAAGCTCATAGATTTCAATAGTTTTTTATTCACATTCAAATTATGCGTACACAAAATCTTCAAGGCGATAAGGGGCAGGGCCCTTGTTACACGTTGTCACATTTCGCTGATACCCTTCCCCCCATTAACATGTGACGTAATATATGGATGACCCAAAATAAAATGTTACTTATGAATAGATTACATAGAAATGTTTTTTGTACTGGTAAAACATTGTTGCGGAAACTCCTACCACAATTTAATTTTATAGAGCCTAAAAAACTTATTTACTTTAAATTACTTTAATGGGGTTGAAAGGGCAAATTGCATAAAATATATTATTATAGTTCTGATATAAATCCTGATATTCTACAAAAATATAAAGATATCGATGTAAAACTGACAACAATTGATAATTCTTCAAAAATTTTTACATACGACTGTAGAAGTCAAGTACGGACGCCAATGATTTGGTTTATATTATTGGCTATTTATTAAAAAATATATTTTGCTACACTGTTGTACTACATGTATAATTTATAAAGTATATTCTAACCTCAAAGCTATGGAGGTTGGAATTTACCTCCAAGTAGTCAAGTAGTATCGTAGAATAGTCACACAATTAGAAAAACTCTTTTTAAAAATTTAAATGAAATTAGTCACCAAAATGTCGGAGCAAAACTTGAATTACCTATATAAAAATGTGCCCTTTATGCTGCTTTTTACAGAGATTCCTATATTTAGCCTGGGGTGCATATATTTATTTTACACTTAAATTTGCGAATCGCAATATAAAATATGTTCAAAAAAATCGATATATTACTTAGGGAAATTTGTTTTTTTCATACTTATCTGAAAACACTTTGTTTTAATTTGTTTTTACAAAGACGTAGATGGTATTTCCAGAACAACGTACGGAAAATTTTTCCCAATCTCAAATTATTTTCCGTGTGCTAAATAAAAATATAAAATTGAAATTAATTATTATGAAAAACAATTATTTATCTATGACACTTTTCTAAAAACAACAACATGATTAGTATATTAATAAATCGTTGCTATTGAAAAACATTTATTGTACATTAGGCTAATGGTATGTTTTAAAAAGTATTTATTTTATAAGTTCTTGATATGAAATAATGTCAGAAAGTAAAATATTCAGTTAAAAGTGAAAAATGAATATTATAAATATTCAATTGGAAATCGCAAAAATTTAAAATTTTAACTAAACTTAAATAAGTAAACGATTATCATTGGTTTCCAGTTGTGACGGTTTATAGGTTTAATAATAACATTTAGCAGTTGTCTGCTCGATGATTACGAGGTTATCGTTGCTGGCAACACGCGTGTGTTATTATAATACAATTCTTTTTATTAGTTACGAATAAATAAAATATTTTTCTGTACATAAGAATAAAAGCAATAAATCACGTTAAAAATCAGAAGCATAATAAACTAATTACCATTTTTGTTTTATTTTCGAATTTCTTGGCATAATAAAAAAACTTTATCAGATGTTTTAGTCGTAGTATTTTTACATCCTGGTTAAAACACGATTTATATACCATTTCCCAAATTAATCAAAGTTTAATAATAAAGCTTATTTAGAATGACTGAGAGAATAAATGTCGTATTCACTTTGTACCATATGTTTAGTGTTTTTTATACCTATGACGTCACGCAAATGGCTGCCTTACTGAAATGTTTAAACTATCTACAAAATTTTAGAATTTTCAATCAATCGTATAAATATGGATCAAAGAATTGAAAATAAAAATTATTATCAAAGTTTTGTATAAACTAGCCAAAACTATTTTTTTCTCAAATCATGCAAGTACTCTATTGGTTATCCTCACTTATTTTTGTTAGGTGTGCGAGTATTTTGTTTCATTACGTTCACAGTTTAAATAAACAATAATAATACTATCAACAAATTATTTCACGTTCACGTAATATTAATTAATATAGAACAATCCAAAGTAATACTCAAAATAAAGAATATTCACAACTATTTATCATATTAATAGCTTCTCCGCCTATGTAATGCAAAAAGCGGACATTAACCCTAACCGGAATGAAGAGTAGGTACAACAGTTTCACGTTGAGATTGTCGATCCTAGTGTAGCTGGTGTATGTCGTGCAATATTCATTCATCACTTTGGGCGATATTGACCCTGAAATCGTTCGCAAACTCAAAAATAAAAAGAATTTACATTGTATCCAATTTTAATATCTGGAAAACCATTGGACGGACGCAGATTATTCTAACGACTCTGGACGTTAGAATAATCGTTATTACAGACAAATGAACTGAGCTAACGATTTCTCCTCTTGATTTATGTGTGGTAAATAGACAACAGTGACGCAGTGAAACGACTTTCTGTAAACTCGTAACTCGTATATCACCGCTGGCTTTATGAGCGATGATGTAAATTCAGGAAACTCTCATAAATAAATAAAACAATACCTATTAGATACAGTGAGGTTATATTGAAACATTTAATATTTCTGCCTTACTTAATTATTTGTCAACATCGTCTACAATCGACTCTTTCCTCCCTTTGAAAAACAATTAATTGATATGTGGATGAATTTTTAGCATTAAGACGCTCATTTAATCGATAATGATCGAAAACTTATTTCCAAAAGGCTCTTCACAATTTTTTATAGCTTTTATTGAAAGATCGCATATATTCTATATTGTTTAAAAGCTATATCCAGCTCTTAGTTTTCGGTAGGTGTAGCAGTAAAACAAATTCATCTATATTATCTATGAGGACTTTTTAGTTTGAGCAGTTTGAGTAATGGAGAAATAGGTAGCTGAAGTTCATACAAGACAACCTACACCAGAAAACATTATAGAAGACTAAAATCTTTAATGAGGCAATGTGAAGATTTTTGCAAAATGTTGGTCGTATTTGCTAACACCGTGACAAAAACATACTTAGCTACGATTCATTCACAATTTGAAGCGTTTTACATAGAAAAAAAGATATGTTGATAACGCTGACAATTGTAAATTAAGTACGGCGATTATAAAGTTATGTAGAACTCTTGACAAGTTGATTTCTTTTATTGTTCAAGTCTATTTTATACCAATAAAAATTATTTTATAAACGGGTCGTTTCAATAGAATAATAAGATGTTATATGTATTATTTTATAATCGTAGATGACACTTGAGTCGAGGGCCACATTTTTTGTTGCTGAGGTGGCTGGAACAGAAAGTAGATATAAGACAATTTTAGATGTTTTCAAATTCTTCTGAACTGTTTACAAATAAATGACTCCACTTTGAGCCAGTACTCATTTAAAGAAAGTATTTGTCTGATATTTTTTCATAAATTACTTTGAAATTTGTTAATGCTGAATATAAATCATCCATACCAATATTGAGTCTATACAAATTTAGACAATAAACGAAAGCCAGTTAATCTGATTAACATCGAACCAAAAACTTCTTGGTAAGACTCTTCAACAGTATTTAATACTTTTTTTGTTTCATGGCCATAATACTTATCATTTTTCTTTAAATTAGTTCAGTATTTAAAACAGTCATAATGTTATACATCTAAAATAGTTATATCAATTCCTTTTAATTTTTTTATTGTTCTATTGAAAATATTTAATATATGACAAGCATAAAGAAGAAGAACTATAAACTGTATTATAATGCATCTAAATGTTCTTGATTTTAGGTCTCTTCTATTTTAAAATTAGTTTTTTTAATAATGTTTGGAAGAAAGATAAAATTTGACATTACGACTTTTCTTTAAGTGTTTATCATATTTTGATATAAAACAGAAGAGACCTAGAATTAAGAACATTTAGATGAATTAATATATCAAAAGGTTTAAGAAATTATTAATTAAAGAAAGCTATATTATTTTCTACATTATTACCCAGCATTAATGAATTTTGTATAACCATTGGACAGTCAACATTCTTGTAGAAGAGATAGCCAACGAGTTCTATATGTCGTTTTATTTCATGAAATTCTCCTTCAGCAAGCCCTACAAATCTTTTTATTTCTTCTCTTCTGCATGCAGAAACTGAAAAATGGTTATAGATTTTTAATATAATGTTCGAAATGTTATAATTTAAACAACTCATAGCATGTTTAGTGAATAATATCAAGACTCTAAAGAGTTTTTATTGGCTGATTCATCTGGATTTTCATGAAAATCAATTCATTTTTGTTGTATTTCATTTTTAGGGGTGAGCTATTGAACTATCAGAGGAAACAATTTGATATTTTTTTATTGGAGGCAGTTTTTAGATAGTAGAATACATTGTCTTTATGTAACTGGCTAGCCAATCGTATGCTAGCGGCTATTTTAGAATCAATATAGATAATCTTATATAATTTGATACTACAGTCATGGCTAAATTACGATTGACAGTATCGTATGTCATTGCTAACTCGGCCGCTGTTGACTTGGTATCTTCATTAGAAGGGGAACCAAAGCCTGATGTAGAAGCAGAAGTTTGAGGAAAGAACTTTTGTAACAAGCCACTATATTTTACCATTTTCGTTTTTGCTTTGTTTTTTGCAAGTGCTGTTCACCAAGAAAACGAAATATATATTTTATGCTAATTACCTGAATATCTAATAATTTATACATATCAGAAAAGACACAAGAAGAGATGAAATAAGCAAAACGCAAACAAAAGTACCAAACCTGCCCCACACCTGCGTGAGAAATAGTAAATGTTGAAGCACATATTTTGCATTACCAGTAATATTGGCATTCTGATTCGTGCTTATATTTTTGTGGTACCTTTGATAGTTTGGCTTTTTTTCTTGGCGTTGCAGGAGGAGAAGGTAATTGGTTATCACTCTCCACCTTTTATACACTAAACTTATCACTGATATACTTAAACCTAATTATTTTGATTTTATTAAAGTTGTAAAACAAAAACAAAGTCCACGCTACAAAAGGTTATGTTCTGAGAACGCTCACACTCGCTGAGCAGTGGGCGCCCTCTGTCTAAATAAAAACAAATTTGTAAGAGCGTTTATGTATAACACATAATAATGTGTTTGCATTTTGAGTATATGGTATAATTTATTTTTCTTCAAAAGTAAAAAGTATAATTTAGTGAAGAACAGTATGAACACTATAGTTGTAGCTCTAGGTACAAACACAGTACTTCAGCTTTAAAGTGATTCGACAAATTGTAGCAGGAATTTTTTTTTGTTTTTGGATTACCTTTATACTCGCAAAACAATGTATGTGGCATTATAGTGAAAACGATAGTTTATACAAAACATAAATTATTTTTTATCAAGATATCCGTCACTCTGTTCAGCTTAAACTCTATCCATCGATCGAAGGAGTAGTATATCCACAGTAAATCAAACTTCTTCCCTTAGGAAATAATCTATATATTAGAACATTATCAAAAAATCAAACCAAAAATTGTGTTTTTCCTAACAAACCGCAATACTTTGATTCAAATTCAAAAAGTTTCCATTTATATAGCCGCTTTTTGGCACTATATATCAGATATTAATTAGTGGGATCTTTCGTCTTCTATCAGTAGAAACAAAGATAACTCAGCTAGATGCGTAGAGACAACACACTCACATATTTTTTCGCTTACAAAATTGAAAAAAACGTTAGAAATGTAGGATTTCTTTATTCTAAGCATAACTAGATTATAAAACATTTGTATAATGTCTCAATTTAATTTATTATCATCGTCAACGCAGTCAGGAGAAAAAAATTCTATAGACTGTGTTTAGCAGAAGAAAGTACTACACTTACTATTATACATACATTGTCAGTTATTATTAAGCATTTCCTACAGCTTTCAGAGGAAGGTCATCATTCGTCCTGTTTACAGCAACTTCCTTAGGAGTATCGTGACGGAAACGAAAACTCTTTTTAATAAGCTGGAATAAAACCAAAGCAGATAGTGATGGTTTTCTATGAATATTTCATATTATTATTTCAATTTATATAAAATCAAAGCTTTGTAAGCCGCTACATTAAAAAATTTGACTAAATATCCAATTATTTATTCGATGTTCCCGATTCGAATGGAAATTCTTTAAACCTGATGGTGAAACCGGCAAATTCCGAAATTGCTCTTCTCATAAATTCTGTCGGCAACTAAATTAAAATTCGCAATCAAATCAGTTCTCCTGAGAATTTCGCTCAAAATTTGTGAGCCTGTAATTTATTAGATGATTCATTTGAACTAACAGTGAGGTATTTATCAACATTTTGTGAAACGTCAAATCAAAATTTTAGATTTGGCAAAGAATAATTAAGATTATAAGAAATATAGTCGATAGCGATATATCGAAAATAGCTAGTTTCACAGTAGGTATTGTTTTTTCTAGCCAGTGTTGATGTTAAAAGTAATTGAAATATTAAAAAATAAAATTACACGAGTAGTTCGATCTATTACGAAGGTAGCTAATCAAGTTTTGAGATTATTTTCTTTTGCGATTGATTTTTTCGAACACTTCTAAAAAAAATATGCTAGTGTACCATTGATCTCTCTACGTTGCTCTAATGAAAAGATACTGAATATACTGTTTACACCACCACTACACCAACACTAACAAATACACTGTCTAACGCGCGTTTCGATAACCAAGTTATCGTCTTCAGACACTGATGGTAAACAGTTTACTTTCAGTCTCTGAAGACGATAAGTTGGTTATCGAAACGCGCGTCAGACAGTGTATTTGTTAGTGTTGGTGTAGGGGTGGTTCCAGAAATTCCAACTTACTAATGGAAAGGTGGCGACATGTCCAAGTATTCTGAACAAACAGGCAACTATTTGCTTCGAGTGCTTCGTGCACGAACATTTCTTGTTGGGTTTGACTCGTTTTAAAAGTCCCATACAGTCGATTGTTGCTTAGTTTCCAGCGAAATACGGTGATTCGAGATGATGCTTCATCACCAAAAGTAAAAGCGAGTTGATCGGCATACTGCTATTGGTTCAATCCACGTCGAAAATCAAAGAAAATCATCCCAATAAAATCTCGAGATTCAATTCAATTTTTTTGAATTGAAACTCAAATAGCAGAGAACAAGCATAAAATAAAGTTCAAATAATATATTAAATTACTATTAAAACAGAGGAATTGATAATAAATTAAAGTATTCGATTTTAAGCTTTCGTATTGATTTTACAAAGAATTTTGTCACTGATTACTCCAAAAATATGTAAAACATGGCTAAACTAATTGTATTTGTGCATTCGAACGACTGGTACTTCAGAATGGAATCTAAACACATTAAAATATAGCAAAAATAATTATTGAGATGAGACTGGTTATATTTTAAGTCTCAAAAAGTCTTTGTAGCAACAAAGAAGTCCTCTTCTGAAATAAACTTCTTGGTAAAGAAACTTTTAATTAAATCACCCACCCATTCCGGAGAGTCGTCGTATTCTATTAATACCCTAAAAATTAAAGTTGCTATCAAGAAAAATTTTTATACTTCAGATTTTCTTATAAAGTGCCAAAAAAGCGAAGGATGGAATCAGATATATCCTTTAATATTAACATAATTACATTTGCCGTTTGTATTTTTTTACATATTCAAATTTATTTTTAACCGTACACGGTAGGAAGTATTTTTTAAAAGGTTTCTGAAATATCTTGTTTTAAATTATGTTTACGTAAAATTTTTATGGCTATTAACTGGCATTAGAACGACGACGGTTGATCGCAATTTTTGCATTATCACTGTATAATGTTTTTACGAGGGTTGATTCTTTTTCAAAGTATTCTTCATTAAGATCAATATATTTGCATGCGTTTGAACCAATTTTCCATTCCGATTGAGGTACCTCCAGAACATGTGATTTGAGCACATTAACCGCTTCTTCGGGTGTAGAAATACGTTGCCCTCGCAATTTATTTTTCACTTTCAGGAATAAGAAGAAATCTTTAGGTACCAAACAAGAGCTGTACGACGGAAGAACCATCAATTCGATGTTTTAATTGTCCAAAAACTTTTTTTCAAATGATTTATGGCTGACTTATGGCAAACAAATTCTGGTGTACCATTGAGAATCAACCGTATTGCGATACTCTAATGGAACGGTCGCGACACGTCCAGTTATTCTGAAAAAATAGGCGACCATTTGCTTCGAAGTGCTTTATGAGTTAACAAATTTTGTTGGATTTGACTCGTCTAGATAGACTCTACAGTCGATTGTTGTTTAGAAGTAGTAGTTGTTATGTTTGTTTAGTAGTGAAAAGGCTATAATGCATAACAAACATACATAGAGCAATTAGCGTGATTATCGAAGATGTTTTTGTAAGGGATTGTACGGCTATGAGTGTTTGAATTGGTTCATGAAAGATTTACCTCGCTCTAGTCGAACTTCTAATGAAAGAACCGATGAAGTTTTGTAATTGATCTAAATAGAATGGCATGTAAGCGCTATTAAGATTCCGCTTACGCATTGGGTATCAATTAATTAGTTTAAAATAAAGGACAAAGGCTGAGTATTCGAAAAAATCGATAAGTTTACAGCGAGGAATTTGATTAAAAGTATTGAAATCTGCAATTCTTTGTGAATTTGCAATAAAATGGAGCCATTTCTCAAGAGGTTAATAGCACAAAATGAAAATTGGATAAAATATTGGTTAAATTGGAATAATCTTGATCGAAGTGTGTTGAATTAACCCAAAGCACGTTTTGGCAGCTTTAAAGGTGATATTGTGAGTTGTTTATGGTGGGTCTGGAAGGTAGTTTTGACCAGATTTTTTGCTTCTTAACCATAAAAGTTCGACAACTACGAAATGATGCAACTACCCAAAAAATGACAAAAGTTCAAGGATAATCATGGCGCATATGTACTGAATAAGATTTCTAGTGAAGAAAAATTTTATTCAAAAATTAGGTAAGAGTACAAAAATATCTTTTGATGCCATAATATACTGGAATACTATAACAATTAGGGAATCTAGAAATTATACAATAAAATGTTAAAATCGAATCATGTATTTGAGAGGCTACTATGTTGAATACATGATGCGATAATGCAGAGGAAAATCTAAAAATATGCTCAAATATTAAATGTTATGAAAATAAAATTAGAAGAAGCAAATCTACTGCTTCACTTCACTTCACTTCACTTCACTTCAACAAAGGAACCTTTTTCTAGTTTTATTATTATAAAAACAACCTGCCTACGAAGCTGAACAGTTCAGTATTATTAGTTATTAAGAGTTAGTCTATTCGTATAAAATTGTGGCCTATCGAGTTATTGGCTCGAATTCGTTCAGTTCTGACGTGTTTCAAATTAATTGCACACTATTGCTAACTTTTTTAATATTCTAGATAAGAAGTCTGTTAAATTAGCAAAGTAGTAGTACTTTTCACGCTGATTAAGATAGTGAAAGCAGAAAAACAATTGCTTACATCGTTTCTGAGTAAATAGGAAAAATATAATATTTTTTAATAGAACATCCTGTATATTTTTGGCTCAAGCTTATCCAAATTATTTGCATAATATAGAAGCTCCTACACAACATCAGTGCAAATTTAAAAATAATCCAGATAATAGCCTATTCATCTTTCTAACAAGTTGAGATATTTAAATCCTTTTGACAATTTGGCGGTGTACGTCATACTCGTGTTCAGGAGGTCCCTGTTTAAGCTACAATTCCGATTTGGTTCAAAATTAGCATACATGGCTTTTTTGGCGGCGGATTGAAGTTATTATAGTTTGGTTGAAAACAAATGAATATTTCGAGGGGTCGCAGTGCAAAAAAAGTGTTTTTTGACCTTTGCTCACCTCTACAGGTCAAACGAAAAGCGACTGAAAAATGAAATTTCACATGTAGGTTCAATTAGTTGCGAAATGATTTCCTGTTTGAGGTCGAAACTTTCCATTTCCACCCCTCTCCATTTTATAGTCATTTTTGTTATATTTTCTTATTTTTTGGCCAGAAAAAGTTTAACTAGAGGGTTCGAACTTCGCATGCAAGTAGGGGTGATGTTGAAGAATTGTCTTTCTCAAGTTTAAAGTTTTCTTCTTCAGTTCTTCTAGCACAAAACGCCCGAAATCATTTTGATCGTTGTAATTGTTGAACTGGACCGCCTCCTATTTAATAAATAATACGAGTATGATCGTTGCTAGGGTGATTTTTTTTTTACTTCCCATTTTCGAAATTTCTTGTCATTATGACAATTTTTTCTTTATTGTCAATTGGAATTGAACAAGAGGGTTCGAGACCACTGGGTCTATTGAAATTATGAATTTTCATTCGAAAGAGAGAGAGTTAACTTGTGAAATGAAAAGTTATTGAGGAACAGCAAATTGTCCATATGAAGAAATAAGATTGAGAATCGATATCATTTCCAAGAAATTCATTTTATGGAAATATTTGTTTGTGTATTAGTTAAATTCTTCATTCGACGAAAAATTCGACTTTCGTTATGGAGGTCTGCTGCTCACGGCTTTTAATAGTCTATGTGGATTGAGATTTAGAACTATAAGTTTATAAAATGGTGTTCACGTATTTTGGAGAAATGTGATATGTAGAAATAGTTTCTTATTGGAACGATATTATCAAATGTATCTCGAAGGTGATCATCCAAACAGAAGTTACTTTTTTTAAGTTGTATAGAAAATGCAGAAATTACGAAACTGTTTTTATAAAGGTGAGAACTAAAAAAAATTCATAATAAGTGAACATGTAGAAGTAACTGTGTTGGCATATTTTGAACCGTACAAAAATAATTTTCAACATTCAATTTCAATAATTCAACCAGAGATTTGGCAAGGGATAGTGCTAATTTTATCTACAATTTGGAGAATTCTCACAAAATTTAAATTTGTGCCAAACAAATGGATCTTTTCTCAATGGTTTGTGAATATGTGTAGGTAGAACTGCAATTTTTTAAAATCCATTTTATGGACCGACGTTGCAAATTTTTCAAATAGGGGTATGTTTAATTGTAAGAACATACACTGTTGGTGTCAAGAAAATTTATTTATTGCCCACCAAAAAAATCCGCAAAGAAAATTCAGTATTAATGTATGGTGTGGTTTAATTGGCAGCAAAATAGTTGGGCCAGTTTTTTATGAAGGTACTTTGACAGGCAGGAAATATGTTGATATGCTATCAGAGGTACTGGAAGAATATTTGGATGATCTCAATTTAGAAGCACGTAACCAAATTTATTTTCAAAGAGATGGGACTCCTCCCCATCAGGTACGCGAAGTCAGAATATTGTTGGAAAGACCTTTCCAAGATAGGTGGAAATGGTTCTACGAAACGTGTACTAAAGAATGCTCGAAAATTGAATTGAACAAAACGGCGATATTTTTGCACATTTAATCTAGTTTGTGTTTGTTTTTTTTATGCTGTAAAAAAATATTTAGATTATACTTGAGTTTTATCTCAGCAAACTTGTTAAAAAAATAAATATCCACAGCCAACTTGTTAGAGAGAGATGAATAAGTTAATAACTTGGTTATTTCTAGATTTAGACTAATGCTGTATTAGAGCTTTTATACCCTGTATATGCGAGTACGCCATGTGTGAGCAGAAGACAAATTGGTCAAAAGGGGCGTACTACCTAGCGTTAATGCAGGATGTAGACAGAGATTATGCAGCTACTACGCTGAGCAACGGTTTGAATAGAAAGCTAAATCTGTTACTAAGAAGATAGACGTCGCGTCGCCATCAATGGCGACGAGATAGTGAATTTGATGTTTAAAATCATATATAAAGTACAAATCAAATAAGAAAAACACAGGCACGTCATACCTGACAAAGAGCGTGAGAATATCCTCATCCCTTGTATTCACTGTATTTTCACTACATTGGCGTGTTTACAAATTTTCCGTATTCTTATTGTGTAGAACATGATTTGCTAAATGAAGTGGCAACGTGTGCGGTTTTTGCATGGTTTAAATTAGAAGTTGAACATCAGTGGTTTCGTTTACATGGATACTTTATTATTGGCAGTCTTTTTCCGATGTTGCCCGATTTCACTCATGAAGTCGGAAAGGGATAAATACATTTGTTAAAAAAAAGTTTTAGGATACTTTAATGATATCTTTTAATTAAAAAATGTTGCTGAAAAAAGTCGGAAACCAAGGTGTTGTAAAATATTATCAGAGCCAATAAGCGCATCCAGCTTGAATCGATTTTTTAAACAAATTGGATTCAGGTAATAAGCATACTTAATTATTTACGTACCAAGTTGACTGCGTCATATATACCCTTCAGTTATTTCATAATATATGTTCTTTATTTTATAGGTGGCAGTCAATGCCAGATAGATAAAAAGCTTTGTGTAAATCTCACGATATTCCCCTGAAATTTATAAGCTCTCATAAATTTTAAATTGGGTAGGTAGGTATCTCATTACAAGATCCGTTCTTATAGTCGACAATGCAGTATATCACAATGTACGTATAACAAAAACTATCACAACAGCTTCAAGGAAACAAGACATTATAAATTGGTTATTGGAATATGATTTGCCAGCAAATGCCAAGCTAACGAAACCTGAATTGCTTAAAATATATAAAGATGATAAATTTCGGTTTCCTACGAAGTACCGGTTGGACGAACTTTTAAAAAAACATGGCCACTGTCTACTTCGCTTACTACCCTAAACTTAATCCCAAAAAAGTGTCATCAAAAAGAGAATTTTTTTGATGACACCCTAGATAATTTTAAATTTACTGTGAATACGGGGAACAATTTGTCAAAGGATGATGGTGATCTAGATTGTTTTCTTGTTTCCTCTAGTTCTGAACATGATTAATTGTTTTGTAATAAATAATTAATTCAATATAATGAAAAAGTTATTATTTTCTCTATTATTATTCTCTTCATTTTTATTTTTTGAGATATAAGTTTAAAATTTGAAGGGTTTTTTAATACCATTATTACAGCAATATGCTAAAAAGAGAGAAAAAATGATTTTGTCATCTTACCCTTTGCTTCCATGGGCAAAAAGGAATCAACTGATAAAAAATATAGACCATATTTCAAAATTTAACGTAACCTGAAGAATATTTTCTCAAAAATGTAATATGAAGTAATAGTGTTTAAACATTGGTGAGATTGCGAGTTGTAATTTATTAATGTGGTTATCCGCTTTTATCATAATCTTGAACCAATTTCAAGCGATCTACCAATGTAATGGACTTGGGTATTATAAATAAATTAATAAATAAAGTTAGAATTGACTCAAGTATATTGTTAACAATCAATTGTTTGAATTTTTATTTGAATTGGATGGATAAACCTTAAAGTGAGATCGACAGTAACTGAGTGGTGACGCTGTGTGTTTTTCTTATTTGATTTGTACTATTGGAGTAAACATTTGGGAAGCTATTGTTGATATTCACCATTTGTGTATATGGGAAGCAGAATGTTAATCTGACATCATATTTTTGTCCTACAAACTATTTTGTTCTGTATACAAATCTTTTTTGAACTATGGAACTTCTCCGAAAAATTGATTTTGATTTTTGGCCGTCATCAGATTTAAATACTATCGAACATATGAAAGATAAGATGGAAAGGAGCCTGCACACTCCATAGATTCTGATGTAGTTGATTTACGAGGTTGAACCTATTTGGAGCGAGTGGCCATAAGTGGACAAATACAACCTTATTTTTTCAATACCTAGACGTTTAGAGTTATGGGACCGCGAAAGATTTTATTAGTTTTTATTTCCTGAGAACACGAATGAAATATGTCTAGCCAATATTAGTAATTCATTTTCCATCCAGTAAGTTTACAAATTTCTTTGAAGGAATTGTAATCTGAACTCATTTCAGAAATCATTTCATGTATGACCACCAATTTTGTATACCATTTTTTTTCGTTTTCGTTTCATAGCGAAACCAACACGCTCAATTTCGGAATCAAAGCAGACCTGTGAGAATATGGTTAAGAACTTACCAGAAATCATCACAACAGATAAACATAACATAGATAGTTTCTTTAGAAATGGTCAAGAGTATATGGGAATGGAGAGCTTTTGTCAATAAAATTGAAAGTGCCCCATAAAACAACGTATGAGGGTAGCGACCTCATCGTTTTACCATAGATGCTGAAACAACGACAGATGCCCCTTGCTCTAGTGGGAGCTATATGACAATGATAATTATGAGTACTGGGCAGATTGGTACCAAATAAGGCATACTCCATACCGCATTAAACGCGATTTTCTGCACTTAATTTCAATATTATTGCTCCTATTATATGTGTTTGCTTGTCTAAAATCAAACGCAATCCCCTTTGGCATTCCAGAACGTTTTTGCTATTCGTCATCTTTGAAACTACTCCTTATATCATACAAAATAATGAATTTTTTTTCAGAAATTTCATAAATTCACTGACATTAAACATCTAAGAATCAATCGTTATATTGAAAATCACAAAAATATTACTAACCGAACCCAGTTAATCACTCGTTAACTAAATAAGTTAAAAGTACTATTTTTAATGCAGTAGATATTATTTATTGCCTGACCTGTAAAGATATATAGTAAATTTATAATCCCGACGTGAGTCGCCCTTTTTGCATTACCAAGAATATAAAAAAAAGTAAAAAAGTATCTCGAAACATGCAATCAAAGAAACAACAAAAGCGTGAATAACCCCGGGGGAGTTGTAAAACAAAAATACGAAAGTTAAAGTGTTTTTATAGTTCCGTAAGGTCCCGGCAATTTTTCTTTGAATCGCTACGATGTTTGGATAATGAGATTTGTTGTTTGTAGAATAAAAAGGACTGGAGAAGAAGAGGACTTCCACTGGAATAAAAGGGTGTAATTTAAGTTGAATTGTTCCTGTATCAAGTTCTCTCCAAGCTAACGAAATGACTTCTCCTGAAGCGGGGAAATAAAATACTATTATTTCATTAATCAAGCTTTCTAGAAAACTATGAAATTGTACAGCAGCCTTGAGTTGATTCAATTTGTCATCTCTAATATACAATGTTACTCATTTGGATTAGAAACACGTAAACAAGATCTGTTATTTATTGGTTTTGAGTTTTATCAAGTTTTTTCAATGTCAATGTCAAACACCTACTTACTGACAAAATTTCTTTTCTGAAAAAAATACCACTCAGATACTTGATGTGACTAAGTTTTATCTATTTTTTATATAACTAGTAGCAAATTTTGATTATTTCATCCAATACAAAAACAGAATATGCTAATGAGCCCACGGCCTTAGAGTTTTCTTTATTTTGTTAGGTCTATCTAGTGTACTGAATTCTTCAGTTAATCCTGTTCTATGCCTTTTGTTCTCATATTTTTTATATCTGGCGTCTGGTATTTCTTTTTTCTCTTTTATATTCTAGAACATTTCATTCGAGGGAAGTGCCTCGTTGTACTCGTAATATCTGCGTGATTGGCAATGGATTGTAAATGGCCGTTAGTTTTTTATTTGTTCTTATTTTTCTCAATATCATCGTCTCCTTTCAGTATATTTTTGATAATATCCATAGTTCGGAGTTAAACGAATAACTGTTTTATAAAGTCTTGTTTTCGCTGATGTAATTTTGGAATTCAAAATTGATTCTATGTCACCCTTGCTTTCCTTTCCAATTATTTTTTTCACTTATTGAAATATATTTTTGTTTGTAACTGTTATCCCCAGATATTCAAATTTCGCTGTGTCTTCAAAACAGTATTATTTTCCATTATCTATTGATTAATAAGTTGTTTGTTAATATACTGCTCTGATTAATAAAAAAAATAAGCTAGCAGTGAGAAATACCTGGTCAGTTAATGCACTTACATAGGTAATAAATGCTTCCGCTTAACTTCTACGTAATAACTTTCAAAGTATCAGCTGACGGTTTTTGCCACCGAGATAAAGCCAGTTGACATATATATTTATTCATAGTTATATATGAGCTATCATCAATAAAATTTTTATTTGAGAGGAAATCGATGAAAGTCTAATTTTTTTTCATGTCCGAGGCGCTAGCTACAAATTCACAAGTTTTTAGTTGGGACATGACTGAATTTCTTTTTTTTTTAAAGTGCGAGGGAGGCTAATGTCGTTCATCCCACCCACCGAGGCGCAGCTGACGTTCACTTATACAACTTTCTGATTCATTCTACTAATTGGGATTTTGAAAAAAATTTTTTTATGTATTTCAAAACTTTATTATTAATAATATTGATATTTCATACGAAAAACTTGAAAAAAAAATTTTTTTCAAATAATTATGAAGAATAAAGAAATTTAAAAATAAATCACGTGACTATGAACGAGCGACGATTGATCACTATAGTTGTGACATCATAATGTTAAAGGTATTCCAAAACAATACAGTGTTTAAGGCTATAACACGCTATAACAATAATATTTACTGCTAGAAAAAAATTATTTAGTTAATTTAGATTAGCTATGTGTGACAAAGGATTTATGAAGGCAAAATCTGACAATATTCCTGATGTTGATATATTTATGATAAATAATTTTTTAAAAAATGACGTTCGGTTCAATTCTGTTCGAGGTGCCAA
Organism: Diorhabda carinulata; assembly: GCF_026250575.1. Lineage (NCBI taxonomy): Eukaryota > Metazoa > Arthropoda > Insecta > Coleoptera > Chrysomelidae > Diorhabda > Diorhabda carinulata. The sequence continues at coordinate 9,683,603 of NC_079471.1, forward strand.
GGCATCAAGATATGTTTGTTAAAAAATAATATTATAAATGAAAATATTCAAGTATTTAATCTCCGTTATATTGAATATGAAAAATATAATAAATTATTGCATCAATTTTAGAGCATCACGTGGGAATTACGGCGACAAAGCTATAGGTTATGTTCAACTTTGTCGTAAGAATGGTATATGTATCCTCAAAGGACGTGTACGTGCAGAATATGGAGTGTAGAGGAGGAACATCTCTTATGGACGGTACGTTTAAAATATGGTCTGAATTCTGTAGGGATAATACGTGGGGCTGATTGTACTATGGGATTGAGATCTGAAGTTAAACACTTACTGTATAAGAAATTATCAAAGTTGTGACTGACGTTTGATTATATTCATGTGAAAAGCTGTGCAATCCTTAATATCTTATTAGATTTTTATTTTTTATTAAGAACTTGATATATTTCTGTACCTGCTCGCATAAGCTAATTACCAATGATATTTTAACAAAACTATAATTATTATATTTGTTGCTAATGAAGTTCAATATTTTATTTCTATGAACCAAAATGTTTAATTTTCAATTATTTTATTATTATTATTGATATTTTTATATGACTATAACTATTATATTAGTTGCTAATGAAGTTCAATATTTTATTTTTATGAACCGAAATATTTTTTTTTATTATTCTATTATTTTTATTGATCTAATTATATCGCTATAATTATTATATTAGTTACGGATAAAATTCAATATTTTATTTTAATCAACCAAAATGTTTTTTTTATACTATTTCATTATTGTTACATGATTCTACTTTTTTTTCATATTAGAATATATGTATTATCTAAACCAAATAAATAGCTAAGTAATAAAGTTAATTTAACGAGATTCTGTTTTGTTAATCGTTTCATTATTTTAATACTACTAATTTCATTATCACGGTGCATTATTTAAAGCATTACTATACAGTTATTTTCAAATCAGCGCGTAAAATTCAAGCGAATACCCTCTATAATCAGCGTCACCTATTTTCCCATCAAAAATCAGCTCACATTTTTTAACCCAGAGATGTTCCTCCTTCTCTACACTCCATAGTGCAGAACATCGGGCTCGGAGTAAAGCTTATTCTGTTTCTTTAACTATTAATGAAAAGTCAAGAAAAATTTAGAATGTACAATGATTGCGTAGCTTCAGCAGGTAATTTATACTTGATGTTACAAACAATAATAATCTTTTATATTGTGTGTACAGGTGGTTGTAAAAATGCATTAGCAATACTTATGTGGACCCATCGAAGAAGTGAAGATCCGACACCAACTGAAATAACTTATTTACTTATTTGATTTGTATACTTAGATAAATAATAATTAATAATAAATTTGTTTTTGTTTAGGGATTTTCTCGGTGCACTGCTTGAAACCATTTTTTTCGGTGTTTTTCATCTTGCGGGACATTTAAAAACATTTTTTATGGAGTAGTTTTTGTTGTATTCGTAAATAATGGTACAAAACAAGAACGATAACTTTTAGGTTTGACAATTTTAATATTTATTTGATTATTTAACAATGAGAACCAAATTAAATAGAAATACTGTACTAATTATCTCCGTATGCATTTAGTAAAAACTAACATTATGACAAGCGCTCGGGTCTATTCCGGAACTGTGACGTGTCTTCGGTACTGGATTCAGAAATTGAAATATTGTAATAAAAAAATTGTTATGAAACTTATCAATTATACCAATTATAGCTTGGGAGGAGCTTGGTCGTGTATTTCTGTTGCTGGCTACAGGACTATAATGATTCTCAATTTTCGTGGTTAGATTTGAATCAATTATAAAGGTATATGAGACCTAAAAAAGCTTTTAGTTCGACCAATCTCAAATGGTCAACAAAGGTACAATTACACCCATAATCCAAACTTTATTTCATTTATATACTTTAAACTCTTGAACAATATATCGGGTTTTATTACAAGAGACTGGACTGGGTGGTTTATCTTGCGAGGCAAATACCCGAAGACCAGAAAGATTTTTTTTGTTAAAGAAAACACTCAAGTAGGGTATTTTTCTGCTATTACAATCTGATCATGTAGATTAATGAGCAATATTTTCTAACCTAACTTAGCTACCATGGAAATTCTTAGATCCCAAGGTCCTTCCCATTAGTATATCTTAGTGTGTAGTAAATTTAGCAGAACTACTTTTTATGTGTTACGCGAAATTCTTACAACACTCTGATATTAATTAACATCTTCATTTAAGATTGATGGAAGACAGGTGACTAATATGATTATGTAGAAACTGATTAAATGTCAAATTCGTCTCCTGATAACTCATCTCCGTCACCAAGATCAATTCCTGATGCTGTATCATGTTCTGAGTTATCACTTTCTTTCTCCTGGTCACTGTTATTTGCGTCACTATTATTTTCAGTACTCTATATTTCCTATACAGTCCAGAAAATCAAAAACATTCTTCCATGTCACTGGTTTATTTGTAATTCTTATTATATTATCAATTATCTTGATCTAATTACTTCGCGACACGCTAAACTATATACTGAAGTGGGATAATCTATAGGGCGTTCAACTAAATCGTCATTTTTCACCGAAATTTAGACAGTAGGGACTATTTTGACCTCACGATAGTAGTTAAGAGGTTTCATCAGCTGAATCAGTTCCAAATATCTTATGAAATGGAATGTGATTGAGCAACTGAAATAACTTGGAGTTCCAAAATTACTTGACAATACCGTCAAAATGGATCAATCTTTTTCGGTGTACTACGATAATTACATAGGATATTAATATTAGCACTAAAAATTGAATTTGATGTTGTAAAACCCTAATTTACTCAAAAAAAAATAGAAATACAAGTTCCTTCATTTATATTCTAAATTTTAGAACATTATCCGATGACTTCACATCTCAGAAAGTGTGACATAAAGAGAAAATCTAAAGACACCATTGAGGCATAATTAAGCCACAAATCATGTCCTCCGCTCATTTCACCTCACCCTGTATATATGTATCTGTATCATTATTTATTCATCGGCATGCATTGCAAAAATAAGAAGCACAGATTTAATTCTCCTCCGCACATATGATTGCAACTTCCTATTTTTATTTGTAAGGATTTCCTAAAGGAAATGTCTTTTAAATTTTTTGTGTAATGTCTATAAATGAGATTTTATTTCCAAGAAACAACTTCTTAATGGATAGTCGCTGTATCAATTATCGCAGATTTAATTTCTATTCCTTCCTTTCACATATTCGGAAAACCGTGATTCAGACTTGGAAAATCCATTATAATTCAAAGCATGAGAATCTGCATATGTCCCGCTGAATATGTCAATAATATTAGGTTCATTCGAAACAACCGTTATGAAGCCACATATCCCGCGAAATGGTACCAACATGTCATCAGTGGTTCTATACTACTTCCAACCAGTTATTATTAAAATGAAATATTTACTCTTCGTTATTCAATTTGCTTGTTTCACGCTACAGATAAAAAGCCATCAAATAAAGTATAAGTCCGATTTTTTTACCGGACAACGGACTGTCAATAAACGGCTATCCTTGTATTCATATGTTTTTTTACCGGATGGATGTTACCTGGGTCTACCGTCTTATATGCGCTAGTTAATAGTTTTAAACTGGTCTCGCATGTATGAAACGAATGGTAAGAAAAAAACTCGTATTGGCCTACTATTTGTAAAATAAGAAACAAAAAGGAATAGAAAAACGTAAAAGGTCATTGTGGGTGCATCCTATATTATTGAAATGGAAGAATATGGTGCATTTCATACTCTTTTTACGCAGTTGGAAGAAGATGAAAGTAAATCTTACAATTAATTTCGGATGAAGAAAACTTTCATTTTTATTCCATGTCAATAGCAGCCATTTTTTAAAAGAACGCAGGTAGACGGCACATTTGCAGAAAACAGACAATACGTCCGGCAGCGTCAGCACGCACCGATACATTGGTATGGATGACCGCACTCTCTTACACCGGAACGGTGTCCTTCGCGCTGAGGGAAAGTGGTGGTTCATCCGGCGTATATTGTTCGCCGGACCGATGTCCGATGCATGTCTCCTTCCAGTATAAATCATACACCATCGCGAATCCGGTAAAAAACACGGTCCGTTGTCCGGTGAAAAAAACCGACGTCTACAACAGCTCTAACGCCAACATTTTATTTTTACTACTACGCATAGCATCTATATTCCCAAGAAATTTTTGTTTTATAGTAAACTCGTGGCCATAAATAACGCACCATCCTTTATTACAATATCAAAACCTAAAATGTTAATCTTTTGGGTTTCTTTTTTTTTAACACAAAAGTATCTTAAATGTTAGCGATAAAATGTAGTAAAATTGCTTATCAGCAAATAACTGGTTTCTTCATTCTATTGTTGTACCAACTTGTGGACAGAAGCATTTAAGTCAATCAAAATGTGTTAAAGTCGAGACTAGTGAAACAAAAAATGAATAGAGTTAGGCAGGTTAAGTGAACGCGAAGCTGAAGGAATAGCCGAGATAGTTGGACAAGGACAAAGTTTTCGGAAGTGACAAATCTGTTTGGCGTACACCACACAACCATTGGCAGATTGATGTAAAGATCTCGAGAGACCGGTTCACATTCTAGGAGGCCTGGACAAGGACGTCCTTCAGTTTTAACTCCTCGAGATGACCGTTTTTTGCACTTAAATTCATTAAGAAATCGGTTCGAGCTCAACAGTCTTTTACGAGAAATCCGAAATGTAAATATCTCTAATAGATCAATAAGACGACACCTTCAGAATGCTGGTCTACACAGCAGAAGGGCTCTCCAGGCACCATTGCTAATCAGGCAGCATCGTGTTGCTAGACTGATTTACAAGGCAACATTTAGATTGGAATTTGGAAAATTGGTGCCAAGTTTCATTTACTGATGAGATAATAATCAGTCTAAGAGGTCCAGATGGACGTAATAGACGGCGAGGAGAAAGATTTGCGTAGTCTTGTATCATTCCCAGGGAGCCGTTCCAAGAAGGGTCTATCATGTTTTAGGGAGGAGGGAGAAATTTGTTTTGATGCCCGCACAGAATTAGTGTCTCTTCCTAGACCCGCCCTTAATACAGCAAGATTCATAATTGACATTCTTGAAAATCACGTCGTTCCGTTTGGACCATTAATTGGTGATTATTTTCGTTTAATGCATGATAATGCTAGACCACACGTTGCGCCAGATGTTCTGAATTATCTAAACGAAGAAGGAATTCATACCATGAACTGACCACCAAGAAGTCCAGATATGAATCCTATCGAGCATGTCTGTGACATTTTAAAGCGCCGCAGTCGTCGTCGAAATCCATCTCCTCAAAATTCAAATGAGCTTGAGCAAGCGGCATTAGAGGAATGGGAAAACATACCTCAAGAAGTGATACAGCACCTAATTGAAAGCATGTCCAGGAGAATATTAGCATTAAGTACATAAATAAGCGGAAATACACGCTACTATTGTTTTCAAAAAAGGAACATTATTGTTTTATTTTTAAGAAAATTTGGTTTCATTGCAATGTTTTTATTTTTTTACTTATTAGAAATCACTCAAAATAACTACACATTTCTTATTATTGCGTCAAAATTATTGAAAAGAAGTTAAGCAATAACAATATTAATTTAAATTTATTAAACAAAAATATATTTTCAGAAATCGGGGTGGTGCATTCTTCTTGACCACGAGTGTATATAATATACACATTTGAAAAATCTATATTTTATTCGTGGATAATTTTGAGAAGGGAATTTGGCATTGTTTGTAACAAAAATTATTTGCACCTATTAATCAATGATAACATGAAGTAACGTAACAAAAAAATTGGAAGAAAGGTTTTTACATTCAATTCGCGTAATTTTTTCAAAAAGAGTCAGGTAGGCGACCTTTTTTCTATCTCTTAGCTATATAAGTTTCTAGTCAACTCTGGATCGCCTATAAATCGAACTGCTTTCTTCTGAGCCGAGCATCTTCAAGGTATCCTTAGGAGCCGAGCTCCAAATATGCGAGCAATATTTTTGTAAAGCTGCCTTGCTAATCCAGCCAGGACAGATTACTTCCAACCTCAACAACCAACAAGCGAATTTCCAGTGCTGGTGATATTTTTTGTCTAGACAGAACCAAATCCTAAGTTGCAGTGCCAACCTTCTTTGTAAAAATAGCAGTTTGGGTCTTAGCTGCATTGAACTCAATCAGATTGCTTCTACTCCACTCCAGAATATTTTCAAGATCAGTATTGATTGTGGTGATCTGTTGCTGTCTACGGATTTGGGTGTTAGCCAAATTTATTCAAGCGGTTTATTGGAACGACGAAACCAGTGTGCTATCGTCGGCGAAGCTATAGATCAGTTTTTTCGAGTAAATCGTTGATGAACAATAGAAAGAGCGTGAGTGACAAGATGCATCCTTGGGGAACACCAACGTTGACCTCAAACCTTTATGATGTGTGTCCATCTATAGCGACCTGGATGGATTGATTTTTGAGAAAGCTACGTCAATCGATCTTAATTTATTTAGAAGGTTGTCATTCCAAAACCTGTCAAAAGATATCGATATGTTCAGTGTGATTGCTCTGGATTCCCCACATTACTTTGAAGCTTCAGTCCATACATATGCCAGGAGATTCCCGGTTTATCTATGTTTGTGGAAGCCGTATTGATGGTCACTGATGATGTTAGTAGACTCAAGATATCTCAAGATTTGCTGGTTAACGACTTTCTCCATGACCTTGCCAATGGCTGGGACTAAAGCAACCAAACGGCAATCATTAGGAACCGTCTTGTTAGTTTATCAACTCTTCAATACGATAGGTGGTATTTTATCTGGGCCATTTCTGGCATAGATGTACCAACTCCAGGCTTGTTGGGTTGTTAGGTTAGGTTAGGATTTCCCGCGATTCAAGAGTTAAATTTGAACCAAACATGTAACTCGACAGGTTCGCCTTCTCTTTTGCTTTCACTGCGATTGATTCATCTTCTCCTGTCAACGGTGGAAATTTTGACTCACAAAAACAGACCGTTTTTTTACAGACCTTGATCCATTTGACTAACTGAGAAGTTTGTTTCTCATTCTCTCATTATATTTTTCTTTCCGAGCATTTATGGTTTGCTTGCAAGTATTTCTCAAGACAACACAATGTATACGTATTTTGGCACTAGGATTTCAGCGCTATTTGCATTAAGTAGCATTTTTGTTGTTGACAATTCTAGTGCAGTTTTTATAAACCATGAATAATTGTCGACGAAACTCTTGAAGGAGTAAGTAATATAGTCTTTCATACCTGCCATCTGAAATCTCATTTGCACACACTTAAGGGTCATTGGAATTGAAGTAAACATCATTTGAAGGAAAATTAAAATAGAAATCCTTTAGATGTTTCCATTTGGCCGATCTATAACGCCAAAAAATCCGTGTCAAAGATAATCCTGAGGTTGGATTTCTAGTGCGCATGTTGCTGTAATTAGTTTGTGATTTAATGTTCCGAGTGGGGCATGCAGAGTCTGTTATTTGAAACAGGTCTAAGAGACTAGCAAAGTCACCATTAGGTAACTAGATAATGTTAGGCTAATATTCATCTGTACTATCAACAACTATGAACGCTGATACAAAAATGATTTGAATTACGTAGTGCGGGCGGTCCATGTTTTCTTGGACTTCAATAGTGAATAAATTGTGTTCGTATAAATCTTTATGAACGCGTCAGTAACAAGACCAAACAAGCTTTGCAATAAAATTCCAACTTGCTGCTTTGATCCACTTTATTATAGTAGAGCTCGAACAACCACTCAATCAAGTTGTTTAGGAAAGTGTCTCAAATTTTATAAAATTGTTAACTGAAAAGAGAGTAACATTGAAACAAATCAAAAAAAGGATGTAGGCTATTCACGGCCTTGTGTTCGTCATGTCCAATAATTGAAAATAGGTCTAAGCGTTTCGCTATGGACGAGATTCATTAGAAGGCGACCCACCTAAGGGAGGTTCTTTTACGGTGACTGTCTAAGCCTTAAAACAAAAGAAATTGCACCATAAACCAGCATTTCCAAAATATATGTATATGTATCCTACATGAGCATATGAATATCACGAAAATTAGTGCAATTCTTGAATTCTTAGAGCAGTGCGAAAACAGTGTCAAGTAGAGTTTAGAGCTTTTCCGCGAGGACCAAGAAAGTGTAGTCTGATCATTTGTAACGGGTGATGAAATTATGATCTTCTACTATGATTCGACGTCTAGAAAAGATTCCATGGAGAGGCATCGGAAAGGAGAATCCGTGCTAAAAAAGCAGAGATCAAGAAAAGCATAAAAAAAGTGGTAGCCACAATATTTTGGTACTACGAGGGTATCCGTTTGATAAGCGCTGCATATTAAAAAAAGGCGCTTCAAAATCAGCTGAGGTATGCGCGTGCTTCATGAAAATGCTCCAATCAGCACTGCTTGGCTTTTAAAGGCTAGTGTACAAGAAAGTGGCTTCGCAGTGATGGAACGCCCACCATATAGCCCTGATCTGTTCGCCCCGTTCAACTATTTTTTGTTGGCCAAGTTAAGGGGTGAAATATTTAACAGCATTGGTGAAATTGAACAGAAGAATATCTTCAAAAGTTAATGTCTAGGCTGGTATTTTTTTTGTAGATATCTAAAAAAAATTGCATACATAGAACAATATCTGATAATCGAGCGGATTGAGAAATATGATTTTGTTAACAGCGTATACAATAAGAAATTAGAATTGGATATTGTCACACAAAAGAAGAAAAGAATAATTCAATTTAATATATTATTAAGAACTGAAAATATATCAAATATGTTAACTGGTTATTATGTACCAACTTCTATTCTTTTAGTTAGGCTTAGACGGGCTGCAATATTTAAAAAACTTAGTATTGTTGAACCTAAGAGAACTATGAGGAATTGTTTTGTATTCTACGTATATATGTACCGTTCTGATGTTTCTCTGTGAGAAACTTTACTTTTAAAGGCATTGAGAAAGTTTGCAGAGATCAGAACACATAATTATTTGATCAGACAAAGTGAAAATATCAAAGATCCAAATTTAGACAAAACAGTAGATGGCCCGATGCAAGACGTATTACGGATCAAACTCATCAACAAATTATGGAAAAAAGCATCTTAATAAGAAAAAACGTGAATATTGTGCACCTCATTGAAACTTAATGATTCAGAGAGAAACGCAAATTCATTAGGTCCGTCTTGCATGAACATTAAGTTCCGTTATTACATTCTATAATTTGAAAAATATCATTTTTTCTGGTTGCTTAGGTACTTCAATGCAAGGAAAAGTGCCATTGCTACAATTTAATATGTGGTCGTGTATTTGATAAAAATAAATATTTGCAAATGGTTTAATTATGGTTTGAGTATACGCAGTAATGAATTTAAGCCATCTGAAAGCACTTCTAGTCATCTCCGATCATGGTATGACGTAGAGAGTATACAGTTAAAATTTTGAAAATCGGACCATAATTTGAAAGACAAAAACAGACATTTCGCGAAGGCGGTGTCTTCTGGTCATGCCAAAAAGAATATTTGAAACTTCCTATAACGTCTCTATTAGCATTAGATGGAGCTCGAGAGAAACTTTATCATGTTTTTATTCCATTTTACTGCTTTCACTTCCGTATTTATTTCTCTCCATATTTTTCTGTACTATTTTCATTACTAGATGTTTTTTTAGACTGAATCATGTTTTTAATTCTGGAATCAGAAGTTCAGCAATTAGATATCTTTAATAAATCACCCTCTAGGATAAATTCCAGAAAGTAAAACTCGAACAATTCTATTCCAACTATTCAATTAACCTGAAAATATATGAAAGAAAACAGTATTCAAATGTTATAAAGATTTCATTTAAAATTTCCGCAAGTCTTTCTTTTAAACAAACATCAAATTTCAATTCCATTCCTTCGACAGCAATCCAGTATTTGCATACTACATTTTGAACTTGGTGTATTCAACAGTTTTCTACTCTTTTTTGAATGAAAGTCAAATAAATATGCAAAATATATTCGAAAGAGTAATTAGACTGGACTATAATGCAGTAAAAATACCGCAGCTTTCATGTCAAGAGTTTTTCTATTTTTCATACTAACGGAGTAAAAAATTACAGAGACTGTAGTTGGCCAATTTCATATTTTTACGGGTACTTTAATGGTTACTAGATATGTTATTGGATTCAACAGTAATGGAGATTAAAAAGAAACATTAAAAGAACAATGAATATAACGAAGTTGTGGAGTATCAAGAGGTAATTGTATATCAATCCAAGCATTATGCAATTTTTTTATCTTTATGAAATTTATTACTTGTATTCTATAGTACGGGTTCTGTTTGATATATTTCTAAAAAAATTAATTCACTTCCATTGTTCCAAATACTCAATTCGTTACTGTAATGTCGTAGGCTTTCTCGCGGGACATGCCGAGACCTTTTGATTCGGGCAAGAAAAATCGACACGTAGAGAGCGTGGGCTGGATAACAGACATACCGGGACGAGTTGAGAGCTACCCCGTACACTTTCGCACTCCGTATGTCTCGAGGTGTCTTGCAGAAGGTGTATAGCCGACATTAGACTACACCGCATTCCCCCACCTTTTAAAAATTCCTATTCATTTAAGAACACGTCTTAATTAATACGTTTCTATTAACTCGGTATGTATATATCTATATAAACTGTATGTATATGTCGTAGGTCAATAGACAAGTCGGGATTTATTATAGTATTAGCTAAATGCCGGACAATAGATTATTCGTCGAAAAATGATCAAGCGTTTGTCTATTCTCCTGGGAATACGTTTAAGTTCATTTTCGCTGTTGAATATTTCATCTCTTAACTCGCCATTCAGCATTACGAAGAAACATTTGTCGAACGGGAACTGATCATGGCTATATGGTGGGTGTTCAATCTCTGCGAAGCCACATTTTTATACAGCGGACTTGGAAAGCGACGCAGTGTGGACAGGAGCATTGTCATAAAGCAAGCGCACACCTCGCCTGATTTTGCCGTGCCTTTTTTCGATAATTTTTTGATGCAACTTCCTTATTGAGTCAAAGTGATATGCCCTGTTCACGGTTGTATTTGAATCATTTAAACTAAAACCAACGCAGTCCCAAAATATCAGCAATCGTTTTTTCGTGCTTCATGTGACCTTTGTTTTTTTGGCACATACTCTCCTTTCTGATGGCACTCTTTTAGACATTGAATTTTAGTAAAAGACCAAAGTTGAAATTGATCGGGTTGCACCTTCCTGGTCCTCGACGCTGATTTTACACTCTTCTAAGAATGAGTTACCAATCTTGCATATATAAATATTTATATAGGAATCTTGTTTTGGTGTGTACTGCAATTTCTTTTGTTTTCAAGCGCCGCACAATGGGAAATAAGACCAATTTAGGTGTACAAAATTCTTGAACTTGTCCATATTCAATCTTTGTGGTTCTAGATTACGGAACAAATAATGAAAAAAATCTAATTAATTTTTTGACTCGATTAGCGAACGCACAGAGGTCAAAACTCAAATTTATTTGCTAAAATCTAAAACTTCTCTACATACCACGTTTGAAGTCCCTGAATATGGTAAGAGTAATACATAAAATCTAATTATCGGCTTATCAAATGGAAAATTCTTCGAATTATATATTGTAAAACCTTATTTACTCATTCTTTCATTTAAATATACATTAAATAGAAATTAAATTAGTCATAATTTATAATAAATAATGAACTCAATTAAGCACATTTGAATGGATATAAATATTAAACAACAAATTATCTTGTTTACTTGAGCATAATATGATGATCCAGATTGTTCTGATAACTCTGACACTGACATGTTGTCATTTGGTTTCTTGAAGATATAAGTTGGATACGGATGTTTATTGTACGTTCAGAGAAGTGCACTTTACCAATAGCATTTTCAACAAATCACTATTTGTCGCTATTCGTTAAATTTTCTTCTATACCGTTTTTCCAAACATCGAAAATCTTTGTTTCTATTTAATTAGGGCGGCTTCAGTCAATTTTTAATTGATTTTTAATAACCTGAACGCTATAGTCGAAGATATAATAAATCGTGTGGGACACCCTTCACCAGGAATACAAATTTAAGTAGATCCGTTAAGTTCCAGGCGTGTATTCGTTTTCTCATTACAACATTCGAAACTTTTTTTAGGTAGTCGTGAGAATTAACAAGTAAGTTGGATAACTGAAATACTAAAATCCAAGTCATCTGAATCAAACCAAGTAAAATATTTATTGGAAATTTCTCCCACCTTATCGAAATTTTGTTGGAAAGAGGGGAAAATTCTAATTTTCAAAGGAAGAAACAATAAATTATCATGGGCTTAACTCAAATCACTCTTCAAAAAGTTTCCTCCTCTTGAATCGCAGTATTGTAGCTCAAAAAATTATGTATCATCTAGAACGTAAAATGCAGCATTCAAAGACTACAAGGATTGATGAAACTAATCCTACAAACATATCCTTCGTTCTTCGTTGTTGAATGGAAGCATACATTTACAAATTTCTAAATTAACTCTAGAGGTAGATTGCAATGTATATTCAATAATGAGTGTGGAAATATGTCTTACCTGTCCCATGCCCATTGTTAAAGAAAATTTCTGCCACACACACCTTGAACAAAATAAATGGCCATTGAATGAAGATAATGCAACTGCCGATTATTAGGCACATGTGTAAACAGGATTGATTCACTCATTTACTACTTGCAAACACGATATGGGTGGAAATAATAGTATCAAGCATCAAACCAACTAATAATAGAAAAAACAACTTGATTGAGTGGTCTTTTGAGCTCTACTATAATAAAATGGATTGAAACTTTATGTGAAGCTTGTTGAGACTTGTTACTGATGCGTGCCTAAAGATTTTTCCGAACGCACTCTATTATATGAAGCCAACTAATAGACCGGATATGTATATCTATTTATCCATGTAATGGTATAATGAACTTTAACTTTAGATTTGTATTCTCTTATTTGAGTTTCCTTTTTATTGGGTCACAGTTACAATAATAAAACTTGCAATATTTTCATCAATTTAGTCAAAACAACAAAACTAAATACCAAGCTTAAATAACTCAAAACTATTTATCAATTTTTCGCACACGTTTTGAAGAAATTTCGACCTACAATTGAGAGCAATACGAGGGTTGTTACTTAGATTTTGAGATAACAACAAATCAAAAGGAATATTGATAATTATATATGGCTTTATTGTTTCTCAAAATACTCCCTATTGGAATCAATACCCTTTTGCACGCATTTGAATCATTTCTCCCATTCTGATTGAGTTACCTCTAAAACATGTGATGTGAATGAATCAGCTAATACTTCAGGTGTAGAAAAACGTTGACCTTAAAATTTATTTTCAATCTGCGGGAATAGGAAGAAATCATTGGGTGCCAAACAAGAACTGAACGGCGGATGGCCCATCAATTTTGATTTTTCAAAAACATTTTTGGTTGAACTGATGTGTGTGAGCTCTCAATGTCGTGGTGGGGATTGCGATTGGTTTCCCTGATTTCTGGCAAACATATGCTAGTGTACTATTCAGAATTGACCGTTCTACGTTGCTCTAATGGAAATTTGACGACACCTTCAGTTATTCCAAACAACAGGTGACCATTTGCTTCGAAGTATTTAGTGTATGAACAACTTTTGTTGAATTGGGCTCTTTTTGAAAGACCCATACAGTAGATCCATTATTCTTCGCCTGTCACGATTTTATAGACGTCTCTTGAAGTACCGCGATTGAATTTTTTCAGCATTTTTTGCAATAATCGACACGAGCTTTTTTTAACAATTGTCAAATTAAACGCTATCCAAAGCGATCAAATCGTTATGGCAGCCAAATGTTGCATATATGCTAGTGGAACTAATGCCCAAGTTTGCCTCAATCCCACGGTATGTCACATGACGATATTGCAATATCAGTTTTCCGGCACAACAGCCGATATTTTTTCTGTATTCATTCTGTAATGAAGTACGACCACGTTTTAATTCGGGGAACCGGCGAAGCAAAGTGATTCATCAACATACGAAGATATATTGAAAAATTCTTAGCCTTCTATAGAAACAAACAAAATTTCAATGTCAAAATATTTTATTACTCAACATATTCTCCTCTTAATTGGATACATTTATTACAGCGAACCTGCAACATTTCTAGACCTTTCAAAAAAAAAAGTTTCTTCTTGCTCTGCAAACCAGAACTCCACAGCTTTTATTATCTCCTCTTTGGAAGAAAATTCACGAACTTTTAAACTTTTTTTCAGTTAAGGAAAAAGAGATAATAGTCGGACGGTGACAAATCTGGTAAATAAGGGGGGTGTCCTAGTAATTCAAACCTTAAATCACGAATTTTTTGATTGGCAACATGAGATTTGTGTGCAGGGGCGCTGTCCTGCAAAAACACCTTTGGATAGCTTTCCGCGTCTTTTCTCTTTAATTTTTTTCCAGTAGAGACGGTCAGTGTTGTCAAATGGTAATCTCCAGTTATAGTTCTACCCTTATCCAAAAAATCAATCATGATTGGCAATCCCAAAAAAGTGAAGCAAGAACTTTTCTAGCCGATTTTTGTACACGAAACTTCTTAGGTCTTGGAGAACCAGAGAGTCGCCTTCCATCAATTGTTGCTTTGTTTCTGGATCGTAGAAATGTACCCAAGTCTAATCCATAGTAATAATGCGGTTTAAGAAGTCTACATCGTTTTCAAATCGAGCACAGATCGAACGCGATGCTTCTACCCTTGCAAGCTTTTGGTCAACATTCAAACATTTGAGGATACATTTTGCAGCAATTTTTCTCATGTCCAAATTGACGTGAACTATATGATGAACGCGTTCGTATGAAATATTCAGTGCTGCAGATATCCGATTCGACGGTCTGATAAAATCATGTCATGAACTGTATCGATATTTTCGGGGTCTAACACAGAAACTGGCCTTCCCGATCGGTCATCATCTTCAATGGTAAAAGCTAGAAATGAATACATCCTCGTAAGTCGATGCGAATTGATGAGCACAATAATGTTGGTTTAATCCATTTCGAACGTGGTAGAAAATTATCGCACGGAAATTTTTGCAACTCAATTCCAGTGTGAACAAGTCAAATAACACTCGTATGACAGCACGTTCTGTGTACTTTCACCATGAAAAATGTCAAAGTTTATTATGGCAATTCCAGATTTGACATATTCAAATCAATGTTGCCATTTCTCAAAACTCAAGTAGGACCCCTCGACCAAAAACTGAATTTATAGTTTCATATTATAACTTAAGAATTTAAAAAATGAGAATTAAGAATTTAAAAAATAATTTTCAATAGAAAAAATAGAAGAGCATTGAAGAATACAATTATTAAAAAAGTAATTTTGTAAGCAGCACATATAAAAAAGCAAAGTTAACAAGATACTAGAAAAACTTAAAAGCAAGTATGTATTTGTAATATTTGACGAAAACGTAACATCCCGATTGGCATGTCATAATTTGCTACAATTAGAGAAAACGACGTTATTCATAATAATGGTCGCCAGTTTTTTCGGAATAACTGGACAATATCTTCATTTAAGAGTAGGCTCATGCCCTTGTGACCTTCACCGTTACCCGCACCTGCTTATATAAAAATGGATATCACAAGAAGAAGAATTAATTCATATTTCTGCCGACTGACTCATGAATATTACATTTCTATATCAATTATCCTACCGTATCATCTAGAGTATTTACTTGGTGGTAATGTAATTTTAATGAAAAAACCTCAAACAAGATTTGTTACTTTCCACCCAATTTAAATTTTTTACTTCATAGCTATTAGAGAGAAAATTATTAAACGAAAATGGCATAGAGTTCATTTTGTGGGTATAAATTATTTAATAGTCCATTCCTGTTACACTACGAAGCGCTGCTGCTGTTATTAAAGTCTTCCATTTTCATTCCATATTATTCTGGTTTCAACACAATTCATACTCTACTTTATTAAGAGATTTATTCACTGTTACTTTTTATTTAACATATACAATATACAATACTGCAACTCTAGATTCGTTAGAATGTTTTAAGCTTCTCGAAAAAGAATTTGAAGTTACTTTTGCATAAAAATTCTAAAAATTGTTTTGTTAATAAAAGGTAAATCGAAAATTATATTAATTTGATTTTCTAGTAATAAAATAATTATTAGATTAAGGAAACGTAGATTGTTTGCAAATAACTGCAGATTACATTCTATAATCAGTTTTATGAGGGAAAGAACCATCCTTCCTCTTTTTTACTTTGTGACTATAAGAAAAATTCCTGTGGATTGGAACTAAAACAATTTATTGTGATAAGATCGTTTTTTATGTAAAAAACGTCATTTTTATGAACCTGAACTTTTGGTGTGTTATGAATTGTCAATTAATTGAAATGACACAATCACTTGCATCATTTTGTCTTGATTTGAGTATCTAAAGGATGAAAACAGGTTAAATACATAGCCTCGAAATTTTACATTGATTCAAAAGTGCCTAAAAGGTGAAACGAACCTGTGCAAAATGGACCAGTGGTTATACTTTCATAAAAT
Organism: Diorhabda carinulata; assembly: GCF_026250575.1. Lineage (NCBI taxonomy): Eukaryota > Metazoa > Arthropoda > Insecta > Coleoptera > Chrysomelidae > Diorhabda > Diorhabda carinulata. The sequence continues at coordinate 9,700,227 of NC_079471.1, forward strand.
TGGATCGTGGATTTGAAGTTTTGTTTTATTAATTGTTTTAGATGGTTTACAAATGTACAAAAAAAACTAATAGACAGACGTGAGATGAACAGAATACAAATTCACACCGGCTCCACGAGTATCTTAGGCCATGTGTCTTGAGAGTAGTTGGACACAGAAGGATATATTACGGCATGGTTCAAGAAATTCTCATGTATTTCATTAACTTCACGGGCATGTCAGTTACGTCAAAAATTTAAAAGTGTTTGATTTAGAACGAGAACACGAAGTACATATTCTATCATCTCCGCCGCATTATACACACCGTCTTCAACCCTTATATGTGAGATTCAAGAAGCCCCTCTCTACTTATTACACAGAAGCTGCAAGAACTTGGTTAAAAATGAATGGAGAAAAAGTTATAATTCAATTTTAAATTGCTGAACTGGTTTCAGAAGCTTGTAGTATGAAAACACAGGCATCTGTGGATGATATTTTGGCGGCATCTCGCATTAAATGACAGTAGCACAGACGATAGAAGGATGACGGTTAACGAGCCCCAGCTACCTAGTACAAGTGGACCACCTCAATTATGTGAAACAAATTTGCAAGAACTGATTGATAACGAATCCAGTCCTTTCAGTTCAGCCTCATCCGTCTACTTCAGTGGTTCTGCCTCAGACGTCAGATTTTCGAGGCACATATCAAGAGATGTATCACTTTCTCATTTATTACTGGCAGCTAATAACACTGTAAAAGATTTTCCATGACAAGAACCACTAATCCCATCAATACCTTCCGAAAACAATCCACCTGTAACCGACTAGAATAACAAGAAAATAGAGGTTCTTGTTAGTCAAAAATTGATTATGCCGTTTTCAAAAACACCTACTCCTAAAAGAATAACTATAAGACGTGGCAAAAAGCAGTGATAACATCTGCACCATATCGGAAGGATCTTGATATGACATATCAAGCAACTGAAGCAAACAGAGTGAAAAATAATCTTAATCTGGAAACTGAAAATAAGACCAATAAAGAAAGACTAGAAAACAACACAAAGGAAGAGAAAAAGAACATGAACGATTTAGCATCTGATGAAGAGGAAGATACAGAGTGCTCTCATCTCTTTTCTAAATCGAACGCCTGATTTTTCTCCTCTAGGCACATTGTAGTTGTGTAGTAGTTGACGACACACACACACATACGTGCGCCCGGATAAATCCATGGATGGGTGCGAGGAAGGACATTCCACCAATCCCCTGTCTTTTCGACAGGTCGTCATTCTAATTCGCGTCGCAGTTTCGCGCGTAGACTCCTACCTCTCCACTGAGCTCTGTGGGAAATTCTGGAATGTCTTATCTTTTTATTAAGAGATTAGCCTGTTGGCTATACACTCTTGGCTTCTTGTTCTGGATGTCTGTGTGTGTGTTTCGCTGCCTCGGGTAAACCTTTTCCAACCTTCTTCTTCCTCTTCCCCGATGTATAACTCTGCGCTTGCACATGAAATGCAATGAAATCCTCTTGTCTCTGTGAACACAGAATCTTGTAGAATACTTTTTTAGTTTTTTTTCTATATTTTTTTAGTTTTTAGTGTTTTTGTGTTTTTTTTGTGTTTTTGGGAATTTTTTTACTAACCAACTTAACCTAATGATCTTGTTGTTCACCGTTTCACTTTACCTGTTCGGCGATGAGTGTTGCTATGAGTGTCTGCATGTTCTGCAGTACATTCAGTAGCTCGGGTGTTCCTTGTCCCTTCGTTTTCTTCGCAGCTAGTGCGTAGTTGCGTCCTGCTTGTGTGGTGCTCGTGGCTGGTTTGTTTTCCGTCTTCTTTGGGTGTTTCGGGCACCCTGTATAGTTTGCAGGGTGCTCTCCTCCGCAGTTCTTACAATTTAGTTTTTCCGTCCTGTTTAGTGTGCATTCAGCTACTCTGTATGCTCCCGCGCATCTCACGCAGTGCACGTCCATGTTGCACGTGCTTTATTCGTGGTGAAGTCCTTGGCATCTGTAACATTGTACAGGTCCGTCATGCCTTTTTTGTTCTACCACACTTATTTTGGTGTGGCATAGGTATCTCAGCTTCTTGTATGCTTGCTCCTCTGCGGGCTCAATTACTACCATGTATATCGGTAGTTATTTTCGGCTGTTGTCCTCGTTTCTTTGAGTGCGGCTCGTCAGTTGCCATACTCTTTTTGGTCTTAATCCATTTTTCCTCAGCTCTGCCTCTACTTCCAACGTAGACGTGTTTACAGTCAGTCCTTTCATGACTAGCTTCTTCTCTTTTTCTTCGTTGTTTAGGTACGTATACCACTATACTTGCTCAGGAGTATCTTGATTCTATTAAAATCCTCTTCTGTCACCGTCGTTATTTTCCCTGTGTGTATTCCCATTCCGATTGTGTGCTGTGGAGAGTGGAGACTTTAGTATTATCCGAGGAGGTCTTCTCTCCGGTTTTGTCTGTTTTTTTTGTTCTTCTCTTTTTATCTTTTCTAATTCTTCTTGCACTTGTTTGTCCTTTTTTTCTTGTTCTTTACTTCTATATAATCCCCTTACATAGGGCTCTCTTCATTTTGTTTTTCTTCGTTCACTCTGGGTTGAGTTCTTGGCTCCTCTACTCCTACTGTACTTGGATTTGCCGTATCTTCCCCACTTTTCAATTTTTTTGACAAATAAGTCTAATTTGGCTTTTACCATTTGATTACCTTCATCTAACCTTTGATTTATGTCCATTAAGGACTCAATTGTGGTCTTGAGGTTTCCATTTTCGACATTCATTTTCTCCATTTTCTCATCTCTTAGTCTCATTAAATCTTCTAATCAGTTGACGACGATGATGAGAATACGATATTTTTATGTGAAATGTTTTCCTCAGATTAGACTGCAAAGGTCTGACAATAGGTCCATTTTACCTTCCTGTGCAGCCAACATAGACCGGATCGAAAATTTTGGAAATCGTCCAATATCTTCGTATTCTCTGATTTAATTGCAGTGTGATATATAAAAAATGTAGACTGATTACTAATGAGTATATCCAAAAAACCTCCTAAAATAAAGATATATTTTGTTCCCCCGGTCATATAGGAGGTTCAGTTGTATAATTTGAAAGTTTAAGAGTACCATTTAAAAATTATATATCACAGATCATAAAATGTTAACCTTTACATTGAGAAGGCATTCAACGTGAGGATTTTCAAATATATCTCCACCTCCTTATTGTCCATTGTCTAAAAGTTAGTACGGTCGTTTCAAATGATATTAAAGAATAATCTAAATATTTCCTAGAATTTTCATGAATGTATCCGAGCTAATATAAGTTTTCGGGCTTTTATTAGTCTTTTATAACCATAAGATGTATAGAATAATAATAGAAAAATGTTTTTGGGTTGTCAAATCCCTATGTTTTAAAGATCATACGATCTATCAATACCTATTTTCCAAAATTCCACCGAAAAATACGACTACATTGTTCTTCATAGAAAGAAGGAAAAATTCGTATATTATTAACAATTTAGTTTAGTTGCAGGGTGCAGTTTATTGTGAATTCTAGTGTGATTATGGAAAATTTTCAATAGTTGATGAAAAACCATTAATATTTAATTGTCTTGAATAATTTACAAACATTTATGTAAAAGTGTTGAGGACACAATAGAATTAGTTAGTAGTACGCTTGGTGCTGGAAAATCTCCGATTTACAAAGTTTTAATAGAAACAAATGATATTGTAGTGTGGAGAAGAAATTACCTAAGAACTATAAAAGAAATGAGGAACCAAAAAAGGAATATATTTTATTTAGATGAAGTATTGATCAATGAAGGACATACAAGGTTCTTCACAACGAGCTGAATCGATATGTATATGGTAAAGCACTGCGACTATTGTTCTGAAAATTTGCTTACATGGGTTTTCCGAAATGCTCGTTCCAGCTAAAATAATTTCAGTTTTATGGTTGATATAATCCAATGGTTAGGTTAGGTTAGGTTAGTGTTATTTGTCCAAATCACAAAAATTTTAGACCTGACTCAATTAAACTTGGAAATATAATTTTTTTAGTAGAGGGCTAAAAATTTCGAAAATGTTAAATAATCAAAAAATGGTGGACTTGAGACATAATATGCCTTATATAAAGTTATATTGAAATTTTGCGTAAATTCCAAATATTTTATGAAAACCATAGCATTTCGTTTAAAATAAAGATGTTTGGGTCCACTTCCGGTATAACCGGAAGTTGAAGAAAACTGAAATTTGAGCATTTCGGTAAACACATGCAAGCAAATTCTCAGAACACTAGTCCTAGTACTTTCCCATATACATATCGATTCAGCTCGTCGTGAAGGACCCTGTACAACAAATGAATTTTGGCAGGATGTAACTATTACAAGTCGAAAATAGGTTTTTCAAATAATTTATGTACTGGTTCAAATCCATCAACAGAGAAGGACGCAGACTGATTCCTTTTCTATCCATTACTTTTCGTCTTACTCCATTCATTTCCATATTTAACTTTTTCTGTCGTTTTCTCTTCTCTTCTAACCAATTTGTCTCCCTTCATTTTTGTAATGTGTCCAAACCATCTTAGCTATGCTTCTTCTACTCTAGTATCTATAGGTTTTGTTCCTAGTTTTTTCCCATATGTATTTCTTATCTTATGTATGGGTATGAGTATGGGAGTGACTACTTCATCCTTTCAGTTTTGGTACCTCAATAGTATTGAAGAATCCTCACTCTACAGTCTATATTATGAATGGTAGGCGGTCCTACTAATAACATTTTCAAGTGCTGTCATCTCAACTTTTATTTCACTTCATGTATTCCAGTTCGCTGGTAATTTGAATTTATTTTCTTCTCATTTATCTTCATGTTGGTGTTCTTAAGACTTAAGTATATTTTCTTATCTTTAGCGATTAGTACCAAATCATATGCCTAGGTTAGGTTAGGTTATTTTCGTTACTTTCACCTCTTCCATATTCCAATGTTCTACCTCGTAGTATGTTGCTTGGTTTTACCTCCTTTCATTATCATATCAAAAACAAACGGGAAGAGCATTCGGCTGGTTTACATCCTTGTCCTCTCTCCTTTCTCTTATTATTTTCGATTCCAGTTATCGTTGTTTCTTCTACTTCTCTATTTTTTAGACTTCTCCATATTTCGTTTCAGTCTATTTTATCGAAAGCATTATCAAAATCTATGAAGCAAATATGCGCTTATCCTGATCCTCTTTATAATTTTTTCCGATATTTTTCTTATTATAGAGTTCGCATCTACTACCCCCCTATTAGTTCTGAAGCTGAGTCGTCTAACGTGTCTGCAATGGCTTTTTTTGGCCTTTTTCCATTACGATTGCATACAGTCTATCATCAGGTCCTTTTCTGCTTTCACCTATTATGTAGTCTCTTCCTGGTACTTTTCCTGTCTTCATTTTTTCAATCATTTCTCTTATATCTTTCTCTTTTATATATTGTCTGTTTTCTGGTCTATATGGTTTAACCTATGTTTCCTGTTCACCCTCTCCTTATGTTGTTATGTCTCCTCCACAATATTTTCTTCATCTTTCCATGAATTCTTCGTCTCCTGTTATAATATGTCTGTCTTTCACATTCGGTAAGTTTGTCGCTTTATTTGTTTTCGCATTTCGCATTACTCCTGAAAATAACTTTCGATTTTATTTATAGAATATTTTTTCCAAATTCAGTAGATAATTCTTAGATAATTTTCTGATCTTTGTTTTTTGTATTTCTTAAACTCTTCTCAAATTTTTATAGATAGATAAATCCATTCCCTTAGTTGAATATACGATTTTGTTTTTATTACAATTTTACATAGTAAGCGACTATTAGGATCAACAACAATTCTGCTACGTTCGGCTAATATATCTGAAACTAATTCATCCCTTATCCTGACACGTGATGTGCATTTGCTGAACAAGCACATACACTACTAACTTCTATACGTGATGTGATCTTTTCTCGGTTCTTCCTGATAATAGAGAATTTATTTTATCACTCATACTCAACTATGAATAAATTATATCGTTTATTTCGAACAACAGAAATATTTTGCCGATCTCATCATGAACTTATTCAAAAAACGCAGCTTTACTGGTAATGCAGGGTAAACCAGTCATATTCTTAAAATTGTAGACAAAATGTTTTTACTATTTTTTTTTACAACAATTTATAATATTGAGTTACATTATATGAGGTTGAAGCGTGCAAAATCCATTGAATAATATGAAAGATCCTGCTGATAGCTCTAGACATAGTTACATATATATGGAAGCGGTTATTTCGGTTTATGTCTTCCATACAATGCAGCTTGTACCTCAGGTTGTTCTTTTATTCAAATCGACATCTTTGTGTAGCAAACAAGAAGTTAGTATCCCAATTCCGAACATTCTATGAGAGACGAGAGATGGAGAGATGGAGAAATAGCCCTCTAAAAACAGGGTTGGCAATGGTCAAAAACTCACTGCGTGAAAAAAAAATGTTGTTAAGTCTCAAACTGAAAAAACCGGATTGACCGATAGCAAACGAATTAGGGAACGTCCAAAGGACTATGATATAGAAATCTTTTCATGGAATACTCGAACTCTATACCGCAATCCATCATTGGATGTCATAGAATATAGAGCTGACCTAGTTGCAATACAGTAAATGCAAAGCAGCTAGTAATAGGTTCCAAAGCTATTGATTAGAGACTGAACGTACTCAGAATAAATGGAAAAAACATCATCATCAAGCATTATTAAAGTCCATGCTCTTACTGAAGAGAAATCAGAGGAAAACCTATTCCATGACCAGCTAGAAAATGCCTATGATCAAATTGCAACAGATGACATCAAGATAATTATCGGTGACATTATTGCTAAGATTGGGAAAGAGTAAATATACTAGGAGCATATTAGTAGACATAGTTTTCATGATGAAAGTCATGGTAACGGAATTAGGGTCATAAACTTTGCGGCTTCATAGGATATGCTAGTAGTAAGTACGAGGTTTGAGCACCATGAACTTATAAACAGCAGACACTACTTCACTGGATGTGAGAATGTAAAGAGGCGCAAATATTGTTTCGGACCACTACTTGATTAGTGCGAGACTAGGAGCCAAAATCTCAACAACACGTTAGCGAAGTGATGAAACAAACGGCCACACACACTGAGCAATGAGCGTAATGATTGATTCGAAGTAGAATGGCAAACAATAATAGATAGAAAGAACATAGCAGCATATCATAGAAAAGAGCAGTGAAAAACAAGAGAGGAAGAGAAAAAGTACGGGAATATTTGAAGGGATGAAACGAGGACACATAAAAGAGAAGAAAAAGAGTATGAAAGGAGAACTAGAACATTTGAAGTCTTATATGAAAAGGTTCCTACTAGTGCTGTATGTAGGGCGGTGGCACCGGTACCTAGGCACAGGGCGTAGACACTGGGAGGAGCAAGAATGGCGAGACCAGTCAGGACTATTATATTTTCGGATTGTTCCTGATAAGCTCCCGCTGCGCCCCTAGTGCTCGATTCCAATAAATACGTATCTGCATGCACATATCATCATCATCAAAAACGTCTCTTGCATTAGACAAAACATTGCGCTCATTTTTTTAGCAGCGCATGACCATATTTTTGTTTATTGTTTATCAGAGTCAAGCGGTGAGATTTTATACGGATACACCAACGCGCGGACACCGATCCAAACAGGCCGATTTTATTAGTGGATGTTGAGAGCAAATATCTGTGTAACGGCTTCCCTTATGTAGCTAAAGATGGTAAGCGCCTTAGTTATAGGGTTCACTTAACATTCCATGTTCAGATAATATTATAGTTTTTACTTGGTACACAAATACGGAGACTAATGAAAAATAAAAACTTTAGGGGAAATGTTTTGTGAATGTTGTCCAAAATTTCCTAGCAAACAATAAAGCGGAAAACTATAAAGACTTAACCAATGAGCTTATAGTTTCATACAAAGTTTTGGGATGTAATATATTCTTAAAAATACATATCCTGCATTCTCATCTCGATTTCTTTCCCGAGAATTTGGGTGCTGTGAGTGACGAACAAGGCGAAATATTTCATCAGGATATTTCCTTAATAGAAAAGCGCTATTAAGAGAAAAAATCCATGAATTCTAGCATATTACTATCGTGGAGTTTTAAAAGGGACCTTGATATCAGAAAGAAACATAATGTGTAAATTTTTTCCATTGATTTATTATTGTCATAATTACTACAACCGTTTGGAACTTGATTCGGATTTTAATATCCGATACAAAAAAGATTAGTTGGTCAGCAACTGGCCAACTCTGCAGCCCTCAAACTAAAATCTCGATTTTTTTCTTCATTGGAACATAACTATCTTTACAAAAATGGAAATTCAGTTGTAATTAAATCTATCATAGTTATTATTAAAAAAAAAACGAATTAAGAGTCTTCTTAACAGTAAAGTATTTATGACAGTATTTTCTAGGACTTTTATTGAGGTGTTCTCATTTTTGAGCTTCTTTCATATTCCTTCCCAAGACATCCTATATCATTTTTTCAAATCATTGCTTACGTTTGTTACTTTTTGTAATCGAATAGTTTGACGAGCCTCAACTAGTCCTTTATGTAGCTCTAGCATGTACAGGGTGTCAAACATAAGGTAACCCATATACTGTTCTCAAAACCTGCAAGAGTTATCAGAAAACTTTGATAACAAAAGTTCTTTGTATTTTATAAAATTTTTAGATTATTGACTTCTTATTAATCTTTATTTTATTGCGTTTTTTGATTAATGGTAAAAACAAAGGTTACTTTCATAAGACCCACGTATTTGATTTCCGCACGGTTTAGAAAATATTTAAGGCCATTTGAATTTTTATTGAATAATCATTATATTTGGAAATTTCCACAAAATAAAAATGAGGTTAGCTGGCATTCTTTTGCAAAATAAATTTGTAAACACAAAACCTACGTTTATAGAATTTTCGTGATTTTCTAGAATCATACTGGGTGTCTTTTTTTACTGTATGAGCTTCGACTTTTGTGAATAACAAGATCTCATTTTTTTTAATAGTACACCTTGTATATTATGCCTTTAATAGAACGCGCATAAAAATAAGAATTACTTCATACATACATGTCCTATACCTGTATATGTCCTATATATGATGGTTGTGAAATTATTTGACTTTTTCTCATTTTTTCGCCCATTCCATGTTGAAAATAATGTAACACACTGAGTATTGCATTTTTCAAAAAAATTAATACTGAATAGTAAATGTTTATCAAAAACAAAAAACTATAAAATATCGTACCCCTACATAAATATATTTTAAAAATGTAATATACAATATAACTATCTATAGAAATGGGACATAATGCGTGGCCTTCTAGGAGTCCTGATTTGAAGCCGAAGAGACTTTTTTTTGTGGGGCACTTTGAGAAATAGTTTATACAAAAATAGGAATAATTATACAGAGGCAGAACAGAAAGAAAAAATTCGAGAGGAAATTAATTATCTCAACCAAACTGGTGCAGTACGAGAAACAATCCGAAGCATGGAGACATGCAAAAATGAAATGCCAGTCTTCAAATATGATTCGGGTATTTTAATTGAGTATATTTTATCAATTTTTTGCATTTTCTCTCTCAAGACGTAAATAAAATGGATAATTCCTAATAAAAATATTTGTTTAAGGGTATATAAGCTCAATTTTATTTTTGATAAACATTTTCTGTTTAGTTACTTAGTGTGTTACATTATTTTTAAAATAGAATGGGAGAAAAATGAGAAAAAGTCAAATAATTCCACAACCATCATATATAGGTATAGGACATGTATGTATGAAATGATTCTTATTTTTATGCGCGTTCTATTAAAGGTATAATTTACACGGTGTGCCATTTAAAAAAATAAGATTTTGTTATTTATAAAATTCAGAACTCATACAATAAAAATGACGCCCAGTATGATCCTAAACTCGAAAATCACGAAAATTCGATAAACGTAGGTTTTGTATTTACAAATCCATTTTGTAAATGATGCCAGCTAGCCTCATTTTTATTTTGCAAAATTTTCTAAAGACGATTTTTCAATAAAATATCAAATAGCCTTAAACCGTGCGGAATTCAAATACGTCGGCCTCATAAAAGTAACCTTTGTTTTTATCATTAAATCAAAAAAAGCAATAAAATCTAGGGTGTTCTATTCCAAAGTTGATGTCAATACTGAATAATTGGGGCACCCTTTATAATCCAGAAGTCAAGTCAATAATCTGACAATTCCTTTAAATACAATGAACTATTGTGATTAAAGTTTTTTGATAACTCTCACAGATATTGAGAAAAATATATGGATCACCTTATGTTTGACACCCTGTACATTAGCCTAATTATTGGCTTTTAACCTCGAGTTTCAACATTGTGTAAATAAATCACCTAAGAGTTTATATAGGTACCTTCTTGTTTTTTTATTTGCCCACATGTTTTGCCACATTTGGTCACAAGTGTCTACTCCTTTAGTTTCGTTATATGTGTGAATAATTTCTGGTTCTTTGGTATCTTTGTTAGTAGTTCCAGATGATGTGTGCATTGTAGATAATAGAGTAATTATTTCTTAGTTTCAAGTTTGTAGGAGACCAATGTGTTATTGAAACTGTATTCAAATAATTATATTCCTCTCTGACGCTTTTTATTATTTTCGATGAGATGTAAGGCTTATTTTCCCAAATTGTTCCAATAGCTGTTGAGTTAATAGGCTTGCTAATCAGTTTTTCAGCTAAATGTACATTAGTTAAACAATTGTATATTGTATCATTGCAGTTCGTACCATAAATGGGAGTTAGAACAAAGTAATTCGCTAAAGAAAGCCCGTCAGTCTGAGTAGATTTGTCAACATATAGACTAGTCTTAATAAGATATTTTGTAGAAACGTCACATAATGAAACCAATTTCAGTACGGACTTTGCCGGCTTATATTTTATCCTACAAACTTGAATAAATTCTTCCAAAACTTAAAATATGTGAGCAAACACAAGCTGCAACAAGTATATAAATTTCTAAGAGAGCTCCAGTTCAATTAAATTTACGTCAGAGAAAGTTTTTTTGGCACTCTGTTGTTTTTAGTTGCTCTATTAATGTCTCTATTTTATTTAGCATATCATCCTACAAAAACAGTTGAAATACATGAAACGAATCTAAAATATGCCTTACTCCAGCGAAAGAACCCGATCTAATGTGTACAAAATTTTTACCAGGAATTTTCCTTCAACTTTGGTGTTAGAACTTCATTTATAACCATATTTTCCTACTATAGTTTCAAAATCAGGTATAAAAACATATTCTTGGGTTTCCTGAGAAGTTTTTATATAAAAATTGTTGTATAGGTGAGTAAATTATTTCATTTTGACAGGTTTACATACTTACTTCTTCTTGGAAATGTAATGACATTCTACGGGTTCGCCAGAACTATAAGATGCTTCTCTTGACTTGTTTTGAGGAGCTGGGGATTCTTCAGATTACTGTAGTAATATTGGTAGGTAGGTAAAGTGTTTTTAGCATAACGAAAATCACCACTGCTTCCTGAAAATGTGATGTAGATGCAGCCATATCTCCAGAAACAGCGGCTTCTTGTGTATGCTAATCAAGGTTTACTGAGCTTGTTAGTTTCTGCAAGCATGTTTCTATCCAGGGTTTCTTCTAGATCCTCTTTCAGAAAATAATCTGGTTCGCATGGGTTATCATCGGATTCACTATCTGTAAACTTTTCTTGGAATTCAATGTTATCTTCCACTTCACTATCACCGCTTTAATAGAAGAGTTCTCTTCAAGATGGGCATCTGTTAGTGCTTTTCTACTTATTTTCGTTATTTAAAATAAACTGTGACGGGAGCACTGCTAGCGACTGGAGTGGGAATGCATATGGATACAGTTTTTGAACAAATACGTAATTTTTACTTACGTATGTATTCTAGGGTCAAATAGTTTTTGAAATAAAAGATGATGCAAGCCACCTAATTTCAGAATTGAGAGATTCAAAAAAATTATCAATTCGAAATGTTAAAGGAACTTTCACATCAATTCTATCCAGACCTTGTTTCTTAATATCATCTATTATTGAAATATTCGATTAAATTGGGAAGGTTATAAATATTCCACGTAGTTTTTATGCTTGACGTATTTAATTTCAAATTAAAATCGTTGTATAAATCAGCAACGTGTCATGTGTGACATATGGGTTTCCAACGGAACGTTGGGCGTGTCCTAATTCAGAGAATTCTCAAAGAAGTGGTTCTTTCCTTCGAAAAGTCAGATCGGACCTATAAAATTTTACCACCATCTGCCGGATGCAGATAAAATTAATTAAAATTCCTTGTGTGAATGTTTTAAAAAAATTGGAGCGTGTATAATTGTTTTCTAAAACCGAGAAAATAATCGTTTAAGAGACAACGTTCTGAAAATGAGAAATAATTCATCACATTCCAAATATATTCAAAAACTAATAAATGGAAGACATTAATATATGGAATCTTCCATAAAAACAGTTGAAGCCCATTTTTCTTTATATCAAGTTTCCTCTAGTTCGAATTAGTTTTCATAAAGTTCCATTTGCTGCCCTTTTTTATGTAAGTATACGAGGATTGTCTGAAAATAGTCTGACCTCAACCTAAAGATGCCAGTGCTTATGAAGATAAGTAGCAAAAATATTTTTGCATCCGTTGAGAGATTCTTACTAAAATTTTAGCTATTTTGTACTCTTAGCTTCTATTTAATAATCGTATGAGTGAGTCATCGTGATGAGTTTTCTGAAAATGGAAAAAACTGAGTATTGTCATTAAATATTTGTTTTTAAAAAGTAGTAACACACTTTGTACGGACACTCTATACCAACATTTACTACCGTAAAACTTTGGCCAGTTTAAATAAATCGTGGCCGTATCAGCTTGACTCAATACCAGCGTCCGAGAGGGTGGAAAACTACGAAAATCAACGATTTTATCAAAAAAGATGAGAATATTAAACTTGTTTCCACGACTACAATTCTAGAATAAAAAAACAGCCAAGAAGAACGAATTTTTTTTTGGAATTTTCATAAGATTATTTCTCCGCTATCTTCAAACACTAAAAGAAAAGTATTACATACAATTCCTTGAAAAGATATACACTAGATCTGCCCACAGTGACATTTTCCTGTTTTCTAACCAGTCGCTAGACTGAGTGGGTAGGAGATTTTGTTGAAGAATAAACATGAGTATGGAAAATGAGTTTCAAATAGCCCTCGTATATATATAAAGGAGTCTTTGAACTGGATTTTCGAGAACTTAAAAATGTCGGATTAATTAGAAATGTTCCACAATTGAGGACCGATGACAATACGATATTTTAATGAATTCATACCATTCTTCTTGCAAGTATCACCAGGTAGGCGTGTACTGCCTTTAGAAGGTATTCGAATACAAGAACCTGATTGTTCAAAATTAAGTAGTAGAGTCTTATGAACTGATGAAGGCGAAGATTTGTGTGACTATTTTTGAAGCTTGTGATGTTCTGTATAATCTCTTTAAACTAAGTCTGTATTTTTGAATAATGGAAGGAAATTTTAACGATAAATATTGAGTAACACACGTTTTTACAAAAGTAGCATTCATTTTCTTTTCAGCCGTTTCATTCTTATATCGACACTCATCTTTCACTTTTATCAATTACAATAGCATGCTCTCTACTTTTTTTCAAACTATATATATTTTAATAATTTACTACGTTACTTCCCTTCTTGTACTTTATTTCTTGAGGAGAGAAAGTTGAATTTGTAAGGATCAGATCTTTTGAAAACTTACCAGACTTCGAAAATTCTGTATTTCAATTATTTATTAGGTCCAACATATTGATTCATGTTTCAAATTTCAATCCCTATACCGAATATTTTTGCTGATGGAAAGTTACCCTTACTACTTATAATTACAATTTACTGAACATTGTTATAACTATAGTTTACTTAAACATTAATGATCTACAAGATAAACACTCTTACATCTTAGATAAGTGACAGAACATTTCTACAATGAAATTATTTGTACCAATTTGGAATAAAAATTGATTGAGATACATACCAATTTATTTGAATTCTTATTTCAAATTCTTTAATAATTTCAATAAAAAAAAGAGGTTATGTATATAATCCCTACATGTGGAGAATATGTACAATCAAGATCAATTATTTATAGCAGCTCTCATCCTCCTAAAAAGGTTAAAAATTCTAATTGTTGGAAAGTGTTCTTAAGATTGCAAATTACCCAAGTTTAGCATTTCTGTTCAGTATCTGATTATTATAATAAGCAAATGGTTAGTTTTCTAATCAAAGTCGATATAAGTGAGTTAAGTTTGTTCAATTAAAAAGTGCACAAATGTATAATTACATGAAATTAAAGTGAAATTTCATTGTTTAAACAAAGACTTAAATATCAAGTGTACATGTCACTATTACATTAACATATTATTAGGTTTGGCGACAAAGTAATTTCGGTTTTGAAGTATAAAATAAAACCCTTTTTTTGTCAATACACAGAATAGTATTATATATTTTCCATTCTGCTCAATGACCTTTTGCTATCTCTCTTTCAGCTTTACGATTCCGCACTCATAAAATTTCTGATCTCTATCAGAACAAATCTGAACCAGATGCGATTGAAGTTAATCGTCATTTGTGAAAGATTGACCATTCAAAGAATTGTGCAAACTTCGAAATAAATGGTAATCAGATGGTGTCAGATCAGATCTGTATGGGGGATGTTGCATCACTTCCCAGATAAGCTCCAACAGTTTCCCACGAGTTCCCAAAAATGTATGAGGCCTTGCATTATCATGGTGGAATACTAAACCTTTCCGATTTGACAATTCTGACCGTTTTCCTTTTATTGCTTCGTCCAGTTTCATTAATTATTGATAGTAAACATCAGAATGGATCGTTTGGTTTCTTGGAAGAGCTAAAAAACACAACACTTTTGTAATTCCACCAAACTGACAGCATGAGCTTTTTTTGTTTTTTTTTTCAGCTCTCAATGTGGTTTTTGCTGCTTCATCGTGTTCGCTCCATGATCGTTTTCGAGCTATGTTTCTGTATAGGACAGATTTTTCATCACCAGTGATGATCCTTTTAAAGAAATTGCCGCTTTCATTTTGTTTAAGTTGCATATCATAAATGTTGATTCTTTGTGTTAAATTATTTTCTTTCAATTCGTGAGGTACCCAAATATAAAGCTTCTTAACTAGCCCAAGACATTTTAAGTGTTTTTCTATTGTTGTGTGCAATACATGTTGCCTCTCGAACAGTTATACGACGATACTCTCCATTTATAACTTTGATTTAGTCATCATCAACTTAAGTAGACCGACCAGAACGTTCCTCATCTTTGATGGAAAAATCCATATCTAACGGAATTTTTTATATCAATTCTGACACGTGCACTCTGTTAAGGAATCAATACCATAAATTTCACATATTTCTTTGTGAGCGGCAGCAGCTTTGTTTCCTTTACGGAAATAAATAAGTAAAATGTTATGAGTTAGAAAAACTCCGCTCATGGGGAAAAGTGAAATTATTTCTTGGAGGAGGTATTATTTAGGTAAGATTAGATTTTTTTCGGACGAAACATGGATAAATAAAATGAATAATTGTTTAAAGATAGACAGTCGTTAGCTAGGTAGACGCTAATCAATCAGAAAAACTGTAAAAGGGTCAATAGATGAGGTTATTTGATTGATCGTATGAAATTAAGATGGGTCTTTCCTATAACATAATTTCCTCAGCCTCAGCCTTTCCGAGATACAACCGTTAAAAGGTGGTGAGTAATAATGAGTTTTCATTTTTCTTTCAGAAATTTCAGTAAAGCTAGGAAATTGGAATTTTGTAATTTTCATGCAGTCGCAAAGGTCTAGGCTACGGATATTCTGACAATATTCCTGTTACATTATACGGAAATTAGCAGCCCTTCTTTATTTCATATCAAAACGTTTCAAGTCTTTTTCCCAAAACCAATAGCTGCACAGAGAAAAAAAATAAACACCATTATTTATAATTTTCCTAATAAATTTAGTGGAAAACAGTAAACATATAAAATGTAATACGATTCCCAATAAATGCTAGAAATAACCACATCTTCTTAAAATACATGTACGCAGCCTACGTGTCATGGATTGTCATACACGTCAAATATTTGAGGTGTGTTTCTCATGGTGTCATACGTTATTTGAATATGATTCTTCAAATCTTTGATATCAACTATGGTGTGTAGACTATTGATTTAAGGTAAGTTCATAGGAAGAAATCACACGGATTTAACTCTGGAAATCGAGGAGGCCGATGTTGGGGCCCTCTTCGACTATTCCAATGGTTTGGATATGTTGCATCTAAATGTTGCCTAACAATACGACTGAAGCGCACTGGAGCATCATCGTGCACGAACCACATGTTTTGTCTGATATTAAGTGCAATGTCTTCAAGTAGTTCAACGAGATCATTTTCGAGAAAACTTGTGTGATAAATTCGATTTAATAGTTAATGCAGGAAATGTAGCTCAATTAAGTTGAGCCCGACAATACCAATTCACACGTTCACTGAAAAACCATTTTGAAAATGGTGCTTTATAATCTCATCAGGATTCTCATCTTTTCATACGTGATTATTGTGAAAATTTATGATAGATACTCTTAAAAGATGTGCCTCGTCCGTGAGCCATACAATGAGGATTCGTATTTACTGTGTAAACCTTTCACAAGCTCTAATTCGTTGAAGAGAATCTCTAGGTAAAACAGCTTGAAACCATTGGATGTGGTGAGGATATAATTGATGCTCTTTTAAATTTCGCCCCACAGATAAATGCTTGATATTAAGGGTGTTGGCAATTTTTTTAGTGCCTGCGTCCGGGCGTACATCAATTTCATCTCAAATTGCTTGTTCTACCATTACATTTCTAACCATCCGGAAACGACCAATAAACTTTGATTGTTAGCTATCAACAACGGTTTTTGACATAAGCCTAGTACATTTTTTTGCACCAAAAAAATTGACTGGGACCATATTTGTCATTGGGTGCAAGAAAATATATTAAAATAGGAAACTCAAAAGGTATTTAATCTCTAAATTTATGACGATATTTCAAACTTATGGTATATAGGGTATATTGAGTTCTCAATGAGCTAAAGCTAACTCTATAGATAAAAATACTTCAAATGAATATGAACAGATAAACAAAACGAAATTTTTTAAAAATTTTATGTATCAATAAAAATTTTCTCCACAAATTTGAATCAAATTCCATTTTTCACAGGTGTTACGGGTGAAAGTTTGAGAAAAAATTTCTATTTATTGGTAAAAAGTATATCGAACATTGAATAAATTCACGTGGATCTGTGTTTTTTTGAGTTGCTGGCTGAACAGTAATAATTCTTCTTCTTTACTCAAAAGACATCAAAAACTCGTAAATTGGAAAACATTGAAACTGTAGATAAATCTAGTAGTAGTGTTTCATGAGTCTTACCAATTTTTTCATAAATTTTAGTGATAAAAATAATTTCATCGGAATCACTGTTACTTCTTAAAGCCCTTTATAGATAATACTGTCCACCCCGTAAAACCATTGATTTCATATTGAAAATAATTTATGCAACTTCATTATATTAACAATGGCGTGTTTATTCCGGTAATTATAACGATGATATCATGGTGTGAGCAAATTGGGGTTGAGGCTGGCACAGACGATATTTTATCTAGGTCGCCATTGTCTGAATACAATCAAGGAATATTGTTTGGAATGCAGATGTGATGGACTTCAATTATCTCTACAATTACATTATGAAAGTACATAGAATAAAACATGAATATCTTTCATTATAAATATAATTGCTTTACTGCAACAAAATCATCAGCTAAAATATCGGGATAATAAGAAGTATGCGATTACAATTTGTTGAATTAATTACAGTCATTACTTTTAAAATTGCTCCTTTATTCTTATTATTTTTCAGTACATTATAGTTAGTTTTTTATCTCCTCTCATATTTCTTATCATTAATGCTTTCATTATCAAATATTAAACTTTACTCGTTGAGTAAAATTCTAAACTGTTTGGGTTTATCATAATCAGAATTTTCTGTTAATGAACCAGTCAGCTGGATAAACTTACCATTGTAAAAATCATTTGTGTGTATAGATTTCAATTACGAAGTAAAAAAATTATTACATGATCTCTTCTTGTACTAACTAGTTGATGTATAATAAGATTTAAATGAATTGTCGTCTTCTCAAAATGCGATTTTTCTGAAAAAAAAATTAATCAACATTTTTTATTTGCAACGCATTTCGTTACATTGATAAATAAACTTTTGCGTTACTGATTGCTATTCAGCATTTACTAGAAAATTGTATCTCTACGTTTGAAAGATTTTCAAAAAAAAAATTGTGTGTCAGCTCCGACGCACGACTGGAGGTTACTCCTTAAGTTCGATAGTCAAACCAGACGCAAAAAGAGTTTATTTAACTTAAAAAAGATTGGTTGATTGCCAGAATATTTTGGACTTCCTTCATTAATTTTTTTTTAATCTGTAAGCTCGCTGTCTCTCGGCTGGAGTTTTTGGAGGTTTAAATTTTTTCCTAGTCAAAAAATATAAAAAAAAATTAGAAAATTTATAAATGCATAATTATAAAAATTTTAACCGACTTTAAGAAAATTGATAAAAAAAGGTTTTTATAAACATTTTTTTTAAATTATTATAATTAATTTTTATTTAAAATATAATATTATTTTAATAATTAACAAAAATGGTTATAAAAAGATAATTATGTCACTAAATCTTTTACATACAATAATAAATAGTACATGAAAATTATTTAAATAAGCTAAAAAATAACTTTTCGAAAGAAAATTATATTAAAACATTATTATAATGAAAAAATATTGTGGATTTTTCTGATATTATCGAATTATTGACTACAGTTGTTAATATTTAAAAATTATTTATAAAATAAATCATAATAACGTGGAAGAATTTATAGACATCGGCAAAAAAATTAATTTTTGGTTAGGTTAGAAATTTTCCATTTTATGTGGATGCGCTCGATAATTCATATTGGGTTGATTATCTAATTTTATGTGTTGTTTTCAAATATACAAATAAATACAAATTGCACATGCTCATACATATAATACATGAATTATAACGTACCTTGCAACCACGTGTTTGTTAGATGTTCCGGCAATATCAACTACACCTCTTTCTGCCATAGTTATTTGAAAATACTTTCAGTTCACTTTAGCGGAACACAATGATAATAAAACTTCACAATGACAGCAATATAAGTATGTTGACACTGACAAATTGGAAAATTGCGCATCATAGGGTGCGCACCAAAAACGTAACGAGGTCATTCATCGATAGATTTTACTCCTCACATTTTTCTCATACCGGGCCCCTTATATATGCAAACCGATTCTTAAGGAGTAAACTCCAAAAACCTATTAATTAGAAATACGTTTTCTTGTATACTTTCTCGCATTAATGCAACAATAGCATAATTGGCTTGATTCTCAATTTTCCAGGTTACATATAATAAATTTAATGAACTTTCCGATAAATTCACTTTTTGTACAACAACTTTATTGTTTTTTGAGACTTTTTTGTGCTCTTATTATTCTATTTTGTTCGTTATTATGAAACAGAACAAGACAAATAGGTGTATGAAGACCGTGATATTTCGCAGAACTTATCCGATAATATTGAACGCAATCCAATACAAGCAGTATTCTTTTGTATTTATATGAGATTGCTTCTTTCCAGAAATGTCCACCAAAATTTCTTTTTAATGGAGATGCACCGTTATTACGTCTAGATCTACCCATATCACCCATCGCGTAGGAAAGGTAAAAATTAAAATACTCTTGTTAATCTGTAACTTTCAGATCATTTCTCAGACCAAAGGCGAAGGATAATTGGAAAGCTAGCTAGGAGCGTTTGTCCTACAAAACGCCTGTCTAATACACTAATTTGCAATAGATAGATAGATAGATAGATAGATAGTGGAGAGCATAATTTTCCTTATTTCGCAAATTCTGGGATGAAACCTCTATCCGACTATCTTAACGAACCATGGAATTCTTGAGGCAATGAGTCTAATTCTTTCTCTATCTGCTCAGTTTGAGATATATTATCCAGATCATAGATATAAACGTTTGTGCTGGTATTCTTGGACACAATATTATTGGACCCTTAATCAAGGATATCAAGGAAAAAACAAATTGATGCGGATGGTAATGATTTTCCAAGAAGATCTTCCAACTCGAAGGAGCTCCAGATCTGTACCTTCTTCAAGTTTGATAGTAAGTGTACACTGGATAATTGAAAATGTATTGCATATTTTTATAATCTCTGTAGCAGCCAAAATTTCGAGAGTGTCAAGTTGTAAAATTTACACATTATAATAACGTTTTGTGATATATCACTTCTTAAGCTTCACCACGAAATTGATAAATCGAACGCTACATAAAAGCTTTTCTTCTCTCAATAAATCGACAAGAAGCAAAACTATTGATTGGTATGTTTACTAGTAATAATGTATTGAATCTATATTGCACTTTTTTTAATCGTAGATCAAAAATGGAGTGTGCAAAGCATTATTTACATATATTATATTAAATATTGAGAATGCGAGTTTGAAACCAACCGAAACTAGTCAACTTCAGACTAATGCGGGCAGAACCGCATTACTTCCAGCCTTAAGGAAGAAATATATTTCACTTTTTAAGGCATTACTACTCTTATTCTGACCAATAAAAAAATTTGGTGACTACAGTAAATAGTAATATAATAAATGATAAATAATACAATCATTGGAACTACATAAAATCTCACTGACAAATTGAAAACTGCAAGCTTGTATTCATAACCCAAACAACGTAATATGGAATATCTGATTGTTTAGATTGTTTTCAACAGATTCATTGATGCTTTGTAGATCAAAATGTGAAATATATATCGTCCACTTTGTGGGCACAACTGCATGATTAGTCAAATCAGGCCACTTTTCTCTAGTCTGACATCATTTATTTCAGCCCTAGTCACACAATATTCTACTATTCATCATTGCCTTAACTATTGTTAACATAATTAAATAAAAAATGGCATTGCCATGATATATGTGTATTTTATAATCTAATAAAACAAAATTTTAACTGTAATTTTTAGTCTCCTTTATGACTTTTTATTATTAAGTTACGGAGCTAAAATTTTTCACGGTTTTCCTAGATATTCTCCGTCACACTCAACATACTTTTGCCACCTCTCCGAAAGCTTTCGGATGCCTTTTTCGTAAAAAGCTCTAAGCTTGTTACGTAACCATTCGAGCACGAAGGATTCTGCCTCCGCATTACTTTCAAATCGCAGTTCGCCAAGTCCCTCTTTTAATGTACCAAATAAATAATAGTCGCATGGTGAAAAATTGGAAATATAAAGAGATTGTAACCTTCGCTTCAACAGCCGCGCTTTCGTCTTTCATCCTGCACTCTATAGATGCAAGTGCACTTTCCAGAATATGACGATAGACCCAAGGCTCGTCTGTGGTGAATATGCAGTGCAATAAAGTGCCTCCTTTCTCTTCATACTGCTACAGAAGACACGCGCAAACTTTCCAGCATGTGATTTTCTGCTTTCTTTATAGAAATTTCGCGGCAACCGAGCTGTTCATGCATTTTTTCTCAATACTACCTACGCCGATGTCACCACTTCTCGGCCTTTTTGAAAAACGGAACACCATTCATGCCCATGAGTCTTGGAGAGGCACTCATCTCCAAAAACGAATAATGATGCGTTCCACAACAGACACTGGTACATCCTTCTCGCTCATGACTATAAACTTAGTCTTAAATCCAATGCAGCTACTTCTATGTCACTAAATTTTCGCGCGTTTATTCAAAATTCCGATCAATATTTGAATCAACCTTATTTGAATAAAATAATTTTTTCATTAAGTTGTCGTAACATTCCACACGAAAGTATTCATACGAGAAAGTTACTTCTGGTGTATGAACTGTCATCCTATAACCGGAGTGAATCAATTTTCTTATAGACGCGCTCGTGGAAGTAGAGCTATTTCTTGGAAATTCAAATCTTTACATAACTGTATTTGGGCAATCCAAAATAACGCGATTAAGAAAATTCGATCTGAATTTATTCTAGCGAGAGCTTCGTCTCTATCAGCATTCGATAAAAAGCAAAAGCACTTTCCCCATTTTGAATAAGATTGTATAATCGCTCGCTGAATTTGTCAGAAATTCCTTATAAATTTTTCTAGTCCACGTTGAAATCCATTATAACAATGTTGAATAATTATTTTCTCAAGCAGAATATCAGTTTTGAGTATGGATTTGAGAAAAATAAAATGAAAATGTTAGTTACTCATGGAATGAAGTTTATATGCAGAAAAATATTCAGAATTAGGAAATAGGAAAAAATGAAATGAAATACGGGATGCATTATATTAATAGAATAAAGAAAAATAAAATAGACTAGAGATAATACACATAAAATTAAACGAATGTTTGTATATAGTATAAGAGCTGATTGCCACTTCGACTAAGGTACTTTCACGAGGCTGAAACTTTTTCTACATGTTATTTAATATATTTAAAGTAGAATAATCAACTTGTGGAAGGGTTAGCACGGTTGCAACAATAGCCACTGTTTTTGCTATTGCAAATTTTTTATTTAAAAACATGCATCATCACAAAACTGGCTTTTAAGTAAATTTTTAATTAGACAATTTTGAGTACAAAAAAATTGCCTGATGATTTGCTCGGTTGCAAGTATCTGTAAAATGGATCGAAAGCTGCTAAGACGGTTGGTACGATCTTCCAAATCTAATTCCTATCTTGTAAACTATTGTAAACTAAAATACTGTACTACCCGTCTAGGTTTAGGTGTCTTAAAGTGTTTTTATTTTAGCAAACAATCGGAAATAAACGCAGTGGAACAATGGTGAAGATAAGCATACTCCGACTCGGGACGTAGATATTTCAGGTAAATGAAAAGGTAGACCGGCTATATAATACAACTCATCACAGATTCATTAAGAGTATTACCTGGATTGTTGTACCTAATCCAGTTTGTAAATTTGGAATATCCAAAAATTAGCACCTAGAATGTCTAGATCCTTTAAACTGTATTTTAATATCACGTAGGTACTAAGCAATATATAATAGAGAATTGAATTTTGAAAATTTGCGGAAGCCGTATTTGTAAAATTCCATATAACATAATAATGCACACTTGTAATTGGTTAGGTTAGCTTAGTCAAATAAAATAACAGAATATGGATTTTTGAAACAGGTCTCTTATAGATAGGGAATGTAATATTTTTTATTGTTTTATCGTGTTCTTAGAATGTAAAATATTTGTTACCAAAATACACTCTACATATATATTTTATTCTTTATTTTGATTACATAATTAAAATTTGGAGCTGTATTCTATAAATCTTCTAGCTATCTTCCGTTTCGAGTTGTCTAATCTTAATGACAACCACGATCACGAGCTGGCACATTGTAACAGAAGTTAAATTTTTTTGGTGGGTATTTAAATCACTTCGCTCAAATAGTCATGATAATAATAATAAACATAATGTGCGTAATATGCAAAACCACTACTAAAAAAACTTTGTATCATGGTTAACGGTCGGTACATTTGAATACCTGGCAACAGAAATAGAAAATACAGGCAGTGAAGATGCAGAAAGAATTAAAAATTCCTCAAACTCATATTACAGTATAAACTGTTCGATAAATAAAAAATAAATCTCAAAAAATACAGTCCCAAATTTTTATAGAGAAATTATAGACCAATATTGACTTACCTCTGTGAAAAATGAATACTGACCTTTGTCCCACGTAGAAAAAAAACTGCATTACAATCCGCAGAGATGAAATATTTCAGGCGTGTGAGGATAAAAAGGGGGAGGTTAACAAATTTACAGATACAAGATTTGGAGATTATCTTAATCATGGAATTCATTAAACAAAGTTTGTGGGGACAAGAACATAGGATGGAAGAGACTACATGGAGAGAAACAGAAAAAAAAGCACTTGATATAAAACTATGTACAAAATTTGTATAATGTACATAAAAGTAAATTTAGACCACACACCACTATGTGTGGATCCGAACTCATACCCAACATCCCTAGAGTCACAAGAGTCAGAAGGAACTCGGAGGCAATGAATTTTGAAGATATATGCAATGAATTACTATTTCAGTGCTACTTACTGCTATTTACTGAGATGTATCCAATCAGAACATAATAGACCAGCGCAAAGCAATATTTAATTGCAGGAGATATACAGATGCAGTTAGATGAATTCGACACGAAGTTGCCATGCAGATTAAACTAGTCATAGAACGCTGAATGAATCCCATAAAAAACCGAAAGCTCCGGTTTGTATCAAATACCAAAAATGTTATTAAAACAGAGGATCTAATACTGAAAGAACACCTAGTAACAAAAAAAGGATTGAACATCTTATTCTAAACAGCCAAGAGCAATCAAAAAGAACTAAACTATAGTTGCAAATGGAAAACTCAACTAAAGCAAAAGAAATAATAATAAAATATCGTGAGAATCATTTCAGAAAGCAGCAGAACTAATTTTGGAAACTTAGTTTAGTTGACTATCCATAGTATCACCAGATCTGGGCTCCTAACTACTTTTACCTGTTTCCTATCCATGAAGCTTTACTTGCAACAGAAAGATTACCATCAGACGAGCACATTGTCTTATACGTAAATGCCTATTTTGAAGAGGAAGATGGCAAGTACTATTCAGAAGGATTAGAAAGATTAGAACATTATTGGAAAAAGTTTTACTTTTCTCTACCTAACCGTAATCATGACTGTATCATGTATCGCCAAAAAAATAATGAGTGTTTTAGAAGTTTTATAAATTTTTTTGTCTGGAAACTATAATCTAATCGAACATGAACAAAGACAACATAGGTATTAGTTTATCAGAATCCCGGTTTCAGTTTGTAGATAGTTTCATGTTTTCTTTCTTAAATCTGTAGGTCAGTCAGTAGTTTCACACGTTTTTATGTTTTAAATCTGATCCAAAAGACACATCTCCTTCCGTACTAGATGGAGGATTTATTAATTTTTATTAGTTCTGCAATTTTGAATAAGATTTCATTATAATTTTTTTTATATTTGAATCAAGAAAAAATATATGGAAAAATAAATTCGAAAAAAACACTGTTTGTGGGTCTAGATATTTTAAACGATTAAAAAATATTACACTCCAGGCTGTTCGATCAATAGAGAGATTAAGCTGATGATTTGAAACTTGAATTGGTGGAAAACCAAAAATTCTGTATGTCAACGGAAAATCGCTTCTACCATTATAACGGGAAAAGCTATAGCCTGAGTTTATTTAGTGAAAAGTTGTATTAATGTAATGCTAAAAAGGATGTTTATAATTTCTTCCAGCTTCGCAATTTACAAGTTCCGGAACTCCATTCAGCAACTCTGTAGGAAAGCTATTAATAGAAATCAATGCCAATACGATTGGAACACCATTTCTTAACTCACCAAATACAAGCCAACAAGAAAGTGATTAAAATAATGATTCAATAGACTTTAGTTAACAGCAAACTGCCTTCTTCTGTTTTATTATTAAGTTTACTACTACTCAACTTTCATCATCTAGTACAAAATAATATCAGTTTACCAAAAGTTATAAATGGTATATTGGTATGCGTTATTTGTTTACGTATGATGAATATTCTATTTCGCCTCCTTTTGAATCTTGTTATTATTTTTGAATTTCGTGATATGTCTTCGAGTCAGTATAATCGGTTGTATCATCGATTATGCTAACGGATGTACCTCCGAATAACGGCTGAGAAGCGGTAATTTACGTTGTGATAATGAGTACATACACCACTCCCTGAAAACGAAACTTCCAAAGAGTATTCCACACATCCCAAAAAATAAACAATCAACGTTGACATTCTTAGTAAGTAGATTATAAAAGGAGATATGGGTTGGGCAATAACAGGGTGAAGGATGAAATAAAAGTCATATCAGCGAATAACTAAATATTATTTTAAATTTTTTTCAATTTCTTACTTATTAGACCTCTAATATATAGTTTAGTTAGTTGATCAATTATCTTGCTTTTAGGTATCTTTCGTTTACAACCAATTAATATTGACGTTCGCCCTACTTTTGTTTTTATCAAAATATGACTTGACACTCAGAATTTACGTATTTTTATTAATCAATGGATCATTCACATCAAAAGTATCAAAATAAAAATAGAAAAATCAAATTCTCTCTAATTTCTACATCTCAAAAATATGTAGCAGCGATCAATCAAACTATTCGTAGTTGCATTATATACAGGGTGTTTCTATATTCGACCGATAACGCTGTACCACAGAGAGATCTCAATAAATGATTCATTTTGATATATGAATACGAATCCTTACGGGGCCCAGTTGCTGAGATGAAGGGTGTTCTAAATTTTAAATTAAAATCAGAAATTTGCCATAAATCGAGAACGCCTTTAAATTGTTTTTTTTTTCAAATTTGGTGACCAATATGCTCTTTAATAGAGTCTCTCTCTCTCTCTCTCTCTTCTAGCCGTTTTCTATCCTTTGGATATAGGCCTCTCTCATATTTTTCCAGTTTTCCCTGTTCTGTGCCACTTGGTACCAGTTAAGTCCGGCTGTTCTCTTGATATCATCATACCATCTTTGTTGTGGTCTGCCGGTGCTTCTTTTCTCCCCCCAAGGTCTCCATCTTGTTATTTTTCCGCTCCAGTTGGTGTTATTTCGAGCAACATGTCCGGCCCAGTTCCATTTAAGACTACCTATTCGCCTCACTATGTCCTCGATTTTGGTTCTATTTCTTATCCACTCATTGGTTTTATGGTCTTTAAGCGTTATTCCTATCATTTTCCGTTCTATTGATCTTTGATGTACCTTTAATTTATTCAAGATTTTCTTTGTTAGGACCCATGTTTCACATCCGTGGGTTGTTACTGGGAGAATGCATTCCATGTAAACCTTGGTTTTTAGTTTGAGGGGTAGGTTGGAGTTGAAGACGTGTCGCATCTTCCCGTAGGCCGCCCATCCTAGATGTATTCTGTGGTTAATTTCAAGTTCTTGATTGGTTTTACCCAATGTTAATTCTTGACCTAGGTAGATATAAGAGTTCACTTTCTTTATCTGTTGTCCTCGCACATTTATACTCTCTTTGTTTGTCCGTTGGTTTGTCATGAATTTGGTTTTAGAAATGTTCATTTCTAGGCCTACTTTTCTTGCTTCTTGTTGTAGTTCTATAAGCATGTATTCTAATTCTTCACTGTTTGGGGCAAAAATGGCAATGTCATCGGCAAATCTTAGGTTACTTAGTTTTTCTCCCGATATATCAATTCCTCTGTCTTCCCAATGTAGGCTCTTAAAAACGTCTTCTAGCACCAGTGTAAACAATTTGGGTGACACAATGTCTCCTTGTCTAACGCCTCTTTTAATTATGATTTCCTCAGTGTCTTCATATAGCCTTACTTTCATTTTTGAGTTATCATTTAGTGTCTGTATAATGTCAATATATCGTTGGTCTATTCTTGCATTTTTCATTGACCTGATAATTGCCCAAAATTCAACTGTGTCGATTCTAGATTTTAGAAAGGCCTTTAATAGAGTAATATTTGGAAATAAACGAACTTTGGAAAAATTTAACTTGTGGCGAACTGTCAGGGTTAGTTGTCACTTTTATCCCCCTATTTTTTAAGCCACTGGAGCAAATTCTTTTTTTAATTTTGTTTTAAATTGCCTGATTATTTTTAGTTAAGAATATAATAACCTTGGAACCAAGAACGGTATTGTAGTGATTAATCGTAAGTAGTTCAAAAAAAAAAGAATTATTCATAATCTCAATTGTTCAAACTGTTGGCAGTTTTGTCATTGAAAAACGTGTCTTTGAGAATAGATCTGGATGGGATTAATTGATTTCTGCCGCAGCTTGAATTCTAGCTAGTAGATCTTGTTCAGATTCGATGATTGTTTCGTACACAAAGAACTTCATATAGCCCCATATAAAAAAAATCAATAGGATTCAAGTCAGATGATCTTGGAGGTCAACAATTGGGTCCACTCCAACCAATCCATTTTTCTCTAAAACGTAGTTTTAAGTAATTTCTTGCCGCCGCAGCATAATGAACAGATGCCCCATCGTGTTAATGAGCAAATATTGAATAATATTTTTGAAATGCCATCTAACAGTGGACCATTCTAATGTATGGAAAGTTTTTAAATAAGAAGTGTTACATCCATAGAAATTGGCCAGTGTTCAAGAATTAGAGCCTAGGTGCGTATGAAATTTTCAAACTGGTATTTACAAAAGTGTCATGAAAATCGAAATTTCCCAAAATATGTTTCGTATACATGGGTGATTCCGTTCTAACTGTGATATTCAATGTCCTGTATTGTTTTTTTGTACTAGTCATTAATTAATAATCAATTAATAAAAATTTTGTGTTAATTGAATAATTCTTAAGATATTTAAACATTATTTTTATACAATATAACTTGCCACTTAAAGAAAACTTATACTACATCACTTGAATGTCAGTACCGTGTCATGTCCATTCCTAGAATTTACCGATAAATTATTAATTTTTTTTGTCGTAACAAATGATTTAAACTAATTACCTTATAAATTCTAATGTTTATGATCAAACTGAGGAAAATTGATGCACTTGTTGTTTAATATCTTAAGTTACCATACATCACTTGAATGTCAGTACCGTGTCATGTCCATTCCTAGAATTTACCGATAAATTATTAATTTTTTTTGTCGTAACAAATGATTTAAACTAATTACCTTATAAATTCTAATGTTTATGATCAAACTGAGGAAAATTGATGCACTTGTTGTTTAATATCTTAAGTTACCATACATCACTTGAATGTCAGTACCGTGTCATGTCCATTCCTAGAATTTACCGATAAATTATTAATTTTTTTTGTCGTAACAAATGATTTAAACCAATTACCTTATAAATTCTAATGTTTATGATCAAACTGAGGAAAATTGATGCACTTGTTGTTTAATATCTTAAGTTACCATGTCAGTACCGTGGATAAATGAGTCAGTACCGTGGAACTCAAAATCCGACATTTGTGTCTTGCTCGTGATACTTTGAAGTTGTAGTAAATTCCTCTTAGAGTTTTATTTTTACAGTAAAATAGATGAATAATATGCATAAAAAAGTTAGAAAAGTTAAATTTTAAAATCTTGAAATTTTGAATACAAAAAATCACAGTTAGAACGGAATCACCCACATACGATGCTAGATTTACTAGGAAAGGAATATTTAAACTCTAGAAATAGTCAAGTTTGTTCGTGAAAGGGAATTTCAGTATAAATATTCGGTTAATGCGTGGATGGGGATTGCTTAATCGGGCATTACATTTTACCAAATAAATTAAATGGAGCAATTTATATGTGCTTTCTAAAAGTAATGTTGGATGAATTGTTGGAGTGCCGTTAAATATAAGGCCTCCAGGAACACCTGACTTCGATTTCTTTATATGAAGTCCTTAGTGTACGAAACAATCATTGAATCTGAACAAGATCTAATAGCTAGAATTCAAGCTACGACAGAAATCAATCAATCCCTTCCAGATTGATTCTCAAAGACACGTTTTTCAATGACAAAACGGTGTAATAAGTGTTTTGAAGTAAGCGACCAACAGTTTGAATAACTGAGATTATGAATAATTTTTATTTGTTTTGATTTAGTCACGCTTAATCAGTATTCGAAATTAAATGAATAATTAATTTGTAAATTACTTACGTGCTTGCACGTACTTTTCTTTACAGGCAAATTTCTACAACACCTTTCATTTTAGCTTCATAAAAGATTATTAGTTTTTTTACTAAAAATAATCAGTCAATTTAAGACAAAGCTGTAAAAAGAATTTGCTCCAGTCGCTTAAAAAATAGGGGGTTAAAAGTGACAACTAAACCTGACAATTTGAAAAAACTAATTTAAAGGTGTTTTCGATATATGGCAAATTTCTGATTTTGATTTAAAATTCAGAACACCCTTTATCTCAACAAATGGGCTCCGTGGGGATTCGTATTCCTATATCAAAATGAATCATTTATTGAGATTTCTCTGTGGTACAGACACCCTGTACAGGGGAGACTACAATGTTTCTAAATGGATGTCTGAAACTAATGATAATATTTATAAAGGATATCGTCTAACGAGTTTTTCAAGGAGTTCGTTTCAATTAAAATATTTTCAGTTGTCCACGAGTTGAATTTCAAATTTAATTGAATTGTTTGTCTACTGTGTATGCTGCAATGAATTTCAATAAAACTTTAGGTAATTATAAACTTTCACGGTCACCAGGTTTTTTGGCTCTAGAAAATCGAAAAATGGATGAATTTTAATGATCTTGGTCTCAAAAAGTTCCATTTTACGGCAGATTTATAAAAAAAATTAGTAGAAATAGCTGGAATGAAAATTTCTCATAGTTTTACTGTTTTAAATCGTAAAAAAAACGGTTTTGCAAAATAATCCTTTACAAAAAATTATGGTAATTATACACTTTCGCGCTCACCTGGTTTTTTGGTTAGGTTAGGTTAGGTTAGGTTGGCTCTAGAAAATCGAAAAATGGATGGATTTTAATGATCTTGGTCTCAAAATGTTCCATTTTACGGCAGATTTATAAAAAAAATTAGTAGAAATAGCTGGAATGAAAATTTCTCATAGTTTTACTGTTTTAAATCGTAAAGAAAACGGTTTTGCAAAATAATCATTTACAAAAAATTATGGTAATTATACACTTTCGCGGTCACCTGGTTTTTTGGTTAGGTTAGGTTAGGTTAGGTTGGCTCTAGAAAATCGAAAAATGGATGGATTTTAAAGATCTTGGTCTCAAAATGTTCCATTTTACGGCGGATTTATAAAAAAAAATACGAAAATTGAAAAAAATGAATATTTTTTACAGTTTCATGACTTTAAATGCAAAAAAATGACTTTCTACATATAATCCTTCGTAACTGTTTCTGACGTCGTGGAATCAAGTTCGTATATTTTTTTTCGCAATTTACATAAAAAAATGAATATTTTGAAAAAAAAAAGTTTTTCTACTATTTAAGGTTTAAAACTATTAAAAACCGCAAATTCAGCCACTACCCCCGTGTTTTTCATAAATTCGTCGTAAAATGGAACATTTTGAGACCAAAATTATAAAATTTATCTATTTTTCGATTTTTAATGGTCCAAAAACTATTAACATTGAAGAATATAGTACGAAACTATTCACGAAAATTGATTGTTTTTCATCGATTTCATTTTAAGCTATAAAAACTGAAGAAATCATTCTTTTTGGTTTTTTTTTAAATTGTTTATTAATTTATGTAGAATACAAAAAAAATATAAGAACTTTATCTGATAATGAGATAATTTTTTGTAAAGGATTATTTTGCAAAACCGTTTTTTTTACGATTTAAAACAGTAAAACTATGAGAAATTTTCATTCCAGCTATTTCTACTAATTTTTTTTATAAATCCGCCGTAAAATGGAACATTTTGAGACCAAGATCATTACAATCCACCCATTTTTCGATTTTCTAGAGCCAAAAAACCAGGTGACCGTGAAAGTGTATAATTACCAAACTTTATTCGAAATATCATACAAGGAGTATCTGAAAAGTTGTAAATATATTCGCAGATGAATTAAGGGATTCTCACGAAAATTTCAGCCATTTCGGACGTTTCTTAAAATTGATCATGGAACTGCCATTAAATATTGGTTTTTAAATGGTGATACGCCATGAAAATTTAAAGAGCAGCTAGATACTTTCTGTGGAGACAGTTCTGTACCATAATTAACTATGTATATAGACAACAATGGTACTGGGTGGCCGTGCGTCAGATTAAGGCTAGATTGTTATGAGAAGCTATTATATTCTGAAAAGAAAGTATTTGCCTTATTTTAAATAATCATGTATACGTAAGCTATCCACACATTGGGCGCCGTGTTTGCTGAATTTGGACCAGAAGCGTAGTATAATAATATTTTCCAGGTCTTATTAGCGCGGTTAAAACAAGATAAATCAGATTTTTTTAATTCATAGTAGATTAAGTCTAGATCCACCACCGCACTCCAGAAACTAAGAATATAGCAAAACTAAAAATTGGCGAGCCCTTTTCTCATGTCATCAGATTGCGTTAATCGATTATTTTCAAAAAGGTAAAACAATAAACAAGAGAGTTTGAGAAAATAAAGAGAGAAACTACAAAATATATTCAAAAACCTGATCTATCTTAACTGCGCTTATTTTCACTTCGCTTTTTTTTGTTTCGTAAACTTTACTTGCAGGCGATAAATTCTCATCAAACGAGGACGATATAGCACACGTAAACACCTATTTTGAGGAAAAAGAAGCAGCTATTATTTGGAAAAGTTAAAGAGGCTAGAGCATGTATATATAAATAACATATGTTATGATGGAAACTTTCCAGACAAATCTCATATACCAACAGAAGAACTGACGCAGCGACGTATAGGAAAGGTCAAAATATGATGATTTTAAGCAGTTCACCTATATTCCAAGTTGTAAAGTTTAATCCCTGAAGAGTTATAGGGCCTTGAAGTGCTTTGCAATCATTTAATTCCAAAAAACCAAATTTGATACACTGTATGAGACGGTTACGGGCATCAACAGATGGTAAGTAGAAGGCGATCGAACTATTTTGGGGGCGTTAATTAGGGGCGATCTACCCTTTTCACAGAATTTCACAGTTTTTTTATCTGTCAGTTGATTTGAAACATTATATTTTCTTACTATGGATAATTCATTTCAGAACCTTTTTTTACTTTGGTATTTTGAGTTGATTTGAGAAGAATTTTATTTATTTAATTTTATTTAAGATCTAACAAATCAATAGATACATTCGAATAAGAATAATTTGATGAAAAAACAAATTAATAATATTGTAGAAGTTACAAAAAATGATCAACATTTTTTCTTAGACACGAAATTATTCTTAATCTGGTAAGTAGCTGATGATCATTTTTTACTAAATTGCAATTGACTTTAATGGGATTCTACGATTCTTGAGGAACTTTGTCACCTCATCTAATTCATTTAGACAGTTCAAAAAGTCTCTTACATTGACAATAGAATTAGGTGGTGCTCCATTATGCATGAATCTAATCGTAGAAAATTATTTGACTAGTTAGTCGGTTTGGTAAAATAACTGGTCCAGCCAAATAATGTACGATAAGATCGACCCAAACATTATTCTTAAACTTGAAAATGTCGAGGATTACATGAGGTATCCATTGCAATCCTCATGATAGTTATACATATTTGTAATACTTTTTTTTGTATGATTATTCAAAAACCAAAGTGAAAATTGGAAATAGATATAATTCATGAGACTTTCCCTATAATTTATCTGCAGACATGAAAATTACTGATAAGAAAACAGACGCAAGTAGCTATTGCAACGGTAAAAGCGAGACGGACAATAAAAACACCCACGAAGTTCAGGCTCTTCCACGCCGCGGGTTTGATCGGTTCCGTCGGTTATTTATTCTAAATTGGTTTGAACAGTTGCTAGATTTTCAAAAAGTCTGAATGTTTGCTAATGAGCGATTAAAAAAATGTTAGTGTTACCATATACTAAATTGGTATAATGGTTCACTTATCGCCTTAAAAGTTTTTAATTCTTGACGGTTTCTTTTATGTGTTATTATATTTGTAATTATGCATTATTAATGTGCAGTTGGCAACTGTCTATCTCTTTACGTGAAAGTAAAACAATAAAAATAAGACAGAATTTATTTATACCCATAGAAGCATTTTTTATATTACGACTAATGGAATTCGACTGTTATCGCCTCTTTATGGATAAGAAAAGGTTAGGGCG
This sequence comes from Diorhabda carinulata, assembly GCF_026250575.1. Lineage (NCBI taxonomy): Eukaryota > Metazoa > Arthropoda > Insecta > Coleoptera > Chrysomelidae > Diorhabda > Diorhabda carinulata. Next base: position 9,734,179 of record NC_079471.1, read on the forward strand.
AATGAAATCTTCTCATTCCCGTGTTCTCACAAATGGTTTCTGTCATGAATTCTTGGAAAAACTATTGAAAAATGAATGAGTTCATTTTTATTATAGTTATGATCAACATAAAAGAAACCTGGAAAATAAATAGAAATGCTTTATTTCTACATTTTTATAAGAAATAATTCACTTTAAATTATGCTTATCACAATAAAAGCTTTGAATATTATTAACTGATGAATTTAATTAAAGAAATCATGAAGAATTTGCTCTAACGGAAATTTGCTCCTATCACCCAAGTGTTAGATAATTTTGTAATAGAAAAACAAGTTATCAAGTACTTAATCCTTTGATGTTTCTATCAGTTGTAATTTCTCTAAGCGAGAACTGTACATTGTAAATCTGAATTATACACTCATTAATTCATAGGACACTGAGAGTGTGTTTTAACAATTTTGTATGAGATATAGGCCAAGAAAATTTAACAGTCTTGTCAATTTTGATGATATAAGTGTTTTGGAACAATGTACCGGCTTTCTATAGCGAATACGTCCATTTTGCAATTTAATCTGTACAATTTTGTAATGAAAGTTTATCAACTCCACACAATCGGTAGGTAATAGCCAAATAGTTAGAAATTCCATAAAATGGCCAGAATTATAGCAAAAACACATTTTTTTATAATCTCCACCCCACAAATTTTTATTCCAATGTTTAATTTTCCCACGCGGGATCCAATTAGGAATAAATGCCTAGAATCTTTTCTAGAACTGGGTTTTCCCACTTGGGGTAAACGTAAGTCCCAAGTGAAAGAAGACCAATAATAATTGACTTTTTATTTAGCTGATATTTGCAAATGCGTCTCCTAATTGGGATTACCATGTGGAGCAGATACAACTGTTACCAAGTATGATCCAGAAATATACTCTGAGTAATCTCATACAAATATGTAGTCAGGAAATCTATGCAAATATTAGAAAACAATGAGATATCAGAAGATATTACTACAATTGGACTAATATAGACGCTAACAACAAATGGCAAGCTTAAATTACCTGGCGACCATATAACTACATAGAGGAAATTATACTTGGATTAAGGCTGTCGAAGGAAGGCTCTCACACCGAAAATAACAAACGATAAAAGCAGCAATTCAGCATCAGTTAGAGATAATGGTTGATAAATTAAATAGCAGATGAAGTGAAGGCTTCTATTGAGAATGAAGATAAGACAAGTAGAAAAAAGGAGAGGTTGCTACTGAGTTATATTTAATGCTTCTGTTTCTTGCGTGAAGGCGGAACGTTGAAAAATTATTCAATTAAAAATTAACTTGATTTAAAAATACAAATAGAGAATATAATTTCACCATATTAGAAATAATCCTCTAATTCGCTCGAGGGTAAGATTATTGGAAAAGTTTGGCTCAGCAAAGATTGAAGAGAGTCTCCTTTCAATTTATATCTGGAAGTAATTTTTCAAAATCAGTTGAATAGAAAATTGAGAAACATAGTTGTCGTTTTCGAAATCTGCGAATAGATCAGTTAAATCTAGAAGAAAATATTGTTTTATTAGGAGGCAAACATAGATGCTCTTCTTTAAATGCGTAGAAATTGAAAGAAGTAGAAAAATATTTTAATCAAACAAGAAGAAGAGCAAATTGTCCAACTGTTGATTTTATTAATTTCATTTGATATGTGACAAGTGAGTTGAAGCATTAACAATCAAATATGGATGTGTGTCAATTAGTTTATATTTTATATCTAAACTATCTATTTTCTAACTCTTATTTTAGAAGAAAAAACAAGAAATTATTTCTCAGGGATTAAATCAGTTAGTGTGTTTGAATCAATTCATAAGAAGCTTCAGCTTAGAATCAAAATTTGTTTTCTCATATCTAGACTTTTCCTTCTCAACATAGAAAATGTCAGTTACTAGTCTAGGATGCATCTTTTAATCAGATGAATTAATAGCAAAGATAATGGTATAATCATGGTAATCGTTTGTAGAATATTGAAAGAGATGTTAGCTTTTGAAAGCCTACTTGAACTTGTACGAAAATGTTTTTTCAAAAGTTCAGATTGAATATATTCTATAATATTGGTGGTTGACTATATGTTTCTTTCCTTTCTTACCTATAAATATATAAATAGTAACCTTTCTTTTTCGGCTAGAGACTTCTCCTCAGGAAGTTGTATTCGTCTATATAAATAACTGGTATTTATATGAGGTGAACAATCAATATTTAATTGTATGCCACTAGCTTTTTAACGAATAACGTTAAAAGATAAGAACTAAGACTTATTTATGGAAGACCAAGATGGTTGTGGCCCTCAACTGAGTTTCGCACTGAAGTTGATCTTCTCATGGTTATGGTGCACCGATTGGCTACTTGATGGCAGCTCAACCTCAACTTGGAAGCTGTAAAGATAAACAAGGGAACGGGAACACAGAGGGAAATTACTGAAGAAGAAACGAGTAGATAGAATAGATTTGAATAAAAAAGAGCTTATGCTCTTACTTATGAAGAATTGAATTCAAATTTTGTGGAATATAACCATACAGAAATTTCCTCTATTCGATTCGTTCTGTTACCCAAATTAATAAAAAATACAAATTTACTAGGAAATAAGTTCGAAATTCGCTTGAAATATAATGAAATTATTTAATATAATTGGAAGCAGAAAGGCAGAAGATCAATGAAACTAGAGCAGTTATAGCCCCTGGCTCTGTTCCTCCCACAGATCGGGGTAACATCACCATTGCTCGGTAGATGATCTACTAAACAAACTTATTCAAGCAAACGATGTAGTTCTGATCTCCAGAGGCTTGAGTGATAACATTCAGGACTGTACATAATAAAGAAATGGCGCAAGTCTATGAAACTCTGAACACAGAGAACACCACAGTGGCGGTAATCTAAAAAAATATACCTAGGGAAATAGGAAACTATAAAAAAACAACAGCGACAAGTCAAATGTCTGGGACTAGCAGACTTTTGTGAAATAAGCACTTCAAGAATATATCAAATAAAGCTACAACGGCCATCAGATTTATAAAAGAATACTAGGAAATAAGGAATGTAGTATCCGCCTACTGTAATTTATGTACGTCATGATTATAAAGCCAATATTAAACTACGGAGGAATCCGCAGTCAGTGGAAACTGTTGACGAAACGATATCTGAGTAAGCATTCTTTCTGACATAGCATTACAGGAACCATAAAGACTTGTTTCTCTAGTAACAATGGAAATCATTATAGACCTAAGTCCACTGCTCATTGACGTAGAAAAACATGCCAAGGCGTCTAGAATTAGGATGGTCAAAGGTGGAATCAGATATAGAATAATTATCAAGTGATGAAAATATATCTCCTATAATTTCCAAGGTTTCCATCCCATAATAAATAAACTTCAAATAACTTTTTCTTATTTCATCCAAAGAGGGCCTTGAGAAATTCATTAGAAGGCTTAACTTTACTATCACAAAGTTATTTTATCACTTGAATTTGATTTACATAATAATTTGAAATATTCAGCCGGACAAAATTAAATAGAGCTCAATAAGGATTCATTATTCTTCGGTGTCTGTAATAGCAGGTTTCAATTCAAACTAATTTTCATTCGCCCGAATGCACAGTATACATTAGTTTATACAAAATGAGTCCTGGAAATATGTATCTAATTTGCATCATACAAATATTGCAAGTTTTCGAAGAATAAAGTGTTTAAAGTTTGAGTAGTTTTGTGAAAACGGTTTCAACTTTATATATCCTATATTATATCACAGCAGCTCTACTTAACTTTCATATGAATGAATAACGTGTAAATTTCTAAATGAGCTAATTAACCTTTCAGCCACACGGAGTCGAATTTCACAATCGAACATAAGCGAAAGATTCGCAGCTCCGAATGTGTTTAAGATTTTCATAGATACTTGCGATCTATCTGAGGGATATCCCAGAAGATTGAAGTACTATCAATGAATTAATCTTTGAGTTAGCCACTAATTTTCCATTCTTAGCCACTAATTTTCCATTCTTAGCCACTAATTTTCCATTCTTAGCCACTAATTTTCCATTCTTAGCCATCCAGAAATTTTTATGACTGCTTATACTGAGCTTTTTGATGCCATGGAATGCCACATACCACTTATCAATTTCCAATAGATGATTCGATAATAGGTAAGATCGAGAAGAATTTATGGTATTACTGACAAAAAATTGGAAAGACAGCACACTACACTCAATCAGAAATCATGCTATATCATGGTATACAAACACCTTTAAAGGTGCAATAGGAACGAGGATAAGTGTTTCTGGACCAGAAACCGAATACTCCGAATCAATAAGAACCCATCATAGTACTTTTAAAGCAGTTCTAGCCAATGGAGGGTGTGCACAAATCAATTTGAACCAAAACTAATGAGGGATATCCCAGATGATTGAAGTACTATCAATGAATTAATCATGCTGCTTTGAGTTAGCCATTAATTTTCCATTCTTAGCCATCCAGGAATTTTTTTGTCTGCTTTTTCTGAGCTTTTTGATGCCATGGAATGCCACATATTGAAGTCCTCCCCATGCACGGAGCGGCCGTCCCGTATTTATCGTTGATGCTTTTGGTATCTTCCATTTTGTAGTTATATTTTTTACCGATCCATCTACTCTTTATCTCATCTGTTCTGTTATTTTGGTTTTATTCCAGTTACTATTGTTTACACATTATACTTTTATGACAGTACCGTCTCCAGACCAAATGTCATCACTGGAAGAACATAAGTCTCATAAAATACTTTTTCATAACAATGGAGAGTGTTTCTAATCTTAAGTATAAATTCGAGTTTTCCAAAATTTCGACTCTTTACTTTGGTATTCAGATTTTTTTCCTCATTTTGTAATGTGAGTCAGAAAATATACTCCGACATGGTCACGATTTGCATGTTATCTATCGATATCGATGAGCTGTCTACTCCCATCACTTCAGTTTTAACGCCAATCTTACATTTTCCTTCGAAAAAATTCAATATTAAAGTATACTTTGTCACACAACATTTTCTTCGTATATTAGAACAGTTTGCTCTCGTCTCAAAGTGTGATAAAAATAAAAATATTCCACCTGGAAGAAATTTAACAATAAAGTTGACGAATAATTTGAGTTATTGCTTTAGGAACTTATCTGCAAGTAACTTATTTCTGGAAAAAGAAACGTATTGGCTTATTTTTGGAGTATCAGAAAGACTTTGAACGAATAATCCCATCTCTTGTTTATAGATAATTTTAAATCTACATTTTTAATTTCCACAAAAACTGATAGAATGTCACCCTAATGGGATAGACATTTGACAGAGTATGACTTTTATCAAAGAATAACTTCGTATGTGTGTTTATAATGTTCTCCTTCTAAACGGCTCGACCGATTTTGATAAAATTTTTGTGTGTATTAAAGAGGGTCCCAGAATGGTTGTTTAGATTCACAATTCGATCAACTAGATAATGTTTTATCAATTATTTTCAAATTGTTGTTGATGTTAGAACGTTTTCCATAGAATTCCGGCAGACTGCGCTGCAGTCGTGTCAGATATTCAAAAGTATATTTGAGTTTCAGTTGCGTCTGCTAACTTCAGATTCGAAGTTAGCGTGAGTATAGTCTAAAATATGGAGACTATAGACTTCATGTGTATGGTGTATAGTGTCTAAACATTTATACTGCTATGCTGCTCTATACGATACATATCTGAATGAAGATTCATAAAGGACAGTTCGGCTGAACACATTTGTTACTTCTTGGTACATCCATTACTTTCTTCTTGCGGATATTACACAAAACTATTTATTTTGAAATTTGTTACTGTTTCTAAGTATTCTTCATAAAATTTTCCTAACTTACATAACTATCCTAACCTACCAATTTTTTTTTGTAATTTATAGATTTCAGAGATACAATTTCAAAATTATATCTCATTTTGAATTATACTGTACTGGAAATAGTGAATATACAAAACTAAGAAATGAAATTATAATTACAATATTTGTTTAGCCCTGCAAACTTTCACTTTTAGAAATTACCTACATTGGTTGTTGTGTATTTTTCATAGTATTTTATTTTTACACAAAAATGCCACGTCTTTGCGGAAGAGCAAGAAATAATGGTTGACCAGTAACCACGGACTGAACAGAACACTTGACAACTAATGTCGATGTAAGAGAATTCAGAGCAACGCAATCAACGTCTTCGTGCTAATACATGAAGGCAACGAGAAGCGCGTCACCGAGTTACCGACGCTGACAGAGTAAATGAGCGACAGCGGGTGCAAAATCATCGAGCACTGACACGAGCATCGTTTAATCGCCTTGAATATGACCTTGAAATAGACCATTCGCTAATCATGATTGGTAGTATGGACAAAGAATGTCATGCTTTCAAATGCAAAGGTGAATCGGCCGGTTTATGTTGCGCATCTGGAAAAATTTCACTGCCATCACTAAATCCGTCACCAGAACCTTTGAAAATGCTATTAGTTGGAAATACGCCTCAATCAAAGTTGTTTTTGCGTAAAATCCGTAAGTTTAATTCTTACTTCTACGTTGCGTTCGCGAGAGTGGGAAAACCATCGAATTTATATGTTTATACCTCAAGGATTAACCAAAAATATTGTACATCCAATGGCATTACGATAATTTCAGTATTTGTAGATAATTAACCCCAAGAATAAATACCTATTATAGAATAGTTTAAGATTCAACCTTTTCACTTTCAATTAACATATTAATACACATACTCACACGCTATCGATTGGATGAATTGTGATAAATATATATATAAATGACGTTAGATATTGTAATAAGTTTCTGATAAAAATTTCCATCAGAACGGTCTAAGTTTTATAGCTAATTTCCAAAAGTTTACATTCAAGACGTGGGACAGAACAACGTCTGTCGGATCCGCTAGTTTCTTTGTAAAATGAGACTAGGAATACGAAATTGGCCATGGTGCTCTGTGATCTAAGCTTACATTTGTGAACTGTATACAAATGTTGTCCATTCTTTCTGTGTGTTTGCTGTTTTCTCTACATGATGTGCCTCTTAATATCATTTATCTTCACCTATTTTTGCGTATTTTTGCATCTCATACTTTCTTCACTGGTCTTGAATCTTAAAATCCTTGTTAACAGCTCTACCATTGCAACTGTCAATGAATTTCATAGGTGAAATAATCTCCATATTTTGTTGGAGCTGGACATTTGTTATCTCATATTTTTTTGTAATTAATTTTACAAACCTAAGATATTCCATCTAGGTGGCTTGCAATGCACTTTTTTGTCTATAAGTGCGAGTCCATGTTCCATAGCCGTGAGTCAATAGTGGTCTATAGATTGCTTTATAAACATTTGGCTTTGTCTTTCTTGAGATGACTTTTTATTGACCTAGTTATTTATGTTCACTGCTTGAAGGTTCTTATATCCAATGCAGATTTTCTTTGAGTTGGTTTAATAGATATTTATATCTCTTAATATGTTTAGAAGCAATAGACTCAAGACATCATCTTGTTGTTAAAAAAGTTTCTGATATTAGGTTTTTACTAATTATATGGCTGATATATGACATCTGGCTTATAAGCTTATATCGTAATTTAATATATATTTCTCTTCATTCCAAACTTCGCCATATTTTTCCCATCGGTATTTAGCGAAGGTATTCTACAAAAAAATAAACCAAAATGATAGATTTGTATCTCGGCTGATTGATTTACCCATATGTTTCTTGATGGAGAATACATTATCTTGCACCTTTCTGGAATCCGCTTTACGCATCATTTTGTTAGATTAGTAGCTAACTCCTGATTAAAAAATGGGTAGTAAAAATGCCATTTCTCGGTCTTCTGAGGTCTTCTGTGTTACAAGCTAGCTGCATATTTTTGTAAATAAGTCAAAGCCTCACTTCCCACAGCTTTGAATGTTTCATGTATTATTTTGTCGCATCTAGAAGCTTCTGCATTTTAAGCCATTTGATCACTTCTGTAGCTTCTTCTCATGTTAACCTTTCTTAGTTTTCTACGTGTTTTTTGTGTAACTTATGTTATCAAATTCTTCATTATTATCTTATGTTGAGATCTGTACTTGCTCAAAATAGGAGGTCCTATGTTTACTTTATTTTCGCTTCCATTGTTGAAATTTCACCATTTTCATCCTATATATTCCGTCGAGTTTTTCAAAAATTTAATTGTTCTGTGAAACAATTTTGGCTTCCTGGTCTGTCCGGTCTGCTCCTTTCTAATTTTCGTAGTTTTCTATTGTTCAGCTTACCAGATATTGCTTGCATGTCCTTTTTTTCTGTCTTATTTCTTCCATAATTTCGGTAGTATACCTTGATGTCAATTCTTTCTCAGTAGTTATTTTGCATATTCCACATTCCATTTGCTGCTTCACTTATCGCTACTTCGAAAATATTCCACGTTTACTCTAAAACTTTCCAGTTGTTTTCCATTCTACTATTTCTTTCTTTTCCAATTCATATGTTTTACCATCATTTTCTCTACAGTTAGCTCTCTAATTTTTTTTATTATTTCATTTTCCTTCTTCGTTGATGTCACTTTCAGCTCTGCTTTAAAGTCTAGTACCAGTTATGACTATTCTGTTTCTTTTGTCCACTATAACATAATCAATGATATATATTTTCTTCATATTTATTTTCAAGAAATATGACCAGACTTGATTCTTCGAATGCACTTACTTCGCTTGTGCTGTAAATGTCGTGACGGGCATCAAAAACATACTCATCAACATTTTAAGTTGATAAAAGTAAAATTATTAACGTACTGACCGGCTATGAAGAAAAATCATATATACTATACGGGTCAAAAGTTGAAATCTCGGTCATCATAACGCGCAGGTCCGAAAATTCAACTTTCGGTCCTTGTAGTGTAATATACTATTTCTCCCTTGTGTACTGTGTGTTTCTTCCCTAAATGAGAGGAGATAATTTTGTAACACAAAGACAGTCTTCGATGAGTCTCGAAGAGAAGTTCTGAGACAAAATTATGGAATCACAAAATAGCTTATAGGAAACCTGTAAAAGAGAAAACACACGCTATCAATGATTTGATGGAACAAGACTACAAAGAATTTATTTTGGTACTGGGAATTCTACATTAGTCATGGTTACAATTTGTTTCGACGAGGAATTTATAACAGTAATCCTCAACTCAACCAATGACATTCTCAGGTAGTTAATACATAAGATTTCTTTTTAAATCAGAAATAACTTGCACAATGGCAATATTACAAAAAGCTTCAACTGGAGTCATACATTTTCCGTGCTGTATTTTTACATAACGAGAGCGGATGAAAATATTCTTTAATTCCGAGGACGATAGCATATAATTTCTATGCTGTAAGAATCAATTTGTTCCATTTGAAGGCATTATTTGTAGGTAAATAAAACGTGTAAAAGATGGGACAACAAATTCCTCGATAACGTAGGATTTAAGAAATATCAGTAAATCTTTTGAACTACTACTAATTCTTCTGATTCTCCTATTTTTTTTTCTTTTTTCATACTGTATTCTATTCAAGACTTTTGAGTCAATACACGATACAGATTAAAATTTACACGTGTTGATGTTGATGATAGTTTCATATGTCTACTTAAAACACGATGAAATATATCATGTTTCATTACCGCAATTATTATTTCTTCATGAAAAGATAACTGGAATTTCTAACAATGAACTTTATTTTTTTGGTATTTTTCATCCTTTTGTTCTTTCGTAAAGTTATCAAAACCCTAAAAAATGTGAAAGCTTCTTTTGTTCGATGAAACTGCTGAGCTATTTAAAAGTTCAATTACTAACTATTGCATTTGTTGCACAGTCGACCAAACCTATTATTCTTCACTTTTTATGTCGTCTAGACGCAATCAAATTTGAGAAAATGATCGACTTTTACTGTTTTAGTGTAAGGTGCATGTTCCAGCACAATTTGAGATTCAGTGCAAGTATTTCAACATACATAATTTATTTTTAAAGTTGGGATATAGGGTGGTCCAAACATTTTTCAGGAAACAACACTTATATTCATAAGTTTCATTAGCATAACAAATTTATTATATGTAACATATTATCAAATTTGACTAGAAATGGCACAAAAAACGTTGTTACAGATTTTGGTAGAAATCTCTAATGTAGACCATAACCGTATTAATCCAGTTTCTGGTAAGAACGGTAGCTGAATTATAAATCTTGCACTATTTTTAGCTATAAATTGCCATAAATTATTCGCTTACAAATCCAAGCGTTTAAGACGAATTTCTTCATGTAAACGCCAAAAAACTGCAAAATACTATTTCTTATTGACTGTGTCCCTTTGTGACTAATTCATGATGAACCATTCAACGATTCTAAAAGGAAACAATTCGTGTATCATTTTTATTTTCAACCAACACATTTAGGCGTTATTCGTTACATTGTTGATCAGGTTGAAAGTTGGAAACATATTGTTAATCATCACGTTTGCGACCTTTACTCAATGTTGTTTATGCAAAAGATTTAGGGTTTTAGGTACTATTTGGCATGAGTCTCTGTTATATCTTGGATGCCAACACGATGATTTTAAACACCATTTTCTCCACTTTTTTACTGTTATCGTCGTTAACAGAGGTGGATGGGTAACCCGCATAAGTCAAGTTTTCGTCTTCTTCAAGACGAATGCTTGATACTACTCAAATACTTGCATTCGACATAAAGTAGACTTCCCAATACACTTCTGCAATATTTTCGATTCCTTAGGCGTAGTTCGAAAATGGTTGCTTCATGTTAAAAAATGTAACCTGACCAACCCGACTGAAAACCCCTTGTAAGTGGTCTCACTTATCCCTCTTTTATGTAGGTCTTAAAAAATGAGCTTTGGTTTTTGAATTTAAGAATTTAATCTTGAAAAAAATTCTTTAGAAGTAACATCGAACGACTCGACGAGAAGTAAAAGATGTGCCTCTCATATCATTGACACCCGGTATATGTGAATACTATTTTTTTCAAATTTATCCAGGCTGTACTATCGTTCTTTGGAAAGCTTCTTATCGAAACGACATTTAGAAATAAAAAATGTACGGAAAAGTTGCAAGAAATTAAAGTGAACTTAATTAATTGATGAGTATTCAAGGCACAAAACCAATACATGCAGTTATTTAGGGTGAAACGAATAGGCAACGTCGTATAAAAGTTCCCAAAATATGACTACTGGTGGTAATTAACCCCTATATCAAGTTGGATCCCTGAGAAGTTATAGGGCTTTAGAGTAGGGCCCAAAATTTCGAGAGAAATTAATTTCTTTGAAACCCTTTTGATGAGATTATTGAAGGCATGTTATAATGGAGCAATGCAAGTAATGGTGAGTAGGAGGTGATTAAAGCATTTAGGGTTAATTTTAGGGATGACCTAAGTCAAAATTCCATAGTTTTTTTATCTATCACTCGATTTAAAAAATTTATTCTCATAATGTAAAAAATTAAACGGAAAACCAAAGACATGTTTCCAACAATGTTATTTCAAAAGTTAAGAGTTGGCATGAAATTTGATATATTCTAACGTAAAGTGAATCGACAGACCTTGAAAAAAATATATAACAATTCAAATACTACAAGTACTCGAATGAAAATTTTCAAATTTGACTATTTTGGGGCTTAATAATATTATTGATAACAGTTGATGAGTCTTTGGTTATTAAACTTTTTCTTGAAAACTACAAAGTTTTCGAATTGAGTTATCCATAGTATGAAAAGTATCTCACAAAAAATAAAGTGTAGAAAATATATTATCATATATTTGTAGTCAAATTTAAATGTTTTAAAAGGAAAATCATAGCTAAGAGAAAATTAAGTATATTTCAGAAATACTTGAATAGCTTTAAAAATTATTAGAGAAGAATACATATATTTGAAAATATTATACAATTTCTTCTGCCTTACAATTTTCTTCATTTTGATAATTGCTGCAAGTTATTGTGGTAGTGGAATCATTTTTGCAGACGAATCGCGTACACTGAGAGCAGCGAACCGTATGATTATTGTTTCTATGTTTGCCACAACATGGCATGGACCCCTCCTTGTTTTCTATAGGTTTTGGGACAACTCGAGTTATTTTTCATATTTTGAAAGGAAAGCTTTCAGTTCTAGTGAAAGATTCTTTATTTTGGCTACTTCTTTTAAGTGTTCTTCGACGAGTCCAAACGCAAGCCCTTCCAAAAATTACAATCTCTTTTTTTGTTCTATGATTGTCAGCTGCATTGTTCGCAGTATGAATAACAACAGCACTCTAACCAGCTAAGTCTAAAAATCTTAAGAAAATAGCTAGTGACCATCTGAATGTTTTCCTTTTTGTTGAGTAGTTACCACACTTAAGATCCGCTCCTTTTGTGCAATTATAGTCTAAAATTATTTGAGGCTTTTCGGTTTCAGAGCAAATATCGTCATCGACGTGTTCATCAAATATTAAGGAACCTACAGGGCGACTTGACGATGGTTAGAATTAGAATCCTCGAGAGATATCGGGCTTATGTTTTCTCATTGTTCCTAAATAAGTAATTGCATTTTCAAGCAAAAACATGAATAAATTATAGCTGGAGTGATAATTATCAGTCGTAAGGCTAGTTATAGGCTCTATTAGACATTTTACAATTTCGTTTATTGATTATGTTCTAGCAATTGATGTGATTTGTGGTCTACTAAGACAAAATTCATCGTTCTTTTCGCCTTGATCCAAAAATACATCAAAATCCAAAGAGTTCGCGCAGTAGGTTCAACTTCATCACCAGACAGTTCGCTGGCACTGGAATGATTATCGTTGATAATAGTCTCTTTCTCTCCATCGGAATCACCACTGAAGTGCTGCTTACGGCTCCTCTAGGAACTACAGTAATTCCTCATCAGAATAGAATCTTTTTAATCTACCAAATGAATAAATAAAAACAATAATAGTTAGTTATTGCGAAACTAACATACAAAAATTAAGAAAAAATTACTCACATGACGCCTCAAAAGTCCAATCGTTTGTACACGCTAGCGGCACGGGATACCGCAAAAATGAAAACTTTCTCTTTGGTCTCTAATTGATACTGAGTGTGAATCCCAGATATGCGACGCTCCTGTTCACTTATGATGCGAAAGCTTAATGAATGGTACTGAGGAGCTCGAGGAGTTGTTCATAAAATATACTTGGAAAATTAAAACTAACCGACATTGCGGCACTTAATGGTTTTGACAATCTGATACAGTGTACCAAATTTGGTGTTTTTTAGTTTGAGGGCCGAGAAGAAATATAATGAAGTGGAAAGATAATGGGTGACGACATCTATTATTGGGAAACTATTGTTCTAGATAGTTTCTACAAGTGCTAGGGCATATATAAAGCAGGAACTCACAGTAGAGCCGTGAGTTGAATACTCCTGAAGATAAGCGTCGAACGATATAGCAATTAAGACGGTGGAGTAGTAATATCTAAACTAAAGTAATGTATTAATGGAGTTTTATTATTGTAATAAAGTTTTTCGTATAAAACTTACTTTTACAATATTCGCCACGAGCATTTTACACTTCACAATACTTTCTGAATTTATACTAGTTTTCATTTTTCATTCGAGTAAATCAACAGTGTATATCACAAAAATAAAAGTTGATTATAAAATAATGAATATGAAAGCATTTTGCAAGTAAACACAAAGGGTATTATTTGGATCCCTAACCACATACAGTATTCATTTTCTTTGTTGCAATGCATCCCGAGGTAGATATATAAAAATTTATTAGTCTACCTCCCTTTCATTTGGAAACAAACCCCATAATTCTTTCAAAAGTTCAACTTGGCGCAGACTAAAAGAATTTATTACCATTTTCACCTCCAAGAGTTCACATACGAACTCTCTCGTAAGAACCCAAGCTTGTTTTACTGAAAAGTTATCCAAGTATTATGAAGTTGAGATGTATATCGTGAAGATGTGCATTGAAAAATATGATAAGTACGACAGATGTTCTTACTCACGACTAGAATGATGTGAACACTTGGGGACATTGAAACAAGGACTAGATAGTAAATGAAAATTTAGAATTTCTAATGTAATGTTAAATAATTCCGTCAAAACTACAGATCGCATTTTTGTAGGTGAGGCCATTATATGGAGATTCAATTCGATTTGTTGCAAGTTCCTTGTTTGTCTATTTTGAGTCGGATGAGGCAGGCTGGATTTTTTCTCGATTATGATTATGAGGCATATACAAGAGAATTTTATTGTTACGTTAAATAAAATATTATAATTTGTTAATGATACAATGAAATTATTAAAACACAATAACTAGTATTGTTAATCACACAACAGTTAGTCTTCTTCTTCTTACGACGCTTTCTCTCTACGGAGGTTGGCGATCCAAACGGCTACTGTTGCACGAGAAACCGCAGCTCCTGAAAATTCCTGTAGACATCTGTCGGAGCCATCTGCGCAAGTCTTTCAGCCATGAATTTTGTCCGACTGACCGATCGTTTTTCTTCGATCTTCCCTTCATTATATGTCCTAGGTACTGCAACTTTCTCTCCTTGATTGTCGTGAGAAGTTCTTTATGTTTACCCATTTGGTGTAGAACCTCTATGTTTGTCTTATGTTCCGTACAATATATCCTCAGCATTCGCCTGTATGCGTACATTTCGAACACATCAATTTTGTGGCCTCATCCATGGTCAAACTTTCGCATCCATACACAAGAACAGGAAATATGTAACAGCGAACCATTCTGGCCTGGACTTCCAGGCTGAGGTTGCGGTTTGCCAGAAGTATCCTCATGTTGTTCAGAGTTTTCCATGCTTTCTCAATTCTTGATCTGATTTCAAGTTTTGGCCCGCATTGCTGGTTGACGAGCGTGCCCATGTATCTTAGAGATGATACTTGTTCAATGATGACTCTCCATGGAGTATTAGGGTGGCGCTTCTTCGTATTTTTGGGAATAATAATAGTTTGATCTTGGACTTATTCATATTAAGGCTGAATTGCTCGCTGAGTTCTACAATAACGTCCATAAGAGATTGAAGTTTTGATAGGCCATAACAAGGGGTAGAAATTAAACAGCGATTGAACTTCACCATTTGTCTATTGTCTTAATAGTTTGGAATTACTTTTTACAATGAATGATGACACATAATATTGGTTCATAATTACGATATACTTTACCTACGTAGACAGTAAATTGCAATATCACCAAAACATAGGTTACCTGGTTATAAATAATTAACAGTTAGTGTACAGGGTGTATACATAGATAGAGATATAAAAGAATAAAATAATTGACTTAAAGGGCACCACAATAGTTTTGAATTCTAACAACTAACAAGATAGAATGCTGAGTATTAATCTAGAAAAATATTTTTGTAGACTATATTATTAAGTTTTTTCTTTGGGTGCAAATGTATGTAAATTCCGGGCATTAGATACACGTGAACACGAGACATAGAGTTGGCCATGAGAAAAGCCTGGCTTTTCTAAATGCACTCCTGCTACCTGTAATGTCTGCTCTTGTGCTTTGTTTATAGTAACAGCAAAGCTAAGCTTGACTGGAAACTGAACTCTTTTAAATTGAAAAGGAAGGTCAGTTGGAATAATTGGAATCCGAGGTATGATAACACTTTCTCCCTTGCCGATACCTGTGAAAATAGTAGCACCAAGTATATTCTGCCCCAATTTAAGTAAATTAATAAATAAGTAATTGTACGTACTGTTAATATAACAATGAATGCAGAAAACAACTATCGAAAAATCATAACACAGTAAACACTGAGTTATAAAGAATTTTCAGTCAAATTATTTATATAAATTATTAACAGTCGTTTTAATGTAAAAAAAGTATATTACTAAAATCAATTTTCGCTGCATATCCACCTATTTGTTTTTCAATGAGGAATTGTTGAGGCATTTTGAATTGCATTGAACTTTATGTTTAACGCAGTTAGGTTAGGTTAGTTATATCAAGTATTGACTATGTGTATATACAACATATATCCATATATCAGTTGTAAACTTCACTGCTCAAGTCAATCGTCAGAAGATAAATAAAGTGACTATTAATGCAAACTCCCGTAGTTAATATGAATATTATATACATGAACTAAGTTCACTCCGGAATTTCATGTAACGCCTAGACATTTCATATAATGCTTGAATTATATTATTTGCCCGTAACATATATGTACAAAAATTATTGGGATACTAAAAATTATCTACGACTTGGCCTCACTGTTCATTGAGCAAAATAATCAAGTCTCCGGAGAAATTAGAATAACTGACAAAGAGATATCCTGATCCCCTTGTTATTTCTCCCTCCTGATCTCAGACTTGGAAGCCTACTTTTGAAATCATTGTGCTGAAGGAGTAACTTTGGACAACAATGAAAATAAGTCTCGAATAGAGCTTCAAAAAACCTTAAAATTTTAGAGTCCTAATGTATAAAATTTAAGCTGGAAGTAAATCCCAGTAAAACTAAAATTGTGGTTTTCCATAGGAATGCTAATATGGGTCATAATTTTGTTATAAAGAAGCCTTTATTGAACTATATTGAAGACAGCGAGAACAAAAAACGAGAGTCTGCCAAGAGCTATTCTTAGAAATATAAACTCAGCGGGTATATCATCTCTTAACTCAATAAAGACCCTGTATAATAGTGTTGTACTACGTACCTACATACATGCAAGGCATATTTGGGCGTTAATATACTTGGAACATACAGAAGAAACTCTGGATTCTGGAAGAACCTGTTATTTCTTTAAATACGGACAGCAGCTTATGACATGACGAGGTCGGTTTCTGTATAATGAGCTACTTTATAATAAGGCATACTTTAGAACTCCTTCTAACGATAACGGAACAAAACCCCACAAGATACACTCCAAAAACACGTCTGATACAGTTGAAGGATCCTTACAACCACTTTTGTCAAAAATATAATTGGATTGATCGACTACTCCGCCGTATAATGAAATACTGGTATTATATTATAATCTAGATGTAATTAATTTCAACACAAGCCATATAAATAATGCGTTCAGAAAAACTCTTATGAGGATTTAGATACAATACTCTTAAGTACACGCCACGCATCCGGTGAACACCTTGATATATATATAAACAACTTCGATTTGCTAACTCCGATGTATATGTACGTAATAACAATCACAAACTAACTTGATATGCTCAATCTGTAATGAAGTAATACCAGAAATACTGGAACATATAGTTTTACTGTGTCCAATGTATGCAAGTAGGAATAAGAAACTATTTTATAAAACTCGGGGCCATACGGATGACTTATATTGATTACTTACCTCAAAAGACAGAACACAATTTATAAACGGGCCGATGGAAATCATATTGTTTATAACCAACGAATAACTTGAAAAACTTGAATTAAATTTAATATCAGTATTTCAATGCCAATATATGGGTGTATATAAGAGGTCTGGCTATTAAATAACGAGACTGCGCGTCTAGAGGGCGCCCTAGGTAGATGGGATGAAAAACGAGTAATTTGTGCAGTAGCAGTTTGAAACGAAGGTGTTTTTTTCTCGTGCCGAAAACCATGTGTGACGATAAAAATATCAATCTCAAATTTTCCGTTAAATTGAAAAAACACCGACTAAATGCTATAAATTGTTGCAAGAGGCCTATAGGGACAATTTTCTATCTCATGCGCGTGTTTTTGAGTGGTGTAAGCGCCTTAGAGAGTGCCGAGAGAGCACTGAACATCACCAGCGCCCAGGTCACCCTGTGACTATTTCAACTCCGAAAACAATAACCAAAATCAACCAAATTGTGCGTGCAGTAAACTCCGATAAAGAAAGGGCTAGAAAAATTGTAGACAAGGAATTACACATGACAAAAGTCTGTGTAAAGTTGGTGCCAAAAAATCTGACTCCTGACAAAAAGCTCTTGCGTCAACGGGTTTTCTTGGAAGGTTGGAAAGGTTAGGAAAAGTCGATGGAAGCGGTAAAGCAAAAAACAGCAGAGCTCCTAAAGACCATATCCAAAGAAGACTTCCTGCACTGCATAGATCAATTGAAAAAACATATGGAAAAATGAAAAAAAAAATGAAAAACTGAAAATTCTTATTATTATTTTTTATGTCTGATTGATAGTGTTGTATAGGGTCAAATTGTTTAGAGATAGATGAGAATCTCTCACGACTTAAAGTATAATATTTAGTTACCTATTATCTGTAGCAGTTTTCAGTCCGCCAGATTCACAATTTTCATTATTTATGATCTTCTATATCTCTTGACAGTTTCGACAACGATTCCCCCAACGTTTTTCCCATGTCACCAAAACTTCGTAAAATTCGGATTTATGTGCAATGTGAATCACTGAGATAATCCGTTGTGTTTGAGTTTAAGTCATACAACATTTTACACTTATTTACTAACAAACCATGGCTAGTGTCTAGACTCTAAGTACCTAATAAGAAATTGTGATTCAACATTCTTGTTGAATACTGTCAAATAGTAAACGGTTTACTTTTTACACGTTATTCTTTTCTTGTCTCATTCTTTTTCTTTATATCTTCAAATTATTATTATTATTTCAAAGATTCAAGTTATAATACAAGAAAGTTTCAATGTTTTGTTGTTGAACTTTTATTTGCCTTTCTATGTATTATACTTTCCGTAGTGTCCCAATTTTTCCGTTCACTAGAAGTTGGGTACGCAATAATCAAAATGACAAATTTAGGGATAGAGTACTTCATAACAAAGTTACTCTGGAGGGATTCAGAAACTGAGATAGTACAAACGGTATTCCATATAAAAATTCAATCATTGTTGTCCCTTTTCATGTTATGATATGTTTTGAGCATAGTCTTACGTACAGGGCTGGAAACCAAACCCAATTTCTATATAGCGGCTTGGTTCTCTTGTCCAAATGATTGAAATAGCCATGCCGCGGCGCTGCTATCTAGAGATGTTAAAGATGGACGTGGGTAGAGTACGGTTATATGTAAGACCGCAGGGAAGGGCAGAGATGAAAATTTCGACAGCATATTCACAATTATCATTATTTGTTGTTATTTAACTACTTCTATATAATTACATTACATATTAACTACTTTTAGACTACTATAATAATAACTACTATTCTTAGGATAACACAATTTGACACCATCTCTTGATTACAACGCCGACCTGGCGGCCACAGAGTAAGGTAATTTAGCGTCCGTGAAATGAACCCAACCCGTTATCCTCGTTTACAGACCTGTATGTAAGACCGTTGTTTTCAATTAATACAACCATATAATCCTATAATAAACAAACTTTATCTGTTGATAACTTGTTTCTATTCGTTTATTTCATTTATATAAGGTGCTCAGATACTTCAAACTAAATCCGTATAATCCAATAAATGAAACATCTAATAAGAAAATTTATTTTCCCAGATCACTAAGATTCAACCCTAATTGATTGTTGTTTTTTGTCTTCCACTTAATTTGGATCTTAGATTAATAATAATTTTTCCCTATATCAAGTTCATATTATTTGCAGGAAATTACCCAAAAAGATCTACTAGCTGTTTTCAAGATTGCAGCAGCTTGTGAAAAATCTTGGAGAACTGGCCAAGTCGTATTTTTAACGTGGACTAAAGAGGAATTCGATTACTAATATTTTCAGAATTATACACAAACAAAGAGTTCTAAATATGACAGAATTGAATCAGAAATATTTTTGTAAATTAACATATGTTTGTTATATGTTAAAATCATAAATTGTTTTAGCTATTATGAAGTTAATTTTAATCCATAGATCTTGCGTGTGTTGGATACCCAAGAAAATGATTAAGATTTTATAGTCATTAATTCTACTATTACTAGATAAATAAAACAAGAAATCAAAATAAGAGATAATTTTTTTTAATAAACTAACTATAATAACAAATCTACTATCCATTTTAATTCCGAGAAACTTTTTTCATTCAAAATTAAAAGTTTCTTGATGGATTGGTTTTATATTATAATAATTATAAAAGATCGTAACCAATAGTTTCTAGGTACCTTTTTTATTATTCCCATTGAAAATGATATTAGTTTTTTTGGTTTAATAACTTTAAAACTTATTATTCGGGAATTGTGAATATCTTGTTTGGTTTCGTAAATTGAAATCTGAATAGTACAAACATGGCTCTGAAGTACGATTCCAGGTCTTAGATCATGTCATTGAAAACTAGTGAAAAAATCTTTCTTCTTTTATTCTAAAAAATATTTGTCTCCCTTATTTTTTGTTGTATATCTGGACTGATCAAGGAAACAATGAAATGAATCATGATTTATTTCACTAAATCTATTTAAAAACGGATAATACCAGTCTCTGTAAGACAGTATTTCAATTTTGTAGAAGTTTAAATATAGGATTCATTATTAAGAATGATAAAGGGAAAACGCGATGAGCAACATAACTAGATTTTATTAAAACGTTGAAACGTTATGGAATTAAACTCGCAAGCATTATAATTCGTTTTAATGAGGAAATCATGCAATAACTTACGTCTGCAGTTACATTTGGGAGAGTGATGTGAGACTTGGAAAAAATATAATATTAATTTTCTATAATCTGCTCTTAAAGAAAATATGTAACCCACTAGTTTTCCATTTTCCAAAATTAAGCAATATTAATCAATAAAACTTACGGATCACATTTTTGCTTTCACACACTCACACAACATTCATAAAACTGTAGACTTCTCATCTTTTGCCGCCTCCACTGATATTCGATAACTTGGTTGAAAATTATTCAAATTACTTTCAATTTCAGTCACATACTGCCTTCAAAATAACACTAATACATCCATATTTATGGAATAAATTCAATTCTAGCGTTATCATGTATTATGTCAACAAAACCTCAAGCAGATCGATTTTTATTCTTAAATTGACAATTTACAATATGAAATATCAACCCTCTCCAGCATCCAATTATAAACACACCATCGAAAATTTCAAATAAGAAAGTGGGAGGTGTGGCACCTTGTTGGGAAGAAATGTTAGTCCTCTGCTCAACAATATGAAGTTTTTTAAATTTGGTGCAATCATAACTGAGAAAATTAATTTTTAGGATGTAAATTTTTGTCTATCATAAAACTTTACGTAGAATAAAGATAATAATATTAAGAATGTACTTTCCAATGTAATTTAATTGTATAATTAAATGCTCAGAATAACCATCATTCACTTCACAAAAATCGAAGCGTTTTTGTAATTCTCGTACATTTGACTCAGGGGTTATTTTGTTAATTTCTTCCGTTATCTCAGCTTTCAAATCACCAATATTGTCTGTTCCATTGAAATATACTCTAGATTTTAAATAAACCCATAGAATCTAATCGAAAGGAGTCAAATCGAGGGACCTAGCCGGCCATTTGATCGTTCTCTGTCTTCCAAATCCACCTATCGCTTAAATAATTTTTAACTGTACGTACAAAATGCGGTGAAGCTCCGTCTTGTTGGTAGTAAATAGATCGATCTATCTCATTTGGATTATTAACATCTGGAAAAGGTTAATCAATAAATCTAGATAAACCTCATCTGTAACTGTGCCCTCAAAAAAATAAGTACCAATAATTTTATTGTTAATGATACATACCAGCCCAAACGTTCACTTTTTTAGGGTATCCTCACACATCCTGAGAGGATTTTCTCTGCTCCAGTATCTAAAATTCTGTTTATTAACCGTTCCGTTTGAACGGAACGTCGCTTCACCGGAAAAACCTTTTATTTTATGTACTGCAAATCTGCGTTCATTTTGTTCATCATCAATTCACAAAATTCTTTCCTTCTATCAGAACCATCTTCATTTAACTTCTGAACCAACTAAACGTCGGTGGCAAGTTCTCGAGTTGCCTTATGCGGATTTTCCTCAATCTCTAGAAGTACACCTAACTTTTTTCATCAGTAAATTGAACATTTCTACCTGGTGTTTCAATATTTTTTACATGTCTAGTTTCAAGAAACTTTTTCTCAATTTTACTGTAGACCGCGAAACATGTTGACCATGGTATTTATTGTTATGTGTATGTGTATTTATTTAATTTTCCGAACCTCTTTTTAAGTTCTAAAAATTATTTCAACGAGATTTTTTCCAATAGTTGGATTGGAAGACGGGGAACGATCGAATGGTCGGTCGCCGATTTGACTCCTCTCGATGACTTCTTATGGAATTTTTGTACATTGACAAATACATTCTAAATATTATGCGAATTACGTTACTGAACTTCGAGAAGGCGTTTTTAAAAACGAATTACACGTTGAGAAACGTTTATTCAATACATTGACAAAACAGAATCTTCATATTATTACAAGTTTACAATATTTATATGTTTTACAAAGTGCCTCGTCGGCGTTATACAATAAAGCTTAATAAACAATGTTCATTGACATAACTTGCGACATCTTCATTCTACGTAAAATTTTGTTATACATTATCATAATTTCACATCTTAAAAATTTGAAAACTTAAACATATTGCTGAATAGAGGACTAAAATACCCTCCCAACAAGGTGCCACTTTACCCCCTTTCTTATTTAACATTTTCGAGGAAGTGCTTATAACTCAGAGGGTGCTGGAGGGGGATAATATGTTCATAGTGTAAATTGTCAATTTAAAAATAAAAATCGACGTGTTTGAGGTTTTTTTCACGTACGTAATAACGCTTGAATTGATTTTTTCATACATATGCACCGCAATGTATAATATAAATATAGCATACACAACGAGTGACGTTAATACATAAGTTTTCCAATAGGGACTTAACAATTTTGAATTTAGTTTGTGAACGCACCTTTTCACTTAGCATCGAACTGTCACTGTCGGTTTATTCAGTAGACATAAACTTTTATTCATAGTGAAGTACACGAACTGCAAATCTTAAAAATTTACTACAGAAATTCGGAGTCGGTGGCCGCTACTTTAAGAGCGTTACACCGATTTTCGGTCGTAATTCTCCTCCTAGTAGACAGGCAGTAACAAGTTTAGTGAAAAAGTTTGAGTCTATATATTCGTTGTGTGATGTTGCCGTGCTAGTGAGACTATGGGTTGGTCGAAGTTTCGAAAATATAGCTTCCGTTGATACGTCCGTAGCAAATGATCCAAATCAGTCAATTCTACGGTGTTCTCAAGAGTTGGGCATCGCCAAGACCACTTTATGGCGAATTTTGCGTAAGGATCTTACTTTACACCCATACAAGATCAGGTCATCGGAAAATCATCTTCAGTGACGAAGCTTATATCTGGCTTAATGGGTTTGTCAATAACCAAAATATGCGTTATTGGGCGGGTGAAAATTCACATGTACTTAATGAAAAACCACTAGTGTTATCTCAAGAAATGGACCAGTCGATTGGCCGCCTCGTTTGTGCGATTTAACGCCTCTAGATTTTTTTCTTTGAGGCTACGTCAAGTCATTGGTCTATGCTAATAAGCCGACGACGTTGGAAGAGCTCAAAGCCAACATTGAACGCAAAATAGCAGCCGTTTCGGCCGAAATGTGTGGCCGAGTCATGGAAAATTGGGTCCAACGAATCAACCGCTGCAAACGTGCCCGCGGTGGCCATATGAGCGAAGTAGAGTTCTATTCATAAATGTTTTGATTGTACTTCAACCCGATAATAAAATTTTTTAAATATCCCAGATGGTTTTCATTTTAATTTGAAAAAAAGTTCTTATTGGAAAACCCTTTATTACACTCACAGTTTATTAATGATACAATAAATATTTTTTCTTATCTATATGTTGGTTTTACAGTTGAATTATAGAAACACCTCACAACAAAGCTTTGCGATCCTTTGAATTCGTAAAATCATTAATTATCCAGTCTTATGTCCATCAGGTCTAATTCTATGTAAGAAAGAGCTAAAGCGTTTAGCGTTTTATGACATAATGTGGATTGTGCATAGATATCCACTCTTTTTAAGCGAAGAAAGCGCCAATCATCCGAAAAATTTGTCGTTAGTGTAGAATAATATGAAGTGCTATCTCAAAGTTCGGACAAATGACTTCCGATTTCTGCTTTCGCAGACACAAAGATTTTTAATGATTCGGATATCGGCTTCTAAATTAATAGGATAACATTAGTGCTTATACACTTCCACGCAATATTGATATAGCTGATACAAAGAGAGAACCTATGCCTCATTCTCAATTTAACTCGTAGGACTCCAATCTTATCCGAAATCACTTTTACCTGATATCCTAATGTTTGAAGGAACATTATAGAGCCTAAATTGAAGTGAATACAATTATACTTGTGTGTAATGAAATTGTCCCAATGTAAATTTTAGATTTTAACCATATATTTTTTTTCCAATTATTCATCAGATCAAAAAACTATGCTGTTTGAAAGACAATTTAATATGCTTTAATGTAAGTATAAATTTATGTAAACTTATTTTGACTTCCATGTTTAACATAGTGAAATTAACGCATTAAGCGAACTGAGCTTCTTTATTATCAACATAAATAGGGTTATTGACAATTTAAAACTTAATGATGGGTATGACCTCCTCTTGCCCTAATAACATCTTTCATATGATTAGGCATATATCTAATGAAGTTAGCTATTATTTCCTGTGGGATATTAAGTCACTCTTCTTCTACTGTTAAAATAAGCTCTTAGATCGAATTTGGAGTAGGAAGTCTAGCTCGAATTCTTCTTTTCAGCTCATCTCATAAATATTCTATCGGATTTAGGTGTCAGAACTGTATGCTGGTCACTCCGTAAGCACTCCGCTCTTCAAAGCTGCAATCTGCAAATCACTCACTTGGTGTTCGGTATATTTTCCTTCTTCGGTGGCTACCACGGAGACATATTCTGGTCTCATCTGAGAACAGAACAGAATCCCATTGTCCAACGTCCAATTCAAATTATCCTATGCAATACGCAGGTGTGCTTGCTGATGAATTGGAGTAAGTTTTGGACCAATCGCAGGTGTTTTGAGGGTCTTTGTCTTACTGCCACTCCTCGTACCTCACGGACCTGTCGTGAAATCGTCACCTTAGTGCCGTTCATCACGAGTGGTTGTTAATCGCCTTCTGCCTGTCCCAGGTCACCTATGAAAGGATCCAGTTTCCTCATAACGCTGGCACACTCTTCGATCAGCTGCGCGGGTCATACACAATAATTGTGTAATTATTGCAACAACTCGCTGACCAAGTTCATTTTCGATTAAAGCAATAATTTGGGTGGTTTTTTTGGTGAAATATGCTCCAAACTAACACACTTGAACACTATTAGGATTATAGATACGAATAATATGCAAATTTCTGTTGCAAACGCAATTATTTTAACATTTTACAGATTTGTTATTTTCGTTACAATCACCACATAAAGACGTTTCACCTGTTTACCGGCTGCTACGCCTTACTGATGAATTCATATTCACATTAAAAAATATTAAATTGTTTTTCAAACGGCATATTTCTTTTTTGGATCTGATGAATAATTTAGAAAAAAAAAATAGTTATACTTAAAAGATTATAGTGGTCCGACGTTTATAATGACCAAAAGAATAATTGATATTTTATAATATTTTCTATATTCCAGATCATGGCTAAAATGCTAACGATGCACCTGGTGCATGTTTCTGTGTGAAATAAAATTATTAATTTGAACCATGAAATCCCCATTAGAAGATTTGTTGATGAGTTTACCCCCTGTTCGTTGTATTGAATTGTTTGTATAAAGGGTGTTTTCTCTTTCAGAACAACGGCAGTGTGCCATGTCGCGTGCACATCTGTACGAGACAGATGCAAGGCCGACTGCGAATAGGGCGGAATTACCCTAAAAACTGGTCTAATGTACACGTGCCCGATTCTATTGTCGGTGTGTGCTTGATATAACTGCTATAATAAACAGGTCTGTAACTGGAAATGTTTCAATCTGTTGATGATTTTAGAAGTTCATCATAATTTAAACACTAATATTTCGTATTTATTACTGTAAAATTTCCAAGTAGGACACTTTCACAGTGTTACATAAAAAAATAACACATTTATAAGACTTTGATGGAATGATTAGTAGAAATAATGAAACTTGAGTAGAGGCCCAATTAGAAATAATAGAAAAATACCCACATGCTCAGAAACGTTTGCTTTTGTTGATAGGTATGATAATAAATCCTTTCTTGAGTTATTATATTAAAAAAAAGTATTCAATAATCATGTTTTTAAAAAAATATCGTGAAAAAATTAAGATGGCGTAACAGTTAGACAACATCTACTGATGTCATTTAAGAGATAAACAACAATTAATTGCTTTTTAGAAGATTCAAAGAGCTTAAAATGTCATTTAGAAAGTGTAAGTCTGATGCTGATGCATTTTATTATATATTTGGTATATTCGTTAAAGTATGAGATATGAAATTTTATTTAAATACGTCTTAAAATCTTATTCCAAATGCCCTGTTCGTAATTTGTATAAACCTTGGGCCCCACATGTTGCTTGCAGTAATTACAAAAGATGTTTATATGGTAGGAAAACAAATTTTTAATGAAAAAAACATCACTTTTATATAAATAGACTTTTATTGTTATTTCTATTTAATTTAGGCTGGCATTCAGGTAAGAAACGGAAAATGAAATTCGCAATACCAATAATCTCGGGAGTGCCATAAAAAACCCCGTCAGTGACTGTTAGTTTTGCAAAGTTATTCCTGCAAGAAGACATGAAGGCGAAAATTGTTGGAAGGGTTAAAAGGGGTTGTTGGAAGGGTTAAGAAGTTTGAGCATCACTGGGCTGTATATAATCTAAAATCGTGGCTATTTTAAAAAATGATTATTGGAAAAATGTCTTGCTTCTTTGTTAGGTCGATAACTTTTCAGACAACTCTCGTATATTCAGGAGCCTCATAGCTAAATTTTACCAGTCTTCTGAGAAATAACTTGTGGACATCAATTAAGATAATGCAGTAAAGCATTCTATATGTTATCAACATTACACATAACTATCCTATTGCTTCCAATAAACACAATTGGTGAAGAGCTACCATAAGAAACTATTACTCCCAACAGTCATGTGCCATAGTTTTATCAAAACCTATCAAATATCCTGATCTTGCTTCGTCTCGGCTCCATTGTCTCATAGCCCATAACTTCCAGTGCCTAAACCTCTTACAAAACTGTTGAAGTCAAGCTCATAACAGAGTTCAGATAAAACTATTAGATTTTTACTGTCGCAGAAGCTACCTAAACATCATTTTTATGCCTCAGAAGACTTAATGAGTTTGAATTTTCCTAAGAGCGCAGCAGAGCTTTTTGGGCTCCCGTTTGAAGCAATGAAAATTGCTTATTGATGTCAAAAAAACAGACCAACGAAGTCGGCATAAGATGTTTTCTACGTTATGTCCTTTGTTCTCCTGAGTGGCGTTTATTTATTGACAACTAGACGAAGAGCGTATAAATTTTTATATTTTAACGATATTATCGTTGTAAAAAAGGCAACAAACTTAAGACGAACTAGCCAGAGAGAGCACACGAGGAATGACGATCAGTTGACCTCATTTCAAATTCCGACAATTCGTCTTAGTAGATATATTGGATTTTGTCACATCTACCGCCTGTAATATACCACTCCTTACTTCATAGACATAAAGTTGATGTATCACTCAATTACCCTAGCTTGGCACCTTAAAAATTCATTTATAATGTGACACACTCATAGACACTGAAATCTCATTTCATGTTAGTATTTTTCACTGTTAACACCATAAAAATTCTTTCAAGGAATGTTATCGCATATGTAAATACCTATTTTGAAGAGAGAGGCGGAAACTATAAGTTGGAAGGGTTAAATAAGTTTGAGCTATAAGGTGGCTATTTTAAAAAATGATTATTGGAAAAATGTTTTGCATCTTTGTTAGGTCGATAGTTTTTCAGATAATCCTCGTATATTCAGGAACCTCATAGCTAAATTGTTCACGTCTTCTGAGAAATAACTTGTGGACATCAATTAAGATGAGGCAGTAAAGCGTTCTGTATATTATCAACATTATACATAACTATCCTATTGCCTCCAATAAACACAATTGGTAAAGTGCTACCATAAGAAATAGTCTCCCAAACTATTACTCAGTCATGTGCCATGGTTTTATCTATACCTATACAGATTCGCGATTTGTCGCTGGATACCCCTTTTTGCTTTTCAATGCTGTCGTTTCCTGCACCAGCTCAAATATTGACAATAGTGGTCTACAGTCAAATAAAACTAGTAATGAGTCTACCCTCCACTCTAAACTTTGGTCAGCAATTTGCCCACTTGGTCGACGTATAACCGTCATTGTAAAACAGTTAACAGGACAGTAGGAGTTGCGGTAACATAAATCAACATTAATATAAGTTATAATTCTACCCCCGTCAAATTTTTTGAAACGATAATTTTGATATCTTCCAACATGAGATATTTTGTTACACTTAACCTACTAGACGAACTCGGAATAACTAATAATATCTGTACTATTCGGCTTTCGTGCTCTCGTGAATAGGTTTCTCCAGAGAAAGACATCAACAAAACAACTATTTACATACAAAGAAATAAACATGATGCGTTACCCTCTGCGGATAGTTCAATACTCAACGCAAAGCGAAAGGTATAAATTTCTGTGATAGGATTTTCATGAAGTATTCAAACAGTTTTTCCCACTATACCTTAAAACGAAATTCATAGACCTTTTGCAGCCACCAAATAGATTCTTAAGTAGATCATACTAATGATAATACCTGCAAGTTACATAAGGTTATGTTTGGTACAGAGGGTGTCTCATTATTGATGTTGGTTTTCAAATGTGAAAATTCCTATGAAGAGAACACATTCCTCAAATCATTCTCTTTTTATTTATTGACAACGCAGTAAGTAATATGAAGTGAGATAAATATGAAATTCCAGTGTTTTCAAGACATCATTGAAAACAAAAATTTGAAGTAGCTGTGACAGCAAGAAAAATATGTGGAATTAATGGAAAATACACAGTTAATGATCACACAGCACAGTGGAAAGTCTTGTTGTGTGTGTGGTGAAATTATGAAGGTTTAGTGCTCTTCGAAATCATTCCAGATGGTCGAGAAATCAATGCCAGTTATATAGTGGACCGCTAATACGAATGTATGAGGTTTTATCGGATAAATACTCAGGTTTAATTAACGGAAAGCGAATTGTTTCATGAGAATATAATCGAAGGAATTAGTGGTATTGGAATTTAGCATTTAGTCCGCACCTTTATTCAGATCCATAAGAAAGGAGATGTTGAAAATGTAATGTGACAACTTTTTGCATTTAATCAGAAAAATGGTTTTACCAAAGAGCTTGCTGAAGGTTGAGTTAAGACCATGGGATGCGATGAGCTAGTATGGACTATGAGGAATCTCCCTTTGTACGATTATTCAATAAACAGTGAGCATTGAAAAACAAAAATATTTATGAGATACCCTCTATATTATCAAAAACGGATCACCCACAAATACCTGGTTGATATGAATTCTGACAATACATCACTAAAAAGCTATTACCTAGTGATGGACAAGAAAATTTAGAACTGTGTTCAAGCGAGGTTGAAGATGATGTATTGAAAGATCTATCTGAAGAATTTGTGGCATTGAATCTTCTGATCTAATCGAATATGACGTTTTTAAGATATTATAGGGAGAGGGCATCCCAAAAATTTCCTTTCTGAAAAAAGCAGTCATTTTTTACCCTGAATTAAAAATGAAATTTATATTTTCAATTATGGAAAATCTGTTTCTAAACATGGTCAAATAAAACATTATTATTATTATTATTATTACTATTATTATGACTTCATATATTCATAATATAGTGCAAAAAGTGAAGATTTATAATAATATCAAAGAAATATTTGAACTCCAGCCCTGAACTTCTATTACCCTCACTCTCAATGAAATTGCTGGATTATTACTAATCATACTTCATGAAATTCATTATCATAATGATGAATGGGACTCGTTGCAAATGTTTACCCTCCGAGGGGAACATGCGACCGAAAATTCACATCTGCTCGCATGTGAGAACGAGAAAAATGGGAATCAATTTCGATCAGAGGAACTGCGTACGCCGATAATCGGTTTTCTGACTTCTTTTTTGTGTCACTGTGGGAACTGTCATGGAAATCGCATGAAAGGTTGCCTACTTGTTTATTAACATTTAAATCTGCTCGGGATAAACTGGAAGGGTGCTTTAATTCCATCTCGAAACAATTGAATATTATACAGAATAATAGATGAAAATGTCTCTTTGAATCAGAGATTCAATTAGAAGGTTTGACTTTGCATCAACATAATCTCCACATCTGAGTTGTAATTAAAATCAGCATCAAATTCAGAACAAAAGGACTTCTATAAGATGAAGAGAAATTATGGAATAGCGAAGAAGAAAACGATAATGATCACAGTGCAATAAAAATTAAAAATGAGTGGAGGGATAAAAATACATAATATGGTGAGGAAAAGAAGAATAAACAATTTTCATTTCAGATTTCACTGAATTGACGCCTCGACCTAATTTCGGTCTTCAATAGGATATAAAGATAAAGGCCAAAACATAGAAAATGTTTTCTATGAAAAATATATAATTTTTCGTTGAATCGCCCCTTTTTTTATTAATATCAAGGTCTCAGTCTGCCTACACATTGAAATTTCACCTAGGAAATGAAAAGCTGAAATAAAAAAAATATGAAATGATCAAAATAGAAATAAAAATAATCACTGCTGGTCTTAAGTCTTTGCCAGCTAGATTATAAGAGTTTCCCTGTGGGATTATGGACAAATTGAACACCAATCTGTACTAACTTCAATATATTTCGAATACTTGTGTATTCATAATCTAGGAATCAATTAGTTACTTATTTCGACGTGTTAAATTTTGTAATATATTTCAAAAAATATTAGGTTCATCAATTTAAAAAATTCAATATTCAAATTGACGTTTGCTAGAAATATTGATCTTATTGCTTCTGAATTTATTCTATCGACTTACTGCCATAGATTTTCAAGTTGGAGGTAGGAATGGATTTCCAAGGAAACTAGACAACCTGGTTTCTACTGTCAAATAGGTCCCAGGCAAACCCATTCAAGAATATTCTTCCAGGGCCAAAGAAATCTTCATATTACGAGTAGACAGCATTAAGCAGTTTCAGTTATCTGGAATTGACGCTTAGGTTGAACAAATAAATTTTCTGGAAATTCTGAGGAAACCATCAAGGATTTCCAACGGACTAACGTCTTTAAAATAATGTTCTCGTTATGTCTAAAAACTACGAATATATTTATATTATCCACTTTGTATAAAATTAATTCCAATAACTATGTTTGTGAAAACAATATTGTCCTCAATTTTTTATTAAATCTTTTTCACTTAAGAAGAAGCCTACCATTAACCGTAAGCCTATAGTGTCGGTAGTACCACATAATTCTATATTTCTCAAATTTGTTTAAGAATTTTTATGATGTTCATTAACTTTCCAATTACTGTCGTTTTTACCCTAATCCTATTGCATCTATTAGTGCATCTAATTTGGAGATCAATATTACTATCAGTGCTTTTGTATATCATGTTCAAGAGGCCAGTATCACTTTCACAATTCCTATTCTACCTACATTCTACCAATTGCAAAAATGAATGTCAAACTGAAAAAATTCCATATGCTTTAACATCTGAAAAATACCAGTAGATATTTGAAACAAAACTTCCTTTGCTATTTGAAAAATAAAAAGAGGAACAAAAAAAAAACGTGAAAGTAAAAAATAAAAAAAGTTACGTAAAAAAGCTCATCAAGCAGTTAAACCAAGAAAACGAAAGATTTTATGGGGAATATGTTCAAAAATCATGAACAAAAACGCTATCAAAAATGTTTCTGCTTCTGTTAAGATCACTTATACCTGACAATGGACTTGACTATTTGGACTATTTGTGTCATAAATACTACAGAGAAAACTCAGATGATAACGTAGAAGAAAGTAATAGTGGAGAAGAAATTGAAAATCTTTACTGTTTCTTGTGATATAGATGCGGTGTTTATATGGTTAAAAACTAGTCCAATAACTGTACAGTTTCACCTAGCACACTTCTAGAAAAAAATCATAGACAGTTCTGAAAACATTCAATAATAACTTTATATAAATGGTAAATGATATCATTATCCTGGTACTAACCAACACAACGGAAATTAACACGTTGCTGGACACGGCTGTTATAGCCGTCCTGCTCACAGGAACACGCCTGCTGTAGCCGTCATATTTTTATAGGCTTTATAAGTATATGAGACACATGATAGGTGTCCCACCGGGCAAGTCGTATTATGTGCTGCAGCCCTTCATAGCCTCTAAATAAAATATTCTTCTGGAAGGAACATAAACTATATTTACTCGCATTGGACCTTAACATTACGTGTTGTGATGCATTATAATTTTTTTTATATTGTTGACCTTTCTAAACTTGATACTCTTGTGTTAAATCTAATGCAACCAGAGGGCACCATTTATTTATGGACAATTATTACAATTGCGTGAATCTTGCAAATAGACTTCTGCAAAACCAAATTCATGTGACTGGAACATTCCGATCTAATAAAAGAAGCAATCCAACATTAGTCGTAAAAAAACTGGCTCGGAGAGAACACAGAGAACAAAAAAGTATGTGTCAAAGTGGAGGGATAAGCGCGATGCAATTGTTCTCACAACGGGTCATCACCCAGCATTAGTAGATAATCAAAATCGGTATGGTCAAGCAAAAACAAAGCCCATGGAAGTTGTTGAATATAACAAATTTATGTCAGGAATAGATAGATCCGACCAAATGATTTCATATTATTCGTCTCCTCGAAAAACGATATTCTGGTACAAGAAGGTAATTTTTCACTTTTTGGACATATCAGTTTAGAGCAGCTATTTCATTTTCAAAAGACTAACTAATAATAACAAGCTGCAGTTTATAACTTTCAGAGAATCATTAATAAAGTCCTATTTCCTTTGCTGCAGAAATTGCGCAAAAACAAACAAAAGGAGAGAGACGAATCTAAGATGTAAGATATGCCAAAGTGAGCCCGCCCTCTGTGCAGTTCCATGTTTTGAAAATTGGCATCTTGGTATAAATAACGAATTCCAAAATTGTTGGAAGTATTGTAATAAATAAAGGAGTTCAAGAGTTCAAATCGTTTAGTCTGTTCTTTTTTATCTATAACTGCAATAACCGCTGCGTCCCACCCCAAACAAAAGACTTGTCCCGGGGGGCAAGACGGCAAAAACAGTCCACATATCTTTTCAATTCTATTTATTTGTGCAATATGTTATGCCTCAAAACATGTAACAAAAATACTTTAAAAAATAACTTTGAAACGTAAGTGACAAGATGAGGCCGGTTTACAGAATAAGAGTGTCCATCAACGTGTTAATCTTTAATATGCGAAATCTGTTACTCGAGAAAAATCTGGGTTAATTGAGGGTCACATAAAAGTAAGTGAATAGGATTTGAATAATAAGACGGGAAATTAATGTATTCTTGATTTTCTCTCAAAAAGCAGACTATTATTCTACCGATTAAAAAATCCAAGATTTTAAACATTAAACTTTCCGCAGTTCAGGCATAAACTAAATTGGGAAAGCAATAATGAGGACGAAATCCTGGAAGATTGGAATATGGCGTACTTTCATCAATATAAAAAAAAAGAGATAAGAGAAAGTTTGGTGATTATCGTGACATGAGTGTAACTAGCGTAATGGGCTGTAAGACAAAGTATGGAAAAATAAAATTGAAAAAAAATATAGAAATGAAAAAACATATCGAATTTCGTGCGGGACGCTTATGTATTGATTTGTTTTAAAGTAAATACTGGAGAAAAGTGAAGTCAGGACTTTAGCTACTCACCTCGTATTTTCGGATCTCGTAAAAGCCTACGACATGGTACCGTTGAAAACGCTATTGACGAAATCGGACCTCAGTAATATTCATGTTCGAGCTATTCAGAACAAATACGGAAAGTCAAAAGGTGTAGTCTAGCTAGAAAGTACCATTCTCG
Organism: Diorhabda carinulata; assembly: GCF_026250575.1. Lineage (NCBI taxonomy): Eukaryota > Metazoa > Arthropoda > Insecta > Coleoptera > Chrysomelidae > Diorhabda > Diorhabda carinulata. The sequence goes on from NC_079471.1 coordinate 9,768,237, forward strand.
CATTCGTGATGTTTGAAATAAGGGTACAGTTTATCACCAACCTTATTTAAAATATACATTCAGCAATTTCTAAGTAGTTGGAGAATTAAAATTGCGAGAATGGGAATTGAGATAGACGATAATTGTCTAACAAAGTCTATTTGTCGCAGACAACCAAGTTGTTACAGCTTGCGACGAGGACGATATAGATTATATTCTGAGAAAATTGGCCGACGAATATTCAAAATGGGGTTTGAATATTGATATGTCAAAAAAAGGAAAATCTCCCGGTAGAGGGACGATCGTGCAGGATATCCAGAACACAGCATATACGAAATGAAGATATACGACTAAGATAAGGTCGAGTATACACGACTTCAGAGAGAATAAAGACTAAACAATTGCTCTGGTACGGACATGTGATAATGATGGAGCAAAACAGGTGGCCGAAGAAAGCATTAAAGTATTAAAACGCACAATAGAAGGAGACGAGGAAGACCTCAAAGACCTGGAAGAATATATGTTCTCAATAAACGAGAAAGTTTCTTATGTATCAATCTTCTACAAAAAAATCAGATGTGCGTTGAATATCATAAACTTACCTCAAAGTATTTGAGTGATAAAATTAGCTTTATCTTTTATTTAAATGAAATGGAAAATGAGATTAACGCCTCGGCAAATTTCGGGCTTCTTCGTATACTTTTATATCTTTTTTCATCTATCCGTGCGCTTGATTCTTTTCTTGTATGTTCCATTTCAACCTCTTTGTTCTTTGACATACCCTGTTATTTTGTTTCTGTTTAACTATCATTGGTACAGTCCAGAAAAGCATAAGAATCACATTAAGGACAGTTACAAAAACTATCACAATATATAAATCATATTCCTGGTACAGTTTAATAACTTTAAAGAACTCGAAGATTTTCTTGATGTATGTGAGGCTGTTGAGTGCTTTTTTAAGGTTGGTTTCAAATTAAACTGATGGTATGTGATAGAGTACTGTCTATAATCGGAGATAATTTGCTGAACGGACAAAGGAACGTGACAATTTTTGGAAAATAGGACGACTCTTAGGATATCAAATAACAGTGAAATGTTTGGTATGGTTAGAGCGAAGTCTTCTGATTGTTACGGCTTCTCTCCAACTAAAAAAATTCAGGAAGAGGTGAGAAGTATATGGATATATGTTGTCGTATCAATGCTTTATATATCGCCTTAAGAAAAGTCATTTTCAAGTGTTACTACGATATCTGTTGATTGTTGACGTGAAGATTGCAGATTCATTCCCAGTAATTACCGTGTGCGATGACAGCCAGAAGAGTGAGACTGTTATTTTTTGAGCAATAAAAGTGTGGTAGATGTAATGATGTTTTGGATAATTGGGTCATGGGTGAAAATAATTTTAATTGACTGTATGCACTAAGGAGAGTTTGTATAAGAAGAGTTATATTTGAAAGCCTGAAGGATAGTGTATAGTTCCCAGTGTAAGCACGTCAAACGCGGAAGGAACTTATAAGTTCGTGATTTGTAGTAACAGCGCAACTGCCACAGAAGTATACAGGATTGAGACGAAGGATTTCCTATGAAGAATTTAAAAAAATACTTTCTCCACAAGGACGCTAGGAACTTCATATTTTTTTATGAATGGTAAGGTGTCGATTATAGGAATAGTTGTCGCCCAAGGAGAAGGAATGGACAGAAAAGTGGGCAGGTCGAAGAAAGTATCGAAAATATTTCTGAAACAAATATATTCAAACAAATGAAGCAAACTAAAATATTTCTTCAATAAATAATATAATGAAAATAGAAAAAATAGAATTCAAGGATTTGAAATTTCTGGAACCGTTAAGATATTCATTATTAACTCACTTTTCGCTACCTCTACATCAATATTGACCCTTCGTCACAAGCGTTTCAACAAGAATTCAACTGCAACTGAAGAAGACTTGGATTCCAAAACACGCATCGGTTAGTGTATTGGTAAAGGTCAGTTTTAAGATGGGGCAAAATCTTTGAAAAAAGATAATCGAATTTTCTATTATGCTCAATAAAGTTCTGGAACTGTCCAAATATTTCAAGAAACTCAAACTATTATCTACAAAGTTATTCATGGAACTCTCTAATATTTTAAAATGTTAGCATTCTCCAAAAACTTAGAAATCACTGGAATGTTTGCGGAAAGTGCCAATAGGTCATGCAGCTTCCGAAAAAATTGTTCAAGAATTTCAATAATGTTATTTTCAAGAAATTTACCAGAAAGTAATGGAATATTTTCATTCACAAACAAATAATATAGGGAAAAGCACGCACATGGATAAACCGACCCAAATTCTTCAATAACCTACACGTTTTGTTATTGAAAATACATCCGTACAAATAACAAATCCAATATTATTCAATACCTTCGACACGTTTACACAAATTGTACAGTTGCAATAGATCCATATGCATTCATGTGATTAAAATCGTCCGCTCATTATAAAACCCCAAATGCTTAATGGCGATGATAACGAACAGCACCCTTTTTCTGTGCCGATCGTAATCCTTTATTGCTATTGTAACAACCCTAAAGGTTTTTTCTGCCAAACCGACCACAGACAATAGTATAACGTTTCATGTATTCTGAAAGTACAGGGTTGGCTTAGTGTATATTTTATATAAAGCGTTATTCGATGAAAAAAAGTTTCTAGATACGCTCAATTTTGTGTATAAGTTTTCATGCTTTCCTAGTGGCATATCTAAGACTAGGACTAAGTAGATGCTTTCATCCATTTCTCTTCCATCGCATGTTTCACGGTATTAACAGTGTTTCTTTTTTAATTGTTTTAATTAAATGTTAGCTTAAGCGCTTAAAGGTGCAAAAAATTAAAAAGCGAAAAAAATGTGAAACACTGAAAAATCGCATATTGCTAATAAATGTATTGGTCCCTTTTAGTTCTATTTCTACTTCTTTTAGCTTTGCACATCGATGAAATAAAACCATGATAGACGAGATATATTCTAAAATTAAGGGTAGATTCCGTTTAACATCACTAGGTGAGCGCTAACCACGTTTATGATGATTTTCTTGTATGCATGCATCTCAGTTAATGTTGAACCATCATAATTTTAAAATTTCGACTACAATTGAAAGTGCCACAAGTTCGGAGATATTGAAGTAAGGCAATTTATATGAATCGTCGACAATAACATGAGTACCAGCATGTTTGTACGAGATATGGCTATCAAATAATAATACTTACGGTGCTACAGAAGAACTCTGCATGCTCCCACACGCCAACAACTGACAGCTGTTAACGTTATTGTGAATTTCACGTGAAATCTGCATAAACCTCCACTGAAGCATAGTTTATAGAAAGAAGTGACGCATTGGATTTTTATCTCAAGCACCTGTTTTTGAGTGTTGTCAGCGTTTTCAATATGGCCAAGAAGACTTTATAGATGACAATAACAAAAAAATCGGTAATTTGATTCCATACCATTGCTGAACTGTGGAAAATTAGGAAATAATTCATGGGTTTTCAATTCAATTCAATTATTTATAGATTGGTTTCTGGCGAAATTCAGCATTCAACATTCAACATTCAGCATTTCTGTTTCCTACGATGAATCGTCTATATTTTGAGTCTCTTTTGATAGAGGATCAATTTAAAAAACTGTTCTGTTTCAAATAATAGAATCTACAATGAAAAAAATCAAATTTGTATCCGATGAAGCTTGGAACACGCGTCCAAAAAGAGTTGATAGAAAAATAATTCTAGCACCATTTCAAGCAATAGAAGTTTTGCAAGGGATGTTGTAGGGATATGGTAGGGGTAAATACTGAATATTTTTACAAGTAAATATATATTAACTCAAATTTAAATATTGTACAGCGTCAGTCTTGTTATTCAATAGCCACAGTTCATATTCATAGTATCCATGTAGAAACATCTTTTTTCAGTTTTATCAATATACTTTTTGGTCATCAAGTATTGAATTGATATTTTTTTAAAAATTGTATTATTTTACCTACAGAAACCGTGCACTGTACTTCATTAAAAAAACCTTCAAATATGATCTCTATTAATCACTGGTACAACATTGCACTCGCCAACTTGATTTTGATTTTTGAATAATTATCTATCTAAGCCACGACTAGTGATTTTTGGAAACTTATATAATATAGTGATATGTTAAAACTTATACAGTTTAACTGGTAATAGTACTTCAGTCTCTTGGCTGTTTTTCAATAAACATTTGTCAGAATTAATTTCGAAAACGTTCTGGTGCATATGTAAAAACCCATTACTCTTAGATTAGGGTCTTGCCTATTCAGCTTCGGTATTAATTAAACTCGTGGCTTACAAATAACGTGATGCTGATATATAAATATCGAATGTTATCATTGAATGGTATTAAATTATGCGCTACCGAACCAAAGGCAGTTCGTTTTACTTTATACTGGTTTCCGTTTTTGAACTGGGGTAAGGATAATGAGATAAACTTCAAGTTAATATTGCGCTTGTATGTATATTATTTCTGGAACTGATTTATATCTTATTATGTCTTGGAGATATTTTAATTTTTATGTTATTGTTCTCTGGTCTCAGTACGAGATCGGTTACCATTCTAATAGTTTCAGGTGTATCTATGGGTTCTAAAATGAAGTTTCTCAATATGCCACATAGAACTGCTTTTATTTCGAGCATCGCAAACCTTTGACCTAAAAATAATTAAACTTTATTATGATAATTGGATGTTTCTGTCATGCCAGGTATATGAATTGAATAACTACACTGAGGGTGTTACAGGAGAAGTAAGTCAAAATCAAAAAACCGACAACTATTGCGAATGTACTGTAATCAAATTATTATAGTCATAGTTTTCATTAGCACCAAAATTGTTTTTTTTTTCTGCTTGCAAAATTTAATTGTAGGGCAATGAATTGTGAATTTCTACATGAAAAGTAATTGTATCTTATAATTTATTGGAATAAATGTATGGTAGTTAATGGTTACCACTTGCACGTGATTTGAGCGATTCAGACATTCTCAGGGTGGCAGACAAGACGTATTCAAGATGATTGTCACTTTTCCACATAAAAACTCAGAGGCAGTATCTAAAACACGGTATTCCCGTGATTGTTAAAATTGATAATACATTGTTTTGAGCATATAAAAAACATATACCTCATTGGGCCCATTCTTAAGTTTGATTAACAAAAGGTCGCAAATATGTGTGTACGAATACTACAAAAACTATTGAAAATAGCCCAATTTCAATTAAAGGAATGATAGCATGCGTTGAATTATGGTTTATAATGATGGCAACAGGATATGAATTCATTGAAGAAGAGAGACAGGAAGGTAAACACATCCTGAAGAAGCTAAGAGAAGAAGAGGACTTCTAGCTTTTTTTAATATAATGGAAAGTTTGCATAAAGAATTATAGCAAGAGAGGGTATATGAAAGCTGTGTACATTCAAAATAAAATATTTTACAGTATGAGTTCAGTTATTCAATAGCTACAATGGTACATGATGTCTGGATCTAAAAACCCTTTCATTTTTCTAATTGTTGCAGTTACGAAGGTTTTGAGACAAACAAATGTTTAATATGGCTTCATTGTTTTTCAAAATATTCTCCATTAATATCAATTCACTTTTGCAGGCCTTTGAACTGAATTGTCCATTCCGATTGAGGTACCTCTAAACGTATCTTCAGGTGTAGAAAATTCGATGTTTTTAACTATTCAAAAAAGTTTTTGTTTGAAATGATGTGTGAACGCTCGCATTGTCGTGGTTTTCGTTACCTACAATTTGATTTCCCTGATTTTTTTCTAACATTTTTGAGAAAAAAATCTTGCTGTACCCTTCCGAATTGACCGTTCTATGTTGTTCTAATGGAAAGGTTGCCTATCTTATAGAAATATTTTGAAGCACCGCGAGTGAATTTTTTGTAACATTTCTTTTCACCAATCGACACGAGCTTTCCTTTAACGATTGTCAAATTATGACTAATGACCCAGAATGCCACGGTACCTATGTCACATGACGATCTTGCAATATCAGTTAATGCACAACATCGATGTTTGCTGATACAAATAAATGTTTCAACTATCTGTAAAGGACTTAAGTACCACTTGTATGACTACTGAGTACGTTCACCATTAAAAATCAAACTTTATAAAGGCAATATCAGGTTTGACATATTAACATCACTGTTGCCATATCTCAAAACATAAGTAGCATCCCTTGTATAAGATACTGACAACACAAATAATTTAAAACTTATCTAAAAAGTAAATGGAAACTTACCTATACAATTTCGAGGACCAGCACTAAATGGAACATAAGCATAAGGATGTCTATTAACACAATTTTCTGGTAAAAACCTATCGGGGTCAAATTTTTCGGGCTCCGGCCAATCTTTTTCATTTCGATGGATATCGAAAATGTGAATATTCACAATAGCTTTGTTTGGTAAAAGATATCCGTTAACGATTGTGTCTTCTTCCAAACTTCTAGATATAAACGGTACACTAGGATACAGCCTCAAGCTTTCTTTGATGAATCTCTCCATTAATCTCAAATCATTTAATCTATTTATGTCCGGATCTTCATTATCACCAATAACGGTGACAACTTCTTCATATATCTCATCCTGAAAATGAATATAACTTCATAAAAGACTCTGTATGTTGTTAACCCTTATATGCAATCATTCATTATGAATAATTTCCAGTTGTATGCGAGTTTTTTTTTGAAATTTACTATTTATGCATCAATACAACTTGATGCATGTTTCACAGTCGCAAATAAGATTACATTTAAAAAAATAGTTCTGTTAGAAGTATTTCTGTTAAAAACTGTAAACCTTTGAAAAGTGAAATTTTCTAAGAAATGCGTTGTGATGCTTTTTCACCTTAGATTTTTGTGGTGGAAATTTGGTAATGAAAGATCAGACGCAATAAAATGGATCAATAAATTGGCAGCGTTAATAACATGGAAAGTGATGGAAAATGAAGAAAAATGGAAAAAATAATCGGATTATAACAATCATTGGGTTCCACCATAACAACGCCAGGCCACAAATATAATGACTCTCTAAAAATTTGAAAAGTTAGTTAGTTGAAAGTTTTAATGTTCCCTCCGCCTAGCCTGAATATTGCACTGACTATCATTGGATTCGATATTTACAAAACTTTCTTGGTTACAAAACATTGAACAATAGAAGAGAAATCTTCAAACTTTCTACAATGATGAAATTCTCAGATTGACCCAACAACAGTAAAAGGACAAGGATAATTAAGGCTATTTTTAATAACAATTTTCATATATTTTATGAATTAATTTATTGAGATTTTAAAGATACTTTTCAATTAAGAATTAATGACATAAAATAGTTTAAGAGCTCAGCGAGCTAGATGGTTAGGACATACAGACAAAACAGAAAACATTGAAAGAAAGAGCTTTTTTGGAGAGGTGCGGAAATACTCTTCACGTACAATATGAGGGACTCACGACTCACTCAAGGAGATGCATTACCTACTAAAACCTCACCTCTCTCTACTTCCACCTTTCTAAACCTTTGGGACCGCGTAAGCATTACCTTAAAAGTTCAGGTTGCCTATACATTATTTTATCCCAAGAATATTATTCACCATCGTGGCAAAAGTAGTCCAATTTGTCAAAAACCAGCAGGGTGAGTACAACGTTTTCAGTAATAAGAATGGTGTTCATTTCATTCTGGCATATTTCTCTTTGTGTGTTCCACCAATCGCAGTAAGAGATGGTATGAAAGGCGTCGTCGTTGTTGTTACAGTACAGACATATTGGATTGTTAATGAAGTGAAACGATAGAGATAAGCTCTGCAACGAGAGCCTGTGTAAGGTAGAAATTCATTTTACTGCATTTTTTGTTTATCCGCTTAGGTAAGTTTTGAATGAGTGCTATTGTCCAGTTGCTTGTGTTTTCCCAGCGCTGTTGCCATCTTAGCATGGAGGTGTTTAAAGCTATCCATTCTTGAGTGCGTTTCATGTCGTTCTGTGACTAGAGAATTTATTGTTAGGCAGTTGGCGAAGTACTCCTACTAGGAAGAAAGAATTAAATATCTCGCAGTCTTAGGTCCTATAGGCCTATAGAACTGATATATGAGGTCAATTTGATTACATATTCAGATAGTTTTGAAAAAAACATATTTTTTTATGGAATTTTTGAACTGTTTTCCGATACTTCACCCATTATAAATCACAATCATTTAGTTCTTCTTCTTCTTATATTGCCATCTTCGGACGAATGTTAGCGACCATCGTGACTATTTGTTTTTTATTCACAACTGCTCTAAGCATTGGTTTTATTTACAGTGAAATCACCCCTTTTCCCTCTATCTTTCTCTGCATAATCAATTGGAATTTGTGTCGTTGTCCCCTCATTACATGACCGAAGTACTTGCGGGCTTTTATGATAGTCAATAATTTTCTATGTGTTGCCATTTTGCGTAAAACTTCATTTGCGATTCTATCTGTCCATGATATTCGTAATATTCTTGTCAATATCCACATTTCAATGGTTTCCAGTTTTTTCATTATTGCTTTCCGTACAGGAGGATCGAGAATATCTAACATTTTATCATCCTCTTTTTCAATCCGTTAATCAAGTTTCAAGTATCGAAAGAAGTTTTTCATTTTATAAAATGTACTGTGAACAATTTCAAGTCTTACTTTCATCTCTTCAGTGCTGTCATTTCTCGAATTAATTCAAATCCCTAGTCATTTGTATTTCTATACTTTTTCAACGTGGTTATTTCCAATTTGTGGCTTTATTTAAATTCATGCGTAGCCCATACTGCTCGCTGACTCTCCATACCTTTTCTGTAATTCTTTGAAGGTCTTCTATATTCTCCGCTATTAAGATCATCATTTTACAGAAGTTTGTGACGATTGTTTTCTTTGTGTAATATGAATAAAAGCATCCAAGAAAATTATGCAGTGTGGTATTTTGATTGGGGGCAATCTCTTCGTATTGAGTATTTTGAATTTTGCAATGCTGTTAACATTTAATGTTAGTCACTACACCAGCAACGGAGTTTTCAGGAAATCTTGAATAGAAATTGTTATAATTTCCAAACGTTCATTAACAAATATATAAATATCATGACCATTTGATTAAAAATTCTAAACTCTAAATGTTATACAACGTGCTGTATATTATATACTAGTTCACAATTTGGATAAACATTCGAAATAACGTTTTTTGGTATTTTAGAAAGAATTATGTACTTCACTTTTGGAGAAAAATCATATTTTTTCAACTTTCATTAAACTGGAAATTTATGTACAATTTATGTTTTACACAGAGCAGAATTTTTTGTTTAATAATTTTGTTTCATAATATTATTAATACAAAAGTTTGCGAAATCAAGTGACGATATTGTATATGTAAGTACATCATAATAAAATTTTCCATCAAATTTAAATAAAGATAAAATTCTCTCAATATTATGAAATCTATATAACGATTATCTCATCGTTATTGATAAGTAGAAGATAATAACCATATTTATAATGTGTGAATTGAAAAATTTCTCATATTCTTGAAAAAACAGTGATACCAGAAACATAAATATTTCCTCATAACTTTTGTTCATTCGATTATTATGTTAATATTTTACTTTGAAGCAATTTTACCATCTTCAAGACTAACAATTTATGGAATATGATCAATTTTATCAAATAATTCACGCTGGAAGTATGATTAATTATTAATAAGTGAAAATTCGAAACATTGTGAAACCAATCAAGATCCCCTTTTTCAACTACATTTATATTGACTACGAATCTACACAATACTATGAAGATGTACAAGAAAAATAGATCAGCGTTAACGTTAGCAAAGAAAAAGTATTAGAAAGAATTGAAAAAATAATGGAAATATACAACAAAAAAATAAGAAAAAAGACCCTTCAGTTTAAAAGATGGAATAGACCCATATAGTGTTACAATTTCCAAGATACTAGGCAAGTTGTCGATATCAAGAACGCCCGAAGCCGAGTGAGATCCTCGTAGACAGCCACAATGGACCCACCACTTCATTATTACCTTTACCGCCTGGATTACACTGTATCGCACTTAGGTATCTACAATATCCAGCTTAACTCCAGTAATGAGCTTTTGTCTCATATCTACTTTTGCTATGTTCCAGAGCATCTCTGATAAACTTTTAAGACTATCTAAAAATAGCCAACTACTTCCATAAACATCTAAGCATGGGTCTATAGTTATCCAATAGATGGCGTCACCCACCATCTTTTATATATTCCACTACATTAACTTATGACCCGTGTCATAATGGACGAAGAAAAAAATAAGAAGAAAAAGTGGCTTAGGTTGGTGCTGCAGATTTTTCTAATAGCTAATCGAAATGAAAGTTTGCACTATGCGAATAGGACATGTTAGGAATTAATATAACCACAAATGTACCCAGTATACTGATGGATAAAATAATCTCAATGAAACAGTAGAATTGTCTTCATGCAAAGTTTTCAGAAGCTCTTATCAAAAATGAGTACATATTAAATACAATGAAAAAATAAAGATCTATTTTGTCAAAAACTGGACTTATTGTGGCAACAATTAATTTCAAAGTACTTTCATAATAGACCCTCACTATAAAAAAACTATTGATACCTGTTCTAAGCTAAGGAAAATATGTGTGATTATATCATATATAGTTCTGATAACATCAACCAATTTGTTTCCACATAATTATAACAACAATATCAGCTCAAAATCTAAATTATGTAAATATAAACTTACCTGATATTTACGATAATTAGCTAATAGCATCAAGGTAAAGCAAATTGACATAGATGTTGTGTCGTGGCCCTAAAAAATTTCGGAATGTATGCTATTAAACTCGTAATAGATTTCACATTTTGAAAAAGTATTTTCATAAATCCAAACCCTTCTTATAAAAGGTTCGATGAGCTTTATTAATTAATTCCAGCTGGAACCTTTAAGGAGCAAATAAAATGAATGATGGCATACAAAAAGATTTGAATGCTCTATTAACAATACAATTTAAGTTACCGGCTCTTTAATAAAGTCAATAGTATGACATCGTGCAGTTATAGAATTGTATCTGCCCAGTGCAGAATCATGATAAAAATACAATAAGTAGTTTGCTTGACATTTTTCAAGAATTCATTTATTAATGACCCAGATTTTGTAAATTAGAACAATCGGTTTACCAATGATTGGATATGTTGATATTCTATTCGACTTTTTGAGATGGATTTATGAATTACAAAGAGTGACAGTTACTCAGGATTATAAAAGCATATCGCATTCCATAGAAAAATATGTTTTTGTCGAGCAATGAAAATATCCAGACCTAAGTTAAAGTAAACCTTACCTAATCGAAGCTAAGTTAAATGTAACCTTTCGTAACCTAATTGAAGCTAACATACCTCTATCTAACATAATTTGTTTTGTTCGTAAATGTGAAAAATCCATCATGATCACCCTGAACCCATGTGTAGTATCAAGCTCCTACCGACTAAAAACCTAACTTATATAATTCTAAAAACGATGGTTTTTGGTCTCCATTTCACTGTGCTATTCTCTGTTATTTCTCCTATAAGACATTGTTTCCCATAAATTTTTATTTCGCAGAATGTCCTCCACAGCGTTGATATAATCCAAAACGTGATCAGTCGCTGTACTTGTAGCATCATGTCGGCTTTATTAATTCCGAGATCTTTCCCTATATATCGCAACCACAAGGTATAGTGTAGAGAATCACTAATTCCAAGACTTCCTCTGGTTGCATTCTGCCCCTTTGATGTTTCGAGATTAGTTTGTTCCCTTCGTAATACATATTCCACATTTATCTAATCAATAACAATCCTACATTGGTAACGAGAACAGTCACGTGAAGTATTGACGATTAGTGACAACATACATTGAAGGCAACAATTCGATTGATATCAGGAATATTTTTCTTGCGGTTAATGGTGGTGAAAATGAGTCAAGCATTTTGAAAGATATGTTACTGCTGCAACAGGAGTTAGTAGCGAATCTTTGAATTCAAAAAGTCTGCTAGCTTCCAAATGAGTCATTTTATGAATTTTCTTTACGATTGCGATCATTTTCCTCCTACTTGCGAGTTTAATTCTGGTCGGTACGCACGTGGAATCCCTTAAAAAAATTTTTTCTGGAAAATTAATCTATACAGAAATCCCTCCTTGGCTTCTCGACCACGCAGAAGACAGGCTTTGTCAAAATTCTGTACCCTATCTCGACGAACACTACTGACTAAAAGTTTCCTTAATAAGAACCGGCAAACTCAAAGGTTTACATATAAAAATTCATATAGACCCTAACCTTGCTCTTGTAACCCAACTCCATAGTAAAATACCGTTTCAACACCACTCAAAGTAGGATGAAGGAACGGTTAGAAGGTGCGGACATCATAGAATCTGCTCACGGACCCATATCGTAGGTCTCGCCGGTGGTACTCGTTCCACAGCCTCATGGGCAGCTTGCAAGGCGGTCCATTGTGGCTGCTATCAATGATTCAGTCGTTTTTTCGAAAATAGTTATAAACACATTGCGTAGCCATAATGGTTTGTGGCACTATAAACGTAAGACAACTCCTTCCATCTGTTATCTATGTTGGGAATAGCAGCGATGACATACTGAATTTTGGGAGGGCTCAGCGCGATCATGATATAGCATCGAAAGAGGTTCATACAATTCTTCTAGAGGCAGGATTAATACAAAAACAACTACCAGTTTTAAGTCGGCAAGCTTTCATGCGTTGGCTTTGAGCTTTTAGCCAGAGGACTTCAAGCAGATCAAGCAAAATCGTGATTGTGGGAAAGCTAGCACCTGAATTTTCTAGATATCGTAGCATACTGCCAAATCTTCCTTCTATATCAGTACCCTTCCGGGCCTTGATAAAAAATAAGGCACATTGGTTGTGGGGTGGCTTTTAACAAGCTGAAGACAATTCTAAAACAGAAATTGACCAACGAATATTTCAATTCTAATTCAAGTCTGTTCAGAACTTCGTAAATTTCGTTACCAATGAGATAGTGTCTGCAGCAATAACACAGACAGTGCTTGCAGAGAACAATATCAAAGACCCGCTATTGAGTTCGCGTTCGCTATCTCTAAATTACTATAATCATCATGTCGTATCATTTAAGCATGTTCTCTCGGCAATCAGTGTTACTAAAGCTGATATTCTGATTCGAGGGAATCACATCATTTTGCCCTTGCCCTTGCAGAATATTCGGTGAACTATCACACCACTTCCCGTTCAACCATCGACATCACCGCTGCAAGTCTGATGTTTAAATACCCTTTCCCAATTGGCTACTTGCAGTGGTGAAGTTGGAAGTAGAAATTCAAGACTCTGTTAACAATAAAAAAAATTCCAACAAGTTCTTATTCTGGCTTGACCCAAATCCTTATGAGCCCGCGTCAGTGAATGGGAGCCAAGTTACTGTTAAATGTCAGAAAAAACTATAACACGAAACAGCTCGTTTTTCAAACGCATTGACAAAATGACGAATAATATATTGAAGGAGCAAATGTGGTTTCACATTCTAATGAAAGTGCATCATCAACCAGGCCCGCTGAAACTAAATAAGAAATCCCACCCACCACTCCTTCAGAAGATCTTTAAAATCATTTCAAGACCTTCGAGAGCTGTTAAGCTTCCAGATCAATTTATAAACTACTATTTGCTGCCCTAGCTGCTCACTTCGTAATACGTATTATACATTTATTTAATTCATAAGAATCTAACGGAGGTTGTGTTTCTATGATTTTCCTCCGTTATATCATGGATAATCTCAGGGATGTATTGAAGTTAAAGTATTTAATGATATAATGATAATATATTCCCAACCATGAAATCTTGTTTTTCGTATCGAATGGTATAACTTGGGGGACTTTGTTACTCGTGGTATATTTGGCCATCGTTTATTTTCATTAGCTATTTTTAAAGTGTCATCTAAATGATAAGTTTGGCGTAATTCAAATTTATGAAGATTTTTCTATAAAAATATACACTAAATAAAGTAAATTTAATTTTGTATTCTCTTCAATCCTGTTCCTTACAACATACCAGAGTGTAAAATTACCCACACGGGGATTATCAACATAAGAAAATTGTGGGAGGGCAATGTTACCCCTATCATGGCGATGACTTTGTCCACTCAGTTTTTAATTTTTGTAAAAAGCTAAAAAAATGTAATAGAACAAATATTAATTCAGTAGTTTCAGATCGTAGTCCCATAAATGGGGATTTTTTTTGTGGAAAATCCAACTAAAAATATTCGAAATTTGATTGTACACTTTAAAAATGGGCAAAATCACCACAATTGACGGTACGTCAGACGCAATTTATAAAAGTAACAGACAAAGTAGCATTGCACCCACAACTATATTGGATTTCACATCAATTCATACTCAAAATAAAATACATTGCTACCTACACATTATCATTGAAAAACCCTAACGCGGTTGGCCATTTCACTTGAGCACGATGCTAATGGTAATGAGGTATATATTGGACCCTTAAGAGTAATACGTTCTATTCTCCTAATTAAGGGCAATAAACTGAGATCGTTTGCTTAAGTTAACAACATTATTCGACTAAAATTATCAGTTGAAATTATTTTTGGGTGTGCCCAAAGGTAATTAGCCATTTATGAATAACCTTAATATAACTAACGCTGAAATTTTTTATCACACATACCTCGAACATAAAAGTATTAACCTCATCTTTTATCCCTTGATCATCTATATTTCCATCTTCTTTTCCATTTAGAAGCAAATCTAGAAACGCCAACTTCTTCCTCATAGAATAGCTATCATTTTCACTCGGAACTTGAAATTTTTTAAATTGTTTAGATCTTTCTGTTATAATCTTCTGGGTGAAATCATGTATATCATTCGTTATCTTTCTCTCTTTTATACCGTCTGGAGAAATATAATCGTAAAGTTTATTATAACCCCAAGGTCTCAATAGCCTTTCAGCCAATAGCCCTCCAAGTTCTAGAATAGCTTTAATATAGGACTTATCTGCAGATGTACTTATATTCAAAGTTGATCCCATCGAAGTCTCTGAAAATTTTTTTAATTAATAATAAAATCATTCTACTTATGAAATTAATTTAGAGATAAATCAGATAAAGATAAGCAAATGAGAAATAGAGACACCCAAACAGATTATTCAGAGTGCCAAATATAAAAATGCAGTAAAAGTAATAGACAATAAATATGAGGAGTGGTGGAGAAATTCGACAATATAGTTGTCGTTTAATGTTTGCTTGACTATCGGTCATTTATTTATTTATTTATTTATTTATTAAAGTGCAAATGCTACATGAATAATTTTTATACTGTCACTGCCAGTTGTGAGTGAGATGGCGACTGTGGTGCACAAGGTGTTCTGTATTGTTGAGTTCACAAGAAGTGAGTCGCAAATTGTAGTGCAGTGGGCATTTCGAGCCGAATTTGGTATTAAACCACCAACTAGAAAAAGCATCACTCATTGGTTTAATCAATTCAAAGAGACTGGAAGTGTGTGTTTCAGAAGATGATATCAGACAGATAGAAGACAGTTTTGATCGCAAGTAAGTCTGCCAATAGAGCTAGTAGAGAACTTAGAATACCTCAACCATATGTATAGAAAGTTCTGAGACGGCATTTGCTGTACAAGCTCTACCGTTTAGAACTCGTACAGGCTCTCAACCCTGATGACAAAGAGAAGCGCCTCGAGTTTTGCGGTAATGTGCTAGAAATTATGGAGGATGGCACACACACAGATGACGCATAGATGTTTGCCGTGCAGCAGCTGGAGGCCTCATTGAACACATGAAAAAAAAACTTTGAAACTCTTTTCATTAGTATAAAAATTATTCATGTAGCATTTGTACTTTAATAAATATGAATTTTTAAGCATGGGTCCATCATTTAGAATAATATGAAATTAGTTGAAAGAAAGATGAGATGCGAGAAATGAGGTTATTTATTTCTCAACAACATTGACTCTTTTATGTTCATGTAAGACTTCCTTCCAAGAAAACTAACGAGCTCCTTCGCGGTAGGTATATGTCTACTACAGTGTGTGTCAAAAATCCGTACATTTTAATGGACAAAGTGGTTCAACAGAAAGCATTACTCAGTAGAAGACGTTCAATCTGGAAAAGCTTCCGTTACCACACGTACCGACGCGAATCTTGATTGTTTGCTGCTTAACCATTTGTATGTTATCAAAAGTTTGAAAAAAGAAAGATGACGTTCGCAAGATCTTATACGGGGATTAAAACATAGAAAGATTCAAGCAAAGAGTTATTGTACGGAAGTCAGAGTGAAAATAGAAGCTGGATGAATGTGGTAAGACTAAATATTGCACCACTCCAACGCACTAGGTCTTTTCTCGTTGATAATCTGAGAGTTTTTGACTTAAAAGGTATGTTGATGGGGCCATATCATCCCAATAATCCGGATATTTCGGATTAATTCACGTCTCGAAGAAATAGATCATCGTGATCATCATCGCCATTTTCAACGTATCCTAGGTGAAATAAATGAAACTGTAGTAATTTTTCTCAATAGCTTCAAGTCGACAAGATAATATTATGAAATAACAAGAACTTCATCTACCATAGGATAGTGCTAAATGAATATATTGAGCAGTGACTTAAGATGAGTATTAATCTGTAAGAAATAGGGTCAAAGAAAATATTCAGAAAATCAAAAAAGATCATTGTGAAAAAGTTTCGAGTTATATGGAGAAATATATCTACGGGGGATAAAAGAAAATATGGGACTTACTCAGGAATAGAAAAAAGTCAATAAATGAATACGTAGAAAGCACAAAACTCACTATGGAAAAATAAGAGAGGTATTTTAGAGAACTCTACGACTCAACAACAAGTACCTACATCAACACAGAACTTACGTCAAGATGAGGAACAAATTGAGAGATGTTACCATATTTTTGGAGAAAATACAACAAATGGTGACTAAACTGGAAAACAGAAAAGCTCAAGGTATTGACGAAATATCAAACGAGATGATCAAGTATCAAGTTGGAGTAATGTCATCTGGTATCTCTGATTAACAGCAAGGATTCTGAAAGAACAGGTCCGCTATTTTTGTGATCTGCCAAATTATGGAAAAGGCTATAAAGCTCAATAAGAAGGTGCTTCAACGATCTCACCCAAGCATTTGATAGGGTACGATTAAGGGATGTAACAACTCTACTGAAGAGAAGGAAGATTCACCCCAACATAATAAAAGTAAATAAGCTGAGCAGTAGGATACCTCTGCCGACCGGTATCAATTAATGATAGGGCCTCTTCCCGATCTCGTTCAGCATCATAATGGATGAGATTATAAACGAAATAAAGCAAGCTGAAAGAGGATACCGGATGGGAATCAAAGAAATAAAAATAGTATGTTATGCTGATGGCGGAGTGATCATCTCAGAAGACGAAGATAATTTACAAAGGCTTCTGTATTGGCTTGAACAAATAGCGAAAGCTTTTATCATGCAAATATCCTTGGAGAAAACTAAACCTTCTACATTATCCGGAGAAACGAGAAGATGTAATCTCGCAATATACGATCAGAGTGTAGAACAAGTGATGTCATTCAAATATCTAGGAGCAAACATAACAAGTAATAGAAATCTGAAGAATTTAGTGGAAGCTCAAACAACAAATGATATACGCGATAGAAAACAGAGTAGAGAACACCATAACTAAGCGGCTTTTGAAAACTACTGAAATGCGAATGCTGAGATCAATAGCGGGGCACATATTATTTGACCACAGGAGAAATTATGAAATAAGGAAGATATGTGATATCCAGGATGTAATGAGATGAGCGAGAAATCTGCGAAGGAAATAGAGAAACCACAAAAACATCCCGACAACCAGGACGACCACCTACAAGATGATATGAGAGCTGGTCTTTATCATCCCAGCTGAAGCTAGGCAACCATTGATGCAAGCACAATACCAAGTCCTAACGTACGATGAAGAAGAAGAAGATTGATGGTCGTAGACGATCCTTTAGATACTCGACTTAAAAGTTTTAAAGGAATGCATGAAATAAGAATATAGCGCCAAAAAAAACAAATATCTTCAATTAACATTTGAGTTACATATCGGATCAGTCCGATTTCAATATTTTATTGCAACAAAGTCATTGAAGTCAATATTACAATATGTTTTCAATGACAAAGAAGGCGAAAGAGCCAGAGTATGTAAATGGTTTTTTCTAACTACTCTTGGGTTTTCTTAAGAAAATAACCCAGTTATTTATGACATATTAACATCTGTTCATAAAGATATAATGACTGGTATGACGTCATATTCGACTGACAAAAGAGGAAAGCATCCTAATCCTAAGAAAATTGACAGGAACATTATTATAAATCATATAGAGAGCTATAACCCAAGTATCGCTCACTACAGAAGAGAACATGCACCAAATCGACGTTACCTCCCAAATGATGTGACTATTCAAAGGATGTATGATGTTTTTTTACAAGCTAAAAACTCTTGTAACTGTTCTTACGATCTGTATAGAAAGGTTGTTAATGAGTTGAATATATCGTTTACAAAACTCGGTCATGAAGAATGTGGCATGTGCTTTCAATTTAAGGAACATGACAAAGGACAATTTATCACCAGACTGTGATACTTGCGTTTATTGGAAGTGCCGCATTGAAAAAGCTGAAAAGTCAAGAGACCTCTATAAAGAGCACGCTAAGCTGGAGTCTTCCACTGACACCTTACACTTTTGGGCTGATCTACAAAAGGTGATTATGTTGCCACGGATGGATTCCTTCAAAGAAGTCGTGTTTACAGAAAGAATGGTAGTATTTAATGAAAGTTTTGTACCTATTTGTACCAAGCAGAAAGATAAACCTCTCGCAGTCTTGTGACACGAGGAAATAAGTGGAAGAAAAAAAGAAGACATCTTAAATGTCATATCTGTATTTGGCTGGACAATTGCTCAGCACAAAACAAAAACTGGACTTTTTCTACCTTTTTGGTGTATTTTTTAAATTATTGCTCACACATTTCTGTAGACACCATTGACATTTTTTACTTCGAACCAGGTCATACGTTTATGGCAGCTGACTCTTCCCACCACCAAGTTGAATTGACTATGAAGCACAGTGGAAAGGTTTACGATTTCCAGGATTTTGTTAAGTGCGTTCAACAATCAAACTCAGGAAAAGTAAACACAAAAGAACTTGGTATTGGGGATCTTTTTGCATGGAAGGACTTCACATCAAAACAAAAACTAAAGTGTCGAGGTGACGTTGTCAACTCCATACCTTATCTCACAGATGTTGTTAAAGTAACTGCTAAAAGAGGAGATACAAGTCTTTTGTATTCTACCAAATATGAAGAATCTAGTTCAAAAGTGTTGAACTTTTTGCAAACTAAATGCATTAAGAACTTTCCCATGCCTGAAAATATTGGCAAAATAAGAGGATTCAATAAAGCAAAGAAAAAAGAACTAGTTGAAAAACTGTGCCCCCTATGCCATCTAACCGGCGTAGATTTTGGTTGAGCATCCAAGAGTCAGAAGTGCCAGATTTGGTGAACGCTGACTCATGAAAGAGTGAAAAGCACGATCTTAATATATGTAAACTGATTTTATTAACATAAAATCAGTTTATTAGTTTAATAAAATCAGTTAATAATGTTTGTAAACATTATAATTATGATCATAAGGGGAGTTAGAGCTTTTTGAAACTACTAGCAGCAAACTTTCATATAAAAAGCCCTAAATTCAGTTTTTCTTAAGGAATATGAAATATCAATTAATTTAACATTAAAACAAAGTTGTGTACATTAAAACAATAACTTTTACACATCAAAACCCTTTTAAAGTATCCAAACTTTGATGCACGTGAAGAAATTTGTTTTCTTTTTTTCCTATAAAATTCTGTTCTTCGGAGATAGGGCTTTCTATCTTATCGGGGCAGTTCTCAGATAGCCGATAATCACTTGGGCCAAATCTGAAGAATGTGGTGGATATTCGAAGTCCATATGATCTGTTACGCCTGTTGCAATGGTGGATCTGTGACTGAGTGCGTTATCATCACGCAAGATATCACATTTTCGCATTTTTCACCAGCACCAACACTATCGGTTAAAAGTTTTTACCACCCTATAGTTTACTTGGTACACAACAAATAAGAAAAATATGATCTATTTAGATAGACATGTTTCAAATGTGTAATATTAGTAATAATAAAACAGTCTGTAATTGTTATATATTTGAATTTTTGATTGATCGATGTAACCCCTTTTTGCTTTTATTATTACGGTACACAATTTTGCCATTCCCTCTCAAAATGGCTCCACAACAAATCATTCGGGTTGAGGTCGGGCGACTGCGATGACCAAATTCCTCTCCAATTCTTCAAAAGATACATTTTCTACCGATCAGGCGCTGGCTATTTTTTATAACGTTCTTTCTTTAAAATCTCTTTAATTTTTGACAGGCCTCTAATCGCCTCTTCCCAAACATTCCCAAACCATTATGAAGTCTTTGCCACGTTTCACAGTCGGTATTACACAACATCCGTTCTTAATTTGAAGTGCTCACTAACACTCTTCTCTTAGAACCAAATAACTCAAACTTTGAGTCATCGCTTCATAAAATTCTCTCCCAATATTCATACGTCAATTGTTTATGTCAACCACTATCGTTACAAGAAAGCAAGTTTCCTTCAATTTACTTTCCTTTGTAGAAGTAACCAGAGGAAGATTCTTTGATCTTAGTTGCTATCCCTGGACCCGTCGTTCACGTTTACTGATTAATACAATACATTTATCTGGAACTAAACTACAATCATAGACGCTGAAGAATAATTGACTGTTAAATGATAATAAATAAATCAAATAGTACTTGCAAGTTTGTAACTTGTCGACAACACCAATATTTTTGGTTTATAAGACACCGTTTCGACCTTTGCTTGACAATATTAAGGTTAAATTTATTAAAGTGTTCTATTTTGAAATTTTTTTAATGTATCATGGGGTAGGCAGAAAATTTTGACCGGTAGTGTATATCCTACTTCCATTCCTCACTATACTTTTGGGTCTCTACATCATAGTGATGAGTCATCCATAGTTACTAACTTTGCAAGAAACTTTTCTCGTTTGCATCTGTCCACATTCAAGAGACCACTATCCTCAAATATTGGTCTAATAGTCACAAATCGATATTATAAGGAAAAATCTTGGACTTTATTATTAGTTTCGTTAACGATAACATTCCTGTATGTATAACCTGCATGTACACTACACTAGCTTCTCACAATGTCCTATGATATTGCATAATACTCTAATGTATCCACCATATTTATGTGAGTTTCTGATAGGCTCCATTAAACACAATTATGCAATCACCGCACTTTGCTCAACACGATACATTTTTAGACTGAGATGCAACTCTCTCAAATTTGAACTTCTAGTCTTGAGAGGCTTCAGGCTATGCAACTTTTGGAATCAGTCTATACATATTGTACTACAATATAATGTAATTATGAACAATTGTTTTGATTAATAAAGGATTCAGGGGTATTTTGTTCACTATTCATAAATATATGACCTTCTAGTTGCTCTATGACCTCATCAATTTTCATACTGTATAAATTGTAGTTAATTACTTTGCCATAAAACATGTTGAATTTAAATATACTCACCTGTAATTGAATATAATGTGAATAACGAAATATGAGGTAAAATATTTATCCAAGGTTTATCGGTTTCTTTTTGTAAATCATTCACCAACTTTTTAGTTTCAGAATTGAAAATAGAAACGAAATTTTGCAATATACTGAAATGGAAAGCTGGAGTGAGAATTTTTCTGCGAGTGTGCCATAAGGATCCTAAAATAATAACGTCTAACAGTAAAAAAGTATTGTACTTGTTACATACCTATATAAAAATAAAATACTTTCCTGTACTTGTCAAAAGTCCTTGTCCCAACCATCGGTCAAATAGCTTATAAATTGAGCTCTTCTCGATATGTTTTGTTGTTGAGGCTATTTTCTATAAAAAACGCCATTGTTCAATTTTCTATGAAAAGTTGATTCCATTTTGACATTAATCAATCTTGATTGGATACAAATAAATACACAATCATCAAATATGCCTATTTTATCAATCAATAAAAGAATTTCAACAACTGCGGATTTTGATATCGGTTTGTAAAAGTTGTAAGTATTGAATAATTCTTTTGTTTTGCTCATTGATCTTTGTCAATTATACTTGGCTTTTCGCTGATAAGAGTCGATTTCAATAAAATCTCAACGTCCTTTATCTACAACGCTGAAGCGATTTGTTGCGAAACTATTCCTTATATCCCCTGTTCTGCAGCTGCCAGGTTGGAGTGAAAAAATTGAGAACTCCACCACTACACCATCAACTGCATCAGCGTCCGATTCTAGAACCACGATTAAGGGGAGTTACCATCTGGGCTTTGTTGAAGTAAGTTCGAGTCCTTACCTCGAATGTACATAAGTTTCAGTGTTTTTAATTTATAACTACTTTGTATTCGTTGAGCTTTTTTGGATTTTTATAATTATATGCATAATTCTTTAATGATGAATTTATTCTGAGGTTTTTGTTCTCTCATGATTTATCTAAACTATTTCTAATGGTGCGGTGAATTTATACACACTGTTTCTCACTTACTAAATTCATTTAAGCACTATACTTCATTATTTATAATAATTAACCACTAATAGTCAATTATTCACTATTTATATCATTTATTCAAATTCCTCGATTACTTTTAATATTTCGATCCGTTTAATATGACATTCAACAATTTACTGACTTTTTAGCTAATAAAAAAGCTAGTATACTAAAAATAATTTATCGAATAATTCGATACAAGAAAACAAACAAATAAATACGAAGGTCTTTTAATAACTCGGTTTTAAAAAACTATATCAATCAATCTCCGCTGTATGTGCAAAAATATATCAAAACACAAAGAGGCTTCCAAAAACCGCCGCATTTGCCAAACTTTAGACTCTTCCATCATGGCCGGACAGGACCGGCTTCACAGCTGATGTCGTGGACGAGACGTTATTATTTACTCTAAGTTTTTTCATTGTTTATAACGATTAATATGAATTCGGAGATTTGTTTTGGCTAAATTTTGTTTCAATTAATTTAATTATTTCGAAGGTGCTTTCACTTTTACATTATAATGCGAAAAGTAGATGAAAAGAAATAGTAGTAAAAATAGTCTATAATACTTGAAGAACTAAAAATATATTGAGGGGAGCGATTGCTATAAACGAAAAAAAAAAGAGACAGTAAATAATGATTTTATTAAAGAAAAGTATTCACGTGAACATGGGCAGTTATAAAATCAAAACAACTCATACTTATATCAGAGATAAAAACTGGAATTTATCTAAGGAAAGTTGGGATGGTTGTAGCCCTCATATGTGATGCAAGTAGCGGAGATAATGCATTTGATTGTTTTGTAGTGCATCGGTGGAGTTTTAATATAAGGCATAGTTTTACCACAAATTGACTAATATTCCCTAAAAATGGTACGCATTGTAGATAGACAAAAGTTCGTAGTATGTATTTATGAATGTGTGTATTGGGGTATCATATACTCTTGTACCCAAAGGATCTATTGTATCCTCATTTCTTGCTGGGGATCCCAGTGTTTACAGTTTATTTGCTAATCGCACTGCTTTTAAAAAGTTCAAAATATGGGATGCGTGTAGCTGCCAGAGATCTTCGTTCTCTATTTTAAAAGCTCCCAGGTGTAGTACTCTGGAGTGTCCTACTGTTTCACATTTCGAAAGAATGTGGATAGAGGCTTCGTCCTCTATGTAACAAAATCTGCACACCGTAATATCTGCTAAGTCTAGAGTTTTCAGGTCTTTATTGAAGAGACAGTGCCCCGATAGGACTCTTGTTAGTATCCGTAGAATTTTTTAACTTAGATTGATCCATTTAGAAGATCTTCTCTGGTTAAAGCTTCTCAGGAGAGTCTTTGTCTGTCTCAGTCCCTGTGAATTATCTCAATAATTGGTTTTGCTCCTACCTTTCTTCTTTTCCAGTGATTTTTCCATTGTTCTGTAGTTCTTCAGCCCCATGAAGGGCTTGTCTGCCGCCGCTTCAGCGAGTTTTCAGCTTTTTCATTCAACCGAATCAAACCGAGGCTACTTACATTATCGAACGAGCGATACTGCACAGAATTGTGCAATATCAGTCGTTTGTTAAGACACGCATGATCCTCACCTCTAGTTTAATTTTTGTGTTTTTCTTGGTGTTGTTCTTTTTACGAAATATGAGTTAAATTTATCCAGATAATTATAATTATCATCCAGCAAAGGACGATAATCATATTATAAGAACAAAATTTAAGTCTGAGGAGGAAATAAATGTAAGCAATTTATCATAAATAAACTCCGTTGATCTGCCAGCTATTTTGAAATTATTAGAAGAATGTCGAGTGGATCACAGATATTCAAGTATTATATCAAATACATATAATAACGCGACAAGAACGATCGGTAAATTGCAAGGAAATGTGCCAATCGGCCTTAAGAGAACCAGTCTTTAACCAATACGTCCTCCCAGTCCTGACTTTTGGGCGCGGAGACCCTGACATTAACTAGAAAATCAATACTTAAATTGCAAAGTACACAGCGTAAAATGGAAAAGTCTATGCTCGGCATTACTATGAGGGATGGGATAAGGAATGACAAATTGCGCAGACGATCTTGAGTTAAAGATATCATAGACCAAATACTGAGACTACAATGGTGGTGAGCAGGACATGTTGCAAGGATACATAATAACCGATGGACAAAAAGAATTCTAGACTGGGGACCGAGAACAGACACACAAAATCCAGGAGGACCCCTTACGAGATGGACTGACGATATTAAAAGAATCCGGACAAATTGGGTAGCAACCGCTCAGAGCAGAGAAAACTGGAAGTATTTGGAGGAGGCCTATGTCAGCAGTGGACGAGATAAGGCTGAATGATGATCATGAAACTCCATAATCTCAGTTTTCACACCATTCCAAATAATTCATCTAAAAGAAGTAATTGGATTAAAATTGATCCATTCGTTATCTCGACACATAACAATTTAATAAAATTATCAATTTCTGTTAATTTTAATGCAAAAAATTACAATATAATATATAAAATCAAAACTATATCCATGGACTTAACTTTTTTTCAAATGGAATGAAGGTGGCTCACCAGAATATTATTATTCAGTGGATTAGTGACTTTGAAAGCAAAAAATATTAGACTTGATTTTCAATAGGATAAACAGTGCCAGTATTAAAAGGTTTTACTCTTCACATGCCGATGTAAATGTAAAACAGGTACAGCAATTAAATGATTTGCAGTTTACCGTAAAAAGCAATAGTAACAAGAGTACTTTGTTGATATGAGTGTTGGGATGTGTAGCTATTATGTTGGAGAGAATGGTAAAATATGTAAGCATCAATTATTATTAGTCATTATGGATTTGAAACTGTATGTAACTACCTTACCCACGAAAATAAACTATTATTGTATGATATTGCTACTGGATCTAAACCTCAAAAGGAACTTTTTTTGCCATTAAAACTTTCAAACGTTTCAAAAGAAAATATCACAACACGTCAAAGCGAAAATATGACACCAACAAAAAAGGCAATAACCCTCCTGTAATAGCCAGCGAGAATCCAGAGGAAAATGAATTGAATACGGAGGAAATAATATCAACTACACAAGAAAATTGCTCAATATTTATCAAAAAATTTGATCACAATGTAATGGAATGGTTAAAGGACGACCCTCTTGGTTTCTCAGCAGCAATAAATTCATGAACTACATCATATAATAAAAAAAACTCATCATCTTCAAATTTAATGAGTGGACTTTTTCAAATGTTCAAATATCAACAATGTGGCACACAGAAACAGTTACGAAAAACCCAAATAAAAAGCAAAAAGATAAGTGTGCAGCCAACGTCTGTCGCAAGAAGGAAAACTTTAGCGAGTGGAAAAAGACGCTGCCAAGCCGGAAGAAAAGTGCGAAGCCTTGCAATAAAAAGAAGCAAAGCCTCGCATTCACTAAATGCATGCGTAAATTTAGATATTAGGCGACAATAAATTTTCTAAGTAGTTTTCTTCTTAATTATGTTAAAGCTGATATAATCTACTACGTAATATATGTTTTTCATTAATTCAAAATTATTCAAAATATTACCATAATACTATGTTATACTTTCATCTCTTTATAGGCATTTGTTTACTCATACGAAGTTCAACAGCGCATTAGACCATATCGAACAACTGATATTGCACAGTATTATGTTATAAGGGGGGCGCGTCCGATATAAACATAGGACGTGCATTTCCACTGTGTAATAAGCTACGTTCGATACGAATATGCGTCCCGGAATTCATTGCAAGGCAACATTATTTTTTTTCCTAGCTCGTTTAATTTTTCTAGGCAATCCTAAAAGGGTTTTGGATTTCATAATATTGGAGCTTACGTGCCCGCTTGGCTATCGGCCACGATGATAATCTCTTGGCTATAGTTCCTCTGTAGATTGAACGTTTTTCATTTGCATAAATTTCTGCTTAAATAATGCTTGGTTTTTTGCCCAGACTTTCAGAGTGTTTGGTTCTTGGCCCGATCACTCATATTCCAGTTCTGTCTGCTGTTTTAGATTCATCTGTATACCATTTAAGGCATTTCTGTATATTGATACACTTAGTATTGAGTTAAATTTCTTCTCAAAGCTAAGCTTTGTAATTTTTTTTCTGCCACGCTTTACAGTAGTATGTGGAGAGGTGGGAGATTTAGAATCACTTTAGAATCACGACAAAGTGAAGTTTTAAACTTAACAAAACGTCAATCTTTTAGCCAGTCTAGAAAAATATGAAAATCGATATGTTTTCACAATGTGAACTTACTTCAAATTCTTCAGACCCAGAAATATTGGCAGAAGGAAACAAACTTGTTGCAGAGATATTATACACCGGTCCATACGTTTTACCCCAGTATCGAAGTGTTTTGAATACAGATGCTGAAAAAAAGAAAAAATAAGTCCTAGATATATTGTTAATCGTATAAAATATTGTATTATAAAGAAAAATCGATATTCACACCAATAACCTATTTTAACAATGCTTTAAAAGTAAAAGTAAAAACATAAATGTGAATATAGCGATAAACTATTGAAATTAATATTAACAATTAAAGTTACTGTATCTGGAAACTATTCCATACATTTTTTAACTTGGCTTTTATTAACCATGTTTTTCAGCGCAATACAATGGAACAATGACATCCAGGATGTAGTGAGATGGGCAAGAAATCGGCGAAAGGGATGGAGAGACCACGTGGATAGAATATCAGATGATAGGTTGGCAAAGATTGCAAAGCAAGAAAAACCAAATACATCCTGACCACCTACAAGATGTATGAAAGCTGGTCTCCATCATCCCAGCTGCAGCTAGGCAAACATTACGCAAAGACAAGACTAAGTCTTAACGTACGATGAAGAAAAAGAAGAAGACAATGGAACTCCCCAATGAAAAAACTTTCATATCTGCCTGTTTCAGAGTCATAAGAAGGCGTTTCGAGATTATTGAATCCACTAATCTAAGTCTCAGATGTCGAAAATTGGTACTTTTTACCAATAATTTAGTTGTTTATAAAAACATATCGTTTTTCATAGAAAATATATATTTTTCTCGAGTTATTGGAGAATCGAAATGACTCATCCTAAACTAAACTAATCGTAGCTAACCTAACCTAACCAGTAAATGGATACGTTCTTCGATTTGCTTAACAAAAGCAGGATACAGTAAAAGATAGTTGAAAAAATAAGAACCTGAACAACAATTATTTTTGTTTGTTTTTTTCCTGCTGTTCCTCTTTGCTCTCTTCTGCCAAGCTCTTACCTCCTAAAAATAGAAGGTTTTATTCCATAGATACAATGCAAAAAGTCAATTATGGATTGGTCTTCTAATGACCAAGAATATTTTCTCCTCTTCGAATCCGTCGAATTTCTATCTGTAGTGAATGAAGACCATATCACACGAAAAAGTGATAGGAGGCCTACGTCCGATCACGATCATGACAAAGAGAAAAACGTTTGTAAATACATTCAAATGGATTCAGTTCAGCTGAAAGATTTGCGAAGTGAGATATCTTTTCATAAACTACCGTCTTACTGGCATCTTACATAACACACAGAAAACAATATGTACGAGTAATTTATGGAAACAGAATCTCAGATTTATGCAGTATATACAATGGCATCCCTCAAGGATCTATTTTGGACCCATTCCTATTTATCATATTTGTTAGTGATACCTTTTTTATCTTATTTGCAGATGTTACCACAGCCTTATCAGATGGTACAAAAGTGAGTGATAGCACTTTATTGGTTCACGGCTTATAAATTGAAACTAAAAGAGAATAAAACAAAACATCTCCTCTTTAGTGTGGGCAAATGGACTATGGAATCGATGCCACTATTAGGCATTTATTTGGATACCAATTCAAATTAAGCACCTCATATTGAATGAATTGTAGAGGAATCTTTGCCAACTATATTATGAGCGGTTTCTTATTGGAAACGTGGCAATAAAACACCAAATTGGACTAACTTCAATATATTTTCCGAGCTTTCGAATACTAATGTATTCATCGTCTGGGACTGAAATTATGGTTAAATACAATATAGGAAATATGTACAAAAATAATAAAATTTCTACTTACAATAATCAATTAAGATTTTCGGTGGTTTTGAATCGTATTAATTCTAGTAAAAATTTTGAATTCATAGGTTTCAAAATTGTTCAATGTTCAAATTGACGTTGATAGAAATATTGATTCTGGTTTCTATAGGAATATATATATTAGGACAATCATAATATTTAGGTACATGTACGATGTGGCTGGCAGTATTTACTAAACTAACTTTTAATGTACTCATGTATATTAATGGTGTCAAAAAACTATCTATTTATGAAAGTAATCCAAACTATTCAAATGCAATATATTTTTTTCGAAAATTGAACAGTGATTCTTCACAATAGCAGTTTTTCAACACCACAAAACCTTATGTTTACTCCTTTTATCCAAAAATTGAAATTTACGCAAACAGTTTTCTCCTATTATCGTTAAATTTGATTCCGAAATGTAAAATTACTACTGTTTCTTTTTTCTTAGAAATGCCATAATACACGAAATGTGAAAAGTGCCTCACGATTGCAAAAAATTTAGTCTTAGATATATTGTTATTGATATAAAATATTCTATTATAATGAAATTTAACTTTCTCACCAATTGCCTATTGTAATCATTTATCATTATCTCTTTTTCATTTTTAGATCATCACACACAAACAATATTTTAAGAGTAAAAGTAAAAAAACACAAATGTCAATATATCGATGAATTAATGAAACATTCTTAACAATAAAAGCCATCGATCCCACATTTACATAAAAATGCCCTCGTAACTTTGTATTATACTTGTTTATCACGAAAAAGTTTATCTCCTACAAGGTGTCACAAAAGAAAGATCACATTTGAAAAACCAATTATGAGAAAAGTAAAAAGTTGACTGAAACATTGTTCATTATATATTAGAATCCATTGGTTAGCAATATATTTCTCAAAAATAACATAGTCAAAATGTAAACGGCTGCGCTCACTTATCGCTCATTTAATAGAACACTGAAATTTCCTATGGCTGTTATTCCGTAACAGATATTTTCTTAATTATGCCAGGGAGATCGACCTAAACTTTATTGTGAAATCGGAGGCCAGCACATGTCTTGAAGACCAATTTGCCAAGAAAAATATGACGAAATTGGGTGAGATCTATTGGACGTGTATGAAGTTGCTCCGACCAGCTGAAACCATGTGCTTTGGCTATGACCATCAATACTATGCAATTCAGGTACGAAGAAGTCATCTAACATCCGCAGATAACGCTCAAAATTCACTGTAACTGTGCGTCCCCCTCCATCTTTAAAAGATTGAGGGCTTATAATTCCCAGCGCTGACATCGCAGCCCATACAGTCACCTTAGGCTAATGTGATGATTTCTGAGGTTTGTGTTTTGGATAGTAGTGGCAATTTTGCTTGTTGACGTTACAGATCAGATGAAACTGAGCTTAATCGAAAAACAAGATGTTAGTAAACGTTGGAAAGCGATAAATCATCCAGTTCATTGAGTCCCTCACAAGCATCCTGAAGCTTAATTACTTGCACCAGCTGAATTTTGTGATGGCAGCCCCATCTTTGTGTAAAATTCGAAAAAAAAATGATTCATTCACGTTTAAATCACGCTTCCGAATAGACAAGCCATGCTTGTCACGAACAGACCGTGAAATACTGTCTATGTTTTCGCCCGTTCGATCTATCTTCCAATCACGAGCACTTGGTGCATTATTTAAGTGGCATATCTACGGGCTAAAGTCGTCAAATTACCTTTTTTGTAAAAAACTCACACACGACACTGTTCTTTCTTTTAAGATATCTTGTACAAAATTACCTCCAGAACGAATAATATTAATCAAAAATATATATTATATAGAAAAGACGTGGAGTACATAGGTGAATATTCTGAATGATACTATTATGTTCTATTGCTAGTGATAATATTCTCAACAGATTATTTAAATGGTGTTGAGATTGCATCCTATCGCACGATAAAACCATCTTCGACAACAAGTTCGAACCAGTTGGCTCATTTTTCACATTCAACTGTTATATCCAATAACAATTTTAGCAATTAAATCCCGTGTTTCTCATCTTAACTGTCTCATCTTCACATTCCTTGCCAACTGTAAAGATACTAAATAGATGGATTTAAACATTTCATGACCATTTTCGACCTTTTTTTCTCAACTTAAAGCGAAACATATTGTTAATACGTTGTACGAGATCACACACTGCAAAGACAACCTTATTAAAGTGGCTATAGAATATGTAGGTAGATGTAGAAGTTAAAATAGATGTATCGTAAGTAATTTTTGCTACAAAAACTGAGAACTAATTCACCATATTCTCTAAAATGAAACGAGAAAGAAATACTACTACTACTAATATATTTAAATATGGATTTTTAAATGTAGCTACCACTTCTATACGCTGTTGAATACAAAGTAATTTTTCTTACCTCTACCCGTCTGCAAATAAACTAAATGTTTCAAAAAAATTTTGCTAGGTGGACCAGGTAATGCATGTAATAATGTTAAGATACGTAACCTTTCTTTCACAAGTAACAGTACATGTATTATTCCATATAATGACACAACTATTCCTACCCACCACAACAAAACCATTGTACTATAAATTAAATGTGAAAACTACGTAGATAAAAAAATAATAATGACTACGCTGAAATTTATCAAATATTCTTTGAGTACATTAGATAAAATTTGATTAATCGGATCAGTTGATTGAAATTTTTAGGAAATACATATATTTAATAGTACCTACTGAGGTATGATCTGAATTGGTCTTATCATACTTAGGCGCAGTTTAATACGTGTTTAGTTTAAGTTTTAACCTCAAATGCCAGTTTAAACTACACAATCGCCTTTTTCACGTTATATAGATGGCGTTTATCGACAAACTCCAGCTTAAACGGTACCGTCGTTCTTGGGTAGTTTAAACTTTAGTTTAATATGAAACTGAGAACTCCCAGCCCCCAATATTTTTTTTCGAATTATTCACGTTCTTGCGATATCAACTTTTGTGGATGATTTCAATTTTTCTAAAATGACTGAAAATTCTACTTCATATTTAATGGAGTCGATAATGATGTGATACACTCACTGCTAATGTATTAAGAGGTGAATAGAATTCAAGCTTAATGGAATCAACTCACCTGGAATTTTTGGATCAGTTGGTTATAATCTTTTTGAAAACACTAATTGCAACGCCTGACGAGCGTTTCGATCGCCAAGTTCTCATCTTCAGAGTCTGAAGGGAAACTGCTTCTCTGAAGACGATAAATTGGTTATCGAAGCACGCGTCAGGCAGTGTAATTGTGAGTGTTGGTGTAATGGTATTGTGAACAGTGTGTTCGGTTTCATTGAAACAGTGAATTGTAACGAAGTCTTTGCCAGCTATATTATGAGGGTTTTCTTATTGGGAACGTGGCAACAAATCACCAAAGTGGACTAACTTTAATATATTTTCCAAGCTTTCGAATACTTATGTATTCATCGTCTGGGACCGAAATTATGCTCAAGTACAATATAAGAAATAAATATAAATGTATAATAATAATAAAATTTCACTTACAATAAATATTTGAGATTCATGGTGACTTGTATAAATTCTTGTAAAAATTTTAAATTCATACGAGTCCAAAAAGTGACGTTGATAAAAATATTGATTAATTGAAATATTGCTTCTGGTTACTATAGTAATTTTTATTAATTTTTTATTGAATAGATTATAAATAACGTTGAATTGACCTGGTCAATTTGAATATTGAATTTTGAAACCTATGAATTTAGAAATTTTTACAAAAATCAATACAATTTAAAACCACCGAAAATATTAATTAATTATTTCTCAGACGATTAATAGATAAGTATTCGAATGCTCGGAAAATATATCAAAGTTAGTCCACTTTGGTGTTTCAATGCCACATTCCCAATAAGAATACGCTTATATATATATATATATATATATATATATATATATATATATATATATATATTATCAAAATATTACTGACAATTTGCGTATTTTTATTAATCGATCACCTTCATCATGAACATCAAAATAAGATTAAAAGGAAAATATAAATTTGTTCTAATAAGAAAAATCAATTATTTGTAGTTTTATTAGAATTTTCAAAATAGAGCTATAAATTTTACTTAAATTATTTAGGTCTTTTTATCATTTCTTGCTTTCTCGTTCTTATAAATGTGAACCATTTCTAAGAATTCTTCTTCTTTTTTCTTTTTCGTGTATTACATTCCGTTCCAACAATTCTTGAATCTTTAAAATGAATGTTTATTTACTATTTTATGGTTCGTTAATGCAATTTTTTTATTGTGTTGATGACCTTTTATTCCATTACTGAGTAAGGCACTTGATACATAATATTAATTGCTTTGTTTTTTGGTGTTTTAGATTTGAATTTAGTGAAATATTTGGATAAGATATTGAATATCATATTTATTTAAATAATTTGATAGTTATTAGGTCCTTGTACATATGGCAAGGAAAAATGTTTTATGTTTTGATGTCTCGTTTCTGTTTTGTTTTTTAATTTATTGTACTATCTGTTTAACCTTTTCTTGAATATTTTGTTTATCATTTTTTTGCGGATAATTATTGTCTTTCAATGCCTTTTTTGCTTTTTGAATAGCTAAGCATCTATTCAGGATCTGATAGTCGGATAGATCTATCAGTTCGATTTCGATTGTGAATTGAATTTTTTTATGATAAGAATTCAACTTTTTATTTATGTTTTCAATTTGATTCTTTGGTACGGCAGTAATGCAATCATCTATATATCTAAAAAAGAATGGAATATTTATATCAAGTTGCTTAGGAAAGTTTTCTCAAGATCTTGCATTTCTAATTGTGCTATAACACTTGAAATGGAAGCTCCCATAGTACAACCATCAATTTGTTTGTATATTTCATTTTCATATTTGAAGTACGTTGTAAGTGTGAATTCTATAGCTTTTATAAATTTCTTTTTGAGGTATTAGTGCATATTCTTCAATTTTGTCCCATTTGTTTATCAATATATTTTTCACAATGGTAATAGGAATATTTGTATATAAAAAAACCACATCTAACGAAATAAATAAATATTCGTTAGGAATTTATATATTTTTTCTTTGAAATCCCATGGGGTTTTGGTATAGTATGTGTTTTGACATAATTTTTTTTAAAATAACTAGACAATGGGGAAAGAGGAGTTTGAATACTTGAAACAATCGGTCGAAGGGGAATGTCAGGCTTGTGGAGTTATATGGTAAACCATATATTATAGGGGGTAAGGCATTGTTAATTTTAAATTTTTTTGCATCTGATGGCGAAATAAAAAGTTGTTCTTCCCAAAATCGAATTAGTTCATTATTTTGTTTTTGATAAGAATTCGTAGGGTCTTGTTTAGTTTTTCTCATCGTTTAATAATTTCATCATTTTATTATTATAATCTTCTCATTTCATAATAACATTTTTATTAGATTTATCTGATTTTCAAAATTTTTAGATATCTGTTTTGATTGATAAATTCTTTGGTTTTA
The DNA here is from genome assembly GCF_026250575.1 of Diorhabda carinulata. Classification (NCBI taxonomy): domain Eukaryota; kingdom Metazoa; phylum Arthropoda; class Insecta; order Coleoptera; family Chrysomelidae; genus Diorhabda; species Diorhabda carinulata. Next base: position 9,802,553 of record NC_079471.1, read on the forward strand.
GTTATATTATGGGGTTTGATATTGCTCGGCTGTTGTTTGTTTTTCAATTTATTTTTAAAATTAGTGATAATATTACAAGTATCAGGTCTTATTGTATTTTGAATTATTTTATTTTAAATGATATTGCATGAGAAATATTTTGTGCAAAATTGAGAACTAAAGACAAAACTTCTTTCACTTCATCTAGTATGACATTATCAGTTAAATTTTCGATCCATTTTGATTTTTTTTTTCATTTATATTTTTAGTAATAAGTTGTTGTTTTAATATTAGTGATTCAGCTCTTTTTGGACATTTTTCTTCAGATTTTTGTGAAATATTATTAGGAACTACTTCACTTGCTTTAAGATTTTTAAGTCATTTTTTTATTGAATTCAAAACTTATTGAAAAAAAAAACCAACTGAAGAGACCTAAAGTCAAGAACATTCAGAAGCATAAACATATCAAAAGGTCTAATAAATAAAAAATAAGAGAAATTTACATGCCTTACCTCTACCTTTCACCAAATCAGTCGAATGTGCGAGGAAAGATTTGGCCCGTGATCCAGGCAACAAATTTATATATTTGAATAGTCGTATCCATTGTTTCAAAGCCAATATAAAATAAATGGTAACAACAATTAACACTATATATCCAACGCACGAAAAAAACATCATTGTTAAACTAATTGATGCCAAATGATATGTAATATATCAAATATTGCGTAAAACCAATCTTTTCATGGATCAGTGTAAGTTCAGAGTTCATAAAATATTTTCATTTATCAATATACACTTAGTATATCTAATGGGGCAATCCGATCGGTTAGATTAATTAAATGTTAACCTTGGTGTGTTTCTAATTACAATTATTATCATAATAAATTCATTTGACCAGCAGAATAGACACCAATTAGAAAAATGGAAACAATCAACAAAAAAAACTTCATATATTTCAAGTAAAAAGTAATCCAAATGAATATCAAACATATTGATTTACGGGTATGTTGAAATGTTTCTATGCTCAAACTTTTCAAAGATCTCATTATCATGAATTCAGGGAATTATTGATTGAAATATGTTTTAAAAAAATGTTAACAGAGTGAGTCAAAAAAAATTAACCACATGACATTGCCATTAAATATATTATGTTCATATATAAAAGCTATTGAGAATGTAAAGAACGTTGAAAACCCCGTCACTGTTATTTGGAAAAAACAAAAACTATTGAAATGTATCTGCAAATGTGCGGAAACAACGTTTTGAAAAAAAGTTTTGTCCGAAAGTGATGCATTATGTTTGAAACTGTCCAAAAAAAGTTTAAGATGAAGAAAAGTTTAGTTTATAAACGGCCGTTTCAAAATAGCTTAAGCCCAGTTTTTCCCCAAATTTAGGAACTTAAATATTAGAAATTGTCGAAAAAAGCAATGTTATCATAAATTTTGTACAATATGAGAACAAAAATTGATGGATGCCTAAAATAGATATGATAATTCAGTACGGGATCAAACTCGTGACGAGAAGTGGACGATAAAGTTTGATTGAGGGATAAATTACAGTCTAGCAGTCTTCTCAAAAAAATTGTTTCTAACTTTGTCACTGTGGAAAATGTAACGACTGTCAGAAAGACAATGGCATGTGTTTTCCTGAATGTGGTGTTAAAATAAACTATAATAAACATTGCGCAAATGTTAACGTTTTTTCATTATAAATTTCAACCTCAACCGCCATATCTTGCACCCAATCATTTTCACTTGTATCCAACACGAAAAACTGCCTGTCAACTCAAAACTTTGACGACGACAACGAGGAGTCCCATAAATCTGGTTTTTACGTTTTGAAACATCATGAATTTCATTCTCACAAAATATATTTGATACAGTAAATGAATCAAGATGTCTTAGGCAAAAAATATAATTTCGTTAGATTATCATTTTCATACAATATTTGTTTTTCCGCACATGGGATTGAATAATATTTTATTAAATTGAAAACTTACTGAATCACATATTTTTTTATTTATAGTTGAATTTATTTTTTGTATCGATCGATCAAAAATAACTATTGTACACTGTGATTTTAATTGTTTTGCTGTCCAAATAAAGTGTTTTTTTAAAAAGTGACTTCTATGGCAGTCACTTTTAGTTGGCGCAGTCAGTAGGCTAGTGGAAGAGCCCTTACTGATCCTATTCGTTATTTAACGATTGTCAAGAAGTAAGTAAAAATAAAATTTAATTTGTTAGAAGTATTCATAGGTTAAGAAGAAAAAATAAAAGCCTTTGGAAAACTTTAAAGTTAGTCCAAAGTACTAAAAGATAAGAAAGTAGAAGCAGAAACACCTTTGGAAAACCGAGTGAATTCAATCCAGAAGTTTAAAGACAAAGGGAAGATAGAAAATAATAATAACCGAAATGCACTTCAGCATCATGGTTAGCCTATAAACAATCATAACATAAAAAGCAAAAGTATTCAGAGGATTTCTGGGATTATTGGGCAATTATAGAAAATTCATCAAAGACTTTGCCAGGATAATGGAACCTTCAACGGCATGCCTAAAGAATGACGCGAAAATAGAATAGACACCAGAACTTTTAAAATGCGTTAAGACATGTAAGAACCTTTTAACCAACGAACCATTGCTACAATATCCAGACTTTATAAAGCCGTTCAACCTCGCTACAGATGCAAGCAACTTTCGTGCTCTCTGAAGGTCCCATAGGAAACGACAAGCCATTTACATTCGCATCCAGAGCTCTGAATGACACAGAAATTAAATCCTCTACTATCGAAAAGGAAATGCTAGTAATAAATTTGAACTACCAAAATTCCGTATCTTTTTGGGTGAAAATGATTGGGATTGACCCAAGCTCCAAATTAGTAAGATAGCGACTAAATCTAGAAGAATTTTATCATGAACTTGCTTATAAAAAAGGCAAATCTAATAATAAAGCCAACGCTCTTTTTAGAGTTAAAATGAACGGATACCAATTCGTAGAAGAAACAGACATCGAAGACTTAGCATCATTATATAATCACCCAGACTCCTTCATCGACCCAAAAAATACTGAAATAGAATTTATGCAAACGACGGACCATCTTAATCCAGAAGAACTGAAAATTTTCGAAGAATTGTTGGGAGAAGGGGAGAATCAACATTCTCCACTGAACAACTTATCAAGCTACTCCACGAAAAAAAAACGCAATAAAACACACAGTCCAAGAAAATTGCCTACTTAGGAATTCCTCAGTCAATCACCGAAATTACTTTTACCAATAATAAATGGATTTATGCTCAAGTTGGAAGAAACAACCTAAAGAGAGACTTCTTCAAATTCTTCATCGACTCTCTCGATCCAAAAAAATACGCTCTATACTTTTAAGATGATGATCTTAACCCTTTTTAGAGCACGTCGTATGATTTGGTGAAATGCAACCAAGTTTTAGAGGATATCCAAAAACAAAAATAAAACATTACCATCAATAAATAATCAACCACCGTGGCATAAACGAAACAGAAACTCAAATTTGTACTATTGGCCCAGTCTAACGAAAGACGTTGAAGGAATTATAAATCCATGTCACACTTGTCTGACTAGTAAATCCTCCAAAACAGGATTTAATCACGATATGAACTAAAAAGCGGTTTAATCAACGGTTTGTGAAGCTTTATCAAGACAATATCAGAAAAATTGAAAATATTAAAGAAGAAGACGCCGAAAGATATTATAGGGCTATGCCCTCACTTGAGAAAAACCACAAGAATATAATAAGGGAAATTGACAGGTATACGAGTCTTAATAAACTGGTAATGGCGAACTTCAATAATACAGTATCACTTATTACATACAACCTAGAAAATATCGCTCTCGAAATAAACAAAATCAACAGCGATCTAAATAAATTTGTTCTCGACTCCAATAACTATATGGAAGTACTTAATATACTAGACTAACTCAACTTAACTCTTCAAACCGTTCTACATTTTCTTACGGATTTAGAATCATTTGCAAGATCATCCATAGCAGTCTATTTAACCCAGAAAAATCTCACGAACATCACTCATCCGAGCAATTGCCCATAGAACATATTTTACAAAATATTTCAACATTCTGAAAGTTGACAGTCAATACATCAACCATACAATGATATTTGTTATCCACTTTCCGGTCTTTTACCCAGATCCCTTCTCATCCCTTTGGATCGCAGTGTATACGATACCTCAAAATCCATACATACAAGAGATGTCAGAAGCCTATTACATAATTTTTCCTCAAGCTACTAATATTTTCACACAATGCGTTATTTCAAAAATTAAGATACTCCAAGTAACGTACCTCATCAAACTTCGAAGATGTAGTTTCAGAACAAATAAAGAACCATTTGAGAACACAAGATCTGTGATACGAAAATAAGTTCTAATCCTACCTAGGATCAAAACCATATCATTAACAAGGTTATCTATGATCAAACCTCTAACAATTGAGAAGATTCCTTTGGATTAACTCAACCTCCTCACCATCGAAGAAGAACGACTGCATTCAATACCCATCAGTTTACAAAAGGCAGATCCTACACACTTCTGGATGACTCCAATTTATTCAACTGTAACTATTTTTACAATAATAGGATTGTACAAACTCCAAAGACATCCAACAAGATATACCACCATCACAACCAATTTTGATAGTCCTTCACAAAAGTCTGAAGAACTTCTCGCGATGACCAGAAACTTTCTTTTGACAAGTCACTGTCCCTTCAAACATCACCTTTAGACGATAGGCATGTCAGAGGACGACAACTGCAGATTCTACGAGCAAGTCATGGAAACAGCAGATCATTTACTCTGCGAATATCCTGCTCATTTCACTAGAAGGATTAAGTATCTTGAAGGAGTAGTACTAATACTTCGGGAAGTGGGACACGAAAACCTCGAACGAATGAATTTTAAATTGTAACTGCCGCTTCAGTTGTTACTCAAATAGTAATTAATAGTGACATAAATTGACAAAAAATAATCTAGGGTGAATTGGGTTTGTGCTACCAAATTAAATAGAACGATAAATAAATTAAATTTTTTAAGTCGCAGTATATTTTACTTGGCACAAACATAAATAGTATGTTGATAATATGTCGAGAGGGTGTCAAAGTCCTTGTTAGTTTCACCTTTCAAGCAATACCAGTTATCAAAGGTCAATTTTTATATTTAGAACAAATGATTTAGATTATTAAACCAGCAAGTAATGGTTGTTTTCGATTATGTTTTATTATGAAGCCAAATTTGCAAGGATCTCTGATAAGCAGCCAATAAGAGGAAAAATTATTGAAAACAATTGAATACAGGAATCTAGTTCACGTAATTTTAAACCAAATACCTGAACGGGAAGTTAACACCTATAGATTGTACTAGACCAATGTGGATATCGCGATTCTATCAAATTAAAAGTCAAACAACAATTTTCAAATGGTTACGTTTTTGTCTGATCCAAATTATATTTCAATGAACTTGGAAGGTTGAGTGTGTTGCATTGAATCATGGGTAATTATAATGGGTAAATATGAGGTAAGATCCTTTCATACGATAGTTAAGTAGTTTTTGTCGAAGTAATATGTAAAAACAATAGGGATATGATATATCTCTGTCTCCATATAGTAAAGATCGTCACTAATGTATAACGTCCATTACCTCTTTGAAAGAATCAGCTCTTCCTACTATTTTTCATTTCTATGAATCTCTTTCATAAGATCTCCCAGCCTGATAAAATCTGCTTTTCTCTTCTTATATCGTGAGGTATATATCAATTCAAGCGACAATTCTCTGTTGAAAGCATTCTTTGGATTTCTGTTGGTTATAGGATACCAGTAATGTCTTCTCTTAACCTAGTCCTACTATGTTGCCACATTATTCCTATTTTTCTTTTAATATTATATCAGTGCTAATTCCACAAAAGTGTTTTGATATCCAGAGGAAATTTGTCCACATTTTTTGCTAGTTTACCACCTGTTTTATTTTCTCCGACACCAGAAGTAAGTCAGTTATTCGGACTTATATAGGAGCTTAAGTGAGAAAACGAAATTTGAAGATTGTTCAAGACCCCTATCAGAGATTTTGGCATGATATGTTAGAGATTACCGTAGATCCATAATAAGAGAAATTGGTCCAAAACAACTATAGAAAGATGGCCAAAATTTGGGATTTGTAATTATTTTATTACTATTCATAATTAGTTAACTAAGTTTTATGAGTAGTGAAGTATTACTTTCGATTGGGATTTAAAACCATGAAAACTAGTGTAATTTACAAACCCTATAAAAATAGCAAACAAAATGACAATATTTTCGTTTCGAAACCCAGCTTGCTAAAGTTAGCCTGTATTCATACAAGACTCGTAGATCATCGATGATCGGTTTACCATCTTATTCTTCTCTGCCTGCTCTTTCTCTCGTATTTCAATAGTAAACTCCTTATTCTGGTATTATATTTTTTGTAGGGTGTCCTTCTAAAGTTGTTTAGATTCGTCCGTTATTTTTTTATCCATACATACAATTATAGAGATTCCTTATTACTAAATACTATTAAGTTATTGAAAAGCTTCAAATTGGTTTGAACTAATAAAAAATAAAACAACAAGCATCCAGTTTATAATACATCGGATAGCCGATACTAGTCAATGAATATTCTTGGGTGGTTCAAATATACAACATTTGAGTAAACGCGCGAAAAATTTAGTGTCGTAGAGGTGGCTGTACTGGACTAGTCTATTATAAAGCACATAGAACAGTCGGGACGGCCTAATATCCCTTTTTATATTGTATTTATTGCGATGAGCGAGAAGAATGTACCAGTGTCTGTTGCGCATCGCATCATTATTCGTTTTTTTTGGTGAAACATAATGTAGAATCCCAGGAAATTTATCAAAATTTTGTAATGAGTACCTCTCCAAGTGACCGAAAGTGCCGGAAAATTCGCCCGAAAAACCCGATATGGTACACAAGTGAAATCTTGTGGAACGTGAAGCCGGACGTAGGTATTTGGGAAACTTTTCGCTTTCGGTTCAAAATTGTTTTTGTTGGCTTCTTTGAAACTATCTGTTTGCGCTACCCAAAATAAAAAAAAATCATTAGGAAACGATGAAAACCCGCTGAAATACAATATTTTTTCCGCGCGCGTGATTTCATGCCGCTTACTAACTTTCGGACGTTTCGCGCCGCCACCGCCAACTTCGCCGTCGCGAAAATGGGCTTCTAACTTTTTTTTGTAAATTCATTTACAGCGCTAATTATTAACCGATTTTTATGAACTTCTTTTTAAAATGTCTGGGAACAGTTGTATTTTTGCGAAAAGTCCTTCAGTAATGTTTATCAGCTCATGGTGCTCCAAGAAACTTTCAAGAACATTTCCTAGATAGCAAATTCAAATTGTTGTGATTAGAACAAAAAATCCATTATTGATTCGCAAAGAAACTAAGGCTATGAGCGAAAACTTTTAGTTGACGTAGCCTTTCACAAATAGAGAATGACCCTCGCTGTACGACCCACCCTAAAAATTTTTACCCGAGAGGGTAAATTTTTGACATGTGCCTTACCACTCCTGTATCACTCCGCTGCTGCCAGTCAGTTTGACGGGTGTACCACGTGAGGTTTTTCGGATGAATTTTCCGGCACTTTCGGTCACTTCTGGCGAGGGTTTCCCGACCTGCAAAGCTTCTAACGCCACTACACTGCTACTAGTTGAGAGTCCGGTCTCACGTTCCACTAGGTTTCACTCGTGTACCGTTTTTCGGACGAATTTTCTGGCACTTTCGGTCACTTCTGGCGAGGCTCCTCCGACCTCCAAAACTTCTGGCATTGTTACGGCGTTATTATTTGAGGTTCGGACACGACGATCCAAGAGTTTTCACTCGTGTACCATATGAGGTTTTCCAGCCCATTTTTTCACCCCATTTTCATATCCGACCAGTACAGAATGCCAGAAATGCCGTTTGGGGATGTACTAATTACGGGCGTCCCGTTTCCAAACTCAAACATCGTGTACCTATTTTATGTAGCTCTGGGACTCTAAGATTATTGGAAAATTTTGGCTGAGCAATGATTGAAGAGAGTCTCCTATCAAAGGATATCTGGAAAGAATTTTTCAAAATCATTTGAATAGAAAAGTTGTCAGTATAGTTGCCGCTTTCTGAATCTGCGAATAGATCAGTTAAATCTAAAAGAAATTATTGTTTTATTTTGAGGCAAACACAGATGATTCATTCTAGATAGAACTCTTCTTCAAATGGATAGAAATTGTAAGAAGTGTAAAAATATTTGAATGAAACAAGAACGAAATGTCCAATTGTTGGTTTTAAGAGTTGCATTTGATAAGAGATAAGTGAGTTGAAGCCATTAACAATTAAATTGATTTGTGGCAATTAGTTTAAATTTCGATTTATTATCTAAAATATAATATGTTGAAATCGATTCTATACTCTTATTTTGGAAAAAAATACAAGAAATTATTTATCACGGACTAAATCGGTTAGTGTCTTCGAATCAATTTATAAGGAGCTTTAGTTTAAAATGGTCGTGGTAAATACTTTACCACGACTAGATATTGTACGTTCTTCACACAACAGACGCAAGACAGCGCTACAGATCGGTTATTTCCTGGAAGAAGAAAGCTCTACAATGATGTCATCTATTGGCCAAATTGAACTTAGGCAGCTGTTTTTATCAGTATTCGATACGATCTGCCTGTGGTTATAAGAGTACGTGCCATACAAACAACATATTGTAATTGCGTATAAATTGAAGGATCGAGAAATTATTGTTTTAATTCGCGAAGTTCCGAAAAAAATTTTTCATTGAGAGTGTTTATAAATATTGTCTTCTGACGAAGATTCCCTTGACAGTTAGTTCCGAATAAAATTTTATTTTTCACTTTTATTGACCATTCCAATATAAATTGGAAAACGAAGTATCCAAGGAACAGCAATTGAATAATTATGTTTCAGGATATCAAACTACAATTTGAAAAAATTATTAAATCGGCCAAAAGTTTTAAGAGAAAATAATCTTCAAGATTAAGATTTTATTAAATCCTTTATTTTTCCGGAATGTTTCTATACATAACTTCATATATTTCAGAATATAACCAGTTTAATCAAACTAAAGGTAGTTTAAAATGATATGAATATAGACACAGAATAATTATTAAGACCAATGGATCATAACGATGCTTGTTTAAACGCTCATGTAGATTAATCTCTATATACATTGCACGTGAGCATAAAAAACTACATTTTCGGACACGTGTGATTTTCACAATGACGAGATTAAATTACCACTCATCCATATTAAGGATTACACATCATGACGTCATTTTTTAACAGATGGCTTGCGCTTGAACAGTACACCCCCTGACGATGAGATGTAGTCGATGGGGTGAGATGCAATCTGCTGGCCTTTGTTGTCTGTCGGAGCATTAATTTTCATCATTTTGAGGGAGAGTAATAGAAAGTTCTAGAGGAAATTGATTCGATAATATTTACAATTTATTTCCACGGGACTGAGAATGAGTTTTAAATCTATGAAATTAGAGTTTAATTCATGTGCTCTCTAAAAAGAATATGTTCAATAATTTCCCTAGGTTTTTGTATAATTGAATGAAATAAAATTTAAAATATGGTAGTAAACTATAATCATTAAACATAAAAATACAGTTTGTTCTAAATTATGATTCCATTTAGCAAGCCTCTAACTCAAGTAAATAAATAATATTTGAGAATGGAAAATAGTAACAAATAATATGCATAAAGGACGTAAAACCTTCACTTGCGCTTCTTCGAAATTTCGATATCGACACCTTCTGTATCTGTATTAGAACAACTTTCCATTCAAAAGTACAGCTGACTAATTTGAGGTTTCCTTTTATATTGTATACCTATCGTCCAGGCATCTAAAAATCACATCGAAATTAGTAACCATCACTTTTATTTTATCCGCAATACCCTCATCTTCTATATATTTATTTCGCTAAAATTGACGGATATTGTACATGAATCATATTCCACAATTTTTAAGAATAAATTTTCAAAAACAATGTGAGTTTAAGGTCGAAATCATGTAAACAACGTGAGGTCCTTTTCATATCACGTATATTTTAGTAATGTCTTCAATTCTCTTTTCTTGTTTAAAGTAGTTCGTTTATAACTTTCAAAAACATGCTCAAAATAATATAGGTACTTCAAATTAATCACGAAAATGATAAATATATGGATCAACTGACTAAAATAGCCTTCCCTATTGCTAATTTTGAAGGTCATTCTCCCCAATTATGAAAAATGAAACAGTTAAAATGAATAGTAAAACTTATACTTGAAAATTTATCTAACTAACTAACTATACTCTAACTAACGCTCTATACTAGCCACATTCGTGATTTACCTAAACTACTCGTTAGAGTTAGTTTATTAATGGTGTACATACTTTTCAATTCTATTTTTATTTTCAATGCTAACAAGTATCTCAATATCGTACCACAAATCGAATTTTGTACGATTTTCGTTAGTTTCAGTACCACAACAAGCTCTACGATGTATATTAGCTTCTAGTAGATCTTAGTTTTCTTTAAGGAAGCTTGACATGGTGCAATGCAATACAAGATGCAATATTACTTCATCAAAAGCATGCACAGTTTAGCTTTTTGCTTTTTACAAGTTCTCGCACTTGCAATATTATCGGTTTAATGGCATTTTTATTGCATGCACGTTCCAATTCTAGGGAGAAATGACTTTCTGATCTGCTGATGGTACGTCCCTCTCTAATAATTTCTCAGGTATCTTACGTTTTATTTTCATTAAGAGTTTTTTAACTGTTTCTTAATCCAATTTCAACTAATTTTTGTATGTTTTTCCATATCTAAACTCATGTTTTTCCTTGTTCTATCCTGCCAAGGCATGGCCCACCATCGTCTGGATGCTCTTCTATGTCCATCAAACTCCAGAAGCAAGGTAGAGACGATATAATAATTGCTAGTGATGTACTGACACCTCTCTTCTTGTTTATTTCTCCTAACAGTGTTATTTTCATTTCCAAACCGCTCACAAATATTACATAAAATGTGAGACTAGGAAATTGTTTACTTTTACTTATGGAATTTTGACTAGTGGCAACCATGATGTAATGGCAAGAGATTTGCGGTATTTAATGTGTTCTATTTCTAATATAGATTACTTAGGAATCAGAAAAATTTTACAGATTAACTTGTTTAGTAAAAATAGGTACGCACTGAGTGTATTTATGATAGGGGTACTTGATATCGTATTATACGAGTTCATGTACGAAATAATAATATAAATTTCTAATATAAAACTTACGTACGCTCATTTAAGTATTATTACGAAGCAATGTAAATATTTCCATGAATGTACCTGAGCTAATACAAGGTTTCGGTAACAATAGTAGACAACAAGAAAAAACGTTTGGATGCGCCAAAAGCCCTGTATATAGTAGCTAGATTTTCCAATAAAGGTTAGAAATATTGTTGTATTTAAATTCCAAGAATCTGTTCCAAGCGAATTTTAAAGAAATACGGTTGTAAGTTTTCCATTTAGTTTAGTTGCAGCTTGTAAAGTCTATGTGGACTATGGAAAATTCAAAATAACCGCCAAATAATCAATTCTTCAGCAGTTAATGAGGAAACTTCAATATCGAATTGTTTTAAATCATTCACAGGCTAGCATATGTAAAAGTTTTGAGGAAAATTAGTCATTAGAATACTTGGTGTTAGGAAATCTACGATTTACTTAGTTATTTTAAAAAAGTGCCGATTTTCAAACAGCTCCAGGAAAACCAAATTTTCAAATGGAAAATCATTGAAAGTGAAACTTCGAAGAAAAGTGCATGCGTTTTTTAGAAAATGAGTTGAAGCACGCTATGAAAATTTTTAAATTAATAGGTTTCTGCTGGAAAAAGCATTCCAGAAAGTATATTTTGATAGAAAGCAGCAGGGTGATTCCGTTCTAACTGTGATTTTTTGTATTCAAAATTTCAAGATTTTAAAATTTAACTTTTCTAACTTTTTTATGCATATTATTCATCTATTTTACTGTAAAAATAAAACTCTAAGAGGAATTTACTACAACTTCAAAGTATCACGAGCAAGACACAAATGTCGGATTTTGAGTTCCACGGTACTGACTCATTTATCCACGGTACTGACATGGTAACTTAAGATATTAAACAACAAGTGCATCAATTTTCCTCAGTTTGATCATAAACATTAGAATTTATAAGGTAATTAGTTTAAATCATTTGTTACGACAAAAAAAATTAATAATTTATCGGTAAATTCTAGGAATGGACATGACACGGTACTGACATGGTAACTTAAGATATTAAACAACAAGTGCATCAATTTTCCTCAGTTTGATCATAAACATTAGAATTTATAAGGTAATTAGTTTAAATCATTTGTTACGACAAAAAAAATTAATAATTTATCGGTAAATTCTAGGAATGGACATGACACGGTACTGACATTCAAGTGATGTAGTATAAGTTTTCTTTAAGTGGCAAGTTATATTGTATAAAAATAATGTTTAAATATCTTAAGAATTATTCAATTAACACAAAATTTTTATTAATTGATTATTAATTAATGACTAGTACAAAAAAACAATACAGGACATTGAATATCACAGTTATAATGGAATCACCCAGCAGGTCTGTAAAAAACCACAGAAGAACTTTACTTTGTTTAGATGAAACATTAATCAGCGTGGGACCTAAATCAAATAAATTTTGGCAAGATGAAAGCTAGAGGCACGCGTTTCTAGATAATTTATCGTGGAATGACTGCTGTTAAATCATCACCAGATCATTGTGAACTAAACCTGATTGAATTAGTATGGCCACAAATAATGAGAGAAACGTAATAGCAGCAGGAAGTGCCTTAGAATGCACTCATGGACATGATTCTCAACTAACTTAATCCTCACCAAGCCCCCATCTTTCAGGATGGTCTATCAATATCAATTGTTTTTAGGAAATTAATATAAGGTATACGTACTTACTTGCCAAAAGTATGATTTTTTTTACAACTGCACTGACTAGTCGGATCATATTGAAATATAAAAAACTGACATTATAAGAATACATTTTCTAAAATTTCATTTTTGTGACTGATACTATTAACAAGAAATAAGTGTATTCAATTTTTACTTGCTATTTACTCTTGCTGGATTTCCAATACTTGTATTGCAGCTGCAATTACATAATTTCCAATCCATCTTATAAGTAACCATGTGGTTACGTTAAATGTTTAATTGTTTTAATAACTTATTGTCAATAATTACAAAATATATGATAATTCGCAAAATTATAGAGGAAGTAATAAAAATATCAATAATATATCACAAAAATTATTGTTTTTTTCATACCATATTGTTTGTATTGGCTACTTTTCTATAATATTTTCGTCCAGCGTAGTAGTCTTCTAATATGACTATTGTTTTATCCTACTTTTTATTGCACTTCTTGCTACATACTGACAAAGTTAAAGCTAGGAGATAGTTTTCATAGAATACACATAACAGAAATGACCGCTTATTAAATCCAAATATCCTTAATCGAAATCAACACATCAACTATTCACTGGTTGAGTCTGTGAGGATGAACTTGCAAGAAGGATACCCTCCGAAAGTTGTATGCTGGAACGAAAACAAGTATCATGAAACTTGATTAGAAAAACCAATCAAACAAAGTTATTTAGGAGTTTGTTTCCATTTATTGCACAAAAGCTATAAGCCTTGTTTAATAGTGTCAATACTGTAGTATGGTGAGTATTAAAATTGAATATACATAGATGCATGCAGGAGTGATAGAAAGTACGAATTTTGTAGCATCTGCATTTATTTCGACTAGTATGTATCATAATCTTATATGCTGAGACAAGCAGTTATAGATTTGAACCCGTCCTACCTTATCAGTTTCTAACTATTGCTGTTTTAGTGAGATTGAAAGGATCATCAACAACGCATTTTGTGGAAAAGGTTCCAAAGAAATCTATAAGAGTTAAAAACTGTTTATAAGTGGCTAGAGCGATTTAAAAGTGCGATCAATAGATAACAGTATACTGTATAACGAGTGTTCAAAATGGAGGATTTCAGGCGAATTCACAGAATTGAGCTACGAGCCGTAGCCGTGAGCGAGCTGCTTTGGCAAACGATAGTGAAATCGAATTTTCAACACGTGTTATACACGATATTTTTCTGACAACCAGAGAAGAACGCGGTGATTATTTACTTTTATAAATTAAAGTTTATGATAAAGCTACTATAGTTTTGAAAATAAATTGATACTTGCAAACGGTTGTTGAGCATTTTAAGTTCTTGATACAACATTTTGAATTTCATATGTATCAGAATGAAACTTCTTTTCTGGATCTGCAAGTGTAGTTTCACAAAATAATTATACCATTGTGTGAAAATGTAGACATCTTCAATCATCGACCTGTGTGCAAAATAAAAACATACGTTCGTTAATCAGATTTATGAAATTTTCCATTTCACACGGGTATGCCATTCGTTCGTTTCCATATTGAAATTGCTAAAAATTCCGATAAGGTGAAACTGTATGAAATATGTCATATGTTGGAGAACTTATTCGTTCTAATAGGCAATTGAATATTGAAGAACTTGAGTGCCAAATTTGTTGCAAGGCATTTTATCACAACTCGTAGCTGTGTTGTAATGTTATAAAATTGAAGGTGCACGTAAATAAACCTAATCAATGGTATAGAAATGTTTATAAAGATATTCAAATAATTTGATGATAAGTATATTTACATTTAGGTTTTATATTAAAAGTCAAAAACAACAATTTATTATTAAAATAGATTGATTATGAAACGATGGTCAGCTTTAGGGTATCGAAATATTGATAATAATTGAAAAATAATTTCATAATTATTATATAAATATTTATATTTATTTTTTGGAATCATACACTCACGTTAACTAACATTCCATTAATCAAAACATTTCTAGCACATGCTTTGGGGAAATGGATTTTACAGTATATTCGAATTCATAATTTCTTTCGCCTGAAAACAGGTACCTACTTTTATAATTTTTTCTTCTGTCCGTTAATTTTATATATATAATTTTTGATTAGCAAAAATATTATCTTCTTCATCGGTAATTGAGTATTCTTCATATTGGTTTCAATGCAGTTAACAATTGCTATTTGGGAATTGTTATTTCCTCAATTTTTGGAATTAATTGGGCTTGTACTGAATACACTGTTTTCACCATCACTACACAAACGCCCACTAATCCACTGTCTGATGCGCGTTTCGATAACCAAGTTATCGTCTTCAGAGTCTGAAAATAAACTTTTTTAGTGTTGGTATAGTGGTGATGAAAACAGTGTATTCAGTATGAATATCGCCAACGGTTCCAGAAACTCCAACTTAATTGGGTTTAACTTCATATTCTTCTATCAATAATTCCTCTTGTATATGCGTTTACTTTACTTAATTTAGGCTTAAGATTTCAATATCAAATTGAAATTGATAATTAATGAATTTAAACCTTGAAAGAACATCATCAAAAGTTTTGGAAAAGGGAAAAGTCTAAAAGCTTCGTTCAAAAACAAGGATCAAAACAAAGAGATCCCTCATTTACGATTTTATTCGGTGCCAGAAGATATTATGAGAAGTCCAGCTAAACTTGATACCAAAGGAATGGAATACCATTATAAACATCATAGTCTAAGAGCCCGTGAGAGCCCCAAAACTGAAAGTTCTTCTATGTCTTCCCAGTCCAGCTAAGAATGATCCCCACCCATGAAACTTACTATGTAAAGAAATTATTGTATACACTAAGAGTGGTTGTTACAGACCATCTTACAAGGCATTTACAAATCTCATCAAAAAATATTTTTACTCTGAACGTTCAAGTGCTGAAAGCCAAGGAAAATAAAACAAAAAAGTTATGTAGATACAAGCAATTCAATTCCAACATTGTCGTCTACAGAATTTTAACAATAACATCTCAACAAATTCTTCCAGTCAATAGTAAAACAACCTTCAACATCTCAGCTAGCTCCGTTTTCTGAATCAATAGGTCTGTCGATCTTCAAGATATTTCGGATGATTTTAAACTAGATGTTAGTGATAAAATTATTATAACTTCCGATGTGAATATTTTGAATAAAAGTACTGCTGATAAAACTATAATGAGGTTATTTGTATATTTTGTAGTAGAAAAAAGTGCAATCAAAAATTCTCCCGCTTTATGCAGCTGATATTCTTCAATTTAAATCTAATGTCTAGCATGGAGAAAGTCACAATTTTTTGAATAAATAATATAATTTCCATAGCAAAAAATGTATTTTCATACTGAATGCAAAAGGGAGTGGCATTATCACCAAAAGAATCGTAAAAAAGTTTTAATGAAATTAGTACAATCATTAAAGAAGAGGAAAGTTAAAAAGAGAGCTGCTTTTTATTAGTATATTTACATGAATCACATATCAAGTTATTAGAAAGAGTTTTTCAAGAAAGTTCTATTCATATGACAGCCACTTTCAAAGCACACTACGTTGAGGAAAAATGTCGAAAACTATTCTCTAAGGATAAAAAATTCTCAACTGTTTGTAATAATATGGATTGAATCGTTAGATTTTTGACATGATTGACATTCTATTTGAAAATTTTTACAAAGCACTATATTTAATTTCTATTATTCCTACTGTAAAAATTTTATTCAATAAAAGTTCTTGATAAGAATTTTTCACTAGACAATTCGGAATTAACAATAGTCGATACGTTGAAATGTCTGGCTACTAAAGAAATATGTTCAATGATTTAATCACAAACTATATATGAAGTTTAAGTTTTATATAACGGAAGTATACTTACAAATTATAATAATTTAGGGGTGTACGACAGAGGGCTGTAACCACACTAATTGTCTGGCAATGAGTAACTCGAGCTTTGATAATATTACGAATCAATTATAAAAAAAATTGAGTTTTATTCTATGATAAATTTCAAATGGAATTCTATACACGTTTTTTACATGCCATAGCTACCACTATTAACTTTCATGCGTGGGGATCATACTCACCTGTTCTGGGACACACATAGAAGAACTTCCAGCTTTTATAAAAAAAAGGAAGGTCTGGCCCTTATGGGCTCTCCATTTATCGAATAATTGAATAAATTTGATAAAAAACGGAGAACATATGGCCTCATAAGTAATGTAAAGACAACAGAATATATGGAAATGAAATAAGATACCATCAATGGAAATAACAATAGACAACTAGACATATAGATTTCTAAAATATAGTGACAGTGAACAGTTTCATTTACTCAATGGTGAAAATTAACAATAAAAATAACGAAATAAATAAAACGTCCAAAGGAAGTAAAACAAACTTTGGATACTCATACAACGGCCTGAAAATGAAGTTGAAATATGTGAGAGGAAATATTTGAAAATAAAAAGTTAAAAGTTGGTCATGCAGAAGACTTATTAATAACATGAGCTAAACTATTTTAGCTCGACTTATGTTCTCTACTTTCAAGCAAAGATCAGATGTATATTCACATTTCATGTCCACGCCCATGATGGTACACGTCTGTTGTTGTTAACGTATTCAGTAGTTTCCTGATTTGGTCAATTTCACAAGACCTTGATCCATCCTTATACCTACTATTTCATTGATTGAAGTTTTTGTTTAACAAGAGCAAACTCATTCCGGTCACGATGTCGCTACTGCGTCAGTCATTAACAGAATATAACGTTCATAGTTCATAGTACTCAGTAACATTTTGAGCGTGGAGTACATAGGCCTTCGTTCTCCTCTATGTACCAGCAGCACTCCGGATCGTCTGTAATGCCCATAGTGTGGATATAGCTGGAGAATTTGTTTTGTGTGTGACGCAAATGTCCATCTATGTGCACCTTCGCTTGTATCAAGCCAGGTGTCTCTATCTATCTCTACCGAGCCTGCCTTGCAAACAGACCGTTGAGAGATGCGATAGCAACGCTTTTAGCTACACCGAGAATGGGTTCTGAGCCCATCGGTGAATTCACTGATCCCAGTGTGGCAAGTGAGCCTCATTGTTGCCTTTGTTTCCCAAGTGGCCAGGCATTCAAGCGTGCTGGATCTTGCAGCACCAGATTTTATAGGACTTGCTTCCACTCCAACACTAGCCTAGAGCACAACTTTTCAGCCGTTATGGCTTATATGACAGGATATACCATGAAACTTCTTTTATATCACGTAGATGTAAGGTCAACATTTTTGTTGTATACATCATTTACCTCTGATTTCTTTTTAGATTCTGTTCCACCTTATCATAAAGTGACAAGTTCAATTTTATGCTTCCAACACTTTTTAATGTATTTATATCAATTGTAATATAATTTTAAAGGAAAATATAAACAAATTGTCATATTATTGGAGATATTTGTTTGAAATTACTGATTTCTGTCGTATAAGTTAATTGTTGACTAATGGAGAGGCCACGATGTACCTCGTAATAGCGGTAGCTGATATGTTGAAAGTTATATGCCCTGAGCAACCAATTACATGAATATTAATGACATTTGGGCTCAAAGTTAGAGAAACTTGTTGAGCTAAGAAAAACGCTGTCGTTCAGTAAATTAATTATTCCCACGTGGAAGTAACTTGGATGGATTCAATTAATAAATTAAATACATATATAATGTTTATATAATGTTTATATTGTTGAAAATTATATTATTTTGGATTGTAATAGTGGCATTTCTTTCTGAAACGAACATTTCAACAAAGATATTCATGTTATGTATTTTAGAAATGCATAGCATGACTTTAAGCTTACCATTATCTGTATTTTAATATTTGTATCTTCATAGTATCTTCGTTAATAATTAATCTCTACAGAAGTGTTACTTCATTTCGTTCTGTGAAATTTCCATTTTCCGTTTTATTTTTGTTCCCTATATATTTTTATTAATTTTGATTTTTCACATAATTCGTCTTCTTTCAGAGCTGAACTACGTAAATCAAATCGATCTTCTAAGAAAGAAACAGTTTTGATTAATTAGGATTAAAAAAAATATCAGTGAGAATGACGAAGTAGATAAAAGGTTTTGCTAAGGAAGTAGAACGAACTCTGAATACTCACAGACTGAGAACAAATTTTCAGAAAGGAAGAGTGAATATTTGAAAACATAAAAAAGTTTAAGCTGGTCATGGACAAGGAAGACTTTGTTTTGAACCCTTAAAGATACAAGTAGCTATATAAATGAACAATACTAAATGGGAATATAATCTGCAGAATACTAGCTTAAGTTTATCCAGAGAACATAGAGTAAAAAATATGATAAATCATCTCAGGGTTTGATGCTTTTGTGTTTTATTAATAAACCCGCCAATTAATACGAGCATAACCCAAACGTTGTAGAAGGTATTAGTTTTGTGTATGGGCGTTGTATTGTCGTAAGTTTTCGAAAACAGTTTATGGATTAATTAACTGCCATAATTGCTTCTGTAATTGGAATGGACACGAGTTGAGAGAATTAGGCCATGTCGCACAAACCATCCCTAATTAATGGATACGATTATAGTGATATAAATATTTCAATTACCTAGCTCAATATACGTGAGGTGCATAAACTTTAAATAAAACTAAAAACGATTTATCTCAAAAATCAAAATGAAATTATTGAGAAAAATACACTCCCAAAAAAATAGGGCTTTATTGGTAGAAGATCAAATCTGTACCAAAATACTGAAACAATAAAAATATACTCGAATCATCAATATTTATACTGACAATTCCTCAATTTATTCAACTATGAAACAAGACAAGAAAGTGTGTAAAGAAACATAAGACAAAAATAATAATATTTAACAAATCAATACACTATATTAGACAATACTTATAACGGCTATAAAATGAACTGGTGTGTGATAGCTGCAAGATCCAGCTCGTTCGGATGTCCGTTCACACGGGTAACAAGGCCAACTACAAGGCTGATTCGCTCGGTAGAATTACCTTTTTTGATATAACCAAAAACACCTTGCAATATGTTTCCAATAATCTGATCTACCTAAACAGGCAAGAAATTCTACTGGTAACAAAAATGCACGGTTATTTAGGATATCTACATTATAGGCAACGATCCGGGCTTCCGCTGGCGCATGAAGGAGAAGGAAACTGCAAACCGTACCATCGGTGAGTGCGCAGCATTTTTAGGTGTGTTTAAACAGTTAAAAAATTTGGGCAAGCCTATCAAGTGTCGTTAAAAGGCACAAGCTCAGATACCTAATTAGCTTTTCGAAGGATATCAGCCTTTGACAGTTTAAAGCGAGGCATGACTGGCCTATCAGAAAGCCTATTTGCGTAACGGACCTGACCGTCCACTAACCCAATTACTAACTATGAAATCAAAGGGAAAGAAAAATTTTTGCTGAACAAAATAAAGTAAAAACTCGGCCAAAACAGGTAACATGAAAAGTATTTCCTATAAAAGTGAACTTTTAATTTAAAAAGCCAGAAGTTCTGATTAGAAATAAAAATATTGAAAATAAATAGAATCAGTGAAAGACATCCACAACCAATTTGCCCACCCTATAATGTTCTGAAAATAAAATATTCACCAAATTATTAGGAGCAAGGTCAGGAAGATGAACTACAAGATAAACAAAATTATTTTTATTCAAATAAACCGAAAATAAGGGTTCAATTTAGTAGAATATATAGTAGAATAAAAAGATGTATAGGTATGTCTGGAAGAATTAGAAATATCAAATAATGAAGAGTATGTAGAAGGATATAAAATTCAAAAGTACTGATTAATATATGCTTGCGTGCATAGAAATCGGCCCACTGTAAACTTTTGACTTTAACTTTATTGTTTCTTAAATTATTCACCAGATCCAAAAAAAGCTGTTAAGACAATTCAATATGCTATCTGCAAAAATAAGCTCTGGGATCGAGTTCGGATTGAAAAGCCTAGTTCAAATTTTTTTTGCTCATCCCATAAATTTTCTATTGAATAGGTCAGGACTGTATGCTGGTCAGTCCTTAACCCGAAGGCGGTATATATGTCCTTGTATTGTCATGTATAAAGATAAATTCGTCTCCAATGTGGTCATAAAGTACTACATGAATTGCTATAATCTCCTCGATATATCTATCAGCCGTAAAACCTCTTCTTCTGTGAGCACGGTCGCCTCTACGAATGAACACAGAAATTGCACCCCAGATCATGCAGGAACCACCTTCATGAGCACTCCGCAAATCGCACTCTTGGTCTTGGGTACACTTTCCTTTTTCAGTCGCTACTATAGAAGCATATTCTAGTCTCATCTGAGAACAAAACAGATCCCCATTGTTCCAACATCCAATTCAGATGATCCTGTGCAAAACGCAGGAGTGCTTGCCGATGAGCTGGAGTAAGTTTTGGACCAATCGCAGATGTTTTAGGGATCAGGTTATTTTCATGCAGTCTTCATCTTATGTCCACTGACTAATTGTCACTCCTCGCATCTGACGGAGCTATCATTGCACTTGAACGGTATTGAGGTGACGATTTCTTAATATTGTTGACACAATAAAGCGGTCATCACGGGCGATTGTAAATCGGTTTCTATCTGTTCCAGGTCGCCTATGGGAAGATCCAGGCTTCTTAAAACGCTGACACACTTTTCAAATCGTTACGTGGGTCATATCCAATTGTCTAGGAACAGCTTGCTAACAAGTCCATTTTCGATTAAAGCAATAATTTCGGCGTATGCATTAAACTAACACATTTCAACACTATTGAGATTATAAAAAACGAATAATATGCAAATTTCTCTATCAAACGCAATAATTCTAATATTTTGTTATTTTCCTTACAATCACCGCATGAACACGTTTCATTTGTTCACCGGGATGCTACGCATATAAACGACGAACGTTGCTGATAAATTTATCTCACATTAAAGCATATAAAATTGTCTTTCAAACAGCATATTTTTCTTTTTTTATATAAATAATTCAAAAAACAATATATTTGAACTCTAAAGATTACAGTGGGCTTATTTCTATGCCTGCAGGTTCAGTTTTCCAATACATTTTTGAACTAATTTATTCAAACAAAAACAAATTCAATTAACTATATCCTCGTCAATCTTTTCAACTACTTATGCCCAATGCAGTTGACTCTCTATATTGTAGAGAACTTGCGTGATTGATTAAAAAAATTTGCTAACAGCATTTTCGTCATTGAAATACCTTCTAAGAAAAATCAATCAATTGATGCCCTAAAGTAGGAGATAACCTAATATGTGAGAACTAGAGATTAATATGCTCATCCCCAAGTTTTGAGATAGACAAATGAAAACAAATATTTATAATTGGATACGTCTTCTTCGTTTTTCAAAATATTCTTAATAATATTTTTTCTGTTCCGGTTGAGGTACAGCTAAAACATTTGATTTGAACGAATCAACCGCTTCTTTTCTATTTGCCAAAATAAAAAAGAATCATTGAATACCGAATAAGGACGTGAATAGCCCATGAATTCGATGTTATGACTGTTCACAATCCTTTTTATTTGAACCGATGTGTAAGAGCTTGCATTTATGTGGTGGAGAAGGATTTGTCTTTTGCGATTGGTTTCTCTGCTTTTTTCGAACATTTCTGGAAAATAAATGCTGGTGTACCATTCAAAATTGACCATTCTACGTTGCTCTAGTGGAACGGACTTATCCAGTTATTGCAAAAAAGTCGATTGTTGTTTAGTTTCGAGTTCATATACATAGATCCTTGAGTCGTCACCTGGCACGATCTAATTTTTTTTTATGTTAAAAACAAGCACTCTATTACACCTGGGTAATACAAGTAGTGCTTGCGGTATGGAGATGCCTGTGGATTTTGATTACAAACTTCTGTAAGCTGTAGTGTTTTGGAAAAACGTGCCTTAGTAACTAATTCCACAGGCTTGCACTTCCCCAATGAAATGAGTCCCGATAAATTGAAGTTCTGGGCGTCTGCAGGAGTTCATGAGCCAAGTGTGCTTGTCGAGTACGTTCTGCAAAAGGTCATAGAGAGAGAGAGAGAGTTAATAGTAATAGGTAATAACTAGTATATAAGTCGTATATTAGTCCATAGCAAAAATTAAACCAGTATGAGTGGAATTTAATATTATTATTAGAATAAAAGTCTGCCCTCAAATTATTGCGAAATGCGGGAAAATATGATATCGATTTGATTTTAATTGGCAAGTGATAGTGCATTCTTTGCATAGTAAAATATTGAACCCTTAACTAATTCTGAACGTGGGGTATGTGAATAAGTGCATAGCCGTGCACTTATTCACATACAGAAGCGTGTTTACGAATTAGGCAAACGGATTTTAAGATAAAAAATCAGAATTTTCAATCTTTTAAAGAAGTCCCTGCAGTGACTTCTTTAAAATCATATTTTACACTGGTGTCTAAATAGGCGATGTCGTTTATAAATAGAAGAAACAAAATAGGGCCTAGTACTGAGCCTTGAGGAACTCCAGATTCTATTGGATTGCAAGACGACATCCTTGTATCAACCTTTACAGGCTTCTGTTGGTAAGGTATGACTTTTACCATACGAGAGGTGCTCCCTGAAACCGTAGTACTACAATTTGTTAATCAAAATATTATGATTAACACAATCGGAAGCCATAAAAAAATCACAAGTTGTTGCAGTGGAGTGATGGCTGTTAAGCTAGAGTAGACATTATTTTGAAGGGAAAATATAGCATCATTTGTGCATTTGTTACTTAAAAACCCAAATTGATGGGTAGTAAGTATTTTATATTTAAACAAAAATGATCTGTTTTTGACCAATATTTCTATGATCCTAGATAACGCGGGAAAGAGTGCAATTGGCCGATAATTCGATGCTTGATTTTCATCTTCTCCTTTATGCAGAGGTCATTTGGAAAAAATGCCATTTTGAAATAAAACGTTAATCAAAGTGGTAAGGTAAGTTAATGTTAAATTAGGCAGACTCAAAAATATTTTTAATGAAGTCCATCAATCTGGAAAATTCGAAGTCGACATCACCAGATAGCATCTTCCAGTCAGTTGTTTGGCAACGGTGCGTGAAGTTTTGAAAACTTTTTCCCAAAAAGATATGGCATAATTTGCGAGAAGCATTTTTAGTATTGGATTTCAACGAACATTTTGTTAACACTGCTTCGTGATCGGAGAAACCTGAATTAAACACAGTATAGTCGGTGGATTCTGAATCATACGATGACACGACATAGTCTACAGTACTGGAACTGGTATTAGTTATTCTGGTTGGTGCTTTATATGCATGACCATACCAAAAGAATCCAAAATTAACTGAACATATTCTTGACCAGCATACACACTGGAATAATCAATATTAAGATCGCCAATAGAATTAGTTTGCTTTTTAGAGATAAGGACTCCAATAAGGTCAGTAGTTTGTGACAGAAAGTATGCACGTCAACGTCAGGTGTTCTGTAAATTCAAACAATACAGAGGGGATAAGTCTTTTGGTAGAAGATAGAAAATTCGAATACTTTCTCAGATATTATATCATTGAACTGTGTTATTTCGGAAAAGTCATTCTTTGTGGACATAATCATGGAACCACCATGAGATAAATTTTGGGCGTTTGAATTTTTCCAGCATTTATTTGCACCAATCGACATAAGTTTTTGTGGAGCGATTGTCAAATTATTCGGTATCCAACGCGGACAAATCTTTTTGACACCCAATGTTCATGCAATATTGAATGTATGCGAGTGGATCTAATGCCCAAGTATGCCTCAATTTCACAGTATATCTCATGACGATCTTGCAATCTCAGGTTACGCACATTATCGATGTTTTCTATCAACAGCCGATTTTGGAGGACCTTCACGAAATTCACGAAATTCAGGGAATGTGAAAAGGATGTGCATTGAAATAATAATCAGCTTTTTCGAATGATTGCTTAAGCCCACCCTTTTTTCAGTTGATCATACTGTCTAGTTTTTATGTATGCATAAATATAGTATTTCAACATTTTAGATTCTTAATTTATTCTAAGTTCTCCTACATTTCAAGTACTAAAGAAATACAAAAGTGCAATACTCCCAAATGTATATAAAAAGTAATACATCAAAGTCATGAGTTTTAAAATATTTACAGAAAAAGTTTGTAAAAGCTATTCTATTGTAAAATTTTCCACTAGTCGTATATAAAATGTCAAAAACATTTCTATGAGAACTGCATTTAAATAAATACCTCGTCTGTGGGAGAAATAAAATTTTCTTCAAGCAACTACGTTTAACGGCGAGATTTTCAGAAAGAAATTTCGCATGTAAACTGCCTTCCTTTCAGACTGCAAGTTAGTCGACCTGTTTTATTCGCAATAAATTACTACTGGGAGCTAAAAAAGCCCTACTGCGTTTTACATTTGAATATCATTACTGGATTCTAGCGTAAGACACACTTTTAAAATTGGAATATGTCTGGAAATTTTGTTCCTTTGTGAATATATCAGTAACGAGTTTACCGCGAGTTTCTGAAGAATGTATTTAAATGTCCATTACAGACAAAGTAGGATTTTTTCTTTGAGCAATTCAATCTCTTAAGCGTATTTCCTTTTTAAGCGTGGAATTGTAAAATAGATATGATTTGAAGGCGAAAATGGGACAATTTAGACGCAATTTTTATCTTCAGTGCTTTATTTGAAAAGGAATCTGTTTTAGAAAATTCTTCCCAACTTGACAGGAATTGTTCCTAAATATGTATCTTCCTTTATTCAATTCTATTTCTATTAGTTATTGACCTTAATTCTATAAACTTTACAAATTTAAATACCAAGAGAAGCAGCTGTCCCTCATTTTCAATAGAAAGTGGAGTATAGAGGGAACGTATTAATCATTTATACAAAATTTAGAGTAATAATCGTTCATTTATTTATTGCCATTACTTCTATTACTACTACATTAGTATGAATATTACTATTAAGGTAGTTGGGTGCAAAAGAGCGAATATAATTTAGATTTGCCGCTAATATCCATTTTTAATTAGAAACGTTTCGTAACAGTGTACCATATGTGTTGTTCAAAGATTAAAGCTGATCCACGGCGTTGCTTACAAACTATAAGGTAAATATTATTTTTTACTATAACATTGCAGTGTGTAGTTATTGATTTATATGATTTCTATTCGTGGGATTGATCAATAAACACCATCTCTTACGTTCAAAATTCATTTAAATACTATACACTACACTTAACAAACTGATATCATTCAATTATCACTATCACTTAACTAACTAAAATAATTTATTTGAATTCTTCGATTATTTTGCTAATTCGTACTATTTACTAGGACAGTTTATTATGAACTAAACACACTCCTTATATATCCTAAAGTAGTTCTCAAAAGATATAGGAAAATAAAAAAACAAATAAATAAATAGACTTTCCTAGAGATTATTCAAAAGAAGCAATGGAAATAAACCGCTTGCCAAAAAAAACTTATATAATAACAAAGATCAAACGAATTCCGGGCATTAAATAAAATTAACATATTAACAGATGGTTTCGACAGTATTGCCGAATGAGGCAAAATTATTAAATATTCAATTGATCTTAATTTTGGTTTCTGTTTTGCGGTTAACAGAAGGAAAAGATGTCAAGTCTTTAGGTAGATTTAAAGCAGTTCTAACGAATATTTATTAATTTATTAAATATTTATTAATGAGTTAAAGTTCTTAACTATCATAATTTCTGAAGATGACAGGAGATAACGAAATTGCGTGTTTTTGACTCCAACTATCACGCAGAGAAATGCTTTGTGAATATTTGCAATCCGATAAATATTACCATTTTCGACAATTTCTTTTGATTGTTCACGCTCATCTATAAGTTTACGTATGCGATAACATCTTCGTCTGATTAAAATCAGAAGAAGCTGGGGCTCAGATGCGTTGTCCTGATTTTCTTCAATTGCTGACGCTTTTCGAATCGTGATTGTCCAGTTATTCCAACAGTTATCTGTTGTTCAAATCTGGTCTTAATCAGTACCATATCCACTGCCATATTCAATCCATTCCATGCACCACATTGCTTCCCGAGGCTTTCATTTCTTCTTATTGCTTCCTTCACTGAGATAGTAGAATTATATGAACGGCAATTAAAATGATTTCATTTTTAACATACCTGGTAGTGACGCACTCGCACATAACGCCATTAATGAAATGCTTTTAATAAAGTTAGTCCTGTCTTTTAATAAAGGAAGGCATTAGCTTTATCAAAATCGGCTTTCTGGTTCTTCTTTTTTTTTAATCGGTAGCTAGTTGCCTGTAAGCCATATAGGCATATCCAAATTACCGGCGTTTGCTGTATAGTTTTTATTTTCATTTTTGATTTATATAGAATCTTCAAAACCAAAAGATTTAATTTTCGCAATCAGGACGATATTGTGTTGTTTGGAGAAACGAAATTTTAACTTTGTATCCTCACCAGAAAATTGGTTTTAATTAAATGGATACTATCCAATATTACTCGTTCAATTGTTAGGTTACATTAATTAACTGTCGACTTTTGTAAAAAATAGACTTTCCTATTAGGAAACATGAATTTTGGTAAAAAAATTGCTAATGGATTTGTAAAATAGGTATAAGGTATAAATATATGGGGAGCATTTTGTATAAATAATTAGAATTTTCTTCGAGAATATCTCAAAATTCAATTTTTTAGAAATACCAGCAATAATGTTCTGATAACTCTATTTTTGAAATTGATTTCATTGTAAGTAAAATCGCCGTTATTCCAATAATTTCCTATTAATTTTCAATTCTTAGCGTCATATTTAAAATGCTTTTAGTGCAAACTAGCTTCGTTCTGGTCCCCTAAACAAGTTATATCTGCTCTTAAACAAGTTATTTGGTCAAGTTCTTCATCAATTTGTCATTTTGATTCATGAACATGAATGATAAGATTTTTACTTCTTCTTATATATTCAACTCCACTACTTTCTCAATCATCTTCTGAATATACAAGTTTTGAAATGTGTTTCTCGCAGATATAGTCAGTTTGTCTTATCGTATTATTTCCACAGAATTATTTGGAAAATATTATTTCATTCAAAGACTGAAAATGTATACTTATATATAACAGAAGATTACGTTTATCGAGCCAGAGAAGTAAATTCTTGCGTAAATTGTTTTGAAGTGCGAAAACTCGCAGCTCTTAAAAGAAACTTCAAGCCGTCGAGTTCTAATGAAACCTTCTGCAACTGAAAAGCTGGGATGGAAATATTAGGATATGCTTGTACCATTTAAACAGCTAAAGCATCTACTTAATATCTTTTCATCTGACGTGAATTGTTTTCAAGCTCTTGCCTTGTTAGTCACCGAGAAGACAGTTTCGGAAGCGGATGTATTTGAACAATACCCTAAGTGGTTAATAAAAAAAATGTCAACGCATCCTATTATACCATTAATAATTCCTGTATTATGAAGGATGTTTCATTAGTAGTTGAAAATACATTAACTCTTGAATTGGAATATTTAGTTTAACTCAAATCCCTCATTGAGTTATAGGGTATTTTATTAAAAAATTAAAAAACAAATGGACCTATTAGTTTAAAACCATTTGGCGTATCCTTTTCATATTTGGCAGGATGTTTAGGTACTGTAAATCTTATTGAATTATGTTTAATAACCATTTCTGGCTAAAATCAGAGGCATGTAACAAGGACACGTTGCTACAGTGTAAAAAAGGATCTTGAAACTATTTTGGGAAAGAGATGAAACTAATACCTCGGAACCTTATAGCTACGTAACTTTGTAAATCCTATTCCTAGTTTTATTAATGCTTAAACGAAATAATAAAAAATTTGAAGCCTTTACCTTTAGACAAGTGACTTGACATAATTTTTTCATCAAAATTTATGAAAAATGGATAAAATTCAAGTTTATTTATAATTATAAACAATTAAGTGGATAATTCTTTTATTGTAATGATAAATCTAGTAACTAATCTATCAATCAAGATAAATTTTTTTCAATAATTTCGAGCTGCAGTTTAGAATTTTCAGCTTCCAAACGATTTCTTCCTAGTGTTAAAATATATTATCACCCAAGATTCAATCTACTTTAAATCTAAGTGCAGGCCTGCTAATAGTAACATATCAAGAGCAAGTTTGGACTTGATCAATTCGTATCAAATCGCGAAATATGCGCCATATACAGAGCAAAAAAAAACGTACCTGAAAGACTTCCACGGACTTACCCACGCCTATTGACATGCTACGCCTCCGTTGCAGCATTATTCATAATTATGATGGTGTGATCAAAGGTAACCTAACCTAACCTAACCTAAGTACCTAACCTTTTTTTTCTGTATGAGGAGAAATCCTCATTGACACCCGGCGTCATGGTTGGGTAGTGTCGGACCAACTAAAAACTAAAAACCAACTAAAAACTCTCCTCTGATTCTAGGAAGCATTCCATTATGTTGCTATATTGAAACTTCTTCCACGTTTCTGGGTATACAAGTTTCTTACTTCTTCATACTTAGAGCAGTGGAAAAACCTATGCTCGGCATCGTCTTCTTCAGTGCAATAAGTGCATTTAGGAGTGTCTGATCTCCGCCAGGTATAAAGGTACCTGCGAAAGCATCCATGGTCTGTGAGTGCTTGTGTTAAGAAGTAGTCAGTTGTCCCTTGCTTCCTGTTTACCCAAACTTTGATAATAGGAATGAGTGGGTGAGTCCATCGGCCATATGTTCCGTTGTCTTATTTCACTTGCCAGCTCTGAATGAGATTTGTTCTTGTGTCAACCTTCGACACTCCGTTGTACCTGTCTTTTCTCTCCTCTACTTGTAGCTCAATAGTAACCAGCCTTGCAATTACACCTATTCCCTCGGCAGATACAGTCTGACAAACAATGGATATACGAACAGCGATTTTTATCTGTAGTCGTGTAAGCTTGGCAATAAATGTTTTACTTTCGTAGACAGTATACGATACTGAGCTATCCATAATCTGGTTATGGACCATGCTAGAAAGGATTTTTCTCTCAGATGCACTAGAGCTTCCTATGGCACTATATTCGCCAGATATGAAAATGTTTTTTCTGCTTTTCCTTTTGATTTCTTTTTTTACGCTGAGTTTCGTGTCTATACAAACTCCCAGGTACTTTAATGCCCAACCATATTTGCCCAATTTTCCTTTTATGTGTAACAGCTCCTATATTTTCTGACATTAGCTCTAGACGTTTGCTTTTAATCCAATTTCCTACAAGCTGCAGTGCTGTGTTGGGCGGGTTCATTAGGAGTTGTTTTGTTACAGCTTTTACCACTAAGGCGACGCCCTCTGCAAAGCCAGTTAGGGTAACTTCATGCACCTCTATTCTCAAGAGCGCATCATACAAGATGTTCCAGGGAGTCGGACCAGTACTTCCTGTGGTACTCCACTGTTCACGTCGAAGATCCTGAAGTTACTTTTTGCTTCAGCTATTATATTTCTATCAGGTACGATGCAATGATGATTATGAAGCTTTCATTGATTCCTCTCAATCTAACTTCATCGAGAATGTGTTGCTACGATGCTGGTAACTAGGTACCTACCTTGGAGCACACGATCTTATCGTAAATAACGGTGCAAAATGATCTGATGACGTCTCAATTGGAGTTTTTTAAATCGGAAGATATCGTGTTCCAAAGTAACAAAGTAACAAAGTACAACAATAATATTGAAATATTAGTCAATTTTATACAAGTTTGTTTATGTAACACAAGTTATATCGTGTTGTTACGAACTCATCTCCGCCCTGGAGCTGGTCCTGTTTGGATATAGTGGAGTTCTGAAATCCGTCGGAGGCACCATTTTTGATGAAATACCCCAAATTCGTTTGATCTTTGTTTTATATAAGTTTTAATGGCAAACGGTTTGTATACATTGTTTCTTTTCAATAACTTCTAGGAAGGTCTATTTATTTATTTGTTTTGTTCATTGTCTTCATTTTTCTAGATCTTTTGAGAGTAAATTTGAGATATATAAAGGGTTTATGTAGCCAAGTTCAGTTCAGCCTATAATAAATAGGGAAGTTAGTTAAATGATAGTAATGAGTGAATTATATTAAAGTTAGTGTAGTGTAAAGTATTTGAATGAATTACGAACGTAATTGACATTGTTTATTAATTAACCCCATGAAAAGAAATCATATAAATAAGAAAAACATTACATTATCTTGAAAGGTTAGAAAACTATTAATTAACAGAGATCGATATTTGGATTTATATTTCAATTTACGTTATTTCGACCTGTATTTTGATTTTTTTGTAATCATTTATTTCTTGGAAGATTATTGACAAATAAGGGCACAAATGCTAAATATGAAAATTTATATAAACAAATTATAATAAAATATAGGTTATAGGACCTTTCATATAATGCTTTAACAAAATGACGCACAGGGTCATCTTATATTTTCAACAATAAAATGCATGGATAACTATGTATTTCAAATTTATTTTTTATAAAAATTAAAAGATCTGGAACAAACAATATACCTCTAATTATTGAGTTCACGATGTAAAATAAATATTGATTTAGTATTCAGAAATCTGTATTATCTTGTAGATGTACCTAGATGGAAGTAGAAACGCCTCTAGCGCAACTTAAAACTTGTTAGAGCTTCGAAGTTTGTTTTATCGGGATCTGAAATTGACGTCAATTAAATTTAGCACATGCTTGTCGATAACCATGATGAAACGTTCAAGCAATAAAATATAATGATTCGTTTCCACTGAAAATGTAAAACTCAGTGAAAAATAAGAAATTGGGGATTTTTCTCAACCTGATCTCTAATTGGTGTAATTATTAAATATTAAAAAGTATTCCTGATTATGTGCATATGAATGATAATGAAATCACATCCAATGAAACTGACATCCAATAGTCTCACAGACTAAACCCTGGATATAATATCTTCGCAACAGAGAAAGCTGCCAGACCGCTAAAAGAGTAGTGAATTGAAAAAAAAACACTACAATCTACTAAGACATCGAGGAAATACTGAAAACAATAGCATCAGAAAGGACAAAATCGAAAGTGGTAATTAGCTGTCGCGAGACAACCTCCTGAATTTGTCTCACTGGAGTTAACCTCTACTGGATACCTGGATAATTTGAAGTGGAAGGGAACTCCAGCTCAGATAGACTTGCTAAAAGTGGGGAACAGAGGAGAGAAAGCCTAATAACTTGATTGTGCTGCTAGTCAAACATCAGGATATTTGGTCAAACAGAAGAGATAGCAGGATATCCAGAGTGATTTGGTTAAGGATCAATGACCATCAAACCAGAAAGATAATCAGATCAACAGAACACTCAATCCAGAAAAGCATTGGAGTGATCACTGGACATTATGCTATTGGCCCCAGATTTCAGAAAGGGAAAGTGAGAAGAGACAACTATTACAGAGTGTAACAGAGGAGAAGAGATGATCGAGCATATGGTCTGTCGTTGCCCTGTCATGACAAAAAACATTTCAAATGTTGGTTGACAACACAATAGATCACTTCAAAAATTTCGCAAAATAAGCAATGGAAAAATAAAAAAAAATGCTGAAATTCAACTATAAGAAGGAAAGCTAGTCAGATAAATTTTTGAAATCTGGACAATAAAGGGTAACACAATTTGCTTCAGCCCTCCGAGTAAACCAAAACCAATATAGATCAAAGTTGCCCGTGATAACCTAACCTTGTAAATGTACCTAGGTGGGAGTAGACACACTTCTAGTGGATCTGACATTTTCGAAAACTTTCAACAACAAGAAATGTCTCTTGACCAGAGCCCTATTTGGTGTTATAATCAAGTGTTAAAAATATTTCTTATGTGACTTCATTTTGTTCAAAATTATAAACTGCGCAATTATTATTGTATCATGCCAATCGACCTGTTTTGTTTTTAGTCGTTAAAACGCAGTAGTCACTTCTGTATTAGCCACTTATAAGTTTTTGAAAAAATGAATCAGAATTTTAGCAAATTTGTGGTGAAATTATTATTTATATTCGTTGGTAAGTTTTTCTAAAACCTTTATAACTTGGTTTTTTATATGAAATGCTTACAAAATTCCTTTGTTATGTCATTAGAAATCTTTTATAATCTCCTTTTTAGTAGTTCCCAACTATACTCCTAAAGTTCTGTCTATTATTCGATTCCTCTGCAACCTCTGCAACTGCTGGTTTGAGTATATAAGGGGCAAAAAACTAAGCAATCAATTAATACAGCACTACATTATCAAAGACTTCATCTGAAATTGGACCAGTTGTCCTTATCTCTAACATATATATATTATTTATAATTCATAACTGCTTTCATCTTTCTCTTTATCTCAAAATCGTTTCCTTAAAAAGCTCGTGGCGTCCAATTTAATATTAATTGTTCATACCATCTGAGTACTATTTATATGTGAGAGTTGTCTGACAATTTTTTTTAAGTCTATACTTTTAAATAACGTGCCATTGTTGATACTTTTCGGCTAAGCAATTGTAATCTACAAGAAATAGTGTATACTTTGATGTTGAGTTTTAAAATATTAGCGAGGAAAATTTTATTTATCGACTTTTTGTGAAAAAATATTTCTTTTTTAGCCCTCTCAAATGCTAAATTTGTGCATTTTCACTCTGTAAAGTAACAAGAAAAATGGGAAACCCTGTACACCAAAAATATTATATTTTTCTTAGTCAGTCTAAACTACATAACCTCAAAATATACAATATTGTCAATATTTTCCAAGAATAAAGAATAGAACTGCTCCCCAATTAATGGAATATGCAGTAAAATGCTCCCTCACTCTAAAAGCAGCGGATGTTTCCTGTACATGGAGTAACTGAACGATTGGCTTCTGAGCATTAAATCCAAGTGACTCGATGTCTGATCGTCTTATGTACTTCAGCAAACTGGTTTCGATTCATTTGGCTATAACTAGCAAAATCAGTATCACTCATATTAGTTGTAATTGTAAATTGTCTACTGTTTTTTCTTTTCTATAGAATAAATTTATTAGGTGATTTATTGGGATATTGGGTGG
The DNA here is from genome assembly GCF_026250575.1 of Diorhabda carinulata. Taxonomy (NCBI): domain Eukaryota; kingdom Metazoa; phylum Arthropoda; class Insecta; order Coleoptera; family Chrysomelidae; genus Diorhabda; species Diorhabda carinulata. Next base: position 9,836,612 of record NC_079471.1, read on the forward strand.
ATTCGACTGTCAAAAATGTCAGACATTTTCTGATTCCAGCTAGTCGCGATCTCCTAATCAAATCCAAACCCCACCGTTACCAATTTGAAAACGCGTGTCTCAATATTCGGATCACCTCGCTGCACGTGTAGCACGTACGAGTCGTGTCTCTCGTGCCACGCTACCTCACACGTGCCTTAGTATTGGTAAGTGGCAAATTGAGTCTGAGCCTTACTTCTTGAAACCAAGCCCAAATTCTATATAGCAGTGTGATCCTCTTGATGTCCAGGTTTTAAGTGTTTGAAATAGCCATGGCGCGGCGCTGCTATATAAGCATATACCAAGGGCTCTTCCACAAAGAATAAGTTCATCAGTCCCCCACAATCCATTTTTGTGATGAGACAAATTATAGCAATCGCGTCGATATCCTAAGAAAGCTATTATATTGACAAGAACAACGGTCATATCAAGTCCAATCTTTTGAGTTGATATATCGCCTCGCTTGAATTTTTTGGGGTCTGTTTCTCATTTTGTGTTTTCAAACTTAGGAAGCTACTCATATTTCATTCACTAACTACATGATTTATTATTATATTTATATTTTACAGTAAAGTGAAGTAATGTCGTGTAAATTGTGACGTCAGAAGACATTGTGACAGATTGAGTTAAGTAGACCATTCTAAGCTTTGTGGGAGCGTCTTTGGGCATGTACGTAGGTAGTGTAGAGTACATAGTTACATATGTATTTCATTTTATTTGTGCCGTGTTTTCCATATTTATTATAATTCATTTGGTATATAAATAGTAGTGAGATAATTAGTTCATGTGAAAATGTATCTTTTTTCTACGACCGTGCGTTTTAACCCACTTTCCCGCACACATTTTAGTTTTGAAAGTGTCACTTTCCCGCACTAGTGCGGGAAAGTAAAATTATGTAAATTTTAACCTTATTAGATAGTTTTTTACTTCGGAGGTTAGAACTATTGTTACTACAGGTAAATAAATATTTACGAAATAGTCCATCAAATAAAATTTAAACCTTTACTAGCTTTTTGAAGCATTTTTAATTTTTTGAAAATATAAAATAATAAAGATATTTTTTATATAACCTTATACATTCTTCAAAGGAGTGTTACAAAACAACTATCAAACCACCCGGGTTCGATAGTAGTTGCTATGACAACCCAGGCGTGTAATTGTTACTAAAACGTCAAAGTTGTTCAAAACGTCTTGGAAGTGACAGAGTAAGTCCAATCTTCTTCTAAATTAAACCACATTAAACCAAATAACTCCACTGGACCGGCAATTCTTACTAGTCTACAGAATTCAACAAATTGTGTTTTCAATATTAATATTTATAATAATTAGTAGTTTTTAGTTAAAGTTTTGTATATTATTATGTTTGTTGGAATAAAATAATTTTTAAAAAATGAGTCGTTGTATATACGGTCGTAGAAAAAAAAATGTTCCTAACTAATGCGTAAAGTGTCTTTCCGCACTTGACCGCTTGCCCGAACTCCGCTCCGCGTCGTTCGGGACAATTAGCATAATAACTAGACAACCTTATAGACATAGAAAAGTTGCATAGTGATCTCAAATGCTGAAATTTATGAATGGTTTTCAGAACAAGGAGAATGGAAAAAAATATGCTGATAATTCTAGGACACTCCTCTCTTCTGAACATGCAACAGTAAGACGTATGATTATGATCTTATGATTATTTGCTACATTCTAATCACTTGGACCATTAATTATATTAACAAAATTAGATTTTATAACAAGCAAATTCCAGAACATGAATGTGACTAAATTTAACCAGAAGATCCTATTGAATAAAATGAATATTTCAACTACTGTATTAAATTCTAGATAATACCAAATTGACGAAATCGAAACAAGATTTTGTGAGGGTTCGAGAGCAATGTATCATCAAAAAATGACGGAAACTGGAATATCAGCAAGAAAACATGATCTAGAGTTGAAACACAACCATGACAAAAATGAACAAGAATTGAAACATTTTGCATCAAAATATTCTTATAGTAAATAAATGATTTATATTTTAATAATCTTGGTGAAGTGAAGAGAAAATATAAATATATATAAATATAAATATATAACAAAAGAGTGAATTTTTCCCCTCTATCCTCTTATGTGACAGTGGTTTTAACACACGATTTTAACTAAGTTACACCAACACTTACAATTACAATATCTGACGCGCGTTTCGATAACCAAGTTATCGCCTTCAGAGACTGAAAGAAAACTAAAACTTTAGTCTCTGAAGACGATAACTTGGTTATCGAAACGCGCGTCAGACAGTGTAATCGTGAGTGTGGTGTAGTGGTAGAATGAACAATGTGTTTAGTGAGAATGTTCCAGAAATTCCAACTTATCTACAAGAAGCTGTTCTCTATAATCAAATGAAGCAATAATTGGCGATTAATTTTCAGAAATTAAGAATCTGTAGTAGAAGTGAATAAAATCGCCAATGAGTCTCTCATTTCATTCTATTTCTCTTAATTATTTTCGTCTTGCTCAATTTTTCCGATTACATAATCTAAGCATCACAATTATGTTTAGAAAAACATACTTTTTCATGCTCTATAAACGCGTCTACATATACAATATCGCATAAATAATAAAGATCTATTTTGAAATTATTTATATGAAATAACTATTTTTCTACACAGGAAGATATAATTTCCACTTTCACCTCTAATTTTGTTATTTTAATGATTCAAAAACATGGTCTGAATGTTTCTCAAAATAGAATACAACTACATACCTGGCTGATACCACAACGAATATTAAATTATATCTCTGTCAAAGAACGTAACTCTGATTAATCTTTTATTGATATCTAATGGCTCCCAATTGCAAGAATTTTTGTTAACCGGTTTCGATCTTGTTGGATCTCTTCAGAACCTACTACTTCGGAGACTCTAAGCTCCGCAACGCCAGCCTTGAAATATTAATATATCACGTGGAATAATATTCTATACATCTTTTTCCAATGAATTGATACGATAGATTTTACAAAATATATAAAAAAAGTTGTCATATTCCACCCTATATGACTGTATGTACTAATTTATTACCAGAACTTAAGTACTGTTATTTGTCATCCATTTTCCTTTTATTTCTCATTTACGTGACACGACTTATATATTTTATACATTTAAATGTAACATTAGTATCTCATTTTTTGAAACTAAATTTAAAAATACTGTGATGACAGAATTACACGGAATCTACATCGAGACATGATAATGCTACACAGATTACACATTACGGAATCAGTATTAAACCAAGTAGAAACAAAAGACCATCAAAATCCATTACTAAGTTACCTGAGGGGATTACCGCAACAACACACCATACAGCAACAATAAGTGAGCTACAGAAAGGTCGCCATTAGCATATAGGACAAACTTCAGATTACATGCATCCTTTATACCATCCAACCACGAAGTATTATAGATATAAGGAGTCTGAACAGTATCGGGTATTTCATAGTATTCATGTACACAAAAATAAACCCAAATCATAGTTTTCTTTTCTGCCACTGGCTGCGCAAGTATTCATGACGTTATTATTTTATTATATATGTAAACATGCGCTAACCCGCGAGTATTAAAATTATTTAATTTAAATATGAAATATCAATTAATTTATTTAAAATTAATTTTAAGAAAACAATGAGGAGGTGTTGTTCTGTTCATGGTTGTCTTAGTGGCCGAAAGGCACGTGAGAATGTAGGAAAAGTGGCATTATTCAACGTACCAAAAGTGAGTGTATAACCTCAAAGTAATATTCAAAATTTATGTTATTAACAATTAACAACAATTAATTAAGGTGCGTTAATTTATCCTAGTGAACAATTATTTAATTTAATAGAAGTTTGGAAGAAGTAGTATTGATGGTGATTGGTACAGAAACGGTACATATTGACACAATGTTTGACATATTAGATGCTGTTTCAAAAAGAAATATCTCGTTTTTTGTTGGCTGTGATAAGCTTAACAAAGAATTAACGATAAAAATCATTAATAATTTCTTAATGATGCGAGGACATTTTCTTGTCCAATGTTTCAATAAAAAAATGGCGCACTCTTCTGGCAAAAAAATATGTCCCCTATATTGAGACAAATCGTTTAATATTACGTCAGACTCCTTATAACTATACTTAGTTAATCCAAAGATTACTAGTGAACAGTTCAATGTTTCATTTGTCTAATGTAAGTATATTGGTAATTTTCTGTTTCATGTAAGTTGAAGTATATTAGACGAAATGTATCCTCAGAAACTTTGGAAATTGACCAAATATTTTCATTTATCCAAATAATTCAAGAAAGTTTCTAAACTATGAGACAGTGATCGTTTGAAACAAAGCTACCGGGGATTGATTATTTAACGTGCCTGTTTAATGAGTTATCGAAACTCTTCTTGTTCTTTAATTACCAAAACTTTGCAGAGTCACGGAGTTTCTAATTAAATTTTTGGATGCTGATCCATTTCATCGACTCATTTGTGCGTTGAAATTCTTACAATTGTTTGCAATATCGAATAATTGTATTCAGATGTCGCTGGAATAGAGAAATATATGAATAAAGAGAGCGATAGACTAGATTTATAGAAAAGAAATTTGGTCACCCCATAACAAATTTAATCGAAAAACCAAAGTATTTCTCTGATGTAGTTTTTGGTGATGATCAACACATATACAAAGATATATTGGAAAATTATTAGCTTAGTATAGAACCAAACAAAATTTCAATGTTAAAATATTGTATTACTCAACATATTCTCCTCTTAGTTGGATACATTTATTACAGCGAACCTGCAACGTCTCTAGATCTTTAAAAAAAAATGTTTCTTCTTGCTCTGCAAATCAGACCTCCATAGCTTTTATTACCTCCTTATTGGAAGAAAATTTACGACCTTTTAAACTTTTTTTCAGTTGAGGAAAGAGATGATAGTCGAACGGAGCCATATCTGGTGAATAAGGGGGGTGCTTTAGTAATTCAAACCATAAATCACGAATTTTTTGTATGGCAACATGACATTTGTGTGCACGGGCGTTGTCTTGGATAACTTTCGCGTCTTTTATCTTCAATTTTTTCCCGTGGAGTGGTCAGTAATGTCGAATAGTAATCTCCAGCTATTGTTCTACCTTTATCCAAAAAATCAATCATGATTACTCCATGGCAATCCCAAAAAACTGAAGCAAGAACGTTTCCAGCAGATTGTTGGACACGAAACTTCTTAGGTCTTGGAGAATCAGAGTGTCGTCATTCCATCGATTGTTGCTTTGTTTCTGGATCGTAGAAATGTACCCAAGTCTCATCCATAGTAACAATTCGGTTTAAGAAATCTACATCGTTTTCAAATCGATCACAGATCGAGGCGATGCTTCTACCCTTGCACGCTTTTGGTCAACATTCAAACATTTTGGGATCCATTTTGCAGCAATTTTTCTCATGTCCAAATTGACGTGAACTATATGATGAACGCGTTTGTATGAAATATTCAGTGCTTCAGATATCCGTTTTAGCCCAATTCTTATTTGGTCGAATTTTCATTTGAGTGAATTTTAAGATCCAGCTTTTGACTGCTTCGCAATAAAAAGCCTGACTTAGCATTAGTGACCTTCACAAGTGCGACGGTCAGTATCTTCGACATGCGTAGCACGATTAAATGATAGAATTTGTTTAAATTTTTGCAGTGAAACTAAAATCTATAAATCTGTAAGATTATAGATTCCACTTCAATCCCATTAAAGTATCGTCTTCAATTATTTATTATTAATGTGACAATAATGAACCATAAATATATTTATCTAATTTTATAATTCTTATGGTATAAGATAAGAACTAATACATAAAGAAGCCTGCAAAACTAATACTTCGTTCATTCAATTTGATATTCGTCTAGTACGCTAGTCAGATTAGTGTAACCACTTGTAACTTTAAATTAAATCCTCAGTTTGCTGAATAAATTGTTTTTAAAAAGCAAGTTGGTGAATTGAGTTATTTAATTGGCGTAGTATCAGTAGGATCCCAGAAGACAAGTACCAGTGTTTGGAGAAGAAAATTGTTCCTGAAAACTATGCAAGTCGTCAGTTTCAACTGTTTACCTGAGGGCTTGTCTGCTTTTACGAGCTTATCAGCTATTTCATCCCCTTTCATTTAGGTGAATCCTCTTTTATGTAGAAGCCTGTTTTGACACGAAAGGCGGCAACTAATCTTTGGAAGGGTTAAAAAGGTATATGGACTTAAACAAGACTTAGTCGAAAAATGAAATTGATCATCGTACAAAATGTCTTTAGTTCTTACTCAATTATAGATAGGACTTGCGATTAATGGATAGGTTGGATTGGGCGAGAAAGGACGAAACATAAGCCTCCTCGATCTCCACAGTTAAATCTGTATGATTTGTGCTTCTGAGGTTACATTATATCGGTAATTTTGGTACAATATACTGAAATCAGTGAATTGAAGAATCGTATCCAAAGAACTAATACTATTAGAAATATGCCGCAAAGCTTAGAACGTGTTCGCAGACGACGATACTGTTTTTTGACTGGGGGCGGTCATTACAACCATTTATAACAAACCATATTTTATTCTTGCATTTCCATCTTCACTATCAATACGTAGTTTGAGGAAATAAAATGCTGTAAGTATTTCAATTTGATTGCAGCAAAAACTTACGATATGCCATTTCTATTATGGAAGGTTAAAAAATATCAGTTTTACTCATCGTCTTGAAAGGGTTATATCTCTAAAAAATGTGAACGTAGAAACTTTTGTTGTAGATAATAATCTTCATAATTTCATACGGACAACCATCTCCTGGATTTTGCCCCATGAATTTAGAAATACCCTGCGTATTGAGCGGCCCTAAGGATTGAAACTATTGAGAATTATCTAAATTATGATAATTTGAAATTTCATCCTATTCAAACTTATGGAAATGACTTCTGAGGAAAAGCTAATATGATTTCATAAAGCTGGCCGGATTAAAATTGCAATTGCTCTGTGCTATTCCCTATCATCAAGTGTATCGCAATTTTCATATGTGTGCGGGAATATGAGAAATAGTTATATGATTACATATTGCATCTGCGAACATGAGGTCGCTCTGCACCGGAATTATATCCATAAATGCAAAAGAGAAAATGCAGAGAATGAAAAATATTTCAAACTACATATTTCCACGGTAAAACGACGACACAATATTATAAAAAATATATTTTTTTTCAGTAAGACGATCTCATATATTTCATATTCTTTTTTCTTTGTTTCTTCCTGCGTTTTGTCTACTCTGATCCTACTTTTTTTTATTTCGACTTTTTTCTTTTAAGAACACCCATTCGTTCTGGACGTTGGCTATACAATGCAGTCCATATGTATGGGATAAATTCAATTTTAGCGTTATTATGTACGAGTACTATGTGGAAATAACCTGAAACAGGTCGATTTTTATTTTTAAATTGACAAGTTACAGTATGAAAATATTAAGCCCCTCTAGCACGCCCTCTGAAATATAAGCACACCCTCTAAAATTATAAGAAAGCGGGTCGTGTGGCACCTTGTTGGAAAGGAATTTTATTCCTATGCTTCACAATATAAAGTTTTTTTTAAATTTTGTACAATCATAACTGACAAAATTAAATTTTAGATGTAAAATTTTGATAATATCAAAACACTTTAAGTAGAATAAAGATAATAATGTCACATAATTTTTAGAATGTCTTTTTCAAGGTACTTTACAATTGAATTTGTTAAAAATGACCACCATTCACTCATTGAATCTAGCCGGCTATTCGATCGTTCCACGTCATCCAATCCACATATTGGAAGGAACCTCGTTTAAATAATTTCTAACTGTACGTGCAAAATGCGGTGAAGCTCCGCCTTGTTGGTAGAAAATATATCGATCTATACCATTTGGATGATTAGCATCAGGAAAAAATCTTTGTAATGTAGGCACTAAGAAGTTAATCAAAAATCTAGATAATGTTAAAGATACCAACCCAAACGTTCACTTTTTAGGATATTGATATCGATTTTCTCTTTCACAAAATTATCTATCCTTTTAGTCCCGAACAAATGAATTAAATTTAATACGCTCACAAAGACAATATTGCTGATGTAAAAATAAGGATAACGTATTTACAAAACACCTGACGGTGACGTGCATACTTTCTGTCACAAACTACTGACCTTGCTGGAGTCCTTACCTCTAAAAAGCAAACTAATTATATGTGTCGATCCCAATATTGATTATTCCAGTGTGTATGCTGGTCAAGAATGTGTAACAAATGCACAAATGATGCTATATTCTCCTTCTCGCGTTTCTAATCTTCCCTGTCTCCACTTTTTATTATATAAAAATACATTGCTGCCTTTTTCATTAAATAACACCACCAATGACTTCGTTCAATCTGTAAAATTCTTAGGGCTTGTTGTGGACAACTCTTTGAAATGGGGGTTACATATTGCCTCCCTATCTAAAAAATTTGGTTCCTCCTGTTTTGCGCTGAGATCAGGATCCAAAGAACTGAATTATCCACCCCCTTAACAGTTTATTATGCCCGTATCTCCGATATACCCTTCCCTTCTTGAGTACGTGTGGTGCGACTCAATTTGAGTGAATCTTCAAACTACAAAAGAGAACTGTTAGATATTTACTCGGACTAAATAGCGGGGCTTCATAAATGATTAAAAATTCTGACTCTTCCTTCTTTATTTATCTTTTAATCCGTTTGCCTAATTTGTAAGCACGTTTCTCCAATTTCAGAAAGATCGTTGCACGGTTATCCACTTAGGAACACGGAGCACAACCTTTACCTACCTACTTCACATTTAGAATTAGTTGAGGGCTCAATATTTTATAATGCAAAACCTTAAACTCAAGAACCTTCTATAACATTACATGCCCAACATATTACAGCCCTAGGTTTTGAACTGTATTGAAAATTTTCTTTTCCTCTCTCATTCATTTTATCACTTCATTATCGTTACTCATAAAATTTGTAATTAATTTCCTCCAATCTACTAACCTAACTAACAGCTTTAGTTTTACTGCAAGAAGAATTTCTAGAAAGCTACTTTCGGAGTAACTTCTTCTGTTCTTTCATGATCTTTTCAATGTCAGATACGATGTCGAAACTTAATGAATCTGCTGAGTTAAGGTAATGTGGACAAGCAGTACAAATTTTAACGCAAAAACTCGTGAATTAAAAGAAGATGAAGTTGTTTATCTATTCCAAATTTTATTTTTCACAAAACTGTACATCTTAGAAGAATTCACAGTTATTTCCCGATCGCATTATGCCATCAAAAAAAACATTTACTACAACCTGAATGTTACATCTTGTTATAATTCTTACGGTGAAGTAAGTTCCCGGTTTTCAGTGGAAAAATATGTGTTTCGGTTTGAGATTCAAAGCCATACAGCCAAATTTCATCTTCAGTAACAATTTAGGCAATGAAATCCGGAATATTTCAGTTCCATGCGAAATCAATCCGATATTATTTTTGTCCATCAATCAAAAGTCTGTAACGCTTTTTCGTCGCTACGTGACGGATTGCTTCGAGCGCCAGCTTTTTTTATTTTACTTCCCCTTCTGGATTGATAACCCGGGTATTTGCTGCTAGTGTTCCTTACAAAGTTTTGAGGTACAAAATCATAGAAGAATGCGAAACAATTGTTAAACATAATTAAATTTAAAGCAAAAATAAAAATAAACTATATAAGGTAATACATCAAAATATACAAGAAAAAACCAAGCTCGAAAAAGCAACGATACGAAAAACGCAAACTATACCTAATAACTTCCAAGTGAGGCACAAATGACCGTTATGCGGTACGACAAGGCTGGTGTATGCAACAAGTAGGGTTAAACAACCTACAAAAGCTTTCGGTCGGCCAAAGCTTTAGAGAATACAGTTCTCAAACCTCGCGTTAGCAATAACTGCATACGTGTTGTATGTGTTTTTCTACTCAATTGGCTGAAGGCACAAACACAACCACCACCGACATGTAAATACTCAGCCACCTCAATGGTACTATCGCGATTCCAACTGGATTGTTGATACTTAACTTCACTAGTAGCAGTTTTCTTTATTACTGGTATAATCGGATAGCTGGAGGACCTAACACGACCATCACTCAGCTCCCTTAATGGCTTTGTCCTTAACCCACAAAATCTAAAGCTCAGCGGCCCGATGCGGTCTACGCCGGTTGTTGCAGGCACTATTACTGCCTTATCGCTCACAATTCAGTGAGTTATATCAGCTTACCTGGGTTTCTCCCACTTAAGTTCAGACGGATTAGCGCAAAGCCCTTTAACAGACTTTGAACACTTACTTTGCTCCGGATTTTGTCTTCTCTGTAGACTACATGGTGGACGGCCTGCTAGTTCTTCGAGAACTGTCTTCCAAATATTTTAATGGTTACCGGTATTTCCTTACTACCAATCCGCTGGACCTGCGCAGATTCCTGTTGGAAGTTTCCATATTTCTACTTATAACGATTTGCCTTGGTTGGCTTCTTGCTTCATTTAGGCCGGCGGAACCACTTCCTTTTTCGACTTGGTACGATCTATTTTATTTCCAGAAGCGCTTCCCTTTCACTAGCGGTGCGCAAGGTGGGGTCGCCTTGCCTACAACCCTTGTAGTTAGTAGCTTCAGGGAAGAACTATATTTAAATCGGGTTATTTTCCTAGTTATACTCATAGAAGAATTACATTTTTACGTTGAAATATAATGTAGATATAAATTAACTTTTAAAATCGGTGATAACGTTGCTTTCACGTTTCAGAAAAATAGTATCCTCATTACAAGTTTCGAAAGAAATTTGGCACTGACTCATCCCTTTTGAAAAAAATTTTTCACACAATCCTGTGTGTTTCTGCATTATTACCACTTTTGAATCGTTTTATTACTTGCAAACCGTCTAAAACGTTCCACAAAACTTGATATTGATATGTTTTTCAAGATCCACAGATTCTAGAAACGCCCAAAAGACTCAACGGCATCAAATTTGTCGCAATTTGTGTCTACATGAGAGTATAAGACATACCTACACACTTCTTGGAATAGATGCAGCGTATATATTGAAAAATTCTTAGCCTACTATAGAACCAAACAAAATTTCAATGTCAAAATATTTTATTACTCAACATATTCTCCTCTTAATTGAATACATTTATTACAGCGAACCTGCAACGTTTTTAAACCTTTCAAAAAAAAATGTTTCTTCTTGCTCTGCAAACCAGACCTCCACAGATTTTATTACTTCCTCGTTGGAAGAAAAGTTACGAACTTTTAAATTTTTTTTTCAGTTGAGGAAAGAGATGATAGTCGGGCGGAGCTAAATCTGGTGGGTGTTCTAGTAATTCAAACCCTAAATCACGAGTTTTTTGCATGGCAACATGATATTTGTGTGCAGGGGCGTTGTCCTGCAAAAACAAAACACCTTTGGATAGCTTTCCGTGTCTTTTCCCTTTAATTTTTTCCCGTAAAGGGGCCAGTAATGTCGAATAGCAATCTCCAGTTATTGTTCTACACTTATCCAAAAAATCAATCATGATTACTCCATCGCAATCCCAAAAAACTGAAGCAATGAAGCAATAACTTTTCCAGCAGATTTTTGGACACGAAACTTCTTAGGTCCAGAGTGTCGCCATTCCATCGATTGTTGCTTTGTTTCTGGATAGTAGAAATGTACCCAAGTCTCATCCATAGTAACAATTCGGTTTAAGAAGCCTACATTGTTTTCAAATCGAGCACAGATCGAACCCTTCCACGCTTTTGGTCAACATTCAAACATTTGGGGATCCATTTTGCAGCAATTTTTCTCATGTCCAAATTGACGTGAACTATAAGATGAACTTGTTCGTATGAAATATTCAGTGCTTCAGATATCCGTTTTAGCCCAATTCGACGGTCTGACAAAATCATGTCAAATCAAATCTGATAAATTTGAGTTTGTTTCTTCGCAATATTATGTATTTTAATAATATATAATCTTAAGTAACCGCCAAGCTAAAAGATGAATAGTAATAGTCATGACCTTCTAAGGCCGGGTTTCTTCACTTCCTAATAAAGTATCTACTAACTATTATTTACCGAATTATCAAAAATTCGGTTTTTCCACCTGCTGATAATTTAAACCTCCGAATAAATCGAGTTATTTGCCAAATAAGTTATTAGATAGTCCAACTGTCAATTAAAGAGTTTAGTAGAAAGTTAACCTTTAATATACAACAAAAGTGGTTTGTTTGTTTATTATACCTATATTTGATTAGTTTATTTTTGCAAATATTTGTCATACAAATAATTGAATAGTTAATTTGGATGCTTTCCAAGATTTACAAGATTTGTTTGATGAGGAATTGATTGAGGAAACACAGCAAATTCCATAAGAAAGAGTTTATTCCGATCGTCATAAAATTGATCATTACAATTTTTAGTCCGATGATGAAATTTTTTACCGTTTTTGGAGTTTACTCCTTAAGAATCGATTTGCATATATAAGGGGCCCGGTATGAGAAAAATGTGAGGAGTAAAATCTATCGATGAATGACCTCGTTACGTTTTTGGTGCGCACCCTATGATGCGCAACTTTCTAATTTGTCAGTGTCAACATACTTATATTGCTGTCATTGTGAAGTTTTATTATCATTGTGTTCCGCTAAAGTGAACTGAAAGTATTTTCAAATAACTATGGCAGAAAGAGGTGTAGATGATATTGCCGGAACATCTATGAAACGCGTGGTTGCAAGGTACGTTATAATTCATGTATTATATGTATGAGTATGTGCAATTTGTATTTATTAAATATTTTAATAATTATCGATGTAGTTCATATAAATATATATTTGAAAACAACACATAAAATTAGATAATCAATCCAATATGAATTATCGAGCGCATCCACATAAAATGGAAAATTTCTAACCCAACCAAAAATTAATTTTTTTATCTATGTCTATAAATTCTTCCACGTTATTATGATTTATTTTATAAATAATTTTTAAATATTAACAACTGTAGTCAATAATTCGATAATATTACCAGAAAAATCGACAATATTTTTTCATTATATAATTTTCTTTCAAAAAGTTATTTTTTAGCTTATTTAAATAATTTTCATGTACTATTTATTATTGTATGTAAAAGATTTAGTGACATAATTATCATTTTATAACCATTTTTGTTAATTATTAAGATATTATATTTTAAATAAAAAATTAATTATAATAATTTTAAAAAAATTTTTATAAAAACCTTTTTTTATCAATTTTCTTAAAGTCGGTTAAAATTTTTATAATTATGCATTTATAAATTTTTTAATTTTTTTTTTATATTTTTTGACTAGGAAAAAATCTAAACTCCAAAAACTCCAGCCGAGAGACAGCGAGCTTACAGATTAAAAAAAAAAATTAATGAAGGAAGCCCAAAATATTCTGGCAATCAACCAATCTTTTTTAAGTTAAATAAACTCTTTTTGCGTCTGGTTAGACTATCGAACTTAAGGAGTAAACTCCAGTCGTGTGTCGGAGCTGACACACACAATTTTTTTTTCCTATCAATTATTTTCAATATAAACTATAATTTTCAGATCAACACATCTGTCTTCAACTAGCTACTACAACATAACCTTAACAAAACCCGTGCAAATTTAATTAAGCACAGATCGTTGTCACAAACACAGATCAGAGGAAACCGTCAATAAAAGAACGTTTGTTGAGTACATAATAAATCGACAAATACTTATTAAATAGTTCGGATTTAAACAAAATAGGGTGAAGATACGGTAAACATTTAAAAGCTACTATGAAAGTTATGCGGATAATAACTATTTGGCACTTTACTAGAACGTGTAGATACCGGACCTAAGTAGAATTGTATACTTTGAGGTAGATTCTACAGAGTGTGAGGATATAATACTCTTCTTTTTCAACAATTTGTTTGTATGTATGACTTGGTGACGGTCGATTGTCTCAAGAAACGTCGCGGAGGGCAAGCAATCATATTAAAAAACAGTAGTTCTTTATGCACCTCATTTAATCCGAATTCAGGACCAGAAACAAATACTTTGGATTTCTGTTCTTAAAAAAAATTAAAACTTCAATCTTAATATATATTGTAGCTCCGCTGCAGCTAAAATTCCTGTAATAAGAAGTCATAGCAGGCCATCCCATTTCAAAAAATGAATATTAAATGAATAAACAGTCATAAATATTTATTTGCCAAAAATGTATGAACTATTTATTTTTTTCTTCTTCTTCACATTGCGAGATTTATATTCGTAAATATGAGTTACTTATTCATACCTTCAAATGTCCCCGAAAAACAGTTTCATCTACTTTTTTAAATTAATACTATACATTAAGGAAATTTTTACGATGATCATCTAAATTAGAGATATATTAACGAATAATCCTTCCGATCAATTCCCAACTAAGCTGTCGAAGCAGCGTTACCCATATACAAACATGTTAATTTAAGGATAGAGGATTACTGTTAATCCCAATTTTAACTAAACATTCATCTTTCGGGGGATTTACCCATTTCAATTAATGTTTCTGTCCGCAAAACATTAATCACAGTTTATTATTACAAATGGTGTTCGGAGTTGATAGGTATTAAAACAATAGAAATTTTAATTCCACTACTCATAATCTGAAGATCGTGTTTATTCACGTAACCAGTTTTTGTTACTGATATATTCTCTGATGACAATAGGTCTAGTTAATAGTATATTACGTAACAAGAGTTGTAAGTAACCGATTACGCACGAAGTGAAAAATTTCACGAGTGCGTAATGGGCTTTCAACTCGTGTAACGTACTGTACTTTTTCTACACCCATTCATGCATGCTACTTAAGAAAACGTATCCTATTTTTAAAGAAATTGTATAATATGCTGCCTACAATTAGGGCTTCACTTTTTCAATCCTAACTATAGATAGATAGATAAAGAAGTTTGAGTTTTCTTCTCAAAACGCACGTGTATGTTATAAGATCTCATTTCGTGCATGTTATTGTTAAATGTCATTTACAAGGAATGTTGACACTGCGATTTTTCACGTTTACAGACTTGGTCGTAGAAAACAGTAGTACGTAACAAGTCCCGAAAGTGGTCTTTTACTGGACGAGTGGGCAAATTCCCTGCGAGTCCAGTAAAAGACCACTTTCGGGACGTATTACGTACAATATTTTTTTTAAAGTGTGCATTGTTGTACCATAAACTTCATATCATTCAGTTTACATTTTCATAACAAAAACTCTTTATTTAACAATCGTTAATTTTTGGTTCACAAATATAAGCATTATTTTTGAATAGTTATATTAAACATACAATTATTAGCATTACTTATCTGTAAGCACGGTATTTCAAAAGTATTCGCTGACGTGAGATTTTTTGAATTGCTTACATTATAATGAGTTTCTGGAGACAATTTCTGTGTTTGAGTTTGAGAATAAAACCACAATGAGTATAACTTTGATTTCTGTATGTAGAAAATACTAACCTATAAATTCAACCCTGTTTGGACCTTGATAAATAAAGGACGTGTCATTTGCCTCACGACCAATGATGATGTGTTTCAAAAATTTGAATTTCTCTCACTTATTTTGCACTCTACAATGATCATTTTATACAATTGAGAACAAATTCAATGGGCCTATAATGTCTTTGAGAAAAAATAATCGAGTAAATTTAATCCACATGCATATTTCTTATTGAATCTAAACTTATGCTTCATGCAATAAAAGAGCGAGTAGCAGATTGTGACGGTTGGGTTAATTCACTTTACAAACTTTTGGTCCCATAATATTCGATTCATCATAGGTGCCCCGTATATATATTTTTTTTGATTGCTGTCTCAAGTGTTCCGTTTTATGTTATGAGTTAATTGAATGTATACCGGTGGTAATACTAGATATATAACACACCAAGGTGGGAAGAATTTCATTACTGTCGAGAGATTAGATATAATTAACCAAGACGCGAAGGGTCGAGGTTGGCTATGATCTCGAGACAGGAATGAAACTAAAATATTACAACAAAAAATTACCAGGCCTATTTCTCAGAATAATCAATCAGGTACCTATATTGTTACTGTTGCTATGTGGTAAACAACTGTCACCAATATAAATAAATGTTAGACAAAGTCTCCGATGAAGAATTTATGGATTATACCACCAGAAATACGACAGGCTGCTGACACAGCAGAACACGGGTTGGTGCCAGGAAAATGTAAGTATCGCCACCCTAAAAAATACTGAATTATATAGGAAATCAAGCGAAGAAAAAAAGGTGAAGAATACCAGTGCTGAAAGTGTACTCTTAGCATATTTTGAAGACAAACCAGACAAAAGAAGCCGTCTACTTTATGGGCAATGTACAGTGTGATTCGAACGATGATATAAATTGAAAAAAAAAACTGATACTTCGAAACATATGAAACTGTTGGCCTTTCTAAAGCGACAAAATGTCGGCTTCATTTCAATAATTAGTATGTTGTATTTTATTTCATTGTTGGTTTTTATTGTTTGCCATTAAACAGATATTATAATATTTGTCAATGTGTTATATTTTTAAATATAAAAAATAATCATCTAGAGTAGATGAGAAAAATTTCAACAATACCCATATTTTAGAGGGTGGGAAGTGAGGGCTGGAAATGAGAGTAGATGTGTGTAATATGACACTTTCTAATCTTCAATAACGTTAGTAATGACATCATTGCATATATGGTTGTAAATAAGTTATTTGTATGCCAAAGACTGAAATTGCTACTTTTAGCAATTTTACAGACGAGTCCAACAAAGTAGTATTTCAGCCGCGGCGTACACAACATTTTTTAGACGACGCATAAGATTCAAAACTTTTTCAATTACACTGAAGTTGAAGTTTTTGATTTTTTTGCAGTGTACCCTTTGTTTTGTTCCTTCAGGAAATTGATGAGTTTTGTATATTTGTTGATGTGAACATCTTATTGTTTTATTGCGAGAGTACTTTTAATCATCGAGAATGTAGACCATAAAGTAGAACTTTTCCAGCTTTTAGATTTTCCTGAAAAATAAGCGAGCACTACGTTTTCCGTTGGGTTTTTCGCCTTTTTTTGGTGACATCACTTCATAAAGATCTCATACTGTTTTTCGTACCTTGCACGAGATTTATCCAGCAAGGAATTAAGAACGGCCGCATTGCTTTCTTCGGTGAGATCAGGTGGCGTGGATTCGAGTAACTACTCTATATCGCTAATGTTTTCTTTTTCATCATCATTCACTGTTATTCATCAATTTAGACAAAACTTCGGATAAAACAAATAATTTCAGAAAATTAAAAATTTAAGGTTATGCAAAATCATCGAAGTGAAACTGCCAACTGTCAACATTGAAGTGGCTAGAGTCACATTTAAGGAAGTTAAAGTTGTCTACTTCAGAACGTCCCGAAAGTGTTTTGCACTACGGAACTGTCACTTTCTCTACATGGAACACTCAAAACGCAACTTTCAGTATGTAAATGAATACAGAACGAACAACTTTCAGATGGCGTCTGAAAACATTTATTTCGTTACTTTGCATACATGTTTCTGTTTTTGATTATAAAAACAGCTTCTGCAATTTTAAATAGACGAGCTTTATTAACAGTTATTTGTTAAAAATACGTTTATTGATTTAGTAGAATTTCATCTCAATATTTTTCATTTTCATCCATATATTTTCTAGTACTAATTAAATAGAGCGTGCCTGGAAGCTGTCTAATCCGATATTCATCTGTCGCACTCTAAGAATCCATTATTATTGATACTTAGTTGAATTTCCTAGAATTACTAATTCTGTTAGCCTAAGAGTATCATCTTCATCCTAACCACCGTCCCATTAGCTAGGAAGCCTTCAAGTTCGATCGATATACCCATTAATCCACTATGTAAGGAACGATCTAATCAGAGACGTATCAGCAGAAGTGTTGATTTTGTGGTGTTATAGCTGTTTGGCATAACGATTTTGGAATCACGGTTGGATTATTTCCAAATTAAACCTAATATTTGATTTAATTAGGTGTTTAAACATAGAGATGTCCGATCTCAGATATATCCAGAAATTGATGATAAAAAATGGATTAGAAATACAACAGATTTTGGAACAACTTTTTTTGCAAGCAGATCGCATCTACTACTGGGGTAATTAGCTAAAAAATTATAAATGGATTATAGATTTATACGTATGTTAATGTCAAATGAAGATTTTAAAGAAATTCGGCCTCTACAATTTTTGCCAAGTACTTCTCCTATATTGTTATTAAGATTGTTGCCTTTGTTGTTGAACAGAAGGTATTTTATAGTGAGTTATGTCTTGCATCATTCATATTTTAGAAGTCCACTTTTACTTATTAAATAAATATGAGTTAGCTTTATGTGGTCAATTCGTAACTTAGTAAATATAACTTTGAGAAATCTTTCACTTATTGATTGCGACTAAGGTTTCGTTCTAGGTTTCACAATGCATAGTTTCGATTTGGAGGTTTGCCACTCGTTTTCCACAGTTTTTGCACTTTTGATTAAGGTAGTGGTACACGTTGTGTACTACCTTTTGCACTTCACACCGATTTCTTCGATTCCCTGGAGACCAATACGAGAAAGAACCCAAAGTATTTTTGTGGTATGATTCATTTGTTGTAACTGTGATAGTTGGACTAGTCGGTCGCTATTGGATGTGTGGGATAAAGTTGGTAAATTATATGGATTCAGTCTATTATTATGAAGGATCTTGGGACATTTCTTATTTTTTTATGAATTACTACTTGCAGAATTGCAGATGCTACTTGAAGGTTCACTGCTGCGTCTCTACTCCATCATTGGTTTTGAATGTCTCTGTATACGCTAAGTTCAATTGTGGAAACTTATAATTGCAGGCTTTTTATTGGACTAGAGCGAAATACGCCTGTTGATACCCTAACTGCAGCGTTGTGGATGATTTCTAGATGCTTAGAGTAGTTTGTCAGTCGCATATACTATATAGCCGTATCCTATCTTTGAGCAAATCAGTGTTTCATATATCAACTTATCAAATCTAGAGGCAAATTATTTGCTAATTAGGATATTGAGAGCCTCTAATTTGTAAAATTCATACAATGACGTGTCGTTGGGAGAAATATTGAGCAATTATTAAGGAGAAGATTTAATTTTGTTGGGAAAGAGGTTCAGACGTTCGATTTGGTGTTCTGCGAAAATTTGATGGGCTCTTAGAAAAATGGTCGGTTTGTTTTGGTGTTCGTCGAATCTGGAGTTTTGTAGCGATTGTGATGTTTGTTGGAGTTGATGAATTCTGTTTGTTTGCGTTGATCAATAATACGTACGGAGCGGGAAAGTATTTTCTTCGGGATTGTTGAGAGGGTTCCCCGTCTTCCCAATGAAGCCTTTTTATGGGGCTAGAGTGAAATGTGCCTGTTGATACCCTAAGTGCTGCGTTGTGAATGAATTCTAGATGGTTTAGAGTAGTTTGTCAGTCGCATATACTATATAGCCGTAATTTATCTTTGAGCAAATAACTGTTTTATATAAGTGCATTAGACAGTCAGAGTCCCGGTATTTGCTTGTGATTGCTGTTATAAGGTTTGAACCTTTTTGGTATGATTTTTTGTCGTGCAGTATATACTGCTTCCAGTTAAGTTTCTTGTGAAACATCATTCTAAGATATCTAATATCATAGACATAGTTGAAGTAATTGTTGTGAAGTTTTAGCTCTATAGAAGTAGGATTGTGTTTTCTAGAAAATAATATTAATTCCATCTTCTCAGTTGAAAATTGCAGTCCCGTGAGTTTAAATCATTTTTGAAGTTGGTTTATAGTTCCTTGGATGTGTATTGAGTGTACGTGGAACAACAGTTGAATAAAATAATTTCAGCTCGGAATGAAACAAATCTAAAGGAGAGGAAGGAAAATGCATTATTATAAAACAATTGTTCACAATTTGTAGACAAGAGCTTGTAAATAACTAAAAAACAAACAAAAATGACTACATGAGTACATAAATAAAATCTAAACATAAAGTATTTGCCAAAATTTTCTTATGTACCCAATATACATGGAAGCCGTTCGTTTTTGAATACGTTCTCAAAAAGATAGAAGATATACAATTGTTAAAATATGATCAGAATATTAACAAACTAATCAAGGAATAAAACAACCAAAACTAGGAATATCGAACAATTATAGTCATAAAAGAAATGAGAACTAACAATGAAACAATATGGATAAAATGAAATTGCTCAGTACTTTTGATAGTAAATTCAAAACTTTGTTAATATTATGAGGGTTGCTATTTAAGTTTTGAGATAAACGAATAAAAACAAATATTTATAATTGGATATGGCTTTATTAGTTTTCACAATGTTCTCACACATTATACTTTTGCTTGCGTTTGAACCAATTGTCGAAGCACTTTTGGTGACTCGAGATGGTGCTTCATCACCAAAAGTCGAATCGAGTTGATCGGTACACTGCTGTTGGTCTACATCAAAGTTACAGAAAATCATCGAAAATGTTCGCGATTTAATTCCATTTTGCGACCAAGTTGAATGTTTCAGGTGTGTGTAAACAGCTCAAACAGCACTCGTATGACAACACGTTCTGAGTACGTTCACCATGAAAAATGTCAAACTTCATGTGGCAATGTCATATTCACATCATTGTTGCCATATCTCAAAACTTAAGTAGCAATCCTCGTATTACTTCCACATAACTACACTACATTCAGGGTTGTAGAATATAAATTATTCACATCTAGAGAAGTGTACACACGTTTAAAATAATTAAAAAAAAAACTGTAATGAGCTGTTAATTTATAATCATCATACAATTTTAAGTCTGTATAATTCGCAAGTTTTGTCATTAAAATCTTGGGAGATCAACTATTTTTTATTCGAAACTTTGATGGACTGATCTGCAGAATAAGTTGTTTTGAAATGTTCAGGCGAACCCGAATAATTCTTCACGCTGCAGAAACAGTATTTTGACAAGAAATTCTAACATTCAATAACATGTGGTATGTAGTTGAAAGAAGGATCTTTACACTAAAATTTATTTCTGTTCAACCTAATCACCCTTTATAAAAAAAATAGCTGTATTAATATAACAATGTCAGTGGCAGCTCAAGGTAAAAATTTTTGAATGTTTAGCAATGTTTGCTACCTTGTAAAAGGTTTGTTTTCTGCCAAATTTGGATCAATTTTATAAGCTTCATTGCTGAAATTCTTGGCGCACAAAAAAGTATGAATTACCAAGTACTACTCTAAGTTTTTACCAAGGTCTTTACTAATCTTTACTTTTATACCTTTAAATGAAATTTCAGTTTTCAAAAATGTGAAAAACTGCAATTCAATAATTCCTGTGAATTGACCATATTGAGAGACTGTTCACTAAACTAAAATATGCTAGGAGACTCAGAGTTGCATCTGATTCAGCCAAGAAAAACGTCCCGATTATGGGAAATGTAGCATTTATTATTTATGCGAAAAATTCGAACGCACCACAAAATTTGATACAGTTAATAGTTTTTGACAATATATACATATGCTTCGACACATTTTCACTATATGTATAGTTCTTCCAATATCAATTGCAGATTATAAAAACCCTTGTCCATTTTGTTTGATCTACCATAGGCGTAGATACCTCATTTTATAAATTAATTAATTAATAATTTTATTTAATTATAAAACGTAAATAGACGAGCTAAATGCACCTGCCTGTAAGGGCGTTTGGTTTAAATAGGGTACCAGACGTGAACTGAGCCCTTTTTGTACCCCATTCGTTTTTTTTTTGTAGAAAACTAAATTTCAGCAAAAACCATAAAGGAAAATTAATTCTTTGCGAATGAAATAAAATAAAAAAACATTTCAATTTAAAAGTATCTTTATGAATAATAATGGTAGTCAGAATCGTCTGAACTAGAGTCATTATTTGATTGAATTATAAAGGGTTGTAAAGAGGGTGATACTCATCTTCATCTTTGATAACATGTCAACACAGTTTTTTCAAAGCTCTTGTCGGTCTGCTGCTAGAACTTTCTTTACGAGTTCTACAAGCTTTTTACTCAGTTCTGGGAGCTGATTACATTTTCGTAATTCTGATTTTACGTTTGCCCATATTAACTTTATAGGGTTAAATATACAATAGTAAGGAGACTGTGAGAGAAGAGTATGACCCTGTTCTTTACAATTTTTACTATTGTCAACCCAACCGAAATTTACTACAACGTTACTGTCAAACCATGTTCCATCTAGATAAATTATTTGTCTATTAGAACTTCGGTAGTCTTTATATGACGCAAATAACCTTGTCGCTATCAAACGATCCTTGACAATTCGGTTATTGCCTCCGTTTATTCAGTTTTTTGTGTTTAAAACCACATGCTGACAAAACTTGACGCAATGTTTCTAAACTGGTATAATTGTATTCTGTATAATTGTCCTAGGTATAAAATCGTTACATGTTTTTCGGTTCTGTGAATGATCCACAGCAACCCCTTTCGTGACTACTCTATAAATGGAAAATGTATTTACTCTAGTTAATACAGCAATTCTTGTCATGATTGCAGTATTAGATTGCTAAATATTTTCCTGTATATCTTTATTATTAAATTATTACCTGTCCTTATTCTCATTACACGCCAATGCTTATCGTAAGTTGTCTGGCAGGAATATTTCGAAGAAATTGTGTATATACAGCTTCGGCCAATAGAAATGCATTTATGTTTACGATTCGATGTTTTCATTGTTAAACAGTGGAGATGATGAGTCGGGGAGTAAACAATATTTTTCATTTCTTTCATTTCATAATTACCAGAGAAACCATCCATTATTAACAATTCTTTGTAAATATAACCAACTAAAAATTAGAAAATAATTTTCTAACTCTTCAGATAAATGTGATAAAAATGTCATTGTAATTTAAAAAAGTGAGGGTGGCTTGATATTAATTAATGTAATTATTCAATGTTTGAAGATAGCTATAAGTATAGTAATTATAAAATTATTTCAGAAAGCGCCCTACGCTGTTTTACATTGAAATGGTACCTTTTATCTACAATTCTACCCTTATTTAAAGTGCTGAAAAATATTTTCTAATTTTAAGTATGCTTTACTATCATTAATTTTTATTCCAATGTCGGTAACTTATCTGAGAAGTAGTTGAATGCACTTCTGACTAATTCCTTTCATAAGATAAGTGGTTCTTACGCCCACTTTCTGAAAATACCAAATTTTTATTCTATTATGCAAATAAGCACACGCATGTTTGAAGACGTTCCTTGGTGCTTGACATAAACTAGATATGTTTCTGGTGAAACTTTTCAAATTCCTGGCACGAATTTATTAAGTCAATTTTATGTATGGAACGCCTCAATTATCTCGGAAATGGTACGGAAAGGGTCTTGTGATACGGCCGGCATTATGGTGGTATTTACATTGTTGTCAGATCTTTCCTTTTTCCGGAAAAATAATGAATTTTGTTTCAAAGGATCACCCTGTATATTTTTCACTTTTCGGAATCCTCAAGAAATACTTACTATTTTTCATCTAATATTCCTTAAATCTAAATGCCACAATTTCGGAGTTATAGTTACATTTACAGTATCTCTACCAAAGTTACAATAAATATTGTACATTTAGATGGCTGCGATTGAATAAACTCATTTAATTTGAATATTATTTAATAATTTATGTGCTAATACAAATCTCGTAACAAGATCTAGTGTCAGTAAGTTAGTAAAAAGTTTAACGAACCTGGTACAGTGAAATATTTATCCAAATCATGGCGCAGAAAACCTACAAGTACTGAAGACAAATCATTAAATGTTTGTGTCATGTTAGAAATAGATCCAATTAGTGAAGTAGAAAAATTACAAATTTTAGGAAACATACAGTGGCGATTACAGCAGATACATCCCTGACTGCTCAATTCTTCTTATATCTGTGATAATCCTATCTTTTAATTTCTGAATATTGGCAGGTTTTGTATTATAAACGATGTTTTTTAAGTGACCCCACAGGATTCATGTCGGGTGATCGCAATGGCCATTCGATAAAACCACGCTCTCCGATCCATCTTCTAAGAAACACATTATTTGGGTATTGCCTCACTACACACGCATAGTGGGCACCATCTTGTTGTAACCAAATATTGTCGTTTGTGATATTGTCTGAAAATTTCTAGTAATGAGTTTTTTTAAATGTAATTTAAAATACTTACCTGGATTTGGAAATATCCGAGCCAACTCAGACATAATACTATTTTCCAATAAATCTAAATACGCCGGACCATTTAAGTTACCCGCAATGAAAAAGAGACCAATTATTTTGTCGCCTATTATTCCAGCCCATACGTTTAATTTTTCGGAATATTGGGTGTGGGATTGTTACGTGACCAGTATCTACAATTATGCCGATTTACATTTCAATTAATACAAAAAGTGGCCTGATCGCAATACATAACATTACTTGAAAGATTTGGATCGTTTTGATTGTAACATTTTTTCATCATTTTCCATACTCTTCACGTCTATCAAAATCATCATTTGACAACTCTTGAACCAATGTCACTTTGTATGGATAGAATTTAGTATCACGTAAAATTTTCATTACGGATGTTGCCTAGCTATTTGACCAGTACTCAAGTGTGGATCGTCTTCCAATAGGACACAAACATCTAAAGATTTGTTTTCAGTTGATGCAGTTTTTCTGCGCCCTGATTTGGATAAATATTTCACTGAACCAGTTTCGTTAAAGTTTTTCACTAATTTACTGACAATAGATCTTGTTATGAGACTTCGGTAGGATATAAATTATTATTAAAGATATTAAACGTTTCTTGTTGACTTCTACGCCTATCACCATATCCTAATATCTTTAAAATATCAAATCGTTCTTTTTAGATCAACGATCCATTATGACTTTCAATAAATTTCAACAATAACAATTTATTGAAACGTCCAATTTGTTATTGTAGCAGTATTATTTTAACTTCAGCGAAGATAACGTAAAATCAGAAATTATGGCATCTATGTATAGGGAACATGGAACAATGAAAAATAATAAGTATTTCTTAAGGATTTCTAAAAGCGGTGATTAATTTGAAATAACAAAGTTCATTATTTTTCTGAAAAATGGAAAGATATGACAACAATGTAAATACAAAAATTTATAAAAATCGTACAAGCCGTTTCCGAGATAATTGTGACGGTCCATACATAAAAATCACTCTGTATACCAATCTAATATAAGCGTGTCAAAAAGCGAGAAGTATTCATCTAATATACTACTCTAGCTTAGTAAATTTAGTAAAGGGGTATATAAATAGGGTTTTTTGAACATTAAAAGTTAATAATTTTCCGTATATGGTTATCTATAGTTGTTTTTTATGAGCAGTGTAAAGAACAGGTGGCTGAAGCTTATGTGTTATCAACTTCTAGCCTTCTTGGCATAAGAATAACTTGTTGGTTTTAAATTTGGGTATCCACATGTGTTAGTGAATCGTTGCAGATTAATAATTATTGTGAGGTGTTTGTTTTTTATTTATTTATACTATTTCTATTCGTGGGCTTAATTAATAGACACTGTCTTAAATTATTTAAACACTATACACTAAATAAGAATAATCCATTTATCACTATCACGTAACTATCTATTTCGGTCTGTTTACTACGACTATTTATTATAAACTAACTAAATTCGCTACACAACTCCTTATATATCCCAAAAAATTCTAAAGATTTCTACAAAGTAAAGAAAGAAAACAAATACATAAATAGACCTTCCTAGAAATTATTCAAAAGAAACAATATAAATAAACCGCCAGCTATAATAAAAAATTCCGGGCATTTCAATCGTACATCGAAGGTTTCCGCCTTCGCCGAATTTTAGAATTCCATAATATCCCATTTTCATTATATTTTTTATAGTTATTATATTTTCAGCACCATTAATGTATGTATTATTTTTATTGGACTATTGAAGAACCAAAATAAAACAAATATGTCAAATATCATGAAAATTTTCAATGCTTTTAGGATTTGTAACAAAAATTGTACTTGTTTCAAATAAAAGTTTGGTTTAGCCTAAGAAAAAAGTACCTAATAACTTCTTATTGCCTTACTATCGAGAACCTAATGAGGTGAGAAATAAAAATAAAACAGAAATAACTCAACATAGCTAGTTTTATTGCGATCCTAGTTGGTTCAAGTTACTACAATTTTGGCTGTTCTATAAGAGTTTTACTAAATAATAAGCCACGTATGCCTTTGAGAATATTCTTTGAAATCAGTGGATTGTCTTTGCAGCCTATTAACAAAAAAAAATCGTGCTCTAAGCATATTGGTACCCTACATCGTTTGCTTTTTTTGTACTTGGTATTCCGATCTTTTCTCCTGTCGCATCTCAAACCACTTGTATAGATCTTGTGATCTTCTTTGGCTGTTCTATAAGAGTTTTAATAAATAATAAGCCATGTATGCATTTGAGAATATTCCTTGGAATCGGTGGGTTGTCTTTGCAGCCTCTCAATTGTTCTTCAATAATAGACATTCCGAAATCACGAATAAAATTTCGTTTTATTAGTTTTCCGTGATTGCATGCCGTTGTTGAACTTATTTATAATCGTAGCATTGATTCCTGCATGATTAAGTATTGAAAACATTTAAAATTATTTGAAAATAAGAAATTTGTCGTGCCAATCAACCTGTTAAATTTTTTGTCAAGTAGGTAATTAATTATTTTGGCCCAACACTCGCTTCTGACTTAGCTACTTTCTAGTTTTTAAAGCAATTAATTAGTTGTCGACCTCCCACCGTATTAAAAAAGTTAATTCAAATCTCAATCAAAGCTCTACCTCTATCTAAAACAACTTATAGTAAATTTTAGCAAATTTTAGGAAATTTGTGGTGAAATTATTCTTCAGATTTAATGGCAAGTTTTGTAATGTCTTTTTAACTTTGTTATATCTAGTAATTACATAATGTCTTTTTTAATTTCATCTTTAGTAGTACCATATCCATATATCCTTTCTTATTTTATTGGGTTCTACTACTACTACTAAGCTTCCAACTATTAAACCACTACATCTCAACTTGGACTACAGTTAACGGCTACAACTATCCTGGCTTTTCTTAGGAATTTCCATCAATTTTTCCATAATCATTTATATTTTTCAATATCAAGTACCCTTTTAATTCTATACACTTAGTCCAGCGATGCTTTTTATTCCTTCCAAATAATAGTTACCTTTTTCTCCTCAAAATATGTGTGATAACGTCTCTCCAGCAAGTAAAACTTTCAGGTCAGTATACAGGAAAAATTCGCTAGAAGCTAGATGGTAAATACTGTAAGTGGTCAACCAATTCAAATTGCAATTCGTGAAAACACTTTCTTTCTATCAAATGCGGTCGCTTTCTTACAATTTCTCCCCTTCTTTATCAAACAATGATACGTTACTTGTTATTATGTTACCGATGAATACAATCCAATGACTAAACCAAAAAAACGATAGCTGATGAAACAGTCATTTTCGGATCAGATTGGCCCTTTGAAATCGACTTTATTCACTGTTTTTTATTTAAAGAGTATAGTGGTGAATTCAGGTTTTATCTACAGTTCAGATTCGACACATTGTTAAGGTTTGGAAAATGTTCATTCGAATGTGCTTTCGGTCCAGTGTGAGCAAAATTGCCATCCAACGCGCGGACAACTTACGCATAAATAATTCTTCAGTCATTATATGGCAAATGCGTTCTTTTGATATGTCGATAGCATCTTCCATCTCTCTAACATTAATTCGATATATCGCTGGTTGTCGCAATGTTTAGGTCCCGCATGCTTGTCGTCAGTCAAGTTGATACAATCACGTTTGAATTCAACTTCCGAAAATTTTACGATTGTAAATGATGGCGCAGAGTCTCCATCTAACTTCTTGTTCATTTGCGTAGGTGATTGCCTTCCAAAAACAAATATTCAGTGATAGCTAGTTACCCAATTTCTCGCAAGTTCAAAAGAATCTTCTTCAAAATGACATGAAATTTTAATGAAAGTCTATCAACATATGCAAAAGTTTTCCAACGGAAACTGATAAGTTTTGACATCTTCAGGTTGAGGTCAGGAACTTTTTAGGCAACCCTCATCATTTCAAACTACGAGGTCTAACAATTAAATTCCTGAAATTTCGACATAACTCGAGAATTGACAACTCTGTGTCACGGCAATCCGTCCAATTCTGCTTAGCAAAAGAAAAAACTCTTTCATCTAAGTTGGAATTTTTGGAACCGTCGGCGATATTCATACTGTGTTTACACCCACTACACCAACACTCACAATTACACTGTCTGACGCGCGTTTCGATAACAAAGTTATTTCGAAATATTTTAGGTGCAAGTATTCCAAGTGAAGCCAGGCACAGGAAAATTCCAATAATCACCGAATATGAGACTTGGAAATTGTAGTATGACTCCAAGACCCATTAACAAAGGTAACAGTAGCTAGAAATCAATTGGAAGCATCCAACAAAAGTGAAGATATCCAAGATTGTACAATTTCTGTTTCTATGTTTGTATTCTGGAGCGGCCGAAGGTACACGTTTTCTGCGTGCGACCCGAACTCACCTAGGTAGGCTGGATATTACACCACGACAACACTCCAATCCATTCCTCATCTTTTGTTCAAGGCAAATTATTATAGTCTCGATAGAACCCCCTCGACTTTTTTTATTATACAAGAAAATCAAAGAAGCTGTAAATGTAGTTCTAAACGGGTTAACTTCAGACGATTATTGTGGAAACTGAGCTGGAATCGTTGTTTAGAGTTGAATAGGGACTAATGGAAAGTTTGATAATAAATTATTTTAATGATAAATTTTAACAACTACATTGCCACATCTGGTATAAAATAGTGATAAACGAAAAAAGAAAATGTTTTTTTTTTTGAATAAATAGCAATCAATTATCTTCTCAGACTTAAGAGTTATCTCAAGTCTCGAAACTCAAATGCAGACGCCTGACCTGAAGTATGAGGGTAGAGAATTGGAAACAATAGTGTATACGTCGAAGAGGAGAGATAAAGATAGATCTAATAGGTCAAAACCCTAACAATGGACATTGACCTGTGCATTAACGTTTAATGTCTGTTCCAAACAAATGCTAAAGAAACTTTGGAAATACTATTAGAATCAACCTAAAAATAATTAATTATGGAAGAACCAAGCGCAAACATTGTTTCCTTTGTTTCTCTAAACAAGATCCTATCTGTATAGTGGTATAGTTCTAGAGTGAAAAATTCATTATCCGTCTAATAATCGTTGGATTCCGTAAAGCTTGGTTTCATAAATAATCCATTTCATTGAATTTGCAAAGATATATAGGATTATGAAAGTAGGGTACAAATAAGAGTTTTGTGACACTTTTTCAGTTGTGGCGGGATGTAATGGAGGTATGGTGGGGGGTGTGAAAAGGGTGGAAATTACTAAAAAAAATGTCAGAGATCTCTCATTTGTACCCTACATATGAAAGAGTAATGCACAAATTCTTAAAACGCGCAATATCTATGTTTTAAGAAAGTGTAAAAACATTTTAACCCGCATCTTTTAACAAGTCAAAAAAAATTAATAAGTTATGACATTTTCTGTATTATTGAAAAATAATTTGAGTAGGAAAAAAACGAGAAACTTAAAAATCGAAATAAACTTAATTTTAGGTAATACGATTTGAATTCATTAAACAGTTTATTAAATCAAAACTATCTGATATAGTCCAAGACGATGATCAGAAGTGTGAAAGAAACACTTAGGAATTGTAAGAACCTTGTTACCGGTGCACTTGGCTATAAGTTATCAGTAAATAGTCCAACATTATCAAAACTCTATTGCATTCCCAAAATTCACAAACCTGGGAACACCTAGTAACATTTCCAGATGGTTAACGAATGAGTTTGGAAACCTACCCCTCAAACCAGATAGTTTTTCTGTGAAGAATTCGTTAGAATTTATCAACAAAGTTAAAAGTACAGAAATTGAAGATAAGGAAAAACCTGCTCCCACAGACCTTGGAGTACCTTGAAGATTTACTGAAATCTAATAATTTGGAAGCTCACATAATTAAAGAATATTTATAATTAACTAAAATATTTATGGAGCAAAACTATTACCAGTAAAAAAAACGATTTTTACAAACAACCACCTTTTATAGTTCAACTATTCATGATTCACATTGAAAAGCTCACTGAAAATTCCTTCTATGTCGTATTTTAAGAGCTTAACTCTAATTTTTTGGAGACGTGGTGAATTTCATATACTACTTTTTTCACTAGGTTCAAGTGGACGATGATCAGAGACAACTTTAACATAACGACTAATGACATAGTTGTGAAATTTGTTACAGGCCCATAAAATAACTAAATATTATTTTTCAATCTGACTAATCGGAGTTTCACTGTCTATGAAATTATCTTGAGGCACAAGCTTTGGAAGTAAATAACGGCCTAATTCAAATTGATTTATTTTCATCAACATTTGTCGAGTCTAGTTGAGATGTTATCAATTGTTTAATTTGAGGTAAAGCATCACTATGTCGTTTTGTCCATGAAAAGATTACATTCGTTTTTAAGTTTTAAGGAGTAATTTTTGTTGTGTGATGAACAACGACAATAAATGTGGTTTCAGCGTACACGTTTCGGGTGATATCGCAAAAACCAAAAGTCAATCGGTCACACCACTCTAGCTATTCTCAGTTGGCTTTGTGCTTGTGACGTAACGTCTTCGTAAGGTAGGAGGCAATTGGGGTCAATAAAGACTTCCCCATATCACTTTCGAATTTTTTCACATATTCATTTTTTTATTGTACAATGAAAAACGTTTTGTGTGCTTCAATGGCCAATACAGATGATACAATACGTGTTGACGGTCGTCTTATAACTGCCGACGAAGTAATGGATTTTAGGAATGGATAAAGAAGGAGAGACCGATGAAGAAAGGGGAGAAGAAAATGAAACAAACATTCATCAAGATGACGATGGATTAAGTGATGCCAGTAGTGAACACAGTAACCATGATTCTGATTCATTTATTTCTGAGTAAAAAGATGAAGAATATTATCAGGGTTCATATATCTGGGCTCAGCATTTCTAAACAGACCTCTAACTGCTTATGAGACACGATCTCTTTTGATTACAGAAGATATGTTGTAAATTATTTTGGAATATACCAACTTAACAGAAATCAGCGTTTCGTATGGAATTACGGCCACTTTCGTTTATCATCTTTGTTATACAGAATGAAAAGCTTCTTTTGAATTAATTTACTTATGGGGAGTATTTAAGTTCAATCATGAAGATGTATCCTCACTAAGGATAACAGATGGAACTTGGAGACATTGCAACTAAGAGATACAGGAATATTTTAGAGGAGAAATTGGCCGCTATGTTAGAGAAATATTTAAAGTTTATTGCCAATTTACGTAGTAATTATACTCTAACAGAATTTGTGATCGTTGGCGATACGCTAGTAGGATTTCGTGGACGTTGTTCCTTTAGAGTGTACTTGAAAACAAATCCAGATAAGGAAGTTCGCGAAATGGGTCCGTAGGCCGGCCTTGTCAGCTGCAATGGAATTTTAAAATTTGGTGAAGGAGCATATGGCGGGATTCGTTTGATGTTTATAGCAAGCGGTTTATTTATATGATTTCTTTAGATTAATAATCGAGGAAGGGCTATTTATTTATTTTATTTCTTTTTGTTCTAAATCTAGAGAATTCTTTTGGAATAGGTATATAAGTACATAATTTAGCGCAGTTAGTTAGTTTTAAATAAATAGTTCTAGTGAAAAGGACGGATTAGTAAAACTGATCGCAGTTAAAGTGTATTATATATTATTAAATAAATTAACAGCGTAAAAGACAGTGTATGTTAATTAACCCATGAATAAAAAGGGTGCAAATAAATACGAAAAACGTTACTATACATTACAGTAATAGATAGACTTCGCTGAAGTTTACATCTTATTTTGTTACAATGTCGGTAATGGATAAATGTGTTATTTGCATTAATTGAATAAATTTATCTAGAACATCCTCCGATTGTTTGGTTAATATATTTTTGAGACGCGCCTCAGATCACGCCGTTTAAAACCTGCATAACTTTACAACAAAGAGTCGAAATCATATTTATTGGAAGTGGCCAAAATGTTCGTATTGATTAGCACTTTAAGTTACTACTTTTTAAATTTATATACCCTTAAAACACTTACGGTGCTTTTTTCATGAAAATTTGTACATTAAAGCATCTCTCACTTTTTAATAGATAATATTTAAAAGTTCTACCACATCTCATTACGAGGCTTGAGCCTTTACGTTGAGAATGAGCTGCTTTAAATCTTTCTACGTCATGAAGGAACAGAGTAATGACTGATAAAGTGAGAAAAAACGTCAATTTTGTAATAATTTTGTATTATAATGACGATAACTTTTTAAATATTGATTTTTGGAAAAAAAACTGTACGCACCTTTTTTGTAAATCTTTTTTATTCGTAACGTTTTTCATTCTTCACTTTGTTTAAGAGTTATAGCTTGATAAACAATTTAATTGTTTATAACAAATTACAAAACCAGATTTGGGCTCAGTACCCTCGAAAAATCGATTCAAAAAACATAAGAAAGCGCTCTATAACTAGGTGGAATATGAAACGGCTACGGGGCCCCCTGTAGCTGTCGTACTATGAGGGTTAAACGTACAATTATAATTCTCGTGTATCCATATTACAATCATATATAATACTCCCATATGGACAGTTGGTATGGGAAAAAATGTCCCCACGTTATGGTGCCGACGATATTAATTTTATCTCTCGTTGGAGACACTTTATCTATACTGCGCATGCTTGAGAATGCGCAGAAACGTGCTGAAACCTCGTAGGATAGAGAAATCGTTGTCATTCTGTCTTCCTTAGTCGGATCAGCTTCCACTTATTGGAACTGTCTATATAGAAGTATTAGATATATGATTACAATCATGAATCACCAACAAAAACAACCCAACATCCTTCCTTTTCTTTTTCTAAACATAGATGTCATCAACCCCATATATATAATACTTCTATATGGACAGTTCCAATAAGTGGAAGGTGTTTCGACTAAGTTGAACAAATAGTGTATCCCACTCTCTCTCCTCCGGGAGATTCAGTTAGTTCTGCGCAGCTTTTGCGCGAATGAAGCATTCGCAGTACAGATAAAGTATCTCGAACGAGAGAGAAAATAAATATTGTCAGCATTGTAACATAGGGATGTTTTTTCCCATACCAACTGTCCATATAGAAGTATTACATATATGCTCAACCCTTTAAGGTTGGAAAACCTTGATCTGATTTAATCTGTAAAATATGAGTGACAAGTGGCAATTGACATTTGAACCGACTTTTGTTAATACTGATAAAACATTGTTTTGTACAGCATTTTTTAAATTGATAGTCCTTCGAATATTTACAACATTCAAGGCGCTAATATATGATATTATGTCATACTTTGATGTTTCCTCCAATATTTACAACAATTCACGCCTACTTGCATCGTAATCTAAAATCTACTGTTTAAAATAACAGGGGGTTAAAATTCAAACGGCGGTTTAAATCATAATCGCATAAAGCATTTTAAAGTTTTACAAGCAGTTTTTCGTGTTTATTTTTATATTTTAAGAGTTTCTTGTGAAATTCACGTAATACAATGAATGCAAAACGTGTAATATCGTCGCAAAATTAAAAAATGTTATCGAAAACAAAGAAACGGACAAACATACAAATCAAGAAAAAAAACTTGTCATGGGAGACTTCACTTTTTAAATATTTGATATGTACATACAATGGCAGGAGTAGCTCTCCTAAGGTAAATCGAAAAACTAAAAACCGACATGTAGGCAGCAGCAAATAATCAGAAATTGAATAAATGATTATGATTAGCTATTTTTTTTTATTTTATTCCTTATAACAATTCCTTATTATTTTTTATCATCATTGTATATGGTTACATCAGTAAAAAAGGTGCAAAATAAAATAAAATTTCAGGATAATTGTAAAGAACGAGGCAACAGTTCCTCGACAAAAAGTGAAAAACCATATAAATTCAAATTTATCAAAAAAAAGTTGTAGTGGAGTTGTGTTAAATTCAATACAATTGTCTAGTTACTTCCTTGGAATGAGTCACCACCAATAAGTTTTTCTGAGAATACAGCTCTTGTAAGTGTCGGAAAACTATATAATCATTCAAAAACAAACTGATTCTAAATGTACATAGTAGGGATTTGAAACCAGTCAATTTCCTATTATCTCATCGTAAAAAATATGGGAAATTTGGATCAAAGAACAATATTCCTTAAAAATAATGGAAATTCTATAAGATCCCATTACTCGCAAGTCATTTTCTTGTCGTCAATGTGAACTCCACCGACGATCATAGGATATTACAGCGAAAGCAATGTATATTAAAATATAATAACGAATTTAATCTATGGAAACTGGAAGAAAAAGTGAGACTCCTGGGAAATCCCAGGCAAATCAAGATCATCTTGATACATGTCTTCTGCAGCTTTTGCTAATGCCATTGTTTTGAATTCTTTTAACACAGTAAACCCAAAGAATGTCTTGTTACTTATGAGAGCAGAGGCAATAAAATTGTGTTTACAACAAAACCTGAATTCTAGGTTATAAACTGTTTAACTAAAGATTAAATCAGTTTAAGCCCCAAATTTCGGGGGTTTAATTTAATGATACAAGGTGTCCAAAAAGAGTATTGTATCGGGTATTTGTTTTCGCGCCACATTCGAAACGGAGCGGGGAGGGGGTCGTGGCGTCCCCCATTTTGTGGAGTTTTAATCACGATGGAACAGTACTCGGGGATTCAATAGTGTCTGCTCAACGTCTGTATCGTGTGGAATATCGTACACGCCAAGTGACGATAGCATTAGGAAAGGGATTAGGATGTTCGAGAATACATGTGCGACAGTTAAAATTCAAAACTCTGGTCGCCCTCGTTCAGTTCGCGATGAAGAAACAATTGAAGAAGTTGAGGCGTCGGTTCGTCGATATCCATCTTTATCCATCCGAAAGCGAAGCCAAGCGTTAGACATCAAAAATCGTCCTTGCATTTGATTTTAAAGGAAGATTTGCATTTAAATTCAATTGGTTCAAGAATTGAAGGATACGGACTATACTAATCGACTGAATTTTGCACACAAAATAATGCAGCGATTAAACAACTTTGAAAACGAAGCTGTTCAGCGACGAAGCAAATTTTCACCTGAATGAATGGTCATGTTAATAAGCAGAATTGTCGGTACTGGGCAGTCAAGAATCTGAGACGAAAGCATGAACGACCCCTGCACAGCCCAAAAGTCGTTCTTTGAGCCGCTATGTCTGCTAAAGGAATTATTAGTCCTTATTTTCATGAAGATCAACGATCCCGAGTAATCAATGTAAATAGTGACCGTTACTGCGATATGTTGCGAAATTTTTTGGCCCAGAGTTGCAAGAGTTTGCAAGTTTCAACTCAAAAACGTGGTTCCCGCAAGATGGGGCCACTTGCCATACCTCAAATGACTCGATGGAAGTTGTGAATAAATTATTCCCTAATAAAGTCATTTCGCGAACGGGTAACATCAACTGGCCTCCCAGAAGCCCGACCTTAGACCGCTTGACTATTTTGTATGAGGATACCTTAAAAGTAAGGTTTATTAAAATAATCCAACGAACCTAACCCAATTGAAGGAAAACATCAGGTCAGAAATGGCAGCAATATCAAGACGTCGACGTGTTATCGCCAATCTTCGTTCCCGTTTAGAAGAGTGCCAGCAACGTAACGGTCATTATTTGGATAACATCATCTTTTCCACATAATTTTCCAATTCCTATGGTATCAAAAAACAATAAAAACTTTTATTGCTAATAAATATTATTTGATTACTTGAACTTACAAATACCCGATACCCTTTCTGGAAGTTTAAAAACGTTAAAACTTCGTTTAACACACGGTGCAAATAAAAAAAAAATTAAGCCAGTGTTAAAATTTAAACCATTGTTAACCTTACGGTGCAAGTGACCATAAAGGCTCTAATATATGATGCATTTCATACTTTGATGGTTCTTTAAAACCTTTATAAACTTCAAGGTACTAATAACAGAAAAACAAAAGGATAGAACAACAAACTTAAATCCTCATATCATGACATGAAGTGTAAACCTAAGGAAACCTTTAAATCTGTGATAGACAAAATAATGGGATACTATGTACACGTTGGATGGATAATAACGTTGTAAATATAGAGCGTCGACTCAGTACCAAACGATATTCTTATGATGAAATAAAGTTATATATGTTACCGTTAAAGGATATAATGCAGTTATTTCGTAGAATACCTAGTTATTCCATGAAATAACTGATCGTGTCTGTTAAAGTATGTAATATGTTATTAATTTGACACTTTAACTACTTATTTCATGAAATAACTAAGTATTCTATAAATTAACTAATGAGAGACAGTTGAAGTGTAAAATAAACGATTTATCTAAAATGACATAACTAGGTATTCTAAAAATAAACTAATGATAGACAATTAAAATAAAAAAAAGCAATTCATCTAATTTATTCAGCTTATAAATGGTATTTATACAAACGTACCATAAAATCATTTGTTACAAGGATTACTAAAATGACACTTGGATTTACAAATAACATTATTTCTAAAACAAAAACATTTTTTGTTGACATACTGGGTTTTACACGAACATTTTTTAAATCCCTGACCATTACCTAAACTTTGAGCTGGAGCAACAGACCGGTCCGATATTTCTTCATGCGGTACTTCTTCTATTCTGATTAACTTTTGTTCACTGACACTGAACTGGGATCGGGAATATAATTGTTTTATGCGGCCGTTTCTTGTGCCCAATTGTAAAAATCCTTCTTCGGTTATTTTTATGATGATAGCTAAAATAGATTTTCTTTATCGCTTGAATTTCCAAACATTTTTTAGACTTTTCTGCTCAACTTGATCTTCTGAAACATAATTTTCCGAACAGGATAGGCTTCATACATTGGAAGCAAACTATATCTTCACTGCATTATTTTAAACAGACAACACATACTTTTCTAATGGGATTATTTAATACTGTTTATTCAACTACTTTTTCGCTATCAGGTTGAGAAGAAACATTCATTGTAGTCGAAGGATTTTGCAATTGATCTTCGTCATTTGAGGTATGTATACATACAATAAGTGCTTCCTTCGAAATGGCAGTTGTTGACAGTCCAACTGTAGCTTCGCAACCAAACATAGCCTCGTAAGGAGACCTTCTAATACCAGAATGGAACGCTATGTTCTTCATAAACTGGATAACTTTTAACCTGTTACTCCACGAAGTTTACTGGTTGTCTTGAATCCAAGTCCTCAACATATTGTCTATGTCCTGATTCGCTCTCTCAACACAATCTTAGCATAGGCTATGTCTTGGTTTCTCATGCACGATCTTAAGCTCTGGCCAAGTTAATTTTAAGTCATCCATAAGTTTGTTACAAAATTCTCTTCCATTGTCCGACTGCAATATACATGGAGCTCTACACAACAGGAATATATCAAGCAACTGTCCTGCAACTTCTTCAGTTCTCTTTAATTGAAAAGGTCTTAAAACTACAAACTTTGTAAGGTGATCATGATAAACTAAAATAAATTTATTGATTTATTATTATAAATTGAAAATCTATGAGGTTAACCTGACATCTTGAATTCATATGTGAAACATATGTGAAAAAATAATGGGTTTAACAGTAATACCTTTTCTGACCGCTTTGCGTTTTTGTTGACAAGATTTACAAAAATTCAGGAAAATCTTAATATCGTTTTGCATAATAATTTTGTAACAAAGATTAAGTTCTTTTATCATTCGGTCTCACCACCGTGCCCAATATATAAATGAGTTT
This sequence comes from Diorhabda carinulata, assembly GCF_026250575.1. Lineage (NCBI taxonomy): Eukaryota > Metazoa > Arthropoda > Insecta > Coleoptera > Chrysomelidae > Diorhabda > Diorhabda carinulata. Next base: position 9,874,614 of record NC_079471.1, read on the forward strand.
CATACAAAATGTCAAACAAAGAATCACTTGACTAATAAAACATTCCATCTGGTGTTGCGTTTGTTACTGGGATTATTCATTTTTCTACTCCTTGAACTTCAAGGACATGTAATGTTGAAGTAACCAATAATCACGTGCCATTTTCTTATCTGATGTTTTAGATTTCTTTACATCAGCTATCAAACTTAATAATTTTTAGTTATCACTTGAAGAATTCATTGTTCAAGGCAATTTAAGGTCTTAAAAATAATTGCACTTAATGTAAACAATCGTAATTAACGTAGTAACAAATTACTAAATTTTAAAACTTAAAAAAATAAATGTATCTCAATACCTGATATGTGGAAACAGTATTTCACGAACAGCAGCTGGCACTGTACGTGCAAGCAATCGATTAACCAGAATGAACTAGCGCCAAGACACCAAACAAGTTCTATCTTTATGGCCTGTAATAGTTCATAGGTACAATAAGGGTGGAAGGTAAATATATTTGTCGTTGACATTAACAGATCGTTATTCTATAAAATAACTAATCAAAATGTCAAATTAATAACATATTACACACTTTAACAGACACGATCAGTTATTTCATGGAATAACTAGGTGTTCTATAAAATAAACGGTAACATATACATATCCATACCAAAACTAATTGGTCAATACAATGCATTCGGGAGGAACTGATTTATTCTAAGAAACCATTTCACGATACCAAATTGGATTTGTTTTTAAAAAGTAGTTATTTTGGGTTTACATGGTTGCTAGATGTATGCAATCAAAAAGCTTCAAAGAAAAGTCGGTAGGAAATGTACAGAGCTTTGTTTCAGAAAAGAAACTATAAATTCTTATTTGAGGTCTTATAGAACAGTGCCTAAAGATTCAGGAAGCCCTTCAACATCCAACTCCAACAAGCTCAGATGTGATAGGAGAAACCATTTGGTTATTTCCACTACTGACAAGAAAAGAAGGCGGCGTGCAGGAGAAGGTTGCTCATCGACTATTAGAACTATGTATATAAAGTGAAATGTAGGCATAGGTATAAAATATTTTGCATTATTTCATACAAAATACAATTTTTTTAAAAATAGCAAGCCCAATTTTCTGAAAAAAATTACACCCATATTATCCTAGTATTACCATATGGTACCGTCAGTTTTGGTCGTTAACTAGAGATTTGATAATGTAATTTTTTTCGCACAGATTTAATTCTCTCCATTTTATGCACTTTTTGATAATTATTTCATAGTTTTTATTTTTCAGGCTTTGAAAATCAATAGAGAAAATAAATGAAAGTAGGTAGAATAGGATTCTAGAAAATCAATATTGAAATGAAAAAATTGATTCGAATTACTTTATTATATGATAAATTATTTGTCTTAGGATTAGTTCATTGAGTTGCCTAACTATACACGCACTCAATTTATTATTATTTTTAATTAGGAACAATGTACAAAAATAATGCACGTATATATATTTTTTTAAATAGAAGAATAGAAAAAGAAATTGTAGAAAAAATTTCACTTACTCTAAATTTAAGCATACAATGAGACACAAACTGGTAAGTATCTGCGAGAACAAAAAAAGAATGTGAAGTGTTAGTATACAAATATTGGATACAACACTCCAATAATATCAAATGTAAATTTTTTCGATCATATCTAAGAATTCAGATTTAAAATTCGTCGTGCCTAGCTAACGCTTCTCCAAAATCTGTAGCTTGGGATCCTACGAAAATATCATATTTGGATAATACTTCATCTTTAGTGAGTTGTTCGTCGGCATCAGAATCGGCTTCGTATATCAAATGCCTAGCTTCTGCTTCAGCATGATCGAAGTCTTCTGGTAAAATCCAGTTTTTCACTTCATCACTATCCATGAAACCATCGCCGTCTTTATCCCGGTAGGTGTTGAATTGTTCACGTTCACTTTTCACCCAATCTGGTTCTTCTTCACCATCTTCTCCTCTATAAAAAATATGCAATCAAATATTGTATATAATTATGTAATTAAATTTGTTGTCATCACATTTATCAGCAGTCCCAACAAAAAGTTTTATTGCCACTCCTACTAGCTTGGTAAGTCCTGTCATATTACAACTTTTTAACACGCTTATATTAGCTTCACCTGTAGGTTTATTTGTTTGTGTGTTTGTAAGTCTCCTTTGAACTAAGACCAAGTGGATTATTTCATAAAAATTTTGTTCGACAGAGGTTTCGAACCTCTAGTCCCCGTGTTGGAAATCAAGCACTTTGACAACCTTACCAACTACACCCTTACGACTCGATACAAAAAAAATAAATATAATGTAAGAAAACTGGAAAACAAGCTTCTAAAGTACATGAAAATAATTTTTTTCAAACCAAATTCGAACTATAATACTAGTATTTTGCATTCAATATTGTTTTATGCTTATATAAAAAAGATATTTTCAACTTTTTATTTTCTTTAAACTATATTTAAATTACTACTGTCAATTTAAAGAAACTATTACGTATGTCTTAAAGTTGTGAAGAAAATAGTATGCAGAAAATATGTGTTTGATAAATCGTAAATTGAGTTCACGTGATGGAAGACTTCCACCCAAGGTTACTAGAATAATAGAAGGTTTGAGACATGCGCATGTTTTTGTAAATAAACGATCAGCTGCTAGAACACCAGCTACGTCATTATGTTTACATTTTTGTTTTGGTCATATTTTTATGTCAAACAGAACCTCACTAACATTATGTTCGAGTTATGAGGATGTGTGTTATCTCTTGCTGATCTAGATGCTAGCGTTGTTGCCATTCTCACAGCTGTGAAGAATCGGTGACGTCACTTGTCTACTGCGCATCTTGTTATTGTCACAAATCTTCTATTGTTCTAGTAACCTAGCTTCCACCGATCCGACTTTGGTGTTTTAATCATTGTTAAGTTTTTATAAGGCATTTCCAATTTTTCCGCAATTTTTTTTGTAATTTTTAATTTTGTTTCTCAAAAACCTGGTCATTTGATATTAATAGTTCTCCCTATCCTAGTATGAAGCTGCGTGTTATGTAGTCTTCTAGAAAGATCAAACCACATAACATCGAATAAGAAAGTCGACTTGTATCTAAATTTCAGAAACACAAATTTAGTTCTGCCACTTACCAATCGTGGCGCTAGTGTAATAAAAATGTGTCATTGCCGTCAATGTCAATTGTCAGACAAATAAAACGCAAAAATCAGATAGAAAACTGTTAGCAAGAAAACTAAAAATAAGCTTTAACACTCAAAAATTAGCTATAAAATTGAAAAATTGGCTAGAAACCTCAAAAATTGGCTAGAAAACTCAAAAATGAGCTAGAGCACGGAAAAGTTTGCTATAAAACTCAAACATTATCTAGAAAATCCAAAAATTAGTTAGAAACCCTCACAAATTATCTATAAATCTCAAAAATTCATATTCATAGACAAGGTACAGCAAAACAATGACTATACAGTATAAAACTTTTGCGCTTTCTGTATACAAAAGAAGTCTCTACAACCTTTTATTTCAACTGTGATGAATTGATATAATTTTTTCATTTTACTACAAAGTGCTGTGATATTTTATGTATTTCTGGTAGCAATATAGCTCATTTTTGACATTAAAAAACTTTTATGTTGTTTGTCTCTTTTGTATTCATAGCAATATGTTTGTTAAATCCCAAAATGATAGTATTACATCATTGTAATTATGTACAATCTGTTCAACTGAATTACTGTTTTTAGTGTTTTTCTGTTTAGTATTTAATTACATATTATACTTTTCACTTTATTTGTTAGAAAAATCTGTATTTTATCAGTTTTCATTTTAAATATGATATTGTGATCATGTCTATTAATTTTTCTTGGTTTTGTTGAAAATATATGTAAATATTATTTTGTAAATAAACGTGTCCTAGTTTTTTATTAGGAGTTCAGAGAGTTACATAATCGGAACTGGATGGAAATTAATAACATAGAATAAGTAGATATTCTGCGTTATATATTTAAATGAACCGCGGAAATAGAGTAGTTTTGCTAAGTACCATCGAGGGCACTGGCATCGAAAATCCGCCATGTTGTTTCCACTGAATAGCAACTAAGTTTGCATTTCTGTGAATCAAGCTCTTACTACAGCTTTTCTTACAGCATTATATATGATATTTTTGTTTTCCATTGCCAATTTATATTTTCTTACAATTATCTTTTATTATTATGTCAACTCTCTGCACTCCATTATTGCCATATTTATGACATAATTTTTTTTAGTTTTACTAACTCTGCGCTCTTAAAAGTTAGGTAAGTATTTACCTTATAGTGTTTATGATAAGTATATCACGTTTACATTATAATATTTTATACTAGGACAAGATATACTCGTATATGTCGACAAATCAGATATAAAATTCAAAAGTAAACTTAGTTTTAAAACCTACAAGCCAAATAAGTCGACAAAATGGGGCCTACGAATATATGTTTTTGACTGAGTCAGAAATTGGGTATGTGTACAATATTTTTCCATTTTATGGTAGTATTATTATCAATGATAATGTTATAAAATCTTATTTGCCTGTCAGTACTAGAATGCCACTGCATCTATATCACAAATTATTGTCGAACGTACCAGATGCACAAGGTTACCATATGTACACTAGCAGCGTACTGGCAGAGGAAATACTACAAATGAAAGACCATCTAACAATTACAATGATTATCAATTTCATGAGCATACCTGATTCCATGAAGAACCCAAATTTGGTGAAAATAAATCCAATAACTTAGAAAAGGGAGGAAAAATGATATTGTTCTAGAAAGATAAAAGGGTGGAAAGACTGTTAAGAACTAATGATAGTGTTGGATTCATTACAAAAACAAGATTTGTAAGTGAAGGTAAATAACAAAATGTGGAAAAGCCAAAATTGTTGTTAGCTACACAGCTTCAATAGGTGGTGTTGATCGCCAGGATCAATATGCAACATCATAGTTTCTTAAAAAAATCTCTTAAGTGGTGGAGGAAAATGTCCTTTTGGGAAATGGAGAAGTCTGTCATAAATTTTACATAAGTGTGTAAGAAAGCAAGAACTAAAAACCATTGTTCCATTTGAAGTTCGTCCAGAGATTAGTCAATCAATTCGTAGATGAGTTCTCAGAAGATCAATCAAGACATTCCAATTCAACACATGAAACAAGGCTGGAGAAAATACTGACATATTGAGGAATGACAAGAGAAAAGATTGTCTTGTGGGTTCTAATAGACATAAAAGAAAAAAGGACAAAGACAAGAAACTTTGGAATATTGTAATACTTGCCCTGATAAACCACGAATGCATATGGGTAATTGTTTCGATATATTTGTTTTATTGTAATGACTCCATTTTTCTTCTACATCATAGGTTTATAGTTGTAACTAATATAGTGCTGGAGTTATTAGTAACCTCTATGAGTTATTAGGCTGGTGTGCTAAGGGTTAATTCATTTTAGCTTCTAGAGTAAATGTTCTTTCCTGAGTTTTAAGTCCAAATATATTCTTAGGTATTACATTACAAATGGATTGTAAAAAATAGATGTATTAAAGGCAAGGAAGAGGGAGAGAAAGATAATTAAATCTAAATATATCTTGTAACATTACCTGTACATATCTCCAATGTATTCTTCCAAGGAAACTTTGCCATCATTGTTTTTATCAATATCTTCCAAAGTTTCCACTACAATCAAATCACTCATATATTGGTCTTCTTCGGGATGTAGAAAAGATGCAAATTCCTCTTTGGTTAAACTGTCATCACCGTCTTTATCTGCAGTTTGCCAACGCCTCCTATCTCTGTTCATCATTTTCTTGTATGAAAATCCTATTAATTCAAATAATAAATAATGAAATTATTATATCAAGTGACATAATATATTATAACACTTTTTTGGGAGGGGAGGGGGTTTAAAATTAATTCTAAAAAATTATTTGTTGAATATTAGTAGTAATCGTTCTAATAATGCATTATAATTACCTGTTCCATCTTTTTCGATTTCAGATGGATCCATGTTTTCCAGAAAGCCGTAAACCATTTTTTGGTATCGTTCCCACTGTAAAGTTGGAAGATTATCAGGATTTTGTTGTTTCCATTGTCTGTCTATATCTTCAGTGATATATCTTTTTTGTGTGAATCTAATCCAATCTTTCAATTCTTCTCTATTAATCAATCCATCTTTATTGACATCAATTTTATCTACAATTAAACTGAAAAAAAATTATTCATTATTTAAGTTCATTTATAGTCAAAAATATAATTACTATATTCTTTAGATAACCAGCCATACTTATACAAAATATGTATGCACCATGGTTTAGAAAATCCACTTTTTACATTCCCATCTACACTTTTTTCTCCTAGTTGGGGAGCTATCTGTGATCAAGAGATATATTCCGAAAATACTCAAGAGAATAGCTGCAAATGGTAGAGGCTTCCAGTAACCTTAAGATTAAATGCGAAGCAGGGTGAGTAAATGTACATTGACGAAAACCTAGAGTAGGAAAAGAGGGACAACTGAGTCCTTAAGTGGCTAAATAAGAGATAAGGAAAAGAGCAGTTGTAGGTATATCAGAAAAAGTGGATAAAATAGAATGTAGATTGGAGTAACATTAGAAATATAGAGAATCGGAATGATTGAAAAAACTAGAGTTAATTAAAAAGGTCAAAATGAAAAGTGCAGTTAGAAGAACAGTAGTAACCAAATTATTAAGCTTAGTAACAAGATTGGAAGAAGTTTTATTCAACAACAGGTATCAAGAAAGGAAGGCACAAAAGTAAAGGGAGTACAGAATAAACACAATCTATAGATTATGTCCTGATATATCTACATGGGTCATATAAAATTATGCAGCCCCAAAGGACAACTGAATATGTAAGAAAATACTTCAGGTGCCATGTTACTGTTTTGTGTTAAAGTTTTTGGATGCAGAGTGAAGAAAACACTTGTCCCCTTTTTGATGTTTATAGCCAAGTTATAGCTTGGCTCCTTTTTATATTCTGCTCTTAATAATGTTGTATACACACAAAACAAAAATATTAATTGAAGATTTGAGATGCCTGTTTGCAGACAATTTTTTAGCAACTCTTGACATCGAAAAGGTAAAACAGCATTATACCTTTCAAAATACTACTGTGTTGAACTCTTCAAAGCCTGATGACAAGGGAAAAGCTCCTAGTACAAATAAAACATGAACTGAAGTGGTGAAGGAAGCTGAATACTTTGCTGAATACTTTATATCCCAATTACCTGCAGTGTCATCCCATTACTGTTGTCAAAACACAACAAGGCAATATTTACCTTCACACTTAAACCTTAAGCGCCCTTGTCTATAAATGTATTCAAAAAAATATAACTGTGCCTTATATGAAAGAATTGTTAACAAAAACACAACAGATTGTCAACAGTTTTGTCTACTCCACTTTCCAATAGCACACTATTGTATTATTCTAGAAAATATGTCTTCTATAACAGTTTATGAAAATCAAAATAGTCATGTGTATTGTTATCTATGAGTTATTAGTTATCATTGAGTTCCAGTTGTCATCAACTGGTCATACTTACATGGGTACTATAGGGACATTAAAAAAAAATCGGTCCATAATGGCACCATCATTATAGCTAATACTAGTTACATCTCTGTCAAGAATGAAACTAAATACTCTGATTGTGGTTAAATTGGAATACAATGATTTTGAAGATTGGAAATGTATTCAGAGCACACTTTTTCAGAACGGAATTAAAGATTCATCAGGCAATATATATGAAAAATATACATGAAAAATTATAATGATAAAAAGAAAACCACATAATTTGGAGTAAAAGTAAATTCATTATCATACTAGATAATTTTCTTTCATTCTTAGATATCGGTGTTCCATAATATTGAAAATTTGATAAATTCAGAAATATGTGAGTAACTAGTTTCTAACTGCATTTTGATCTCACTAATTTCCAATTTGTAAACTCAATTGATTTGTTATCAATGAAAAGTTATAGCCAAATTGAAGTTGTTCATCACTATTCCAAGTGTTAAGATTGTATTCTAGTACTTTAAATCAACATCTTATCAGGTTCAAGATAAATGATAAAATACCGGCAAATCATCTAAGATAAGAATGACCAATAAAGTACATACCCCAGTCTCCTTTTACTCTCTTCAGGAGGTAGTTGATCGAAGGTTTTTGCCTCTTCTGCCCCCAAAAATGCTTCGTGGTCATATTCTGAGTTATGATGCTGTTGTTCGAAATGTTCTTTATCACTTAATTCTCGGGTAACAACTCTTTGTGGATGTTCTTCTTCTGGTTTACCAATTACCGACGAAATTAGAAGAATTACTAAGATTTCATATAACTTTAAGCCCATTTTGTTCAAAGTTTTAATTCTACTGTGGACCTTTTGGTTATTAAATTAAAACTGTCCCAGATTCTCATGAACTGCGTGGCTTAAACTTATTGGTTCATGTGATTGAGTTACATCTACTTCCACATCATCAAAAACATAAACACCCACTATGTTAATCTAGAAAATGAGAACATATGTGTGTAATGTCATATGTCAGAAGATGCGTTCTGAAAATCAACCTTATGTCATAATATGAGTTCCTATCCCCTCTTATTTAACAATGAATCCATATTTCATTTCTTGACGTATACAATTGAAAAAAGAAATGGAACGTAACACACATGAGGTAATGCATAATAATCCAAATGCCGGATCCGTATATATGATTTAATAAAATACATGAAATAATACTTCAAGCAGTATAATAAACAATATATATATATAATTATAATATAATATAATAATTATAATAAATAATTCAGTCACGCCTGAATTATCAAGGAAGTACAATTGATGTTAAATTAGTTGTGTTTTTTCGTACATTTCTAATAATTGATCGTTTTTCATATTTTCATATCGAATCTGTTTTTTCTATTCCATAGATGGTATTTAAATACCACAGTATACAAAGAGAAGTACCATACCTTTATTACTTTTTCAATAAATACATCATATCATTGAGTTAAAAAACTAAATTACTTAATATTACTTATGAAATTGTGAAATATATAAATGTATTATGATAACACTAAGGAGCTTTAGCCACACAATTAGTTTCTCTTATCATAAGGACAACGCAGCTTGGTTGTATCAGAGATATGGGTTGTATATATAGTAGGTGAGAAATGTATGTTATTGTACTACCAAAAAAACGGCGAATTCCATAGAATTGCACTTTAAACAAATGTAAAATTATTGTTGCTTTTTACACACAATATGTTCAAATAGTAATAAACATCTCAATAACTCCTTTAAACACAGAATAAACGCGAGCGTGACGTGCTCTAGACGTTCATAAATGTCAGTTATGTCAGATAGTTACTTGTTAAGAAACTGTCATAACGCACACAATGATCGCGCTTTTTAATTTTTACACGCTGATCGTCGCTGAACGTCAAAAAAACATAACCTCACTTTTCTAATGTAGTTTTTGGTTGCAGATACCCTGAAAAGTGATATCTCTGATTGAAAAACTGATGGAATATGTACGTGCTCATGAGTATTTATATAACAAACAGTTGGTTGGATACAAAAAAAACTACCAAAATTTGGCAGAATATAGGGAATATTTTTCCCATTTGAAAGTTCCATGACAAGAACTAGTGATTAATTTCCTGATCTAATAGACAGTCAGGTTTTCTTATTGATAGTTTTGTTAAGTCTCTGCTCAATGACTCATTCTTCTATGTTTCAAAAATTCGTCTGGATCTATTTCGTTCATTCCAAAATATGTTGTAGCAAAGTAACTGTAGATCCTTCTATTCGAATTGAGGGGTTTCACTAACCAACACCATATCAAATGTCGCAAATTTCTTTATAAACATGCACCATTAAGGTTATGTTTATTAACGAAGTAGTCTCATGTTCCCGTTAATTCTTTGCAGCTTTAAATTCGGGGTGTATTTTAAACATTCATGAACGTCTAGACGTGCGTCGTTCGCGTTTATTCTGTGCACCGTTTTAACAAGTAAAAAAGTTGTCGCACTCTCGATCTAGGCGCGACAGACTATAGCGCATTTTTACCGTTAGCAATCAGTAAATATTAACGAAAATCTTAATTGACACAACGAAGTTTCCATGAAAAATAAAACGAGAAAGATTAGAATAATTTTAATTATTTAATAATTTTGTCCTTATTATTTCTTGACAACTCTCATAATAATTGGTTTATGACATCTCAAATGACTTGAATTAACGTCCATTGAGGCCAATTGACGTCTACTGTCATTTGATGAAAATTTCTTTCGTTTCTGCACATCTACAGCTAAACAGAAATTGAATGCAAAAACCCGAGCTCGCATGCATGTATCCTGTGAGGAGATATCGCTGCTACAGACAAACGGACAGAACGCTAGTAATAGCGCATTTTTTACAAAAAAAAAAAACTGAAATAATCAACATTTTTGTCGAGTTCGACTATACTTAACTGTAGCATTTTGGTTGCAGTTCACTACATCATTTTTTGTTTTTCAAATCAATTAAATTTAAAATGTGTCTGGCAAAAATAATGATTTGAATCAATTGATATGTTTGAAAAATAGAAGGTACTGTTATTTAAGAAAAAACTTATCTTATGCAAAGTTTATTCATCGTTTATTATGAATGTTTTCATTGGAAAATTGTGAATTTTGAATGATGATTTTTTCATTTTATTTAGCTAATAACGAATTTAATACATTACTACGAGGATATATTGAAAAATTCTTAGTCTGCTATAGAACCAAACAAAATTTCAATGTCAAAAATTTTATTACTCAACATATTCTCCTCTTAATTGGATACATTTATTACAGCGAACCTGCAACCTCTCTAGACCTTTCAAAAAAATGTTTCTTCTTGCTCTGCAAACCAGACCTCCACAGCTTTTATTACCTCGTCGTTGGAAGAAAATTTACGACCTTTTAAACTTTTTTTCAGTTGAGAAAAGAGATTATTGTCGGACGGAACCAAATCTGGTGAATAAGACGGGTGTTCTAGTAATTCAAACCATAAATCACGAATTTTTTGCATGGTAACATTAAATTTGTGTGCAGGGGCGTTGTCCTGCGAAAACAAAACACCTTTGGATAGCTTTCCGTGTCTTTTCTCTTTAATTTTTCCCGTAGTGTGGTCAATAATGTCGAATAATAATCTCCAGTTATTGTTCTACCGTTATTCAAAAAATAAATGATGATTACTCCATGGCAATCCCAAAAAACTGAAGCAAGATCTTTTCCAGCAGATTTTTCGTCACGAAACTTCTTAGGTCCTGGAGAACCAGAGTGTCGCCATTCCATCGACTGTTGCTTTGTTTCTGGATCGTAGAAATGTATCCAAGTGTCATCCATAGTAACAATTCGGTTTAAGAAGTCTACATCGTTTTCAAATTAACCTCTTTTGAAGCTTGCAGTCCAATTTTTCACGGTCGCATACGAAGGACATTGATCCCCAAGGGTATTAAGCATATCTTCGTAAATCTGCTTACCTCTTAATCCTTTTAAATACAAGTACTTGATGATGGCTCGATAGTCCAATTTTTCGATTTTCCACAATTTCGGTGGACATCTTTTTTCTTTTAATTTATTGCGTAACTCTGGTTCACTTTTTTTGGCGTCAAACTTTACACTGACACTTCTAATAAATTATTGTTCGTTGCTATGGTAACGCAATATTTTATTTATGCATGGAACTGGTCTAGGCTAACTAGACATCAATACATCCTCGTATATGAATACACTATGTACTAAACTAAATTCAGTTAAAGGAATATATTTCGAAGAAAAAGGAATAGTATGCTTTACAGAATTAAAAACAGAAAATTTTTCATAGTTGGTAAGTAAACCTTCTAGTTTCCTAAGCATAGATAGGCATAGATAGGCCAAAAATAGAAGATACATTGTAAAATATATAACATGTGTAACATATATAACAAGTGTCAATTGTTTAGAATAGTAAAAGGAACTTACCCTATTTCTTATCACTAACTAACACGTTTTGTTTTTTTAAGAATATTGAGATTTAAAAACTTGGCAAAAAGAATACAAGACGTTTAAAAGCCAGCTTTTCACACATAATTTAGGGCTTCTTAGTGTTGCCTTGATTCTTGTTGAGATTAGATGGGCTAGTGCGTAAGGTCGTGAATTTACCTCGCTAATACTTCGACCTATTGTGTACCTCGCACTGTTCACCAGTCAGGCAGAAACGACTTTGTGAAATAAACTACCTGTCTGTGAGCTATGCGGCTTACCTCTCTGGCTTTAAAATAGCTTGAATGTGAGGACCGTAGTCTTTGTTTATGGATTGCTTCGTCCTCCAAAGGAGGTGTCCGGCGGTTTCCTTTGGTTCTTTACAGAGAAGCAACGAGAGTTGTCTAGAGTTTCTCCAATGCTCTTCAGGTGGTAATTCTCTAGTGTCCAGTAAGTATACCAGTAACTTTTCTTTGCTCGTCTTTGTTCAATGTTAGGGTCTTCTCAGACCAGTTTGTGGAATAGGAAAGAAATATTTTCGATTGTTTCAGACCTGGGGTCTTATTCCATATGTATTATATCTTCTCGTTTTCCTACTTCTTTATGATTATAACTTGATGGATTTTTGGAAAACCTATGGAAGGTTGGGGTCCTATGAAAGGAATTGTCCCGCCATTTTCGCCAGATGATCGGCTTGTTCATTGCAGTGTACCCTGATGTGGCCAGGTACCCATATAAGAGTAACTTCATTGTTTGCTCCCATTAAGTTTGAAGATTCGATGCAGTTCCATACTAACTTTGACTCAATTTCATAAGAGTCAAGTGCTTGTAGGACTGAGCATTCTATCTGATGGGATTTGAGAACTTTCAGGGTACTGCTGCTTTCGTAAGTCGAAGCTGATTAGTTTCGGTGGCTACTAAGTTCAATTTGTCAGTAGTGAACACCCAACTTTCTTGGGTGTTCCTCATCGACTCTGAGAAGGTCGAGATATTGGTCCCAATTCGTGCACATTTCTTTTTGTTGTTTGTTGCTCGGCATTTGGTTTGAGATCAACGCGAATGAGGATATGGTCGGAAAGTGAAGTTTCCCTGGATACATGCCAATTGCCGATTTTATGTTGTATTGCAGGACTTACAAGAGTGAGATGTAGGACTTCCTCTCTAATTGCGTTACAGAAGATTGGTTGGCTACCTACATTTGCAACTGTTAATTATTCACCTCTTTTGTTGATGTTAGTGCTCGCCCAGCTTTTATGGCACGCGTTACTGTCACAACCTATGACATCTTGATTGTAGATTGTAATTTTTGCAGTAGTTTATGAAGCTAGAGACAGCTTCTGGTGGTGATGCATCCTCTACATGGTGGTAGGTTGAAGCAATTGCTACCTCGAGCTTCACCACTTGCAGATTCGTATCAATTTTTACTGCCGCGATGTCGCGTAGTTTGGTATTCTCTCTCGAACTCTCCTGTCATCTACTGGTTTTTCGTTTTGTATGTCTGTCAGGTGCTCTTACTGCAGTAAAGATTGCGTTTGTCTGGGGTGCAGGAGATATTGTTATCTCGTGCGTACTCTGCTATAGAGCTAGGTACTCCATTTGCCGATGACGTCTTTGGAGCTGCCACTTTATCTTTTTTGACTAGAAGTTCTACAGTTCCTAGTCGATAGTTGATTGTGAAGTCTTTTTCAGCTTTGTGTCAGTGGACCGGAGAATTCTCCAGTGATTAGCCGAAGTTTTTTTCGATACTATTTCCTTTGTTCTGTGAGCAGGCTGTTCGGAAAAACGTCCGTGACTTTAAAAAGTCTAGGAATGTCTTTTTCATCCACGACGAGAATTGTAGATTCTTTGCTTGCGTTTTGACACGATCGGCAGTCTAATTGCTGCAATTTGCCCCGGTCTGAAGCTGACCTTTCGAAACACAGTGCCAATTTTTCCCTGACAGGACAAAATGTGGACGATTTTTTGTCTGGTGTAGGCTTATTTACTTTTGCTCTCATAGCTTTTTTCTGGGGGGATTAGGTGTGAAATCTTCCGATCTTACTAGCTTTTCAGTAGGTGCAGGAGGTTTTCCTTCCTTTTGGACACAACTTTGTTATATCTTCATGCGAGTTTCCATGGGATGCTAGCCTTCGTATCGCTTTCTTTGGGCTATTTTTAGACTTTGATTGAAAGCTTATAGTTGTGCAGTTCTAGACTCTGAAGAGGCTAGCAGAACATCTTCTTCGTTTACTGTATAGTCGGATATAGAAGCTTGACCTTGTGGTTGAGTCTTAGCCTCGGTATCAGCGTTTTTTGTTGTAGACTGAACTATTAGAGTCTGTTTGTCTATATCCAGTGCAGTAAACTGACCGGATACAGCCTTTTTTACTTGATCATGCCCAGTCTGAGTAGCTATTAAAGTCGTATCTGTCTCACCACTACGTTCCTCGGTGTCTGTAAAAAGAAAAGTTTTATTACATTCACCCATAAAACTTGTTGAAATTAGGAAAAGAATATTTCACCGTATTAGAGCCTCTAAACTCGGTAAGGGATTTAAATCAAACCTGAAGTCCACCATTCGAATACAGCGTACGGATCCTCAACAGCGAACATGAAAACCAAAAGGCACGGGTCGAATAACACCTTGTTCTCAGGGATGAAAGATAGTCTTGCATGGAATGGCGATAGATAGATTAAGGGGGTTTAGGTAATAGGGAAGGTTGAAGCGGTGTGAGTAGGAACTATGGACAGGAAAGCTTGAAAGGGTTAGGCCTTCCCGGAGATACTCCCCGAGAGCTCAAGCCCTCATAGAGTGAGGACCAGTAGAAACTGGCAGAAAAGCCACTTGGTGTTAATGTTTTCACAATAATTCATGAACTCAATTATATCGTGTACTTCATAGATATTATTTCATGAAGCGAGATCTCGTAGTTAAACTGAAGTAAGTCGCTTGTATTTATTTGCGTCATTAACCGAATTACTAAATAACTTCAATTTCGAGCATGATGAGGAAACTAATAGTAAGTTATGTTGAGCTGATAAAGAGCATGAAGTATTTAAGGTTACGTCGAGAAAAGGGGGTACTGAAAGTTTTTATAAAATCACGACGATGAAATCGTTTTATGGTGGAGAACGTTGAAAATAGATATTTCGAGAAGGGTCGAGTACGCGTAGGTAGGGTTACAATCCAAACTTGGTTGTATTCATGTTTTTCATCATTATGGGGGTTTAATTCGTCAAAGAGTGCAATGAATAAGTTTAAAACTAAACTTTTTTCTAGCTATTATTACCATGAATTGAGAGACTTTGTTAGTCATAATTGCCTGGATAATCCTTTGCAGTTTTCATGGTCGCCCTTGCCCAATCCCATGGAGGCTCTCCAGAATTATAGAATTCTACGTACCGACTTGCCTGTACCTTCTCTTTACTCAACTGTAGAATTTACAACCCCTGTCTGTGGAGTTGGTCTCACCTATGAAGCTTTTGGCTTACTCTTGATCAATTATATGATGTTTTACAATATATGTTTAAGGTTTTTAATTGGGTTCTCCTCATTCTAGTCCTTTTATAGTCATACATCCAAATTTTTTGTATAACAAATCAACTAGATGCCAAAGTGAAGCAAGTGCACTACTCTGACCCACCCTGGTTACGTCTATGGATATTCCTTGAGACCCCAATGATAACAAGCAAATATGAATCATGTGCAACTCATTTTCAAAAGGCGCTTATCTGTTCAATTTATCATAAATTTTGTTTCCACATAAATTTACAAAATAATCAGCTATTTTAAAAGTCAATGCATGAGAAATCAAAATGTAGATTAGTGATCTGGAAAATTTATAATTATTTATATTATAATTAACGTCAATTAGTGTTATTGGATTTGCCATTAGGCTTAGTAGGCTTTAATCTAGGACGGCATATTTCAAAAGGCGGCAAATTTTAGAGTTGAACTAACGAATAAAACGACATACGACGAGATAATTAATAAATTTAGGATTTTAAATGCCCGCAAAAATGTATTTTAACGTATTTATACTTTAACTTAAACTGTAATACTAATAGATAACTAAAAAAAATATTTATTTTATTGATGTTAAATTGTAAGTCTAATAAAAAATATGTATAGATTTCTGACCAGTACAGTAATAGATTATGTGTATTG
Source organism: Diorhabda carinulata (assembly GCF_026250575.1). NCBI lineage: Eukaryota > Metazoa > Arthropoda > Insecta > Coleoptera > Chrysomelidae > Diorhabda > Diorhabda carinulata. The sequence continues at coordinate 9,890,778 of NC_079471.1, forward strand.
AATAATAACATACACATATGTAATTTAAATTACCAATACCATAATCATTTTTCGAAATAGCAGATTACCATGAGATATCGTCTGGTTGTCTGATTGGGGGTTATGATATATAGTGTTTTCCCTCTATATATTTTGTTCCATTTGGCATCCCTTTCGATTTCATCCCCTTTGTCTAAGGTTCTTTCATATTTTCGATCTATCTTTTTGAATAATTTCCCTACGTTTCATAGTTTATCTTTTATTTTCTGCTCTACTCTGCCATTACTTTCTATTATTGATATTTATAGCTTTTTACTAGTTCAATAAGTTCTCCTCCTATTTGAATAAACAATTTTTTACAGGCTGTTTCAAACTTTTCGTTAGGTACCTCAATTCTACATTCTATTTTCTTATCAGGATTCAGTTATTCAGTAATGTAGCAACCAAGAGATTTGAACCTGGACACTCTTTGAATCGTTTGTCCGTTTACCTGTAGCTGTGTGTCATGGTACGGCAAGCGACTAAATACCATATGTTTTGTTTATGAACAGTTAATTTTCATCTTCCCACACTGTCAACGGCGTTTAAAAGGCATTGCAGTCTATTCAAGTCGTCACACTGTACAACTGTATCATCTGCGTATCTGATTGTATTTATAAGTTTACCGTTAATTTTTACTCCATATTATAAGTTGTGTCTAGTTTGCTTAAAGATCTTATCTGAATACAAATTAAATAAAAGTGGTGAGAGTATGCAACTTTATCTGACTCCTCTTAAGATTTTGCATTCTTCTGTCGACTTTCCGTTGATTCGAACGCCCGCACTTTGGCGCCAATATAATTTTTCGATGATTCTTACGTCGGAACTATCAACTCCTTTTTCCCTTAATATATTTATTAACTTGTCTCGATCGAATGCTTTTTCGTAATCGATGAAGACTGCAAATACCTCTTTCTGTTGGTCCGGGCATTTTTGTAGTAATATATTCAGTACAAAAAGTGCTTCTCGTGTTCCCAACCTATTTTTGAGGCCAAATTGAGTTTCGTCTTGATCTTCTTCGCACTTATTTCTGATTCTAGCGTAGTTGATTCTTAAGAATTTTTTATAGTGTGACTCATAAGACTTATAAGTCTATAGTCGCTACAGTGTCTTGGACGTTGTTTTTTTGCCAAAGTTATGAATTCGGATTTTAACCAGTCTTCTGGAATTTCAGCGATTGAAGAAACATGTTTGAGAGTTTGACTAATATTCCTATGTTTTCTTCATTTATAAGTTTTAGCATCTTTGTTTTATTGTTGTCAGGTACAACAGCTTTCTTCTTTTTTACCAGCTTTATAGCATAGCAAGTGGTTTCTTATTGGGAACGTGGCAATGAAACACCAAAGTGGACTAACTTTAATATATTTTCCGAGCTTTAGAATACTTATGTATTCATCGTCTAGGAAATAATTGGTTTTGAATCGGAATAACTTTCATAGAAATATTTCTCTCAACGTCAATTTGAATATTGAATTTCACCTCAATAAAATTCGACTATTGTACAGAATAGTTTAAGGAACGTACTTGTACTTGTAAATGTATTGTACAATAAAATATTCTAAAATTTAATATCATCCTTTGCTTACGCTACCCCCCTAAAATGGAAAAAACGTCTTTTGGGGGGATATTCTCTAAAAAACGTGCAATTTATCAGTTTTGGGCTATAACTATGAATGAAATTGAACGTGAAAAATAGAACGAAATTCCTTGCAACGGTTTTAACCCCTTTCCAACAATCTTATCACCATCTTAGGGGGGTGTTACCCCCCTAAAATGGTAAAAACGTATTTTTGGAGGGTACTTTCTAGAAAATTTTCAATTTTTCAGTTTTGGGCCACGGAACCCTCATGTTATCCCAGAAACGTGTTTGAGGGGATATGTGAAAAAATATATGGAATCATTTCTGTCAGATATAAATACGAACGAAAACTCGAGAAATGCCGTTATTGAGTTTTAAAAGTCCAGTTATGTGAATCGTTTTCATTAATATATTCAGATAAACTTGTATAAATCAAATGTAAAGACCGGATCTAACGGATAACGTTTTTTTCATGAATATTGAGGAAGGGTACAAAATCCAAAATTAATTCTCGAAAAATCACCATCAAGAAATGGCTAGATCAATATATTTAATCATCGAACTCATCATTCCTCTCATCGTCACTATCTGCGTCTTCGTTTTCACAGTCTATCACCGGCAAATTTTTGCAGACTTCCGTCGTATATTTTAGACCACTCTTTTTGCATGTGCAAACTTGCAATAACTGATGACTGAGCGTCGTGTTTACATCGTGCTACTGCTAGCACTGTAGCAGACCACCCACTGTACAACCGACCGGCGCACACACAGACACGACATATACAGCGGCCAGCCAGCTGCCGCTCGGACTAGGTCCCCGCCGACAATGTACAGGTATAAGAATTTGAATGCGTTCCTCCCGGGTACATTTTTGAATAGTTCTTTTGGGTGTATTGAATTCCCCGTTTTTCAATGCCGTTATTCCTCCAAGGATAAGATGCAATGCGAGAAAACGTCGACAGAGTTTTGTTTTCAGCTACTACAAGATTGAATGAGTTTTGTTTAAAATCCCTGCAAGTAAGCGCATTTTTATAAAGCCTTTCAAAAAGAGTAGATATTCCCCTCCAGATTCCACTTTGATTCATGTTAATACGTGCGCTTATTCCTATGATATCAACATTTGAAGTTATCAACTCTATCAAGATTTGATAGCCCAAAAAAAGTGAACTTTGGAAAATAATCGTATTTGAAACCAGTATTACTGATTCCGACTAAATGCTATGGAAGTTAATAATTAAGTACTCCTCAACTCTTAATTTTACTCGCTACAAAGATAAAGACAAGATTTCAGTGATCTCGAGCATTATTTGACGCAGTTAGAAATAGTAGTGTAATGAGAGGTTAAGCTGCAATTTTGCTGCTGCTCACTTTGCTTATGAGAAATAATAATACGTCAATAGAAAGCTGAAATATTTATCTTCAAAATGACGTAAGATTCGTCAAAATCAGACATTTCTATCGGGAGTTATGGATTTTTATTCCCCGCCCCGGTTGAAAAAATGCAGCTTGCCGCGCGCCATACGGATCGCGAAAACGCTTATCTTCAACAATTTTTTTCAGGAATATGGTGCAAGGACATATTTTTTGTAAAATTTTGTGCTCTTTCTGAATCTACAGTTTTTTTTTGATAAGACAATGATTTTCTGAGATATTCTGAAATTACATCAAAAAACAAGTTTGACGCGTATATTGGGGGAGTCGCACCCCCCTAAGGGGGTGATAAGATTCTACATTAGTGATGTGCACGTTAGGACCTACAATTAAAAAAAATATATCGCAAGAGCAATTTAAATTGAAGTTTCTAGCCCTTTTCACTAGCCTATAATGATAGCGTTCTACTCCTAGTAACATAATGTACTCTTCATAAAAAGTGACATTCTGTTACCTGCCAACAGACATAAAGAATCAAACTATTCTCTGTCACAGAAAAATATTCATTTTTATATAGTGTTATTTGCTATTTCTTTCAAAAGTATCGGATTGATTTTTTTTGATTGTATTATATTCAAACCACTCAATATTTAATTATAATATTAGGCGATTCCAATATAGCAGTTTTAACGATAAGTAGTTAACAAAAAGAGTCAAAAATTATCAATTTTGTAGTTACTAAGTAGACATTTCATTATAATTGTTGATATCTGTAAATTGTGTGGAAATAAGTCATTGAACTACAATCATCAAAAGAAATTTGACTGATTTCAAACATTTTCAATTTGCAATTTCAAAAAATGCCACTAGGTATTTTTGATCAGCTTTTGTCTTTGATGTATGGTTCCTAGATGTTAGTTCTGATACTAATAAAAAATAAAGAAGAAATTTTTCACTCAAAATTAGCACCTAATTAGCTAACCCAAGCAGCACAGTGTCGTTATAATGACGTCAATTATTGGACATTATTAGTCGGCGACGTCGTAGACCAATAAGCGACGTCCATATGACGTGACATTTCAGATGTCATTTTGACGTCGTCTAGAGACGTCTTTCGTACGTTTGTTTTCGGTCGTTTTAAGTGCTTTTTAATCAACTATAAAAAAAATTAGAACGAAAGTTTATTACAAAAACTAAGCCCTATACGTGCTTTATAAAAAATTGTACATTTTAAATTGTTGTTTACCTAAAATTTGGATATAAATATAAATTCATTAATTAGCAATGAAAATACTAAACTGACGTTTTAAGTGGAAATGCAATTTGAATTTAAAGATGAAGTGAGAATGTTGTAATTAACAATTATTTAACTATTTTATTAGTAGGAAACAATTATTTTTAGCATCGATTCCTGTCGAGGCTGTCGACCAAGATTTAATTTTGGCGCGATTTTAATCGAAATGCCACGATACGATACGAGACGTGCAGGCGCATGCGTGCTGGACTGCTGGTGTGAACGCGTGTGCGCGTAATGGCGGACGGCAGCAAAAAGTTGTTTGGCGGTTTGGTGGGTGTTCTGTACCACTTAATATGTATTTTACAATTTAAATTATGTGATTCCAGTCGGCATATCTATCGACTTTTGGAGGGAGAGATTTTACTGGACATACAAACCGCATTTTAAATTTTTTGTTCATTTATTCTCTTGCAACTAATTGGAATTTTTGTGGCAAACGAGGTGAGAAAAAGGCTTTTAAAAACTTAAACGTAAAGGATGTGATTATTGGTAAGTGTTTTCACTTGTAGGTGCATACTTATTATTAATCTGAAACAACATTTTTAGGTGCTGTAAGAAAAAGCTAACCTCTAGTCAGTCAGAAAGAAATAGAAGATACCATCAAGGTGTGGTTGAAACATGCACCAGAGAAATTGAAAAAGCAGCAGCATGGCAACCCGTAAGAAAAAAAGTGTTGTTAGTCAAAGACAACTCTACAGAAGGGTGGCAGAAGCAAATTTAGCACCTGTGAGTCAGAATTGTTATAATACATCTTTAATAGTTAATAATGATTCCAATGAATCATCAAATTCCGTTTTTTTTTGCTGGTTCAATGTGTGAAAGTGAAAATGACACCTGTTCCTCAAGAGATTTAGATTTTAATGTAAACTCGCCTAATGAAAATTTGCTCTTCAATGATGCGACGTTATACAACCATTTGACTTCCTATTCCAGTAACGTGCCCCCTAACGATTTATTTTCTAATGAACCGCCGCCTAGCGATTTGCATTCGAAATTGTCAAACTGGGCAGCTTCAAGGTACGTTCGACGTACAGTAGTTACTCATCTCTTGCATTATCTCCACCATTTAAAATCGTTAGTTCAGTCTCCGAATAAACCGTTACAACAGATTAATAGACGCTTAAAAGAAATTGAAATGACAGTGTACGAAAAACATGACTCTACTTCACCTGATGATGAACACTTCTGTAAATGTGAATTGTCCCATTTCTTAGGACCAACGCCAAATTTCTCTTGCAAGCAGTATAAAAAGCTTCATTATAAAGATTTTATTTTTTCTATTGCATCATATTCAGAAGCAAATTGTTTTTGTCTTACCTTAGAAGGACTGGTTTTCAAAATAGAAAATGTAGTGGATAATAATGGAGCAGTTTTTATATTAGGTAGGAGGTTTCAGGATTACCGTTCATTTTACAAATACCCTGTCGACTCAAAAGAATTTATCCAAAATTTATCAGAGTATATCGAGTTATTGCACTGCCACAAAGTTTTTTCGAAATGTATTGTTTTTCCTTTCAAGCAGGAATGGTTGTCATTTTCATTATTGCATCATTAGTAATTCCTTATTTCAACTTTTATGTTCTATAAGTGTAATAGTATGTAGTTTTTTAAGATTTTGTAATAAACTGGTATTAATTTGAACGCATTTTTTTATATTTTTGATCCTACTTATACGTCATTTGTCAAAAGTAAGTACGTCATTTTGACGTCTCACCAGCCGGACTAGGTACGTCATTAGTTGACGTCTGTAGGATGTGACATTAACCCGTCATAATCACGTCATTTTAGACGTCTTTTTAGACGTCCCCATTGGTCGCCAATGGCCTATAATTGACGTCATAGTAACGACACTGTGCTGCTTGGGAAATTAATATCTTAAATTACAAGTGTTGTTTAAAAAAATTCCTACTTCAACTTGAAGATATCTGCACTTATCATAAGCTGTTATTGAATATTTGTTTTTGAAAGGCAATACTCGTACGCAAATCAAAGAGGAGTGTCTGCGCCATCATTTACGACTGTAAAATTTAAGGCAGTCAAATTCAAACGTGGCGCTATCAGCTGACTGATGTCGAGTATTCGGGACGGTCAAAATCTACGACAACCAGCAATGTTATCGAAAAAGATCACCAAATTGTACTGGACGACCGTCGTATTAAGGTTAGAGAGCTGGAAGAGGCTATCGGTATATCAGAAGAATACATTCGCTATATACTGACTAAAAAATTATGCATGCGTAAATTATCTAGCTATCTACGCGTTGGGTGCCGAGTTTCCACACTTTACATCAAATGCGCGTTCGAATGAACATTTCCCAGGCCTTATTAAAGCAGTTTGAGAAAAATGACTTTTTGCGTCTATTTATAGATAGTCATGTTCATCTGTTGTCTTCAAAAAGGTGAAACTATTACATTAAAGTATTTGTTGATAAGGTAAACGGGGAAATTGCAAAAAAGTGACCGAATTTAAAGAACAATTAAGTGCTTCTATCAGGAAAACGTATCCTCTCACACTACGGTGATCGCCAAGGCTAAAATTCATGAATTACACTTCGAATTAGGTAAACAACTACCATATTCACCAGATCTGTCCCCCGTGACTTCTTCCGTTTCCGAACCTTGAAGTTTCCCTTGCGAGGGAGATATTTTCATCAGAGGGAGTTGTCGCATACGTAAACGCCTATTTTTAGGAGAAAGGCGGGAGATATTATTTGGAAAGGTTAAAATGTTTACACCATCACTGAACTAAGTGTATAGTCTTAAAAGGAGACTATGAGGAAAAATAAAAATGATTATGATAAAAAAAGTCTTGCTTCTTTATTGGGTCGGCAACTTTTCAGACAATTTTCGTATACTTGGATTATCTCTCTCATCCTAAGTTAACCCTGCTTCTTTTTTCCTAAATTCTAAGTATATTTGTGGAATTATCTAAAATCCTACCATCCTATACTAGCCTCAACTCTAGTCAGGAACATCGTTCCTTGGTTTTACATACTCGATTTAGTACTTTATTTTTCAAAATGAGAAGCAGGATTTTTCACATAAAACTTACAGTTTTAAATAATACGAGGTCTGGCTATTAAATAACGAGACTGCGCGCCTAGAGGGCGCCCTAGACAGGTGGGGTAGGAACCGAATAATGCGTTGAGTATCTAGATATCTTGTCTATGCACGTCCCAAAACACATTGCCGTCACTTCTATGGTATTTGTGCAGTAGCAGTTTGAAACGAACGTGTTTTTTTCTCGTGCCGAAAACCATCTGTGAAGATAAAAGTGTCAATCTCAAATTTATCGTTTAATTGACTGTTTTAACTCCGAAACAGTGACCAAAATCAACCAAATTGTGCGTGCAGATCGTCGAATGAGCGTCCGGATGATTGCCGAAATTATAAACGCCGATAGAGAAACGATTAAAAAAATTTTTCACATGACAAAAGTCTGTGCGAAGTTAGTGCTAAAAAATCAGACTCCTGACCAAAAGCTCTAGCGTCAACAGATCTGCTGAAGTTTCCTTGAAAGGTTAGAAAAAGATCTGCTTTGGAGCCCGATTTAAGTCGATGGAAGCGGTAAAGTAAAAAACGGCAGAGCTCCTAAAGGAACTCACCAAATAAGACTTCCAGCATTGCTTCGTTCAATGGAAAAAACTTATGGAAAGGTGTGTGGCGAGGGGAGTATATTGAAGGGGAGCATTCGAATGTAGAATAATTTTGATAACAAAACCCTTTTTTTGTAACCAGTCTCGTTATTTAATAGCCAGACCTCGTACATCAAACAAAAAGAAAATATCACAAGGTGGTACAAGTAGAACGAGACTCTCCTAAATAGAATATTGTGTTTGTCATTTCCCATAGAAAAGTGTGAGTCTTTTCGCGGAAAAGAACATTCTTATCTGAATACTCTACAACTATGAATCTTCTTTTCAGTAAGATGTACGCCATGGGATTGATTGTAAGTGGTCACGGTTACCCGATTTGCTGCGGTGTGCGGTTTTTATTTTTAGAGATTAATAAAAGATTGTGTTTATCTACCTTCGCCACCAGTTGACATCTAATTAAAAAATAGTAACGAAATAGCTTTTGCAACATTTACTAGACAGTTGATGTCTGTCGTGTGATGATACTCTCATTGACCACTAGAAGGCTTTTATGTAAAATTGAGTTGTTTGAAATATTAATCAGAACTTCGAATATAATCAAATAAATATTATAAAGCGTTAAAGCTGCCCTATCTATTTTGAAACATCCGGTATACTGACGAGCTTTTCCAAAGAAAGCTTTAGAATTTTTCTAAAACTAAAACTAAAACAAAGACATTCTCAAGCACACGTAGTTGTGTATGTATCTTATCCCAACATTTTTTTTGTTATATATGTGGCGAGAGCTTGTCTTGCCTAGTTTGGATGACGGCAGCAATTTAAAGCAGATTTAATAACTCCAATGAAAAAGAAATAAACTCCGTATGATGCACGAAGATTTTATATCGCATCAAAAAGCGCAAAGTAATTGAATTTGAAATTCTAGTATAGTTATTGTAGATCATTGATCTCCAAACTTTTTTGTTTCATAGACCACTTTCATCATCTATGGAAACTTGCGATGTGGCTAAGTTTCAATGACGAGTTAACAGTTTTCAAAAAAAAATGACAGAATTGATTGCTTGATAGGGTTAATTATTCGATAATAAAATCAACTAAACAAATTTTCAATTAAATTTTAATTGATGGTGCTGTGAGTGGATATCAAAAATACGAAGTTGGCTAATCGAAAGAGTAGTAGAAGTTGCTAAATTATTTTATACAGAGTGAGTTTTATATATAGGACGCCTCAATTATCTCAGAAACGGCTTGTACGATTCTTATAAATGTTTAAATGTTTGTGCACTAGGGTCTTGTGATACGGCAGGTATTATGATGGTATCAACTTTGTTTCAAAGGATCACCATGTATATTTTTCGCTTTTTGAAATCCTTAAGAAATACTTATTATTTTTCATCTAATTTTCTCCATATCTAAATACCATAATTTATTATATTTATAATATTTATAATATATATTTATAATAATAATAAATTATTATTGTTGTAATATATTGAAAGTCACTATTGTTCGTTTATCTGGAAAAGAACTAATTGGTATTTCAATGATATTAGGATATGGTAACAGGCGTAGAAGTCAACAAGAAACGTGTAATATTTTTAATAATTTATATCCTAACCGAAATCCCAAAACAAGATCTACTGCCAGTAAATTAGTAAAAAATTTTAACGAAACTGGTTCAGTATTTATATATATTAAATTAGAATGCAACATACCTGGAATTAAATATTAGTCTTAGAATAGAAGTCGTTTTCCGGGTAAAAGTGATTATGCATTTTTTTGCATTGTAAAATATTGAGCCCTTAAGTGCAACGTTCTTTCTGAAATTGGAGAAGCGTGCTTACGAATTAGGCAAACGGATTCAAAGATAAATAAAGAAATCAGAAGTCAGAATTTTTAATCTTTTAAAGAAGTCCCTACAGTGAGCCATTGACTTTAGTACGAGTAAATATCTAACAGCTCTCTTTTGTAGTTTGAGGATTCGCTCAAATTGAATCGCACCACACAAATCCCATAAGGGAAGGACATATCGGAAATGCGACTCAATAAGGGCAATAAATTGTGGAGAAGGTTGGATAAGTTCAGTTCTTTGGAAACTGATCTCAGCGCAAAACAGGAGGAACTAAATTTTGTAGATAATGCGGCAATATGTAACTCCCATTTCAAGGAATTGTCAGATGGTAGTGTTATTTAATAAAAAAGGCTGCAATGTACTCGTATTCTTATATGATGAAACTTTGGTTTTAGAAACGTTGAGACACAGAGGATTAGAATCGCACCATGATTTAAATAGATATAGTCTTATGAAGTGCCGTGAGATAGAGATATTTTACACTAATGTCTAGATAGGCGATGTCGTTTATAAACAGAAGAAACAAAATAGGGCCTTTGGGCACTCCATATTCTATTGGCTTGCCAGATGACATCGTTGTATCAATTTAACAATCTGACTTCAGTTGGTAAGGTACGACTTGAGAGAAGACGTGAAGAGTTTGCAGACCTAATGGTGGAAATATGTTACAAACAAAGCAATCCAAATTTTGCTATAATTTGCGAAGAGGCCACTTTTTGTATTAATGGAAACGTAAATCGACATAATTGTAGATACTGGTCACGTAACAATCCTCGTTGGATGCGTGAATCCCACACCCAATATTCCGAAAAACTGAATGTATGGGCTGGAATAATAGGCGGCAATATAATTGGTCCGGCGTATTCAGATTTATTCGTAAATAGTATTATACCTGAGTTGGCTCGAATATACATTTGAAAAGAAAACTTTACAAAAACATTATTAGAAATTTTCAGACAATAAAAATATCTCAAACGACAATATTTACCTACAAGATGGTGCTCACTAAGCGCGTGTAGTGAGGCGATACCAATAATGTGTTTTCCAGAAGATGGATTGGAAGGCGTGGTTTATCGAATGTCCCTTGTGATCACCCGACATGAATCCCTTAGACTATTTAACATTTAACATCGTTTATAAAACAAAACCTGCCAATATTCAGAAATTAAAAGATATTGAAGTAAATGGACAACATTTTGAGCATCTGTTGTAATCGCCTTTACTGTATGTTTCCTAAAATTTGTAATTTCTACTTTATAAATGTGGATCTACTTCTAACATGACACAAACATTTAAAGATTTGTCTTCAGTAGTAGTAGGTTTTAGTGCCATGATTTGGATAAATATTTTACTGTACCAGTTTCGTAAAATTTTTTAATAACTTATTGACACTAGACCCTGTTACGAGATTTGTATTAGCACATAAATTATTGAAGAATATTCAAATTAAACGCATTTATTCGATCGCAGCCATCTTAAAGTACAATATTTATTATAACTTTGGTGGAGATACTGTAAATGTAGCTATAACTAACGAAATTATGTTATTTAGATTTAGGTATTAGATGAAAAATAGTAAGTATTTCTTAAGGATTTCGAAAAGCGAAAAATATATATAGTGATCTATTTGAAATAACAAAGCTCATTATTTTTCCGGAAGAAGGAAAGATCTGACAACAATGTAGATACCACCATAATACCGGCCGTATCACAAGACTCTTGGGCACAAAAATTTTAAAAAATCCTATAAATCGTTTGATTGAGGCGTTCGATACATAAAAACTCAATCTGTAGAATAAAAACATCATTTTTTAAGAAACAATAAATACCAAAAAACATATAAACTGGAATTATGAAAAAAAATAGTGAGGGATAGTAAACATATAGAGGAAAATTAAAATAAAACAGTTAAAGACAAAGCATATGAAGCACAATTGAGATGGTTTGGACACATAATGCTGTTGCCCGAAAACTGATATCAAATGGGTAGTTAAAAACTAAAATAGCAGGTACAAATTATAAAGGAAGACCAAGAAAAACAGATTTAAGAATGTGAAAGAAACAGATAAGGCAAAGGGAATAAAATTGGAAGGAGTGGAAGATCAAACGAAAGATATCACGGCATGTAAAAATAAGTCAGAACCCATCATCAAACAGCCATATATCATATATAATAGATGACTTCCACTTTTTGTTTCATTGGGGTGCTATTGGAAATTTGAGAAAAAATTCGTTAGTCTCTTCGAATCATAATTTAATAAACAGCAAAGTTGCTAAAGGCCAATGAGATCAATAAGTACTTTCCGAGTATATTCAATAAATCCCATGTTTGTCAGGGAAGGTTGCTTTCTACAATAGCCATAAAATAGACCCTTATAAAAAGTTTAGCTTTATAATGGAGTCTCCTGAATCAATCCGTAACTATGTATTGACGATCAAATATGACGCAGTTAAAAGTGATGGGTTTACATTAGGGATGCTTGAACTCTGTTTATTCAAGGTATTAAGTCACTTGACACATATTATAAATTCTTGTTTAGAGACTACTTACTTTCCTAAAGATTGGAAAGAGGCGTTAGTCTATCCAGCACCTAAAGTAAATAATCTGACTGAGTTGAAAGATTTACGTCCTATAAGTTTGTTGGCAGTAGTTTCAAAAGACCAGTGCTCACCCAGATGAACTCTTCTTTGCATGAAAAAATCTTCCCGTGCATAGGCATAATAGAGAAGATAAGAAGAAGAGAAGAGAAGGATATCATATGTGTCTCCTCGGATTACTCCAAGGTATCAGATATGTAGGATCTTCTTTATGCAAAGCTGAAATATCTGGGATTTGACGAAATATCTCGTAATTTATTTGGATCTTACTTGAAAGGAGAGTTTGCACGGATAAGAGCTCATCTGAGACTGGAGAAATAGTATCTAGTGTGCCACAGGGCTGGTCCACTTTTGTTCCTCGTATATATTTTTGATATACAGGATATTTCTAAATTCATGCGACAAAATTTAAGAGGCGATTGCTTGTATGAAATTAATACGGGTGTTTCCTGTAACAAAATTTCCTCAGCCCATCCTTTCAAAGGTGGTGACTAAAAATGGGTGTTATGTACACCTGTATGTGACGGTCTCGCATTAAATTATATGCGGATGACACCCAAGTCCTGCATTACTTTGATTCTGCATATCCGGATGCATAATCTAAAGCTTAATGCAAATAAGTTTTGCTGTTTTATTCTCAGAGACGTAGAGAAAATTTGCAACAAAATTTAAAATTTAAGTTGGGACGTGAGACGTTAATAAAACAATATGCTAAGAACTTAGCAGTAATTCTAGATGCGGACTTGAGGTGTAAGGAACATTTAAAGATATTTGTGCAGAAAAGCTATGCTAAGATGAAACTGTTGTATACAAACATATCCATTTTTAATTTTAAAATGCGGAAAAAACTTGAATCTCTGGTATTGTCTATTTTTACCTACTATAATGTTGTTATCCTTATGGATGCGATCGAAAAATCGCATCAATATGTACAAAACGTGTGTTGTAGATTTATTTTGAAACGAAGAAAGTATGATCGGCCAAAATTAGTGAATTGAATTGATTAAAAATGTCTAATATTGCGAACTTTCATTTTATATGTCTTTATAAGACAGTATTAAAACATTCGACACCTGTTTAGTTTGGAAAAGAAATTATCGTGAAAAAATACATAAGGTTTGTTCCAACCGATCAAAAACCGTCCCTGGTACGGTGACGATTCTGCGCAATAGAGATTACGTGTTCCAACCGGGCGGTTTCCGTTATACGAACCATTTTGTTTTGCGTTCCAACCGTTTGTGAACCATTTCAGGGACGGTTTTTTTGATACTTGGTTGATAGCAAGTAGTTACAAGAACCGGTCATAGCCGGAGATTGCGCATAAAATATCTATAAACGTTTTAAGTACGGTCCCGACTAGCAAGTTGGAACAAACCTATAATGTACATGTAAGGATGTATCTACATTGGTTCTGTATTTCTCCCAATCCGATCCGATATCGTCCGATTATCAAGCCCGACGCGAGTGCCTACATTGGTCCGATCTAGATGCAGTAGGTTTTGTTGGAAAACAACTTCCTCCTGAAGAAACGCGAGAGGCGAGTTTTTTACAACAAGCATGACTCTGCGAAATAGGGATAAATTCAAAGAGTACTACCGAATGGACATTGAAACTCGATTATATTCTTGGAGGTATAAAGGAAGAATTAAGTGGCGAATCCAACTTCCGGAGGTGTATCAATGTTTATTTTTAATGTCACGGTTGTGGTAAGACTTATCCCGTTGATCTCACAGACCAGGATCATTCCTCACCAGCTCTATCAGTAATTTCTTGCCGATTTTCGAAGTCATTGTGATGAAGCATCAGGAAACCGATATCGGTTCAAAAACAAACACGTTTGGCCACCGTATGGGTTGTCGTCAGTTGCCATCAGTGGATCGGTGCTACAGATCCACTCTAGAAACCTACGTTTAGATGTTTATGTTTGTTTTTTTACCGACGTCGGGCGATATCGGATCGGATCGGATCGGGAGAAATACGGATCCAATGTAGGTGCAACCTAAGACATAAAAATCTGATAACTATGCCTCAGCATACAAATACACCTTTTCAAAGATGTTTTAGCTGTTAATGGTTATAATGCTCTCCACAAGGACCTACAATTGTGTGGTATAAATTTTTTTAAAACCAAGTATAATATAAACCAATATATAACTGTCTTTGTTTTTTTGGATTTTTGCAATTATTCAATAAATTTATATTTGAAACTATACAAAGTTTTTTTTGCATTGTAAGCAGCTGGAAATGGTTATGTGGAAGAATAACATATATGTTAAATTTTGCCACTCCTGGTGCATGATGTGTGTATATTGTATACTTTGTGAATTGTATTTTGCACAACACCGGTAGCTGATATAACAACTGACTGTATTTGGCCAGTTCTCCTGGTGTTTGTTGAGGACGTTAAGAGTATTTGGTATAGCTACATCGATGAGAAGGACTGAATTAACTCTTGTATCAACCACCACGATGTCAGGACTATTATCCGTCACCTGTATATCGGTGATAATGGACCGGATAACGGAGTAGAGTCTAAAATTGTCATTTTCGAGCACCTTGTACAGCTGGTACTGGTAATACGGTGTATAAGTATTGAGAAGACCGAACATTGTTGGCCAGTTTCTGGTGGATGATGTTCCTCACTTGGTTATGCCGGTGTAGATAATCAGTATTATCTAACACACTACAAGCAGATGTTATATGTTTTTGCATTTGTCGGATTGAGTACATTTTTCTTGTAGTTATTCGTGTTAATAATTTGATTCTAGATAGCCATCATGAAGCCTTCGGACTTTGGAAACAGATCTCCGTTACCAGGTCATCTGTTCAAAGCTTTTCTGTCAACATGCGGCTGGTTGAGATCGTGATGATGTCTAACGTGTAGTGCCTTTCGTGAGCATTGTTCGAGCTTCTCGGTGTCCAATACTATGTTCAAGTCAGATTCTGGCGATGCGAGGTTGAGAGATGAGTAATTCTTGTCCGCCTTGGATATAATCTGATTTAGGACTGAGGTTTATGATTTCCTTGAACAGAATTCACGTAGGTTCATTACCTGTCAAGTTTTTAGGTTAAAAAGGTCGATCAAGCTTCTACCACCCTCTTTTCGGGATAAAGTTATTTTAATAGTAGATGACTTCGGGTGGTGGTAGTTGTTCTTAGCCATCATTGTTCGTGTTAATGTCTGAATACCCCCTAGCTCTGTTTTCGTCCACCTCAGGATTTCAAAACAGTGCGATAAAACAGGCGTGGAATACCTATTCCACGATTGCTTGAGCTAAGATGCCTGCATTTAATAATAATAAAACTTCATAAGTGACTTCACTTTTTTTGTGCAATTATCTCGGATTCTAGCTTTTACCAATAACTAAAATTCTATTTGTAGGTTTCTCCGTTTTCCATCACCTGTACGATATCTCCGTTGAGCAGTTGTACATTTCCGTTAATGACAATGCCGAGTCTTGCACTTAGACAGTCCAATATCAGTGGAGAATCCATGTGTTATATCAAGAAGATGAATGATTTGACGCTTATTTGCTGCGTATAGCTTTATATCATTCATGCAGAGAAAATGGGAGATGGTAAAGTTGGTGTTCCTTTTAGCTAATGTTGAATACGTACTTTGAATCATTGAGCATGGTAGATAGAGAATTCATTGCAAGACAGAACCACAACAGTCTCAATGAATCTTGGTACTTCGACAGTACTGAGGGAGTTTGAACAGATTTGCAGATATAGGTTTGTTCGCAATTCTTTACCTTTGTTGAAAGGAAGCTTATAATCGTTGGGCGGACTTTGTAAATCTGCAAGACCTCCACAAGCCAGGAATGAGATACATTATCAAATGCTTTCTAGTAATCTACGAAAGCAGTGTGTATATTACGGTGATCTTTCCACAAAAAGTTGTTCTTTGCACCGTAAGTGATCTCTTCTGCAACCTTTCTCTTCCTCTGATAAGATTTTATTTTTCTTGACGTGTCTATAAACTCCGTTAAATTTGTTGAATTTATTATTTCTTAAACCTTTTATATATGATTATGTTTCTAAATTGTCTTCATTCTCTTCTGTTATAAAATCAGTTTCCTTAAATTTTTGAAGACGTTTCGACTATTTTCAGTCTTTATCAAAATATTTTCATAAATAGAAGAGACCTAAAATCTATACGTTTTACGAGTAGTATTAGTAAGTATCTTTTACGAAGTGAGAAGACACGTGATAGTTCTGTACTGTGTGGGGTCATCCGTCTGGTAGCTCTTTGGAAGCAAATAAGTGGAGCCCAGTGATAGAAACGTTAGGATATCTTCTAGGTGCTGTGGGAGGTGAGACAATTGCATCGCTAATTTCCTGTGTACGCTCGAGAATTTCTTACACCAGAAGTTTTGGATATTATCAACTCTCGGTGCTTTCCAGTTGTTAGTATTTTGCATTACGTCAGTGAATTCTTTTAGTGTGAAATTATCAAACTGCATTGAAATAATATTTAATCAATCGGTTTTTGGGAGTCGACAACAATGAGGACCAATACTTTTTTAACGGCATAGGTTGATTAATGATATTATTATTATAAACTCTTATCTGGCAAACCGCTAAATACATAGTGGCAAAAAATATGAATCCCTCGTCATTTATTAAAAACGTTTGATCATTGGGTAAATTCATGAAAATAATATTAAGTTATATCCAAATCAATTTAAAACTTGGAATTTCTACATCTAATTAGTTTTATCTTTCGCGTTTACTTAATATCATTAAAATTTGTTTGCGTTGGAATTGACATGCGTGAAAAACGTTTTGAATTATAACATTAAAACTATGCACTCCCCGTAATATTCATACACTTGTTTAATATTAGATTGGACGCTCAGCTTTTCTGCAAATCACTGGTTCCACGTATAAATAATCTATTAACGTTAGCAACATTAAATAGAATTATTACGGAAAATCCTATCTATGCGTGTGTACGTATTTACGTCAGTCAAAGACGACGACCACGATACTCTACTCCCGGCGCACGCTAGATCTGAGCAGACTCCTGTTATCGGAACTTCGAATATCGAAACAGCTGACAGTCGCATACAACGCTCCGTATCGGTAGTACAGTTCCGTGCCGGATCTCTACCTCTTTTAATAATGACAATACTAACACCGAATTTAGCAATAACGTTAACGTTTAGTTCGTAAGACAGACTATTTTCGATTTTCGAGTGGACTTTTAGTCATAAAAACGCGATACAATGGGCGAGAGGGAGAGGATAGCCAAGAATCCTATCAGGGTTGGTTTCTACGATATTGAAAGGACGATTGGAAAGGGTAATTTCGCTGTCGTTAAACTCGCCAAGCATAGGATAACTAAAACTGAGGTACCTTCAACTTTTTCTCGATTAACATTATATTTAATTCAATTTAATTTGTGGAATGTGAACTTATCGCTATCGATCAAAATACGATGCACTATTCTCTATATAACCTCGACCTTAAAATCTACCAGCCAGACAAACGTGAACATATTTAGATCTTCGATAAAATACGTACATTCTGACATTGGCATTGAAGAATATATATGTGGTAATACAGATCTAAATCCAATCGTAATTAACAAATCTATCATAAAATTTACGCACCGTAATTTAGTTGTCAATTTTGTTTGAGAAGCTATAAAGTTCTGGATTCAATTATTTATTGATTTAAGTGGGTATTCCACGATTGAAATTACCATAGGTTAGGTATTTATTCATATATAAATTATAATAAAAGTGTTACCAAGTGTCTCCAATAAATAATAATTATATGGTATAGATATAATTGCAACAGTTAATTGTGGAATATGACATAATGTACCTAGTTCTTCAAAGTTCAAAACTATATATGATAATAGATAATTGAAAGCATAGTAGCTCGGATATTATTTGATGTTAAGAACATTCACCTAGGGATACAGGTTTCGAATATATAATCATTTCTATTCAAAAATTCTATTTTTGTCTAAGTCTAAGTGTCCTTAAAAGGGACAGCGAAAGTTATTGATCTCGCAATTCTATACAATACGTCATATGAACTATGATCAAAATAATTATGGTTTATAAAATGAAACGGAAAATTACGCTTACATAGTTAAAAAGAGAGAAATAATTTTTATTAGAGGAATAAGATGATTAATAGGGAAGTCTTTGTTCTAGAAGTGAATCATTTTAAACTTACCCATATTAAGAATTATTTTTCACTTTTTAGTTTCATTAACTGTAAAGGCATATCACTGTTTTTAACTACAATTCATTTTGTCTTATGATATGAGTGAAGTAATCATTTCATCTAGTGCTTTACAACTATTTTGACTGATAAGCATAATTATGAGCAATTAAGTTCTTCTATTCGTATACCGTTTAAGGATCGTTCGTTCCTAAGTGTTATTACATAAGCTTGTCTAGTATTGAATAGTCGAGATCCTAGATTAACGGCAGCATAATCATCAATGAAGCCTTGCATATTGTGGATAGTCGATGTCCAATCCATAGTGTTCTTACAGCAGTAAGTATATACCGGTATAGTAGAGTTACGCAATTAATTAAAAGAAAAAATATCTCCACCGAAATTGTGAAAATCGAAAAATTGGAGCATCGATCCATCATCAAGTACCTGTATTTAGAAGGATTGAGAGATAAACAGATTTACGAAGATATGCTTAATACCCTTGGTGATCAATGTCCTTCGTATGCGAATGCAAGCTTCAAAAGAGGTAAATTTTCCATTGAAGATGATGACCGATCGGGAAGGCCAGTTTCTGTTGTCAGTCCCCGAAGATATCGATGCAGTTCATGACATGATTTTATCAGACCGTCGAATTGGGCTAAAGCACTGAAGCACTGAATATTTGGACATGAGAAAAATTGCTGCAAAATGGATCCCCAAATGTTTGAATGTTGACCAAAAACGTGCAAGGGTAGAAGCATCGTGTTCGATCTGTGCTCGATTTGAAAACGATGTAGACTGCTTTAAAACGAATTTTTGGTATGGATGAGACTTGGGTACATTTCTACGATCCAGAAACAAAGTAACAATCGATGGAATGGCGACACTCTGGTTCTCCAAGATCTAAGAAGTTTCGTGTCCAAAAATCTGCTGGAAAAGTTCTTGCTTCAGTTTTTTGAGATTTCCATAGAGTAATCATGATTGATTTTTTGGATAAGGGTAGAACAATAACTGGAGATTACTATTCGACATTATTGACCACACTACGGTAAAAATTAAAGAGAAAAGACGCGGAAAGCTATCCAAAGCTGTTAATTTTGACGTCTTTATGGGTTTGGATTTGGGGGTTACTTAAACATAGTAGAACTTGATAAATAATTCGTGAATATCGTCTCCCATTATGATGACGAGCTGGTACTGTCCAAAATATCAGCAAAATAAGCAAAGTACCAAGAGTTGAGATGGCGCAAGCTAATAAACAATTTTTCTTTTGTGTATATTGATTTAAAAGACAATTCGTTTAATATTTAGCGAATTCAGACTAGAGGCACCAGTCTTGCGACCTTAAAAAGTTTCCAAAATTTCAAATTTATTTGATATTTTTAAGTGGAAAAGGGAGTCGATTCCAAAGATAAATAATAAATGTGCAAAATTCTGATTGTTTACAGTTTGTACAAAGAAGTTCGTTAAATAATTCCTTTGCAAACTATGCTGGTGAATTTAACAAGGATAATGATACGAATTTATAACATAGTATTGTCGGTACTCAGACAGTTTCCAAAATTTCAGATTATTTTTAAAAATGAGTTTAAAGCTTCATGCAAGTGAGACTAATAAAAGCATCTTAAGAAGGCAAACAATCAGGTTCTTATCTGCTAAATGAATAAAAGAGGATTCACAACATAACAGAGGATGGTATAAAAGAAACATTTATTCTGAAAATGGTTTTAATTCTTCATAAAAAGAGAACAAAAAGATGATATAATGGTTGTCGAAGTTTTTTTCGGGTCAATGGATATTTTATGTTACACTGTCTTGTCCTTGCAAAATATTAGATTAGATCATTGCCCAGATCTGGTTTAGAATTATGTCAAAAATTATGCTAAACAGTGAAATGAACGAATTATGGAAATATGGATTCCGATGTGATACCCCTACGACAGCAAATTCTTTTCCTAATTAAAAGAATAAGCGAGAATAAACTTCGGTATTTACCACTAATTTTTCTTCGTAACTTCTAACTTTTTCACTAGAAACTCTTACATTATTATAGGCATCTAATATGATGTGCTGTCTTCTAACATTCAGTTCGAGAATCTTTTTTTTCTCAATGAATATGTTCCAGCAAATCTTCCACTACTTCTATCCACTATCCACTATCTTGACTACGTTCGAATCCACTGTACACTTATAGATCAAGTGGATATACCTGATGAAATATTTTTGATATTCCGCATTTGAAAACTACTGAAATTGAGACAGATTCTTTGTTAATATACGCAATGACACAAGAAGTATTACAAAGAAGGAATAATTTATTGACCATGATTTTCTGCTTGTCATTGAATCTAGTTATCGACAAAAAGAAGCGATCGATGTCTGCTTGCCGGACATCGTTCTAAGCAACTTAAACTTTATAGATTAACTGCGCCAGAGACTGTGTGTGGTACAAAATGCATGTTTGATGGGCTTTAAATCTAGTGTTTTCTGCACCAGGTTAAAAGTTCATCACAGACTACCTTCCACGCCAAATTGACCTTTTCGTGTTTGTCTACCTATTCTACACACTCATCGTTGCAGTACAGTTAACAAGTAATTTCACAATGGGGTAAACTTTCATCTCGATTCGAGGTCGCAATTCTACCCTTGTCAGAATTGTTAACCTGGCGATATCTTCGAACTAACAAAATTTGTAATATTTGCTTTCGTAAATAGGTTGCACTAGGAAATTTAATGAAAGAATTGTTTGATTGATAAGATAAAACGTTAATATTATTATTATTATAGCCTGCTCTAAACATGGTAAAAAAATCAAGGTCCTGGGTGTAATACATCAATTTCACTAAGAATTTTTTTAATTTCTTATTTCTTAGACCTTTTGACATGTTTATTCCTCTAAATCGTCTTAATCTTATGTCTCCTCAGTTTTTTTTTATTTTATTTTCATTTTGATATTCACGGTGTAGGTGAAACGTCAAATTTTTGTCTGTCTTTCAAAAATTACAATTAATACTAATTTTGAAACAGAAAAGATCTAAGATCAAGACAATTTAGAGTCGTAAGTATATTTTTATTCACTGTGAAATATCAAAATAAAAACTAATAAAATAGGGTACAATGTAGATACTAACTTTAAGTTATGTTGAAAAATTCCTGTTACTTCACTGACTAGTTGTTAAACAAAAATGAAATAGCAAATAAAAATTCAAAAATAGATCTCGGATATATGACGCCATTATCTCGAATTCGCAAGATATTTTTAGTTTTACGTTGAATATATTTAATGAAAAGTTGATGATTTGACAACCCTGTCAATATTTAATTCAGTTGCCAGAATGAGGTTAAGGTTAACGTTTCGAAGCTATGCAGGTTTTGGAAGAAGTAGTTCATTGCCACGATAACTTGAGTAGGTAACATTTCATTTTTAAATTTGTTAGGTGACCATTTAAACATTAAATGTATCGACAAGAAGAAATCAAGGAATCGAAAATATAAGTTTTTAGTTTTAAATTATTATTTCAATATAATCTCTTCATATGAACTTAATAATTTTCGATAGTCAATAAAATTGAATGAAAGACAAATAATCAATAGACTAACAGTTGTTTTACAAATTCATTTAAAATTCCTCTTGATTAATGTGTGACTACTTAAAAAAAGCAAAACAAAACTCACACCATTTTACACCCGCAGATCCAATTGTTATTTTTGTAAAAACTAGCTATATATTCATTCCCCACAAAGGTCCATAAACTTGGTTTAATTCTTGCCACCTCAGAGCTGGCTCAAACGTAATTTATTTTCACTGCTCACATCAGAATACGAAGTATTCATGTGTATACGAACTGTTTAAAGATTATGGGAATACTCTAATGATATTTTCATAGGTTGAAAATGTCTAAAAATATTTTAGATTAGAAAAAAAAACCCTTCGGTGATAATAGTGCCATGTCACGACTGCACTTATTGGCAAACGGCTACAAAGACTATTAATGCTTCTTAAATTTTTACGTATTAAAAGGAGCGAAAACTGCATAAACAAATATAGACAAACAAATAAACAAATATAGATAAACAAATAAACAAATTCTGATCTCCTTCGCGTAACACAGTTAGTCAATAAAAGTATAGAGTCTGAGAATGAACTAAATTCCATTTGTTCAGAATTAGTATTGTCATACTACTTTTGAAATTGCGGCTTTCTTTTTGATTATATGTTGTGTGGACATTGTTTGCGCTATATGGGGCTTCCATCATAATGTATAAGCTTATTTTTACCAAACAATTCACACACTTATTACCTCACCACTTAATACTCTTAGTTTTTAAACATTCTAGAAAAAGGTTAATTAAGTAGTTTATTGAACTAATCAAACGGCGGTCGTTGTACTTTGACGTGTTGGGTGATTTCAAAATAATTATCAACGTGTCTATCTATGTGTTTTTTGTTTAAAATAGCTTTGAACGCTTTCAATAATTCTAAAAGTATTTTTTGTTCCTTATTCTATGGCTTATAAATTTGCTTGTTCTTATGAAGATATTTTGATTGATTTGAATGTGATCACAAATTAATAAAAAACGGAAATTCTAATTTAATTTTTAAATGAACATAAGGCGTAATACATGTTATTAATGAGAAAAATATTCTTCATAATATAATTTTGAGTGACTATTGTATATAAAAATGATTGATTATTGATGGTGTCTAGTCACTGTTCCGACAAACATTGATTGTGATCATTCTTGTTTACGATATAAAATTAATAATCGTGGTTTTTTGGACAAGCAAATAAACACTTAACTTCCATAAATGAAAAATTACGAAACTATGGTTGTAAGCAATAATTAATTTTAAATTACGATCAATGAGAAGTAATAAATCGAATTGTAATAAAAATAATCAAATTTTGCCATAAACATGGTGATTGGACGAATCAAAATGAATATGAAGAGAAGAAATTGATGAAGTGACAGTTTACCAGTAGTATGAGATACGAGGAGGGTCACAGAAGTACCTAGCTCAAAAAAGGAAACACAAAAATTTTCGAAAAAAATATACCTATTTATTTTTCAACGAAATATCCTTTTAGCTCTTTACACTTTTCATAGCGATGTTTAATCACCTCGTCATTGTTGGAAAATCTTTGCCCATCGAGCCATTTTTATAAGTCTGGGAAGAGAAAATAATCCGAGGGGGCTAAATCTGACGAATAGGGTGCACGAGGTCGAAATTCAAACTTTAATTCATTAATTTTGGCCATTGCAATAATGGATGTTTGAGCTGGTGCATTGTCTTGATGAAATAACACTTTCTTAGGTTATTTTTGATTGATTTCTTCGCTTAAACGTTGCAATAAGTTCACATAATACTTGCCTTTGATAATTTTTCCTTTTTCTCTCTCAAAAAACCGACAGCATTACCTTGCCTGCAGTTGAAATCGTCTTTGCCTACTTTGAAGCCGGTTTTCCCTTTTCAGTCCATTGTTTCGTTTCTTCTTTTGTTTCCTGTGTGAAGTGATTTACCAGCGTTTCATACATGCTTATGGAGCGGCGCAAAAATTCGACTCTAATTTTTGTGAATCATCGCCAAACATGAAAAACTGTTTTTATTCCATTGTGAGCAAATTTTCAGTTAATATGCGATGTAATGTATTTTTTGGAATGCCTTCTATGTCTGCTAGCTTGTGCACTTTCAGACGACGACCGTTTTGTGGATTTTTTCCAAAATTTCTGGAGTTGTCACTTCATTTGGTCGACCACTGCGATGCTGATCTTCGAAGATCTTACAGTCTCCTTTAAACGATAACGAAATCTTACCAAAAGTAGGAATTCACCTTTTATATTGGTTGGGCTAAGGCTTCTCAAATAAAAGTATTGTATCACATAACGATGATCAACTTTTTCTTTGTTTACAAATTCACTGAAAACGTTCACTATTGATGACTGCCAAGCTAAACACATGGCGTCTTCAAACTTCATACGTATGCTGTATAGATTGCATAATTTCTAATTTCTAATACAGTGGTATTTTTCAAGCAACTGCTGCCATCTCTGGGTCAGGCCTTCTTGGACCATTCTCGTACTAGAAACCAGATCCACAGAAATGCAAACCAAAAGAATAGTATTGACGACAATTCAGCTTAGAAAAAAATTATCAGATGGATCACGAGAAAGGCAATAAGCGTGCTAGTGACCAAAACTGTAATTTGGATTTAGAGAATACACTAAAAGACTAAAAGAATGAATAACTAAATGAAAAAAAAAAACCATTTTCAATGAAATAACAACGGAACAAAGACAAAATTGGTCGTTAACGGTTAATTGTATGTAGTTAAGCAGGCCCGCTGTGAATTCAACATTACATTTAAGGACTTATCGATCTAATATACTATCTACAATAATATATGTTTTAGATGGTACATGGTTCTTGGAAACCAAAACATATGAAACTATGATAGACAAAAAAGTAGCGAATGCAAATATTCTGAAAAGAAAACGCCAAAAGTTAATAGTGGGCAAAATTATTTCAACGAAAAAACTGAACACTTCATCAATATATCAATATTAACAAATATTACTAATAATTATGTTATAGGTGACGATAAGCAAGAAAGGCATGATTGAATATCACAAAAATTGTCCCTACAACAATATTTCCTAGCATCTTTGCCATTTGAAAGAACAAAGATTAGCATTCCTCTTACTTCGTTAAGCCAAAATAAATAGAATTTGCTTTTTCGCTGCCTTCTTAATGAAAACAATTTTAACATTTCTTATTTTTTTATCATACCTCGTGTACATTCGTCCTCACTAATCGAGTACAACGCGATTATCTGTGAAATTTATGTGGGTGCTTATGCGTTTAGTGATGTAACATCAACCAGCGAATAATAAATCACTTAAAAGCTGCAGATGAAAATTTTGTGGTGTAACTGTATGTTTATCTTTAAGCTCAATTGTTTTCGCTAATCTTATACTACAAATAAAATGCGTACGTAATTTTCTTGATAGACCTTTGCTTTTTACCATTGTTAGTATTGGTTCACATAGGGATGTTACTATTTTAGAAAGAATACAACATCCTTCAATATTTAAAAGTTCGAATGTTTTCTTCACGATTCTTACTCACTTTGACTTTCGAAAAGAGTTAAATTTATGCGGTACTCAATGCGTAACAATTTTTCTTTCATCAAGATAATGATGTAAAATTGAATTTCTTGTTACCGATCCAACACCAAGAGTTGCCTCAATTTCTTGATAGGCGCATCTTGGATTTTCGTAGATAATATGTCACACTTTCTAAATGTTCTTGACGGTAACTGAAGATCAGGGTCTACCATCACGTGGCTCATCACCAAGCGATATCAGTCTTTTTCTAAATTCGTTATACCAGCGAAACACAGTTCCTGATAGGACATTATTCATCAAATGCTAGCTCCAGCCCTTCACGACTTTCTTATTCACTTAAATCGACCTTGAAATCGTGTTAGATGTTTTCGTGATAAATTTATGGTGCGATGGTGAATCTTCTCTCTCTCTCTCTCTTCTAGCCGTTTTCTATCCTTTGGATATAGGCCTCTCTCATATTTTTCCAGTTTTCCCTGTTCTGTGCCACTTGGTACCAGTTAAGTCCGGCTGTTCTCTTGATATCATCATACCATCTTTGTTGTGGTCTGCCGGTGCTTCTTTTCTCCCCCCAAGGTCTCCATCTTGTTATTTTTCCGCTCCAGTTGGTGATATTTCGAGCAACATGTCCGGCCCAGTTCCATTTAAGACTACCTATTCGCCTCACTATGTCCTCGATTTTGGTTCTATTTCTTATCCACTCATTGGTTTTATGGTCTTTAAGCGTTATTCCTATCATTTTCCGTTCTATTGATCTTTGATGTACCTTTAATTTATTCAAGATTTTCTTTGTTAGGACCCATGTTTCACATCCGTGGGTTGTTACTGGGAGAATGCATTCCATGTAAACCTTGGTTTTTAGTTTGAGGGGTAGGTTGGAGTTGAAGACGTGTCGCATCTTCCCGTAGGCCGCCCATCCTAGATGTATTCTGTGGTTAATTTCAAGTTCTTGATTGGTTTTACCCAATGTTAATTCTTGACCTAGGTAGATATAAGAGTTCACTTTCTTTATCTGTTGTCCTCGCACATTTATACTCTCTTTGTTTGTCCGTTGGTTTGTCATGAATTTGGTTTTAGTAATGTTCATTTCTAGGCCTACTTTTCTTGCTTCTTGTTGTAGTTCTATAAGCATGTATTCTAATTCTTCACTGTTTGGGGCAAAAATGGCAATGTCATCGGCAAATCTTAGGTTACTTAGTTTTTCTGAATCTTATGTACCACTATTTACCCTGTGATTTCAGTGACTTAACTGCAGTCAGAGCTAACTTAAAACAAAGCTGGAATAGAAAGCATAAGCTTCATCAATGTATTCCACTTATAAAAGAATATTATACAGAGTTTGCAAAGAGAACAATCTAGATATTTGGTAGTATTAGTTCCGGTGAGGCAAAAAACAGCTATCATCAATATCATAAAGAATTATTTCTAAGCAATAGATTAGAAGGAGAGGCTTGATAGAATGGCCTGTAGATTTTACTGCCGATTTTACTGCCTCTCGACTTATTTTTGTGAGACACGAACTAGAAGAACTAAGACCACAAATAGTACATGAAGGCATTCTGATCACCTTTCAAAACCTTTCAAATACTTCAAAAATTCGGAATGAAAATTGTATGGACCCCATTTTCAACATATAGTTCATTCATTCTATCGTGAATGAAAATATTTTAGGTATCATAATTTTTAATTTAGATTAGTTTTAATAAAATATATTATTTTGGCACACTTCTATTCAATTTGCTTTCAATGGTGCTACGATACATATTTAACAAGTGCTCTTTAAATTAATTGGGGAGAGAACCAAAAGGGTATAAGTGACAATTTCTGAAAAAACGAGTTAAGTGCAAATTTCTACAGTTTTAACTTAAAATTACTTGCTAGCAAAACGATCTAAGTGATTTTCTAACGTTTGGCGCCATCTTTTGGAGTTTGAAAAAATAGGTTAACGTATCCACGCTTTTGGATGTATTTTAATATTTTAAGTATTTAGTACAGTGTTCTACGTATTATGGTGCTAGTATGTTGTGTTATTTGAAGTTCTTTGATTATTAGTTTTTAGTATTTGAACTGTTTACAAATTACAAACATGAGTACAAGAAAGAGAAAATGTTTTTTACTCAGACACAGGTGTATGTTTCGAAAAAAATGATTGAGGATCATTGTTCTTAAACACTCCATTCAAATGACTTTCCAATGATGTGTTACACTTTGTATATTTTCCTTTTATTTATAAAGGGTTGCGAAGTGAAGGAGATAAATGACAGATGTCTGTATCTTAAAAATGGGCTCCGTTTGAAACCAAATCGACTTGTACCAACTTTCACTTGAATTCCAATGAGTACTACCAAATATAGGGCTGGAGTGTTTTCTGTTAGATTATAGCGATTAATATGGAAAACAAATTTTATTTGCAAATGTCTTTTGATAATTATATTAACGGTTATTTTATTTATTTAGGGGAAAAATATTATTGTACGTAGGAAAAATACTCAATGCCATTGTTAAGTTTTGCTTAATAGATGTTTATCAAACCTTCTACATACATTCATACTTGAAAATATTTTTACTGAAAAATATAGGACGCAAACATGAGAGAAATATCTTTCTCACACGTCTTCAAAACATATGAGGGTTGTCTCAAAAGTTTCCGATCTATCAGATAAACACGATATTTCTTATTCCATAATAATACACTGTTACCAACAATGCTAAAACCTCTTCAACCGTTCCCAAAAATAGTTGCTGTCTTTCTCATATGATGAAAGTCCCTCTTCTGAAAGTGAAATGTCAAATTTGGAAACAGTAAAAACATTGCGTTTATTTTTGACATGGCGATCCCTGAAGAATGGGTGACTGATAATGTTTTTTTTTGCGGTTCGAATTTTTCCCCTTATAATGCGTAACAGTTTCCTATTATTTTTTACTTTTTAAAAGATAATCGTTGAACATAATTTCATGATTATTCCATAAAACGGTATCCACCACTTTATCGAAAAATGAAAACGTTTTTACCTAGGAAGATCGACCTTTACAATCCACTGTTTGTTTGTCTATTCTTCCATTTCAGACTTGTATGGTGGATCCAGGTAGGCTCACAGGGTGTTCCAAAATTATATTTACAACTGTTGTCAATTAGTGTGGTGGTGCACGATCCTGTTGGAAATAAACAATCGACTGTAATTCTTCCAACCGAGGAAGAGCGAAGTTTAAAGCATATCCAGGTACATGCAGCCAGTAACTGTGGTTTCTATGAAGAAGAAAGGACCAATGATTTTGTTGTGCATAAGCCAACTCCACACATCAAACTTTGGGCTGTCTCGTTGAAGTTCGACTATTGCATGTGGGGTTTCAGAACCCCAAATTCATAAGTTGTGGCGGTTTATTGTACCAGACACATGGAACGTGGCCTCATCACTGAAACACATCTTTTTCAAGAAATCTTCATCGTGCTTAATACGTTGTAACATGTATACGGTAAATTCTACACGTTTTGGTCGATCTGTTGGTAACAGTGTCCGCAGCAACTGTACCTTATAGGCATACAGACACAACTGTTTATGAAGAACCCTGTGGATTGTGGTAGTAGGCATTTGGAGTTGCCTTGAACCCTGACGAATTGAAGTTTTTGGATTATGCTGGAATGTTTGCCGTATTCGCTCCACATTTTCTGGACTTGTACTGGGTCGTCCGGCTCCACTTTTCCGTTGAGCCTGTGTATCTGATTTTGTCTCTATGAACCATGACACGTATTGAGCTTTCTGTTGTGGTGTCCACATCTTCAATTATAACTGTTCAGCCTATTGAAAAAAAAACTTTGTTAGTTCCAGTAATACCTTTCACCGTGTGACTTAGACCTTGGAAATGATTTAAAGTGAGTAAACGCGCGTATAACTTACACATTACGCATTATTTTTAAGTCAGAATATAGAAATTGTCTCTTTTGATATACTGATAGCATCTTCTACCTCTCTAAACTTAATTCGATGGTTGTTTAGTACCATATGGTGAACTTTTTCGATGATATCGTGTTAGGATGCAGCTGCCGTAAAATTATGACGTTGAGTCTCTCCGTACACAGTGTCTAAGATCTCTTAATTTACTGAGAGGTATTTCTTTTCAAAAACAAATATTTATTGACAGCTCAATGCTCAATTTTTCTCATTGTCATAAATAAAATTCACAACGTTCGAATGGCTAAAATTTTTTTAAGATTCTGTTAATGCATTAGTATATGTATTTTTCAACTTTTATTGATGAGTTCTGACATTTCAAATCGACGTTGGAAACCTTTCAGATAACCCTCGTACAATGTAATTTTTTAAGATTAAATGCAAATATAGTAATTACCAATTTTGAATAGATTAAAAACTACTAATGACTCATTTTAAGGAATGGTTATAGTTATTATTTTTTCAATTAGCCAATTTAAAATAAACTAAATTGTTTCCAATTAAAATATCAGTTCAAATATCTAGGTACTATATACGTGGTGTGATAAAATTTGTATTAATAAAAAAACTTACCTTGGCTATCAATATACTTATCCTTAATGTTGATTTCATGACAGTAATTGTATCAGAACATATCCCTTTTAGCACATTTCTCCTTCTTGGAAAGAGTCATAAGCTGCTTCTGGCTGAGTCTGGTGAGTAAAGCAGATCAGAATTAATAGGAAGGGTTTCGTGGCAAATCACAAGCAACTTGTGGCACAGAGGGTATTCATGGTAAAGATAATCCGTTGAAACGTCATTTCTCCAACGTTCCAGTACCCCCTTGTAAAATTGAGAGTTTCAGGTTTTTTCTCTAGAAATGGAATTTATAGTATAGTAGATTACCCCCAAAATCGAAGAAAGCAATTACTATGATCTTGATGTTCAACTTTGACTTTTTGCATGCAAGTTTTCTTTATGTTAGTTGGAATATCGTAAGAATTAAGCACTCAATTGTAAATGATCTGTTAAAATTTTGAGTTTTCAGATAGATTGCTTCTTTGAACGAATGACTCCATTCCACTTACGAGACATATTTTAATATTTCGTGATTTTCTTTGGCATTCTGTTTCTCAACTCGAAACAAAACAAAAGATTATTGAGTTTTTCAAATTACCTGTTTTATGACAGACAATATTATCTCACTAAAGCGACCATATTAGCAGACAGGCAAGTCGGAATGGGTACAAACTTATCAGTGATTGTCTCAAAACATAGTATTTGAAATAGATTAAGCATAAGTAATTGCTGACGTAGAAATCTCTCCACATTAAACCAAATCTGTAATATTTGATTTCAGTGTAAATTTTTCATTTATTTCGGCTACTAATTGTGGTCACTATGTCGATAGATTTGGGGCCGTAAAAACCACAACGATTTTGGTGACCTACTTATGATGGTATCTTGCAAATGTATTGACTAAGGGCGATACCACACGCCATTGATCTAGCAGAAGAAACACTACCCCTTCTTTTAAAAATACCATCACCATCACAGCATATCAAGGGAGTATCTGCAAACTTATAGTCGACCCGCGTATCACAGCTCTTATAGACATTTTGGGTCAGAAGATTTCCGGTTTTGCGTTACAAGAAAAAGAAAATAAATAGATGATCATGTATTTTATCTTATTTCACACTTGAATATTTCATTATATCCATAAATACATCATAGATCTTACCATAGTTGACTGGCTTGTTCTTTCCGATTTGTATAGCCGTTTTTCTCAAGCATGATACATTCTACATCTTTATATCTATAATAGAAATCCAAAATACAATATTAGTTGACATTATATGTAATTGCTCACTATTCATATAACCTAAATAAATATATTCTTCAAATGTTCGTTAAATATCTTTCCCAATACTACGATTCCTCTAAATCTTTTTCAAGATGACCTTCTCAAGACGTTTTCCATAAGTCTTTCAAATGTCGCAGACGCATTTCGGATTCGGTGGTAAAAGCAGTTTTCTTCTTATCTTCTACAGTCAATATCCAGACTTTAGGTCCAAGGTAGAACACAGCTTGCTGCCGGCTAAGATGTCTAATGTACCGCCTTTCTTTGTAAAGCTGTTTAACTGACGAAAGTCCACGTCAAATCCCGTGCTTCTATCCTTTTTCTTTTCGAGCAATCCTGGATACACTTATAGATTATCAAATGGTTCTATCACTTTCTCTCCATTCAACTCGCAAGTTATTCTTCCAGTTTCCTTTTTCATCGCCCGTGGTAGTCTGCGAGTTTATTGCCTGATCGGTATGGCATTACCCGTATCGATTTTGTGTTTAACGGCTGATATTCTATGTTCTATGTTCTCCTTTTGGTACGAATAGGTTTCGATACTGCAAGAAAGAATTATCTCATTCTCCCTTTTCGTTGATTGGTAGACTATAAACGTTACTTATAATGGTTTTGCTTCGTACAGAATCTTCCTGTACGGCTGCCAACACCATACTGCTTTCATATGGATGAAGGAACACCTACTTTAATGGTTTTGTTTCTCAAGTCCAACCGGAAACCATGTAGAGCTATTACGTGCATCCCCAGAATCACGTTTCCTTCTATATTAGCTACGATGATCTTATGCTTGAACTTTCCTGCACCAATTTCCAATTGGTTATATGTTTCTCCGTGAACATTGGTAGTCTCACCTGTGATGGTCCGTAGTCGTAGTCTGGATGGTAGAAGCTCCTTCTTGGAGTTTATTATCTCTGGTTCTAGCTACTACAGTGTCCACTACCATAGTATATTTCTTCCCATCCAATCCTCCATCCTTATTAAGACTCTCATTTCAGCAACTTGTAGTAGAATGATCGTTAATTGAATAACTAGTTGATTTGTCATGTCCAATTGAATGCAGTGATTCGTAGTTCAAGATTATATAATTATGTTTAAAAAACTACAAAAGTTAGTAACTTAGTGTATAATCAATAACATTAGGAAAGGGTCACAATTTATTGCTCTTTTTCGCTCCCATTCCTATATTTTCTAGAAGTATTTCTTTCCAACAATTGAATTTTCTTAATTTCGGAGCTTTGGCCACATACTGGACGTTTCTGTGTGTTTTATTTATTTTACATGCCTCTTGCAATTAGATCTAAAGTTTCTCTCTATCTAGTTAGTAATGTTTGTATTATTATCAAAATATATTTATATGTTTGTGTATTTAAACAATATTCAGACGTCAGCTCCACTACGAGAATAATAATATCAATATTATCACCTTTGTTTCACGTGAAATCAAGTGCTATCAAATATTTGTTTAGCGTTGTTGTTATTGCTTTAATCAAGGTGATTGACATACTTATTTTAAGAACAACTGATTAGAAAATATACTCGTAGTGTGCAGGATTCATAGGATAGTGGATATTCGTACGTAGTGTTAATATTTTAGTAAATGTTATGTAATCTACTTTTTTACTAATCTAAACAACATAATCAGTCTTTGCTAAAATGTGTTTCAATGATAGTTTTTTGCTACAGAATGCCGTCGATTGAAGAAATCTATAACCAAAAATAGAAACAAATTCCTTATAATAATTTGTGTTAATTCCCCGATTCATTTTATGAAAGGACATGCTTCATTTTTGAGATACCTTATATTTTATTGCATATTTTGAATTAGCTTCACTTCCTTATTATAATAATATATTCATAAAGTTATAAGCAGTTTTCCTGTACAATGTAAGAGAAATTCAAGAATGAAGATCTGTTAATACCAAAGCATTTGAATAGTAGTAAAAATTCTGGAAATCAAAATCAAAATTACCAAATCAAAATACTAACACATTATTTTCGGTTTTTTCAAATGAATCACTATGTATTTGATATGAGTATCTGGAAGGTTATGTACCTACTAGTATATATAATCATTTAACAATTAATTGTGAGTTGGCTATGATTTATTAGTCAAAAACTGACATTTTATCATTGCAAGTACAAAGAAAAAACGAGTATACTACAAATAAAATAATAAAACGAAAGAATAAAAAACTATCCTATTCACTACAGTATACGTACACGTCTTGATTATCACAATAGTTGTTCGAAATGACCTCTAAACACATATCTCTGCATGCTTGAAATCGATAATTGAATGAGTTAGTTCTCACATTACGAAGTGTTTCTATAGAAACATCCCGAAATTCATTTCGTATTCTGTCCATCATGTCATCCCTTGTTGTTAGTCTTCTGTACATTCCATCCTTTATGTGACCCCAGAAAAATCCAATCCAATGAAAGAGATAATTGATTTACTAGATAATATAAATACATCCCACCCCATTTGAATGTTCCCCAAAAAAATATGGTGCTACTACATATTTACCAACAATTCCTCTCCACACATTCAACGATCATCTAGTTTGACTGTGTGTCACTATGTGATATAGCTTGGTTGATGAATTATAGTGAAAGTTTTTCCTGTTAACACAACCATTTTTGTTAAACGTGGCTTCTTCACCAAATAGAACATAGTCGAAAAAGTCTCTCTCGAATAACTTTTCCTAAAGTTAATGTTAGTCTTTTTTCAAAATCAACTTCAGTTAATTCCTGTTCCAAGTAAATGTGATAAGGGTGCATTTTGTCTTTGTCGAGGATTCTTTGAAGACCGTAATAACTCAGTTCTTGTTCACTGGAATTACCCCGTACTCCGGTGTGGGTTTTCGTGTCCAAAAATCTGCTGGAAAAGATCTTGCTTCAGTTTTTTGGGATTGCCATGGAGTAATCATCATTTATTTTTTGAATAACGGTAGAACAATAACTGGAGATTATTATTCGACATTATTGACCACACTACGGGAAAAATTAAAGAGAAAAGACACGGAAAGCTATCCAAAGGTGTTTTGTTTTCGCAGGACAACGCCCCTGCACACAAATCTCATGTTGCCATGCAAAAAATTCGTGATTTATGGTTTGAATTACTAGAACACCCCCCTTATTCACCAGATTTGGCTCCTTCCGACTATCATCTCTTTCCTCAACTGAATAAAAGTTTAAAAGGTCGTAAATTTTCTTCCAACAAGGAGGTAATAAAAGCTGTGGAGGTCTGGTTTGCAGAACAAGAAGAAACATTTTTTTTGAAAGATTTAGAGACGTTGCAGGTTCGCTGTAATAAATGTATCCAATTAAAAGGAGTATATGTAGAGTAATAAAATATTTTGATGTTGAATTTTTGTTTGGTTCTATAGTAGGTTAAGAATTTTTCGATATATCCTCGTATATGTTGTATTGTCTTGTATTATTCAAGTCAAGGATTAATAAGGGTTCCTCCAAAGGTGATGTTGGCTGGCACCGTGGAAGTAGACGTCACGCTTTTACTAATACCAGTTATATCATGATCTTGATTTCTTTCAGAACAAGGCATATTACCGGTTGATACTTGTTTCTCAGTGATATTGTTAAAAATATCAAATCATCACCTATGATCAAGCTACTACTGGCTCTTAAATCTCTCACCAGAATATCATTTTGATCCTGACCTTTGCAGAAATCATCTTGGGTTTTACCCTTTTCTATTCTACGAGATCTCAACTTTAACCCCCAACATAATATTTAAAAATAATATTATGAGCATTTGCATGATTTTAATAATTGAATTCAATTATTTGATTACTCATTTTTAATATTTGTTCGTTACCTTGAAATGAGTATGGAATAAAAAATTGATATTAGCAGTTATGTACAACATCACAAACCAAAATAGAAATAAAAATACTTTGTTGTTATTTAACATTTAGTTTAATGTCATACCACTAAATTGAAACACTTTGTGTATATTAGAATTGTATAAAAAAATACTATTTCAAATACTAATAGTATTAGATCTACAGCGTTCATTCCAAATTACAGATTCTCTCTGTATTTATGTATAATATGGGTGAAGCTATAAAAATTAGTTTATAATGGTATTTATGGTTATGTTTATCTATTAAATATACTTATCAAGGCCGTGCATGACGATATTAATTCAATCTTATCATGTACAGGGATGAGTTTGAAAAAGCAACATAACTAGAATTTTGTTGTGTCGCAACAGTTTCGGCGATTTTTTTTTTATTGTACAGAACATTCTCAAAATTAAGTAACTATTTTTCAGTGAATATTAAATTATTTTGTTTAAAATATTGTAAAGGTTGAAATGAAATAATTCACGTCAAAGTAAAAATTTGTGTTATAAAAAGAATTCCTATGAATCATCAAACAAAGTTTACTTTGTCAATATCAAAATAAATAATAAAAACAGATATATGTTATTTTACGTTTATTTAAGATTGAGTCATCTTGTTGACCTTATGGTTATTGACTTCAGTAGCATGCCAAACGAAGGTACATGTTTTGTCATCACTCAAATCAGTGTCGCTGTTCATAACATGCAACAATCACTAACCGATGCTGATACAACTGTTTTTTGGACGATAAATTTTATTATACAAGCTCATTTGACCTTATATTTGCCAAACCAAAGAACCATTAGATTTGTTTATGTGGGGAGTCGTTTTGGTTTTACAGCCGATTTGCACCTATATCTATGTATCTGACCCCGCATCTTATTGTTTTGCCACCAAAATATGCGGACACCTCCCTATAGGACGCAATTTTTCTGAAGGTTGTTTGTGCCATTTGCCAAGATGTTTGCTCTACAAATTAGAGGGGCTCAATCTCTATGGTCTGTTCGCAGTTGGTATTTGAATCAGTACCTATCTATGTTAAGTCCTATAGTGTTCCAGTATGACTTGATCTGATCCTTCGGTTCGTTATTTATGTGACATCTCATGAGTCTACAAGAACTGTGTTGCGGTTGTTACCATATATAATGTGAAGTGTAATAAAGAGTTGAGTGTTGAACACAGTAATACACAATTACACCGTCTGAGGCGACTTTCTATTACCAAGTTATCGACTTGTGAAGGTAAATAATTTACCTTTCATTTTCTGAAGAAGATAACTTGGTTATCAGTACGGGCGTTAGACAGTGTAATGGTGAATGTTGATGTAGTGGTAGTATAAACAGTGTGATAAGTATGTAACGGTTCCAAAAATTCCAATTTAGACTCGAATTTATCTAGCGTTATGATTGAAAAAACAAGATTCATTAAAATATGGCATCAAATTACGATAGTACCCAACATAAACGCTATGAGACACAACTGATTGTAGCTAGAATATTGATATGTGTTGTATTATATTGGCTTCAAAGCCCATTGGTATTTATGTTGACTTCGACTTGTTAAGGAAAGATAAATTCTAACGGGGTCAAATTGCATGATTTTGGTGGTCAGTTCATATTACTTTCACGTGAAATGACTATCGTACATGCAGGATGTCCAACATGGCATGAGATTTATAGCACGTTGCACTTTCTCACAATCATTTTCTAAAACATTCATTTCATTTTCTTCTATTTGACTTTTTTTATTCTTGTTGAATCATCTTTCTTTTAGGTTTATTTTAAATCGAATTGGTTTTTCACTAGATGTAAATGTTGATTTTTCCATCTAATTTTTGCCTTTATCAAAATATTTGCTTATATTAGTTGTGGATGTTTCTATTAAATAATCAATTTTTTAAATATGTTTTATGTTCGACAGGTTTTGAACGAAATTCTTCAGTTTCGCTCACAACCACGTTTTTCACTAAAAATCGGATGTAAAGGTCACAGTTCTAAATGATAAATTATTAGTGGCAGCCCTCGTAATTACTGATTCACAGCACTCCAATACATCCTTGTCTATGTCTTTTTGACGTCAAAAATGGATTTACAACTAAATTATACGAAAAAACAATTTTTTTATTATTTCCGGTATACATATTTGGGAGAGTTTTTCTACAATTTGAACCTGAAAAGCATACATTAACAATAGTCGTAGAACAAAAGAAAGTTACAGCAATTGAACAGGTTAAATCTTAATTTATGAACAGCGAACATCGAATAAATGAACTGAAGTCGACTTGCGTCACATTTGACGTCAAATACCTATAAAAGGTCATTAAGTCTGTATAATTGGCTAGTTGCGATGTTTTCAGCTAATGTATATTGCTTTTTGCCAGGATTAATATAGTTCATTAGTGGCCAATAATTAAAAATTATATATAATTAAAATTGTCTTATAGATGAAGTTTTTTTTTTTCAAATCACTCATACTTAAAAAACGTTTAGGGCTACGACAACTGAGAAGCAGTTGAATTTGTTTCTAATAACGATATGACTTACATATTCATAGAAGTAAGATTAGAATTTCTCGCTGGCTATAATTGCTCTTTGATTTATTCAAATAAAAATTAAGTGAGCATTCTTTACATACATAGGTTGGTGTCAGTCTAATAATACACTATTCGAATTTTTGCGTTGATTCCAGCGCTCAGACAGTTGAATTCGAAACTTGACCAAAATAGTGTAGAATGTAAACAAACAATACAGAACTTTCGCAGACGATTACTATTGAAGCTTACGTAATTTTTTACAATATATAAGCGTCTCAATAAACACAAAGAGGACTATTCTTGGACTTCTTTTTACTTGCAATTCTTTTCCGAAAATTTCTTTGGTGTTGTGAAGCAGTTACAAGTAGCATAGATAGATGAACTAACATCTAAGCAGTTTGTACATGCACTGCGAATCAAAAACGTCTATTGTATCACACTTGGCTACAGTTAGGCTGAAAACATCTCAGGACATTGATGAATGCTTGAAACAACCATCCAGGTCGCTATAGTACAAATTAAATAAGAAAAACACAGCGTCACCACTCAGTTACTGTCGATCTCACTTTAATGTATATCCATCTCTTTTACTTTGAACCAGTGGCATATCAAATTCAAATAAAAATTCAAACAGTTGATTGTTAACAATATACTTAAGTCAATTTTAACTTTATTTATTAATTTATTTATTTATAATATCCAATTGATAGATCGCTTGAAATTTTTTCAAAGATTATGACAAAAGCGGATAATCAAATTAACAAATTACAACTCTCTTGTTTAAACACTATTACTTTATATTATATTTTTCAAAAATATTCTTCAGTTTAACGTTGAATTTTGAAATATGGTCTATATTTTATTCAGTTGATTCATTTTTGCCCATAGCATAACCTACGCAACATCAGTATTATCAAATAGAAATAATCCAGTTAATTACAACATCAAAACAGATCGCTTTAAAAATTTATTCGGAAACAAACAAACAACGATTCCCTTCTACGAAAGAATTCGCCAATACACAAACATCTTGACAATTGAACTACCAGTTTTCTTTCCAATCAATATAAAAACTCCTCCCCCTTGGATAATCCCTATTCCTACCATCAACGTTAATTTGAGTTACTACAAAAAAGAGGAAACAAACCACCCCCTGATAGTTCAATCATTTCGCACCCTCGTTGAAGAAAACCTCAAAGAATACCATCTTATGTACACTGACGCATCCAAAACACCTAATGGCATAGGAGCAGCAGTTATACTAGCAAACGAAAATTTTGCATTTAAGCTATCTCCTCACAATAGCGTCCACACTGGCGAACTTTATGCCATATTTCAGGCATTAACAATCGCTAGTAGATATGAATATAAAAAAATTGCAGTAATTACTGATTCTATGAGCTCCATCAACACCATTAAACAACTCTTTCCCAAACACCCACTAGGTTCCCTCATTAAAACCCAACTATACCTCCTCCACCAATCCAAAGCGTGCGTCCAAATTATCTGGGTCCCATCACACACCAATATCCCAGGAAACGAAAAAGCGGATCAATACGCCAGAGAAGCAGCAGATAACAACAAAGTAACAATTGTGCGCGAAGTGATAGTCAGTGATTTCAAAGCGGTAATAAAAGCGAAAGCTCAGTGTAAGTGGCAAAGTGAGTGGAACAGGTCGCAGTCAATATTGAAAACCATCAAACCATACGTTAAACCAAGGAAAGGTAGCCCAAAAAGTCGCGCAGATCAAATAAAAATCGATCGCTTAAGGCTGGGTCACACTAAAGCAACACACTCCCATCTATTTAATAGAGAAAACCCACCGATATGTGAAACTTGTAACGAGAACCTTAATGTTGAACATTTATTGTTAAACAGTCGAAAGTACAGAAATGAAAGAATACTTAACAATTTCCCAGACAATATAACCACCTTACTCAATGAAAATTGTAATAATGCAAACATAATTAAGTATTTGAAAGACACCAAATTATATCACAAACTATAATTGACATGTCGCTAATAACCTTTGTAGTTGATGCGACAATAAATTTAAAAAAAAAAAAAATTTTTGCCCATAGGAGCAATAGGTAAGATGGGAAAATCATGTTTTCTCCCTTTTTAACATATTGCTCTAATTATGGTCCTATAAACCCTTCAAATTTTAAACTTATATCTCTGTATTATAGTTATTATTAACACGTTCACATTAACATTTATTTGTAAGAAAATTTTTTACATAGCTTTAACAACAGAACTTATTATATATCTCATTTCTTCCATTCGCTCAGTAGTCGGTTGGTCGGACAGCGTTGCCAGTTTTCATGAGTTTTGAATTAATTCTGGCGTGAACATACTCCCCGCGTTGAAAGCATAAGGATGGCTTTCAAAGGTCAACTGGAAGGGGGCAGATTTTTTGAAAGCTTCTTTTGATGATTTCTCCAGAGGGAGTTCTTATAGAAGCGACCCTAGCGATACCGTCAGGGCCTCTATGGAGCTTGCTGATTCTACCTAATAACCACTGAGTGGGCATAGTGTTCTCGCCTTTCACTAAAACGAGAGAATCTTCTACTAGATGGCCTTGGTTGGACTTCCATTTGGTGCGTCTTTGGAGCTCCGCAATGTACTCAGATTTCCATCTGTTCCAGAAGTGCTGTGCTAATTGTTGTACGAGCTGAAATCTGGAAAGTCGATTCATTTTTATGTCGGTGACATCTTGATCAGGTGCTGCAATTATTGGTCTTCCAATCAAGAAGTGAGCTGGGGTAAGAGGTCCAAAATCGTTGGGATCAGAGCTCAGTGGGCATAAAGGACGCGAATTCAAAATCGCCTCGATTTGTGCGAGAACTGTGGCAAATTCTTCAAATGATAAATGAACTTGGGTCAAAACGCGCCTTAAATGATGCTTTACGCTTTTGACAGCTGCTTCCCACAAACCTCCGAAATGAGGAGAGTAGGGTGGTATAAACCTCCACTCTATATTCTGAGAGCTACATTTCTCGATTATAGTGTTGCTGCCATGTTTTAGAAAATCCTTTAGCTCTCGCTGTGCCCCGACGAAGCTTGTTCCATTGTCGGACAATATTTTTGATGGTTTGCCTCGTCTAGAGACAAAACGATATAGCGCT
The DNA here is from genome assembly GCF_026250575.1 of Diorhabda carinulata. Lineage (NCBI taxonomy): Eukaryota > Metazoa > Arthropoda > Insecta > Coleoptera > Chrysomelidae > Diorhabda > Diorhabda carinulata. The sequence goes on from NC_079471.1 coordinate 9,931,716, forward strand.
TGAATAAATGATTCTGAAGAAAGGCTAGAAATCAATTCCAAATGGACTGCTTTAGTTGATAAACAAATAAATACGCCAATATAACATTTACTTAAACGACAACCTCTACCTTTCTTATCGTTAATCATAAATGGCCCCGCGTAATCAACTCCCACTATTGAAAATGCACTAGAAGGATTAGTTCTATCGCGCGGTAAGTTGGCCATAATTGGCTGTATGGTTTTAGCATTGAATTTGAAGCATTTCACACAATTCTTAACAGTCTTTCGTGCAAGATTTCTACCGGATATAACCCAGTAATTTTCTCTTATAGTGCTTAAGAGCAGCTGAGGGCCGCCATGCAATAGGCGTTCATGTTCTTGTAAAAATAGTAGCTTTGAAAAATGATGCTTTGAATTGATCAAAATTGGATGCCTTTTGTCAAAGGAGTAATTTGAATGTTTTAGTCGCCCTCCTACGCGTAACAAACCATCGGGTTCTAGAAAGGGACTAAGACTTAATAGATTACTATGGGAGCTCAAAGGCTTGTTATTTTTCAATGTTTCAATTTCGGTAGAATACGATTGAGATTGACAAATTCGAATGAGACATTTTAGAGAATCACTTAACTCCTGTACTGTAAGAGAACCGCCTCTTCTGCGATTTCTCTGAAGACAATTATCCTTAAATCGTAAAATGTATGCCATTGTTCGTTGCATTCTTGAGAAATTTGAAAAACGTTCAAAGGGAAAACTCAGAGTAGGGGGCGCAACATTGGTCAGAAGACTGGATTTAAGTTCAGGTAAATCATGAACCACCTCCAGCTTGTCATTGGGCCAAAAACTTGGGTCCTTAGCTAGCCAAGTAGGGCCGCGCCACCACAAATCAGAGTTTAAAATTTGACTAGGATATATTCCCCTTGAAGCAATATCTGCTGGATTATCGTGGGTGGGGATGTGCCTCCAATCGGCGTGTTTAGTGAGAGACTGAATTTCTGCCACTCTATGGGCCGTGAATGTTTTTAGCAGATTCGGGCTTGTGCGTACCCAAGCTAGAGTTATAGTTGAGTCCGACCAAAGTGTGAAAGATTTGAATTGAATTTTCAAAGCAGTTTTAGCTTTATCTGTTAGGCGGGCTAGAAGCAATGCTGCGCATAATTCCAACCGCGGGATTGGTATTGTTTTTATAGGTGCCACCTTTGCCTTGGCGCATAACAGGGATACATGAACCTTTTGATCGGAATCAATACTTCTCAAATAAACACAGGCTCCGTAAGCCTTTTCCGAAGCGTCAGCGAAACCATGCAGTTGTAATTCAACAGCATTCTTGCAAATAGCTTGTCTGTTTAACTCAAGATCGTTCAAAATAAGAAGCTCCTTCTCCAACCTTACCCAATTTTCAGATATAGCTTTTGGAATAGCGTCATCCCAAGCTAATTTATTTTCCCATAATTTTTGCATTATCATTTTTGCGATAATAGTACATGGGCTTAGTAAACCAAGGATGTCGAATATTTTTGATATAGTAGATAAAATTGTGCGTTTTGTGACCTTTGTACCTATAGGATTGGTATGAATTTTATATTGAAGCTTATCGTTATTGCAAACCCATATCAAGCCTAATGTTTTTGTTTTGCCATCATGCGCAAATTCTAGTATATCGGATTTTAAATCATTTGAACTTATATTTTTGAGCGCGTTGGTGTCGTTAGAGCACCATTTTCGGAGTGCGAAACATCCCGATTTAAGAGTGTCACTTATCGCTTTACATATGTATTGCGCATGCTCAAGTGTAGGTGCACCTGTTAACAGGTCATCTACATAAAAGTCGTGCTTAATGATTTCGGCTATTTCCGGGTTCATTTCTTGAATATCCTCAGCGAGTTTAGCTAAACAGCGTATTGCAAGATAACTGGCAGAGGCTTGCCCGTATGTAACGGTATTTAGCTGGTAGACTTCCAGGTTATCACTCGGATTTTCGCGCCATACAATTTTTTGCAAATGCCTTTGCTCGGGCGTTATTGAAATTTGCCGGTACATTTTAACTATGTCTGCCGAAACTACATAGTTATATTTCCTAAACCTTAAGACTATTGATAGTAAATCGTCTTGTAAAACGGGTCCAATGACTTGAATATTGTTGAAGGATAGACCGTTGCTAGAGGGCGCTGATGCATCGAAAACTACCCGTAGTTTTGTGGTCAAACTCTCTTCTCTCAAAACTCCGTGATGCGGCATGAAATATTCGAAGCTTGAATCATTGCCGTTACAAATTGTCATATGGCCTAGCTCTTTATACTCGTTCATAAATTGTATATATCTGCTGTGCAGCATTGGATCTCTCCTGAATTTTCGTTCTAATGCATAGAAACGTTTTTCGGCTTGAGCTTTTGACTCACCTAAACTAGAAGGTTGTTGCTTCAAAGGTATAGTGACTGTAAAACGTCCGTTCGCGTCTCTGGTAGTAGTTTTGATGAAATTGTCCTCGCAGAATTGTTCATCTGGAGAAAGTTGTCGCGTGCTAGATATTTCCTCGATTTCCCAAAATTTGGCTATTGAATTTAATAATTCCTGGTTTATACTTAAATTACAAGAAGCCTTTTCAACGTTGTTAGTACTTATTTGCCCAGATACAACCCAACCTAGCACTGTATCAATTAATAGCGGCATATTTTTTCCTAACGAAATTTTGTTATTGCTTAAAATTGTCCAAAATAGGTCCGCGCCAATGAGCATGTCTACTGGTCCGGGAATGTTGAATTGTGGATCAGCTAGCTTTAGATCACCTGGAATCGCCCAAGATTGCGTGTTGATTCGACAACACGGCATCACACTTGTAATCTCTTTTAGAATATAACAATTGCCATGCGCTTTAAAATTGGTGTGTACAGATTTAAATGAAACCTTACACCTTTTACTGACCTTTGAAATATTGTTTGAAATTCCGAAAATTGAAAGATCTGTTTTATGTGTCGCAATATTCAAACGCTTTTGCAAATCCTCCGTTATAAAGGAAGTTTGAGAACCACAAACTAATAACGCTCTTGCTTTGTGAAAATTATTGAAATTGTCTGAAATGAGTAAACAGGCGGTAGATAATAGCACCTGCCCCGCCGCTGGTACCACTACGCCACTGCTTAGTGCTGCGGAACTTGAGCTCGCGTTGTCCGCTATCTCGAGTTTTTCATGCAAAATTGTATTGTGCCAAGCTTTACACACTTTGCAAGGCCCTAATTTACACTGTTTGACAGAGTGACCCGAACGCAAACAGTTATGGCAAAGATTTGATTTTTTGACAAAATCTTTTTTTTGTGTTATTGTTAATCCGAGAAACTCTGCACAACGATATATTGAATGCTCTTTCTTGCAATAGGAGCATGTATATGTACTTGAGGTCAATGACCTTACTCTACTTTGTTTATTGAATTTATTTTCCTCATTACTAAATTTTGAATCTGATTTATTTAAACTGAGACTGTTCTTTGATTCTAACATATTAAGAAAATTGGAACGTTTTTGTAAAAATTGTAGGAATTTATCTAACTTTGGCAATTCTTCCTGATCTCTATTTTCCCTTTCCCATTCAAGGTTTGAGCTAGTATCTAATTTATTAGTAATCCAAAAAATTAGTAGAGGATCCCAATTAGTTATATTTTGCCCCAATTGTTCAATAGATCCCAAATGTTTGTGAATATCGTCAGCTAAATTTTGTAGTTTTTCAGCTGTCGGTTTTTGTATATTTTCTAATGAAAAAATAGCTCTAATATGTTCATATATTAATTTTTTAGTATTGTCAAATCTTTTTGAAATTGTGGCCCATGCCACTTCATAATTGTCGGCCGTATATTTGATTTTGGAAATGGACGCCGCTGCTGTTCCTCCTAGTGCACTTCGCAAGTAATAAAATTTTTGAATATTATCTAATTTTTTACTATCATGAATAAGGCATTTATATGTGTCCCTGAATTCTAACCAATCTTCAAAGTTTCCACTAAATTTAGGAAGTGATATATCCGGAAGCTTTATACCCTCGTTTTTACAACAAGCTTTGTCTGAAATCACGCTAAGATTTGTATCATTATCGTGATTATTGTAGCTTTGTAAAATGTTTTTAGCAACAGCGATTGCATCATAATATGAATTTTCAAATCTCTCTCGTTCGATTAATTGCTCATCGAAATTTATATCATCCTGTAACTCTATTTCTAATTGATATGATTTGAATTCGTCAAGATAATTTTCGGCATCACGTAACCTATCTTTTAATTTTGTAACTTCTGTTTGGCTTAAATTAGATATAGTTGCAAATTCATTTACCGCTTTTGTGAAAATAGTTAACTGAGCTTTAATTACACCTCTTTTCTTTATTAGTTTGCCAAGTTCTGCCATTTTATATTGTCAAATTGTTCAAGCACAAACAGAGAAGCTTTGAAATCGCAAATGGAAAGAAAAATTCGGAAATAAATAATTTGGAACAAACTCACTCTGATTTCGGTCGAACTGCCTGATTCTTGCAATTGAACTAGTCGGCCAGTTGAGTTGATGTCTGGTCGCCGTGATATTGTATCGACTACTTGTTTGGTCGATCACTTTGCACTCGTTGATAGTTGCTTGCAGCACGTGGTAAATTGTTTTTGGGTTATAGTTGTTAATAATATATTGTTTATTGCGAATTTTCACTGGTTTTGTTTATAATCCGCTCGTAAGGACCATGTTTTGTATTATAGTTATTATTAACACGTTCACATTAACATTTATTTGTAAGAAAATTTTTTACATAGCTTTAACAACAGAACTTATTATATATCTCATTTCTTCCATTCGCTCAGTAGTCGGTTGGTCGGACAGCGTTGCCAGTTTTCATGAGTTTTGAATTAATTCTGGCGTGAACAATCTCTAAAAATGAAAATGAAGAGACACCTAGCTATAATAGAATAAAAAAATAATAACTTTTTGATTATATTGAATTAATTATTTATTACAAAAAAATTAATCATCATCAGAACTAGAGGAAACAGGACCCCGTACTTACAATAAATTTAAAGTTATCTAGGGCGTCATCAAAAAGATTCTCTTTTGTATAAGTTCATCCTCATATTTTTTTTGTATGTCTACAAATACTAGACCATTTCTGTGCCGTCACAACCGCAAATTTTTGCCCAGCAAGCGCCTCTGCCTCTGCCAACCTAAATGTTGTGTTGTTCGCGGCTACCCAGTTTTTTACTAACGCCCAAATTTTTTCTATGGTGTTGAGTTTAGGGTAGTAAGGTGGTAAGCGAAGTAAACAATGGCTATCTATGTGTTTCTAAAAGTTCGTCCAACCGGTACATCGTGGGAAACCGAAATTTATCATCTTTATATATTTTAAGCAATTCAGGTTTCGTTAGCTTGGCATTTGCTGGCAAATCATGTTCTAATAACCAATTTATAATGTCTTGTTTCCTTTAAGCTGTTGTAATATTTTTTGTTATACGTACATTGTGATATGCTGCATTGTCGACTATAAAAACGGACCTTGTAATGAGATACCTACCTACCTAATTTAAAATTTATGAGACCTTATAAATTTCAGGGGAATATCACACAAAACTTTTCTACTATCTGGCATTAACTGCCACCTATGAAATAAAGAAAATATATTATGAAATAACTGAAGGGTATATATGACACAGTCAACTTGGTACGTAAATAATTAAGTATGCTTATTACCTGAATACAATTTGTTTAAGAAATCGATTCAAGCTGGATGCGCTTATTGGCTCTGATAATATTTTACGGTCATTAATTTTTTTCAAAATACCTAAAATTGCATATTTGAGTTTACATTTTTTATTTATTACATTAATAATAAGAATTTTTTACATTTTAATATAGGAAGTTTTTTCTCTAGCAAAAATCTGGATGCAATTTTTAAAGGAATGGTAATTTCTTCCTCTGCTTCTTTTTTCATAAAGTTACTAACGTTATGTACAATTTCTCATCCATGGCTATGTACAATAACACCTTGTTTTCCGACTTTTTTCAGCAACATTTTTTAATTAAAAGTTATCATTAAAGTTTCCTAAAATTTTTTTTAAATAAATGGTTACTTATAGTAGCACAACACAAAACACAAAGTCTAAACAACTACAAGTAGCACTAATAATTGAATCCGAATAACAGGACGGGTAAACTACCTGCAATATATATATATATATATTTCTAATTTAAACCATGCAAAAACCGCGCACGTTGCCACTTCATTTAGCAAAACATGTTCTACACAATAAGAATACGGAAAACTTGTAAACACGCCAATGTAGTAAAAATACAGTGAACAATGAGGATATTCTCACGCTCTTTCTCAGGTATGCCGTGCCTGTATTTTTCTCATTTGATTTGTACTTTATCGATGGACATACCTCAGAAATGTTTAAGGTCATCGCTGGAGTGGGGTGGAAGCAACTGATTGAGCTTAGCTCAGCAAAGACACAAGCTGCTGCTTTTACAAAGAAGACTGGCACTGTGGCTCAGAATTTATTTCTGTCTGGACATAAAATATCACCGTAAATTCGCCTCTTGGGTGTTGTGGTTGAGAGCAATATGTCTTTGCCGAGTATAGTAGTCAAATTAGCTGAGGCAGTTTCACAGAAATTTAGAGCTCGCTTTGAAACCAAAAAGTTGTTTTCACCACAACAGCTTCTAATCCTTTCAAGACCTACTAAACAGGCTCATGAACATCGAGTTTATCTGCAGAGGTTCAGAACGTCAATTTTTCGGGATTCCTTTCAATGGAAAAGTGTAAACCTATCAGTTACCAATGCAACCTTTTGTGCTTGCTATTTACATAAAAAAACTTCAAGGAGCTTTCGATCTCGACTGACCGAATACCAGGGTGTAGCTGACTGGGTTTATATGAAAATTATATGTTGTTTCACATTCTTCGTTACAAACTTATGATCATTATGGTCCTAATTTAAAAGGTACAGTCCCGAATGTCTCAAATCGGATACTGTAGTTTTCATAAAATCATCGTCTAGTTGTATGATATTTTCATTTTTATAAAGCCGAATTGACCATATCAGTTGTACTGAATATTCACTACTCATAGTTTTTTTTGTTAATAATCTTGATTTTAACATTGTAGTTTATGCTTTCGTATGAATAATCCTTTTTAATTTACGATTAATTATCTTTAGACAAGTGCAGTGAATAATCTTTCATATATTTCATGATCTTTTCCAAAACCTTCTTTTTGAAAATCTAATCCTTTCTTCTAACAACGAATTATCTTCCAAATTTTGTTTCCAAATAAATTTTTTTTTTTTTTTGAAAAGGAGATTTGATTAGGCAATTCTTAAATTCGCGTGTTCACATATGTAAATATATTTTAGCATGAACAAACAATGAACTACTTATTCTATTAAAAAGTAATTTTTTTTCCGCATAATTACTCGTTTTTATTATTCCCACAATAGTGAATTATAATCATTGGAGTGCAGTGAACCCTTATATTCTAATGTACTTCATTATGGACCTGGATGAAGTACATACTCTGAGAGAAAATGATGTAGTGCAAGGGACTTTATATCATGGATCAAACTTTGTCCTATTGTGTTACTAAATAATATGTAATATGTAATATTGAACACGCTGTTTGCACTAACACTACACCAAGACTTACAATTAAAATATTAAAATTTTAAAAACTGATTTAAATAACCTTAGTGCAATTTATGCATATCTTTTGATTTTGAAAAACCAAATTCTATAAAAATTCAACGCCATTAACAACCAACTAACCTCACCTAACCTATAAATTTCAACTCCACTTATTGAAATTTAAAGTTATCCAAATATTATATATATATATATATATATATATATATATATATATATATATATATATATATATATATATATATATATATTATTTCTTAGACCTTTGACGTTTCGACTTCTTTCTTTCTAAGTCTTTACCAAAATATGGACTACCTTTAATATATTTTCCGAGTTTTCGAATACTTATGTATTCATCGTCTCGGAAATAATTAAGATTTTCGGTGATTCTTGATAGTATTAATGCTTTTATGAATTTTTGAACTCATAGAAATTCAATATTCAATATTCAAATTGACATTGATAGAAATATTGATTAATTGTAATATTGATTCAATATTTCTATCAACTTCAACATCAATTTATATAAATGTTGATTGCAAAAAGTATAAATATATACAATTTAAATATACGCACTTTACTTTTTTGCATTCAACATTTCTATGAATTTCTATTAGGTAATAATCAATTTCCAAATTCTTCACTTACGATTAATTCATACAAACTTTTTTGGCAACATTAATTGAAAAATAAAATATTATTTTTTCTTCTAGATTTTATATTAATTTAACAAAATCAATATTTTTTAAAAATAAATTTTTACCATCATACAATTTTTATTTATAATAGTTTTGATTTTTCATACAATTATTTTATTATTGTATTATTCGTTTTCACACGAATTATCATTTTATTATTTTATTTTATCAGACTACTCCAAATTCTCTGATGAAACGATTTATGTGTCAAAAACTGCATGATTATTTTTAAATAAATAATTTTAAAAACATATGGCACGCGTTTTTAAATAAACATTGAAAAATTTAACCTTTTGAGTTCTCTAGAATTGGCTAATTGGCTTATTTAAGGTTAGAACTACTGAGTTATTTCGATTTAGGATGGTCAAATGTATTTAACTCGGTTTGAATTTGGCGCCTACGCTGGTACTGATTATGGCGACCTATCTACCACACTGTCTCTCGACCCACTGTATTATGTCGAATAGTTATTTGTAGATGAGTTTTGAATAGTTGAATTAATGTCATTTTGCGTGAAACTTGTATGTATTTCATTATCTTGGACCTTCATTCAAATGCACTGTTAAAAACTGGAAATTTTTTTTCGCTAGTATCAATTATTACCAAATAAAAACTCGAATTTTCTCTTTAGTGGAATTAGATAATTTTATACTAGAGAAAGTACAGTGGGTAGTGGAATAACATTTTTTTACTGTTTCAGGTTGCAATTAAGATAATTGATAAAAGCCAATTGGATGCCAGCAATCTTCAGAAAGTATATAGGGAAGTTGATATAATGAAGAGATTAGATCATCCTCATATAATCAAGCTGTACCAGGTAAGCAAAATTAAAACAATTATTGCCGTTTCGGTTATTTTAGTAAACATTTATTACCTTTACATTGAGAATTAAAATTAGAAAATAGAATTAGATTCTTGTTCCTAACTGTATATTTCATTAATTCGTTTTCACTGATAAAGTTTGGTTTTCGAATTATATACAGGTTGTCCCACGGCGAGTTCAAACTATGTATATATGTATATGGCAAAATACTTATAGTAAAATCATAAAAATTTCTACGTTTGAGTTTTCAGATACGATTTTAACTGAAATATTTTCAGTTCCGCTTCTACCGGAAGTCGACTGTAACTTTGTTATTTTAAATGGAACACCCTGTACATTAATACATTTTTGAAGTCTACGTAAAATTTTAGCATACTTTTTTCTAAAAACTTTTTTCGAAACATCCATACTTTTTGAGTTATTAATTTTTTGTAAACAATTTGACCGTTGTAGACCCTTATTAAATTATTTTTTTATCAACCCGCAAGCACTAAGAAATAGAAAAAATTATGTAAATTTGCTTTTAATACATGGTAAATATGGCAAAGTTGTTACAAGAACATGTGCTTTCTTTGCAGTAAGAAATCCAGATAGAACCACAATCGAAATCGGTTCATTTTAAGCAAAAGTTAATCGAATTAAACCATTTGTGACAATAATAAGATATGCTACAAAATTTTAAGGAAAATTTAAAGCTAAAGGAAAATAGTCTGATGTTTTAAAGTAAATGTTCAAAATTGATCCCTTGAACTTCAATGCATTTTTCAACCCTTCTCAGTACGCCTTCATTCGTCGCACACATCATTTCAGAAAGGGAATTGAAAGAATTTCGAATTCTTACCTCACAAACTTCTCTAGTTGTTAAGGCTTGTGAGTAAACCTCTTGTTTTATGTGATCCCATATAAAAAAATCTAAAGGCGTCATATCGGGAGAACGAGAGGGCCACCGAAAAGGCCCTTTATTTTCTAACCACCTGTCTTCAATTTGCTTTTCTAAAAATGTATTTATGACGATTGAATTGTGAACTATTAATAAAAAAAGTTTGTTTAATTCGTCTGGTGGCAAGCGGTCTAAATGATTTTGTTTGAAATTTCTTAAAACATCAAGATATGTTTCACCTAGAAATAAAACAAAAAACATTAAAGAATACAAAAACAGTGTTTCTCACATTATTAATTGAGAATAAATTAATTGTTTGTGTTTTCTAAACATTCAAATTCCCATCGTAAAAATGAAGTGTTATTATTTGGTTATTTCTAATAGCAAAAAAGACATTGAACTGCCACCGATCTTGAAAAGCATGTTCTTTGGTTAAATGAAGATTATCTTGACTCCAATAATAGGAATTGTGTCTATTAAATAATCCATTTTTCGTGAATTTCGATTCGTCACATCAAATTATGTTTTTTAAAAAATCTTCGTCTACCTGGCATTTTATTATTAAAAATTCAGAAAACTCTACTCGTTTAATAGAATCGGTTGGTTTTAAATTTTAACACAAATTGAGATGCATTTTATGTTTTCGTAAAATACGGTGAATCGACAATTTACTTATTCCAAGATCTCTTACTGCAACACGTATTGATGCTTCTGGATAAGCAGTAAAATAAGCAACAACATTAATTTCGGCATTATTATTGTCAATAACTGGCTTAATTCGATTAACTTTTGCTTCAAATGAACCGTATAGCTTCCAATTGTTGAGGATTCTTTTAACAATATGTGAGTTTGGTCGTGGTCTATCTTGATATCTTACAGTAAATAAAGTACATGTATTTTCGATGAAAGAAAAACTAATGAACAAATGATGCAACTACAATTAAAATAGCTAACACAGAGTAAAGGTATTGCTGTTGAAGTATTATACTCCAAATATTTACATAAGATTTATAATAAAAAAGTCGAAGGCTTTTATGAAACTCTGAGAGAACATGAATGCTTGTAAATAACTCACAATAACAAAAGTACCAATATGAAGCAATAATAATCCTTCTGGTATACGCAAATTCGAAACGAAGAAACACGCACCAGGCAGATCTATCGATGATAACGTTCTCTATCCTTGAAACGAGCGACAAGGAACGTCAATGTACCATTGAAGAATTACTTGAGGCAGGTGACTTTCGCCCACTGCCAACAACAGTAAGAAGTCTCCTTGCTAAGTATGATAATTATATACTAATCACAAATCAAAATCTTAATCGTGTACTGGCCATCGAGCAATGACCGAAAAGAGAATTAAGGAGACGTATTGTTTAAGGAGCAGCTACCATAATTGGTGGAGGTATACAATCACAAGTAAACGGTATACCCCACATAGGCAAGTTTCTTGGATGGCCACGAGAATCTCCTTACGAATACTCTTTTCACTGACACAGTGGTCTTGAGCAACAAGAGATGGGATCTAGAAAAATGGTAGAGGAATTCATTCGCGATTATTCATGTTATAATGCTCGCGATACATCCAAACTCATTCAACTTTGTCACATTCACCATGTATTACAAGCAAATTTACATAATCTTCGTTATTAAATTGAGAAGGAGCCATTTTAACGATTTACTAAAGTATCAACAATTGACTAATGACAGTTAAATAAGTGTCATTTATTACAAAGCCTACAAAAAATAAATAATAATTTAAAATCTCAAATATCTCGGAATCGACTAAAAATTGGAATGGGATTAATAAATACAATTTGATTTGTTTTTTTTTCAGTCCTTGACAAGCTAAAGAAAAATACGTTTTTATTTCTCAGTGCTTGTAACAACGGGTCAAAATAAAATTTAGACCACACCACCTGCATCTCTAAAAATTTACAGAAAACATTAAATATCTGTATAACGGTAAGGTTTAGACATAGGAAAGTAAGTATATACATGAATTTGCCTTATGTTTTACCCCTGAATGCAATAAAATAGAAAAAAAACCGGGTGGTTCTATTAAAAAAATAAAGAAATTTGATATTTTTGATATTAAACTTTTTATACACACCCTGTATAAAATGAAAAATTTTCCAACATAGATTCAAATACGTCTGACTTTGCTAAAAGCAAATGAATAGAAACCAATTTCATATCTTTAAGGGTATCCTCGTAAAAAAAATTATATGCAACGGTCAAATTTTTTACAAAAAAATTAATAACCCAAAAAGTATGCATTTTTCGAAAAAAGTTTCTAGACAAAATTATACTAAAATTTTACTTAGATTTCAAAATGTATTGATATACAGAGTGTTCCATTTAAAATAACAAAGTAGAACTGGAAGTCGGCCATCTTTGAAAATATTTTAGTTGAAAAGATCGTATCCGTAAGTATTTTACTATACACAGATAGTTTTAACTCGTCGTGGGACACCCTGTATATAATAATTCACATTAAAACAATCAAGCTCGATTCGTTTATCATGAGTATAATAGATAATGATAATAATGACATAGACAGACATTGTGGCACCCGCGATTTTTCAACTGTTTGTTTTTAATTTTTGTACAGATTCTGAACTTGTCAATTGTCAGATTTTGCTTAACAGATTATTTTATGAGATATACTACATTTAGTCAAAACTATTACTATTACTATTAAAAAAACATAGATTAAGAATTTATTACAAAATTCACATCAATAATTTATCCTAAATTTGTTCATTGTTTGAAAATCAGCCAAAATGAATAGTTAATGGTAGACGGCTGAGATATTATTGATCAGTTATATTTCTGGTTTTCTTGTACTAAGCTATCCAGATGAAATGTTTCTAAATTTTTGATATGCTAGGAACATTTGATGTGCAAGTTGTTCTCTACATGTTAACTTGATATTGTTATTATATGATCCAGTAATTATTTTTATTTACTACCGAAGAGAATATACAAGTAAATGTGTGATAAACTACAATATATTAAAGAAATGTTCAAAAATAAAAAAATTAAGAAATTTTTACCAAGACTAACCAACGGGCCCAATTAATCATCAAACTTAAAATACTTCGAAGGAGTCCTTAATGGACAAGAAGAAGAACCAGAATAGGAAAAAGATTAGAAAATGTGGGTCTCGTGGAGGTACCAACAGGTGAAGACATACCTCAAAACAGAACTTAGAATGTAGAAGAAAATTTGATTCCAGGAGTAATCATTAAATGCCGAGGATACGAAAAAAATATGGAGAATAGTGTTTGAAAGAAATGAGAGGTGCCAGAGATGTTCAGATGAACGAGTACCAAGAAAAACTAATGGGTGGATACCAAGGAAGTTCCAAGAAACTAAGGAGACCAACGGATCAGATATTTATACTTAAAACGATAATGGATAAATAATATTAGCGATATCTACACTTGCATATTATATCCATAGATTTTTAGCCAGCAAATAAAATACAAATAAAATTTGACATTAGACAATTCACACTGTAGACTAATGAGCGACGGAACTGTATCAGAGAAATTTAGGGGTCAAAAGGATTAAAACAATAAGATCCAATATCGACAGTGGCACCCTATTTAGTGTTTTCAAAAAATGTAAATACTACATACTTAGATATTGATAACAGGGGTTTACCACCAAAAGCAGAAATAATGGCATATAAAGATGATTTAGTTTTGATAACCAAAACAAAGACCAAAATGGAAAGAGCTTTCATGGAAACTAGAAGAGGCTGCAAAAAATTTTGGATTGAGAGTAAACCAATAGAAAACAAGTATATGCTGCCACAATCGAATTTTCATAAAGACTTAAAGAAAAGTCGAAACGTCAAAATTTATCTTTCTTTTCAAAACTATCAAAAAAGACTAATTAGTCTTGAAACAGAAGAGACCTAAAATCAAGAACATTTAGATGCATTAATATATCAAAAGGTCTAAGAAATAAGAAATTTATATATATATATATATATATATATATATATATATATCCCCAATCAGAAAATCCAAGAGAATTAACTCGTAGACAACGTACAACCTCACTATATAACTGAACGACGGTGGTAACTGACGGTGCAGTTGCCAAGCAACGCTGACGTCATGACGCCCACTGTCGTCCCCGACCGGCGTCGTAGTCACGGCGGTGGCGTCAGGGGCAGTCAAGTTGAAGGTAGTGTTAACGAACTCGGGATGCGAGGGTACGATGTATTTAATTTAATATCCGTTCAGAGTTCAAAGTTGATAGAATTCTTTTAAGAAACGTTTCCTTTTTGAGGTATGTGGATCAAGAGTTCAAAAGTTTTGTTTTGTATTTTCTTACATGGGGAATTTGAAAAAAAAAATATGTAAAATTCGCGGAACATACTCGTATTATTTCTCCACCAAATTGAAGCTGAAAAATGAATGATTTGTATTTATTATGATATGAGAGCAAAAATATACGAGGATATATTGAAAAATTTTTAGAACCAAACAAAACTTCAATGTCGAAATATTTTATTACTCGACATATTCTCCTCTTAATCGGATAAATTTATTACAGCGAACCTGCAACGTCTCTACACCTTTAAAAAAATGTTTCGCCTTGCTCTGCAAACCAGATCTCCACAGCTTTTATTACCTCCTCGTTGGAAAAAAATGTACGACCTTTTAACTTTTTTTCAATTGAGGAAAGAGATGATAGTCGGACGGAGCCAATTTTGGTGAATAAGAGGGGTGTTCTAGTAATTCAAAACATAAATCACGAATGTTTTGCATGGCAATATGAGATTTCTTTGCAAGAGCGTTGTTCTGCAAAAACAAAACACATTTGAATAGCTTTCCGCGTCTTTTCTCTTTAATTTTTTCCCGTAGAGTGGTCAGTAATGTTGAATCAATCATGATTACTCCTTGGTAATCCCAAAAAACTGAAGCATGAACTTTTCCAGGAGATTTTTGGACACGAAACTTCTTAGGTCTCGGAGAACCAAATTGCCACCATTCCATCGATTGTTGCTTTGTTTCTGGAGCAATTTTTTTCATATCCAAATTGATGTGAACTATATGATGAACACGTTCGTATGAAATATTCAGTGCTTCAGATATCCGTTTTAGCCCAATTCGACGGTCTGATAAAATCATGTCATGAACTGCATCGATATCTTCGGGGACTGACACAGAAACTGGCCTTCCCGATCGCTCATCATTTTCAAAAATTCAAAAAATTTCAAAAATTTACCTCTTTTGAAGCTTGCAGTCCAATTTTTCACGGTCGCATACGAAGGACATTGATCACCAAGGGTATTGAGTATATCTTCGTAAATCTGCTTACCTTTTAACCCTTTTAAATACAGGTACTTGATGATGGATGGATACTCCAATTTTTCCATTTTCACAATTTCGGTGGACATCTTTTATCTTTTGATTTATTGCCTAACTCTGGTTTACTTTTTTGACGGCACACTTTACACTGACACTTCTAATAAGTTATTGTTCTATTGGTCTATGTTAACTAGATATCAATACATCCTCGTATTATTAGTCTCCTAAAATTCCAGTTGAAACATTTATTTTTTGTGGATATTGAGTCTTCAGGTCTTCATTGCCTACGACCATTATATTATAGAGGAAAGATTGTGTTCACGAAATATTGAAAAACTTAGATTCACATCCTTTGAATAATTTTCGTTGATATTTTCATATTCCAGTAAGATATTTTCGGAATTGTAGTTTAAATTACCGTTAAGTAATTCAAAATATTCCGATGACAACTCCCCGCTCTTTTTCTGATACTGATCGATTCTTATAAGTAGTTTACTCAAAGGGTACATCAGAAATCAATGAAACTTGAATTTATTATAATTTTTCGAGACATTCTATTCAAATTTATACTACTAGTAGATAACTTATCAATATAACAAACGATTCCCTCTACAAATAGATAGACTCATGATCCTGTGAGTGATTGATGACTCCATGAGGATAAAAAAGAATTATGTATGTCATCATTTTACGTTTGATATCGAGAAAAATTTTTAAGTTATATCTTTGTTAGGTATTACGGCTTTTTCCACGATGTTTCTGAATCTCCCTATAACGTTGTAAAAAAGTGCTAACATTCAGATGTTAGGTCCAGTTGCACAACTCCGTTCTCACCTACAAAATGAGATAAAAGCCAGAGCTCGAAATATAATTTTTCGCAAAAACTTGAAATAAATGAGACTGACATGTGGGCTGAAGTTTGCAATGTTGATCAAGTATAAGGGTAGTGGTATTTGTTACGAGGGCTGCTACTTAAGTTTTGAGATATGGTAACCCTAATGTGAATATGTGAAATCTGGCATTTTTAAAAGCGAGGGTTATTTGATTGTTTGAAGATACAAAAAAATTCATCTTGAAAGAAATTATGAAAAAATTTAATCGCGGTATTTCAAAAGGCGACGAATCATGCAAATGAACCTGAAACTAAACAGCAATCGACTGTATGGATTTTCAAGACGAGCCAAATCCAATAAAAGTTGTTCTACACATGTCACCACCGTTCAATTAAAACAACTCAATTCTGAATGTCACATCAGTATTTGTATACCAGAAGTGTTCGAAATAATCAGGGAAACCACTTTCAGGAGAAAAATCATTCTCTACCTCGACAATGAGCACATCAGCTCAAACAAAAACGTTTTTGAACAATCAGAATGAAAAAAATGCTTCGACAATTGGTTTAAACATATCCAAAAGTGTATTGATCTTAATGGAGAATGTTTTGTAAAACAATAAAACCATTTCTTATTATAAATACTTGTTTTTAATTATCTATCTCAAAACAAAACAAAAATATATGAAATAGGCAACACAAAAGGAATAGTAATATATAAAAAAAACGGAGAAACAAGAAATATTAAGTTCCCTTAATGGAAAAACAGTACAAATGAAGGGGAATAAACCAAAGTCAAGTACTGCAACGAAAAATTGGAAAAAAGCCTGCCCTGGCTCGCTAGTGAACAGAAGTGTGTTAGATCGGTCTACATAAAACCCAAGAAAAACTAGTGAAAAGTGAAAAATAAATTATAAAAATAGTGTACAACCTTTGAGGATTGATACATCATAACAGTAAGTCAGTTTTAAGTAGTTATTTATCAGTGGATTGACCGATAAAATAATAAAAGTAAAGTAAATTTCAAAGAAAAAATAACAGCAGCTAACAGGGCATATTACGCTAACAAAAAACTACTGCAAAACAAAATACTAGGAAAAAGTACAAAAATGGGAATATATAAAACAGTTATTAGACCGGTCATGATGTATGCTGCAGAAACTATGACTATGACAAAAAAGCAAGAAGAAGACTTAAGAATTGTTGAGAGAAAAATATTAAGAACAATATTAGGACCAGTAAAACTAACAGAAAATGAGTACCGAAGAAGAATGAACCATGAAATAGCACAAGAAATTAAAGAGGACATAATAAGAAAAATTAAACAACAAAGAGCAAGATGGCTGGGACATGTATGGAGAGTAGGAGAGGAAACAGTAGCGTACTCAATATTAGATTGGACCCCTGGAAGTGCTAGAAGAAGAGGAAGACCAAGGTCTACATGGTGGCAAGAGGTAAAAGACGACCTTAAGAGAATTGGGATGTGGAACTGGCAAGAAAAAACGAAAGATAGACGAGCCTGGCAGGATATGTGCCACAAGATATAAACAGAAGAGAATGGGAACTGATCTACCCAGAAACAAAGAAAAAAAAAGATCTAGAAAGCTCGTAAGAGCGGCGTTACCCCATCTGGGGTGTTTAGCCACCATATAATAATGGAAAAACAGTACAAATGAAGGGGAATAAACCAAAGTCAAGTACTGCAACGAAAAATTGGAAAATATACAAATAAATACAACGCATGGACTAATTCAAATATTAGTATGATGAATAACAAAAAGTGTATGTATTTTGGAACAAAAATGCGAAAAAAAACAAACGTCATCTTTCTACAAATGATTAAATGTACCTTTCTGAATATTTAATTTCATTATATTAAAGATACCTACATTACAAATTTACTTCAAAATAGCTAACTAGTAGAAATTTAACTTAATTTTTTGAAAAATGGTTAATACCTTTTATAAATAAAAAATCAGAAACTAATTTTACCATAGGTTTCAGCTAGATTCGACCATTATTAAAAAAGGTTTCAATTTCATTTCAAAAACAATTTTCAAACTTCTTTTATGAGATGGTTTTTTACACTTATACTCTTTAGGATCAATTATAAAATGCAAGACCTGCAACACTGTTACGGTGAAACCAAGACCAGAATATGCAAGACAAAGATCAAGATCACATATAATGCTGCAAGACTAAGACCATTACTAAGTCGGTCTTGGCCTTGCCTTTGCTCATAAATACTTCCACAGGAAAATGCGAACCCTTGAGTCGTAAACTAAGTTACTACATGTTTTCTTGTATCAACATCTTGATACCATTAGAAACATAATTTCTGAAAGCATCTAACAAAAAAACTTGTAAAGACTCAAAACAATATCTCTCAAATTAAAAGTCTAACATTTTCTATCATTTATTGAAATACAGGTCAAGTCTTCATTCAATTTTTTTTGTCGTCAAGTTTTTTGTGTCTATTGTTGAAATTTGGTGCTATGGAGTTACGAGGTTTGCGACTTAAGCCGACAATATATGTTTTGAACCATCTATTCATTTTCTATTCAAAAAAGTTATTATTTCAACTCTATTGCAGAATTTCGCTATACTATACTAAGATTATTAGTGGGTATGCATCAAAAATATATTAAAGTTTTCGTGGCAACATTTATTTAAAAGGCCTTAGTAAATAGCTTTGTTATTAATATTATAATCTTATTTTGTCAACGTCAATTCTGATAAAATAATTAGATTAAAGGAGATGCGTGAAATAACAGTTTTACAAATGATTGTGTACGGAGATGAAACTCGAATACAACAGGAAGTAACTCACTTCTATAATGAGAAATTTCCTGATTTACTGTCTATTTTCCACGGAATAATTTGTAAAGTAGAGAAACAATATCTGGTTATTAAAGGTTATTAAAGGCAGATAAAAAAGCAGCTGCTAATGCACCGGGCGATTAAGTCAAAGTAGATGTTATGTTTGAATTCCCGCATACATCGAGTAGGTAGGCATCAACAAAATAAAATACCTAAACAGGAGCTCTTGGTGGGAAATTTTGAAAGTAGAATTAATTTTTGTGAACGAATACTAGATATGTTCAATAACAATAACATTCAATTAGGAAACGTTGATTTCAGATGAGGGCATTTAACTGTCATGTTGATCAGCAAAATTGCCGCTACTGGACAACGGAAAATCCTCACGGGATACGAGAACAACCAAGAGCGTCGCTAGCTTATGACTAAGGGGGGGCAATGGGGCAATATTATGGAGGATAAAAAACAGTCGATAGCATGAAGCGTTACACTTTAGAAGTCTTTGCTTCGATGATTGTAATAAGATAATAATAATTCTAATATCAATGTATAAAACTTTCAAACACAGTAATAATTATTTATTTTAACAAAAATAATATTTAATTTAAATATAACCTGCGGAGATTTTTTTCAAAACCACTTTATCATTAATATCATTCAGGTTTTTATTTATTATAGCTCTGTGTACACTCATCATGGCCAGACCATTAAGGCGATCTTCTGCCATGATGCTTCTTAACTTTGTCTTCTGAGGCTGCTAAAAGATCGCTCTACTGTACAGGTCGTGCATGGTAAAACGATCAAAATTTTCAATATTTCTTCCATTACGGAAAAGAAGGAATTCGTTTCTGTTAGGACATCAATAACAATTAGATTTATTGGATTAAGCCTATCGTGCCACAATTGCAGCCAAAGCTCGATTTAATTCATTCATAATTGAATCCAAGTATGGTATTACTAAAAACCTGGTGGATGATTACTTCTATGACGTTGTTTCCCCTTAATACGCGGCATCGATGTAATGTTCTCCTCCAGTCTGACTCTGCAACAAAGCAGCTTCATTTATAATTTCGTCTGTCTCTTTTTTCGGATTTTCACTGTGGTTTTTAATTAAAAGTAAACGTGCTCCGAGGCTTTGACCACGTACAAACCTACAGATTCTGAATATTTCAATACTTTCTACAACATACAGTAAACCTTAATTTGTCATTCGATGCGGAATTTATTTATAAGTAGGGAAGTCAATTGTTCGCACGGCCTTAGGACTTTGGTCGCTTTGCGGCTAGCTACATTTGATCTCTAGGGGGAAGGGCAATTGCCCCCCTGCCCCCCCTTGGCGACGCCCTTAAGAAGAACACATGCAATACCCTAAAAAGGTCAATATTACTGCTTTCCTCTCCAATGGGTAAATTTGGAACTACTTCAAAAAAATGTCAACCACTTTTGGCAAATTTTAGTGCTGATCCAGAAAACTCTTCAGTTCCAGTGAATACGATAAGATTTCAGCAAGATGGAGCACTTTACTATCGCAATTTTCAGCAGTACTTCATTAAAATTTTTCTCAATCGGTGGATAGACAGACAAAGGATCGATAAATTGGTTAGTCTTACATTATTATTTTTTCTATGAGGATATGTTAAGGGCATTCTACACAAAACTTTTGGATTTAAGTGACTTAAAAGAATCAATAACGTTTGCGATTAGGTTGATTACGCCTGATGTGTTGAATAAGGTTATCAGAAAGTTCCATTTAAGATTAGAAGCTTGTCAAAACGTTCGCGGTTAACTTTTTAATCCACATCAATCACCTTAATAGTTCTTTAAAGTGCTTTATATTTTATTACATTTTTGCTTGTTTCTAGCGAATTTCTGTCATCATATGATCATTCCTTCTCCTGCAATAAACTATATATAAAACTATATATGTATACAACGAATACCTTAGAAATATTAAAAATTTGAAATGGAACAATCTCAATTGTGAAGAGAGACGTACTTACTTTAGAGAGTACATTCATTCGCTTAGCTACTCCCCTGTCTACAGTATTGAATGAACTACGAAACTGTATATGACAATAACACGACACATTAATTTACATGGAATTGTACTTATGATGTATGTGTATAATATTAGCCAATATATATGTATCAATTTTCGTGACATCATAAATAATATAGTTGAGTAATACAAAACAACCCTCATCACAGCGGCGTATCATTATCAATTACTTATTTATTACTATGAACTCTAACCTCAATAAGTTTATCATTACTATAAATTGTCTGTATTTCATATTTCTGTCAGTTTTATAGATTGTCAACTTTTACCTCATTAAGGTATCGTCATCAATTATTTATTATTTAATTATTATTAATGTGACTATAATGAATCATAAATATATTTATCTAATATTATTATTATTATTGTATAAGTTGAGAACTAATATATAAAGAAGCCTCTAAAACTAATATTTGGTTCATTTAATTTAATATTCGTCTAGTACGCCAGTCGGATTAGTGTAACCAATTCTAACTTTAAATTATTAAATCCTCAGTTTGCTGAGTAAATTGTTTTTTCAAAGTTGGTGAATTGAGTTATTTAATTATATCACTGAAAACCCATAAAATTGAGTTAGAAAGACAGGTCCCAATCGATCTATCAGAAAGTGGTTACATAATTTTGGCCAATGTATGATAAATATTTTCCGTATGCAATGGAATGTACTGCATTGGGAGTCGCAATCACTTTGAACCAAAAGCGCTTCCGAACAAACATTTTGTAGGACTTATTAACAACAGATCTGGGAAAAATGTCTTGTTTCTTTGTTAGGCCGACAACAGAAAACCCTCGTATATTAGGATATTTATATAAGAATCGTTGACTCAAAAAATACATATGAAATAGCTATTAGTTGTATCTGTTAAGCTAATGGATAAAACGTGTATCAATATGAAACTATCAAGGAATCATTTCACGAGTAAATTTCAGTCCATCGATTTCAGGAAAATTTTATCAGTTAAAGCTGTTAGAGTAGATATAGTGGACCATTCCAAAAGTTTTCTATCTATCGATTTTATTATTATGCAACTGTGACTTTTCTAGAAAACATATTGGTTTGTACTACACCGTCTGAAGTCCGTAACGAATTCATTATATTAATATGATTTCGATAAAACATTTATGTATCACTGATATTGTGTGTATTCTAATTAAATTTCTAATAAATTGTATTTTCAAAAGAGCGTAACTTTAATTAAATAAATATTTATTATTAACGAATTATAAATATCACAACCATCCTATTCTCAATTTTATTCAGAAGGAGCTACTCACTTGCAGAAACAAGATAGAAAGAGAAATGCTTTATTGTCAAAAAATTGTTACATTTTTTTGACAAATACTTGTAAAAACTAAAAATCAAACATAAAAATAACTAAATAAAGATACAAATAAAATAAAATTTCAATATACAGAAGAAAACCGCAATGAAAAACAAAATTATATGTAATACTAGTAGGTAATAATTAGTATATAAGTCCATAGCAAAATTAAACCAGTATGCAGCATTCCCGGAATTAAATATTATTATTAGAATAGAAGTCTTTTACAGAGTAGAAGGCACTTTCCAGTAAATATGCCTTCAAATTATTGCGGAATGCGGGAAAAGATGATATCGATTTGATTTCAAATGGCAAGTGATTGTGCATTTTTTTGCATTGTAAAATATTGAACCCTTAACTAATTCTGAACGTAGAGTAGGTAGGTAAAGTTCGTGCTCCGCGTTTATAAATGGATAGCCGTGCAATAACATAAATGTTAATTTCATTTGCTTCGAATCCCACACCGGAATAGAGGGAAATGAAAGTTAGATGGATTAGCAAAGAATACATACAACAAAGAGCAATCAATAAAGAGTAACTATATAGTACATACCGATTTCGAAGCATTTTTCAAGAAGAAAACTCAGAAAAATGGCGAGAAATAGCAATGCACAACAAACACCAACCTTTAAAATCCGTCAAAATGTATTACGACTATAAGTGAACAAGTGATTCTTTTCCGTCTAAAAATCGCACATACTTGTATTACACATGACTACTTACTAGCGGGAAATCACAAACGAATGTGCTGAATGTGCAATGTTGATATAAATGTGAAACATCTCTTAATTGTTAACTAAGTTGGAATTTGTGGAACCCTAACCTATCTAAGTTATCAAAACGCGCGTCAGACAGTGTAATCGTATTGGTGTAAATAGTGTATTCAGTATATCTTAATTGACTGTGTAAAATATGACAAGAAACGAAAAATGAATCAACGACCACTTTCACAGGAGAAGCTACTTCAAGAAGACCCAAAGAAACTTATGAACTACCTGAAAGACTGCGAACTAATTAATAAAATTTAGATTGTAACCCCGTATTAAACCTCAATTACTCGCCAATAACCCTGCGTGGTTGATGCCATGTGGGAAATAGACTTTTTAATATACAAACTAGCCAAGTTATGTAACTTTTTCCATAGATTCGTTTTTTATCGATTTATTCCGAAAACCACTTTTCAGCACAAGCTGAACTTATTGGATTGTGTGAATGAAAAAGTTTTTACTCGAGTTTTTTTATCAGGATAAATTTTTATTAACAGCTGTAAGTACCAGTGTTTACCGGAAACTAAGTGAATAACCTTGCTTGAAAATCAGTATAAAGCAGAACCATCAAGAATATATCCAATTATTGTTGGCTTTGCGATTACATTCGATAGAATGTTTACCAACATGCCTCATAGGAATTGCTTGCGATTGAGATTTTCAGAAATAAGTGAATATGTGAACAAATCGTCCAGAACAAAATATTAATTTCGCGTAGTTTTCTACGGTATAGCTGAAACTTTGAATGTAAGTATCTAGAAATAAGTATGAAAGCGCGAAATGAATTACTTATACCTATAGTTTTTTTAAGTTTATTTGCTTTTAATCGTACAAAGAAAAAGTTATACAATGCGGTCCATATGTATGGAATAAATTTTTGAAATGAGATTTTAGACCTTAGTTCAGTTTTTTCAAATTTGGTTCAATTATAACTGAGAAAATTAATTTTTAAGATATGAAATTTTGTTAATTTCTCCATCACAAAACTTAACGTAGAATGAAAATAATAATGTCGCATATATTTAGAATTACTTTTCAATGTACTTTACATTTAAATGAAATGTTCAAAATAACCACCATTAACTTCTCGACACAAACCGATGCGATTTTGGAATTCTTGTACAACATTTTGTATGACCTCAGGGATGCTCAACACGTTTAGCAGTCTACAGTTAGCAAAATTGTAAAAAAGTTTCGTGAAATTGAATTGAATTGAAAAACCAGGAAAAAATATGCAATTTACTGATTAAAAAAAGTTAGATGTACTTCTAGAGATTGAGGAAATCCGCTTAAGACAACTCTCTATTTTGAGAGTTTCGCATGAAGAAATATACCATCCTCACAAAGTTGAGTGGGTTCAGGAGTTAAAGGAAAATGACCTTCATAAAAAGCAAGAATTATGTGAATTGATGATGGACAGAATGAACTCCGCTTTGCAGATCATAAACAAAATAGTTTTTTTTTCTGATGAAGCGACGTTTCATTTAAACGGAACGGTTAAGAAACAGAACTGTATATATTGTAGCAGAGAAAATCCTCATTGGATTGTTGAGGTTCACAATCAATATCCTAAAAAGTGAACATTAACAATAAAATTATTAGCTTTTATTTTTTTGTGGGCACAGTAAATGATAATGTTTATCTAGATTTCTTGATTAACTTCTTTGTGCCTAAATTACAAAGACTTTTTCGTCCAAATCATCCAAATGAGATAGATCGATCTATTTACTACCAACAAGACGGAGCTCTACCGCATTTTGAACATACAGTTAGAAATTATTTCAACGAGAGTTTTCCCATTAAGTGGATTGGCAGATGTAGAACGATCGAATGGCTGTTTATTTAGAATCAAATATAAAGTATCTTTTAATATAGACCAGAAAATATTGCTGATTTGAAAGTAAGGATAACGGAAGAAAGTAACAAAATAACCCCTCAGGTCATACAAAATGTTGTACAAGAATTCCAAAATCCTTGGCTCTTGTCAAGAATTGAATGGTGGGCATTTTGAACTCGAACATTAAATTAAATTTTAGAGTACATCGAAAAATACATTCTAAATATTATGCGACATTCTTATCTTCATTCTACGTAATGTTTTGTGATAGAGACATTATCAAAATTTTACGTTAAAAAATTATCTTTCTCTGTTATGATTGCACCAAGTTTAAAAAAATTTATATCGCCCAACAGAAATTTTCGAGAAGGTGCTTATAATTCAAAAGGGGTGCTGAAGGGATTTTCATATTGTAAATTGTTAATTTAAGAATAAAAATCGACTTGATTCAGGTGCGTTGTCCTGATGGATACTTCTCTGCAATTGTTCCTTTTACATTATCAAGCAGTGATTCGTACTACTTTTCTATTATTTCATATTCTTTTAAAGAAAGTCGATGAACAATCCCATGACTACTCCAAAAATAGTCGCTATTACTTCTTCCGCCGAGGCAGCTCATCACAATCCACTGTTTTGAATGTTTTTCTATTTCAGGAGTGTGGGATTTCATCTACAGTTATGAATTTATCCAAAAATTCCGGCTCATTCTACTTAAAGAGTCAATAAGATCTGTTCATTTGAATGGTCTTTTGGTATAAAGGGGGCAAACGCTTCAGTATGTGGCAAATGCGTTTTTTTGTTATGATGATAGCCCTTTCAGTGTCTCAAACATTAATCAAAAGGTCTTCCATTACCATTTAGTGACATTTTTCGATGATATCGCTGATTGTCGTAGTTTTTCACTATCCCAAACACTCGTCGTAAATCAAGTTGATACGGCTACGTTTTAATTTAGATGCTTAAAATTTTCCTGTCGTGAATGATCGTGTAGAGTCTCCGCTCCCAATAAATGTTTAATAACAGCTCGATAATCAGTTTTTCCATTACGATTGTCAAATAGAAACTAATATTCCAAAATGGCTGAAATTTTAATGGGAATCTTGCAACGCGTGCGCGAATATATATTCTCAACTTATATTGAAGTCGTCTGAAAGGAGAAAACCACATTATACTGAAAATGAAACAATTTGGTTATAATACTGACGAAAATATTAATAAAATTAGAGACTCAAACATACCAAACATTATATTCAAATAAATTATTAACAGCATGCGTATTGGAAATACATCCTCATCAGTTATAGGAATTAACTCGTCTGGACCTTCACTTGTATTTCTAATTGTTCTTTTGTTAATTGCATCTTTAAATAAATTATTTTCGCTCTGTACTTATCAAAAATCTTTCTATCCGAATAACTCTCGACCATTGATAAATTTTATAACAATTTTCTCAAGCTTGTTGCTTACAGGCAACAGTTCCCAAGCAACAAGTTTTCGAAATCTGTTATAAAATTTTTTCGAACAATTATCAATGTCCTTGGTTTATCACTTCTGAGAAGTTATGATATCTTCAAGTTGAAATCAGAAACGTTTCAAACATCCCTCTCATATGGGAGAAAACGATGGTATCTGTACAGGAATGGAATTCATATGATTTTTTTCATTTACAGGTAATGGAAACAAAAAACATGATCTACCTGGTTTCGGAATATGCCAGTCAAGGAGAAATTTTTGGTGAGTGGAATTTGTATTGATTATATTATTAAAGTCTTAGAAATCATTTACTTCGTTTGAAAGTAAAATAACAAATTATCTATCATAACAAAAAACTGAAATTAGATGTATAACTTCATAAGCATCGAAATCATAACAGTTTATTTAATCTACTTATTAAAATTATTTGCGTTTTTTCATATGTTGTTGTACATATTGGCAACTTGGCGCCAACTATATACAGAGGAGGATATTGTGATAAACAATAAGAATGTTCCACTATTATTAAAATAGTGATTTTTCCAATTAAATGAACATCGAAATTTCTAAAAATTAAACAATGAATTTATTCGCTTAAAGATCACGCCCAATGTGCGACATCGTGATTGTACTCTAATTTTATGATCTCGTATTTGTGATTAAGTCCATTAAGTTCTATTGATTCTAAATGATATTAGTATATAAAAAAAACTCTTAAATGTGTTATTTGAGCATATTTATTAAAATCAAATAACAAAAACATGTTTAGTCATCGAAAATATTTTCTTCTTCGCTGCTTGAAGAATCTTCATTTTCATTTGGCTTCTCGGCTACAATTAAACTAACGGTTTCGGGTAAAAAGGAACCCAATTTTCTTTTTTTAATTTTTCTCATGCTGGTAAGAAGGGGATCTGAACTTAGAAGCAACCGATTATAAATATCCCTATTGCAGTTTTCCCTGGAAAATTTTCGAGCAAAATCTTGACGGTATGTTCTAAAATGTTTGTTTCGCGCTTCCGCAGCCTCTTCAGAAAGCTGTCCAATGGGCAGCAATGCGTCTTTTATTATTTTTGCACCATGAATAAGTATTTTGTGCATGGTTGGCGTCATTGGGTGCCAAGGGTATAAACTTACATACAATCGAGTTAAGTCTGCATCAACAAACATAGCTAAAGCCTTTGTTACAGTAAGTGACTCTACCTCTTTAGTTTTAGAGTCACAAAATGCTTTTTTGTACTTAGTTGCACGTTTTGGAGTAGTGCAGGTAATTTGCTTTAATATTTCTGAAGCGTCTCTCTGTCCAGATTTTCTCAATTCAGTCTGAGCAGCATGAACAATAACTTCCTTATCTAATGTCGACCGAATCTCCTCGGTTTTTCTTCTTTTGGTGCGCTCACTAGATTCTCCAAATGACTTGAGCGGTCGGCCTGGTCGGCTTTGCCCAGCTACAGGAATTTGAATGGTTCCTTCTAGCCACGTCCGGTTGTACTTGATAAAAACATCCCCCTTTTTGTGGGATTTCAACCACCTTTGTTTTACTTGGGTTTTAAAATAAGCAAAAGTGCGCTTGAAGTTATTAATTTGCTCTTCAGTATAACCTTTACCTAACAAAAGTTGCTCTTTCAAACCATTAAGTTTTTTTCCAAATTAGGTAAATTCAGTCTCTGCATCCATTCAAATAAGTATTTTCGGGTGACAACTCTTACCCCCGAAGAACTAGATGAAACTTAAACAAAAACATATAATTTAAAACTGCCATAACATCTTAATCAACATCAACAGATATTTTCACACGGCTTAGAAAACCAATTTTTTAACAACAAATGTATGAAAACATCCCTAAGGTTTTTATATTTGTTTAATTTTTACTAAAAACGCGCAAAAATGTCTTCAAACACTTAGTCTATATAATAAATATCCTAAATATTAGTTTTAAGCTTTTAAAAAAGTAATTTCTTCCTAAACACATCTAGCATATAAACACAAAATTATTGCAAGAAAGTAATGAAGATCTTATAAAAAATAATATTAATAGTACTTATCCGCGCTTTTCCGCGGCAAATTTTTTCATTTGCCAATTCTTAAAGCTCTAAACTTTTTACTGAATGGAAAAATATAGCGTGATCTAACTTGATAACATAACATGTATAATATTAAACAAAAATAAAAACAAAAAAAATGTTGTAATATGCATAACTTCTTAAAAATCGAACCCTTACCATAAAACTAAAATAAAAATATTTGATTTTTATCAAAACTTGTAAGTATTTACCTGCAATATCCAAATCCATCACTACTTTTTCAATATTAAAAGTCCAAACAAAAATATTTACAGCTAAAGTTGACAAATTCACAATAACGCTTAAAACAATCACATGTATCCCCCAAGACGGTCGAAATCAGAATGGCCTTGGCGATGCTCCCTGCATGGTAGAGTGATGAAAGGGGTCAGGTATAATTCATAGACTAGTCATCTACTTCAACCAGCGGTTTAGGTAGTTTGGTATTGCACTTTGCAAAATGGACTTATGGTCGCTCAGATTGTTTAAATACCCGTATGTTCGCCGCTTATTCGAGATAAACTGATAAAATGGTTCACTGTAAACAAACTTAACTCCCTACAAATGTAGGGAAGCGCTGTGCCAATATTTAAATTGTACTGACCGATTTAAAGTACTTCCCGAATCATAGAACTTTATTGACCAGTGTGTGTATATATTATAGTTAATTAAATGTATTTCATATTTTTTATATACAGAATAACTAGTGTACTTCTTAACAAGATTGGGGTTAACAAAAACACTAGTAACAATTTTGTTTCATTTCAAGTGAGTAACCGATAATTTTCTTCACGATCGAAAAGTATACAAATATTCATTTGAACCTGCACAAAACAATTCGTTGGTTATATTTTTATCGCTCTATATTAATTAGTATTCATACTAATTGAAATCTCACATCAAAGTGAGAAAAAAGGAAAATTTGGAATATTTTTCAAAACAGGTTCTTTTTTAGAGGTGTACCAAGAAGGATCGGAGTTTGAGGTTTGGATTATTGACGAATTTGATCAAGCAATTGAAGAAACTATTTGATTTCCTGAATGTATTCTTTTTGTAAACAGTTTTTAGTTACTTGTTGTAAAAAATCAAGGCAACGGGACTGGTCCTAGGGCGTCGGCCGCCCACGTGCAAAGATTAAGTGTACGCCCTTTTGAGAATGTTTTATATTCTCACTGCTACATAATGACATAAAATTTGGAAACCAAAAGTTTATTTTTTAGCAAGTTTTTATCAAGAGACAAAAAAATATAATAAATATAACCTACGAAATGAATATTTTATAATTAGCAATACAAAACAACAGTATTCAATCAGAAAATACGATCAAATAACAAATTAAACAAAAATCTTGTGAATCGAAAAGTATGTAACTCAGTCCTTCTACAAAGTCTACTTATACCTAATAATTAACTTTTCTTCTGGTTTTCTGGAAAACAAATTTGTCAAGAAGATCGGTGAAATTAATTTTTACAGAGAATTACAAATACCCTATACAAGTTAGTGATTTGCATTTTTTATTTACGCTTTGAATCAATCACTTTCATATTCTGCGTGACTCAAGCCTCTGCCACGCTCGAAATTCTGCATCTGATATATTTTTTAATAGGCAACTTTTAGTTTTAGTTTTTATGATTTGAATACAGCAAATATCATGAAAGTTTCTCTTCAGACAAAGAGAACTCGTTAAATTTCTTATATGTACTGCATTGTTAAACGTTGTTCCGACAGTAAACAATTCACTTGCCGCTTGGAATAGAATAATGTATATCAGTGTTGCAAAATACCGTTAAGTTATCCCAGTGGTGGGCAACGTTGCGCCCTGCGGGCCAGCTTTGGCTCACGTGAAACTCTAATACAGAAATATCTAATTATATATACGTTTATATGTGTTATGGTTGTCGGATGTATATATTCATATTCCTTAACAAATTGTTGCCATTTGTTTCTTATCCCAGTTTTCTTCGTAGCCTCTATCAATTTTATTGTTTTTTCTCTTAAAATTTTTGGCAATTATGTTTTCCCAATACTCTTTGGTCGTATTGCTTTCCTCTTTTCCTTTTCTATTCTTGTCCAAATCCATTTCGAAGGTCTGTGGCGACCATGTCATGTGCCTTCGGATTCAAAAATACATAATACAATTACACTCTCTTACACCACCTTTCTCGTCCGCCGACCCCATACTAACCGATGCCTGACTCAAGCAAGTCCAAGTCACATTCTTTTTAATCTTCTTAGTGCAATTAACTTAATCTTCTCCGATATACTTGTACGTTTCAGGGAAAACAAACATATCTATATCCCTTAACCTTCCACACGGTATCATGACAAGAGATTTTTTTCTTTTTTATCCGTTATATTATATTGCAAGCAGCGAATTTTAGCTCGGCAATCGCGAACCAGTATACTGGCGTTCATACCTTCGAAACCTGCATTCTGAAGAATGGAGACAAAGAGAATATAGAACCTCTAATTACGAAAATAGAGAATCAACAGATTATATCGGTTGGATATGTTGGTAGAATGGAGAACAAAAGGTGTCCAAACTATGTAAGCTGTTGGTTTTCCATATTTTTATTTATATGGATGTACCGAATTTACACTACGATGTATGAGGACTGATCGACATAATTATTTATACACGTTAATTTTATTCCCAGTAAATTAATGGCCGCATTCACTTCTCTATTTCCATCGCTCTGTATTTCGACGCCCAACTAAATAGTGGGCATAAACACATTCAAAGACTCCAACTATTTCCATATTTCTGCATCCTAGTTGTACTTGTTCTACTTTTGTTTCCACTTCCTTCAATCCGGTCAATTTAGACATTCGAAGTTACATAAATTCCCATCAAGCTGAAAATTAGTAAAATTGTTTAAAATAAAATTGAACTTAGAATTTGAATGTTTCCCATCATTTCCGTTTATGGAAAAAATTTTATTCAAGGTCACAGGTTAAGTTCTAGCTGTTTTCAGTGAAACGGTGAGTTTTATCATAAAAATAACTTAGACGAAAATTGTAAAACATATAATTATCTACAAAAAACGTATCAATACTTATTTAATGGTTCCACCAATATATTTTTTAGACGACGCCATCTGAAAGTTCATTCTGTATTCATTTACATACCGAAAGTTGCGTTTTGAGTGTTTCATGTAGTGAAAGTGACAGTTCTGTACTGCAAAACACTTTCGGGACGCTCTGGAGTAGACCTTCTGATGTTAAAAAGGAATGGTGGGTGGGCTTCTTTCACCGTAGCGGAAGCTTATATAGATGATTCAATAACAAACAAAATTGAAATTGCTAACAGAATACTTTCTTCCACCACAAATACGAATCGATCAACATATCGAAATCACAAACACATCTACAGAGATTCCATCTGCATCCAATCCAATAAATATTAATAATTGTTGTGGAAGTACAATCAACATTACTTTTTGCAAATAATTAATAAATTAATATTGACATTGCAAATATCATTAAGTACATTATATTGTACAATAAATAAAATGTTTATAATTCTCTTTATATTTATTTTCTTTCCTCAGTGTAATTGAAAAAGTTTTGGATCTTATGCGTCGTCTAAAAAATGTTGTGTAGGCCGCGGCTGAAATACTACTTTTTTGGACTCGTCCAACAAAGTAGCACTTTCAGTCCTGGCATACAAATAACTATTCAGTAGTAAACTTTTCTTACAACATTAAATGAACCGAGATTTCTAGTGAGAATTTGTAAGAAATTTCTGTTGACTGGTGGAAACTATCATAAGCTCATCAAATAAATTATCAATTGACGAAAATGTTGCTAAAATTCGACGATGTTGTTCTGCAGCTTTGGTATTTCTCGTGCAATCATTATAGCCATTAAATACGACATTTTTTTTTATGATAAAACTCACCGTTTCGCTGAAAACTACGAGATCTCATTTTTTACCTTTGACCTTGATCAAAATTTTTACCATACTCGGAAATGATGGGGAACTTTCAAATTTTATTTTCAATTGTACTTTCAGCTTGATGGGAATTTATGTAGCTTCACTCTTATTTTTTGGTCTAATTTGACCGGACTATTTCAATACAACAATATAATTAACTCTAAACTCCTCTCCTTTTTTAGTCGTGAAATCCTCGGATTTAACGTAACCAGTATAATTTGTTTTGAGTTGAACAAATATATCAAAATCTTTATTTATAATTTGGCATTAAAATCAAACCATGGTTGTTCTAATGCTGTGATCATGCAAAAAAATTGTTAATACGTGTAATAGAACTGAGCCCCTTATTTTATTCGTTTAGCTCGAAACACCAGATTACGTATACGATGACTAAATCTATTAAACTTCGTCATTCTACCTTCCAAATAAAGGGATTATTAATTACGCTAAACCTACAGGATTTTATCTTTCGGACAAAAAATTTCCGAAATTTGATTAATAATGCAAAGTTCATCTGGTCCTTATTTGGCACAACTTAGTTGTTAACAGATGTACTCGAAAACAAAATTTCTTAAATCGAAATATAGAACTTCAGTAACCAAAAACAACTTTCTACTAACTTCTGATATAACAACAAAGGTCACATTGATAAACAATGCTTAATCATTTTTTTTATTTCACCTTAATTGATAATATATGATACTAGAAAGAAATGTAATTCTTAATTAACGTTGTTTTTTTGATTCTCATAAAAAAATTGTTAGTTTTTACTTCGGCCCGCCTACGAAAAATTAACCGTAATCTGACCCTCGCTACACAAAAAGTTGCCCACCCCTGGCTTATAATATTACGACGCCTACGCACGACCTTAACGATTTGACGTCACAGTCTGGTTAGAATAGTTGGAGTACGTAGATGATAATCGACAGACAAAGGGAAATGACGTAGCCCTGGGCCCCAGTGACTCGAAACAAGGACGATACGCCGGTACTAAATATTATGGAAGTAGATTCGTACAATATTAATCACTTTATGAAAAACTGTTTTCAGTCAAGGATGTAAAAACAATTTGATGTAGCCTAGATAAAATTTACTATTTTTCCGTACAACTTTAAACGCGATCTACTTTAGAGATAGCATACACCTTATTTGGTTAAATTTTCTAATTCTAATTCGTTCGGAGCAGTACTACAAAAATATTAAACAAGATAGGAGTAGTCATTGAAACATTTTTTGTTTCAGAGAAAATTTCTAGTTGAAAAGATAGCCAAAAATACGGTCCAACAATGAATGAAACAATATAGATATACACTACAGGTTAAACGAGTTAATTTACAACTTTTAAAAACTATTTATTAACATAAAATATAAATAAAAAAGTGGCTTCAATAATCTGACTACTGTTCTCGTTGGATGTCAAAACTTTATGGAACAATCTATGCTAGTTTATCCCTCTGTAAGCAGAATTATTGTAGGTTAAGGATGTTCAAAAATCTGGAAGACCAGGACTAAGCGACGATGCAAAGTTAGATATTTTGCTGTCATTAGAATACGAGTAAAATATTGGGTAACAGAATTTAAACGAGGCCGTACGACTTTCGAAGACCAGCATCGGAATGGTCGACCACGATACCAGAAATTTTCAAGTAAACCCACATAGGGTACTGGCCATAGTTTAACTTTTTGGAAAGAAATATCATTTTTTGACGTATCAACGTTTTGTTTAAGTAGTACAGTAAATCGACACAATTCTCCAGCGCCCTCAATAATTATGTGCTCAAGGAAAAATTTATTGGTCTTTATTTCTTTTGCGAGAATTTAACAGTTGCGCGATATTTGGAACATATTCGTATACCAATGCTTCTAATTGCCCGATTCACATACTAAGGAAAACCTTATCTATTTATCTACAAATGATTGAACCATATAATGCAGCTACCAATTTTTCTTGAGCTTTTTTGGTATTGATATTATCAAATCGAAAGCATATTACAAGAAATTTGAAACCGTTTCACTCCATACCCGTCCTAACCTCTCAATTTTTCCAAGGATTGCCGATCACTCCGTAGTATCTAAGCTGGGTAAAGTAACGTCTCTAACTCTAAGAAATCAGTTGAGAAGATAGCTGTAGGCTACCTCTCTGTTGTGAAACACAGAAACTGAGTAGCTCAAAACATATTCTACTCATCTCATAGATTAAATGCGCCTGACGGAAGGTTAAATACTAATCCTATTGTATACAAAAGCTATAATTAATTAGATTTATAGTCGTTACGTCACATCAATACAAAAATAAGGATAAGTAATTTGATAAGTTAATGGAACTTGAAGCGTCTAACGGATATATGGAATCGCTTTTGTAAGACGTTGAGGACGGTCAGTTTACAATAAATCTTGACGACTACAATAGTAAGTAGAAGTTAAATAGGTAGATTTATGATTCTTCACAGTCACATTAATATAAGACAGAAATTAGGTAAACCGAGACGATACGATACGTTAATGGAGCATAAAACAAGAAACATATTGTATAACTGAATATATGGTTAACATATCTTGAATGGTTCTCATCAGTATTGGCGAGATAATCAACGTTTTCAAATTAATACACTATGACAATTCCCGTTATTTGTTTACTTTATAAGAGCGCATGTTTATATTTTGTCGGTGAGTGCGAGAAGTTGAAAGTTCCAAGTACCGGCTGATTGGTTTGTTCTTTTTGAACTGAGAATTATTCCTCCTGTATTTGAAGATTAATGTTTAGTCCCAGTGAAATGGCAGAATGTCCTATTAACTTTACTTTTTGTACCAAGACATCTTTTTGTGAAGCAAATTCAGACTACAATCTGATAAAATATGGACTAACCTAACCAGCATCTGGCGATAGAAAGCATTCAGGGCGGCCTCGAAAAACCAAAATCCCTGAAGATAAACGTATTATAACGTTTCTATTTACCCTCTTTCAATTCGTGAGAAGAATTATTAAACATTGTCTCTCACGTTCTTAATTCATTTATACACTATAAAATACACTTAACTTAATAATTTACTTATAAATATCACCTAAATAATTTCTTCGATTACTTTTACTAATTCGATATTTTTACTTCGACTATTTATTTAAAACTAAACTTAATGCCCTACATAAGCTTCAAATTTCTAGAACAAAAAGAAATACAAGAAATAAATAAATAGACTTTCCTAGAAATTATTTCAAAGAAATACATTAATAAACCGCCTTCTATAATAAAAAGTTCATCAAAGGCCCGTCCGCCATTTAAAAAATATATATTAATGGTACCGCGCGAATTCGCCGAATTTTAAAATTCCATTGTAACTGGACAGGGTCGGCCTAAGAACCCCTTTCGCGAGCTTGTTCGTAACAGTATTGATTGATTATTAGTACACGTGACCGACGACCCACAAGCCCAGAGATAACAGCTCAGATCAATAAATCTAGGGATCTGCCTTTGAGTACCTTTTTTAAGATTTCAAAATAAAATTAAGAGGCTGCAATGGGCTGAAGAACATAAAAATTGGACGCATGAAGGGTAGGAGAAAGTTTTATATGTAGTGAAGAGGCAAAGTTTGAGTGTTTTGGGTCTAAGAGAAGAGTGTAGAAGTATTTAAAACACGGCGGAAACTCGGTGATGATTTGGGAATGTTTTGCAGAAGGGTCGACTGAAGATCTGGTAAAAATTGAAGGAATTTTTAAGAAAGAAGGCTATAAGAAATATTAAAGGGAAATGTAGTATATTGCTGCTAGTGCCTGATCGATAAAAAATTTATCTTCCAGCATGACAACCATACCAAGAATTCGTCTGAGCTGTGCAGAAAGTATTTGAGAGAATTGAAAAGGAAGAATGTTCTGAAATTAATTATTTGCCCAACACAGTCGCCCGAACTTAACCCGATAGTTGTTGTGAGACAAATTAGACAGAGAAGTCAGAAGGCAGAGTCCTACTTCGATTTCACATCTTTGGAATATCCTGATAAACGAATGGAACCAAATATTTGTCGAAATTGTTACAGAGAGTGCCAAAATTGTGCATCGAAATAATGAAAGTGAAAGGGGGTTAAATCGATGAATGAAAAATTTAAATATTCAATAATAACGTACTGTAGTGTATCCCGCAAACTGCTCCCTCTCTTCGGCAATCTGATGTAACCTCCCCTACCAATTTCTTGTTCGACCTGTTTTTTCTTCTAATTCCCTATTCCTCCATTTGTGCTCGCTTGGCAATTCTATTTTTATTCATTCTGCGCACATCTTCCAATCGCCTGAATCTTTGGGCTCTGGCTATTTGCTTAATATTAGGCTCGTTATATATTCCATTCAGCTCGGCATTTGTTCTTGTTTTCCACGACTCATCTTCAAATTATAGGGCGGGCGAAAATTTTTTACCGATAGTGTACATTAAAGTGATTAAGTAAATAAAGTAAATTAATAAATAGTTCAACTGTTAAAGTAAAATATTTTTTCAAATCTTACTGTAGAAAACATACGACAGGAAAAAATCTATAAAATTCCTATCTCTCAAAATTTTGAAACGACAAAAAATCCATTATTATCCAATTTAGCAATTGACACCATATATTGTTGCTTAGAAAATTGTCCTAAATCAAAGGCAGTTGAAAATACTTGA
This sequence comes from Diorhabda carinulata, assembly GCF_026250575.1. Taxonomy (NCBI): domain Eukaryota; kingdom Metazoa; phylum Arthropoda; class Insecta; order Coleoptera; family Chrysomelidae; genus Diorhabda; species Diorhabda carinulata. The sequence goes on from NC_079471.1 coordinate 9,968,840, forward strand.
TTTTGTAAGTAACTAAAGAAAATGAGAAAAATAAAAATTATTTCGTACTTAGTATTCCAGCCCATACTTTAATCTTTTGTTGAAATCAGATGTAAGATTCTCTTGTTATGTGACTAGTATAAGGTTTACGTTTCCATTAATATAAAAAATAAGTTAATCAGAAAAAATTCCTTTTTTTTAAATTTGAACGACTTTGATCATAACATTTCAGTATTGTGTAAGCAAATTTTTGAACAAACTTTTAATCAATTCAGTCACAGTAGTAGGAATAAGAATTACACTTCGTTATTTTAGTCATCATAATAAAGGTAATAAAGATAAGCGTTGTGGAATTCTGGCAAAACAATAACAAAGTATTCTCTTCAATATATATTCCGAATATTGAAATTATGGCCAATAATATAAAATAAAAGATTATATATACACAATATGAAAAAATTAAAAATTACTTACATTAATCAAATGATAATTGTGGTATGTAATTTTTAAATACAATAGTAAATTTATATGGATCAAAAAACAACTTTCTTTCAACAAAACGATTAGGTTTTTTCTATGTTGTTGATTTCTTTTGTTTTTGTAATTGTAATCTTTTTAAAGGTTGTTACGAGAGACGCTGATTTCATAGAATTTGTTTTCTCAAAATCTAAAAGATTTATATTTATTAATACACTGATCATCTCGAGCAATCTATGTTATTTCAGGCTTATTTCTAGTTATTTTGTTGTTAATACTTTGGCAGATTCATTATCTATATATGTAATAACATTGATAAACTGCTTGTGAACATTTGTAAGGGTATAATTTGCTGACAATATGTGAGATGTAATGCCATAATTATATTATGACGACAACACCATATCCTAATATTATTGAAGATTCAATTATTCAAAGTGAAGTGGTCATTGTTGCAATCGTACCCATATTAATATTTCATTTTCACTTTAGTGAAGATAAGAATTTTGGTAATTAGGTATGATGAACATTAAATAGAAAATATTCAGCATACAGTATTTTTGAAACCAAAAATTATATATTATATAATTATTATAATTACTGATAAAAAAAGATCTAATATTGACCAAATTACAAAAATATTACGGATTAAAATTTATAAAAATCTTATCAGGCGTGCCATATTTAAAACTCGCCGTGTTTGTTGTCAAAATAAAGCTACGCATGGATATAAAAATGGGAAAGAAATATTGTTTTTTTTCAAAAAATGTTGACATTTTTGTACTATTTTCAGGTGCAAAAGCCATCAATTTCCCTTACCGTACAAAAATTTGCTCGTTGCTTAGCAACACTTTTAATCCTAGGATTAAAAACGCTACTTTTAATCCTAGGACTAAAAGTACTACTAAACTACTACAAAAATTATATGATTAATACGTCTACATGACTCGCAATTTTGCATTCACTCGGCTGCGCTGCGCTCCGCATCGCAACTGCAAATATTGCTCGTAAAAAAAATATACACTTTTAATCCTTATAATATAATATACTATACTTTTCTTCTAACTAACGAGAAATGACACCATTAAAAAAATCGCATTTACTGCTACATGGGTGTTTTTTAAAAGTAATTTTCTTAGTTTATGCACTGTTGGAATTTTAAAATTATTTCATCAGAAAATGGTATGAATTAATAACATCAAATTAATTCTCAAGCCGACCCTGCCGTTCCCTATCTCACCGCAACTGATAAAATCGATACATGGAGAAATCCAACAGATATTGAGTTAAGTTAACCACCTCGACGATTATCCCAGAAACTGATGAACTGCAGTTTCCGCGTAGACAGTCTGTAAAGACTCCTAAACTACAAAAACCATTTTATCGCCATAAAAAAAGTATACAGAAATTTAAATGCAACATAAAAAAGACTCTAGATCAGCATATTTTATGAACTATAAATTCTTATGAGACTTTTTACACTTTCTCTTTTTAACCTATACATAACACCTCTTGTAAGTAGACACTTTTAAAAATTGTACAACTAAAGGTACGATGGTTGCTCCTTAAGTTTTAAGATGGACAAATAAAAACAAATGCTTTTTCCATTCCGATTGAGGTACCTCTAAAACATATAATTTGAACGCATTAACCGCTTCTTCAGGTGTTGAAAAATGTAACAATTTAGTTGTTATCTGCGAGAATAAGAAGAAATCATTGGGTGCTAAACAAGGACTGTACGGCGGATGATCTATCAATTCAATGTTTTGACTGTTTTTGTTTAAACTGATGTGTGAGAGCACGCATTGTCGGAGTGGATGATTATTCGTGTTCTGCGATTGGTTTCCTTGTTTTCGAATATTTCTGGCAAACAAATGTTAGTGTACCATTCAGACTTGACCGTTCTACGTTGCTCTGATGGATTGTTGTTTAATTTCGGGTTCTTATGCACAGGTCCATGACATCTTTTGAAGCACCGCTTTTGAATTTTTTCAGCATATTGAATGTATGCAAGTGGAGCTGATGCTCAATTATACCTTTATCTCACAGTATGACGATCTAGCAATATCAGTTTACGCACAGAATCTATGTTGTCTGACACAACAGCCGATTTTGGATGACCTTCACGAAATTAACCCTGCAGCGAAGTGAAACCACGATTGAATTCGGAAAACCAGCAAAACACGGTGATTGGAGATGATTTTTCATCACCAAAAGTCTAATCTACGTCAAAAGTCATAGAAAATCATCGCACGAAAATGTTCGCGATTCAATTTTTTGACCAAGATGAATGTTTCAAGTATTTGTAAACAACTCAAATAGCACTAGTATGGCCATATGTTAAAACTTATGTAGCAACCCTCGTGGTTATGAGCTAATTTTTTATCATATGTATTAAAAAGACATTCAGAAAAGCTTTATTCTAATCTAGAATATAATTGTGATAATTTTAATAAGCTCAAGTTAAACAAGATTGTGTAAAATTGAAGTATGAAAAAAGAGAAACAAGATCCCGGTAAGATATTTACTTACCCTAAAGTAAAAGCGAATAGTTTCTACTACTACAGAATCGAAGAGCCATAACATTACTAGTACCTTTGTGACTATATTCCTTATTCGGGTAAAATAATACAGTCCAATACAGTCCACTAATTCAAGACACAGCAGCCGTACAGGCATCAAAATGTTTTCGTTTAACCTAACCTAACTTACCCTTGTATGAGACGAATTCATGTAATATTTGTTCTAAAAACTTTACGTATTCGAGATATACTTCTACCGAATATTTGTAAAAATACTGTGCGACCAATATAAGGGTATTACAGAAGTCACACAGAGCTACAAATCTCTAGAACCAGGGAAATAAAAATCTTGAATGCCACTTGTGTGTGCCGGTTTCATCTTTTATAGATATTTAAGTTGTAGACTGCATAAAACTTGCAACAGACAGAATATAAATTGCTGATTAATTATGAATAATAGGAAAGGTATATTATAATAGATTATTGACCTCTTCTGAGTCTTTGAATATAGTGTTATGTCGTCTTTCAAGAGTATAAAAATTAATCTGCCCTTTATATGTTTATTTCGATGCTGCATACAAAAACCATACTGGAGGTGCTTAGTATTGAAATAATCTTAATAGATTTTAGTGTAATTTAAATAGGACCTCTTCATGGTAGTGTTTTTTATTTTATTCAAGTTAGTTTGAATTTCAAAAACTTCTCCTTTCATCGACACTGATATCTAAAAGAGCAAAAATAAATTAAAGAAGACAAGCGAATCGATAAAGAGAAATTAGAAAAAGAAAACAAGGATAAGTCATTTGTGCTGCAATAATAAGAAAAAAACCCAGCTAATAAGCTATTAGAAGAAGCAAAGAAAAGATTTAAAAAAAACTAATGATATGGAAGATATCAGATTGGCTCAAAGTACGGTAGAACGAATGAGCGGCAGAGAACATAATGGTAACGAAAAGGAAGCAGTCCGTCATGCAAACATAAATGTCAAATATGTTGAAATGCTTCTGATATTTCATGAGTTTTTTTCTTCTGCTGAAAACTAAGTTCTGTTTAATATTCCTTATTATATTGTAGTTTATGGCAAAAACTTTTTTCTACTTTCAAATTATAGAAGAAAAGTAGTAGAAGTGGAAGAAAAAAATCTAGTAGTTATAAAAGATGTATGTTAACTTCCTAAATTTTTATTTCAGACTAAGTTTTTGTTACTATTAGGCTACTATTTAGACAACTATTATCAAGGTGTTAGGCTACTATTTAGACAACTATTATCAAGGTGTTAGGCTACTATTAAGACAACTATTCTAATACTGTAGGCTACTAAAAGAAACTATTTATGTTCTCATTTTCTTGTGGTAATCCTAGTAATGTCAATTCCTTTTCACTGTCAAATACATTGTATGGATATACATAATCAATCACTGGAATTTTGATGTTCTAGTTTAGAAGTTAGAAGCAGTTAGAAGTTTTTTTTTTAAAATTTCGACTTCTTTAATTACCTAAGGAAAGCTTGTGTAACAAAAATTACATATATCGAATAGGTTAAAGCGGCATTTAAGCACACCAGCACAACCTGATATGTTGTCACATACAGGACATAGAGTAGCTTATACGTAATCGAAAATACTCTGCTTGTGTGAGTAACATACTAACCTTTATTTAACTGATTTTGCCCAATAAACATTAACTTTTGTAACCTATAGATAGTGCTTTAGCTACTTGAACTGAAGAGAAAATTCTGAGAATAAAAGATTCCGTATTTATTAAAAATATTTTTATTGATGTGTCTATGATTTACTAGTGCTAAGAATCTACAAATGTGTCAGTCATTGTGTTGGCGATTTGGCAACTAGGGAACTCCTTACAATCTGTTTCCTCTTTAATGACTCGATGTTTTGGCTCATTTGCAATCCTGTAATAATCCTAAACCTCAAAAATGAACGGAAAAAAAATTTCCCCAGTGAAATAGACAGCTTACTATAGCAGCGCTCTACAAGGGTAGACTCAATTCCTCGTTCTGAAGACAAATGGGTCATATCCAAATGATTTTTTCTCATTTAATAGTAAGAAGGTATCAAAATATGCGTATTTTGAAAAAAGGGTATACATTACTGCTGAGTATCGATAATATTTTCATTTTTATACAGCTAGAGCATTTAGCAAAGTTATAGCATATTGTTTTATTATTACATTCTAATAACCAGTGTTTCATATGTCCTAATAGTTTCATGACGTAATTAAATTTGTTCGCTTTGTTTCGTTGTTTTTGTCGTAAGTGAATCTGCAATGTAGCGACAAAATTTTGTTTTAATTGTGACGCATACTTAAACACCTTAAATATTTTTTAAACTTCAATCACTTAAAATGAATGTATTTATTGTACTCAATATTCTATTTTGATTAAAAAGCTCATTTTAGACAATTAATTAATATAATTTCCATGTGAAACAGAATATTTTTAGGATATTTAAATAATTTCAAATTTGACATTTTGATTTGAGCGAAATTGAATCCCCACAACTTTCAATAATCATAATTCGCAAAAAAAAACAAAATGAAGATAATGTTACCATAAGAAGATCGGCTATATTGTATAGGTTCACGAAGCAATTTTATTATCAAATAATCCAAATTACATTGTTATTCATATGTTACACTATGTTTTTGAACAACAAAATATGAACAAATTGTTGTTATCGAATAATCAATGATTAAATAATTTCGTATTCGGCATCTTCGTCATTTTCAAGGGGTTCCCTGCTTTTTGTTCGCATTAAACCTTTTATTACTACTATTATTTAAAGAAAATAAAGTGATATGTTGAACTGAAAGGTAACGTTACTGATACAGTTCATAACCCAGCAATTTCTTCAACCATTTTTGCCAATTTATTTATTTTCTTTCAGATTACATCGCTAGGTATGGTCGGATGACTGAGGACCATTCAAGGAATAAATTTTGGCAAATTTTGTCAGCTGTAGAATACTGCCACAACCGTAATATAGTTCATAGAGATTTAAAGGTAAGTCATATGAGGGTTGTTTGAAAAGTTTCCAACGTAACACAGAAACAAAACATTTTGCACTAATCACTAATCACTTTTCTATTCTACCATAGTCTCCATTTAACTCCATACACTTTGTCGTCTTTCTCCTTAAAATAAGCGTTTACTTACTCTATCAAGTTCTAGTCTGATGAAAATTCCTTTCTTGCGAGTCAAAGTTTAGAGTTATGAAACAGAAAAAAGTCTTTGAACCGCATTTGGTGAATACTATGAGTCTTCGACCAATTCGAATTACAACTCGTGAACTTCGACCATGTCGATCACCGATCCTTTCTCTTCAAATGCCGCAATGATGCGTAATACAGTCCTGATATTATTTTATGGTTTTGCAGATGGTCAATAAACACAATCCCATGAATATCCCACAAAAACGGTCGCCATCTTTTATCGGCTGATGAAACTGTGTTTCCCTTTTTCGCCCTTTGCAATCCAGTGCCCTGAAAATTTTTCGAATTCTTCAGTCAGTCTATGGTAAATACATTCTTTTGATATACCGATAATTCGACGGTCGTCACGTACCATTTGGCGAACTTTTTCGATGATATCGCTGGTTCCTGCAGTTTTTAGCCATACCGAACGCTCGTCGTTAAAACAAATATTTAACGACATCTCGATACTCAATTTATTCCATTTTTTGTTTTACTAAAATCTACTAGTAATGACTTTCTAAAATCAATTTATGCAGCTTAATCTGCTTTAAGAACAATAGGAAATTATTAACTCCTTTCTGCTGAAGTTGTACCCAAAGGCACATTCAACATAATTTTGATAGGTGCCATCCAATATATTTGTAATTATGTATTGAATCATCTGATTGGTGTCTCTAATGGAGTTTAGTAGATAATAAAAGCTGCAATTCTTCGTAAGGCTCATGAGATTCCGTGTTTTCACTTTCTCATTCTTTAAGTACTATACCAAAGTCGTTCCAACGCTTCAAAAGATTATTATTTGGCAAATATTTTGAATTTTAGATTATTGTTCATTCGAAAAGTAGTAAAAATTAAAATACAAATGGTCAAAATCTATTATGTGCCAAAATTATTAGTCAATTTCCTTTTAATAGGTGTTTCTGGTCTAACTGTAGAAATAGAGAAAGTGCTTGGTGGCATTTTCAGAGACACAAAAAAAGGTTATTGAACGCTGTGGAGGACTAATTAGCTATTTCACTAATGCTCAATATAATAGATCCTTATCGTTCAACAGAATTAGTATTTCAAACAGAAATTGAGACCATCAAACTGTTAACCACAGCCAGAACTTCATAGATCCGGATAATGGCGCAGGCACAAATAGAGTTGAGTGACTATGAGGATTAGCTCAGTCCAGTTTTCAATATCGGTTCGGTAACCATTCCAATTTTAAGACTGTTACTTGTGTGAATTTATGTGGATTTCTTACACAGCAAACATGTTTGAAGCAATACCTTAAGACATTATGACATTCTGGCTAGTTACACACGGAACACACTGTTTAAACCACCACTACACTAACACTCACAATTACAATGTCTGACGCGCGTTTCGATAACCAAGTTGTCGTCTTCAGAGAAGCAGTTTATTTTCAGTCTATGAATACTTGATAACTTGTTTATCGACACGCGTCAGACAGTACAACTATGAGTATTGGTGTAGTGGTGCTGTAAACAGTGTGTTCAGTATGAATATCACCAACGGCTCCAGAAATTCCAACTTAATTCTGGGTAGTTATCTCAATTTACCTATGTTTTATCTTTCTAATTATCTAGGAACTATTTGTGGTACGTATTTGGTACGTATTTTGACTAATGATTGTATTGCTTTATGATATAGATTCTGTAGAACATACAATGAAACTACGAAATGAACACGGACTTAGTGATACTCAAATAAAAATGAGGAATCTCCTGTCTACAGGCAAACTTCCTTATAAACTGCTCACTCACTCGAATCACACAAACCAAGTTTGAATATGCTAAAGGCTACTGGGTCTTTATAAAAAAAAAGGGGAAAAGGGATTTATGTGTTGTATTATATACTTCAGGTTAGGGAGAAACTGAATGTTAATTTTTTTTGCTATACGAATATTTTAGAGTTATAAACTAGAATTCTTGACCTGATGGTATAGCATTTAAGGAGACCTAGCGAGGTTCCTTTTATAGCGAGGTAGTGGACTCACTTCGCCCACGTCTATCTACGCTACTGCAAACATCTAAAGGAATATTGATCCATGATAACCCAGACTTATAGATTGAGTCGAAAAGATTCAACAATCATCTGCGTGATATTCAAGGTTTGCTGAACTCTCCTTATGCACTAACTTTATTTTGTGTATTTCAGATTTATTATTTAGGTGTCTTGTAAGTATTGATGAAAAATCCCGTTCTGCAGTCGAGCAAAAGTCATTTTTCACCCTGTCATCATTTGTATGGTCCACATGAATTTCGTTATTTAACTTCAAAACAACAAATTAATATGGTTGACGATATTTGACGTAATTACTTTTATTTTATTTATAATTTTTCTAGTTTTAATTTGCACGACCGAGATATGATCATATTTATTAAGAAATCAACATAAGTAAACATAAAACATTATCGCTTATTTCTTTTTTCAATTTCTTTCCTAACACTCCATCTAAAGATAAAATTGAAATACGAACTTCCTCTAGTCTTTGATTTTTTTATCTATTTTCTAAAGGATACAAGAGCACTTTAACACTACTTCTCGAGGGCATCAGCCACTTTTATTACAGCATTATGTTGGAGAGACCAAAGTGAAAAGGAGGTTGGGGAAAGTATAGCTGTAACGCTCAATCATAGAGGAAATGCATTTTCTTTGTGCGTATGTTAGTATGTTGCTGGAGATAAAATGAGATTTTATTGAATAAAACTGATAAATTTATGAAAGTAATATTACATTTTGAAATCATGGAAATGTACAGAATAAATTGTGGAATAACATAACAAAAATAATAAATATTTCTGTCCTATCGTGCAAGGACTGTAGATTCTGGTAAGGAATATTTGGAAATACATTTTTTTCAATCGCTTCAGGTTATTGTTAAGAAACAATCGATTCGAACGTTAAATTTTGATGCACTTCATTGATGTGAACGGTCTTAGATTAAAACAAATAAAAGAGTAACCAAACATCTAGAATTTGATGATGAAATACAATATTGTTCTTATAATACGAGGATGGTCTGACCTAGAGATGGCAGTACCTACACAATCTATACAGTATACGCTTCAAGTTTAAAGATGCCACGTTGTTTATTATTCATTTGGCAGCCTTCAATAGTAACGTTGTCAGTGAATTAGTGAAAATGAAAAAAAATTGGTCATCGGAATGTGATTTGATACTTTTATTTGAAAGGCGTTAGCACAATCAATATAAAAGCTAAACTAAATTTTACTTTGGGTGCGACTACTTCTTCGTATCAACAGTAAAATATTGTTTAGCAGAGTTTAAACGAAGCCGTACTACCTACGAAGTTCAGCATCGCAGTGGTCGACCGAATGAGGTGACGACTCCAGAAATTTTGTAGATTTTGCTCATTTTCATAACCAAGGACGAAACGTAGACCTGTCACTTCATCTCCGAAATAAAAGAAAAGTCAAAACAATGGACTTAGAATGGAGCAACGGTTCCAAAGAAAGCAAAGACATTTTTTTGGGATGTGCGTGAAATAATTTTTATTGAATATATTTTAAAAGAAGAAACTATCAACGGCTATTATTAAATGAACTTATTACAACGTTTGAGCGAAGAAATCAAGCAAAAATGGCCGTATTTGGCTAAGAAGAAAGTATAGTTTCAACAAGACATTGCACCAGATCACACATCCGTTATTGCAATTGCCTAAATTATTGAATTAAAGTTTGAATTGCTACTCATGCACCCTATTAGCCAGATTTAGCAATCTCAGATTATTTTCTGTTCCCAGACTTGAAAAAATGGCTCGTTGATCAAAGATTTTTCTACAATGAAGAGATGATGTCGGCAGATAATAGCTATTTTGAGGAACTTGATGATTATTATAAAAAGAGTATCGAACTTATTGAACATCGCTGGGAAACGTGTATAGAGCTAAAAGGACATTACGTTGTAAAATAAATATGTTTCTGTTTTCTTTGTTGGACCTGGTACTTCTAGGACCATCCTCGTACTTGTTTTGAAGATTTGATAATTAGAATGAGGAACGTTGAATTACAGAAATCCTGGAACAAAATTTACAATATTGTTGTACGTATTTGGATCACAACCTAAAACATACCAAAAAAATGTTAAGCCTGCCAAAAATGCTCAATAGAATTAATACAGCAGCACACGGTGACATTTTTAAGATAATAAATACTTGTTAAACTTATTCCACTATAGATAATCCATTCTCAACTTATTATGTTAAAATAATTTAGCTATTATTATTAAACTAAGGCTTTTATACTAACTTCTTTTCTACCTTTCCTTTGGAAGAGTTGGTTTGACACCTAAAACATTTCTGAAACCTAGCTAATTGATGTTATTTTTAAAGTTTCTTCCTAATAGCAACATTTCCAATTTTTTTATTTGTTCAAGATTATTTCTTTTAATTCTTTCTATATATTTGAGGTTTCTCAAATATATAGAATCAGAGATTCAATCGTTCAATTCTAATGATTTTAGTTTGATGTTTGATTCATTATCATGGTAAATATTTCTGATCCCACTTCTTACTTCACAATATATGTTTTCCTACAACCACTTCTGAAAATGATAGACTCCACACTCATTTTTACCTAAGGAAGTAGCTTATTTCACACATGTACTAAAAAATAACAAAACATACATGTATTGAAATGCTTCATTTTCTTATGTTATATATGGTCTCAAACGATAGAGGGAATACGCGAATACAATATGAATCTGGCGTCTCAGAGAAAAAGTAAAACAAAATTATTAATAATTAATTAGTTTTTGTTGGGTATTTAATATAGTTACAAAAAATTTATTGTTCTACTAGTTCTTTTTCTGTTCTTAATTTATAAAATATTTTAAAATCATTCTTTTCGTTTTTTCCTCTGCTACTACAAAATAAAAAATATTTTGTAGGATTTCTTAACTTTTCAGCCCACGTGGTCGTAGGAAAAATAGTGGGCACAACTCGTTGGGAAGTGTATTTTGCACTCTTCACGTTTCAGCACCTGCCGCTACACGGCTCGTGTAAATCAGTAACTAGTGCGAAATGTTTCCAAACTCCTTATATAATATACTATTCCCTGTTTCATATTATAATCCCATCTCTATTTGGAAACTCTTCGAAATTCATTTCCATGTCAATGAATCTGAGATACCGTCTCCCTAGTGGTGGAAAGTTCTAATTCTCTGAAGCTATGCTTTAAGTAAACTGGATTTAAAATCTTCTTTTGTTATGGAAATATTTATTCAAATTTTGAAGGTTTCAACTTAACTATAATAATCTGCAATGTATTGCAAAAATATTTTATCGAAAAAAAATCATGTTTTTGCTATAAAAATGTTGTTATATGGCTTCGGACTTTTCACTTACCTAACCTAAATTAGCAACTTTGAAACTTTTGAACTTAATAAACAAAATTGAACGCAAAATTGTCTCAGTATTTTCGACATCTGAAGAACTTATGGGACTTCTTACGTAAAACTCAAATTTTCATAAAATGTCTGGTGAGCTGCAGGAATACACAGGACAGCAGGCTTTGGGTTTTTTTCTTTTTAAAGAAATTCATCATTATCCCGTAACCCGCTAGCAGTCATTTTGGAGATTTTTTTTAATGTGAGTAAATTGAAATTCTGGATCGGAAAGTTTTTCTTTATAAAATATTCAGGTAGGATCCTTTCCATAGTGTGTCCATTTTATTTTGAACCAGCAGTTTCTCCTTGTTCATTTTTGTTTCGATTTTTTATGATCATGCAGGAAAATCGTTAAAATTTGAAATGTTATCAAAGTTAAGTTCAACTGCTTTATAAACATGTTTTTCTTGTTTCATTTCAGACTACCCAGATTCTATGAATTTTTGTTTCACATAAAACCTGAAACAGGTCGATTTTTATTCTTAAATTGACAATTTACAGTATGAAAATATTATCCCTCTCCAGCACCCCTTCTGAATTATAAGCACCCCCTCGAAAATTTTAAGTAATGAAGGGCGTCGTGTGTGTATGAGTGTGTTTTCAAAGGATTTTGGTAAAGTTTTTCTTAAATTTGGTGCAATCATAACTGAGAAAATTAATTTTTAAGATGTAAAGTTTTGATGATACAAAAATTAACGTAGAATGAAGATAATAATATCACATAATATTTAGAATGTATTTTTCAATGTACTCTACAATTAAATTGCATGTTCAAGTGCAAAATGACCACCATTCACTTGTTGATGATAAGCGAGGCGATTTTGAAATTCTGAAAAATATTTTGGTATAACCTTAGGAGTTATTTTGTTAATTTCTTCTGTTTTCCTCATTTTTAAATCAAGAATATTGTCTGGCCTATTAAAATTTTAAATAACCCGATAAGAAGTAATCAATGGGAGTCAAATCGGGGGATCTAGCCGGCCATTCGATCTTTCCATGTCTTCCAATCTATTGGATATTTTCGATATTTTTTACATGTTTCACGACCTTCTTTTGGGTTCTTATTATACAGACGTTCTTAGTTACTTTAAATACCTAAATGACAGCAGACTACTAGATTCATATCAATTGTTTATTTGGCAAACTAAATAAAGAAACTCTGTTTGAGGGTTGCTCTTTTTTGTGATATGACAACTGAAAATAAGAAATTTTCAGTATTGGTAAAATATACATATATTTTATTTTTATTTATGTGATAGGTGATCTGTTAATTAATATAATTGTGCAAGTTGTCACTTTCTTAGACCTATTTTGAATGTTTTTACTGATACCAGGAGATGATTTTAGGTCACTTGTTAGTGAGATAAAAAACTCAATTCACAACTTCGAAAAAAATCATTTATAAAGCAAAAAAATATGAATAAATAAAGTGACTACTGTACTCGTTGCATGTCAAACTATTGCTATATATGCTGTCTTAAATACTAATCTTATTGTATGAAAAAGCTATTCTGGGAATAGATATTTATGGTCGCTAGAGTCTTATCAATATAAAATAAAACTAAGTAATTTGATATGTTAGTGGTACTTCATGTTTAAGTAAGGCTCACTTGGAATCGCTTAATTATAACGTTGGTTCCCATAAGAACCGGACAGTGTACAATAAATCTCAACTAATACAATAATAATTAGAAATTAATGGTTTTTCAGTTAGTTATATTAATATAAAACAAAAATTAAGTAATACGAAACAATACAGTAATAAAGAGTAAAATAAGGGACACTCTGTAACACTTGACTATATATTAATAGATCCTAATGGCTCCCATCAGGAGTGGTGAGATAATTAGTAGTTGTTTGAATAGATAATATTTTCAAGTTTTCAACCTTATCTCGGACTTTATGAAAATATTCTAATTTGAGTATTACTTCATGATTTTACTGATTACTTTTTTTGCGATGCTACTTTCTTTCGTTTTCTTCTACATACTTCTACAACATTAACAGAATAGAATTAATGGAACTCTGTAAATTCAGTAACGTAGGTACTACTTCCATTTGTTTGTTTTTTTCTATTTGAAATTTTGTTAAAATTTCCATTCCATTGTTGAATTATTTCATTGTTTATTTTAATACTTTCCTTTGTATCAACTGAAACTAGTAATTAAATTGGAATCACACTCACTGTTTTTGTTACAGGCTGAAAATCTTCTTTTAGATTCAAATAATAATATAAAAATAGCCGATTTCGGATTTTCCAATTATTATACCGTCGGTGGTCAATTATCAACGTGGTGTGGATCGCCCCCTTATGCCGCACCTGAGGTTTTCGAAGGAAAAAAATACGTCGGTCCGGAAATTGATATATGGGTAAGTATTTAATTTAAGTAAATATACACTGCCGACCAAAAGTTTAAGATCACATCAAAACAACATATTTCATCTATCAATTGTAAAGAAAGAAGTCATTCTTTCAATTACTTCCAAATTCTTTGTTTAATTGTTTTCCAACACTGTTAAAGCCAGGAGGTAGAGTCGTAATATTATTATCGTGATGTGCTACAAACTAATTGCTCTGCTTGCTTTTGTTTCCTATCGGTCAATAAGTATTAATTAATTTCTAAAAACACGTGCTCTCGACTTATTATTACCTAAGGTTGCATCGGTTTGTTGTTCACAAACAATCTCAATTAGTCTAACCTTGTGGTTTCTGCAGTGGAGGCGAAATTAACAGTGAGTGAAGTGCTTTCTGCCATCATTGTTTTACATAATAAAGGTAAATCCGAACGTGAGATTTCCACTCTGGGGAAAGCTGAGAACTACCACATCAAGTGAAGATAATTTCATTGTTACCAACAAGCCTAACAGCACCAGAAATCCGAGTTGAAGTGAATAATACCCGAGTTAAACCTTTATCATTGACTACAGTAAAACGGCTATTTGGTCGTATCGCCGTTCGAAAACCTTTGCTAATCCACAAAATAAGAAAAAACGGATGCAGTGGGCCCTTGTTTATTGAGATTGGCTTTAAGAGGATTTTAAAAAAGACCAATGGACCGATGAATCCAAGTTGAAGTTATTTGGTTCAAAAGAATTTACTTTTGACGCAGTACCCAAGAACGGGATGGTGGGATTTTATCTAAATTAAACGGAATTGTGAAAAAGTAATAGTACAAAAAAATTTAAGAACATAATGCCGTTACTTGGGATTTACAATTAATTGGAGATGTATTCATTTTCCAACAAACTAATTATCCCGAGCATAGTTCCAAACTATGCAGACAATATTTAGAAGAAAACGAGAAACAAGGAGTGTTAATAAACATGGTTTGGCCTCCTCACAGCTCGGATCTCATTATGGGAAAAGCATGATAAAAACCTCCGTGATTGTGGTCTGTCGTCGCGAGAAGAACTGTGGAATGCTTCATGCGATAGTTAGAACAATAAACTAGACCAGAGGTGGGGAACCTTTTTACCATTAGAGGACACATTTAAATTAGGCAGCAATAAGAGAGGCCGCATAAGCTGATTGACCTAAGAAAGTGACTTTTGTGAAATTATTATTGTTTTTTTACAATTTATTGCATGATATAGAAAAAATAAAATATAATATTACTTAATTTTAAATATAATATACATATAAAATAATATAAAAATATTATAAAAAAATACAATAAAAGATATTTTTTTATTCACTAAGTTAGAGACTTATTTGGCTTTGTTTTTTGTTTGACAGTAATTGTATATTTGGATCAAGTTTCGTAACACACAGCTTTAATTGATCCTCTAAATGTGCATCTGTAATTTGCGTTCTTAAATTTATTTTTATTTTTGACATGAGAGAAAAAAATGTTGTCTCACAACAGTAGATACTTCCGAAGCAGGAAAATAAACGGCGAGCATATTCTCGAAGGCATGGATATTCAACAGCATTTTTCCAGATTTCTATGGGATCGTTTTTAGCGTTAAAAAGGGATTTGATGATACTATCTTCCCCTAAATCAATTAACTCCATTTGTAGTTCTGCAGGAGCCTCGGATATATCTATTGAGTGTGGTTCAAATGCCAGTTTTATAGCAGGAGTTTGCTCGTCAAAATCAGAAAATCTATTAGTATACTCTTTATTTTCACAGTTCTGCTCATTTAACTTTGTGTTGTGCAGATATTTCCGATCGACAAAGCAATGTTTCGAAAAATGATAAATTTTTTTTAAACGCTTGGATCTTTTGCCACATTTCATAAATATACCTCGTTTCACATTGCAGGCAAATATTTAAATTGTTTTGTTTTGACATCCTATCAGACAAAAATGCAAGGTTTCTGAGAAATACTTCATCTCATAGATCACAATGGTTTCCTTGTTGTTGATAAAAGTTTGTCAAAGACAAAACCTGACCTGTTGATAGCCAGCGAACCTTGCAGTAGTATGGTAGGTCAACACTATACGTTTCCTCATCTAAAGAGAGCATGACAATGGCAATGGTTCTATCCAGAGTGTCTTGCAAAATGGTAGATTTTGCGCAAAGATTTTGCTGATGCAAAATGCAGTGAAATGATATCAATTTTTTCAAGTTTAAATTTTCCTTTTTTAACAAAGCAACGAATCCTTCTTTTTTGCCTCTCATGGAAGGTGCGCCATCGGTGCAGACACTGACTAAATTACTGACATTCAATTGTAATTTATTACATACTTCTTTGAAGTTTTCGAAAATATCGGCTCCGCGAGTTCTTCCAGTTAGTGTACCCAACGCAAGTAGTTCTTCGTAACATTGAAAATCTTTAGTTATAGCACGAATAAAATATAAAACTTGTGCCGAATCTGTTTTATCAGTGCTTTCATCTGAACCAATTGAAAAATAAACATCTTCATTTTGTATAATTGTATGAAGTTGTTCTATTACATTTTGCGCTAATTCGTGCTGTCGATCTGTTACAGTTCTTCTGGAAAGAGGTAATTATTTGTATTTGTCGACATTTCTTGGATCTAACATACTCACTGCTTCAACAATACATTCTTTGCTGCGGAATTTTGATTTACAAAGACACTAAAAGATGCCTGCTGATGATGCTTCTAATTTTTCAACTTTTGAAGAGCAGCTTTTCGTAATACACCTTCTAAAGCGAAATATTTATGTTCTTTACGAGTCAAGTAGTGTTTATTTGTATTCGCTTTTTTTTAAATACTTAAAACTGTATTGCATAACAATCATCCATCATTTTATCTTTCTCAGCAGTAAAGAATCTAAAAATCTAACTCCCATTCTACATTAAATGTTCTGTTTTCATCACCTAATTTTCTTCTCTTGCTATTTGACAAGATGGATAAAAAAACGAATATCGAATAATATCTTTAACAAAGTGTATACTTTCTAGAAATACAATAAAACTGTGTAACTGTTATAAGCACGCACTGTTAACTACAGTTTGCCGAAGATCGCAACAGGGAAGCGTTGAGAGATGCGAGTCAGAGAAGTCAAAGCAAGGTGTGACACTCAAATGGGAGATCTGAAACCGAGTTTTGTTTACTTCTTAGACAAGGTAGTTGGCGCTGCCAGCGCTACTTTAATTTTTTTTGCAAAGACAATCAGCTGACTAATGAATGGCTCTGTGTAATCGATGATACAACCTATCAATATCGATGTAAACATATCGTCTGCTACTCTGTATGACAAATTTTGTAAATAGTATGTTGTAATTTTACTTTATTTTCAAATAAATATTACATAGAACATTATTCGTTTCTTTTAGATATGTAAATTACATAAACAATGTGGAATTTTCAGTAAAGTGTAAAATTATTTATTTGGATATAAAGCCAACATTTCGGCAATACTCTGAAAGAAGTATAATTGATTTCTGAAATTCTGAAATATCCGAATAAATAATTTTTCAATTACCTGACAATTCTACAATTTTTTAATTCCCAATATTCCTTCTAAATGAAAAAAGAAAAAACACTCTACCATTTTGTACTAGGTGGCAAAGGGCCGCACAAGAATCTTGCGGAGGCCGCATGCGGCCTCGAGACCGCAGGTTCCCCACCTATGTACTAGACACTATCAACAAATTGATTGTCTGTGTGCCAAAATTTTAGTTTAGCTAATTATAGCCTTTTTAGCATGGACTGTTCATATTTCTTTACACTTTTCAAAAAGTGTTCTATTAGATGATTTAACAGTTTAATTAAACACTTAATATATTATTAGATATGTATTTAATTTTCCTACTTCAATTTAGGTGGTCTTAAACTTTGGCCTGCAAACTTATAATATTCTATAACTAATTCATACGTTTGAAAGTCGCCGCGTTTACAAAGTAAACAATAGAAATGAAAAAGTCGTAGAGAAATGTTGAAATTAATGGAACACCTTTAAATGTTTTATATTTCTAGCTGTCAATAAACAAGATCCACAAATCGTTGGGTAGATAACGATCCCACTTATTTAAAAATTTACTCAAAATTAAGATAATATCGTAGACTTATGTATTAATTTTTAGCGCATGTCGGGTCAGTATCGTCAAAAGTTACTGGAATCATATATTAATCCCTTATATCTGAGACTAGTGTCAAAATGTATATAATACCTTCTATCTGCTTTATTTAGCTACATATTAGTCTCTAGCACATTTGTAAACGATTCAGTTAACTCAATTAGAGGTCTTAAAAATTTTAGCAACTACAAGCAAAAAGTAATTTTTCATTTTCCTAGTTAACTAATGAATCAATAACAGATCTGGAGCGATCTTTGCTTATTTTTTTTTAATTTTTACTAAGTTAAGATATTTCGTTAAAAATTGTTTTCTCTACACTGATTCAAAATAATTCATGCATATCTTTAAGCTACAAAATGCATTCTTAAATTGTCTTTAATTCTTGATAATATCAAATTATTACAATGTTCTATCTGTCCCGCGGGATTGCTGAAATTTTGCATCGGAAGCATTATAGTTCTGCACCAGACATGAAAGAAAATTGGACCGACAATATACAGACTGAACAACAGTAGTTATTTGTTTTGCTGTGAGAATGTATTTCCACAATCTAATTGATATTTCGTTTATTCAAAAAAAATTAATTAAGGTATGTCCTACAGTTTTGGCCCAAAATTATGTTTAATTAAATTTATGGCTTATGATCCTCAACTAGGCATAATTTTCTGCGAACATATCTAATTAGGTCTTGGACGACTTGCACATATATTTTTCTGAAAATTCTGCACCTTGATTGTTCCTGTTTTTGGGCTTGCCACCCTTCATCACACACTTTACGAGATAAAATTGTTGCATAGAGACAAAATTAAAAGACAGAAAAACTTCCCGAGACTATTAAACTAGAATATTACTTTGTTTTATATCGCTGACTTACACATTTCGACTTTTTCGTTTTTAAACTACCTTACATGGTGACTACTATTGTGAACCAAGTTCAAGTGTTTTTCAAAAATTCAAGAATCGTTTTACTAAAATGATTAGTCGGAGATGAAGCAATTTTTCTATTTGGTTCACCAATGTTGTGAAAACCTATACCAATAGGATATGCAGTAACTTGTAATGAGAGCTATGAATCAATAAGTACAATAAAGTACAATAAAGATGAAATACGAAATGGAAAGTTGGTAATGACCTCAAAGTCATAGGATTGTTATTGAGTTTACAAGGTGAATCTACCGAATAGTCTTACTTTCTTTCACTGTGGTATAGCAGTGTCTGAGAGCATCATTATATAAGAAAACAATGATCCATTCGAAACGTGTACACTCCAAGCAAAATGCCTGCAATGAGTCGTTGGTGTATCCATAAAACATTATTCTATCTCCTTCACATATTAAACTGTGACCCATTAAAACCATTAAGAAGGCGCTAAAAAAGAATAGTGATGCCTCTCGGTATTTACAAATAAATTTCAAATATTATAGAAATAAAACTAAAATTTGTTGGCCGATGGATCCGTGAAGTTAGAAAAGTTCCTCAAATTGAGTTTTAAACGAACATTAACAGTGGGCTAAAAGCTACAAAGAAAAAGCAGATTTATTTGCGAATCATCTCACTACAGTCTTCCAGCCAGTAAGTCACGAGACAGAGACAGAGAAGTAGAGCAAAACTTAGCAACTGCAATAAATACAAGAAGCCCTATAAAAGCATTGACTCCAAAAGAAGTACGCAATGAAATAAAATTACTAAACCCGAAAAAAGCACCGGGCTCTAACCTAATAACCACCAAAATGCTGAAAGAATTGCCATAAAAAGAGGTAGTCATGCTAAAATACATCAACAATGCAATTCTGAGACTTAGATACTGGCCAAAATCGTATAAAGTTGCACAAATCGTATTAATTGGTAAACCTGGCAAAGACCCAACCAAAGTGTCATCATACCGTCCAATAAGTCTTCTACCTACAATGTCTTCTTGCTCCTAAGAAATTACTCCTACATAGAATAACTGAAGACTTACCTCAACAGAATTGGATCCCCTGCCATCAATTTGGATTCCGATAAAAACATTCGACAGTGCAACAAGTCCACCTACTCACGCAGAAAATAAATAAAGCCCTGGAAAACAAAGAATACTGCTCTGCTGTTTTTCTTGATATTGGATAGGATTTTGACACTACCCTTCCCCCAAACTACTATCCACTTCTGAAATCTTACTTAACCAACAGAAGCTTCCATACAAAAGTTAATGAGGAAAAGTCCGAAAATTTTACTATAGCAGCAGGGTTGCCACAGGGTAGCGTACTAGGCCCACTATTTTACATACTGTATACATCAGATATACCAGAGACACAGTATACAACAACAGGAACTTTTGCTGACGACACAGTTATCCTTTCTACAGATCAAAAACCACAATCACCAGCAAAAAAGGCCAAGATCATCTTGACCAATTACAGGAGTGGCTACGAAAATGGAGGATTAAAGTTAATGAAACCAAATCAATGAATGTAACATTCACACTACGTAAGGGTACATATCCGCCAGTCAAGTTAAACAATACGGAAATACCTCAAGCAGATAGTGCCAAATACTTAGGAATCCACCTAGACAAAAAACTTAACTGGAAACAATACATCCCAAAAAAAAGAAAACAACTTGATATAAAAGAAAGAGTACTACATTGGTTGATAGGGAGAAAATCCAAAGTGTCACTTGAAAACAAAGTCCTTATCTACAAATCTGTCATCAAGCCTATATAGACATATGGAATAGAGCTGTGGGGTTGCGCTTCCAAATCTAATACAAATAGGTATGTAACAAATCACACCATTCACGTGGACCTGGGAGTGCCTACTGTACAAGAAGTTATCCAAGAAAGGATTATCGAAGATCACAAAACTATAGAAACGCACCCAAATTCACCACTAGAGGAGTTGTTAATGCCACAAAACACGAAAAGACTGAAATAAAGTTGGCCAATAGACCTAATATGAGGTACAAGAGGTTGCATCACTGGATGTAAGCCTTACCAAGACATTAGAGATGTTAGATTATCTAACACGCGCCAGTAAATTAACCCATAGAATGTAAAAAATATTCTGATTGTTGATAAAAAATTGAGTTTTTTATCTGTGAAAGTTATTCGAAAAGATTGTCGGAGAGTTTTTGAGGAAAAATAAAACGAAACATGATAAAGATGTTATTGTTTATACTAGTTAATGTAGTTATATAAGTAATAAAGTATTTTCTAAACCAACGTGACAAAATGTTTTCATTATTCCTTCTGGCTAACTGTTCAGCTAACTAACTTCAGCTGGGGTATAAAAACCGTATGAACTTCTTTAATTTCTTAATTCTTAGACCTTTTGATATGTTTATGCTTCTAATTTTTTTAAAAAATTATAAAAGAAACTAATTTAGAAGACCTAGAATCAAGAACATTTAGAAGTATAAACCGTGTAAACTACAACCAATGAATCATCCTTATAGGTTCATGAACCTGAAAAGAGAATATTTGACCCAATTCACCCAACTGAAATCGAATCATTTAGGTACAGCTCCATTGGGAGTTTGCGAGTGAAAAATTATAGTAGGTTGAAAATTATTTGAGATCGAAACCTCTGACACCAATCAACATTGACCCCAAACTACACCAAGCACCTCTCAGATAAAGGAAAAATTTAATCATTGACGAAAGGAAAAAATCTGTTCTTTACTTGTAAATTAAGTAACCTACGTATGATTTTTCTCTCCAATTTGATATTGTAGTGAGACTTTTTCTTTTGATAAAAATGAATATTATAGAATAGAAGAACTAGATAGTTATTTACTTATTCTATACAAAGCTCATACTTTGAAATTTTATCCTGCAAAAATTTTGAAGGAACTAGTACTATTGAAGTATGATATGCAAATACTGGTGAGAACTATATATTGTCATATCTCCATTAAAATATTACTTCAAAGAATTGAACAATCAATTTAATTGAATGATTTCTTACTAAATAGATATTTCTAAAAGAAAATAAATTATAGAAATAATGAATCAGAGTTGATTTAAACTCTTAAGAGCCATTTAGAGTTCGAAATACGATTGCGATGATGAAACAACGTTAGAGATAATTACTTTAATCAAAATTAATAATCAACTTCTGCACTATATTAATGAAAAAGAGTTTTAGATATGAACAATGAAAAAACTCTTGCATTCTGTCGATCCCCTGGAAATGTTGTGAGAAAAACTGAAATATAATATGCCAATTTTCACCGTAGTGGCAAAAAATTTCGATAAAATTTAGTAAAGCATGTAATTCCCGACGCGACGAATCTCTTTTTCCTTTCCACTTTCTTCTTATCAGTGACTCTCTCATAGAGTACGATGATAATTCCTTGGACGGAGAAAAATGGAGAAATTCTACACAATTTTTGATGCTTCTGTTTGTTATATTTGGTATTTTGTGTAAGGAAAAACTTGAAAAGATTTACGGGAAAAAGTTTCTAGCCATAATATGTTTTGTATATTCAATAATTTATTAGGATCCTGCGTCATTTGTCAGTATTTTGAACAGGAACAATTAAGGGTTCACTTAACATCTGAACGTCTGACAAACCCACATATTCTTCAATTTCTGTATTTAATTTTTCATGAAAAAAAGTAACTTAAACTCATTATAAAAGGTAATAACGTATGACAAATCAAAATGAACAAGATTTGAGTCTGTTGAAGCTGTGAAAGGAAGAGCGCCGGTCTTACTGAAGGAACTGGTTTCCTGAATTGTTTCGAATAATGGAAGTGGCACATGGAAGGTATATATCGAGGATGATAATCAATAAACATACTTAAAATCAAATGGAAAACCACTATGCAAACAGGCATATTCCCATCTTATTGTAGCACCTAAACTATCACTACCTGAGACTAAGTTATAATTTCTGGAACCGTTGGTGGAATTGAGCCTTGGTGTAGTGGTAGTGTAAGCAGTGTTCAGTACTGCCTGAGACCCTCGAATATTTTCATTCGTTTGTTTTTCACATTTTTTAAATGGTTAAATCTTTTATTGTTCTTATCATCTAAACTTGCAGACTTAGTGTGTAGTAGAACAGAAATCAAAGGCAAAAAATAGCTAGAAGTGTAAAAAGTGTAATAACACGCTGAAAATTGGCACACTTTTCTTATAAGATGCATTTTTTTGTCTAAAAAAGGATGACGAGAGGTAAAAAATGTTTGGCATTAAAATTAAACAATTCGTTTTCTGATTATACCTTGGATACAGAAAGACGTAAGAAACTATCATTATTGAATGAAAGTTTATTAAATTTCCTTCAAAAATTATTTCTTCTACGACCGTGCGTTTTAACCCACTTTCCCGCACGCATTTTAGTTTTGAAAGTGTTGCAATTATGCAAATTTCAACCTTATTAGATAGTTTTTTACTTCGGAAGTTATAACTATTGTTATTACAGGTAAATAAATATTTACGAAATAGTCCATCAAATAAAATTTAAACCTTTTTTATCTTTTTGTAAAATTTTTAATTTTTTGAAAATATAAAATAATAAAGATAACTCCACTGGACCGGCAATTCTTACTAGACTACAGAATGCAACAAATTGTGTTTTCAATACTAATATTTATAATAATTAGTAGTTCCGCGTTTTGGCGTTAATGAGCCGTTTTCTCACAATAAGCGATTGAACGCCAAAATTTAAGATTGCCTTCATATTTTTCCGCCACTGCGGTATGGCCGCAGTGCAGGAAACAAATTTGAATAACTTCAATTTATTTTCCATTCTACTATAGAACTATTTTTTTTATTAGTTTTAAATAAGAGAAGGGGACAGAAAAATAGGTCTGAAAATGTCGCATCTTGTGACCCGTTAATTTTTGGAAATAAAATCTACATGGAAAAGGAAGATATTTGGACAATGTCTCAAAACACCTCAGAACAACAAAATTTTCAATTACACAACAGAAACGCATTTTTGCAGATGCATAATTTCTTGATTTATAATCAGAAAGCGTAAACCCAAAACTTGAAATTGATTCCTCTACACCTCTACTTTTCATCTAAAACGCACATTTAAGATTATCTCCAACTTTTACTGTAAAACTCCGGCAAATTAGCTCCAGTCAAGAAAATAAGGATTATAATAATAATTATAAGAAAAATAATAATAATAATATTTTTTGTCTCCTGCAATTAAAAACCGCATATGTAGATATTTAATTTCTTAAGAATATTCCGAAGAATGATCTAGTTGATATTAGAAGTTGTGAGGATCAAAAATTTCATCGATTTTAAGAAGTCACTTGGAAAATAAGGGAAAGGTTAGTTGAAACTAATTAAAAACCAGCTTTACGGCTACAGCTAAGACTTTGATTGCAAAATAAACGTACATGACTGCAATATTACAATTTTCGTTTAGTGGGAAGATAATATTGTTTGGGACAGTTGTTAAGTAGCTTGCGTTTTTATACAATTGACAATAAATGTTCCACATTCAGGTTCTCATTATAAGTTTCTTATTTTAAACTTGATACAATACGAGGATATATTGGAAAATTCTTAGCCTACTATAGAACCAAACAAAATTTCGAATTTCAAAATATTTTATTACTCAACATATTCTCCTCTCAATTGGAAACATTTATTACAGCGAACCTGCAATGTCTCTAAACCTTTCAAAAAAAAATGTTTCTTCTTGCTCTGCAAACCAGATCTCCACAGCTTTTATTACCTCCTCGTTGGAAGAAAATTTACGACATTTTAAACTTTTTTTCAGTTGACGAAAGAGATAAATGTCGGACGGAGCCAAATCTGGTGAAAAGGGGGGATCTTTTAGTAATTCAAACCCTAAATCACGAATTTTTTGCATGGCAACAAGAGATTTGTGTGCAGGGGCGTTGTCCTGCAAAAACAAAACACCTTTGAATAGCTTTCCGCGCCTTTTTTCTTCAATTTTTTACCGTAGAGGGATCAGTAATGTTGAATAGTAATCTCCAGTTCTTGTTCTACCATTATCCAAAAAATAAATCATGATTACTCCATGGCAATCCCAAAAAACTGAAGCAAGAACTTTTCCAGCAGATTTTTGGACACGAAACTTCTTAGGTCTTGGAGAACCAGAGTGGTTCTCCAAGAATGGCGTCATTCCATCGATTATTGCTTTGTTTCTGGATCGTAGAAATGTACCCAAGTCTCATCCATAGTAAAAATTCGGCTTAAGAAGTCTACATCGTTTTCAAATCGAGCACAGATCGAACGCGATGCCTCTACCCTAGAATATCTAGGACATTGATCACCAAGGGTATTAATCATATTTTCGTAAATCTGCTTACCTCTTAACCCTTTTAAATAAAGGTACTTGATGATGGCTCGATACTCCAATTTTTCGATTTTCACAATTTCGGTGGACATTTTTTTCTTTTAATTTATTGCGTAACTCTGGCTTACTTTTTTATAAGTTATTGTTCGTTGCTATGGTAACGCAATATTTTGTTTATGCATGGAACTGGTCTAGGCTAACTAGAAATCAATACATCCTCGTATTTCTTATTCAAATACTCATTATCCTGAAAGTTTTTGCCAATTTTGAGCATGCTACAACAATTTTTCTCCGCAAAATCTTCTTTTATTGTACCAAAGTCAGAAAAGAAAAGTAACTGATTCCTTGAGAAGTATTAGGAGGGTTTCTAATTAAGTTTTAACATATGGCAACACTGATATGAATACGTCAAATCTAACATTACCATCATAAAGTTTGACATTTTTAGTGGTGAACGTGCTCAGAACGTGTTGTCATATGAGTGCAATTTGATTTGTTTACAGATACTTGTAACATTTATCTTGGTCAAAAAATGAAAATAAATTGCGAACATTTTAGTGCGATGATTTTATATGACTTTCGACGTGGATTAAACCAACAACATTGTGCCGATTAAACCGCTTCGGCGTGATGAAGCACGACCTCGAATAACCGTGTTTTGCTGATTTTCCGAATTCAATCGTGGCACTTTTCTACAGGATAAACTTTGTGAAGGTCGTCCAACATCGGCGTTTGATTAGACCAGAAAACATCGATAGTGTGCGTAGAAAACTGTAACGGATATTGCAAGATTATCATGCGAAATACCGTGAAATTGAGACGAGCTAAATCCAACAAAAGTTATTCGCATACGAAGCAATTGGAAGCAAATGACCGCCTGTTTTTTGGAATAACTGTGAATGTCCCAACGTTCTATTATAGTACCTGTAGAACAGTCAATTCTGAATTGTATACCAAAATTTTTTTGCCAGAATTGTTAAAAAAAATCAGGGAAAAAAATCGCAGAATCATTCTCCATCACAACAATGCGAGCTCTCACACATCAGTTCAAACAAAAACGTTTCTGAACACTCAAAACATCGAACAAGATGGGTCATTTGCCTTGTTTGGCACCCAATGTTTTTTTCTTATTCCCGCAGATCAAAAATAGATTGCGAGGTCAACATTTTTCTATACCTGAAGAAGCAGTTGATGGAATGGGAAAAATGTTTTGGTAATTGGTTCAAAGATATGCGAAGTGTATTGAACTTAATGGAGAATATTTTGAAAAACAATAAAGCTACATCCAATTGTCTATCACCAAACTTAAGTAATAGCCCTCATATTTCATAGAATACAAAAATAAGAAAGCAAAAGTAAGGGAACCAAATTCCTAGATTAATATATCCAATATTGATATATTATTACCGACATGGGAATAACATCCCTGATAACTGAAATGAATAGGAAAATATGCACATAACACGTGACAAAATAGTAATATATAATTCGAATACATTGTTTAAATAATTCAATTTGATTGTTACTAACAGTAATTCTTTTTACAGAGCTTGGGTGTAGTTCTATACGTTTTAGTATGTGGAGCTCTACCATTTGATGGCTGTTCATTACAAGCTCTTCGAGATAGAGTTCTATCCGGTAGATTTAGAATCCCTTATTTTATGAGTTCAGGTATGTTTATGACATTTTATTATAGTTTCTATGCAATATAATCAATTTGTTATTTTTATACATTAAAAATTATCTTTTTGATAATGACAATATCACTAGCAAATTAAAAAATTCAATTCTACCTTTTGTTACTTTATATTTGAGATGTTTTTATCTATATGTTATCAATCATTTGGTCTATAATATTCCACAGACACTAAAAATGACACATCGTTCAAGATTGTATCAACAAGTGCATTTAAAGAGGTTTTCGAACAAATTAGGTCAATCTCTTTAAACATTTGTTTACGTTTATCGTAAAAATAAAGATCTTGCTTGAGATAAGCTTCATAGACACAAAAATATAGACAAGGATCGTCTTTTAAATTTTTGTACCAGCTGCAATACCGTCATTTAAATTAATCTTCTATGTGAAATATTTGATATATGTTGTGTTTATATCAGGAATAAAATCTTGATCAGTTCAGTACGAGCGTAGATACGTACCTGCAAGTTGACGGAATTTGTGAAATTTTTGCTAAAATAGAAGTCAATCGTAATAACCCTAACCAGAAGAGTTTCATCAATCTGAGGTGAACAATTTTAGCTAATCTGGCTCTTAGCAAGCAATAGTTTTTAATTAGCATGCAGAAGAAGAACTTCGTCGTAGTCGATTAGCTACTGTAGTTACCTTAAAAAACATTCAAGAAAACTGTAGACTGATGATGTCGAGGAACAAAATCGAGAACACTGTATAGATGAGGTCGGCAGCCGTACTTACAATTGTTGAAGATCACTCACATCTAACAAAGTGATGTCGAAAATGGGTGCCTGATACACAAGCAGTTTATAATGTTATTAAACTGATGAATCGTAGTTGTATCTACACCATCCTAAATCCAAAAAGCAGTCGACAGTTTGGTGCTTCAAATGGGAATTGCCAAAAATTGGCGCTCAAGTAGTGTTGGGAAAAGAAGGAAATAGTATTTGCCTTTTCTCGAAAAACGGTTATATGAAGACCATTGCGATGGGAATCCATGAAAAGTTTTAACCGATATATCGCAAAATGATCGACGATTTCACAGTTACAACGGCATATATAAAGAAAACTCAACAAATTTCAAAAGAGTACTGGTCAGAAATGTATAAAGTTAGATAGAAATATATTGAAAAATTCACTCAATATTCGATTTATTCACAATAATCTTTTAATGTTTGAATATCTAAACATTTTTAACATGACCCTGGTCATATACGAGTATAGCTTCACATTGGTTATAATACTTTTTCACCCTATTATCCACCTTCATGACTGGTGGGAGTATTTGTCATATCATATGTTCTATGATCCCATCTTATGTGTCATATGTCATATTCTGTTGCGAAATGATGCTGGTGACGAATGACTGATGCGTTGGTGACATAGGACAGATGGCGTTGGTTGCATATGAGAGATACCAGATGATGCAGTCATCAAATGATAGAAAGTAGATATGATAAATAATGCAGTCCATATGTATGGAATAAATTCAATTTTATCGTTATTATGTACTATGTGAAAAAAACTTCAATTTTTTAGAATTTTAGAATGAAAATAATAATGTCGCGTAGTATTTAAAAAGCATTTTTCAATCTACTTTACAATTAAATTAAATGACTACTATTCACTTCTTGACAATAAGCGAGGCGATTTTGGAATTCTCGTACAACATTTTGTCCTCATGGGTTATTTAGTCACTAGAAGATGTAAGTCTAATATTTGTGCTCGTATTAAATTCAATTGAGGCTCATTTGTCGGAGACTCAAAGATGAGATATTTTATTTAAGACTGGTTGTGGTAATAAAACAAGAATTCGAAAGATTTGTGAAATTTTTAATAATAAATAAGCTGGTCAACACGTTTCGCAGTCTACAGCTAGCAAAATTAAACAAAAGTTTCTTGAAACTGGACATGTAAAAAATATTTAAAAACCAGATAGATATGTTCAATTTATTGATGAAAAAAAGTTAGATGTACTTATAGAGATAGAGGAAAATTCGCATAAGACAATTAGAGAACTTGCCGCCGACAATGATGTAAGTAAATCATCTATTTTGAGAGTTTTGCATAGAGAAAAATACCACCTTACAACGTTTAGTTGGTTCAGAAGTTGAATGAAGATGATCCTGACAGAAGCATTCTGTGAATTGATGTTTATGAACTGAACTGAACTGAATATTCTAAAAAAGTGAACGTTTGGGCTGGTATCATTAACAATAAAATTATTGGCACTAATTTTTTTGAAGGCACTGTTAATGGTGAGGTTTATCCAGATTTTTTGATCAACTACTTAGTGCCTACATTATACAAAGACTTTTTCCTGTTGCTAATCATCCAAATGAGATAGATCGATTTCTTTACTATTAACAAGACTGAGCTCCACCGCTTTTTGCACGTACAGTTAGAAATTATTTAAACGAGGTTTTTCTAATAGGTGGATTAGGAGACGTGGAACGATCGAATGACCGGCTAGATCCCCCGATTTTACTCCCCCCGATTACTTCTTATCGGATTATTTAAAACCTACAGTATAGTTCAATAAATCCGACAACTTTGCTGATTTAAAAGTTAGGATAAGGGAAGAAATTAACAAAATAACCCCTGAGGTTATACAAAATGTTGTACGAGAAATGAATGGTGGTCATTTTTAACATTTAACTTAATTGTAAAGTACATTGGAAATTACATTCTAAATATTATCTTCATTCTATGTAAACTTTTGTGATACACAATATCAAAAGTTTACATCTTAAAAACTAATTTTCTCAGTTATGATTGCACCAAATTTAATAAACTTTATATTGCTGAATATAGGACTGAAATCTCTCTCTAACAAGGTGTCACGTGACCCCCATTCTTATTCCAAATTTTCGAGAGGATGCTTATTATTCAGAGGGGGTGCTGGAGGGGGATAATATTTTCATACTAAAAATAGACCTGTAGGCTAGTCGTTTCCATCTTATTTTCTATTGATCGTTAGCGTGGACCAATTTGTTTGTCTCTGACATGAAAAATTTGATTATCATTGATTTTAATTTCAAGAATTTTTCTAAGAGATACTTTGGAGACGACTATAAATTTTTGTATTCATAGTTTATTGGTGGATATTATGTTTTATAAATTTTTTTATTATTTTTATTTTGTTATATAAATTTCAATGCCATCGTTCATATTTTTGTTTTCATAATATATATCACGCAGACTAATTATTTGAGAGTTGATTAATGAAATAAGATGCAATAAACATCAGCGTTGATTACATTTTGTTTTGTCACGTTTTATATTGTGGATTACAATCAATATTGTGAAGCTGAAATACAAACAGAATATTTAGATTCTACTTCACTGATCAAATATTTACATTATCTATGACGTATATACAAAAAAAATCGGTGGATAATTATCGCCGACTGACGTAAACGCTGTTTGGGTTAATGTAAGATCAGTGTTATTCAAATATCAATGGGTCATTCCTTTAAGAGATAATGGATTCAGGATTTTCGCAAGAGTAACTCCAGTCATTATTTTTTCATGAAATTTAATAGAAAAATTTGAATAAAGTAGATAGAGCAAATCTAAAGAGTACTGAAACTTATAATAAAGAATGTAATGGTGCAACAAAATTCTAAATTTTCTAAATTTCAAAAGAATAACTATGAAAAATAAGTATAGAAATAGGATAAATATAAACTATGCAGGGAATAATTGTCCATATCCTCCCAACCGAGATACATATTCCAAATTAAAATTGTTTTAGCCCTTTATCTCAAGACATTTTAATATTTTTGATAAATAGTTTACACATCATACTCTGAAAAGTGTTAGAAGGTAACCTGAGAGGTGCTGTAGTTCAGCCTTTGGAATCTATGCATCTGTCCTAATTAATTTTTACGTAAATATCATCTTCTTGTTTCAATATTAGAAAGTTTGTAGTTTTCAAGTTCAAGTAATGTTTAAAATATATAATCTGATTTTATTGCGAACATCTGTTTCATAACAATGTCAATAATGAGGATTAACTGTTCTGTAATCATCAGATGGCGCCATAAGAGGTGATTAACAGAAACGCTATTACAAAATTGATATTTTTGTTTACTCATGAAA